>NC_138134.1:6297324-7497324 GCF_964188305.1 Podarcis bocagei
GATCTTACTTGCAATTTAGGAAGTATAAAATTCTAACCTCATAAATTATTGAGGAAATCCAAACTTTTCCAAAGTAACCAACATGCTACCAATATACGTTATCAAATGCTTTTTCAGCACCCGAAGAAACAAATGCACCTAGATATGTTCTAGGACTATTCCAGGTCACCCAATTTTAGGTGACCTGCCACTCTTTATGTCATGTAAAAACCACTTGATCTGAATGTGCTACTGTGGATATCATTACTTAATGTTGTTTAAAAAAATACTTTTATTAATTTTCCAATATTTACCCAATATTACCAGTTTTGCTAATTATACAGATTCCAATTAATTCCAAAAACCACTGCTTCATATTAACCAAACGTGCTGTTAATATATTAAAATGTATGTGAATTAAAGAGATTGGCCTAACATTTGCACAATGAGCATGGTGTTTGCCAGGCTTAGGTATAACAGACATATATGTATCATACACTAAAGTTGATGAAACCAAAGCACCTTAGGGACTAGTAAATCTGAATATATTTTGTACCATTCAACAGGAAAACAATCAGGCCCTAGCACTTTCCCAATCTTCATTTTGTGAATAACACTCTTCCAGCTGCAACTATTTTGAAACAATTTCCTCTTGCTGCATATCTAGCAGGTGGGAGATCCAACTTCAAGGAAAATGATTCAAATTCAAATTATTTTAAATTATATACGAAGAATAATATTTCTGAAAATAATATTTCTGAAAATTTGAATATATTTATTTGGTGTTGTATACACTGTATTGTGTTCTCCTTTAATGAATACAATATAATTTATATTTTGTTGTTGTTTTAAATTAAACACAAAAATCTTACCTAGTGCCTCACCTCTTTCCCACACTTGCACACACGAATTTAGCTTTAGGAGAACATAAGTTATTCAATTCATATTTAATACATATTTTGAGAGAGATCTTGAGAAGAGTATGATGCAAATTGTCTTAAAAGAGACTTTGCTTGATGGACCATAAATATTTACTATAGCAATTACCATATTTGATGTCTTTCCAGCAAAATACCCATCCAGGTTTCTCTATGTTGGCATGCTAAAAAAACTTCTGTATCAAAAATCCATGTGAAACCAGTAAGGCAAATATTTTGTCTACCACTCAGAAGCAACTACTACCTCTGCAAATGTCATCCATTCTGCCAAAAAGCAAAGAAGCTATAGCCATTTTAAAATACTCCTGTGGTAATTGATGAGGAGGCACAAAGCCAAATTAAGCAACCTGTGAATCGGTCCAAGACGAATTGGACTGTTTGCCCTTTTTAAAAAATTGATTTTCAGTTATATACATTTCAATAGTTTTACAGTCATTTTAAAATTTCAAAACTCGACTTCCTTCTTCCTTTTTCCGCAGTTTCTAAAATTTATTTTTATCATTTCCTGCATATTCCAAATTAACTTAACTTACAAGACCACCACATATGATGGAAAGTACCTTCTTTCTCTCTGCATTTCCAACACTTATTTGATTTTGATTTATACATTTTTGCCAACTTACTCGGTGTTAGATGCCATCCATATAAAATTTTCATGTAGGTTTCTCTTAAACCATAGCATGCTGTAAATTTTGTATCAGTATTCCACAATCGGTCCCACACTTCCATATTTATATTATAACCAATATCTATTGTCCAATGTATCATTGAAGGTTTTACTTGCCCATCCTTTGTCTCCCATTCTAGTAATATCTTATACATTTTAGATAGCAATTTAACATTACATTCCAATAGATATCTCTCCAATTGTGATATTTATTCCTCAAATCCTCATATCCTATCTTTCCTAAATACTTCATTCAAATATTGTATCCATGTTAACTTTCCTGATAAATCCTTAAATTCTTTTAATTTAAACTCTCCTCCCTCTTGTTTTAATAAATTTCTGTAAGTTTTCCAACCTTCTATCATATTCTTTTCTTTTCTTTTACCGCTATGACTTCCAACGGTGACAGCCAAAGTGGTGTTTTTGTCTCAAAATAAATAAATAAAACAAAACAAATTATGAATTGGACTGTTTTCCAAAGCATTGAATTAAGCTCCGAATCAACCTGCCGCCCCCCACTAGCCCTAACATTGAAAGTAGGACATGCTTATCCATTACCTTTTGTCAGGCTAACACTGTTATCTATATAAACTAAAAGCAATCCTTCATTATGGCGACCGTGGGATTGCATTGGAGAGTTTGCAGTTTTGCTCATTAGAGGCAAATTAAAGCAGAACAGCGTTGAATAGATTTTGGTTTTGGGGTTTTTTTAGCCAAACATATTATGCACTTAAGATGAATACAGTGTAAATCACCACCACGACCACACAATTAAATACCATAAGCTTCCTTATCCCTCAGCTCAGACTTTTCTAATCTCTTAAAGAAAGCAATACCAGATGGTCAAAGAACAACTGCTAAGAACCACACGGAGCAGCATAAAAATGCTAAAGCTCTGCGGTACTTTAAAAAAAAAGATTCCCCAAGTTTACTGCCTCAAATTCAAAGATTTTCCAGTGCAAAAATAGGATGAAACTGCCACACAGCCATGTTCTCCACATATTTCAGGCTACCCTCTCCAATACCAGGCAAGCAGGTAGTGGCGGGTGGGGCAGTGCTTCTGAGTGTTGGCTGCTTGGCGTGGCACAGTTTTTTGAAAGGAGAATCACAGAATTGCAGAGTTCAAAGGGACCTCAAGGGTTATCTAGTCCAACGCCCTGCAATGGAGGAATCTCAACTAAAGCATTCTTGACAGACAGCTATCCAAGCCATCCAACCTCAGCTTAAAAACCTTGAAGGAGAGTCCACCACCTCCCAAGGGAGTCTGTTGCACTGCCGAACTGCTCTTAATGTCAGAAAGTTCTTCCTGATGTTTAGCTGGAATCTCCTTTCTTGTAACTTGAATCCATTGTTTCGAGTCCTACCCTCAAGAGCAGGAGAAAACAAGCTTGCTCCCTCTTCCATGTCACAGCCCCTTAGATATCTGAAGATGGTTCTCATATCTCCTCTCAGTCTCCTCTTCCCCAGACTAAACATGCCCAACTGCCTTAACTGTTCCTCCTAAGACTCTTCTTCATCTTGGTCACCCTCCTCCAGCTTGCCAATCTCTTTCTTAAATTGTGGCACCCAGAACTGGACACAGGACTCCAGGTGGGGTCTGACCGAGGCAGAATAGTGTGTGACTATTACTTCCCTTTATCTGGAAACCATACTTGATGCAGCCTAGAATAGCATCACCTTTTTTTTTTACTGCTGCATCACACTGTTGACTCATGTTAAGCTTGTGGCCTACTAAGACCCCTAGATCCTTTTTGCATACTGGCAAGCCAGATGACCCAATAAGTGCAGAACCTTTCATTTGTCCTGTTTAAATTCATGTTGTTACTTTTTGCTCAGCTCTCCAATCTGTTAAAGTCACATTGAATCCCAATTTTATCTTCTGCAGCATTATCAACCCCTTTCAGTTTGATGCTAATTTGATAAACATCCCCTCAATTCCTTTGTCCAAGTTATTTATAAAGATGTTGAACAATAACAGAACCCTGTGGTACCTCACTTGTCACTTTTTTCCGGGATGACGAGGAACCATTTATTGGGTTTGGTCAGTCAACTAGCTACAAATCCACCTCACAGCATTCTTGTGCAGTCCACATTTTACCAGCTTCTCTGCAAAAATATCATGGTAGACTCTATCAAAAGCCTTACGGAAATCGAGATACGCTGCATCTACAGTATCAACATCAAGCTGACAGGTCAGTAGTTACCTGTGTCGTCTTCTTTCCCCTTCTTGAAGATGGGGACAACATTTGGTCACCTCCAGTCTGCAGGGACCTCACCTGTCCTCCAAGAATTCTCAGAGATTATAGACAGAGGCTCTAAGATTACATCCGCAAGCTCCTTTAGTACCCTTGGGAGCAGCTCATCGGGCCCTGAAGATTTAATTTGTTTGAAGTAGCTAGGTGTTCCCTTATCTCTTTTCCTTTCTTGAGCTGCAGTTCCTTCCTTGCATCATTTATTCTGTTATCACCAAGTTGGGCACTGCTTTCCTTTTGGGTGAAGACAGAGGCAAAGTAGGTGTTGAGCAGTTCTGCCCTCTCTCCATCCCCCAATAGCATTTCTGTCTTTTGCACTCAGAGGACCTACTACTTCCTGTTCTTCTTCTTGTTTTGAACACATCACCAAAGAACCCCTCCCCTTTTTTTGTAGCTTTCCTTGCAACTCTGAGCTCATTCTGAGCTTTAACCCACCTGACCTTCTCCCTGCAACTGTTGGCTATGTCTGTATGTTCTGAGATCACTAATCTGGTGACAGAAAAAAGATGAATAATGAGTTCTCTGGAAACCCTAATAGGAAGATTCGTATCAAAAATCAAAAGAAGAGCAAGTTTAGGGCACAGTGGCAGTTCAAATTTAATTATTATCAAGATTGTTTAAAGATATTTTTTTCCAGAATGAATACACATTATCACATGACCACCACATGTGGTAATATGTTCCAATCACATTACATCCTCTCTAACATTTGGTTGCACCTGTTTTTATTATTCCGGCTAGTAGAGATACCACCTGTAAAAAGTTTAAATGAGTTTTCTTTTATTGAGCTTGTTTTGTGAGATCTGTCTGACCAGACTCTATCCTATTCTGAAATTTCAGAAGATCTAGGTTGTCTTCCCAGGTGGATCTCTTCTCCTTTCCACTCTTACTAAAACAAATTGACAGCTGCCTCCTGCTGCTGCCCTGAGTGAACTAGGCACGTGCAGAAAAAAAGCATGACGGCGGATCTTGGCGAATGAACTACTAGTGTACTACTGGTGAAGATGGGCCTGGAGATGGACTCGTCTTCTGCAAGTGTTTCTGTAGGGAGGGACTTGCTTGCAATAGTCCTAAGATAAATACAAGGTAGACTGAGAATGACTGACTATAAGGATGCAGGCAGGATTTTGTACAAGACTCCCCCACCCCTCAAAGTGTGGGGCCCTGGGCAACTGCCCTCTTCCTTCACTGTCACCCCTGATAAGTCCTCCAGCAAAATTTAGTCCAGCCCCCATTTACTTCCCTGGGGATCTCATCTACGTATGTTTTTTCACTCTGATACAATGCTCTCCTAAAAGTTGTTTGCACAGGGAAAGAAAGATACAATACTAGGATTCTGGTTAAGATATTTGGTATTGAATTAAACCTGATGGGGGAAGCCTTTGGTCCTCCAGATGTTACTGAACCACAACTCCTCTCAGTCCTAGCAGTAAACTGAATAATTTTTGAAGCCTCCCCACAAATGAGAATTTTGCACAAGGGAGTAAGGCAGGTGTAGCCAGCAGCTGCACTCCCCATCCCCTTCCTGGTCTGAACCAACACAGGGAGAAAGTTATGTTTAGTTACATTAAGTCATGGAGATTGTGTGTTGTGCCAAAGCTTCACAGAAAGGGTCAATTTGAGGTTGAATTTGAAGCAAGAGAGAGTTGCCACCATGTAGATGTTCTGGAAAGCAGTTCCAGGCATAAAGATGTAGATGTTCTGGAAAGCAGTTTCAGCAGAGCTGTTTGAGGGAGCAAGAGATCTTGGGGTACCTGGAAGTGATAGAAGTGGAGGATCGAAGGCATCACTATAGAAGTGGTGGAGTGCATAGACTCTGAGGTAAGCATGAGGAGTTTTTCATTGGATCTGAGAGTATACAAAAAAGTTTAGGAGAGGTATCAAATGATCAGAGTGCTGTGAAAGGTGGATAACATTTCTCTGCTGGAACTTCTATGCCAGATGGTCTTGCAACATTTCTAGTCCACATTTTTACTAGCTCTTGTGTCAACCTATTCATCACAGCAATCCTACAAGTCTTTGGACCGACTGAAATTGCATTGCCCCCTCTCCAACCAATAATAATAATAATAATAATAATAATAATAATAATAATAATAATAATAATAATAATAATAATTTATTTATTTATACCCCGCCCATCTGGCTGAGTTTCCCCAGCCACTCTGGGCGGCTCCCAATCAGTGTTAAAAACAGTACAGCGTTACATATTAAAAACTTCCCTGAACAGGGCTGCCTTAAGATGCCTTCTAAATGTCAGGTAATTATTTATCTCTTTGACATCTGATGGGAACACCTACCATTTTGCCATGGAACGAAGGAATGCCAGAAGAATGCTATGACTCCCCGTGCTGCCTTCAGGCGGGAGAGGAGAACCACTGCAATCCATACGCTGGGCCACTGACCATCAGGTCAGGCTTTGCCCCTACTGCAACTTTGTTCCTGAATACAACTCTGTACTCTCTTCCCTTGTAGTGAATGACAGTCATCCATTCATGTGGGAGAAACGAAAGGCCTACACTCATACAGGAGTGGGTGCTAAACTGAAGGCCCAGAAGCATTGCAGCAGTAATGAACTAGGCAACCCAGAGATAAGCAAGTTTTGTTGCATGCCAGCCTGCTTACTTTTCATAAGTTTCATGGGAGCTCAATAAGAGCTGTTGACCACTTAAGCACAGCAGCATAGGGTGGGTTGCCAGTGCCCGGGGTGGGAAAGCCACCGAAGCCACCAGAGCGCCCCCCCCTCCCCGAGCCAAATGGGATTGCCTGCCCACCCACACAGTGCTCGGCCAGTGAGTTCTCCTGATGCCAGCGGAGAGGAGCGCTGGGCCGGCCCGCGCTACCTCCCTCCATCCGGGCCTGTTCACCGTGGGCCTGGGCTGCTGTACATTTTGGTTGTAAAATTTAAACTGAGACTCACTTTCCCTCTTCAACGGGGAAAGTGGTTTAAGAGGAAACTTCAAACAATTTTACCAGCCATGAGCTCAGCCCCTCATCCCAGCTTGTGTGCATATAGATTTAATGTACCATAGCTATAAATACCTGAGTTTTAATTTAGATGCCTTTCAAGCAATTCGTCTCATAGTGACTGTAATTTAACAAAATGCAATGGTCCACAAAGATAACACACACACCTTAGCAATACATGGAATTAGCAATGTAACTTCAAACAGACATGATTCAGGAATTTTAGGTTCAAAATTTTCCTATAAAATAAATCTAGAAGTGAGTGGGGTGAATTTCTGCTATTTATGGGGTAAAGCAAACACAAATAATGAAGGCGTTTGGATATAAGTGGTTAAGTATTTTACTTAGAGAGTTGTCATTAAAGCAGATTCCTGCACCTGCCTCCAATCCATTAACTATTGAAATGCAATTATTCAGGAATACCTGCCCAGTTCTCACAGTGCATCTGGCCTTCAAAAGATAAACTGAGTCAATCACACAGAAAAACCAGCTGCCAAGAAACAAACTAGTTTAACTCAAACAATGCTAGTTTACTATAAAACTCAAAAAAGGATAATAATGCAATGGGACCATTTTTGTATGCCTTGAATAATTGTTCCTCAAGCTCACATGCATGAGTTTACCATTAGAATGCTCATTATTCCTTTTCCTAATCATTCAAACCTGATAAACTTTGGTTTTGGTCAAGAAAACCAAGACAGATCATAAATTGTGAATTAGTTCTAAACAAAAATTATTTGCTGACTGGCATCAACAGCCTGATTTTCCAAGTGCACATGACATCATTTAGATCATAGTAGCTGCTAGGAGTTCTCAAATTTGCTTACTGAAGCAGTGCTGCCATTCCTCACGCCTCCTGGCTTGCTAACCAAGGAAAATCAATTTTGGTCCCACAA
Source organism: Podarcis bocagei (assembly GCF_964188305.1). Taxonomy (NCBI): domain Eukaryota; kingdom Metazoa; phylum Chordata; class Lepidosauria; order Squamata; family Lacertidae; genus Podarcis; species Podarcis bocagei. Next base: position 6,305,024 of record NC_138134.1, read on the forward strand.
AAAAGCAGGCCCTTCAATTTGCCAATGTGAGTAACAGTAGCTCCAAAGTCCTTATTGTTTGTCATTTTCACTGACCATATTAAGAATCTTGGTTTTAAAAAAAGTGACGGTTAGAGACTAAATCTCATTCATACTAAAAAAAAACCCCACTTTTTTCCTCTGTTAGGAAAGTGAGCCAGATTAATAGGAACGGCTTAGAAATACTTACAGCAGCTTGAGGTAATATTAAAACAGATGCCACCATGTCGGTATGAATAATTTGGCTAAGAGAAAGGTTCTGTTTTCTTTAATACAGCCTGCTCAACACACAGTTTACTGCAAATAAATCTTGTCAAAATGAAACCCAAAAGATATGAGAATTTTGCATTTTCCCCTCTAGCGTACGACATGGATTCAGCTCCATAAATATTCCATGCAGGTAAAAGGAAGGAGGGAGAAATCTTAACGTTCAAGCTTAAAATATACTGTGCTCACAATGCAGTAGGGAAATGGAGCTCTTAATTAAGAATATAAAAATGCAGTACTCACCCAAAATATTAAATTGAAAAGGAACATCATGTATTTCAAACAACACAAGCAGCCCCTCGCCATGCTGCACTTCTTAAATTCTAAAAGGAAAACAAATGATAGATCCAGGTAAAAAACCACGTATTTGCTGCCTTTGGGTGCATTGTATTTGTCACTTTTGACACCAGTCCCAGCTGCAGCTGCGGTATGGCTCTGTGTGTTCGATCCCGTGGTACCATAGAAAGCTCCGGCAGTGAAGCCTCGGCCAAACTGCCTGCCTGAGGTAGAAGGTTTAGCAAAGTCTGAATCCTTGCTATCCAAAGATGGACTCCGGTGAATTGAGGAATCCTCACTACTTGATTTCTCCATGGTCTCTCTTTGCACAGTTGTCAGATTTAATGTCTAGCATCTCTCAGAATTCAGCACAGCACCTCGTGTCAAGTCCACCATTCATGTGAGGCTGACTTCTTTCAGCGCCACCTCCTCCTTATTAAATCCAACGACCCAATGCAGACCTTTATTCCAATATTCTCTGCATTGCCTCCATTCCTTTATTCTCCACCCTTATGCCAGAGCAGGCTGTCCTATATGCATCAGTGGCTGAGATTTACACGCCAGAGTCTCTTGCAGCAGCATTTCTCAGGCTGTCTTGCCAAATCTGTTATGCACAACTTAACATTTTAATCAAGAGTACTGTGAAGTTCTCTCGTTCTCTCCCGCTGCCACACACTCTCTCTCTCTCACACACACACAGAGTCAGTCCACAACCCTTGCTCTACAGGCAGCAAGCAGTCCTTGTAGCCATTCCCAAAGGTTCGTTGGTGGTTTCAGTGCATCTGGTAGGCATTCGGCATGAGCCGTCCTCTCTCTCTCAGCTCCTGCCTTCCCTTCGCTGCTCTGCCTGCTGCTCTGGCAAACGCTTCTCCTCCTCTGCTCCCTCTCTTCATCTGCTTGCTGTATTTTTCTCAGTCCTCAATTCCTGGGTCACCCTTCCTCACTCAGCACTGCACTGCTGTCGATGTGAGATCATCAGCAGCCGCAACCACTGGGCATTTCCCACAGAAGAAATCCCTGCTCTAACTATAACAAGTAATAAATCCTGCCCCATCCCAAAGCCCCTCCTATTCTGTTTCACATCCAGCCAATGGCAGCAAGCTTCCAGGCCAGCACACGCTGAGCCGACCCCCTCCTCCATGACACAAGATCTTTAATAGGATTATCGTTACGCTTTTGACTATACAAGTGCAAAACAAGAAAATCATTTTTTTAAAGTCAAATACTCTATAGCTGTTTGTGAGATTGGAATGCAAGGCAGTGGGGGCAGGCAATGATATTCCTATACTGCAAGTAACAACTGTAAGAAGTTGGAACTGGATACTGTGGCATTTGCCCGCTCCACTTCCCAATTAAATTGATAGTAACTATATACTTTTGGATTTCTTGCAGCTTAAAAACAAGCATAATGGGAAGCAGTTTGTCTGTGCTGAGGAACTCACACAGTTCTCAGGTTGCCATTTGCGCTGCATGACATCACCCAATGGGACAGTGTTAACCATCAGTGATGGCTGGTAGCTCCTGGACCTGCTAAGGGGTTACAGCCAAGGAGGTTGTGGAACCATGGCTAAGGACATGGCTGAGCCTTGACTCCCATGAACTCCAGCCAGTATCCTCAATTATGGAAGCTTTTGCTTAGCAATATTTGGAGAGCTGAAGGTTAGCCACACCTCTTTCAAAGTCTCATTGGTTTCAGTGGAATGAAGCGCATACCAATATTTCTCACTGAAATCTGTGAGCTTCAAATCCTATACTCGCTTATATGGATGGACGTCTCATTCTAAGAAGCTATGCACAGAGTTGCACAACATGACAGATCCCTGACCTGTGGAGCTTAAACTCCAAAATGCAACACAAGAAAAGAAGACCAACACCCTCTATCCACTTACGTGGGAGTAAATCCCAATTAACTCAGTAGTGTTACTTCACAGTATAAATAACATTTCTAATCATATAGGTTTTACATCCAATTATTATTTGTAATAAATACTATAAGCAAAATGGGATGTTGAGTTGGAAATATTTTTTATTATATGATGATTTGAAATTTCAACTTGAACCTAAGTAACATGTTGGCAGCTTTATTTGATGTTTTTCTCTCCTAAAAGGCAAGCTGTATCAAGTATGAGATTGTATTCGGCTGAATTTAGTGACAGCATTTTGCTGGTTAGGGGTACTTTGTAAACATGATCTGGATTTCAATAAATAAAACACACACATAGGCACAAAGTCTTTCCAGCATGCATTTTCCAACCTTGGCCTGGTCACTGTGTCTCAGGCTAATCTACCAGACTGAAGACCTGGAGGAGGCCTTCCCAGAGCACTCTGGACTTTAAGAAGGCCAATTCCAAAAAGCTTAAGGTGAAATCCCATAGTCAGAAATACTCAAAGAGAAGGGAGTCCAAGATGGATGAGAGATTCTTAAATGTGAAATATTGAAGGCAGAAATGCAGACAATCCCAACAAGAAAGAAAAGTGAGAGGTTTCTAAAGAAATTGGGGTGGCTGCATAAGGAGTTTACAGATGAGCTGAGATGTAAGAAGGGCATGTATAATAAATGGGGAATCAAGAAGACTATGCACAAGTAGCCAAGAGGTGCAGCAGGGAGAAGGCCAGGTGGGCCAGAGCTCCGAATGAGCAGGTCCACGTTCTCTTTCTCACCCAGCAGCATTCCTCTGCCTTCTGCACGGAGGGGACCTACTACTTGCCTGGTCTGCCTCTTGCTTCTCTTTCCCCAGTCTTTGTGCAGGGAAAGGGGGCCTGTGACTGCAACCTAGGGCCACTTTCTTTTACATGTTAAAAGCACCCAACACTCACCTGAGCACATACTGTTGAACTGCACTACTTCATACGGCATTATTATTATTAAATAAATTTCTATAGCACCCTTCATCCGAATATCACAGGTGAGTTTACAGTATAAAAGCACAAAAATACATCCCGGAATACCAAACAATAAAAGGCCATATATTATTTAATCAGCCGAAGGCCTGGGAGAAGAGGAATGTTTCAATGACCAAGTAACATATTATTTTTTTATAGGTTTTAGCCCAATACGTTGTATACATTCCCTGTACTCATTTAAGCATTTTACGCCAACTTTCAGCCAGAAGAAGGAAATACAAAGATCAATTTAAACACTAACATAATTAAGAAAGAGGAAAAAATAAATGTTAATAAAGGTTTAAAACAGTTTATATTGAAAAACAAGCAGGGACGTACTGGTCACCTCACTCATATTATCCAACAACATATGCAGCTGGTTCACATGATCATCACTGGATGAGTATAAAGGTAAAGGTAAAGGGACCCCTGACCATTAGGTCCAGTCGTGGCCGACTCTGTGGTTGCGATGCTCATCTCGTTTTATTGGCCGAGGGAGCCGGCATACAGCTTCCGGGTCATGTGGCCAGCAGGACTAAGCCGCTTCTGGCAAACCAGAACAGCGCACGGAAACACCGTTTACCTTCCCACCGGAGTGGTACCTATTTATCTACTTGCACTTTGACGTGCTTTTGAACTGCTAGGTTGGCAGGAGTGGATGAGTATACTGCAGTATAAAGTGATGACTTGCAGGGGGTTGGACTAGATAACCTAGAGGGTCCCTTCCAACTCTACAAATACATGATTCTATGTATTTAATGAGTTACCACAGCCATAACACAAATTGAACTTTTATATCCCCTCACGTACCCTTACACAATGCTTTTCAATGGGAGCTGCTTACGCATTCAGCTGACAGTCATTGAGTGTTTAGCAAGCAATTAAACAGAATTCAAGTGATGTACATGCATGAATGAACCGGGCTACTTAAGTAATTGCTTGCAGGCATAATGCTGGGTGTTCATGTAATGTATGTAAGATTTAAAAGGTGATATGAATCCAGTGTCGTTGTCATCATGATTGTAAGGCACCACTTCTTAAGCAGAGCCACAGTCTGGTGACACCTTGCAACAGAAGCTGCAAGTGAGTGAAGGAGTCAAGTTGGGGCTTAAGAGGATAGTATTTGGCACATCAACGGGATCTGCAGGGCCTGGTCTCTTGTATGAATGCAGTTAGACACCTCCTTCAGAGCGTTACATAGTGGGAGCAAGTCTTACAGCTCTTGCATTTACTTTGACCACCTGAAGAAAACCACCACATTTGCTTTGTAGCCTCCAATTCTGACAAAGCCTCTCTGCCTCCCAGAGGGGAGGTGTGAGCGGGAGCCATTCCCGTACCAGCAGGGGGACGTATTCGGCCCCCTGCGTCATGGCAGCCCTGCACCTCATACTGCTTTCCGGAGTCATCGGATCACCTGCCCGCCCGCCCTTTAGGTCATATTTATGCTCTTGACCTTGCTATGGACTTTGGTTGGTTGCCCTGGTTGCCCAGGGGGCCTGGTAGGATTTTTTATCCATTTGGCAAATTGGCACCAGCCTCTTGGTTTTTCGCCTACCTCATAGCAAATCGTCACAACGTTTCTGGTATTGGCGGTTAGGCATTGGAATATGTGTCGTGTGTTGGGGGCAGGGTGTGGCCATCACCTACCCCTTCCCTTGTTGGGTATTCAATTAAAGGAATCCGGTGGTCGTGGATCCTGTCCGATGCCCTGCTGGTGGCTAGGGCCACGGCACGACCCCCGGTGACACCAGGGGAATCTTCCAGTTGTATTTGCATCAACATGCTCCTCCCCCTGGTTGTTAACCTTCAAATGACCCCCCGCTGCGCAGGGTAGGGTCATATATAGGTTGTTTGATCCAATGCCTAAGCCAATACCACTCACATGCTGTAACCAATAAAGTTGCGGCCTTCTTTAGCCCATTAACCTAAAATACATGTGTCCTTGTGTCTTATTTACCCCTACGCGGGTTGCGGGTCCTTGACTCACAACTTGAAACACAAAGGCATTTTGCAGCCCAATACATTTCTTCAAAAAAGAATTTAAATGGAGTGACCAGATGGGGAAAAAAGAGATAGAGGATAGGGCTCCTGTACCTTTAATAGCTGTGTAGAAGAGAGAATTTCAGCAGATGTACGTAGCTTGCAGGACAAACAGAATCTGCAGAAATTTCCTCTGAAGTAACTATGAAAGGTGCAGAAGTTCTCTCTGGTTGTTTTTGTTTCTTTTAAGTCTCTTGTTAAACTATCCAGACTGCTAATAGGATTGCTAAGGCTACTGCAGATCAAAGCATATTTACTTGGGAGTAAGTTCCATTGAACTCAGTGAGACTTCTGTCTGAATACGATTGCTCTGCATAGCCACACTTCTCCTTCTCACTCACTCGCACGGTGTTCAAAATTCCCTGGGTGCCATGACTGGACAAAATGATGACATAATAAATGCAAGTGAACAGAGCCTGATGCTGTCCACGCCACATCTGCATCCTAATTCTATACAAATTCAACCAAATATTTTGTGGACGCAACTTTCTCTGGGAAAAATCTGTCTCAGATTCTACTTCCCTGATATGAAACACTTGTCAGCAATCGTAGGAGAACCTCACAGGCAAATCCATCCCACCATAATAAACTCCTAAATAAAGTCCTGTACTTTCTAAGCCTTATAAAGCATGCTTAATATACAAAAGATTTTTGAGATGAATGTGATAAAAATACTGAAGCCACCCTGTGAAGTTGTTCTTTCCAAAGCAGAAAGCAAGTATTGAGGAAGAGGCAATGGCTTCCCCAAGTTTTGGGGACAAGTTTATTTATGGTTCATGCCATAAAAAGACAAGGTAAGTTCATATAAGATGATTCGGTAACACTCTTTTGCACTCTGTTCTCTCATGTGCAAATTACATTTTATTTTAAAAGCTAACTATGGTTAAGTGATATAGCTTCAGTGTTTGTTTGTTGGTTGGTTGGTTTGTTGTTGGCCCAGACAAATATTGCATTTTCTCTTTCCCACTCTACTGCAATAATTTTTTATTAACATATTAAATAAAACACCTATTCAGATAACGAGGTGATTGTAGCCGTTTTGCTTATCTTCTGGCTCTGCTGCGCCTGCAAGCTCTTTGGCTTAGTTTATGGTCTGAACCTGGGCTTGTAGTTTGCCCCACTCCAGACAAGCCATAATAATAATAATAATAATAATAATAATAATAATAATAATAATAAATTTTATTTATATCCCGCCCTCCCCAGCCGAAGCTGGGCTCAGGGCGGCTAACAACAATCAAAATAGTCCAACATTCTAAAACATTCATTATAAAATTAATTAAATCAAATTAAAATCAAATTAGTGGCAACCATCAAGCAAAATTTTGTGCAGATTGCCAGAGGAGGGGGTCAGGCTGCGCCCTGACAAAAGGCCTGGTGGAACAGCTCTGTCTTGCAGGCCCTGCGGAAGGATGTCAGGTCCTGCAGGGCCCTAGTCTCTTGTGACAGAGCGTTCCACCAGATTGGAGCCGCGGCCGAGAAAGCCCTGGCTCTAGTTGAGGCCAACCTAACCTCTCTGTGGCCTGGGATCTTTAGGGTGTTTTTATTTGCAGACCGTAAATTTCTCTGTGGGACATACCAGGAGAGGCGGTCCCGTAGGTACGAGGGTCCTAGGCCGTATAGGGCTTTAAATGTTAAAACCAGCACCTTAAACCTGATCCTGTACTCCACCGGGAGCGAGTGCAGCTGGTATAGTACCGGATGGATATGATCTCGCAGCGAAGACCCCATAAGGAGTCTCGCCGCGGCATTCTGCACCTGCTGGAGTTTCTGGGTCAGTCTCAAGGGCAGCCCCACGTAGAGCGAGTTACAATAATCCAGTCTGGAGGTGACCGTCACGTGGATCACAGTGGCTAGGTCAGGGCGAGAGAGATAAGGAGCCAACTGCTTAGCCTGGCGGAGATGAAAAAATGCCGCCTTTGTTATAGCTGTAATCTGCGCCTCCATAGAGAGGGAGGTATCGAAGATTACACCCAAACTCTTAACGGACGATGCTGGCACTAATTGCACCCCCGCAAGAGATGGGAGTTGCCCCCTCAATCCCATATCGTCCCGCCCCAGCCAGAGGACCTCTGTCTTCGAAGGATTTAACTTCAACCTGCTCCCACGTAACCATCCAGCCACAGCTTCCAGACATCTGGTCAGTGTATCTGGGGCCGAGTCAGGATGGCCATCCATCAACAGATAGAGTTGGGTGTCATCGGCATACTGATGGCAACCCAGCCCAAAACTCCGGACAAGCTGGGCGAGGGGGCGCATAAAGATGTTAAAAAGCATCGGGGAGAGAATCGCACCCTGAGGCACTCCACACACCAAGGAGTGGCACGATGACAATTCCCCCCCAAGCGCCACCCTCTGTCCCCGACCGGAGAGAAACGAGCGCAGCCATTGAAGGACTGTGCCCTGGATCCCCACGTCGGCAAGGCGGTGGTCCAGAAGTTCGTGATCGACCATGTCGAAGGCTGCTGACAGGTCTAGAAGAATCAGCAGCCCCAACCCGCCTCGATCCAGCTGCCTGCGGAGATCATCTGTTAGGGCGACCAGAGCCGTCTCGGTCCCATGACCAGCGCGGAAGCCAGACTGGAATGGATCGAGAGCAGATGTTTCATCCAGAAACCTACCAAGCTGTTCAGCAACCGCTCTCTCAATCACCTTACCCAGGAATGGAAGATTCGAAACCGGGCGGTAATTGGATAGATCTAAAGGATCTAATGATGTTTTCTTTAAGAGCGGACGCACCACTGCCTCCTTCAGTTCCCCTGGGAATATCCCAGTGCCAAGGGACAAATTGATGATATCCCCCAGGGGGGCCCGCACCTCGTCTGGACACGCTCTAATCAGCCAGGACGGGCACGGGTCAAGAGGACAAGTGGTGGGCTTTCCAGCTCGGAGGAGTCTGTCCACATCGGCTGGGGATATCCGGTCAAAGTGGTCCAATACTGGACTCGAGGACAGTCGAGGGGCCTCCAGTTCCTTTATTGTATCCAAATTGGCAGGGAGGTCATGGCGGAGCAACAGGACCATGAGCTATAACATAGGCTTGCCCTATGGTTTACCGCTCATAGTTTGTCTTGAGGAGATAAAACCACACATGTGGGTTCTGACAACCCACTAAGGTAACCGTGGATTAATTCACGGCAACACAGCAACAAGAAAACCAAAAGAGCAAAGCGGCTGCAGTCTCTGGGCGCCTGCAAGCTCAAGGCATTCACACTAAGCCATAATTAGGTTCACACATAATGCTAAGACAATCTCCAAGCCATTGGAGCATGCTTGAGCTTTCACACAGTTGCAGAGACTTTGGCTGTACACTGTTCTGAGAGCTGATTAAGAAAACTATCCTGGGTTTTATCCTCAAAAGTACCTGTTGCCAGATGACGCTGTTGCACCATTGGCCACTGCAGGGAAATTGTATTATTATTATTATTATTTGAATTGATATACCACCCTATACCCAGGGGTCTCAGGGCAGTTCACAGAATAAAATTGTACTGCACTACTGTAGGGGAAAGTATTGCAAAAGCATCCTGTATTTTGAGGAAATACTGTAGGTTAACTGGTTTGCACGATTCTTCCTCCCTGCATATTAGCATGTTCCAAAGGGGACTGTAAAGGGTTTTTTTGGTTTGCTTTGTTGTCTTGATTGGCTGTGTGCTCCAGGGATAGGTATCAGCAGGATGTGGAAAGATCCTTCTTGGGCCAGCTGAAGGCAGAATGCCTGCTGGAGGAGTGCAGCTGCAGGATTAATTAACTCTGCTGGCCCCTGTATCTTGCCTAGCTTAACAGGTGGGAGGAATTTAGAGATCAGGCCAGCCAGCATGTAGCCACTGAGGCTATATAAATCTCCCTGATGGGGCCTGACCTTCGAGCTTCAACATAGCCCTTCACTGGATGGGCATGGCATATTGGCCAGCTGGAGCCTCTCTGTCAGCGGTCCCTGGAGTTCTGGATAACACAAGTATTTTATTTTGCTTATGCTAGATCATTCCGCTTAAAGACTGTTTCGCCGGTTTTTATTCTGTATTGACGCCTGCTGTTAATAAAAGTACTAAATCTCTCTCCATCAGTGTTACTTTTGCCACTGAATCCAAAAGTACAGCCGTACTTCAACTCCCAAATGCCTTGGGAGTCGAACGTTCTGGCTCCCAAACGATTGAAAACCGAAAGTGACTGTTTTCAAACGTTCTTATGGAAGCCAAACATCCGACGGGGCTTCCGCTGCTTCCGATTGGCTGCAGGAGCTTCATATGCAATGCAAGATCTTTCACTCTGCTAGGTGACTGTGCTACTAGCATCTATTACTGGTCTGGGGAAACAGAGCTATCCACCATTCTGCCCAGGTCGGCTTCAGCCTCTCTTTGCTGCTTCCCAACCTTGTGCCGTACTCTATGCACAGGAGATTGGTGCTGCCCATGTGTGGTTGTGGCTCGCCTTGTTCTGTATTCTGGGCCCTCTGTTTGCCCTTCCAAAACTACAGAAAAGGTGGCAGGGAGACTGTAGCGTCACCCTTTCATCTCTTTAACTCAGGAGACCATGGACAGGTTCTGAGGTGTGGAATTTTGCCTGGAAAGAACACGAAGTCCTCTTCTCCAACCTTTCCAGAACATTTGCAACAGTTTGGAATGTGTCTTCCAACTAAGATACAGCCACACAGCACATCTTCATGAGAGAGGGTCCAGTCTTGGTACCAGCAGTATCACTCAAAGGGGGGAATGATGGCACTATGAGTGTGACTGGTGCCTAGGAGAATGAAGCATAGCACAGTGATGGAAGGGAAAGGGTGAGAAACTCTATACTGCTGGGAACTTTGGGTGTTCCTTTAATGGAGGAAATGCTGATGAGAGGAGACAAAGGACTCCAAGAAGACTCACCTACAGTCAACCAATGGGAAGGGGTGAAGCAACACCAGTATTATGGTAGGTAGATAAAGGACCCCTGGACGGTTAAGTCCAGTGAAAGGCGGCTATGGGGTATGGTGCTCATCTCGCTTTCTGGTCAAGGGAGCCAGTGTTTGTCCACAGACAGCTTTCTGGGTAATGCGGCCAGTAGGACTAAACCACTTCTGGCACAACAGAACACCATGACTGAAGCCAGAGAAGCGCACGGAAACACCGTTTACCTTCCTGCCACAGTGGTACCTATTTATCTACTTGCACTGGTGTGCTTTCAAACTGCTAGGTTGGCAGGAGCTGGGACAGAGCAACGGGAGCTCAACCCATCACATAGATTCGAACTGCCAACCTTCTGATTGACAAGCCCAAGAGGCTCAGTGGTTTAAACCACAGCACCACCTGCATCCCACCACTATGTATAGAACATTATATAGTGCTACCTCAGTTTAAGAACAGTCCTGTTTACAAACGATTTGGTTTACGAACTCCACAAAACTGGAAGTAGTGTCCCAGTTTGTGAACTTTACCTTGGTCTAAGAACGGAATCTGAACAGTGGAAGGGCACCAGCGGCGGGAGGCCTCATTAGGGAAAGCGCGCTTTGGTTTAAGAACGGTTTCGGTTTAGGAACGGACTTCCAGAACGGATTAAGTTCGTAAACCGAGGTACCACTGTATATAGTATGATAGTACTGCAAAGACTCTGAGTTATCAGGGATGGTGGGAGTATATGGAAGGCAAGGGAGAAACAAGCCAAACTTTCCTTCCATGACTTACTTGTCTGACCCTTCTGTGTGTCAACTTGTAGTTTAGGTGTGGTTTGTTTGTTTGTTTAATTAAATTGTGGTTTAATAAACTATGCTTTACCTTTGACCAAGTATTAAGGATTTTATCTTGTTTGCAGCCAATCACCTATAACAAAGCTGTCCTCGACATTTTTGCTTTTTACATTTTGTTGCATAAATATGGATTTCAGATACCTTTCATGTCAGCAATCTTCAAGGGTGGGTTTTTTCCCATTTTCCTTTTTTTAACTTAAGGAATATGAACACTTGCTCTGAAGCCCATATTTGGATATAAGGGAGTTTTGGGAGATCCAGAGCATTTGAAATCTAGGCAGGGTACCTAAATATAGATTTTTGGCCTCTGTTCTTGGGGTGAGAGGGAAGAGCTTGCCCAAAGCAGCTTAATAATGTTCAAACAACTTCATGGTACATTTCAGATAATTGCTCTAAGCAATTTATTTTACTTTTATAAAACTTATCTTTACTGAGTTTGACCTTGCTAACTCCAGTAAATATAATTTGGAATTCTGCACAGTGATTTTCCCTCAAACATACGCAAGCTTTGTTACCCTAAGTTGCACATCTTTAATCTTTAGTAAAACCCCATCATTATTATTGGGAGTGGAGGGTAAGGATAAGGAGGAAAGAATTGGTTTGTAAGGACTCATTTAGGGTGCTTTGCATTCTGTTCACAGAAATGAACAGGGGTGGCTAGTAGCCCCTGGACCTGGTGGGGTGTGTGTGTCTGTGACAAAGGTGGGCTTGTAGGTAGAAGAAGAAGAGTTTGGATTTGATATCCTGCTTTATCACTGTAATATGAGTTACTCGTGCGTAAGCTGGTGCCTTTCTCGGTTAATTTGCCTTGTTAAACCTTTCTGACTGCACAGCCCCTTCTCATGGTGGCTGCCTCAGTCACTGGCAGAATCCGTCAGTGGGCGTTTCTTGAACCTCTTCCAGCATAAAAGTTGTTTGACACCCAGTCTCCTCCTCCTCTCACTGCGCGGGAGTCTTCTGCGCAGGGAAGGCATGGGTAGCGGAGGACCTGGGCTCTCCTCACTGATGTCCAGTGAAGAGTCCTGGAGCCCTCTCTCCAATTCCCCCGTCTGCCCCCCTTCATCCCTGGTGTTGCGCTGAATGGCTTCCCCCTCTACTGAGCTGTTTCTCCCCCTGCTGCTGGGTCCTTTGCCAGCATCATCTGGGAGCCTCCCCTTCGACTCTCCCTCCGATGTCAGTTCCCTGACAATCACTACCCTACAGAGTCTCAAAGCGGCTAACATTCTCCTTTCCCTTCCTCCCCCACAACAAACACTCTGTGAGGTGAGTGGGGCTGAGAGACTTCAGAGAAGTGTGACTGGCCCAAGGTCACTCAGCAACTGCATGTGGAGGAGCGGAGACACGAACCCGGTTCACCAGATACGAAACTACCGCTTTTAACCACTATACCACACTGGCTCTTGGTAGGCCAAGGAGGTCACGTGAGCTGGACCAAGTTGTTCTGGTTTCCTTTCCATCCTTGCAAAGGTGTGGAGACAAAAGCACTACAGGTGTACAAGTACTTGAAAAGTGTCTAACCTTGGTCTAGAAGGGGTGCCTGCTGTCACAATTTCTAGCGTGGGCTAATGTCGCAATAACCCTACATCATGCACTAGTAAGTCCCACTAAATCCGATGGGGGCGGATCCAAGATAGGACTAGTTTGTCTCAAAGGTGCCCCACAGAACTGTAAACTTTCAGCCTGATGGAAAAGATTACGCCATTCCACCCCAACCGTTTTTACTTCTATGCCTTCTTTCCAGAATGTGAATACTTACATATGCTCATTAATCTATCCATTCACACATCTGAGCAGCAGGAAAGAGGAGGCAAAGGGGAAGAATCCCGCTATTCCCTGCCAGTGAGTAAATCAGCACAGGAGAGGGGTAGCCATCCCATTCCCCTGCAATCCTGTAACTTCTTCTTAAATTTAAATCATGCCATGCTCCTGTTAATGGCTTTCCTGAACCGAGCACTAAGAAGGATTGCCCCACTCTCCTGATGGGGAGGACGGATCCTGCTTCGTGTTGCAGGGCACTCTGTGGTGAAACTGAACTCTGTAGGATCCCTCTCCCTTTGTATCAACTGATGCAAAGGGGAAGCAATCCTGCTTAGCACTGGGTCCCTAATTTGTGCAGTGCTTCAAAGGCCCCTGACAACTAATTGGTTGTTGGGTGCTTTGGGGAAGCCCCAGCCTTTTAATCGAGCCCTAACCTTACCTGAATTTTAACATATTTTAAAATAAACAGTACAAATGCATGGATCAATGTCCCTATGAGAAATGTGATTATGCTGAAATAAAGTGCAGAAACAGTACTGGTGTCAGTTAGAGACTCTTATTGTTGTGTTTGAGACTGGGAGATTGAAAAGAAAATGTGTTAGCCAAGTGGTGCAATATGATATTCATTAGTATGAAATCCTCTTTTTAAAAAGAGAAACTTCTGCGGCATGGTAAATGCAATAATACTGGGTTGCAAAGAAACAAATCATTAGGGTGCTGCTACAGCCAAATGTCAATTCCCATGGCCATTACAACATCTCACATGGACCCGATGCTGAACAGCAATGTGTGAATACCTAGTGAAGTGTGACATGGACAGGGCTTTGCTTTGGAGGTGTCTTGTCAATGGTTTTTCACATGTCACAAGTCATTTGCCAAAAAACCTTTTCTCCACAGTGTCCAACAAACTTTACCATAAGTTTGACACTTGCCCATGAAACAATAGCTCTTTATGTATATTGCTGTAGAATGGAAGGGGAAACGGATTCATACTTTCCAGAAAACACTTACCCAAGTTGCAGATAAATTATTGAGGTTGCAAAGCTGTTACATGGGTTCCAGCTTTTAAAATGCAATAACAAGAAAGCATTTAAACTAACAGGGACAGACTTCTAGAATATTTTTGTAGGGAACATCAGGTCACTTAGCAAATAGTTCCATATTAACTGGAGTTAAGCATTAGTTCAAACACAAAATATGATGTAAAGAAGTTTACAGATGTTTGCATTGGTCACTGGAAGTGCCAGCTCCTGCATGCCAAGCCCTTTTTGCCGCCGCCCCCATATTTTGGGGGCGGTGACTGGGCCCCTGAATGTTCAAAAAGCACAGAGGCAAAGTACAGAGTCAAGTGCGGTGCAGCCCCAGTGACGGGCTCCTCCTCTTCCTCTTCCTGCAGAGGGGAAAGAGGTTTGACGCAGCCTCTGGCGCCTCCCAATGTGCTGATGTGCTGATGCTATGCATGCTACATCAGGGATGCACGGCGTCATGTGGTGACGTTGCCCCTCCCCCCATCGCCACCTGTTAGTCACTATGGAATTACCCAAAGAACACTGAAGTGCTCCTTCACACAAGGTCTTTCTGCAGAAATTGCTGGATTTGAAAATTCTGACTTACACGGAGTTAACTCTGCGCTCTTGGGTTGGTGGGAGCCCTTATACTCACCCTTGTCATACTTGTTAGAGGGGGCGTTGTTGGCCTGATGGTGCCCCAACCACTTGAAAACTACGGAGGGTCTTGGCAGAGCACTGAAGGATTTTTCTGACTGTTACACCAGACTGTGCTGTGCTAGGTGCTGTGTGATTTTTGAATGCGTCTTTTTACATCTTATATATTGCATTTTATTGAATTCAAAATGCAATAAAACAGAATGCAAGATGTGGAGCAATCTCCCGCTTTTACAACAAACCCACAGGTATGGCAGGAACCACCTGAAGAAAGACTGAACCACAGCTTGGAACCCCTGCTGTGGTTTGGATAAGGACATTAAGGAGTACTGATGGCCTCCGCCAAAAACAGACCAGAGTCTTATCAGGACCACCAGTCACACCTACTGGGAAATTCACTAGGAGCATTAGGAAACCTTCCAGATCCATGATGAGCCTCCAAGAGCCTGAATCTTGGGATGTGGATTCCCATGAGACTTGTAATCTGGTGGAGATTCAGAGCAGTATGCAGTCCAAACCTTACCTAATAGGAGCACCTTTAAAGTACTTTATCATAGTAACATGTATTGGGAGGAACTATGTTGGTCAGCAAAGTATAGTTATATAAATCCTTCCAATGGACAGCATTAAGTAGCCTCAGAGCTGCTGAGCATTTTTACAGAGCATTCGGGTTCCATCAGTGCCCACATGAAGTGGACATTTAATTGGCTACACTTCCTAGCATATTCACTTGACGTTTACAAAGCTATTCCAATGCATTGTTTTTAGAACACAAAATCATTCTTTGACTTGGGTATAGTATATAAAAAATTAGGAGCGGGAATTTTACACTCACTCTTCATTTTGCTTTGCTTTCTCTAGCCTTCCAGAAACCATTATTGTTGAACTTAAGTAAAATGCTCCCAGCCTGACTAGCAGCTGCTCTCAGTGCCTCTGTTGTGATCCATCACTTGTGACACTTCCCATTGTCTTGGTCTCTTCCTCTTTTTTTAAAAAAGAAGCAAAGCTCTCTTGAACAAAGACAGCTCTAATATTCAGTCATTCATGTTATTAAATTGTGCATCGTAGTCAGCACCCTATAATCCATTTAATATATAGGCACTTGGTTAAAAATAAAAGTCATTAATTTATTCTGTGCTACGGCACCATAATAATTCAGGTGCTACTTGGATATTCTGCATGATAATATGACTTAGAAATACTGCAGGTTTCCAGCCCTTGCTTATATTGTAGTCTAAATGCCTGTATATTTTCTAAATTTATTTCACACCAATAGACTATCAGAAGTGTCCTAAGTATTCCCAACAGCAAAGTCCAAAGCAAAACATCATTATTTTCAATTACTATACAGACAGCAGAAACACAGCCAAATACTCTTCAAGCAACCAACACATATTAATTATCACGATGCACCAATAATGCTGCAAAATAAGCCATGTACGGAAGCAGCCAATTTGTGTATGGAAACAGGGAAATGCTTCCATGACAGCATCCCATTCAACAACAGCCACCACAGCCAGAGTGCTTTGGTGCTTACAGTGTTGGACTATGACCTGGAAAACCAAGGTTCACCTCCCAACTACTTACCCTCCAACACTCCTCAGATGAAAATAGGGACATTCTATTTCCCATCAGTGTCCGTCCACCCCATGCCCCCTCCCTATATACGCACAATGCCAATGGAATATGGGGAAAGCACAGGGCTGGCTGAGCTGCCCCAGTGGGACTTGCTTTTAAGCAAACTATAAGCTCCACCAAGTTCAAATACAAGTTCAAGTCTGCAATCTTATACACATGCTGTCCCATTCAAGAGTGAGAGCACACAAAGGGATATGCAACCCTTTTAAAATGTTAAAAGTGAGAATTTAAACCCCATAGGCTTCCAGTTTTCTCAGTAGTGATGTATGGAAGTGAGAGCTGGACTATAAAGACCATAAAGAAGGCTGATCGCCGAAGAATTGATGCTTTTGAATGATGGTGCTGGAGGAGACTCTTGAGAGTCCCATGGACTGCAAGAAGACCAAACCTATCCATTCTGAAGGAAATCAGCCCTGAGTGCTCACTGGAAGGACAGATCCTGAAGCTGAGGCTCCAAGACTTTGGCCACCTCATGAGAAGAGAAGACTCCCTGGAAAAGACCCTGATGTTGGGAAAGATGGAGGGCACAAGGAGAAGGGGACGACAGAGGACGAGATGGTTGGATAGTGTTCTCGAAGCTACCAACATGAGTTTGACCAAACTGCAGGAGGCAGTGGGTGACAGGAGTGCCTGGTGTGCTCTGGTCCATGGGGTCATGAAGAGTCGGACATGACTAAACAACTAAACAACAACAACAGGCTTCCAAAGTATAGTACTCAAAATGCTGTTTTTGACCTGCTGAATTTCTGCCTGTCACACATGTGTTAATGGGACACTAACACTAAAAAGAAAAGTCTATATGCTCAAGGTACCCTCTGCACTGGCTATGGCGCGCGAGGAAGCTGCAGAGACAGCTTCCTCGTGTGATGACCCAATACCACCAACTGCAGCTCCACTCCTGGGTTAAGCAAGCCTGACCTGGGGATGGAGAAAGGTTGTGACACACGAAGCGCCTGGCCACGGCAGAACCTGCTTCCTTGAGGGAGCACCCCACACACCATTATATTACGCTTCGCCACTGACACACTAGAATGGGATTAATATAGGCAACACGCCTACAGCTCAGGTACAACTGAACTCAGTCGGACAACACACACACACACCAAAGCTCCAGAGTCTGTTGCAGTGTCTTCAAGTTCAAAGACTTGCAATGCTTTAAAAGCCTAGCACAAACACATATTTGCAACCTCAAAAGGGGTTAATTAAAAAGCTTAACATACATATTCACAACACCAGCCCAATGCAGTATATGTAACTGCCAATCTGTTAAAGACCTCCCGAAACTCCAGCCTACAGCTGGACAGCTTTTAACAGGCTGTGCTGCAAATGGCAAAGAATTCTTGGAGAACTCAGTAGGTTGTGTGGACTCTCCTTCATTGGAGGTTTGTGAGCACAGGTTGGATGGCCATCTGCCATGTTGAGATTCCTATGTTGAAAGCAGATGGACTAGATGACCATTGAGGTCCCATCCAACTCTACAGTTCTATGAATCTATGATTTGATGAACATCATGCATAGCTTGAATAGTACACATTGGGCACCTTCCTACCTTCCAGTTGTGGCACAGATTGTATTCATTTGTGATTGCAGGATATTATGAATGTTGAAAGGAGGCATGCAATAGCTGGATGGGAGGAATGAGAAGTGTGTGTCTATGTCTGGTTGCATGAGAGAAAAGTTGTGTTAGATGTTGGTCAAATCTTGTTTTAGTGCTAAGCAGTTCTTGCCAACCAATTATGTGTGAAGTGAAAGGTCTAACCACAAACTATATGATGCCCAGACAATTCTGCTATCACTCCATAGTTCCATCCATCCATTTATTTTATGTCCATATTAATGATATGGTACCCTATCTGCATACTGTGAACTTCCATCCCCCAAAATTGGCAGGGAAGCATATCCCAGTCCTGCTGTATGCAGATGATACAGCAATTCTTTCAAGAACACCCACAGGCCTTAGAAGGGCTATGAAAGCACTAGCAATATACAGTGGTGCCTCGCAGGATGAAACTAATTCGTTCCGCAAGTTTTTTCTTCTTGCGAGTTTTTCGTCTTGCGAAGCACAGTTTCCCATAGGAATGCATTGAAAATCAATTAATGCGTTCCTATGGAAACCGCTTGCCAGGCTGGCGGTGCGGAGAAGGGCTTTTCTCCCCACCGCAAGCCTTCAGGACAGGTACGGGAACAGAGGGGAAGGGGCGCAGCGCTTCTCCTCTGTTCCCGGGGCTTGCGGTGGGAGGAGGGTTTTTCCTCCCCACCGCCAACATTCAGAACAGCATTCTGAATGTTGGCGGTGGGAAGGAAAACCCTCCTCCCACCGCAAGTCTTCAGGACAGCCTTCCGAAGGCTGGCGCGGGGAGAAGGTCTTTCCGCCCCACCGCCAGCCTTCGGAGCAGCCTTCCGAAGCCTGGCGGTGAGCCCTCCTCCCGCCGCCAGCCTTTGGAGCAGCCTTCCGAAGCCTGGCGGTGGGGCGGAGAGCCCTCCTCCCACCGCCAGCCTTCGGAGGAGGTCCGAGGACAGTGGGGAAGACGCGCTGCGCTTCCCCGCTGTCCCGGAGATTTCCCTATGGGCTTTCGTCTTGCGAAGGAAGCCCATAGGGAAATTCGTTTTGCGAAGCGCCTCCAAAACGGAAAACCCTTTCGTCTAGCGGGTTTTCCGTCTTGCGAGGCGTTCATCTTGCGGGGCACCACTGTATTGTGAGGGCAAATTAGAACTTCACAACCAGAAAACTAAAATCACTGGGACCCAGGTGCCTTGCTCTTGATGCCACTCCGGCAGCTTGTGAGAGGAGAGGTGGTGCAGGCAACAGGCCAGCATGGATCAGGTCCCCATCAGGTCCTATACAGTTGCCAGCTTTGGGCTGGCTCCTGAGGCACAGACCTAGCTGATCTTGGCACAGCAATCTCCAGAGGATTCCATGTTTCATATTGGCCGCTTACCCAGACAGAAAAAAATGGGAGAAAGAATGGTCAGGTAAAAAAGGTGTACACTGTAAGGAGAGGCAGGTGGGTGTTCACTTGTTGATTTGAAACCGCCATGAAAATGCAAGTCCTTTCTCTGATCACTCTGATCGTGTGATGCCCTTCCTTAAGTCTCTACATACCCTTCCTATCCTTAGCCAGATCCAGCACAAGTCCATTGTCCTTACCTACAAGGGACCCCTTGGCCTCGCCCCCTCCATATCATCTCTCCCTCCTTGAACTTCAAGGAACTTTCCTGCCCATGTTCTTTGTTCCTTGAGCTCCACTGCCCTTCACCATGCAAAGGTCACCTGCTTCCTTGGACCCCCTGGCTCCCCACTATGCTTGAAACTGCCTCCAAGAACAACTCTCTTGCTTCTTTCAAATCTGTTCTCAAAGCCCACTTTTTCCAAGAAGGCTTTAGCCCAGCCCCTCAGTTCCCATGTCCTACTGGAATTTAAGCGTAAATACTGAAATAATTGCTTGGTCCTATTCCTCCCTCCACTTCCTTCCTATTTTTCTGCTCCCCGTGTGTTAAATTTTAGGTAGGCTTCTTGGGTTGAAGATCTGTCCTCTTGAATTCAGTAAAGCAGGGGTAGACAACAGGATGTCCTCCAGATTCTTCTGGACTACAACTCCCAACAGTTCTTGCAGTATGGCCAATGGTCAGAGAGGACGGGAACTGCAGTCTAACATCTGGGAGCACCAGATTGGCTACCTCTGCCATAAAGTGTCATGCAACATATAATCAATAAACTCTCTCCTACTGAAAGATGACCAACAAGCTAAAAGCGGTTGAGATTATTATTAAAAACACCCAAGCTGTGTGATTAATTAAAAATGGTGAACAAAACAAAATCCACATTTCAGTTTCCTCATGTAAATGAAAATGGCCAAACAGCAGTTTATTGTTATGCTTAGAGGTTTGTGCTCTCTCTCCCCCCTCTCTTTTACACACACACACGAACACACACACACACACACACACACACACACACACACACACAAGAGGAAGCCTCAGGGTGACAGAAAACTTAGAGGAGTTTGACATTTTAGCCAGCAAGTGATTTAGACTTTCTTTTCCTGTGAGAAAAGAATGGGAAGAATGCAGCTTACTCGGTGAGAAAACTGCTAATCAAATCTAGACATCACACATAGCTGTACTGCGAGAGGTCTGGGGAGGGGAAAGGAATCTAAACTTTAGCTGGTAATTCAGAAAAATATTTCCTTAGAAATCTGAGCCAGCAGCTGGAAAGATGTGACACACTAACAGAACCTTCCCAAATTACACACTCCCTGAGAACAAGGAATGACTATGGCCACTAATGTGAAATATCCTACTTCACTAAAGCAGACTTTAGAATGGAAACAGAGCTGAAGCCAAAAATGCTGTATGGACACAGCGGAGGTAAGAAAACTCCTACTTACTTGTTCAGATAAAACAAGGTGACCTGTAGCCACCTGAACTGTTAGGGGATTGTAGTTTTAAACATTGATATGCTGCCTTTCAGGATACAAGGCTTTCCAAGGCAGTTTGCAAGGAAAATCAAAAGACAATAATAAAATCACAATAAGGTAATATTTAAACCTAGCCCATCTCTTTATCAAATGATGAAACCAAGCCAGCCTTTTCCAAACACTTCCAGCACTGGGCCTGTTCAGCTGTGGCCTGTCCTATAGCATATTTAGGATTAATGACACATCCAGCCCTCGGTTTTGGAAATTAGGAAAACCTGCAGTACCAACAATATCTAAAGTGGTACTTAATGTGGTTCTACACAAAATACTCCCAACAAAATAATGCAGAATTATTAAATGGATTTGCCAACTGGAATTTGTAAACAAAGATAATTTACAAACGAAAGACTTAATGGTTCAATCCGAACAAGTTTTTCTACTTCTATAAAGATCCCACACCAGACCATTTAGGTTCCACTACTTGCCAATGATTTGACTGCTAACGTTTGAGAAGAGGTTGGAGAATACAGGAGTGAGATAGCCACTGATAATGATCAGCCTATAGCTTGATCTATAGGGACGCAGGTGGCGCTGTGGGTTAAACCACAGAGCCTAGGGCTTGCCGATCAGAAGGTCACGGTTCGAATCCCTGCAATGGGGTGAGCTCCCGTTGCTCAGTCCCTGTTCCTGCCAACCTAGCAGTTCAAAAGCATGTCAAAGTGCAAGTAGATAAATCGGTACCACTCCGGCGGGAAGGTAAACGGTGTTTCCGTGCGCTGCTCTGGTTCGCCAGAAGTGGCTTAGTCATGCTGGCCACATGACCCAGAAGCTGTACGCCGCCTCCCTCAGCCAGTAAAGTGAGATGAGTGCCACTACTCCAGAGTCATCCACAACTGGACCTAACGGTCAGGGGTCCCTTTACCTTTAGAGTGGTACCTCGGGTTAAGAACTTAATTCGTTCCAGAGGTCTGTTCTTAAACTGAAACTGTTCTTAATCTGGAGCACCACTTTAGCTAATGGGGCCACCCGCTGCCACCACACCGCCACTGCACAATTTCTGTTCTCATCCTGAAGCAAAGTTCTTAACCCGAGGTACTATTTCTGGGTTAGTGGAGTCTGTAACCTGAAGCGTCTGTAACCCAAGGTACCACTGTATAGTTTGGTCAGACATAAAGCAGGCACAGCCTAAGTACAGCAGCATTAGAAGAGAGAGGAGAGGTTCAAAATTGTTTAAGGGAGGGGAGGGAATTATTGTCAACCGGTCAGCAAATCACACCATCTGCATGTCTGCATTTTGCACACATGTCTCAGTGAGGATCCAGCTTCCTGACATCCAGAGAAAGAAGCACCTCTGTTGGTATAGGTCACCTAGCAATAATGCACATGCAACATTCCCTCCAGAGCAGAATGGGCTCCACCGGCACTAATGGGAAATGTGGTGTTTGAAGAGGTGATGAAATAGCAACAGCTGCAGGGGGGAGGGATAGCTGGAGCCATTGTAACAGCTGGAGCTAAAGCAAAGGGGGGCTTCACAAAAGTTCCCATGACCAAAATGCTTTGGCACTTCCCATCGTCCCCCCCACCCCCGCCACTTCAAGTATCTGTGGGGGTGGTTTTATATTTTCTTGGAAGCTGCCCAGAGAGGCTGGGGCAACCTAGCCAGATGGGCAGAGCACAAATAATAAAAAGTACTATTACTATTGTTATTATTTTTTATATCTGGGCTGTAGATGGGCTGATGAGCCAATGATCAGTACACATCCTAGTTTAAGTCAGAACACACAGAGTATTCTAGAACTGACTGATTTATCAGGGTGTACAAAGAATGAACCAAGGTTTGGCAGATAATTTATTCCAGACAAAACTGCCTTGAAAAGAAAACAGGACTTGAAACTAGGGGGCAAGTTTGTCAGAAGCACATGCTTGGAATGTGGGTACAACATGCTAAAAAAAAAAACTCAAAAATTTCTGGCGGCAAATTCATTTTATACTCCCTTGTTACTCCTGATTCCTGGAATTCCTTCAAACAATGTATTCAATGAAACCCTTAATACTCATCCTCAGGCAAAAGGAAGCTGATGTGCATGCTTTTGACTCATCCGTTGCTCCTATCCTTTCTTCTCCTCCTATTGTCTCCACACAACAAGGACACGTGTCTGTCTATCTTTTTTGCTTCTAGAAAATGCTATATGCATTCTTGAAACGAAGAATGTGAGGATGTGATCAAGTACATGGATGGAAGACTGCTGGGAGTCCCATATAAATGACCACAACATCAGGAGACCAAACTTTAAAGAAAAATTTCAGGAGTGCAGCTAAAGGAAGATCCCTGCCAAATGCAGAGTTTGCAACCACCATCAATCAGCTGACCAGTACCAGCTGCGAACCCCACTTTTGGCAGGGACTGGCTCCACTATGAAGCTTGAGGGGAACAAATCCCAGTGGGGTTGCACTTGGTGCCAAAATTGAAAATCACTGAGTGCAAGCCCTGCTTGCCAAGGAACTATCAGGAGGACATTATAAGGTTCACAATTGCTCCTCTGCAGCCGCATCTTTCCCTGCACAGCACTTGATGTCACATATTGTTGTCACGTGTGGGGCAGGTTGGCATGGCTTGGGGAAAACAGCCTTGTGGGTTACCGTATTTTTCGCACCATTAGACGCACCGGACAATAGGACGCACTTTGTTTTAGAGGGGGGAGAACAAGGGGAAAAAAATCTCCCCCTCTCTGCCCAGCGCCCCTTCAGTGAAGCGGCAGGAGGCGCTGCACAGAGAGGGGGAGAACTTTCCCCCTCTTGTTTTCCCGCTCTAAAACAAGGTGTCGTTTAAGGTGCGTTCAGGCGGCTACCTTGGAAGCCTGGAGAGCGAGAGGGGTCGGTGTGCACTGACCCCTCGCTCTCCAGGCTTCAGGTTCCTTTCGACCTGCTCTTTGGGGCTGGCGGGGGGGGAAGCCCACCACCAGCCCCAAAGAGCAGGTCAGGGAGCAGCGGAAAGGCGCAGCGGAGAGGCTCCTGCCATAGCCACGCGTCACCTCTCCAGCCAGGAGAGGGTCGCGGGGGTTGCTTTAGCCTCACGACCCTCTCCCGGCTGGAGAGGTGACATGCAGCTACAGAAGAAGCCTCTATAGCAGCGCGTCACCTCCCCAGCCGGGAGAGCGCGTGCGGGGCTAAAGCAGCCTCCCGCGACCCTCTCCCAGCTGGAGAGGTGACACGCAGCTACGGAAGAAGCCTCTATAGCAGCGCGTCACCTCCCCAGCCGGGAGAGGGTCGCGGGGTGCTTCTTTAGCCCCGCGTGCGCTCTCCCGGCTGGAGAGGTGACGTGGGGCTGTAGAGGCTCCTGCCATAGGTGCGCGTCACCTCTGCAGCTGGGAGAGGGTCGCGGGGTGTTTCTTTAGCCCTGCGCGCGCTCTCCCGGCTGGGGAGGTGACGTGGGGCTGTAGAGGATCCTGCCATAGCTGCGTGTCACCTCTCCAGCCGGGAGAGGGTCACGGGGCTACGGCGTCTTCGCTCCATAGGACGCACACACATTTCCCCTTCATTTTTGAAGGGGAAAAAGTGCGTCCTATAGAGCGAAAAATACAGTAAATTGGGTTCCCTGTTAGACCTAAATAAGCCCCCTGGCTGAAGGTTCTTCACTGCTGGAATAAACCGATAGGTTTCACAATGGAAAGATGTAAGGAGCAGGCTTCTCCAAGAATCTGGGTTGAGACTAGTGATTAACTTGTTCATAAATGACCCAGAGTTAGGAGTGAGCAGTGAGACCACCAACTTTGTTGATGACACCCAACCTTCAGGGTGGTAAAAACAAAAAGGGATTGCAAGGGAACAAAACAGGGGAAATGACATTAAAATGGCAAATGTAGTTTGATGTGAGCAAATATAAAGTTTCACATATATATTAGTGGGGTCTGAACTGGCAGTGAATGACCAGCAATGAGATTTTGGAGTCATAATGGATAACTCAATGAAATTTTTGACACAGTGTGTGGCAAATGTGAAAGGGCAAATTCCATGATAAGAATCATCAGAAAAGGCATTGAAAATAAAACTGCCAATATCAGAATGCCTCCTCTATACAAACCTATTGCAGGACCATAATTTGAATTCTGTGTAACGTTCTGGTCACCACACCTCAGAAAGGACATTGTAGGAGGTGCCAAAAAGGGCAACCAAAATTATCAAGGGGCTGGAGCAATTCCTCTAAGAGGAGGAAAGGGAACTTATATGGAAGAGAAGTCCATCAATCAGATGACTATATTACTTCCAGTATCAGAGGCAGAGGCCTCTGAATACTAGTTTACCCTACTGCCGACCCATTTCATCAGGTGACCCTGAGGGCTAGTCTTACAAGAGAGATCATTCTGCTCATCCATGAATCCACCACCTCCATATCTGGGATCCAACTGTTTCCTGACTTTTTATATGGCATTAATTAGGCCACCAGGCGCTTGCACTTTAGAAGTCTGGTTTCTGAGAAGGGAAGATGGCATAATCATGTACATGAAGAATTTCTTCCTTGAAACCTGATTCTTTTTCTTCTTCGTTTTCATTTAAGCTGAAGCTGTCCTAATTTCATGAAGCATTGTGTAACTGCCTAGGAAGTCATATACCATTCCTCAACAGTTAATTTTAGTTACAAAAAAGTAGGAGGTAGATATAAAGATATAGACATATAGATATATCATAGTCTAGAATTCTTCTTTAAAATCCTGCCAGTCAATTGACAAGACCAAGATAAAATAACAAGTATGGCTTTTTGTCTTTCTACCTTCCCTGCCCATTCCCCACCCAGGCTTCCCAGTACCAATGAGTTGGGTCTAGAGACAGCCATTGCAAGTCCTTGCTTCACAGTCCAGGCGATGGAGCTGAGGCACGTCTCTCGGTTTGGCTGTCTATAGGGACAGTCACTGCCACCCTCCTTCAACATGGGGAACTGAGCTCATGGGCCAATGCTTCCCTAAAGCCAGCTCCCCTATCCCAGTCCACTGCACTGAGAAGGAGCACTCCCTGCTCACAAATTAAATGGACCCTATAGCGAAGGGGCATGGGACGTGGGTGGCGCTGTGGGTTAAACCACAGAGCCTAAGGCTTGCCGATCAGAAGGTCGTGGTTAGAATCCCTGCAACGGGGTGAGCTCCCACTGTTCGGTCCCAGTTCCTGCCAACCTAGCAGTTCCAAAGCACGTCAAAGTGCAAGTAGATAAATAGGTACCGCTCCGGCAGGAAGGTAAACGGCATTTCCGTGCGCTGCTCTGGTTCGCCAGAAGTGGCTTAGTCATGCTGGCCACATGACCCAGAAGCTGTACGCCGGCTCCCTCGGCCAATAAAGCGAGATGAGCGCTGCAATCCCAGAGTCAGTCACAACTGGACCTAATGGTCAGGGGTCCATTTACCCTTTACCTTTATAGTGAAGGGGAAATTGGCCTTGAAGATGTGCTCCCTTGGGGGAGGGGGGAGGCTCCCTCTCACTTCCCTCCATCCCACCTCACTACCAAAGGAGAAGGGGAGGAGAAAGGGGGAATTTGCTAACTTCCATATGCCTCAGTGACTCAGCAGGCTGACAGATTGTTCTCAGTTGAGAACGTCTGGAGACAACAGGACAACAGCATGCATGTGCAACCCGACATGTGTCAGCTGTGGGGCCTGAGAGGTAGACCACCCCTGTTTCCAGGAACACTGGAAGCACTGCCTTTAGGCACTCTGGGAGGAAATTTTGCAAACAATGCAAATAACGCTAACAGTTCTCCCCCAAGCTTCTCTCTCCTACAGGAACCACCAGCAGGAGAAGAAGCACCAAATCTTCTCACAGGGAAGAGGGCCCAGAGTACAACCATAAGGGCACTCCAGAAAAGTCGGGGACCCCCCGCCCACACCCATCTCTTGCAAGGAGGGCTGGTGGCAGCAGCAGAGGAACACCCCACAGTGTGAAGCAGCGTCCCCCAATCCCACGTCCCCAGGACTGTGCCCAAGCCCCGACTCTCGTGTCTCGGTCCACATGCAAACATACTGAGGCAAGAACAGCAAACTCCCATATCGGTGTCGTTACAGATTTCCCAACGTGGATGCAGTGGCAACAGCACCCATGTGCATGAAACAGGGAGACTCCAAGCGAGAAGTGGAAGAGGGACTAACTGTTACACTGCTCTGAGAACTGTAGCTCTGTGAGGGCAATCAGAGTCTCTCCCAGCACCTGCAGCAAACTACAGTTCCCAAGATTCCTTTGGTGGAGCTGTGACAGTTAGATTGGCATGGTGCCCCTTTAAATGTATAGTGCAGACGGCCAAGGAAAGACAAAGACCTTTTGGTGCTGGAGGCGGAGAATGCTAATAAGCACTCCCTGCCAACACTCATTGGCATGGGTACAATCCAGTGAAGTTCTCTGGTGCAAGCCTTATTGAAACGAATAGTAATTGCTATATTATTGCAAGGACTTCCATGGACTGCAAGAAGATCAAACCTATCCATTCTGAAGGAAATCAGCCCTGAGTGCTCACTGGAAGGACAAATCTTGAAGCTGAGGCTCCAATACTTTGGCCACCTCATGAGAAGAGAAGACTCCCTGGAAAAGACCCTGATGTTGGGAAAGATGGAGGGCGCAAGGAGAAGGGGACGACAGAGGACGAGATGGTTGGGCAGTGTTCTCAAAGCTGCTAACAATGAGTTTGACCAAACTGCGGGAGGCAGTGGAAGACAGGAGTGCCTGGCGTGCTCTGGCCCATGGGGTCATGAAGAGTTGGACACGACTAAACGACTAAACAACAACAACATATTCATGCACAGCTCCTGTTCATTTCAGTTGCACTTGTGCAGGAGAATTTTTCAGTAATTTGTGGCTTGTGGGTCAACTGTGGGTCTCCAGTTCTCCTGCCTTTAATTACCTCACACTAGAGCCACCTTCATTTTCAGGGAAGCACATACACATAGTCTTCATGTATAGAAACGTCTCACTATAAAGTCTGTGACACCTCCCCCTCCCCGAGCTAGCTGAAGGATTTCAACCTAGGATGAAATTTGAGAGTCACAAGATATGTATGCGTGTATGAGAGAGGGAGGGTAGGACACACACACACACTTACTTTTAGGTCAGCAGGAGGGAAGATCAAGAGTATGTGTGTGAATAATTTGTGTACCATTGTACCTAAATTCCGTCATTGAGCTCCCTCGAGTACAATGTGTCACCATGTATGCATACTTACTAATCAGATTTCGTACTGATTCAACATCAAAACGAAAGCTAAAACCTTGACTGCTGGAAAAGAAACTAATGATAACTCAAGCTGATCTCAGCATAAAAAGTACTTTAGATAGCAATGCTTTTTTAATGAGTGACATTATGATGTGAAACTAGTAAAAGCATTGTCATCCCTTCCTCTCACAGCCTGCTTTCAAAAATGAAAGGGGGGGGAAAGCTTCATAAAAATGTAATATTATGCTGCTTGGTGATGTAGCAGGATTTATAGATCACAAGAGGCTGCACCAGATGTTGCTCCCCTGGGGATCAAGTCAGAGAGAGGATGCTAGTGAAGATCAGAATGTTTCCAGTGCTTCTTCCCAGGAGCAAGATATACTTTGGAACAAAATGGCCTATTAGGCTGAACACTGACACCAGCTCCCATTAACCCAACCCAGTATCAACAATGCTCAGGGTGGGTGGGCGAGAGCTATAGTCCAACAGCATCTGGGGGGCCACAGGTTCCCAACCACTAAACTTAAAGACTTAAAACTACATTACTGTGGAACTCAAAATATTCCATACACACACCAACACAAGCTATGGTGCAGGTTATAGTAAGGTTACCAGATTTTTTTCAATGAATCCAGGGAAACTTTTCGATTTCAATGGATTTTGTATGGGGACTGATTTGTAAATCAGGGGACTGTCCCTGGGAAATGGGGACATCTGGTAACCTTAGGTTATAGAAGGCCCGTTGAACTAAAATGCCACTTCTGTTTACATGGAAGAAGATACAGAATACATCAAAATAAGTTCCTTTAGCATAGGTTTCCTCAGTGCTTTTTTTCCTGGCAGGGCAAGCCAGTTGGCAGTACCAGCACACACACACACACCCCCGCGCCCAAGCCTGGGAAGCTTCTGCCCAGCTCTGGGAGGGAGGGTCCTAAGTAACAGCACCATTTTTTTTCTACCAAAAAAGCATTGGGTTTCCTCAAATATATGATAGCAGAAGCACTCTTATTTCTAAATTAAAACTGCAGGCTTACATCATTCTTTCCCCCTAATAAAACCTTAAACAGTACTGGTAATTTGCAGCGTACACTTGTTATACTCACACGGGTGGGGTGCCTGGAATAAAGAAATGCTCTCCATTTATTTCCACACACACACACACAGCTGTTTGGGAAGGAGGTGTGAGGGCTCTGGGATGCTGCCAGAGCCTTTGTACCTCCTTCCCGAAGGCCAGAGCTTTGCTTACCCAGCTTTGGGAATGCAGCGGGAGGGCTCTGGCAACATGCTAGAGCCCTTGCATAACTTTCCCAGAGCCTATAGGCAGCCCTCCACCTTGTGGAAGCCCTCCCAATGGCAAAGGTACAAATCAATGTCCTGAGGAGCATTGGCTGCTGGTTCTCATAAGACACACAGCAGATAGTATTGCCTTATGAGATAGCATCCCTTTTGCACATGTAGCAAGCCATGCACACAAGCCTGCAGTGATGAGATACATTTTTGCTACCTTGCATCATATTTCACGATTGTTCAAGGAAAGCACTCCCAAGTTCTGAGGTGCTGTATTGCAGAGGTCGGCAACCTAAGGCCCATAGCTGCCCGTGAGGGTCGCTTAACCGGCCCATGAGCCACCCCCGAACTGAGCCGCCTGCTCGGTGAGTCCCCGCGCACTGCACTAAACTGGCGCAGCACGGCGACTCTCTTCTGCAGCTCCAGAAATTGCGTCTGCACATGTCCATGGTGCTGGAAATCACTTCTGCACAGGAACAATTTTTGGCATCTGGGCATGCACAGAAGCGATTTCCAGCACCACGAACATGCGCAGATGTGATTTCCGGAGTCGCGCTGTGCCGCTCTGGCCCATGGACAGTCTCTGCGGGAGTGATTCGGTCGATGCCTGGTAAGTCTTGCTGCCCCCTGCTGTACTGCCTTCCAACTGTACAAGACTTAAGGCAGAAGGATGCTGTGCCCCCTGAAGTCTAAATGCCCTTGTTTACCATAACTTCAGTGCCTTGATCTATGGGGACTGACACAGGCGGATAATTGCAAGAGATCTGACCAGAAAAGCTGCCATCCTTGAATGCTTCCCAGACACCAGGATGTTCCCCTGCAAGGCTGGTGATTTGCACAAAGTATGCCAGCAGATATAATTCATAAGTGATGTAGGCAAAGCATCCTCCATTATGGAACACAAAATTTCCAAAGGCAACAGCTCACCATTCCCTTCATGAAGATGGTGTAAGAAACCCTTTCCACAGGTTCCATTAGGCACCCGGCTTTCAAATTTTTTTTAGCAGAAGTCATATTGTTCACTTCAAATTTGTCTTATTCTCTGAAACCAGCATTCTGAAAGTGCTCTCCTATGATATATTGGGCACTGAAGATATCCTAAGAATAAAAAGATAAAGGGACCCCTGACCATTAGGTCCAGTCGTGGCCGACTGTGGGGTTGCGGCACTCATCTAGCTTTATTGGCCGAGGGAGCCGGCGTATAGCTTCTGGGTCATGTGGCCAGCATGACTAAGCCCCTTCTGGCAAACCAGAGCAGCGCACAGAAACGCCGTTTACCTATTTATCTACTTGCACTTTGACGTGCTTTCGAATTGCTAGGTTGACAAGAGCAGGGACCGAGCAACGGGAAAATAGGGACCATCTAAGAATAGGGACCATCTAAAATGCTGGTATGAATTACAAAGAGGAAGAGATATTTTTATTATTATTAATTTGCTAGTTGTATCTCTCCTTCCTTGTGATTCGTGCCAGCATTTTACTTGTACAACTCTTTGAAAGTAAGTTAGATTGAAACTTGAGAAACAGTGAAATTGGCTCATTTGTAAGATGCAAATCTTGATTTGTTTTATGGAAATCATGGCTCTCATTTTGAAGAAGTGCATTAATGTTCGTTGCAGCAGCCCTTGCTACAAACTCCCCACATGAATGATGCCTCTGGGGCTGGACAGGGGGTGCTTCCCAGGCCCCTGTGGGGCAGTGCGAGGAGGCACCTCTCTTTGGGGCAGGGGGGTGCAGCTCAGAGACCAGGGGCGGCAGCAGCAGTTGCCCAGAGGACTCCCAAGGAGAGGAGAGGAGCGAGGAGGCTGAGGGAACCCTCCACAAGGGAGGGTGTTCAAAAAGGGGTGAGGGGCTGCCAGCTCTGCAGGCAAGGGGTGACAAAACTGGGCTCCTGAGCCCCACGGGGTGCCACAGAAATAATGTACATAGTTGGTCAAGGGAGCCATGGACCCAGAAAGGTTGAAAACCTCTGCTTTATGAGTTAACGAAGTGTTGTAAGCACCATCTAGTGGCGAAAAGCCACTAAGCATTTAAGCAAGCAACAGACACCAACAAGCATATATAAGCTGACGTGGTAATTATACACTTGGTCATAATTACCAGACATAGTAATTATGTTCCTCCCAAACTAATTTATTTATTCATACTGTACTTTTTCTTAAACATATTCTAGTTAAGTCTGGCTCATGATACATTTTTATCCATACATTTGTTTATCAACTTCCAAGAGTTCAAGGGCAAAGGAAATGCCATGTATAATTTTAGATTTAAACAACAAGGCAGGAAAAGCTCATCAAACCTTGTTTATCAGAACCTCTCTGTTAACTGTCTCCTATCCTCATAAATCCATTCAAAGAAAGCCATGCCTATGAAGTACATTGAATCTAAGTGGGGATGGGACACACACCACTGCAAATATTATTATATTATATTATATTATATTATATTATATTATATTATATTATATTATATTATATTATATTATATTATATTATATTATATTATATTATATTATATTATATTATATTATATTATATTATATTATATTATATTATATTATATTATTATTATAATTTATATACCACCCTATACCTGGAGGTCTCAGGGTGATTCACAGAATAAAATCAAAATATAAAACCATAATATATATCATCAAAAGAAAAAAAACAACAACAACAAGAAGAGTTTGGATTTGATATCCCGCCTTTCACTCCCCTTCAGGAGTCTCAAAGTGTCTAATATTCTCCTTTCCCTTCCTCCCCCATAACAAACACTCTGTGAGGTGAGTGGGGCTGAGAGACTTCAGAGAAGTGTGACTGGCCCAAGGTCACCCAGCAGCTGCATGTGGAGGAGCGGGGAATCGAACCCGGTTCCCCAGATTACGAGTCTATCGCTCTTAACCACTACACCACACTGGCTCTCAACCCAATAACACCCCCTCCCCCCCAAAAAACCACATTTTAAAAGGACATAGGATGTCAATCAAATCAACCAAAGGCCTGGTTAAATAGGAATGCTTTTGCCTGGCACCTAAAGGTGTATGATGAAGGCGCCAGGCCAACTTCCCTGGGGAGAACATTCCATAGATGGGGAGCCAGTGCAGAGAAGGCCTGTTCTCGTGTTGCCACCCTCCGAAGCTCTCAAGGAGGAGACACACAAAGAAGGGCCTCAGAAGATGATCTCAGCGTCTGGGTAGGTTCATATGGAAAGAGGTGGTCCTTGAGGTATTGCAGTCCTGAGCCGATTAAGGCTTTATAGGTAAAAACCAGCACTTTGAATTGGGCCAGGAAACTACAGTGGTGCCTCGCAAGACGAAAAGAATCCGTTCCGCAAGTCTCTTCGTCTTGAGGTTTTTTCGTCTTGCGAAGCAAGCCCATTAGCGGATTAGCGGATTAGCGGCTTAGCGGATCAGCTGATAAGCGGCTTAGCGGATCAGCTGATAAGCGGCTTAGCGGATCAGCTGTTAAGCGGCTTAGCAGATCAGCTGATAAGCGGCTTAGCGGATCAGCTGATAAGCGTCTTAGCGGCTTGGGGAAAAGGGGGGGGAGGAAAAAAACCCCGCAGGAACTCGCAAGACATTGTCGTCTTGCGAAGCAAGCCCATAGGAAATTCGTTTTGCGAAGCACCTCCAAAACGGAAAACCCTTTCGTCTAGCGGGTTTTCTGTCTTGCGAGGCATTCGTCTTGCGGGGCACCACTGTAATTGGTAGCCAGTGCAGTTGGACCAGGATCGGTGTGATATGCTCAAACCATCTTGCTCCGGTGAGCAACCTGGCCGCTGAATTCTGCAATAGCTGAAGTTTCCGAACCGTCTTCAGAGGCAGCCCTACGTATAACACATTGCAGCAATCTAACCTTGAAGTTACCAGAGCGTAGACAACAGTAGTTAGGCTATCCCTGTCCAGATGGGGCATAGCTGGGCCACCAGCCGAAACTGACTGAAGACACTCTGGGTCACTGAGGCCACCTGAGCCTTGAGTGACAGCAGAGGATCCAGGAGTACCCCCAAGCTACAAACCTGCTCCTTCAGAGGAAGTGTAACCCCATCAAGAGCAGGTGACCTCCCACCCGTCTGGTCCAGGGAACCACCCACTAACAGCACCTCAGTCTTATCTGGAATGAGCTTCAGTTTGTTTGTCACCCAGTTCATTACCAAGGCAAGACACTGGTCCAGCACTTCCACTGCCTCACCTGCAGATGTAAAGGAGAAATAGAGCTGAGTGTCATCAGCATACTGCTGACAACATACTCCAACCCTCCGGATAACCCCACCCAGCGGTTTCATGTAGATGTTAAGTAAGGTAAAGGGACCCCTGACCATTAGGTCCAGTCGTGACTGACTCTGGGGCTGTGGCGCTCATCTCACTTTATTGGCCAAGGGAGGTGGCGTACGGCTTCCGGGTCATGTGGCCAGCATGACTAAGCCACTTTTGGCGAACCAAAGCAGCACACGGAAACGCCGTTTACCTTCCCGCCGGAGCGGTACCTATTTATCTACCGTATTTTTCGCCCTATAGGACGCACCTAGTTTTCAGGGGGGGAAATCAAGGAAAAAAATATGATCCCCCCCCCCCGCAGCTCTGGGAGCAGCGGATAGGCTGCACGCAGCCTGTGCGCTACTCCAAGACCTTCTCCCTGCTTTTGCGGGAGGTGGCGGAATTCCCCCACCTCCCGCAAAAACCCACAGGAGCCCCACGTGACTCCTGCGGGCTTTTCGACCAGGAGGGAGAAGGGACTCAGTCCCTTCTCCCTCCTCGGGGAAAAGCCCCCAAGAGCGGCGTGCTCTTTAAAGGGTGTGCGGCTCCTGCGGGCTTTTCTAGGAGGTGGGGGAATTCCCCCACCTCCTAGAAAAGCCGCGGAGCCCCTTTAAAGAGCGCACGGCTTTTGCGGGAGGTGGGGGAATTCCCCCATCTCCCGCAAAAGCCCGCAGGAGGGAGAAGGGACTGACTCGGCCAGTCAGTCCCTTCTCCCTCCTTGGGGAAAAGCCCCCAAGAGCCGCTTGCTCTTTAAAGGGTGCGCGGCTCCTGCAGGCTTTTCTAGGAGGTGGGGGAATCTCCCCCCCCTCGTAGAAAAGCCAGCAGAAGCCGCGGAGCCCCTTTAAAGAGCGCACGGCTTTTGCCTGCTTTTGCGGGAGGTGGGGGAATTCCCCCATCTCCCGCAAAAGCCCAAAGGAGGGTTGGAGAGTAGCGGGAAGGCGTCGCGCACCTTCCTGCTGCCCCCCCCCATCCTCTGGGGCTGGCGATGGGCGAAGCACTGCTTTCCCCACCGCCAGCCTCAAACCCGGGTTGGAGAGTAGCGGGAAGGCGTTGCGCGCCTTCCTGCTGCCCCCCATCCTCTGGGGCTGGCGATGGGGGAAGCGATGCTTTCCTCACCGCCAGCCTCGAAGCCGGGTTGGAGAGTAGCGGCAAGGCGTCACCCGCCTTCCCGCTGCCCCCCATCCTCTGGGGCTGGCGATGGGGGAAGCGCTGCTTTCCCCCACCGCCAGCCTCAAAGAGCAGACTCTCCTGGCTTCAGCGGAAGCAACGCGAAGCCTCCGGAGCGCAGGCTTCGGGGGCTTCGCGTTGCTATCGCTGAAGCCAAGGAGTCTGCATTCGCCCCATAAGACGCACACACATTTCCCCTTCTTTTTTGGAGGGGAAAAAGTGCGTCTTATAGGGCGAAAAATACGGTGCTTGCACTTTGACGTGCTTTCGAACTGCTAGGTTGGCAGGAGCAGGGACCAAGCAACGGGAGTTCACCCCGTTGCGGGGATTCGAACCACCGACCTTCTGATTGGCAAGTCCTAGGTTCTGTGGTTTAACCCACAGCGCCACCCGTGTCCCTAGATGTTAAGTAGCAGGGAATAAAATTGAGCCCTGAGGAACTCCACAGTGAATGCTCCATGGGGCTGAAAAGCATTCCCCAAGCATCGCCTTCTGGGAGCGACCATCCAAGTAGGACCAGAACCACCACAAAGCAGTTCCACCCACCCCAACTCAGACAGCTGCTCCAGAAGGATACCATGGTCAATGGTAGGCTTCCTCAACCTTGGCTATCCATATGTTTTTGGCCTACAACTCCCATGATCCCTAGCTAGCAGGATAAGTGGTCAGGGATGATGGTAATTGTAGTCTCAAAACATCTGGAGGGCTGAGGTTGAGGACGCCTGGTCAATGGTATCAAAAGCCACTGAGAGGTCAAGGAGAATTAACAGGGACATGTTTCCCTTGTCTCTCTCACCACAGAGGTCATCATACAGGGCGACCAAAGCAGTTTCTGTGCCAAAACCCAGCATAAACCCCAATTGAAATGGATCCAGAAAATCAGTTTCTTCCAAAAGTGCCTGGATCTGGTCTGTGACCACTCGCTCCAGAACCTTGCTCAGGAAAGAGAGATTAGCAACTGGTCAGTAGTTAGTTAGGTTTTCTGAATCCAGGGAAGGTTATTAAGGAGTGGTTTTACCACTGCCTCCTTCAAACAGGCAGGGACCACCCCCTCTTGTAAGAGGCATTGATCACCTCCCTGGCCCAGCCAGCTGTTCCCTCCTTGCTGGTTTTTATCAGCCAAGAGGGGCAGGGGTCTAGAGCGCAAGTGGTCACCCTGACCAATTCAAGCACCTTGTCCACATCCTCTAGCCTTACCAACTGAAACTCATCCAAAACAACAGGACTAGACTGTGCTCTGGACACCCCATAAGATTCATTTGCTATAACAGCAGAGTCAAGGTCTTAGCATCCTTACGAAGCAGACTGCAGTATGTGCCAGGAGATTTATACACCAATACAGAATTCTCTTGCATACACATTAGACATCAATCCACATATGTATGATATATATCAGGATGCAATCACTGTCTTGGCGGTGTAGTGGGACCTGGGAGGACCTGGGAGGCAAGAGTTTGAATCCCTACTAAGCCATACAGCTCACAGAGTACCCTTGGGCCACACTCACTCTCAGCCTGCCCTATCTCACAGGGTTGTTGTGAGGATGAAATGGGGAGACAGGGAACTATGTCTGCCAACTTGAACTCCTTGGAGGGAAATACAGGGGGCAACCATTCTGCGCATATTTGATTGGTGTGTGGCTGCCAACGCACACTCCATTTTTGGCCCTGGAAGAAGGCGAGGTGGGGCTGGGGTGGATGCCAATGCACAAGATAACCAGGAACACAACCCCCCGCATCCCACCAACGGGGAGTTGCCTGTACATGCAGTGAATACATGAAATATCTGTCCTGCAGGAATATGTTGTCAAGGTGAAAGTAGGGTGCGGGTCAGCAATAACTTCTTATTCAAAGAAACGAAACAGCTCAGGCCTAGTGAGCGCAGCACCTCTTCCTGGTAGACCTTGCAAGGACCAAAGGTCCCCGCCTCCCCACATCTTCCCAGGTCTACCTCAGGTCCTTCCCAAGCAATCTGAGACTCCTTTTCTGCCATTGCTCTGCCTTCTTCATTCCGCTTCTGGTTCTGGAAGACCAAGTGGAAGGGAGCAAGTTGCAGCAAGAGGGAGAGACTTCTGGCTTCTTCAGCAGCCTGCCTCATCTCTGGGTCCCCCTTCTCTCTTCCACCACCTCTTCCTGCTCACCAAACCCTGTTACCTCTTCAGCTCCCAACACCTCCTCTTCCCAGTCTTTTTCCTCTTCTCCTCATGACCATTCCTTGTCTTCCCACCACTAAGCCCCTGACTCTGAGCCTTCTATCCCTGGGGATTCCCTTAGGGGTTCTCCAGCTAGTGCCTCCCCCACTCCTTTGCATTCAGCCAGTCCATGACATTCAGTCCATCATTTGAAAAATAAGACTCTAGAGTCATCCTGCCCAAAAATGGCAACTAGACATTCTGCTTTGGCGACCGCAACCATAGTTTAATGTGCCATTTGGAACATAGTTTCTATATCTTGAGTTTCCAACACTGGATTTGAACCAGAAACAGAAGAAACAACCAACCAGCAACCAAACATTGCGGGGAGAGCCCTTTTCATGGCTCCAGTCCCTCCATTTCCCCTCTCCTGTTCTGTTCCCACACCCCACCCTCAGGCACCAGTCCGTCATGGCCACTGAACATGCACAGTTCTCTTTAGGCTGTGTTGGGAGAGACAGGGATGAACATTGGTGTGCCTAGTTCATCTCCACTGATTTCTATGGGGACTTTCAGCCAGTGGTGTTGCAACGGGGGGGGGCCATTACGCCCCAGGTTCCATGTCTGCGGGGGTGACAAGAAGTCACCCCGCGGGGGTTCGTGGCAGCACGAGCAGCCATTGCGCCACTGCAATTGCATGTGGAGGATCCTCCATTCATGGCTGCAGCCGCAAGCAGAGGATCCCGGCACCAGCGGCAAACTGCTAAGTACAGTGTATGTGCAGCATCGCATGCATGCACTGTACGTAGTGACGGCGCACAGGCACTGAATAGCTGTTTACTGCTGGCACCACTCCAGCGCTATATGGACGGGGCTGGGATTGAGAGGATCCCGGCACTATCCGTACAGCGCTGGAGTGGCACCGGTGGCTATACAGCACATTTGTGACGTCGCTACGTATGGCGCATGCGGTAGCAACGCCGCACATGCGCCTTACGCAGCAACACCCACCCTGGGTGTCATGACGCATTCCTTCACCCCTGCTTTCAGCCCCCGCCCCTTAAGGCTCCGGCTTCTTCAAAATACTGTTTTTGTACTTCTGCAAACCTCAGGGTTATCATAACTCTTCCTATTTTCGATACGTAAGTTACGGTATGCAAAGACTTGAATCAGAATTAGGACACAGGATCATGATGATGATAACTCTTCCTTCCTAAACAAAAAAGAGACACCCGCTTACACAGATTTTGCTAACTTAACCACTTTTCCCTCTGGCCTCTCCCCATGTTCACATACCGTATTTTTCACCCCATAGGACGCACCGGCCCATAGGACGCATCAAGTTTTTTGGGGGGAAATAAAGGGGGGGGAATTATTTTTCCCCCAGGCGCTTGTGGGGCTGGCAGCGGGGAGAAGCGCTCTTCTCCCTGCCGCCCGCCCTCAGATCAGGTCCGGGGACAGCGGTGAGACGCGCTGCGCCTCCCAGCTGTCCCCGGAGCTTGCGAGGCCGGCAGCGGGGAGAAGCGCTCTTCTCCCTGCCGCCCGCCTTCAGATCAGGTCCGGGGACAGCGGGAAGACGCGCTGCTCCTCCCCACTGTCCCCGGAGCTGGCGGGGCTGGCGGCGGGGTCTCCCCGCCGTCAGCCTCCAAACCACTTCGGGAGACAGCGGGATGGCGGCATTCCGCCTCCCTCTGTCCCCTGACCTTGTGGGGCTGGCGCTGGGGCTGGCGCTGGGTGCGCACCGACCCCTCTTGCTCTCCAGGCTTCAGTGAAAGCCTGCATTCGCCCCATAAGATGCACACACATTTCCCCTTCATTTTTGGAGGGGATAAAGTGCGTCCTATAGGGCGGAAAATACGGTAATTATTCCTAAATTACATTCAGCAGTTTCTCAGTTGGGAAAGCAGTAGAAGCCCCAACAAACAGGCTTATTTGCACTGGCTGGGTTCCCTGAACCTGACTCCCACATCCACTGGTTGTAGATGGCTGGTACCAGCCAACTCTAAGCCACTGTCCCTGGACAAACATCTATTGTTAAAATACTAATGTAAGGCATTTAGTCAATCCACTGTTCTCAGTCGCTATCAAAGGAAACACTCACAGAAATATAAAAGCAGGAAGCATAACTAAAAACACATGCAGATTTGCCAAGAAAATGTGCTGACTGGGATTTTCATAGAAAATGGCACCAGACTATAAACAATGCACAGCATTTTAATTCTCCTATAGTTGCAAAAATCCCTTTAATAATCTGATGTTGTGGTGAACCAATCCAGTTAAACCAGATTGTTGGTTTTTTAAATGAGAAGTATTTGACAATTAATGAAATTTTACATACAAATTTGAAATTGTATTGAATGCTAAGATCACCTCTTTCTGAATTCATGGCCCACTCTCTTGATGGGGCTGCCGCCTCTGTGGCTTACAGGCAGAGTCCTTCTATCAAGACCATAGCATATTGGCCGCAAGTAGAGAGCTGAATCTAACTGGTGGGTCACATCCTGCTCAAGCTCCAGGCTTTGAACTGGAAAGTCCAGGTTGAGGAAGAACAGAAAGTCAGTTGGGGACAGGCATATAAGGGGCAACATTTCATATATTTTTATATTTTTCTGCAGTCAGCTATCATCACAAAAAGCACAGGCAGCAGAGTATGATAGCACGATAGTGGCAGCAGCAAGGGAATACCCTTCTCTGTTTTGCCTCAGGTGGCAAAGCATCTTTGGCTGGCTTTGTACACTGCATGTGCTGTTTGTATTGGTTCTTTGTCCAATTCACCCAGGTAAGCAGTGGCGTAGCGTGGGGGGTGCAGGGGGCGGCCGCACCGGGCGCAACATCTGGGGGTGAGGGTTAGGGGGCGCAAATCCATGGGTTAGAGGGCACAAATCCACGGGTTAGAGGGCCCAAATTACTTGCCTTGCCCCGGGTGCTGACAACCCATGCTACGCCACTGCAGGTATGCAAGGCCTTTGTGAAATCTCTCCATAAATACGCTCACCATAAGCTGGTTCTAGGTCCCCTCTATCCCTTCTGTTCTCTGACAGGAATGGACTTTATGTGTCGGTTTACTCTCAAGAATTTGCAATTGTCTCTGCATCTGGGCAGCTCAGAACGCTGATTCCAGTGGTATACAGTGGTACCTCAGGTTAAGTACTTAATTCGTTCCAGAGGTCCCTTCTTAACCTGAAACTGTTCATAACCTAAAGACCACTTTAGCTAATGGGGCCTCCTGCTGCTGCCGCGCTGCCGGAGCCCGATTTCTGTTCTTATTCTGAAGCCGAGTTCTTAACCTGAAGCACTATTTCTGCGTTAGCAGAGTGTGTAACCCGAAGCATATGTAACCTGAAGCATATGTAACCTGAAGTGTATGTAACCCAAGGTACCACTGTATTCTGAAAAATATGTAAGTCAAGATTTCCTGGCACCGGTTTGATTATGTCCACATATATTTCAGCTAGACTGTTGGGTTGTGGTTAATACATGCTAATGGTCAACTGAATGAACTTCTTCTCCGAACATTTGCAATTCTGCCAATGTGTATTGAGGCCCATTGTCCAAGATTACCGTACTTTTCGCACCATAGGACGCACTTTTCCCGTCTTAAAAACTAAGGGGAAAAGTCTGTGCGTCCTATGGAGCGAATGCAGGGGGGAGGCAGGCAGGAAAAGCCCTCAAGAGCCCCACACAAGCGTCGCGCGGCTCTTGCGGGCTTTTCCCCGAGAGGGAGAAGGGACTGACACCGCCAGTCAGTCCCTTCTCCCTCCTCTAGAAAAGCCTTGCACAACCTCTCCAGCCGGGGGGAGGCTTCGCAAGGCTAAAGAGGAAGCCAGGGCAGGGAGCGCGATCCATCCCGTTCACTGCCCTGGCTTCCTCTTTAGCCTTGTGCACCCCTCCAGCCGCGGGGGGCTGTGCAAGGCTAAAGAGGAAGCCAGGGCAGCGAGCGCGATCCATCCCGTTTGCTGCCTTGGCTTCCTCTTTAGACTTGCGCGCCTGGGGGGGGGGGAGGCTTCGCAAGGCTAAAGAGGAAGCCAGGGCAGGGAACGCGATCCATCCCGTTCGCTGCCTTGGCTTCCTCTTTAGACTTGCGCGCCTCTCCAGCGGGGGGAGGGGGGAGGAGGCTTCGCAAGGCTAAAGAGCAAGCCAGGGCAGGGAGCGAGATCCATCCCACTGCCCCGGCTTCCTCTTTAGCCTTGCATGCCTCTACCAGAGGTAGATCTTAACCCTTGCCTCACCTGGGAGCTTCTCTGGGCAGGAATTCCCTTAGCTTAAGTGGGGTGGGGGAAGTGTGGCAGGTAGGGGGGTACCTGCCTAGACACTGAAGCCACATGTCTCTCAGATGAAAATTGGGAGTGGGCATTGTGTGAAGTGGTCTGATGGTGGGCATTGTGTGAAGTGCTCTGATGGTGTTTCCTGCTTGGCAGGGGATTGGACTCGATGGCCCTTGTGGTCTCTTCCAACTCTATGATTCTATGATTCTAAGTGGCTGTGGATCTCCTGCTGCAGAACTGTAGGACTGTATAGAGTTGGGAGGGCCACCCGAGGGTCATCTAGCCCAGCCCCCTCACAATGTAGGAATCACAGCTAAAGAACGCCAGACAGATGGTCCCCCAACCGCTGCTTAAAAGCCTCCAGTGGTGGAGACCCCAAACACCTTCCGAGGTCATAGAATTGCAGGGTTGGAAGGGAACCCCAGGAGTCATCTAGTCCAGCCCCGGTGGACAGCGGGCGCAATCCATCCCGTTGCGCAAGACTAAAGATGCTGCGCAAGGCTAAAGAGGAAGCCAGGGCAGTGAGTGGGATGGATCGCACTCACTGCCTTGTCTTCTTTAGCCGCGCTGGAGAGGTTTAGCTCCTGGCTGGAGAGGTTGCGCGGCTATGGATCCCGTGCGCTGTCTTGGCTTCTTTGCTCTTTGGGGCTGGTGGGGGAACCCGGGCTTCCCCTGCAGCCCCGAGAAGCTCTGGGAGAAGCAGACAGGCTGCACGCAGCCTGTCCGTTGCTCTTTGGGGCTGGGGGGGAGGGATAATATTTTTTTCCTTGATTTTCCCCTGTAAAAACTAGGTGCGTCCTGTGGTCCGGCGCGTCCAATAGAGCGAAAAATACGGTAACTCATTGTCAATGCAGTGCCTGGCAAACACAGCCTTGGTGTGATATATTACAGTGCTAGAAAGCGTGTTTTTAGTTGCATCACCTCCCAAGTAACAACTTGTTGGCAGGCTGCTAGCTTTAAGAGCTTGGATTGACACTGCGCTCCTGTACTGCCTGTATGATTCCATGTGGGACTTCAGTACCGCTTCCGTTGCACGTAAAACAAGGCGGCTAAAAGCACCACGAGAAAGATGTCCAAATAGTGAAATGGATTAGTTCAATGGACGTGAGGTCACAAGTCATGTGAATCATAGAATCATAGGACCTGTAGAGTTGGAAGGGACCCCCAAGAGTCATCTAGTCCAACCCCCTGCAATGAAGAATCAAGAGTCAAATTTTAATTTTACCAGCCCAAAGGATTACAAAATGTTGACTGGCTTCCACAAAAGAAACTAAGACTATGTTGGCAGTAACTGAAGGTAGGCTTCATAGTCTGCCCTTGGGATCTGCCCCTCAGCAATGGGATTTAAAACAGAAAAAGTTTCCCTCGAATCAAAAACACGAAGCTTGTGTTTATTTAAGACGGAAGATATCCAAGTGGAGGCAGTTGTGAGGCTGAGTAAGCTTAGGACAGAAGTGTGGAGCAATCTCCTGGAGAATTCCAAGGAGAACAGTATGGTGTCTGAGGACACACAAGAACGGGAAAGGACTTCCCAGGGGCAGGGGGCTTCTAAGACAAAGGATGATTTAACTGAGGGAAAAGCTGGAGGGAAGGAGCATTGGATGACAACAGGCAGATATGAAGCCATTTGTAGATACAGTGGTGCCTCGCAAGACGAAATTAATTCGTTCCACAAGTTTTTTCTTCTTGCGAGTTTTTCGTCTTGCGAAGCACGGTTTCCCATAGGAATGCATTGAAAATCAATTAATGCGTTCCTATGGAAACCGCTTGCCAGGCTGGCGGTGCGCAGAAGGGCTTTTCTCCCCACCGCCAGCCTTCGGAGGAGGTCCGAGGACAGTGGGGAAGAAGCGCTGCGCTTCCCCGCTGTCCCGGAGATTTCCCTATGGGCTTTCGTCTTGCGAAGCAAGCCCATAGGGAAATTCGTTTTGCGAAGCGCCTCCAAAATGGAAAACCCTTTCGTCTAGCGGGTTTTCTGTCTTGCAAGGCGTTCGTCTTGCGGGGCACCACTGTACAGAAAAATACTGTTACAGCCACACCAGGTGCCTCCCAGCCCCCAAGAGTACAAAGCAAAAAACAAATTGTGTGTATCATTAACGCTAATACATTTAACAATTCAGTCGCACATTTTACCAATGATCGTAATCTTCCCCCCTCCCAAATCACATGAGCCAATACACAATTCATATCAGTGACACATTTTTAATATAACGTTTTTAATAGCAATTGTTAATTGTCGCCAGATTTGGCAACTGACATCTCCACCATCTGGCTGGTCATCTGGTGCCAGCCGATCTATGGGGACGAGGGCTTTCTTTCCACTGAGGATTGTTGACACCTAGCTTTGTAAAGCAAATGAAGACAAGATGGGGGATTTATCTGAAGAGGGAATAAATGCTGTGCACAAAAGGAATCAAGTGGAAAAGCAGTTGAGAAGAGGTGTGGCTGCAGTTTCACTCTAACAAATGTAGAAATCAAATCAAACCTCTTTTACACAATTAGAGGGGGTAGTTTGCCCAAACCTGTATCTTTATCAATTTGTGAACAACTTTGCGTAGAGAATTCATTTTGTTCT
Source organism: Podarcis bocagei (assembly GCF_964188305.1). Taxonomy (NCBI): domain Eukaryota; kingdom Metazoa; phylum Chordata; class Lepidosauria; order Squamata; family Lacertidae; genus Podarcis; species Podarcis bocagei. Next base: position 6,348,576 of record NC_138134.1, read on the forward strand.
TTTTGCAATTTGTGATATTTGAAGAGTTGTAACCAGCCATAGCAAAACAGGTCATACAGAGAGCACAGCAGGACTTCAGTAGGCATGTATAGGAATGCACCGGAAAAAGCCTGTGGTAGCTCAAAGCACCTTTTCCCCCCTTTTTTAAAAAAAATCCTTTTTAAAAAGGAATGTAGGAGGTAGACAGGGCTGGAGCTGTGATAGGAATTTTATGGTCTTAGATATATGGTAATGTTCATAACCGCACGTACATAGATCAACACAGGAAGACCAAACTGGAACCATTTTATTCCTAAACTGACCAAATCCTTTCTCTGCAAGGTTAAACTGGAAAAGCCTCCCCGTTGTCTCTTTCCTCACAAATCCTGTCTCAAAGATATGAATAAGGTGTGAGCCTATGGCCTGGCCCAGGAAATAAGTATTTTACCACTACAAAAGAATGGCCAGGCTCCCCAGGCAATCCAATCAAGTAACTTGCCAGACAGGAGATAAACTGTGACAGGAGAAAAACAACATTAAAATTTCTGTGATGTAGGCGGGATGTATCTGAGGGGTGGTCTTAGGTTACACCCCTTCTGTGATGTATGCATAATGTTTCTGGGGGTGGTCTTGATCTAGAGAATGGGAATTTCAAAAGTCTTTATAAGCCCTTGCACGGCATTTTAAGGGGTCCTCTTCCTCTCCTGCGTGTGAGGGGAGCACCCTGTTGCAACAGATCAATAAAGATCAGGCTTACTAGCTGCTTTGCTTCTCAATATTCTCTGGTTGGCCTCTGCTATTTTCTCCTACCAATAGGGAACCTATGTAAGGACTCTATATAGGCTCTTGGATACCCCATAAGGGAAAAGGGCATATTTTTATTTACAACAGAGCCAAGGGGGTCCTTGGCAGCTGGCAAAGGGGAGTGGGTGATAAGGCAGGTAGTGCTGGCAAAGGGGACTTGGCGCAGGGGTTAGCAATCTTGCAAATGTAGGTGTAGAGGGATAGGAAGAAAATGGGCTGGCGGGGCGTGTATGTGTGTGTCAGAGAGAAAAACACAAATCTGCCCCTTCAAGGGGAAAATTTGATGGGGGAGATGTTGGGCTCGCGCCCTGCAGTTTATCACTGGGATATTGGAGGGTATGCAATTGTAAAAAGATAACATGCGATAGCAAACTATGCATTTAATATCGTAAGAAAACTCTGCATCATCAGGTTATCAGCATTGTGTGAATGTAATCTATGTTTGGAAGCGGCTCATTTCTCCCTCAAATTTTTTTCCTTGTCCTGAGACTGGATAAAGTTGTGAAATTAACTTGAACTGGCTGTGTGTACTGGTTGCAGACAGGGCCATCTTATCCATAGGCACTAGGGGTGCGGGGCATCCGGGTGCTGGGCTCTCAGGGGCGCCAGGCTGAGAGTCTGGGGCCCAAGAGTTGAGTCTGGGGAAGAGCCCGCCCATTGGTCGGAGCGCCACGGCAGCCTCTTCTGCTGCAGACGACTCTGCGCCGCGAGTTCGGGGGCAACCGAGCCAGCGAGACGCTGAGGTGGCAGGCTAGCTCCTGCACGCCAGGGACTGGGCAACCGGGAGGCGCTGGCTGAATCTTTGCACCCCGGTGCCACATATGCTTAAGACAGCCCTGGTTGCAGAATATGCAGCTGCCTTAAAACAAAACAGTTGAGAAAAACAATTTTGCATAGTTGGAGAGCTATGCAAGACTTCTTAGAGTTACTTGGTGAATAAAGGAGGACCCATCTATTCCTTCACATGCTCCAATACAGTTATAGTCCAAGTTCTAGCAACCCCTGCTGCTTCAAGTGGGAGGGCTGAGAGATAGGACTGTTCACCTGCAAACCCTTGTATGGTTCTCTTGTAAAGAGGTATCAACATGGGGGGGAAATATTGTTTTCATTTGGCTTTTGACCAATTAAAATCAGTGAAGGGCTAGCAATTAAAGGCTCTTCTCTCAACCATGGTTATGAATTTCTTTATGTGCCTTTGTGTATCACAGTTGGGGGGGAAACCCAATTAAAATTGTACCATGGCATTATATCTCACATTTTTCTCCAATGGAGTTCAAGGTGGTTTACATAGTTCTCCTGCTCCTCATTTAATCCCCCAATATTTTCCACTTTGGGGTTACTTCTAACTGTTTAGAACAGCTAACAGCGCCATCACATGCATGTCTACACAGAAGAAAAGTCCAGCTGAGCAAGTGGGTTTTCCAAGTTCATATATGAATCAAGAGGGAGACTAGGACATGTTTGCTGACTGGAAACATTTCTTAACGTTTCCAAGACTGTTTAGTATTTAATTAATACTATGAGACTTATCTCAGACCCTGGAAGGATTTGAAAACAACACAGGGTGAATGGGGGCCATAGGAAGAGTTACAAGTTGTGAGAGTCTCTATCCCAACAGTATATATGGAATGAATTCAGCCATTTTCCTAGGTGGACAATGGGGCAAAAAGTTTGCAGCATTTAAAGCACTAAGAACGAGATCACTCATAATTTGCACATATTTCTTTTTCCCTGAGACAATTAGTTAGTACAAACACCCATGAGGAAAATTTCTTTATAAATACAGCCACACTTTTCTAGGTAGAATATATGCTGGGCATTATTAGAATATATGTGGTACATTTATTTAAAAATGAAGACCTGTGAATAGTCTAATTATTACATTTCTGTCCCATGCCTTTTTATCAATAATTTCTTCATTCTCCTGGGCAAATTGCTTGAAAATGAATGTCCCTTGGCAATCTACCTTTCTAACTTTTAAGGCAGAAAATATCCTTGCATGTTTAGCAGCCTATTATTAACATTGACCAAACACTGTTTGTTTGTAGACAAAGATAACTCATTGTAACTGTGTGGTGAGCCCTCATCTATGTCACTAGTTCTGCTATTTTACTCACAAATTTCTCCCGGGTGTTGCAAAGCTACATTCTGATACAGAATGGTTGACTGCGCATTTCTATCATCCACCTGAATTCAACAAGCATTAAAAGAATACACTCGATTTTATGCCGCTTTCCATAACCAACATGTTATTGAAGTTCATACACTTCTCTGAACTCCTGCAGGAGAGGAACAAGAAGTCCATACAGGCAGCAACCAATTTGCATCGGGGTTACGTTCCAGACCCCCATGAGCATCGGTGGGGCACGTGTAAGGCTGCCCCACCCTGTTCTGCCCCTTTCTGTGACTTTTCAGGTCACTTCCAGGTTCAGGCAGATGTGCTCATGTGTGGTTACGCACATACATGGACAAGCACAGGGGTTTTTCCCAGCCAGAATTCAGCAGAACTCAGTTCCGGCACCTCTCAGGTGGGCGCCATTGCCATTCTAAGAGAACGAGGGAGGCATTCACGGTGAGTTCTGGCACCTCTTTTTCTAGAAAAATAGCACTTGGCAAGGCTAAATCAGTTGCTGCTTGCATTCCCTTTCTTTATGAGGCCAAAGGACTTCCCTTCAAATATGCACTTCCTGTGAAGCGCAGTAAACAGGGATTAAAATGAACAAAACAACCAGGAAGCATTAGCCAAGAAGCACCCTATGTATATCAGGCGTAGGGTTCCAGCCTCATATAAACCTAGCAGGTTTGAATCTAATTAGTGTATGAAGATGTAAGCTGTCCTGCCAGGCTTAGCCTGTGCCATCACTTCCCACCGGCTCACCAAGCCTTTGTTATCTCTCACTCTTCAAGTGAATTTTGGTATGTAAGGAGATCTGAGAATAGCTTTAACCAGCCTCTTTTGTTTCAGTCCAGAACGGAGTCTGAAACAAGTGTTCTTCTGTACCAATAGTTCAGAAACTTGCACCTTTTGTAACTAAGCAAAGTTTTGACTGCCTGTGCATCTTTTCTGACTTCTGCACGGAAAAGCACATGAATCTGAACTTTGAAGAGTTCCGTGTAGGCAAGCCATTTTATGACTTCTCAAATGTGTGGTCTATCTCTGTGCTAGGGAAGTGGGATGGGTTGGGAAAGAGCTTTTCAAAGAGGACATTTTGGGATTCATTGCAAGGGCACGTTTTCAAGGTTTGACAGCCCCTGTCCCCACGCTTTTCTTTGCTGCATATTTTGCGGTGTTAGATCTCAAAGAGCAAACTTTGCTCTTGCCTTCCAGGGTCCTCGATCGGGCTGGTTTCCACGCCCCTTGTCCGCTTCTCTCCCTGCCTGCTTCCCACTTTCGGAGCTGTGGCCCAACTTCAGCCCCCCGGGAAAGGGGGCGAGAGGCTTCCCTGAAGGCTCCGCCCGCGCGAGCCGCCTCGACGCCGAGCCTCCTACCTCCAACTCGGGCGCCGTCGTGCTCCAGGAGCGCCGTCTCCCTCGCCCGTCTGCCCGGACTTTCCCTCAGGCGCTCTCTCCATCCCTCGCGAGCCGCCTCGCTCCGGGCCACGGGCGCTCTCTCGCTCCCTCGGATGCAACTAAGCCCCGCGCTTCTCCCTCTCCGGCACCAGATGCGCGGCGACTACAACTCCCGTCATCCCTCGCCGCTGGTCCCGAGGGCCGGGGATGGTGGGCCTTGTAGTCGCTGCGCCCCATCTGGGCGCCGAAGCCGCGCATTCCTTCCCCGGCGCGCCCCCGGGAGGGCGGTCCGCTCCGCCCCTCCGCTTCCTCGGCTGCGCGCATCCTGGCGCCTCGCCGCCCTCCCGGAGCAGCCGGGGCGACCCTCCTTCCCAGCCGCGCCGGGACCGCGGGGCCGTCTCCCCTTTGTCCGGCTCCTGCGCCGAGTCCGGCTTCCCCTGCAGGCAGGCAGGCCTGCCCGGCCCCCGTCCGGCCCAGCCTCGCCCGCCGACCCCCGGGCAGCGGCGGCGGGACCCGCGCGACGCCGCGCCGCACTCACCGTCTTGGCTGCGCCGTCGGAAGCGAACCCGGGCGGCGGCGGGGAAGGGCTGCGCTCCGCTCGCGGCGGCTCCGCCTCGCCTCTCCTCGGCTGCCAGCGGAAACCAGGGGAGGGAGCGGGGAGGAGCCGGCCGAGGCCGCGCGGCCGCCCTCCGCCCCGCGTCGCCCGCCTGGCAGGCTTCGCCCGCTCCCCGAGCGCGGCGCCCTGGGGCTCCGGGAGAGGGAACTGGCCGGGGACGGAGGGCGCCCGGAGGGGCCAAGAGGCGGCCGCTGCTTCGAGCCCCTCGCCCCGCGATCGCCGGGCGAGCGAGGCCACGGCGCTCCTGCGAGCGGCTGCTCCGGCCTCCTGCTCCCCGATGCCGGCAGAGGTGTCTCTGCTGGAAGCTGAGCTGGGGACGGTCCCATGACAGAACAAGGGCTGCCCGCGAGGATCAACTTGAAACCAGACCGGACCCTGCTTAGCTTTGCAAATGTCTTAGCGTTTTCATCGCTGCACCACAAGCAGGGTTCTTATATGGAGTCAGGTGGTCCCTGAGGTATCCTGGACTGATAGTATGCAAGAGGCAAAATAAAAAAAATCCTTCCAGTAGCACCTTAAAGACCAACTAAGTTAGTTCTTGGTATGAGCTTTCGTGTGCATGCACACTTCTTCAGATACACTGAAACAGAAGTTGCCAGATCCTTCTATATAGTGAGAAGGTCGGGAGGGGTATTACTCAGAAGGGTGGTGGGAATGGGAGATTGGCAGATAGCTGAGATGAGCCTGCTGACGACTCTTAACGACTGCAATAGGTCTTACAGGAAAAGGCAAGGGGTGAGAAGGTGAAAAATGGCTTAGTCATGTATAATGAGATAAGAATCCAATGTCTTTGTTCAGACCAGGTCTCTCCATGGTTTTAAGTTTGGTGATGAGTTGCAATTCAGCAGCTTCTCTGAAGAGGGTCTTTTAAATCAGTTATTAGAACACTGCCCACTAATGGGGCTACACGGCCTAAAGCAGCCTCTTGTAAGTCAGGCAGTTGACCTATAAAATGATGGTGTTGAGGGTCATCGGGAGCATAAAAAGCTGGATATAATAGGGGGCATCTTTATAGGAGACATCTTGCACTAGAGAGGAATTCCAAACCTGGGAGCTGCTAGAGAAGTCTGTGTAGTGACTGGGCTCCCATTCAATGTTGCTAGAAACTGTTTAGGAAGGCCGAGAAGGCTTCGAAAATAAGATCACAGGGGCAAGTGTCATAGGTGCATGCAGTGGTAATCAGAGTACAAAACTCAGTGCAAAACATTCAAAAGAAACATGCTGGTAGCAGTATCACATTTTTAAATATATAAATTATTTTATTGGAATACAAAAAATATAAATATAATCAATACCATACAGTTTTGGATTAGGCATAGTGGAGGCTTCTACAAAACAAATACAGTTCCAAAGCAATAAGAGATCCCTTATTTCTTGATAGTCTGCACTGATTTTGCAGAGAAGCATTTACAGTATATGTAGGCAGAGGAGGACTGAAAGTGCAGCATAACACTACATTTGCAACAGCAACCAAGGTGTAAATTCCTACCCTTTGCATTCTTTTGCTTGTTCAAACAGAAATGTAATAAAAATCCACAGCTGGGTTAAAATCCGAGTCAGCCAATTCCAGCATACGAGATTTCCAAGCAAGGAAGTACACAGAATTTTTGTTTAAAATTAGGATTGTAGCCTAATTCCATAGGCAAACTACAGCATGAAATCACAACAGGGTTAAGTCAGAGAAGTCTGACTGCTAGAAACAGGAGCCAAGTTTGGCCACATGAAGCCAGCCCCATTTTATGTGGTGGTAGGGACAGTCTCTTACTTTAAAGTGCTCCAAATTAAACAGCAGAAACTACATACCTGTATCACTTTTATACTAATTAATTGTCATGCATTATAGGAAGAATTTTGTTATTTAGTGATTGTATAATAATTCTTCCTATTTCACCCACAGAACTAATTCTTGAGGAGACGAAGTGACTGTTTAAGCCAGTTTAAGTCTGTAGTGTTTGTATTCCAAAGATTCAAATGGCTAAAGGCAAGTAGCAAGATCATGTGCATCTAGACAAAAAATATTTCTGGCACCAGAAAAACATTATTGAGCTGTGGTATGGACAAAGGTGAAAACCTTAAAAAAGTGATGTTCTTTAACAGCTGACACAGTTGGGGAAACAACCAAGGGACCTGTCTTTTAGTCAAACATCTGAGGAGACGCAACAATCTAGACTCACCAGCACAGAATGCAGCCAATGCCATCTTGCAGGGTCTTGGGCTTCCAAGGACAAACAAGATGCATAAAGATGGAAAAGAGGAACATGGCCCTGGATCTCTTGGGAAATGGCTCTCTCATCCCTTCCTTGAGTTCTACACAAGTGCACAATGCTATTAGTGGCAAGATTTCCTTGAAGGCAATTGCAACTCACCAGCTTTTTCTAAAAGTGATGAGTAATCGTTCACTTACAGCAAAGTGCAGAATTTACAATTGATAATGATGAATGGTTTTTATTCCACCTATAAGAAAACATTTCAGCAAACCTGCATTGCTTTGAAAGAAGACAACACGGTATTTACTAATACAGGGTTTTAATGGCACACAAACCAGACACAACTGCATTTTAATGAAAAGGTCTCCCTCGGGAGGTTGTGGGCTCTCCTTCCTTGGAGGTTTTCAAGCAGAGGTTGGATGGCCATCTGTCATGGATGCTTTAGCTGAGATTCCTACATTGCAGGGGGTTGGACTAGATGACTCCTGGCATCCCTTCCAACTCTACGATTCTATGAAAGTCCAGAATTGGTGACCAGAAAGGGAAGGAGCAGCTTCAGACAGCAGGGGTTATTCAGCTGTCAGTGTTCTTTGGAAATACAGGGCATAACACCTGAAGGCAATTTACAGAAGAAATTCTACAAGATACACAATGAACTGCATTGCAGAGGGTTTGACTAGATGACCCTCAGGGCCCCTTCCAACTCTACAGTTCTATGAACTGTAGTTAAGAAGGTGCTAGCCCAAGGATCCCCTGAGAGCCAAGATGCAATCAAGGTCCCTTGGGTCAAGAAGCACTAATGCCTTACCTGTTCCAATAATCTGTAGGCAACCATGGAATATAAAGATTTGGCTTAATCTAGCAGAGATAGCAGCTTTCCTTCTGCCTTAGAATATACATGCACTTAGTCAGTTTTTAATGATCATATTCAAGCAAATATGTCCAAAAAGCAAAAAACATCTTACCCAACTGAACATTTAGAATGTACAGTTACATATAAAACAAGGAAGATTGCCTTTAACACAAAAAATGCTTTCCTTGCCTACCAACAGGAGTGCTGTGTTTTTTAAATAATTTCTCAAAAACAAACAGATCAATTAATAATGAAAAAAAGAAAGAAGGCTTATCACTGAATGAAACAAGAAAATTAGAAATCCTTATATGGCTCTTGAAACTAGCATGGCATGTCAATCAGTCAATTACTGGTATCAGCATGACATGTCAAGGATGTCATCTCTTCACTTGTGGAAAATCACCTTGTGGAAAGACACTGACAAGGTGAATTTTGCCTTATTCAAGCTGATCAATAAACTTCACCTTATTGGAGAACATACCTCTACAACAAGTACTCTTCAGCAGATGCAAAGCGGCAGAGCAACACATGGAAACCAACCAACTTTACTGGAAAACAGGACTGTCAAATAGCAAGAGCAGCAAGACACCCAAGACATCTCTTGTTACAGGAGCACAGATGTATCAGTGGCATTAGCATCAAGGACACGAGTAATTTCATGAGGAAAACAGGCAGCAAAATTTCATTAATGTGATTCTAACAACAGGAATTCCTAGACACTGGTGCTCAGCTGCTCGGGGGGGGGGGGGGAGCAGGGCTCTTTTCTAAAAAGCCTCCCTCTCAGGATTACGTTTTCCTTATTCTTCTCCAAGAATGAACATATCTTAGAAAGACAGCATTCTATGTAGTCAGCCATCAGGGCTCCATTTTCCTTCTAGGTAAGCACAAGGGACATTTTAGCTGTTAGTTTCTGCCCCACACAGCCCAGGATTATCAAGTACAATTTTCTTCTCAGATGTTAGCACAGGAAGAAAAACAAGAAGCGGTCTTGTTGTACTACATCTGTCATTCACATGCCAGTTTGCTATCAAAACTGGAGAGTCCAACGGCAAATGCCTGAAGGGCGCACAGGGGGTAGTTAAAGTCCAAGGTGAACACATCTTCTGCCACACGGCCAAATTGCATTACAATGTAGTCAACTAGAGAAAGGGAAAAAGGGAAAGAAATCATAATCTAGCTGCATCATATGAATGGAATCATCACATTTATCCGTAGCAATTCCCTACCTGCTATTTGCCCAATCTGCACATATCAAACCCTGAGGCAGATATTGTTTCTCACAATTGGTTCGGGCCCACACTTCCTTATTTTCAAGACACCATTCCTATATTTTTTAAGCCCAAAAGGAACCTTTTTGCCTCATAGCAGAATGATGGTCCTTCCTGGCCATTATGTCAAAGCTGACAGAACATCTTATCAGGCATCCTGAGGGCTAGACAACGGAGCAGGGCAGGCAGATGGTACACAAATGACTGGTATTGCATGCTTCAATTTGGTGCAATGCCCATCACCTCATGATAACCTCATGGAGCTGGCCATTATGTATGAGAGATCTGGAGAAGACAAGGTGAATCTCCCCGTGTACCTCTGCAGAAAGCCAGTGCTGCCCAGATTAGTTAGCCTAATATTGGGCTGGTGGAGTCAGTTGCTAGGCCTCAAGGCCAGAATGGGTGGGCCCTCAGTCAGAAAAGAGGCAGAAAGTAGCCTTACCGTTTTCTTTGCAGACTTGGCAGGGCCAGTGTAAATAGGTGGACTGTATTCCTAGTCTTATTGCCTGGAAGGCAGAAAGACTAGGATATTCCCAGCCTAATTTCTGATAACCCCAACATGGATCATTGGTACTCCCTTCTTTAGTGAATAAAACTCCTCAATTGAAATCCTAAAATATAAAACCTCAAACTAAACCCACTCTACCCTTTCTAAATGGACAGCAACACACTATAACATGGCATTTGAATACTTAAAAGCACTGAATGTATGTGACTGTTTTACATGTTTTTTTAAATAAATAAACGTTCTTTATTTTTAATTGTATTGTTTCCCTACCTTTGTATTTGCCACCCTCAGCTCCTTTGTGAGGCTAAATTTAATAAAATACAGGTTGATATAAAAATATATTTTAAAGATTTCTATTGAAAACAACTACAGTGGTACCTCTGGTTATGAACACTTCTGGTTACGAACGCTTCAGGTTTACGAGCTCCGCTAACTCACAAGTAGCTGCTCCTGGTTGCGAACTTTGCCCCAGGATGAAAACGGAAATAGTGTGCTGGAGGTGCACGCGCAGCGGGAGGCCCCATTAGCGAAACCGTGCCTCAGGATAAGAACACTTTCAGGTTAAGAACAGACCTCCGGAACGAATTAAGTCAACAACCAGAGGTACCACTGTAAAATTGGGGCCATTAATATTCCAGCATCTCCCCATTCTGTTCAAATGTATTCAAGCAGCAACAGATGATGGTAACAATGGCTTGCAGCCAATTAAAAGTGCAAGACTTGGATGAAAGGAGTGTTTAAGTTGGGTGAGCAACATATGTTTTGGCATGTAAGACTTCTGGAAAAAAAACATTGGCACAAGAGAAGGGGGCTTAGAGGGACGGGGAGGGGCGCCGGTGCAGAGATCTACCTATTCAGCATGGCAGTGGTGCTAGCAAAAGGATTTTTGAAAGCAACATGTGACTTCTAGGATTTGTCTTCTCTCCATCAAACTCAGCAATCTTTAGTGAAAGATTCTGGATGCATTCCCAGCCCTGAACCTTCCAATGTTCTGGACTGAGAGTCTAGCCCTCCAACTTCTGCTGTAGCTATTAATGTCTTAAGACTTACGGTCATTTTCATGGACGATCTGGAAGTTCTTCACGGAGGCCTGGGTGACTCTCCCATGGAAGTTCAAGACATATGACTGGGTGTCATCATTCCATACTGGAGCTTTGTTGTGCAATTCAATTAGGTTCTCCATGTTTTTATTTTGCCATTTTGACAGCAAACTCTCATGCTCCTGTGCAACAGAATAAGCAAGAAAACAAGACCTCAGGTTTCCTTTCCCATCCCCTTTCCATCAGACCAGGTCTACAAAACTGCTGATAGCTCTTCAACTTCACAGTCCTGACTTCATTTTTTTTTTTTATTCCTACTCACCATCGCAGGCACACATGCAAATGAAAATGGCAACATTTTCATTCTATTTCTCATTCAAATATAGAACAAACTCAATTTTCAATAAATTTAAATAGCTTTTCAAAACAAGTCTCTAAGCTCTCCTAGAAAAAAGTTACAAAGCAAAATGTGTAGCTGTCTTCTAGGAGACTTCTTATTCCTTCCCGTTCCCAAGGCTGTTACCCTTCCACTCCAAATGAGCTTATGTTTAGAAAATCTGAAGATCACTCTTTCTTGCATCATGTAAACAGAACATATAACTTGCGAACATGCTCTTATATACTGTGGCTACTCTCCCTCTTTCAGCTGAAGTGCTCTTCCACAGATGGGCAACAACACTCAAGATTCAACAGAGGCTATGACAACCTAGCTGAATATTATGGATTCAAGAATAAGCTACACACACGTCTCTACTACACTGTCAGAACTCTTAAGGGGAATAGTATAATTCTTTTAAGTGAAAAGTGTCCTAAAGTGCATAATATTCAGTTATTCAAAGGCATGCCTGTTGACTGCTCCTATCATCACTAAAATCTGAAACTCCATTTTCTCACTGTAGTGTGAATATGACCCAATTAGAAACTTGCATTTCGTGGCCTGATTGGAATCCGTTGATGATTGAGATTCATTCCTGGAATAATGACTGACATTTTCCTGGGTCCCTTGAATCCGAGCACGTTGGTTTCCTGTTGAAAAAAGGAGGTAGAAATTTTAGGAGGAGAAGACTGACCTTAAATATACAAATTTTATTGGATTAGAATGGTGTCTGACAAATACACTGGCCATGCTTGCTTGGAAAAGGCAAACCAGTTCCCAACATTCCACTTCACTCTAGCATTGCCCAGAAAGAAACAAAGCAGGATGGAGTGATGGAGATGAAGGGGTAGGCTCAGTCCTCACGCCTAACAGTGTCCCCGAGTGCACACCATTATTTTTACCCACATGAGTAAAAATAGCTTGCCTATTTCTATTTCTGAACCAAGATTTAATGGGTTCACAAAAATGCAGGGAACCTACAGCTGTGGAATTTTGTGTTGCCTTGGGGTCAGAAAACCAGCTGTTCTACTTAAAAGCCAGGATCCTGCCACCATTTTGGCAGGCAAAAGTACTATTTTAACCTTACCCCTTTCCCACTGAAGTATCCAAGCCTAGCAGTGAATCTCAACACAGCAACTAGTCCAAAGGTTTGCTCCAGTTCCTTATACTCCACAGCAAGTAGCTAGTGTGTCTCACTCCCATTACTCACCTCTGCCTTCTGTGTGATCTTATCTACCTTGTTTTAGTACCTGGACCTGAGAATGGGCTAATTTCCTTCATGAGCACTCATCACCCCATGGATGAGTTAATTGCAGGTGCAAGGTCAACTTTGTAGCAAAGCTTTTTTTTTTTAAATCTTGAGCAGGTCAATTTTGAGGTCTGGGATTTGTGAAGGTAGAAGTTCATATAATTTTCATTAGTGACGATTGAAAAATAGTCCATTTATTCAGAACAGTTGTTAACAATGTAGATTTGGCAAGTTTGGCCCTCTTCCTCTGAAGTTTTATATGCTGGTGTCAAAGCTTATTGGTGAGTATTAGCTTGGTTTTTTAAATGTATAGTTGCTTTTATTACAGAAGTGCCGACCCTGTTAATGTTTAATTTTATTATTTTTTAACAGATTTGTCATATTATTTTTTCTGATTAGGCCACTGGTGACCTTTGTGTTGAAATAGGCTTAGCATGTTTGGAAAGCCGTTATAAGGATATGCATGGAAATTCAACCAAGGGGAAGCGAGGAAGTCACTTAACAATGTCAATAAGTGTAATTTTAATAAGGATATGATTTATGTTTGTTTGTGTGCTTTGTGTGTATATAATTTTGTGAAACTTAATAAAAAAATTGGGGGGGGAAATGAAATAGGCTTAGCACATGTTGAAATATACTGCATAAATCCTACCAGAGATGTATTATTGCAGTAATTGTAACTATGAAAATTACTTTATTATAATAAATAATTATGCATCTTTTTCTTAACTAATTTTGTGACAGGAGTGAGCCAGTGGTAAACCCCACTGAGCAAGTTGGAGTTAACTCTTTATTAGCAAAAACACAATCTGCACATGAGCGTCAGGCCTCATGAGGACAGCAACTCATCTCTGGCAGGCCTTGCCCCCATGAGGCAGCTGCTGAGACTGAAGGTCCTCATCTCCCCACAGCTGCCTAAGTTCTCTCCTCTTCAGGGTTTTCCCCAAGCAATCTTGAGATTGTGCCTGTGTGAAGCTAACTTCTCCTCCGCCCTCCCTCTTCATGCCTCTCCTAGTTCTGGGAGATCCAGGAGGGAAGGGGAGCTTGTTGCAGAAGGAGGGAGAGACACTCATGTCTCTTCAGCAGCCAGACTCATCTCTGCCTCTTGGCCTCCCTTCTCTTCTGCTTCAGCTTCTGTCCAGTTCTGGACTTCTCTCTGCCACAGACTCCCCCCGCCCACAAAGCCCTGTCACCTCTTCAGCTTCCAAGACCTCCACCCAGTTCTCCCTATGACCACTCACTGTCATCCCACCACCATTCCCCAGCTGGTTCCTCCCATCATTCCTCTACATCCAACCATTCTATAATAGTTATGCCATATAGCCATCTTGCATGTAGAAAGGCAGATAAAATTGTTGCAACGAAGATTTATGAACAAAGCAATAAATGTTTCCTAGATTATCTGTGGGTGAAATACATTTTAGAATGCTTCAATTTTCAAACCAGTCAGGATTAAAGCGTAGACTAAGTCAAGGCTGCACCTTGCAGGTTCTCTTTTGTCCTTCCAATACAGGTTAGCATGAACAAAGACAATTCTTCTCCCTCACTCTGCCCCCAGTAGTAAGTTACTTACGTAACAGATTGCAGCCAGCTCATGCCGGGTGTGAGCTTTTTCCACCAGTCCCTGTGCTTTGACTGGACTAACCCCATGATCGTAAACAGTAAATTTAGTCCCCATAAGATTAGATCTAGGATTAGAGAATACAAGTGAGTTGGAAAATTTCCTTTCTCCTTAAAACACATCTGACATTTTATCATCCTCTTTCCCCAAAGCTTGCCTTAGTTTGCCCAGGAAATGAAAAAAACTATGCAAATCCACCATCACATTTTTCTGGATTCTGAGCGCTTTGGTCTTCGGTGCCCTTCTTCAGCTATATCATAGAATTGTAGAGTTGGAAAGGACTCCAAAGGTGATCTAGTCCAGCCTGCTGCAATGCATGAATCTTAACCAAAGCATCCCTGGCCGTCCAACCTCTGCTTAAAAACCTCCAAGGAAGGAGAGTCCACAACCTCCCGAGCTGGGCCAGTTCACTGTTTAACAGCTCTTACCATCATAAAGTTATTCCTAGTGTTTAGTCAGAATCTCCTTTCTTGCAACTTGAAGCCATTGATTTGGGTCCTAGCCTCCAGACCAGTGGTGTCTGGCCCCCATGGGAACCAGCCACCACTGGGAGATCTTTTGGCCCTCTGGATGTTGCTGTTGGACTACAACTCCCATCATCCTTGACTACAACATCTGCAGGGTCACATCAACCTGGACTCCCAACTTCCAAAGTTCAAGGGTGATGGGATTTATAGCCCGGCAATGACTGAAGGGTTGCACATTACCCACCCCTGACATACATGAACATACGTAATTGATCCATCTAGCCCAGTATTGCCTAAGCACCAGGTTATGATTCTCACCATACAAGGAATTATGCCACAAAAAGCCATAACAGAGAAAGTCACACAACACAGGAAAAGCACAAAAGTATCCAGCCTACATTGGGATCAGCTGAGGCTTTTTGTTGTGGAAGCAAGGTACAAAACATGTCATAGCAAGCCCCCACTACCTCTCTGAACATTGGCGAAGGGGCCATAGCTCTCAGTGACAAAGCTTTTCGTATGGAAGATTCTAGGTTCAAACAGATCTTAAGTAGCAAGGATGAAAAAGGCCTGACCTTGGAGAGCTGCTACTAGTTAGACAGTATGGGGCGAGATGAACACAGTATAAGTCACATCACTTTGAGAGTCTCACCTGAGTTTTCCAATAAAGCTTTCTCCTTCCCTGGACAGATCTGTTGGATCAATTGAAATGAGGTAATTCGATGTTTTGCTCTTTTTCCTTTTTCTCCCCGCAAGAAGGAATATCTAGACATATAAACATTTTAAAGAAGGTAAGGAGTGAAGGGAGAGAGAATATTTCAAGAGAGCATAGTAATTATGCATTTTAAAGCAATTTCTCTAGAGCACCACTTCTCACATGGTGGGCCATGCCCTAGTTTGAGATGGGCTTGACAGTCCCCAGCCTCTGTCTACCTACCCACTCCTTCCTTCAGGAAGGCTGGGCATGTACCCTCGTACAAGCTGGCTTTCTCCTCTGTCCTCTTCCCACTACAACTGAACTAGATGAAGAGGAGGAGGTGGCAGCTGAAGAGGGAGAACCTGAAATGAGTGGAAGGGGGAAAGGAGACAATGGAGGCGAAGGACAGCAAGTGGCCAGATTAGACTCATCAAGCATCCTTACCAATCACACAGCTCCCACCAGCCTCAGCTGCTGCTTGCTTCTGTTAGCCCAGCCCTGAGGTCATTATGGAGGAGGACAAGCCACGATCCCTTGTCATCTCCTCTTCACTATTGCCTGCTGCTCCTGCAGAATTTGTCATTACTGAAAATTTGTGCTACGGGGGAACGGAAGTAGATGTTCGCATCTGCTGAATCACATGACTGGTGCCACTGGTGATGGAAATGTTAGTAATACCGACGTTGGGGAACATGCTGTTTCTAGTGGTTCCTGAAGCCAGCAGCTGTTGAAAAACCTTCAGGAGGACTGCTCCAGTGGCGGCTGAGGGAAATGGTGACGA
Source organism: Podarcis bocagei (assembly GCF_964188305.1). Classification (NCBI taxonomy): domain Eukaryota; kingdom Metazoa; phylum Chordata; class Lepidosauria; order Squamata; family Lacertidae; genus Podarcis; species Podarcis bocagei. The sequence continues at coordinate 6,364,552 of NC_138134.1, forward strand.
GGACAATGAAGAGAAGATAGTGAGGGATCATGGATTGTCCTGCTCCATGCTGATGTCAGGCAGGTTGCAGCTACCCTGTTGATGAAAATCCTCCTTGTTCTTCGGCTCAAGGAACTACACAAGCAAAGGCAGCTAGCTAGGATTTGGATCAACAAGGGAAGTGACTCAGTCACGGAGTCCAGGAACTGGTGGAGGCCTTGGCCTGTCTACCTGGAGGGGGGGATGATAACAGCTGCTGGTAACCTAGCCTGGAGTGCTCTGACAGCAGGAAGGGCTTCCACATAAAAGAATAGCTTGGGCTGTCTTCTTCCTCTCTTCACTCGGCTGGTTGTAGTGTCAATGTCGATGCAAAGCAGTCAGCAGCTTAAGTCCTTTGGGTTTTGTTTCTAAAAAACACCACCCACCCACTTCCTGAAGTTGTCAGCACAATACACTATTCACTGGACTTTTTATATAAAAAAACTGAAACTACCTAAAGAACAAAGCCACACAATGGACAGGATCACACTTCAAAACGACCTTGACAGATTAGAGAACTGGGCCAAAACAAACAAGATGAACTTTAACAGGGAGAAATGTAAAGTATTGCACTTGGGCAAAAAAAATGAGAGGAACAAATACAAGATGGGGGACACCTGGCTTGAGAGCAGTACATGTGAAAAGGATCTAGGAGTCTTGGTTGACCACAAACTTGACATGAGCCAACAGTGTGACGTGGCAGCTAAAAAAGCCAATGCAGTTCTGGGCTGCATCAATAGGAGTATAGCATCTAGATCAAGGGAAGTAATAGTGCCACTGTATTCTGCTCTGGTCAGACCTCACCTGGAGTACTGTGTCCAGTTCTGGGCACCACAGTTCAAGAAGGACACTGACAAACTGGAACGTGTCCAGAGGAGGGCAACCAAAATGGTCAAAGGCCTGGAGACGATGCCTTATGAGGAACGGCTAAGGGAGCTGGGCATATTTAGCCTGGAGAAGAGGAGGTTAAGGGGTGATATGATAGCCATGTTCAAATATATAAAAGGATGTCATATGGAGGAGGGAGAAAGGTTGTTTTCTGCTGCTCCAGAGAAGCGGACACGGAGCAATGGATCCAAACTATAAGAAAGAAGATTCCACCTAAACATTAGGAAGAACTTCCTGACAGTAAGAGCTGTTTGACAGTGGAATTTGCTGCCAAGGAGTGTGGTGGAGTCTCCTTCTTTGGAGGTCTTTAAGCAGAGGCTTGGCAACCATATGTCAGGAGTGCTCTGATGGTGTTTCCTGCTTGGCAGGGGGTTGGACTCGATGGCCCTTGTGGTCTCTTCCAACTCTATGATTCTATGATTCTATGAATGGATAACTGTGAATTTCCAGTGTTGTGTTAAAACAAACTGATGCAAGGGGTCTACCATTAGATAGGGTGAGGCAGCTAATCTGGGGTGTCATAGAAGGCAGCATATGGTTGGTTTAATTCATTTTTCTTGTACTTTTACTGCAAGGAGAGGGAAACAGGTTCTGTAAAGAACACAGAATCTGGGGATCATAAAACCCACACCACCATTTTGTGATTGGCTCTGTCCCCACCAGCTGTCTTTTTGTAACAGCCCTCTCCAGGGGACCCTGGAGGTACAAAGACTGAGAGCCCCTGGTTTAATGAGAACCAAACTAACTTAATAAGTTATGAGACGTGTGCAATGTATGCCAGCAGCAAAACTTTGAAAACTTGTTACTGCTGCTAACTAGAAATTTATTTATTATTTTTTATTGTTATGATAGGTCTGTGTTAGCATTGTTGGTTGCTATTTATTAACAGGGAATTTGTTATTTGTTTCTTGAAGGATATACAGTGGTACCTCAGGTTAAGAACTTAATTTGTTCTGGAAGTCCGTTCTTAACCTGAAACTGTTCTTAACCTGAGGTACCACTTTAGTTAATGGGGCCTCCCGCTGCCGCCGCCGAGCGATTTCTGTTCTCATCCTGAAGCAAAGTTCTTAACCCAAGGTACTATTTCTGGGTTAGCGGAGTCTGAAGCGTATGTAACCTGAGGTACCACTGTAGTCAACCTCTCTATTATTTTTATGAGTGCTAATTTGATGGTTCTCATACAAGGAAACGTCCAGTGAAAATCATGCTAACAGACAAGCTTGCTACTGAGATTCTGAGAAGTGCTGACAAGTATCATGTTCAGTTGATGAATTTATTTCAACTAGGAAATAAGCTCTCTGGACCTTGATTTCTTTCAGTATGTATCATGTGTATGTGCACTTAAATACAAAGGTGTGTGCTTTTTTGTAATGTTTTATCACTTTTGCTGGTCATTTAGATAGCATTTATAAATAATATTTGGATGGTTGCCCTAGGACTGCAGAACCAGATGGAGGCAGACACTGCCACTAGACAAGGCACTGCGAGCCACTGGCAAACTGTGCCCTCAGTCTTGCAGGGAGATCATGAGGGCATGGAGACCGGCTTGGCCCTATCAGCTGGCTACCGAAGGAGCATTTGCTCCCATGTTTGCTGCCCACTTCCCTCTCATTCCCTTTGCCCCGTTTAAAAATTGTGTCTATTAAATTGTGAGCCTTCATGCAGGGACTCTCTTAACTTTCTAATGCATAAGTGTTGAGAACAATTTAGGTCCTTTGTAAGCAATACAGAAAACAAAAAAGTAAAAATAAATATACCGTACACTCTGTATGGCTTTAATTCTTGCAGGGGGGAGGTTGAACTTTTTTGGTTTTACAGTACACCCAATACATTCACTACAACATTATTTGGTTAAACACAGTACCTTTCTGTTGTCATCCCGCTCTAGGTGCATGTAGTAAGTAGGAAAGAGGCCTCGATCCATTCCCTTCTTATCTCTAGTAATTCGACATTTCACGGTAATACCACGAGGAGCTGGGCGTAGTACAAACTCCTCCAGGTTTCCCACTTCTCCCAGCTCTGCATCTGTCTGAGAAAGTGCCACGCAGGAAGCACCCATTTCCTGTAAGATAAAACAAGGTCAGGTCAGAGTGCTTCCACAACACACAAATTTAAGGAGAATAAAGGTATATTGTCTAGTACTGGGACAGTCAACAAGGCACCTTACAGAATTTATAATGGTTCAACATGGGAACAGGAGCAGAGGAGGAAAGTGCAAGACTTGCAAATAATAACAACTTCAGGAGTAAACATAAGAGCAATAATGATAATGGCATTCAAGATAAAGTAAAGTCTCCAGTTAAGTCCCATTTTAAAACATGAGGGTAAGGAGTCTGGGAAGACTTCACAGGTTGAATCTGGCAATGTTGGTGCTGATGCAGACTCTAGCAGTCACAAGCTTTCTTTTTTACATTTGTCACTGGGAGAATAGACTGCATACCATAGCAGACTTCTGGCTGTTTGCAGAAGCAGGCCTCTGAGATTCTAAACAGGGCGAAGGAGATCCTGACTGTTCCTTGGTTTCTTCTTCCTCGGTATCTTCCTCATCAAAATTCATACTGCCAGAGATACCTATCAAAATGCCAGAACAAAATGTTAATGTAAAAGGAACCATGTAGCAGATATATCTCCCACTATTGTCCCTAAATTTAAATTGCAATAGGTTCATCATATATGAAATAGCAACATGACTAATCCATCCCAAACTTCCCTAATTAATTTGTAACACCTTCCAACTTATTTTTCCAGACAGGCTATGAGTCAGTAACAATTTAACTCCATAATTCTCTAATCATCTATATGCAGTATTTTTATTTGCTACACAGTCCACTTCCTCCATAAAATATGAGAAAGATCTTAGGGGTTTTAGCAGACCACAAGTGAAACATGAGTCATCAGCATAACGTGGCAACTAAAAAGATGAATGCAATTTCAGGATGTATCAACAGGTCACAAGACAGAATCTTTCTTCTGCTTTGGTCAGTCCTGGCCTCAGAATACCATATCCAGTTCTGAGAGGCCTGGAGACCAAGTTGTATGGGGGTGGGGAGACTGAAGGAGTCAAGTATGTTTAGTCTGGAAAAGAGACAATTAAGAGGCAATGTGATAGTCATCTTCAAATACTTGAAAGGCTGTCACATACAGTAGATGGAACAAATTTTGCTGTTCCAGAATGTTCAAATTACAAATAAGAGGTTTTTACATATGCCTCAGAAAGAACTTACTGTTGGTAAAACCCCTTTTACTAAATTGGCATTTTAAAAAATCGACAGTAAAAAATATTACATTATGAGGCAAACAAACCCACTTACTACCAAACTTTTCCATAATGAGAAAGTAAAATAAGTGGGAGAAAGTGGAGAAGTGGGCTGGGGAGCGTTTTAGAATAAATTTTCAGAATTTGAATACAAAATGGGAACTACTCTGCTGGAGCCATAAACTGAAAGTAAATACAGTAGTCACACATTCATCTTCTCCCTGCCCAACATTCTAACACACTTTCATTGTCAATGAATTGTTTAACCCTTCTATTTCCATCATGGTTCATGCAATTTTTTAAGGAAGTTTTGGTAATGTTGGAAGTTAGGGTATGGAAGGAACCTAAGCATGCAGCAGATATAGGCATCATCAGCAGAAGAGCAGCCTGAAGGAGATGCTGTGGGGAGAGAAGCAACCCGTCATTGCATAACTGTTCCTTACACTGTAAGTACCTACTGCATTTTGTGTGTAATTTAAAAAACCTTTTGCCTTGCTCCTTACAACATCTTAAATGTGCATGGATTTATATATTTGCTTGATACAATATAATTATTTATTTGTTATTATTTATTAAATTTGTACACCACTCTTCACCCAAAGATCACAGGGTGCTTCACAACATAAATAATAAACTCTCACCTCTCTGGGGGGAAAAGTCATTTGTGCTAAGCCATACCTTGGGCTTAGTGTTCATGAACCAGCTCTTTAGATCAATTTCTTACCTCGTTTCTGCAGAATGTCTTGCAGATTCACATTGGAAGCTTTATCTATTGTACTTTCCTCAGTCTTTTTTGGCTCACTGTCATCTTCTGTTGAGGATGATCCAAGTGAAATTATCTGGAGTTTAGGCCCCAACTCCTGAATCCCTGGTTTCAGGAAGATAGCTGGACCATCAAAGCCTACAAACCAGAGTGAAATGCATTGTTCAAGCATATGGTGTACAGTTATTTTCTAATTACACAAGTAGTCAAGATGCCATTATGGAAGCATACTGGAGTATTCTAGAAAAATTGTGGTTTGCCAAGTGGTCATTTGTTTAGTTCTGCAGCTAAACTCAGAATTTTTCCAGAGGAAGACAAGAGTTTAGTTGGGCAGCCCACGCCTACAGGGCACACTCAAAAGGATGTGGCTCCTATCTTGCCAACCACTTCTGAAGGACAGCAGCAAGAGGAAGCAGCAGTAGAGCAAGAGCTGGATGACAGGACCTGCAGCGGGCAAGGAGGGTGGGTTGGGCAACTGCATGCACTATCACTTTAAAGAACCACAGTGATGTGTAAGCAGCCTTTTGTGTAAGTGTGGCCTCTGCACAACCCTACATATGGGTGGAATGACAGGCTGAGTAACCAGGGAAGTGAGAAAGGTGCTCCAAAAGGCCACAGAGCTCATTGCAACCTGTCTGAAACAGGTCTCCACCTATGCTTAAACGTCAACCCTGTAGTGCTGAGGCCTGCAATCAGACAGTGATGCAGCAAGAGTTCTGCCCAGAGAATTCCCTGAGAAAAAGCTGTGGAAAACATGACTTCCCTTGAGCATGTGCGCACAACCGAAGGCACTAGGGGTTGAGTCAGTTCAGAGTAGAGCTCATGGTTGATGAAATCTAGCAGGGAAGGATCTGGAGGGAGACTGGAAACCAATTCCTAGGACCTTCATAGCAGAGAAATAGCCATGATTTTTCTTACAGCTTGCAGTCCTGCCCACATAGAAGGAAAGGGTTTGCCAGATATCCAAGGACATCTCCAACAGCAGTTCAACTGTAGCACTTCACTCACCCTTCTTACAGGGGTGATGGCAATAAGGAAAGCTACCGTATAAAGTTGGCAAATAGGGGTTGAGCCATTAAGAGAATAAGGGCTCCCAACAGGCTTCAAATTTTCAGGGGATCATAAAGAAACGGGGTGGGGGTGTAGAGAATTAAAAAAATGCTTCAGAAAACATCTCATCGAGAAGCAGCGCCTGTTCCTGGAGGTTGCCAAACATTGTGTATCCCAAGGGTGAAGCATGCCACAGACCACGCAGGGGGCAGGTACTCACTTGTGAGAACAAGCAACTGCGCAATAACATCTGCCACAGATTTGATGCTAGCAAGATGCGCCACCATTAGACCTATGCATCCGAGCATGCACCCATTTCACAAATGCAGTGTGAGGGCTGCAAGGTCCTCAACCTTGTTCTATCTTCTATATACCAGTAGATGAAGACAAAGGGTACCCATATTGTTGGTGACCACTTGAACAGCCTGACCATGAAAGAGAACTCAAAATGCTTGAAAGTCTTCAATGTCATTGAGCAGATGAACTTAATGTGAGACAACATTGTGATGCAGCAACAAAAGGGCTAATTCAATTGTATAAAGTTAAAGGTAAAGGGACCCCTGACCATTAGGTCCAGTCGTGGCCGACTCTGGGGTTGCGGCGCTCATCTTGCATTATTGGCCGAGGGAGCCAGTGGACAGCTTCCAGGTCATGTGGCCAGCATGACTAAGCTGCTTCTGGCGAAACAGAGCATCACATGGAAATGCCGTTTACGGAAGGAGCGGTACCTATTTATCTACTTGCACTTTGACATGCTTTCGAACTGCTAGGTTGGCAGGAGCAGGGACTGAGCAACAGGAGCTCACCCCGTCGCGGGGATTCGAACCGCCAACCTTCTGATCTGCAAGTCCCAGGCTCTGTGGTTTAACCCACAGCGCCACCCACGTCCCTAATTCAATTGTAGGTTGCATCAAAAGAAGTATAGTGTCGTGATGAAGGGCAGCAATAGTCTAGCCCTATTTTGCCTTGGTCAGACCACACCTAGAGAACTGTGTCTAGTTCTGGGCATCAGCATCTAAGAAGGATATTGACAAGCTGGAACATGTGCAGAGGCGGGTGAACAAGATGATCAAGGGTCTGGAAATGAAGCCTTATGAGGAACAGTTGAAGGAGCTGGGTATATTTAGTCTGGAACAGAGGAGACTGAGAGGAGATATGTTAGCCATCTTCAAATATCTCAAGGCCTGTCATATGAAAGAGAGATAAAGCTTGCTCCGGAGGGTAGGACCCAAAGCAATGGATTCATGTTACAAGGAGGGAGATTCTGACTAAACATTAGGAAGAACTTTCTGACAGTAAGAACTGTTCAATAGACTATCTTGGAAGGTGGTGGACTCTACTGGAAGTTTTTTTAAAAAAATATAAATTTTATTCAATTTTCCATTTTTTCCAAAATTACATCATAACAATTATTATTTTTCACAATTTCAAAATTCCCCCATTCCCCCTGGACTTCCCTCAACTTCCTTCTCTGGTTTATTTCACAGTAATTTCATTTCACTGGAAGTTTTTAAATAGAGCTTGGATCGCCATCTGCCAGGGATTCTTTAGCTGTGATTCCTGCATTGTGGAGGATTGGAGTAGATGACTCTTGCGGGTCCCTTCTAACTCTACAATTCTGTGATTCTGAGTTTGTTGTCTCAAACAGGTTTCAGAAGTGCTGTTCTATTCATGGTTGGTTTTTTTTAAATGTAAATTTATTTTAAGAAGATATCATCTATTCTGTAATCTTTACATTGAGCTCTTTGTCTCTCTTCAAAAATCATGCACATTGATAAAACCATCAAATCTGAAATATACATGGACAGGCAGTTGCAATGAAAATCTAACTCAGTCACATTTTACTTCAAAAGTGGAAACTTCCAGTAACTGTGGGGGGTGGTATAAAAAAAGTTGAAAGGGAAAATCAAGTGGGTCAAATCTCTCTGGGAAACTTGGAGGTTATTCAAAAGCACACAATAGTTCCTCAGTTAGATTTACTATATACTATCACCCCATAATATTGTTCTCTGAGCTTGCACTCAAGAGTACTGCAGTTTTATATTATTGTTTTTACACTGCACGGTTTTGCTCTAAGATTCTTGTGTACTGTATGCTTTTTTATTGTTGGTCTATTGACTGTACTAAATATACATCACTCTTTGTTTCCCCTAGTCCAGATGGCCACTTGGCTCTACCACCATGGTGACAAAAGAGGAATACAATTACAAATGTTCTAAGTCCCTTCAACTTCACTGAACCCTGCCCACCAACAACATAAATATTTCTTACTTGCCATGCTTTCCAGAGGTTACTGCATCCTGTCATACCTTCCCTGTTGGAGCACTGGAATCTCCAAAAGGAAACCATGTTGTTAGAATGCATAATCACCTAAAGTTACGGCAACTGATCTTGCCCAGATAGTCCTCTAACAAACAGAACTCAAGCTATCCAAAGTACACAACCACCAACATTTGTGAACCAATGACTTCTCAAGCAATGACTGGATAAGAGCGATCCATATGCTGTGTTATAAAATATAAGCTATATTTAATAGCTTCGGCCTAATATACCTGAAGGAGTGTCTCCACCCCCATCATTCAGCCTGGACATTGAGGTCCAGCTCCGAGGGTCTTCTGGCACTTCCCTCACTGCAAGAAGTGAGGTTACAGAGAGGTGGTGCCCGCCCTGTGGAACACCCTCCCATCAGATGTCAAGGAGATAAATAACTATACAACTTTTAGAAAACATCTGAAGGTAGCCCTGTCTAGGGAAGTTTTAAATGTTTTAAGTTTTATTCTGTTTAATATTCTGTTGGGACCCGCCCTGAGTGGCTGGGGAAACCCAGCCAGATGGGTGGGGTATAAATACATTATATTATTATTATTATTATTATTATTATTATTATTATTATTATTATCCCCTCCCTAAATATCACCTTGCCCTACAGTGTAGATAACTTGCCTATATATGTCTCTTACCTGACTACACTCATAACCATGTGTCCAGTGTGATGTCCATGATGCACACTGGTACGATCTACTATATGTTCCTCTACCCCCTTCTGTTGTCTTGTCTGTCAACAGAGAAGCATTATCTATAGCATATAAGTAGTAAGGGGAAGAAGAATCATTCATCAACTGTTATCATATTTGTATACTTTGATTACAAAAATTATTGATTCTACATTCAATTATTCTATGGAAAACATGGACACAACAGCAAATAATGGCTGGTGTTTGTATAACTTAATTTCAGCCATACTGTTTGAAGTAAAAAAAAAAATTGATACAGAACACTAATGATGATGCACCATTTTGAATGCTTTTTAAACAGAATACAGTGGTACCTTGGTTTAAGAACAGCTTAGTTTATGAACAACTTGGATTAAGAACACTGCAAACCCAGAAGTAGGTGTTTTGGTTTGTGAAGTTTGCCTTGGAATAAGAACATGTTCCACTTACTGATGAGTGTGTTCCATTTGTAAATTGAGTCCCCCGCTGCTATGGGAAAGCACGCCTTGGTTTAAGAACGGATTTCCGGAACCGATTAAGTTCGTAAACCAAGGTACCACTGTATACAATTGGAATTCCTCACATAACACCTGCTGTAAACTCCAGGGAGAGTTGCATTTTGTATAGCAGCTTAGTTTGTTTCAACATGTCTATTTCAACCGTGACAAATAGTTAGCTATACATTTTGCTACAGTATGGACGAGCACATCTGTAAATACAATACTTAATATTTTAGAGTGCCAACTTCTCATGAATTTGATAGTGCTTATTTCAGGGGATTACTGAAAGTAAAAGAGCGTTTAATAATTACAAAGACTTCACTCACCATGGAGGTGAACATCACTGCAAACAGGCACATGGGGTCCTACTAAAGGGCTCTGCTCCTCAGACCCTTTGAGCTTCACCTTATGCAACTTTGCTTCTGGATTTGGCTGCACCATCAAGGGTTCAAGACGCTTCTTCCTCTGTTTCTTTTCCAGAAGAGCTCTCTGTCAAGGAATACGCTCATTTATTAGCCTCAGCAATAGATCTTAGGAATTCCTGCAATGTTATATGTAATGCCCAATGCAGTACTTTAAAGTACTTTCGACTAATCATGCAAGTTTAAACAAATAAATTTCATCTGGGGCTATAAATTATTTAATTTACAAACAGCCATATAATAAAGTCTTTTGACTAATGATGCAAGTTTAAGCAAACATTTTACTCTACCTTACCCTGCTCAAATTATCTGAATTTACAAAAATAAAGACATGGTGTAACTAGATGAGCTTGTTGCAAGATCCAAATTCATGAGATAATCAATTACTCATTTTCACTACTACAATACCTGCCAGGCACTGCCTTGTGGTTTTGATTACCTGGTTCTCCAGTTTCAGCTGACGAAGTTTCAAAGCTTCATCCTCAAAGCCACTGAGAAAGATGAGAAATGAAGTATTAGCATTTCTGTTCATGCAGTAATGTGGTTGTAACAAATAGTTCAGGAAAGAGAGTCAAAATCTGTCAACATATGCAGCATATATATAAGATTTTTGACTGATTAATTATGTTTCTAAGTCCACCCTTCATCAGGGTTTGAGCACCAGCAGCAAAAATAAAATACAGTAATTAGTGTACAAACCTCAACAGTATTAGATCAAATTTCATCTTAGCCACGACCTTACTTAAGCCACTTTCCTTCTGCTCCCCAACCCCACATTCAATATGGAGATGACATTAACCTACCCTGTAAGATTGCAAAGCACGTGCTTAAAAATATTAAGAATTATTCTTATTCTTTTGATGTTTCTCCAGAAACAAGCACAAACATACTAATGCAAATGTAGGATGAACAACCAAAGTTTTTGTTCTAGTATCTAAGACCTAATGTTTTCACCATTATGCACAACTTTTGAAATTCTGATTTTCATTGAAGCTTTTACATAACACATAGAACAGAACAAACAATACAAACAGGATACAGCAATACCATACTTGCATGGCAAATAAATATACTACAACCAAATAATACTATCTCAGGTGAGTTGCTTAAATTCTAGAACAGAGTGATTTGATGCAACCAATAGAGGTTGCATCAAATTACCACCTGTGTTTACATAAGAAAGCATCCAAATTATATCAAATTTACTGCTTTCAGCAAACCCCTAAGCACTCAATTTCTGTCAACATAGAGCAGTGCCCCCAAACCCTAAGTCACAGAGCTCCCCCAGGAAAATACAGTGGTCAATGGTTTCAAAAGCCACAGGAAAGCATGCAGAATGGTCACACTCCTCCATCCCATTCCCAACAAAAGTTTCAGTGTCATGACCACACCTGAAGACAGACTGAAACTTCTCTAATCACTTTTCTATAAGCATGCCTGCAGCCTGCATGCCACCAGCCTTGTCAGCACCTTTCCCAAGAAAATGATATTTGCAACTTGGTGACAGTTGTTCAGCACTTCTGGGTCTAGGGAGGGCTGCTTGAGGAGAAGGCACATCCCTGCCTCCTTCAAGGCACCTCCCCCCACTCTTCCACAATGATACATTAATCACTTCCTGGATCCATCCAGTCATTCCCTCTCAGCTAGATCCAAAGGAGGACAGGGAGTGAGCAAGCAACTAAGCAAGCAACCAATCAACTAGCCAAGCTCCTTCAAGCAGCTTATGCACATCCTGAGGCCATAACAACTGAAACAGATCCATTACAGCTGCACTAGAAATTGCTCTGGACATCTATTAGAACAAGCCTAACTGTGGCATCTAAATTCTGTCTGATCTGTGGGATTCTAGCCTTGAAATGCCGGGCAAAACTGTCACAGCATGCCTTTGAGAGTGCAAAAGCCCATTCACTACAGAAAACAGCATTGCTATCACCAGATGTATGGGAGAAAATGAGCCAAAAAGAGGTACACTGTTAGGCCAATGGTTAAAGCTGCTCCCAGGCAGCAACAACCAAAAAGAATCTAGCCTGATCCCACATTTATATTTCTATCCTGAATTCTGGTGTTTGATCCCATCCAGGCACAGCAGAATGTTGGAAACTGGGATTATACAAAGAGAAAATTAGGTTACCCATGAGGCAAAGTGAGGCCTCTGGCAGCAAGACCTTCAGGGCAGCAGATCACAATGTAGATCTTTATTCCTTCGTGTTCCTAATGTGAATTAGTAGGGGAGCACCATTTTGTGTTTCACCTCAAATGCCAAAATGTATTGGGCCAGCCCTGGTTAGGGCTGCAAGCAAGGGCTTGTCTACACATGGGTGTAGCCAGGAGGGTGCAGGGGGGCAGTTACCCCCCCTAAATCAAGCAAATAAATAAAAATAGTTAACTGACCAAATGTGTCACAGATAACTGGGTTCTGCCCCCCCCCCCAATAATGCCTGCCCCCTAAAATTAATCCTGGCTACCCCCATGTGTCCACCCCTCGGCTTAAGGGGGGCTGTGAACCCTGCTTGCGCCTCCCCTAACTCCCCCTCGTCCTCGCCCCTTCTCCTTCTCTTGCCGCACACTTCCCACTCCTTAAATCTGGAAATTCCCCGTGCAATTGATGCAGCTCCCCTGTTCGGATTCTCAAAGCACGGGGGATCTCCGCGTTTCGCTGAAAGGGGGGGGGGAATCGGAGGCTGCGCGGAGGGGGGACGGCTGGGCCGCTTTCCGCGCCGGGGCCGGACGCTTTTAACTTCCCGAGCGACCAGTTGCGCGCTGAGTTAGTGGCGCACGTTTTCATTTTCGAGGCTTACTTACTTTCGCCCTTAAGAGAGGCTGGAAAATAAAATAACGCCTCGGGATGTTTACGTACCCTCCCCAAATCCTTATGGGGAACAACCACCCCATCCATTCGGAGACTTCCCCTTAAATCTAACAAATAGGCGCAACAGCCAAAAAGCGGACGGGGCGCAGTCAGGGCGGGCGGCGCTGAAGCAGCCGGGGGGTCAAGCCCGACCCAGGGGGACGGGGGGGGAGCGAGGCCGACGCCTGAGCCGGCCGCCTCCCCTCCGGGATACGTGGCGAGGAGGGCGGAGGGTGGCAGCAAGGGCGGCCGCCTTACCTGGCCCCAGCGCTGGGGCAAATCAGCCCGCTGCCGCTCGCCATCCTGTCATCACCATGGGAACCCCAAGAGGTGAGGCCGCCGCCGCCGCCGCCGCTCCCCAGCAACCGCCCTCCTTCCTTAGCAACCGAGCGCGGCACTGAAGCTTCGCGCCATTGGGCGAGGACCCCGAGTACCCCGCGCTCTCATTGGCAGCCGCGCGCGGGGAGGCGGGCGCTGAGGCCGCGCAGGCGCCTTTTCTTTTGAGGGGCCGCTGTGGTGGTGGGAGGGGCGTTCCGGGGTTTCGTGACAGGCAGCCTGGAGTGGGGCGTCCGCGGTGGCGCTGCTGCTTCTTCCGAGCAAAATCCAGTGGCGTAGCGTGGGGGGTGCAGGGGGGGGCGGCCGCACCGGGCGCAACATCTGGGGGTTAGGGTTAGGGGGCACAAATCCACGGGTTAGGGGGCGCAAATTACTTGCCTTGCCCCGGGTGCTGACAACCCACGCTACGCCACTGGCAAAACACCCTTCGCTTGCCAGGTTCGGAGGCGCCTCAGTGGTGGCCCCGGGGAGCATTCCATATTGGCCATCCGAAGCTTCAGCGCGAATGGTGGACTCCACTGCAGGGCTGCTGTAGCGCAGACCATTTCCTCACACCCGTCTCCCCGCGTGAAGCCAGGGCCAAGCTAGAAAGCTGGACTTCGTGCACGCTCCGACCATTTGCTGTATCTTTGGAGTTCATTATTCCTAATTCTGATGGCATTTTCCTTCGCGATAAGCCGAGAGGTGCTAGGATATCGAATATCCCTACACCTTATTCCACATTCTGGAAAGACGTAGCGGTGAATAAGCTGGAGGGGGATAATTTATCGGCACCCATCCCAATAGCCCTCTGTGACACTTTTTAAGACTAACTGATTCAGGCTGTATGTGCTTAGTTAAAATGCTTCTAAGTTAACCATTCCTGCAAAAATCTGGAATCCACAGCTCAGGGTCAACAGACACTGGTGTCAGTACAGTGGTACCTCTGGTTACGTACTTAATTCGTTCCGGAGGTCCGTTCTTAACCTGAAACTGTTCTTAACCTGAAGCACCACTTTAGCTAATGGGGCCTCTCGCTGCTGCCGTGCTGCCGGAGCACAATTTCTGTTCTCATCCTGAAGCAAAGTTTTTAATCCGAGGTACTATTTCTGGGTTAGCGGAGTATGTAACCTGAAGCGTGTGTAACCTGAAGCATCTGTAACTCGAGGTACCACTGTGTGTGTGTGTGTGTGTGTGTGTGTGTGTGTGTATACTGTATATATATAGAACAAGTTGGTACAAAGTACATCAGAACAAACATTATTCAAGTTTGGAAAAGATCAACATTTTATAGTTTAATACAGGATATAGTTCAGCACAACGGGGAGACATAAAAAAAGGAAGGGACTGACCTTTATTAATACAATTTTCTTATAACACTCTGCTTTGAGCTTGAACCAGGCTGTCTGTCATCTCCCATCAGGGGCGCCGACTTATAAAAAATATTGGGGGGGCCCATACCGGGGTCCTGCCGCTGGTTTGCTTGGGTAGCCGGGAGAACGCAGTTCGAGGTGGCGGTGTTGGGGAGAGACCCTCGCTCAGGGCGCCACGAGACTTGGCGGCCGGCGGCCTATCTGGGGGGTTTTGGAGCGTATTTTGGCGGAGCGATTGGGGAGGAGGGGGCTTCTTGCCGGATTCTTCAGCTGGGCCGGAGATCTGCTGCTGGGGGGTCCCTGGGCCGAGTTGTGAGCACGGCCTGCTGAAGGGAGATCCAGCCGATTGCGCGACGGGGACGGCCGGGGCTCTCCGGCTAGGGCGCGCGGCTGGCTGGCTGGCGAGGGAGCAGGTGGGGAGGAGGCGGGGGTCCTGATACAGTCGGGGGCGGAGGCAGATGGGGCTGAGGGGCGAAGAGGGCAGGCGGGGCACGGGGCGCTTGCTCAGGAGCTCAGCTAACCTGTCCCAAGATACATAGCCTAAGTACTCCTTCCTTCCTTCCTTCCTTCCTGTTTTTTTTCCTCCCTCTTTCCACTGCTCCCCTTTCTTTCTTTCTTTCTTTCTTTCTTTCTTTCCTTCCTTCCTTCCTTCCTTCCTTCCTTCCTTCCTTCCTTCCTTCCTTCGTCTCATTCCTTATTTCATTCATTTTCTTCCTTTCCTCCAACCCTTCGATGCTCCTTCCTCCCTCCCTTCCTATTTCATTCCTTTCTTTCCTTTCCTGCAACCCTTCCCTGCTTTTTCTTTCCTTCCTTCCTTCCTTCGTCTAATTGCTTCTTATTTCATTCATTTTCTTTCCTTCCTTCCTTCCTTCCTTCCTTCCTTCCTTCCTTCCTTCCTTCCTCTCATTGCTTCTTATTTCCTTCCTTTCCCCTCTCTTTCCTTCCTTCCTTCCTTCCTTCCTTCCTTTTCTACCCCCTCCCTCAATCTCACCCTCCCTCCCTCCCTTCTTTTTTCCTTCCTTTCTTCCTTTCTTTGCTCCAACCCTTTCCTTCCTTCCTTTCTTCTCATTGCTTCCTGTTTCATTCATTCCTTTCCTTTCCTCCAATCCTTCCTTCCTTCATTCCCCCACCCCTCCTCCCTCCCCCTCTCTCAATCTCACCCCTATCCCTCCCTCCTTCCTTCTCGCCTTCCCCACAGATTCACACTCTCCCCCCCTCACCGCCCGCCCTACAGCCCAGCTGAAACTCTCGCTCACCCTCCAGCCGCAATTGATTTTATATCGCTATTCTCCCTTACTCCCCGCTGCTGCTGCCGCCTCTCCCCTCACCCCCCCCCGCTTTCCCCCCCCCGCCCACCTCCCAGCACTCGCCTTTCCCTGTGGTGTGTGTGTGAGAGAGAGAGAGAGAAAGGGGGGAGAGGGAGAGAGAAAGAAAGGGCAAGGCGAGAGGGAGGCTGAGCCGAGGAGCAGAGCCGCGCGATCGGCGGCGGCGCTCTGCTGGAGGGGCGCCCGAGATTATTGGGGG
Organism: Podarcis bocagei; assembly: GCF_964188305.1. NCBI lineage: Eukaryota > Metazoa > Chordata > Lepidosauria > Squamata > Lacertidae > Podarcis > Podarcis bocagei. The sequence continues at coordinate 6,380,502 of NC_138134.1, forward strand.
GGCTGAGCCCCCCCAAACGAATTTTTGAGGGGGCTCGAGCCCCCTCAGGCCCCATGGTGTTGGCGCCTATGTCTCCCATGCACTCTTTCCACATGATGACCATTGAATCTTCTCCTGGTGATGCCCCTCTTCAGCAGAAGTCTCTTAGTGAGCACACACCAATTAATTGACCCCCACCCCACCCCGCCTGCTGCTCCTGCCCTGGGACGTGCCCCTTTGCAGCCGAGAATAGGCTCCCTGGCCCAGAAGGCATCCCCCTCCTCACGGAGTCCTCCCCTGAACTTGACCCACTCCTCTGCCCCCTCAGCCCACCCTGCAGGACGCCAACCCTAGGAATGCTCCCATCCCTGCAGTGCATTATTCCGCTGCCTCCATTGTCAGCAAGAGCAACCAGGGAGGGACTTGAGGGACTTCTCAAGTTATTTCCACTCTCTATCTTAGGAGAAGCTTTCACAGACCGCTATCTCACCAGATGCATGAAGTCTAATAATCCTATTATTACCCTTATTATCACTACATGTTATTTGTTCTAGGAAAATCCTTGGGCTCACTTGGATTACCAAACAAAGACACCAGCCAGGAATATAGGACCAAAACAGCAGCCAGTAGGCCTGGTCTTTATTCAAATGACTTGTTGCAACAGGACTTCCACCCACCCCACAGAAGCAGCAGGAAGAAGCCCACAACAAAGGATGGCTCCCACTTTTATCAGTTTTACAAAGATACCCACAACACCCCTAAAATTACATCATGCATACATCACAAATACATCACACATTGGGAGGGTCTGGCGACAGAAACCTGAGCATCAGGGCTTGACCCCACCCTTCTCTTGACCTCCAACATACAGGTGAAACTCGAAAAATTAGAATATCGTGGAAAAGTTCATTTATTTCAGTAATTCAACTTTAAAGGTGAAACTAATATATGAGATAGACTCATGACATGCAAAGCGAGATATGTCAAGCCTTTATTTGTTATAATTGTGATGATGGCATACAGCTGATGAAAACCCCAAATTAACAATCTCAGAAAATTCTAATTTTTCGAGTTTCACCTGTACACCCATCAAGTGATACAGAAGAGATATTTACATGTCCTTGTTTCCCAACCAAGTTGATCACACCCTTTTGTCTTGATCTGGGTTTGCTGTTGCTTCTGGAATTGCTACCTGTCTGGCACTCAGGTATTAGGATGCCAGAGATTATCACTCAGGCAGAGGGGCTGCTGAGTACCTGAGCTCAGCAGATTTAGGGATTATAGCTGCCCTCACTCATGTCCCAAGCTCCCCCCTTGGTAGCCATTTTCTTCCCGAACAGAACAAGGTTGAAAATTGGTGGTGTTGTGTGTTATGTGGTGCTCTGAGGAGACATTGTGTGTGTGAACAAAGGGGGGGGGTGCATACTGCATGCTGGAGGGGCAAGCCCCCCCCATCATTATAAAAAATCCTGTAGTAATGAGAATTATAAGAAACATATGGTGCTGTAAGAAAAGTATAAAATGCCGTGTCTTCCTTTTGTTCAGGGTTCTTTCTCCATACCACATTGGATGATTAGGAGCGAGAACCCCTGTTGCAACTGCACTCTATATTTTGCAATAAAGGATCAGGCGTAACTGGTCCCTTCTTCGCCATCCCTTTCGACCCAAGTGACAGAATACTCAAGTATGGGAACTGTTAATACAAACTGACACCTATCTCACCATGGGACGGGCTTTCTTCAGTGGAACCGCCTCACTTGCCATAACAGAACTTACATTTTGTCTCAGTGGGGAAAGACTGTGAGACATTTGGATAGTGCTGAAGTAGGTATGGGATTGTGGGAGGGTTCCACCAAAGCTATGCATCTTGAACATTGGACGTACAGCTTCACATGCATCTGCTCCAACGCTGATTCCGTCCTCCAGGGTGTTTGTGTTCATTGCTTTGGTTGCATTTGGGACCTTGGGAACGTAGGTGAGTGGAAAGGGAAACTTACCTAGAGGGCTGGCTGTATACAATGCAACCCCTGTTGCAACTGCACTCTGTATTTTGCAATAAAGGATCAGGTGTAACCACTGCTGTGTTTTGAATTCTATCTGGTTGGTCTCTTGTCATTTCATCTCCAACCCGAGTAACCTCATTAATTAATACAATTTGAATTGTTCTTAACAATAAATATAACAATGAAAGAGAAATAAAGATCAAATACGTCTTTTCCTTCTCATGAAGGAGCCAAGGCTCTCTTTGAAACTAGACTATAATGATGCACATGAACCCTCATTCAGGGATGTTATTGGTAAGATGTAGCTTAAAACCAAACTGTGTCTTTAAGGACAGAAATGTGCCATGAAAGCAGGTCAATACATAAACAAAGCAACCACACAACTTAAGCTACTCCTAAAATACTTCCTTTTCCGATACATTAATTTCCTTAGATGACATGAGAACATGCATTATGAGTAACATCAATGTTCAATTTTTTTTAAAAAACCTCCCTGTATAGAGAAAATAAGAAGATTAAAGCCATTTATGTAGTGCAATTATAAAGTGAAATGCATTAAAACAATTTTGGGTTGCATGGGAAAGAGATACTTTTACTATACAAGAGCGGATGTGCAGACTGAAATGAGTGCCTTGTTCTCTAAATCTTTCAAAGTAAAGCTGTCTCCTGTGCAGACTGAAATGAGTGCCTTATATTCTAAATCTTTTAAAGAAAAGCTGTCTCCTTTAACCCACACTTCTCAGACTGTCTTAATGGAGGCCACTCAGCCACTGCTCAGAGTCGGGGGAAGCTGCGAAGAAAGCCAAGTCAGTCAATCGTTTCCATTACCTGGTTGCCGCCATATATTCTATTATAATTCATAAAATGTAACAACTAGAGAACAGTGAAGTCTCTTTCTGATTTCTTCGAATCACAAGGCATCAATTAGAAAATAATATGACAATAAAATCATGTTGGAGATCCAGTCGAGGTCAGGGCATCCCATGCCAAAACACCAGCACTAACCTGGTCCTCCATTAACCCACCGAAACAAGGAAGGAAGCATAACCAGTGAAAACTACAGACTCAAGACTTCAACGGAAACAAAGCATTTGGTTTATTGGGCTGCAAAGTTGAACGGTGTGATGACAATCATGACGCCAGAGTCAGAAACTCTAGAATGTGGCTGTCGCCCAAAAGACCACTGTCCCTTAGGTTGATCCCATATATATCTATGCTACTACGTTATACGTGATGAGACCAGACGCCTGCTTGGAACTCGTGGTTCTCTTGATGATTTTCTTGATGCCCCAGTTTGTCTCTTTCATATTCCTTTCTGTTATGTACTGAAGTTCTCACCCTGGGCCAGCAGGGGGATACTGTAGATAGTTATGCAAATGAAGGATCGAAAAGTGACGTTCAGTGATTGGATAGTTTTAGAACGTTGCAACAGTTACAATTGTTCTGTAGCTCTATATAAGCAGGCTGACTGAGCTCCTCAGCTTAGTTCTGTTCCAGCTTACAAAATAAAGAGCTGCTTTGGAGAAATCGCTGTGTCGTCTGCTATGTCAACCCACAACTTAACACTTTCTCATTCCGTTGGTGTCGGGGTCTCAAATACACTTGTGCCAAAACTCAAAAAAGGGTTATTCAATCCCTCACGTGTAGAGACATTGCACAGAGCTACGCTTCACAAGATGGTGGTGCGGGTAAAATGGGCAGGAAGGAGACAACCACGACGAATGCCGATCAGAGCTACTTGGTCGAAATTGGATTTAAAACATTGAATTATAAAAGTTCTGGCTTGATAACACACCACATACATTTAAAGCGCATGGGTTCCCCCCTCCCCAAAGCCTGGGAACTGTAGTTTGCTAGGGGTGCTGGGAATTGTAGTTCTGCGAGGGTGGAGGTCCTTAGATGTAGGGTGTGTAGTAGCTGAAGTTGCTACTGTCTTGACCTAGTGGGGCTTCTGAGTAGACCTGCTAAATATTTATTAAAGGGGCAACTGTATTCACATTGCAAGGTAAATAAAGCAAGCGCCTCACTGACCGAGGAATGGCTGTGAGGTAAACACAACTCGTGGCTGGCCAATCCCCCCCGCTGGCGTCCTCCGATGCCGCTCTGGCTGGCAGCCGTGGTTGGGAGTGGTGGGCGAGTGCAGGAGCGAGGCCCATAGGACGGCAGCATTCCCCTTGGTGTGGCTTGTTGCTTCATCCCCGCCTCGCTGCCCTCTGAGGCTCATTCACGTCTCCCTTGAGGTGCCCAAATGGGAGGCTTCTGAAGCAATGAGTTTGCTTCTATAATGGTGCAAATTCCGTTGTCAGGGATTATTTTACACACCTTTGATGCAACTGGGTACTATTGTTTAAACTTTTTGTTTTTCTTTTGTAGAAACAGACTTGTTTTATTGCCCCCCCAAAAAAGTGCTACTATTAAAACAAGATGTCTGAGTCCCTATTGGTTTTGGCTGTTTTTTGTTAAATTTCTTTTTCTTTTCTTTTTTTAAAAAAACGTTTATTTCCATACAATCAAACAAAAACACACTAAATCTACATACCAAGAAAAAATAATAGAAACATTGAAGAAAAACCTACTTAAACATACAAAAAATTAAAATTACCTACACCCATGTGATTTCCTCTGGGTTTTTTCCTATAGAGATTTTGAGCATCTTTTTAAATTCCTCATGAATGCAACCCCCAAAATTTTTAACTCTTCCGCAGCCCCACCATGAGTGCATCACAGTACCCTCCGCCTCCTTACATTTCCAGCAAAAATTGGATTTTGACTTGTATATTTTGGCAAGCTTTGTGAAATTTATTTCCTTCACCACGCGGTCCGAGGGGAGGTTCCAACAATATAAAAATGCAACCTTGAAATAAGGATTATTTCAAGGATGATTCCCTGGTCCTGAATGGGGTAACTGTGCCCCTGAAGGACCAGGTGCACAGCCTGGGAGTCATTTTGGACTCACAGCTGTCCATGGAGGCACAGGTCAATTCTGTATCCAGGGCAGCTTTCTACCAGTTCCATCTGGTACTCAGGATGAGACCCTCCCTGCCCGTGGACTGTCTTGCCAGAGTGGTGCATGCTCTGGTTATCTCCCGCTTGGACTACTGCAATGCACTCTACGTGGGGCTACCTTTGAAGGAGACCCAGAAACTGCAACTAATCCAGAATACGGCAGCTAGACTGGTGACTGGGAGCGGCCGCCGAGACCATATAACACCAGTCTTGAAAGACCTACATTGGCTCCCAGTACGTTTCCGAGCACAATTCAAAGTATTGGTGCTGACCTTTAAAGCCCTAAACGGCCTTGGTCCAGTATATCTGAAGGAGCGTCTCCACCCCCATCGTTCTACCCGGACACTGAGGTCCAGCTCCGAGGGCCTTCTGGCGGTTCCCTCACTGCGAGAAGCCAAGTTACCGGGAACCAGGCAGAGGGCCTTCTCGGTAGTGGCGCCCGCCCTGTGGAACGCCCTCCCACCAGATGTCAAAGAGAAGAACAACTACCAGACTTTTAGAAGACATCAGAAGGCAGCCCTGTTTAGGGAAGCTTTTAATGTTTGATGTATCACAGTATTTTAATATTCTTTTGGAAGCTGCCCAGAGTGGCTGGGGAAGCCCAGCCAGATTGGCGGGGTATAAATAATAAATTATTATTATTATTATAAGAACAATTTACAGTCGGAAGAATAGGGCAGGCCTTAAAATAGGTAGCATCCGGTTCCTCCAGCCTATCAGGAGAGGGACGTTCACCTGCAAAGAGGGACACCTGCTCTGGAGACCCTCTCTTGAAGGCAGAGGGCCTCTTGTTCTGGCTGGGAGGCCATCAAGGAGCCATTCTGGGGGGTTGCCAGGGGTGGGAGGCAAAAGGCTTTGGTTCCACCAGTAGGCACAGAAAGCTTTGGAGCTGGTGTGCTTGTTTTGCTTCCCTTTGGAAGGAATGGGACTTCTTGCTGAGATAGCACCCCCCCCTTACTGTCCTTTCTCATCCAGGGGGGAAAGGATTTAAAAGGGGGTGGAGTGGGGGGCTCCGAGCAAATTGACATTTCAGCCAATGAACCAATGAAGGCCGAGGAAGAGAAAGCAGTGGAGTTCTGTCCCCAAATGCCCCCAAATCTATGAGGGAATCAGTGGAGTTGGAGAAAGCACACAGTGACCGGATCCTGAGTCTATGCAGCTAACGTAAGATGGATCCCAAACTCCTGCCCAATTCATCATCTCCAATGGACCAGGTGAGCATGACGATGGGAAAATGGCCTTGTGGGCCAAGTTAAACAGACCTCTGGGGAGGTTGACTTTGACCCACAAATTGGAGGATCCCCGTTTGGTTGCCTGGGATTTGCGGCCATTTGTGTCACAATGGCGGGGTTCCAGTGTCCCTGGAGACGCCAGAGAACTCCAAGGCAGTTGCAGACGGATAGAGCAGTGTTTCCCAACCTTTTTTGGGCAAAGGCACACTTGTTTCATGAAAAAAATCTCGAGGCACACCACCATTACAGCCCCATGACGTCAGCGCGCAGCGTCACGCCGGGAGGGACGCACGAAAGTGTAAGATGTTAGGATATTTCCGTTCCACCTTAAAAGGGAGCAGGCTTTGTGAGTCACAGAGTCTGCGCATGTCCTGTTCACAGGATGTTTATGTTTGCTGTTCCTTTCGATTTTGCAGTCGGTCGGAGACACTGACTCAGAACGGTCATGTTTTTCTTTGTTCTGTTCAACGCTAAATAAAGTCTGTAAATATGCTCTTCTGAGGTGCAGCTTTCTGGCTGTGTTTCTGCTGCTGATAAAGAGTGTGCACGAGCCCTAGAATGTGGCAGTCTATTTCTGAGGCATCGTGTCGCTAATTGCTGGATCTGCGTGACTACGGGAGATCGATGGACGTCCGGCAGCCGGCTTGGGGCCATGATGGACTATATCTCCCTGGCAGTATTTTTTCCCTCCCCCTTGCCTTCCTTCTGTGCCAACCGCCAAAAAGCCAAGAATCGTGGGACCGCCGGCGGAGGGGGGGAGGGCGAGCGGAGGCAGCGGCGAGCCCCGTTCCTCCCCATCCGCCCCATTCCGTGCAAGGAGCGCGAACAGGTGTGAGAAGGGGGTCAAACCTGCGGGTCGGCGCCGGGGAACCTCCAAGCTTTGGGGGGGGGAGGAGGCAGCAAAGCGAGGAAGGAGAGCGCGGCTTGGCTGGGTGAGCTTTGGCAGGGGCAGGGAATGAGAGCCGCGAGGCGGGCGCTGCGGACGGAGGCGCTGCCCGCCGAGCTCGCAGGCAGCCAGGCAGGCAGACGGCGAGAGCCCCGCGCTGGGCGGCCTCTCCTCGCCACCGCCGCCCCGCCTCTCGCCGCCCGACTCGCCCACCTCCCTCCGGGGACGGCGCCCCAATCGAAAATTTGACTTTTTTAAAAAAAATAATCTTTTGAATTTTTTAATTTTTCCCACGGCACACCAGGCAACATCTCGCGGCACACTAGTGTGCCGCGGAACAGTGGTTGAAAAACACTGGGATAGAGAGATGTCTTGCTGCAGGCGCCAGTGCTCCCATTGCCCAGGACCCCAACCATCCCTCCCTGCCCCCCTGAACCCCTCCCCAATCTCCCCCTCCCCGAATATGCCCCCTCCCCCCGAAATATTCCCTAAAGATATCCCCCTCCCGCCTTCCCCCCTCTCCGAATCCCCCCCCTGAGATCTTCCCCGAGGACATCCCCCTCCCCCCAGTGTCCCCCTCAGACCTTGTCCCTCTCCTCTGCTCCCTCTCCCTTCAGCCCACCCCCTCCTCTGCCCCACTCCCCCCAGTGTCCCCCTCAGACCTTGTCCCCCTCCTCTGCCCCACTCCCCCCAGTGTCCCCCTCAGACCTTGTCCCCCTCCTCTGCCCCACTCCCCCCAGTGTCCCCCTCAGACCTTGTCCCCCTCCTCTGCTCCCTCTCCCTGAAGCTGCCCCCTCCCCCCTTAATCCCTCCCGGAAAAGATCCTTCCCTATGTCCCCTCCCCCCCTCTAAGAGACCTTTCTTTGTCCCCCTCCCAGCTCCACCCTTGCCCTCCTACACCCTGGAGCACTGGGCTGAATATGACTGAACTTCACTTGTTGGTAAGTATGACAGCCCAACGGGTTGTTGTCTTGGCAGAGGGCGCCCAAGAAACTGGGCCCCTGCCTGCCTACACCTTCGCTGGGGCAAGTGGGCTGCCTCTTTCTCCTGGTCGAGCTTCCTATTGCTCCCTCCCTCCTCAGCCCAGTCTCACCCATCCTTCTTTCAGACATTGTGATATATTGCTATATTGCGATGGTTAGCTGGTGATAGTAAGAAGAGATGGTAAGAAAAGGTTGGAAAATCTTTTTTCCAAAAAGGTTGGAAAGATCTTGTCACTGTTATACTCAACTCAGGTCTGGTCAGTCTTACTCATTGAAACATTTTTCATATCCTAGACTGCGCATTTTCACCCCAGACTAGCTTTCATTTTCTGATTGAAGGTAGTGCCGAATAGTAATAATAATAATAATAATAATAATAATAATAATAATAATAATAATAATAATGCTTCATAGCAGAGTCCTGCAGGAAAATATCTGGGTTGCCAAAACAAGTAGCAGCAGTGCTTTGATGAGCTTTCTTGAAAATAGCAGCATTTATTTCCAAGTACATCTTTTACTTTGTGGTATAGAGATTAATAAGGAACACCTGCAGGACGGTAAGAAAAGGGTTTGCGGCGTTTGGGAGCCAAAACATTTAGGAACTAAACTATTCCAAAACTAAGGTACGACTAGATTTTATTTTGAACAACTGCAATTGCAGCAATAAAGAGTCCACTTGTGATTAAAATTAAAGAAAAATTAATTTTAATTTTCCTTATTCTACTTGTTAATTCAGTGCAATTCTATTACAACTGATTTTGACACCTCGATGACTAAGCTGTAGCAATAAACATCTGATTACGGCAACGTGATCAGTCTATCTCATATATTAGTTTCACCTTTTAAGTTGAATTACTGAAATAAAGGAACTTTTCCACGATATTCTAATTAGCTCAGCAGGCTTCCTTTCATGCACTTTACTTAGAGTCCGCATCTTGGGTTCACAGTTCCCTTCTGAAGGCGGTACTGCAGCCCGGTCATTGTGTGCACGCTTTGCTAGACTTACCCAGAGCTACAATAATAATAATAATAATAATAATAATAATAATAATTTATTATTTATACCCCGCCCATCTGGCTGGGCCTCCCCAGCCACTCTGGGCGGCTTCCATAAAAACCAAAAATACAGTAAAATATCACATGTTAAAAACTTCCCTGAACAGGGCTGCCTTAAGATGTCTTCTGAATGTCAGGTAGTTGTTTATCGCTTTGACATCTGCTGGAAGGGCGTTCCACAGGGCGGGCGCCACTACAAGATGTCTCTCAAGGAAAAGCTGATTGAAAATGTTCACAAAGTATGTCCCCTACCCCCCTTAAAGAGACCCTTTTTGCCCCCACCCCACCCCAGCTCTGCCCTTGCCCTCTCCCTCCTACACCCCTGAACACTGGCATGAGTATGACTAATCAAAATTTCCTGGATGGACCTCTGCTCAAAGCCCGAAGAGTCAAGTTGGTCGCTGTGGCGTTCATACGGAGCCCCCAGTCGTCTCACGGACTATTGACCCGTACACCACTAATCCGCTGCCGCCAACCAGGTCCTCCCTGGTAAAATCACTTCAGTCTCAGTCAGATTCTCAATTAATAAAGAAGAGTGTATTTTATTTCAGACACAAACAAAACTTTTACAGCATTCCAAATGTTGTTGCTCTTTACTTTCTTAGTCTTATTTTCCTCTCTCTATCTCTTCTACCTCCCCCACACTCAAGAACCCACAGCCCTAACTGTCTCTCTATTACCAACTGCCTTTCCCAGGGGCCCTTTTACTTTACATCTCAGCAATAATTCAAATGGGCTAAACCCAGTACTTTCTTGGGGTACATCCCTATAGGCATAAAGTAGTGCTTGTATCGTGTCATCCCAATCATTGGGATTTTCTGTGGTATAGGCTTTAATCATTCTCATTAGGGTTCCATTAAATCTTTCAACTAATCCATTAGTTTCAGGGTGATAAGGTGTTGATGTTAAATGCTTAATACCACACCCCTCCCATAGTCTTTTCATTAGTCTTGATGTGAAAGAAGAACCCAAGTCAGTGACTATTTCACTGGCAAAGCCCAATCTACTCATATAGTTAATTAAAGCGGTTGCCACCATTTCTATTTCAATGATTTGCAATGGAATGGCTGCTGGATATTTGGTTGCGTAATCCACTATGGTGAGGATGTATCTGTTTCCCCGCCTGCTGGCTCTAGGCCAGGGGTCTGCAACCCGCGGCTCCGGAGCCGCATGTGGCTCTTTTACACCTTTGCCGCGGCTCCGGGGCGGATACTAGCGAGGGGAGGAGGCGCATTGTGTGCCCCGACACTCCCCACTGTGGCGGGCGCTGTACTGGCTGTGACGTCGCATGGGGGCGGTGCGTGCGTTAGTCACACACCGTCCCAACGTCACCTTCCCGCCCGCCTGCTACATTGTAAGGGGCATGTACGCTGGTCACTGCATTGAAAGGGGGCATGTACGCTGGTCACTGTTTTGAAGGGGAGTGAAGAACACACACACACAAAAAGGTAACTTGTTAATTTAACGTTTATTTCTATGAGGAGGAGTAATTCTGAGGGGTCAAACAAAGAAATAATAAAAAAGTGACAAAAAAGTTATTTTTATAATGACGAGTTTTGCAGCTCCCAGGTTTTTTTCCTTCGGAAACGGGTCCAAGTGGCTCTTTTTGTCTTAAAGGTTGCAGACCCCTGGGCTAGGCAATGGCCCTATCAGGTCCAGCCCTAACCGTTGAAAAGGGGTTGATATGATAGGCAAGGGGCACAATTTGGCTTTTGTTTTGTCTTCTCTGACATATGTCACAGGCTTGACAGTATTGTTTTATTTGCTGATGGAAAATAAGTGGTATTGGTAAAAAGATTTCTAAGAAAATGTAAATAGGGATTGATAATTGGAAAATTGATATTTATAACAGGTCAACATCTTGAGTGAGGATAAATGCCAGAGGGTAAGGATTTGCTGAATTTAATATCTGAACTGGAATACAAAATGAGAGGTGTGAGGAGGTCAAGAAACTAGTGAAGGAAGTATAAGATTTGAAATTACTAATCTATTTCCTGTTTTGCTCTTTTGGTTTTTCTTTTTGTCCTTTTTTCTTTTTTCTTTTTCTTCTTTTTTCCCTTTTTTTGTTAACTGTTTCCTATTGTGTATTTTTTATGTGTTTTGTTTTTTGTATTTTTATATTTTGTAGTTTTTCTTATGTTTAAATGTTGGAATTTTTTTTATTATTTGTGAAACTTTAATAAATATTATTATAAAAAAACTATTGTTTTATTTGCTTCCCCATTCCTGGCCAATAAACCTTTTGAGCCACTCTCCGTTTTGTACGTGTAATACCCATATGCGCTCCAAATACCGTACACTATTGTGAGCATGCTGCAGGATTTTGCCTCAGTATTCATGTGGGATTACTAACTGTCTTCTCACTTCTTCACCCCCCTAGATGGTGGGGCAAGGACTTCTCGATATAAAAGGTCCCTGCTCAAACCAAACTGTTCTGGGCACTCTGGAGTTAATGGCCTCTCCGACTCGGCTGCCTCAAAGTACATTTGTAACTCAGTGTCTTCTTTTTGCTTTTTGGCACAACTTGGGGTTTGACTTTTAGTCAAAGGAAACAAAAAGGCGTTTTTCCTTTCCTCACACTGATCATCCCCTTGCTGTTGTTCAGCACTGTCTGCCTCTGCTACTGTATCCACCCCCTCAGGTTCGGGTGACTGTGGGCTCCCTTTTGCTCTGGTAACTATGAAAGCACTCTGCACATGTTCTAAAATGTCCCAACCAATGAGCACAGGGGCGGGAATTTCTTCCGAAAGGGCTACCTGCCATTTCCCTGCCCAGTTTTTGAACCTGACATCTATTTCCGCCACCTTTAGGATCTCTGCTTGTTTCGAAATTCCTTTTAATTTCATTAATTTCCCTGGAATTATCCCTGATTATCTCAGGGTGGACCATAGTGACTTGTGATCCCGTATCCTTTAACCCGAAATATCTTTTTCCGTCTATCCAGATATACTCTCCAGCCTTCTTTAACAAGAGATTCTCTTGTTGAATCGCATAACAGTGCAGGACTTTGGCGTCTACTACCTCAGCAGGCTCGGGCCTAGTTGGCATGTCCGTTTCCTTGACAACCTGACTAGTCTGGCCCTGCTCCACAGGCCGGATACAATATGTCTGCTTCTGTGTGGTGCTATAACTAGATGTTTCTTTTCCAGGTTTACAATCAAAACTTTTATGACCTAATTTCCCACATCTCCAGCATGAAATGTCTTTGGGTCCTACAATGAAGGAAAGTGAGGACAAGTGACCTCACCTAGGCCCGAAGTCACCCCCCACCAAAGCAAGCTCAAAGCTTTTCAAAATCATTTTCTCAGCAGCTAAGCATCAGAAACATTCCACTTGCTGTAACTAAAAAGATTGCAACAAGGTAGAGAACAGAGCCCATTGTCTTCTCAGGCCTTTCTCAGAACCACATTGCAACTTGCTTTCTCTCCGGGAATGAAACAACGGGAACACACTGAAACCCCCTCACCCCCTTTCCTGCCAAGAGTCCACAATAGTTCCAAGACAGCTTTCTGTACATGCTCAGGAGCCTCAACATGGGGCAGGACTCCTGAGGGAGGAGAAAGGAGGAGGGAACTGGAAAGGGGTATATATGTTTGTGCACATCACTGTGAATTTCGTGCATGCTTTTTGTGACTTATCACACTTGCTCCTTCTACCAGTTCATGGATGGTAGAAATAAAAAGCCTTTTCTCCGAAACTATTCCTTGAGTGTCTGTTGACTCCCACTTCCCTTTCCCAGGCGCAATATTTTTCCCACCCGAGGGCAAAGCCTCATAAGGCTACAACATAACTTCTTTTATTGGCTTTTCCCTCAGTAAACTCTGTATGGGTGTGTGCCTTCTCATGTGGGCTTTTTGATGAGGGGCTACTTCTCTCATCGGTTTCTGAGGTAACCTTTCCTTTGGTTTGCTGAATTTTATTCTTGTTTGTTTCCCAAGATCTCCCATCAATTTTTGGCTCATCAAATCCGTGGTCTTTGATTTCATTTATTTTATCGGCTAAACCAGCTGCTTCCTCTATTGTCTTGGGGTTCCTTTCTTTTATCAGGTACTTCAACTGGCCATTTATTGTGTCGTAAATTTGCTCCAACGCTATCACTTCCCTAATCTTAGGTACCGTGTCTGCATTCTCTTGCTCTAACCATCTCATGAGGTAGGTTTTTATCTTTGCACCCAGCTGCACATAGGTTTCCTCCCTCACCTTTGTCACACTTCTAAATTTTTTCCTCAACTGCTCTGAGGTAATCCCAAAGTGTGTGTATATTAACAGCTTGTACACCTCAAAATTTTGGGATTGTTCCTCAGTCATTTGAGTGTATATTTCGGCTAGAGGACCACTTATTCTAGCTCTCAAGATCATCATTTTATTTTCCTCTCTCACTTGAAAATCGTGACAGGCTCTTTCGAAGGATACTAGAAATGCTTCTGGGCTATCCTTATCTCTAAACTCAGGGAAGCGTTTTAAATCTATCTTTATTTGATTCTGTCCATCGGTGTTATTACTATTATTACGATTTTCTAAAACCGTTAATTCCAACCGTCTCATCTCTAACTGAAACCGCTGCTGTTCCCTTTCCTGCTCCGCCCTCACTTTTTCTTTTTCCAATTCTTGCTCAAGCCTAATTTTTTCTTTTTCAAGCGTATTTTTCTCAAGCTCTAATTTCAAGTTATGTTCTTGTACAAATTTCCACTTTTCAAAATCCTCTGAGAACTGTGGAACTTCTACTTCAGGTGGGGTTTTAGTCATCTCTTCTATTCTCGTTTCCTCCCCCTGGGGATTCCCATTCTCTTCTCCAGAGCTTTCATATGGGTTTTCTCTCACTGGGTGCTTGGTCTTCTTGGGTAGCATTATGGGTGAGTCAGTATTTTCACTAATTAATTAAATAAGAGACTTTTACTCTCAGCACTGTTCCTCCCGGCCTGGCTTTTCAAGACCCTGGTCCCCAAAGTATAGCTTTAGGTTTTTGCCTTTAACCTTTCAAGCTTACTTCCTCTGACCCTGAGCCTAAGCAGTCTTTTGAGATCTCTTGCTCTTATTGTTATCTCAGCCTCACGGCAATCTGGGGTTTATCCTCAACCACACTCTCGGGCCAGGTAATCACTTCACTGATTTACCCTTCTCCTCTCCAGGTGTATTGCTTCCCCTCACAGGCTCTTAAACTTATCGAATCCTGCCGCTGCCGCCAATTTTGTGGCGTTCATACGGAGCCCCCAGTTGTCTCACGGACTATTGACCCGTACACCACTAATCCGCTGCCCCCAACCAGGTCCTGCCTGGTAAAATCACTTCAGTTTCAGTCAGCTTCTCAATTAATAAAGAAGAGTGTCTTTTATTTCAGACACAAACAAAACTTTTACAGCATTCCAAACGTTGTTGCTCTTTACTTTCTTAGTCTTATTTTCCTCTCTCTATCTCTTCTACCTCCCCCACACTCAAGAACCCACAGCCCTAAGTGTCTCTCTATTACCAACTGCCTTTCCCAACCAGCTAACCCACTAAATCCAACCAACTGCCCACCAACTCCCAACAGTGCAGCAAGATATGAGCCTCATACAAACAACCATTTACAAATATTCTAAATAATACCTAAGAATAACCATCACACCTTGCAGGCAGCAGAATTTCTACTTGTTGTGAAGTGTGACAATTATTTGTTGCCTTCTGTAACGCTAGTCACTCCAATTCCTAGAAGAGGGTAAGTTGTTGTGACTATTTTTGTTTTGCTTTATGGCCTCACCATCCAAGTAGCAGCCTGTACTTTATCTCACTAAATTTGGATTTTCTCCATCCAATAAAGGAAGCAAAATAGTATTTTTCTAAAGGTTCTCCAGAACTGGTAAACAAAAAACCAAGTTCATGCCCACAAGGACCTCAGAATAGATAGAGCCATAAAAATGACAACATTCATGTGGTCACAAAGGCACATGAACGTGCACACAGAAACTGCAACCCATGCACACACTGATGCCCTAGTGGACACAAAGACTTTCAGACACTTTAAACTTTGTGCCTCTCCCTGTTATATTTCAGTGGCGTAGCGTGGGGGGTGCAGGGGGGGCCGGCCGCACCAGGCGCAACATCTGGGGGTTAGGGTTAGGGGGCGCAAATCCACGGGTTAGGGGGCGCAAATTACTTGCCTTGCCCCGGGTGCTGACAACCCACGCTACGCCACTGTTATATTTCCTGCTGTATTTAGTGACAGGGCGGTATCTGACTAAGTCATACTTGGTGTTGAATCTGATCTGCTCCATACAATTATGGAACAGCTCAGAAACTCAACATTATGAAAACATTGTCTTTTATCTTAAGCAAAACCCAGCAATATGACTAAAACCAAGGCCACCCCACTCTCCTCTCTCATCCCGTGATTCATCATCTTTGAGAGCAAGACAGCACCCCAATCCTCAACAACCAATAAAAAGTGGCTACAAGCAAAATCCCCAAACTGCTTGTTTCCCTTTTTAAAATGTGTTTCTGCAAATTTGAACTTGGGGCAGAACATCATTGGACTGAAAGGTACAACTTGCCCACTTTGTTCCAGAAGCTTCCTTGTGGGACTCATTCAATATGCCCAAGTTCTTGGAAAAAAGTGACAAATGTTTGGAAGACAGAAACAGAAGCCAGTGGTGTGGAGCATACACTAACCTTTCACCCACCAATCATCTGAACAGGGAATTAAAGAGTCCAATTCATTTCACACCAGCAAGCAAACTGACAAACCATTCCTAAGGCAGCACCTCGGAAGACATTTTTGACTTGGAATACTGGAATCCAACCCACCTAGTCATGGCAAGGCTGTATAATCTCGGTCCTGTTACTTAATCCAGAGCATGCAAAAATATTTTCCTTATTCATATATCAATTCCATCCAAGTGTCTCACCTTTAAGTCATAGAATGTAATGTCTCCAAGAACAAGGTACACCTTTACATAGTATAGGGCTTCCTCATCAAGCTCAAGAGGTCCCAGCAGTCCAAAACAAATTACAAAAGAACCTTCAGTGTCCCTTTAGGCATGTAGAGCTTTCCCAATTTAAAACAAAGTTTCAAAAAGGGTGCAAGAAACAGTTTCCCTGTTTGTATCCAGACAGTAACGCTCACAAGTAGCACTTTCAGTATTAAATACAGTTTCCGCAGTTTGACAGTTCTCTTATATCCTGACAGTCCGAAACTTTGGTTTCTTAGTCCTTTATAATCCACAAAGAGGAGGAAAGTTCCAATCCAAATCCAATCAATTAAAACAAAATTATTCCTTATAGTTTCTCAAAAGCAAGTTCAGTCATTGCACAATAATCCAAACTTTTTTGTAATCCCTTTTAAAGCGCTTCCCACTTGTCAGAGTCTTTGCTTTGATTTCTAAGCACGATCGGAAGACGGACTTCCTGTTTGCGTCTCCCGTTTTCAGTCGAATTAATAACTTTAGTCCCGAAAATTTTGTAATCCCTACTCACGGGTATGAAGTTTGAAGTCTGATGTTTCAGGAAGAAAGGTCAGCGCTCATCAGCAGCAGCCACGCGGCTTCGCTTCCACAGAAAGAGCGATGAACTCTCAGCACCGCTCCCCCTTCCACGTTCCGGAGCCCCTTACGGGGTTCCTTCTTCGTTTCTGGGGGGGCTTCTGGTGCCCGCCAAGTCCCACGGCCACGGGCTCACTCTGCCCGTGGTTTTTCTTGATGGGTCACCGCTGTGCCGCAGCGGACGACCCTTTTCTGCAGATCTCCTCTTCAGAGCACGAAGAGGACCGCCATTGCTGTTTCGCGCCGCCTCCGGAAGTCTCCAAACTGTGGCCTGTTGATCCCTTCTCTGTCATCTTCATAAAAGAGTGTTTTGAGTCTTAGATGAGAAGAGGCTGGTTAACTATTTTCCTGCTAACCATTTTCAGCTTTCCCCAGCCACCAATACATACATCTGTTTCCCCTTGCAGGGTTCAAAGTCTGCATTTGTGAAGTAAACCTGCACCATCTGTTTGCCCCCTTTTGGGTGCATTTAGGACAGAAGAAGGGAGTCTTTTTAATCTGTCCAGCTGTGCACACTAAGAGAGAGATGCATCAATATCACATATAGGCATGTGTTCCTCGTACACCTATAAGTTCCCCTTTCACTACTAGTTTGATTAAAAGACACTGGTAATCCCAAGATGGAAACTGCTACTAGGAATCAAAAGGGAAGGTCATTCTCGCTCCTTGGGCTAATTCCACTTGCTACATGAAGCCCCTTTGAAATGAGGCAAGCAATATCTTTCTCCTTTATAAATACAATAGCAGCCTGAGACGGCCCCAAAACAAGGATTGGGAACCTGAGGTTTGGGGGCCAAATGATGCCTCCCAACTCTCCCCAGGCCAGCCCCCTCACTGGCCCTGCCTATGGGCGTTCCCATTCCTGTCTGCAACATCTCCTTGGATTCTGTTAATGTGTCTTGCTTGGCTAGATGGAGACATGCATGTGTGTCCATCACCACTCAGGAGCATCACCACTCAGGAGGGGCCAGGTGGAGCCTGGTCGGGGGGGGTTGCCATGGTTACAGGTGTGGGAATGTTCAGGGATGCAGGAGAGGATATATTGCCTGATAATACCCTTTCCAACTTGTGTTAACAAGTTTACAATTTTACCAGAGTAACATTCCCCCTTTTAAACTTGCAGCGGATGCGTTTGCTCAGGCTCGCTAAAGCCTCTATAATAACTGTTCTGGTATTTTTCCTCTATTTGCTCATAAAAGATAAGACACGACACAGTCTTCTACAAAAGTATAAAAAGATTTACTCACATATCATTCTGTTCACATTCGGATCCCAGAAGGCAGACTTAGCTTAGAAAAGTAACATACACTTGGAAATGCTTCCATAAGAAGACAGTCCCTTTGTCCTCTCTTGGCTGGAGCCAAGGGGGCATCTTTGGCTAAGCAGATGTTGCTTCTTCGATGCATGTAGTGAAAGAGAAAGAGATGGCTGCCCTGCCCTGTGCTTTTATCATTACCTGCACAGGTGAGGCCACACCCGCCTCTAGTTACATGCAGAGGAAGTCTGTCCCAGCCCAGAAGGAAACAGGAAGTTTACCTGCTGGCTGGACAAACGTTCCTCCCCATGTGTAAACATGTTCACTCTAGGAATGTTGTACTTGACTACTCTTGTGTTTCACATCCCACAACAAGGACCTGCCCTCCTTTGTGACATCTCTTGCTTCTCCTTTAAAAGCCACTGACTTGCAGGCGGCCATTGTGGGTTAGTGAGGAGAGGTCAGAGGAGAGAGGAGAGAGGAGGTGGCACGGTTGGTGGACAGTAGGCGGAGGATTAGTGAATTATTCTTTTTTCGTTTTCTTATTTTGATTTCATTTATTACTTTTATTTGATTTATTTGATTTGATTTGATTTATTTTGATTTTCTTTTATTTTCTTTTAACACTTTTATTTATTTCATTGTTTGTTCTTTGTTTTAATATTTTTGTTTTTTGTGCACAGCTGTGCATATTCTGTATATATTTTGTATATTTTTATTTTTTACATAGAGGAGTAGTTAGGGTTAAGTGTAGGGTTAGGGTGGGGGTTAGGTATAGACGTAGGGCAGGGGTTGGGGTTGGGGTCAAATTTAGGCTTGGGTGGGCATTTTAGATAGTTACTTTAGATAGGAGGGTGGGATCTTTTCGTGGACAACATGGGCAGGCTGTAAGTAGCATCCCTTTCTCTTCATCTCTGGGGGTGGTGAGTCTTGGGGTCCCCTGCACAGCCTTGGCTCTCTGGAGAGGCCTGGTCTTTATTCAGTGACACAAACTGGGAGGTTTTTCTGGCGGAAACCTGAGTATCAGGTTTGTCCCTGTCCCTCCCTTGACCTCCACCTTACACCCATTCAGTAAAACAAAGGAAAATATATACGTGGTCCTGTTTCCCAGCCAAGTTGAGTACCACCTATTGTCCTGGCCAAGTCCCCAATCCGTGTAGGTTGGATCCACTCTTGTCTTTGAGATGGCTACCTGTCTGGCACCCAGAGACCAGGAGGGCAGTGATTATCACCCAGGCAGAAGGGTTGCTGTGTACGTGGTCTCATGCTTCAGGGATGATGGCTGCCCCTAGCCATGTCCCAAGTGCCTCCTCTGTTAGCCATCTTCCTTCTGAGCAGAAAAGTGTGTTTAAGGCAGATCAAAGAAAAGGTTTTGCCAAAGAACAATTGTTTTTAGCACCATTATATTGCGAAACAATAGGAAATTATCATCGAAAATTTACACTCTATTATTGGAATATGATTTAAGGATGAATAGGTAAAAGAAACAATGGTCAAATGGGCACAAGGTATTGGCCATACTATATATTTAGAACAATGGGAGAAGTCTGTCGCGAGGATATTCGCTTTACTGCCTGCTATACGACAAAGGGAAATTTTAAAAAAATTCTTTACAGGTGGTATTTAACACCAGTTAAACTCACCAAAATTTATAAATTAAAATCCAACCTTTGTTGGAAATGTAACAAAGAACCTGGATGATAATTCATATGTGGTGGGGTTGCAAGGAAATAAAGAAGTTTTGGGGAATAATACATGGGGAACTTAAGAAAATGCTAAAAAGAACCTTGATAAAAAATCCCGAAGCTTATCCGTTAGGGTTGGTGGGCAAAGACATACCACATATGAAAAAAGCAATATTTTTATATGCAACAACAGCTGCCAGGGTAGTGATTGCTACTATAATAAATAATAATAATAAATTTTATTTATATCCTGCCCTCCCCAGCCAAAGCCGGGCTCAGAGCGGCTGACAACAGTAAAATGATAAAACATTATAAAATCATTTCATTACAAAATTAATTAAATTAAATAAATAATTAAATAAAATACTAAATGGAAATCTCAGGACATACCAACAAAGGAAGAGTGGATTTGTAAATTAAATGAGTATATAGAATTGGCAAAATTAACTTCAGTTATAAGATACCAATCAAATCAAAAGTTAAGAATGGACTGGAAGTATTTCGAAGATATATAATCAAAATATTGTTCTAAAATATTGTCAAAATATTGTTCTAAAAATGACATGTTAATAAAAAATGTAAGCAATAACAAAACAAATATAGAAAGAAGGAAAAATCAGAATTTAACAAAAATAATTTATTATAGAATGCAAGGAAAAAAGGTAGAAAGAAATATAAAGAAGCCAAATTGCTGTGGAGGGAAGTAGAGGGTAGGTGGTGGGTTTTATAAGTAAGTGTATAATTATGCAATTGTTGTAATTTAGATATATTTTATGTGAGGAAATCATTGGGAATTTTGGTTATTATGTTATATATGTTAAGTTTCAATAAAGATATTTGAAAATTAAAACAACAACAACATGTTTGAGAGAGTCTTTAAACCTCTTTTGTTGGCCACCAGCATTATGCCTTCCATTTTTAAGTTTGGAATAGAATAGTTGCTTTGGAAGACGATAATCAGGCATCCGAATCACATGATCTGTCCAACGAAGCTGATGTTGAAAAATCATTGCTTCAACACTGGTGATCTTTGCTTCTTCCAGGACACTGGTATTAGTTTGCCTGCCTTCCCAAGTGGTGTGTTACATTTTTCAGAGAAACCATTGATGGAATATTTCAAGGAGTTGGAGATGGCATTTATAAGTGGTCCATGTTTCACAAGCGTACAGCTGGGTTGGTAGTACAAGAGCCTAGACTGAAACACAAAAGACTAGTTTCAATGGACCAAGAATGGTTTTCATGGCTGGTTCAACTTCTGACTTTTCCCTTTTCCCAGTGGGAATTCCTACCTGTAGAGCAGAGGCCATGGCTGGTCGGCAGCTGCAGTGCCTGTGTGCTTTGTTCTGTTGTTGTTGTTGTTTAGTCGTTTAGTCGTGTCCGACTCTTCGTGACCCCATGGACCAGAGCACACCAGGCACTCCTGTCTTCCACTGCCACCCGCAGTTTGGTCCAACTCATGTTGGTAGCTTTGAGAACACTGTCCAGCCATCTCGTTCTCTGTCATCCCCTTCTCCTTGTGCCCTCAGTGCTTTGTTCTAGACAGACTGCTGTTTTGTGGCACTCACTGGTTGCTACTGGACAGTTCTTTGGATAGCCTGAGCGGATTGGTTGAGTGCCTTGCGAGCGAAAGGCTCAGCCTTCATTAGGGCAAATGTTCTACCCTTGTTTATGGGAGCCTTTGGAATAGAAAAAGGAAAGGACTGTGTCAGGATGTGTTTTGTGGGGACATTTGTAGAAGTGAAGGTGTTGATTTGGGGTACAGTCAGGGGGGTATGGTGCCTTCTGGAGGGGGAAACCCCCCGCCACCCTTTCCAAAAATTCCGGTAACAGTGTTAAGAATGACCCAAAGCTCTCCCCTCTCCCTATTTTTTTTCCATTTGCTTCATGAAATTTATACACTGCTTGACTGCATGAATGAGGGGGCCAGGCTCTCTGGGTCCTGGCATGGCCGTAGCTCTTGAATCCAGAGCACTTGGGACCTCCTTTCTCTCTTTGCCAGCCCTTCATGCTCTGGGCTGCCTCTTTCAGGCTCTGATGATGCCCCTTCAGGTCACTGAACTGCAGAGAGATGGAAGGAATTGGTCATGATGGGCTGGCAAAGATCAATTAGGCTCCACATATGTATTTCTGTTCTGCCAATTCGGAAGGTTCACTGTTTTCTCCAGATGCCCCTCCTCACACACAAACCCCCTCCCCCAAGAATTGGGGCTGCCGGCATCTGAGTCGCTCTCTCCTCTCATCTTTTCTAGGATCAGGTGCTTAAGGTGCCTGTTCAGGCACTGCCACAGGGTGGCCCCCCAGCAAGACCCACAGCAGCCTGTGGCACCAGGTGAGGAAGTGGCCCTCCTTTTTCGGACAGAGGAGGGCAGGAATGGGTCAACCTGTTTTGTGGGGTCCAGGGAAGGAAGCAGGGGACTGGGCTGCGGGGCATGGCTGGGGGGGGCAGTTGTCAGGAGGAGGGGCACCTTCCCTGGGGAGCCACATTCTGGGGTAAGGAGGCCAGGACTGGCCCCCAAGGCCTGGGGTGTCCCATCCCTGTAGCAGAACTTGGAATCCAGGAGAGAACTCTTGGAATAGCTTTGCCAGGTGCTCAGGGACGGACTCACCTGTCCCCATGTCCTTCTGTTTGCAGTTCTGCTGCGGTTCCGCATCCCAGCCCCAGGGGTGAGTATTGGAGAAAACAAGAGCAGGGACTGGATCCCTCAGACCTGCCCCCCGCTGCCCGGGCTCTTTGCCCCCCACTCTGCACTCTCAGATGCAGCGAAGCCCTCCCCTCATGAGGAACTGACAGCCTGACTTTTGCATTTCAGCTGCTGGAGGATGAACAGCGCTACCTCCTGGGGGTCATCCAGAGCTGCCAGGCAGCTGAGCTCAGGGGGCTCCGATCCAAGCAGGAGACAGCCCAAGCCATTCTGGTGAGTGATGGGGGGTGTGGGGGGAAGGGGTTGTGCATCTGCGGAGAGGAGGACCCTGCCGGCTTAGGCCATGGGGTTGTCATTCCCTTGCAAAGCCAAGCCTGGTGTTTGGGGTTGGAGCTGATTTTCCTCCTCTATTCTCTTCTAGGACATCTTGGGGCCCCTGGAGCACTTCAGGGATCGCCCCCTGACCCTGGCCCTTGCCTTGGAGGCCCTCCTCCAGCTAAGGTGAGTGGGGTCTTTGGTGTGGATGGGGTTGTGGGTGGGGGGCAGAACTCCAGGGGGAAAGAGCAGGCGGGAGGGAGAAGGGGGCAAGGGAGACTCTAACCCTCTCCCTTTCATCTCTGCAGCACCATGAGGCCCAAATTCAGCTGCGATATGATCAGTGCAATCCTGCACAGGACCTTGGAGGCCGTGCTGAAAGGGGCCAAGGAGGAGGAGGAGGAGGAGAGAGAAGTATGTCCTTTGTTTTGACTTCCCTTCACAGGCTCTTTCTTCTTCTTCGTCACACACTTGCAGAATCCAACCCAGCACTCAAACTCTCTTCTCTCTTTTCCCGCAGGAACTGAAGAGGCACTTCCGGCTCCTGCTGGGGAGTCTCCTTATGGAAGCCCCCAACCCTGGCACCCTCCTCCAGCTTCTCAGTGTAAGTGTCCCGATGGCATCGGGGTGGTTTTAGGGTTGTCCCTCCCATCCCTTACCCAACGGTCTGCCCCATTTCTGGGGCACAGAGCCTGTTTGGCCCCCAAATTGGCCCAAGACAAAAGCTGGCAAACCCTCATGGTGCAGAAGTGCCAGGGACTCCGTGGTGGGGGCAGTGGGGGCCCCACTTTGGCCCAGACTGGCCCCTGACTCTGAGACGCTCTTTCCTCCTGCAGGACCTCTGAGGATATGCCCTGGGGGAAAGTGGGGAGGCTCAAGAACTAGCGGCCAGCAGCATTTCCTTGCTGCTGGTCGTTGCCCGGAAATTCCCCAACCTCAGAGTAAGTACAGTGGTGCCTCGCAAGACGAAAAGAATCCGTTCTGTGATTCTCTTCGTCTAGCGGTTTTTTCGTCTTGAGAAGCAAGCCCATTGAAGGATTAACGGATTAGCGCTATTAGCAGCTTTTAGTGGCTTATCTGCTGATCGGATCAGCTGATAAGTGGCTTAGCGGCTTAGAAAAAGGGGGGTAGGGGAAAAAACCCGCAGGAACTCACAAGACATTGTCGTCTTGCGAAGCAAGCCCATAGGAGATTCGTTTTGCGAAGCACCTCCAAAACGGAAAACTCTTTCGTCTAGCGAGTTTTCCGTCTTGCGAGGCATTCGTCTTGCGGGGCACCACTGTACCTTGCCTTCTTCTATTCATTTCTTTGGTTACTTCCATCCCCCCAAGATCACATCCCCAAGTGATCTTTAAGGCAAATGATGTGGTGTGTGTCCCTGGGGGCCAGGATGAGGCCAGAGGCTTTTCCTGCCTCCTTTCCTGCTGCTGCCCTTCCACCTCTGCCCAGGAGGCTACAGGGCCCAGGGAGGTCCTCTGGAACAAGGGATTGGGCCCAAGACAGAGGGAGACCCGTACTTCCTGGCTTGGCGCTGCTTCTGTGCTCTCTTGCTCCCATCTGACCCCGATTTTTCTTTCCTCTGCAGATGACAGTAGTTCGGCCAGACCTGGCTTGCTTCCGCCTGAAGCCGAAAGAAGGTAAACCTTGGAGACAGCGACCTTTGACTAAAGGCCTGTCGGGAAATCTCATTTTCATTTTCATTCTCTTCCATCTAGATGACATCATCATTGAAGATTTATAGGTAGTGCGGACCTCGGGCTCCACTGGACGCCAGAGAGAGGCCAACATCCAAATGCACTCAGCAGGTAAGACTTTCTCAGAAGCCCATCTGTAGTTAGAGATGCCCTGTTTTACCTGTGAGAGAAGCAGGCACTCCTGGCATCCTGCTTACCTTTTTTCTCTTGCAGGTGACAGAATGATGCCGGCAAGACCTCCTTCTCCATCTTTTCATGGGGGAAGAAGGGACGCAGTGGCTGTGGGACCAGATCAGGTAGGGGGAAGCTGCCTTGTGGGGACAGAGGCCAAGGGGTGGAACGATCTCATGGACTGGTTGGGCACAGAAGAATGGTGGGAGGAAGCAGCTGGACAACCAGAAAGGGAAGACGTCTCAGAGCCCAGGGAGCGGAGGGGGGACAAGGGGAAGCAGTCAGAGGGAGAAGAGGCCAGGGAACCAGGGGAGGAGAGCCAATGGGTCTCAAACCCTCGGTGGGTGAGGGACTTTCCCGTGTCAGAAGACCGACTCCGGCAGATGGAGTGGACGAGATCCAGAGGGAGCTGTTTGTGCACATGCCGTAGAGGGAAGTGAGGGGCCGATGGGGCTCATCCCCCCGGAAGGGAGGAGCCCATCGAGGAGAACTCTGATTCTAAACCTCTGCTGCCTCGTGGGATGGCTTTGGGAGAAGAGTGGAGTCCCTAAGATGGTTGGGTGGCATTTTGTAGGCCTCCTTCTGGCAACTCCTGCAGCCCAGCTGGGGCCTTATGCCTTGCTCTTCTTTCCTCTGGACCACCTCAGGGAGGCTGAGGGGGGAGGGTCTTGCTGTCTGGGCACAGGGTTGACACCTTTGTTTTGGCAAAAGACAGGACAGGGCAGGGGACAGAGAGAGAGCCGAAAATTGTTAACATTATTTTGCCTCAAAAGATCTCACGGAATCTTGGGTTTTTCAATTCCTTAGGATATATGATCTACTCCCTGTGTAACTCCACGTGTCAAGAAGAACTGGAAGAGAATGGAATAAAAATAAATATTTTTAAATGGATTTTGAATAAATGCTCAATAGATTATTATTGTTTTGAATTTCATTGTGTTCATTGTCTTCCATTGATCTGGACACTTTTGTTGTTGCAGCCTAAAATAGTATTAGCATTTTTTGCTGCTGCATCACTCTCAGGTTGACTCATGTTAAGCTTGTGGTCCACTAAGATCCCTAGATCCTTTTCCCTACCAGCAAACCAGGTGTCCCTCATCTTCTATTGGTGCAGCTGGTTCTTCCTGCCAAAGTGCAGAACCTTAGATTGGCTACAGGTCCTCTTTGCTCACCACCAGGGAGTGACCATGTCGCAGTCAGTGCTGTGGTAGCTCCGTGTGGCATTAACACAGTTCAGTGCAATCGCCTGGTGACAATCCAGTCCAGCTGGTGCCAGTGACCTGAGATCTAAGATGTCTCCAGAGCGCTGAGTGTTTTGCCTTGGTAGAGCATACCATGTTTGTGACGCTGAGGCTGTGGTATGAGCACAGTTCAGGTAGGCTTTGTCTGTTCTTGTTCAGGCTCCCGATACCAAGGGGGCCTCTGCGGTTATCCCAGCTGTCATGAACTCTTCCAGCAGGAATAGTAATAGTAATAATAACAATAATTTTATACCCCACCCATCTGGTTGGGTTTCCCCAGCAAAACACAAAAAAACCAGAATAAAACTTCAAACATTAAAAACTTCCCTAAACAGTGGATGCATGATTTTTTTGATGCTGCCTACAGACTAAGACAGGGACGCGGGTGGCGCTGTGGGTAAAACCTCAGTGCCTAGGACTTGCCAATCAGAAGGTCGGCGGTTCGAATCCCGCAGCGGGGTGCGCTCCCGTCTTTCGGTCCTAGCTCCTGCCCACCTAGCAGTTCGAAAGCACCCCTAAGTGCAAGTAGATAAATAGGTACCGCTTTATAGTGGGAAGGTAAATGGCGTTTCCGTGTGCTGCGCTGGTGCAGGCTTGCCAGAGCAGCTTCGTCACGCTGGCCACGTGACCCGGAAGTGTCTGCGGACAGCGCTGGCTCCCGGCCTCTCAGCGCACAACCCTAGAGTCGGACACGACTGGCCCGTACGGGCAGGGGTACCTTTACCTTTACAGACTAAGACAGGGATGCGGGTGGCACTGTGGGTTAAACCACAGAGCCTAGGACTTGCCGTTCAGAAGGTCGGAGGTTTGAATCCCTGCCACGGGGTGAGCTCCCATTGCTCGGTCCCTGCTCCTGCCAACCTAGCAGTTCGAAAGCACGTCAAAGTGCAAGTAGATCAATAGCTACCGCTCCAGCGGGAAGGTAAACGGCGTTTCCATGCGCTGCTCTGGTTTCACCAGAAGTGGCTTAGTCATGCTGGCCACATGACCTGGAAGCTGTACACCGGCTCCCTCGGCCAATAAAGCATGATGAGTGCTGCAACCCCAGAGTCGGCCACGACTGGACCTAATGGTCAGGAGTCCCTTTACCTTTACTTTACAGACTAAGACTTGTCTACAGTATCATGGCAGTTTTACTTAATTTGAATGAAAAAATCATGAATTCACGAGGATCCGTTTAAAATAACCTGGATCCACCTTTTACCTGTTTCCCTTATTAGGGAACAAGCCTCATTGAATTCAGCAGGGCTTACTTCCGAGTAATATAGGGCTTCTTTGGCAAGAATCCACACGTGAAACTCTGGCAAGGTGTTTATTTTTATTTTTATTTTATTTTTATAATGTTTACATTATTTTTATAATGTTTACAGCAGCTCTGCAAGGGAGAAAACCAGAACTGACCACATCCCTGTGACCCATGAGCCCCCCTGCCAGGTCCACCAGACACCAGCTATCACTGCCAACAACATGAATTCAGTTTCTTACCCACCCTTCAACATAGTCCCAAGGCAGGATCTTCCTGTCTAATTCAGTGGCCTGTCTAATTCAGTATACAGTCATACCTTGGTTTTCTAACAGAATACATTCAGAAATGTTCAGAAACCAAGGCATGGCTCCCAATTGGCCGCAGGAGCTTTCTGCAGCCAAATGGAAGCTGTGGAAGCCGTGCTGGACGTTCGGCTTCCGAGACAAAATTTGCAAACTGGAACACCTCCTTCCAGGTTTGCGGTGTTCAAATTCCATGTTGTTCATGAACTAAGCTGTTCAAAAACAAAGGCACAACTGTACTTGACACTAAAAGGCAGTGGCTCTCTGGGGTTTCAGGCAGGATTCATCCCCACCTCTAACTGGCAACATCAGGGATTGTACCTAGGATTTTCTACATGACCCTCCCCAAGTTAATTATTTACAAAATATGAACCCACATACGTCAAATTTGCTTTACACAAAATTTGTGGCCAGCCCTTGGTTTCTGGGGGCCCTTGGGCGCCTCCATTTCCTCAAACTACACCTTCTTAAAGCCACTCCTTCAAACTAATGTGGGGCAACCTTCTATTGCTAAAGGCAAGTTTGAGGATTCAGTAGATGTCTTCTTAATTCTGCCAATAACCTTAGCTGGCTGCCTCCAGGAACTACAATTGTCTGCAAGGGATTCCGTCATGGCAAGGTGAATGTTGCCAGCCTTCATGTCACATTTGCAGACATCTTTGTAACACCGAGTTGATCTGCCAACGGGCCTGGTGCATGAAACCAGCTCCCCATAGAGCACATCCTTCAGGATCCTCCCATCTTCTATTCTGTGGACATGACCCAGCCAGGATAGACATTGATGAGACAGAAGTGAGAACATACTGGGAATGTGGGCTCAGGAGAGCACATCTTTCTTTGAGACTCTATCCTACCATGTGGTGCCCCAAATCTTCCTGATGCAGGTAGGTAGCCTTGTTGGTCTGCTGTAGTTGAAACAAAATAAAAAAATTCCTTCCAGTAGCACCTTAAAAAGGTATAGGGACCCCTGACCATTAGGTCCAGTTATGGCCGACTCTGGGTTTGTGGCGCTCATCTCGTTTTATTGGCCGAGGGAGCTGGCGTACAGCTTCCAGGTCATGCGGCCAGCATGACTAAGCCGCTTCTTGTGAACCAGAGCAGCACACAGAAACGCCATTTACCTTCCCGCCGGAATGGTACCTATTTATCTACTTGCACTTTGATGTGCTTTTAAACTGCTAGGTTGGCAGGAGCTGGGACCGAGCAACGGGAGCTCACCCCGTCTCGGGGATTCGAACTGCTGACCTTCTGATCGGCAAGTCCTAGGCTCTGTGGTTTAACCCACAGTGCCACCTGCACCTTAGAGACCAACTAAGTTTGTTATTGAACTTTTGTGTGCATGCACACTTCTTCAGATATGAAAGCTCATACCAATAAAAAAACTTAGTTGGTCTCTAAGGTGCTTCCTGATGCAGTGCATGTGGAAGGCACTGAGCTGTTGCTTCTGGTGAATGTAAGTTATTGATGACTCACCACCATAAAGCAGCATGCCAAACACTTGGCCTGAGGAAATAATTTAGGATTTTGTGATTTAAAGGGCCACAAAAATTAAGTTGTAAAGCAAACTGCTTTATTAATAAAATGTTTGTCACTGCATTTTTTAATAACCACACTGACAGGACAATGCTTTTATTAGGGTATTTAAAAAAAACACACAAAATAATCACTAAGCTTTGTATGATGTTATAGGGAGTGGTAAATATGTGGGATGGGGTTCCATGTTTTAAGTTCATATTGACTCCTTGCCCGCCTGCCCCCGACTGAATAAATAAAAGGTGCTTGGGATCCCCCAGCTATGCAAACTCATGTCCTCCAGAACCAAAAGCTATGTTGTTTTACACCATATTGTCCCACAGACTAATTTTGCTGAAGGATGAAGCAATTAATCATAAAATGAAATAGCTTTTATATAGAAAATCTGCACGAAGCATCCTCCGTGAATATATACAAAGAATGAGATAACCCAAAACATGTCTGTGTTGACTGGTCTAATGAAAAATATAAAGAGGCATTTCCCACATGCCCTCCCTCTTTCCAAGAGCAGCAAAGGCACAAAAGCATGAACAAGTAATTCCTTCCAGCACTGCTGTAAGTAAATCAGGGTAATTTCCTACATGAAGCATAATAGAGGCAGTAAAGACTGTACAACACTGCTGGCTGTCTCCATACTGAAGTCATGGCAGAGATCAGTAGTGAAGTCATGGAATACAGAAATAACTTGGTACTGTATTCATTTAAACTAGGGGAGGTACGATAAGGAATGTCTTTCCAGAAACACCAGACCTTTTTGGTTTGATTGATTTATAAAATGCCCCTGTGCTTTATCTTGCAAGTATACCACCTTCTCAAATTATTTAGACAGTTTATCATACACAAAAACCTTTTGTTCAATCTATTTTTCCACTCCAGGTTTAGAAGTACTGAAAGCAGTTTTTGACAGGGGCATTGCTGCTTTTGGTACCCAGCTGTCACTTCTAGGCAAACACGTTTGCATTTTTTAAACTATAAAAACCTGCAAAATCTGTTTAGACTGGATGAACACACCACAAACAGAGATTGATCTTTCAAAACTATTTTAAACTATTGGCTATCTTCAGCCCCACTAAGCACTGCACTCATTTGTGTCTTCACTAAGACGTCCCTGGTGCTCAGCATTCCTTTTTCTCTGAGGTATTTCCTTAAGAGAGATCGACTCCGCCATGTTACCTTAACTCCATATTCGTCCTCAGGAGTGTCCTCGACCAAGACAGATGTAGCCTCAAAGTCATTAGAAATATCCTCACCAACATGATTACTAAATGGGCCAGGAGTAAAGCTATCCATCTGGGGCAGACAATAATTATGGGCCTCAATGGAGGGCTGTTCTGCAGTGCATCTCTCTGGTGGGCTGAATGCAACTGGGTCGGCATAAGGAGATAAGGGGCAGGGACAAGGATTTTCCATCCCAGCCCTAGAATTGCTTGTAGGGTTGATAGAAGCTGGAGTAGAAAGAGCCCTTGGCTGGTTACAGCATGTCTCAAAGTTTCCTGCTTGTCCACCAAAGTCCAAAGGGTGTTGTGAAGTCCCCACAGCACAGGATCCTGTTTTTGCATTCTCAAACATTAGTGGAGAAAACTTGTAGGCTGCAGGCCTCCAACGCCTTCCTGCCACCACAGGGATGGCATGGTTGGTATCCTTTATTTTCACGTTTGGGGAACCGTGGCACCACCTCTGGAGACCCAGTGATCTGGCACTCTCAAACTGTGGAATTATCTGAGAAAAATAAGCAATAATAATAAGCTAACACAAGCATCCCTATTTCAAATACCTTAATGTACACTCTTAGTAATCTTTGCAATAGTTCTGCAACATAAGTCTGTATTATCCCCATATTACAGTTGAAGGCAGTGTAAGAAATTAGCAGATGATGGATAAATGCTTCATTTAACCCTTTGCTATGCATATTCTAAATCAAGGGTTTCCAAACCTTCTACCCCCAGGGCCCATGTAAGAGGACTAAGAATTACTCAGTCACAAAATGAAAGTACAAGAGTGGAGCCATTAATAAGTGGGCAGAGGTAGGGATTGGCTTATCAGCTCCGATGACCGATACCATTTTCTCATTGATAGCCAATCCCTCTTTGGAAATTGCTAGAAAGGGTTGTGCAAACATTATATTGTATTTATATTCATTTTCTAAATATCCAGATTTTAAAAAACAAAAACCAAATCTCATGCATGTGATTTACAGTAATCCTATGCGTATTTGCTCAAAAGTACGACTCACTGAGTTCAAGAGGTTACATCCAAGTAAATGTGCATGCAATTGTTACCTTATTATTTTATTATTTCCCTCTCATGAAGAGAAGTAAGGCACCAAACTGCCAGAATTATGAGCAAAATAAGCACCGTAATGGTTTCATAGCTGCAAGCCGAGCTCTTCCTTGTCTTCTGTTGGCAATTTCCAGAAAGACAGTTACAAAATCAGTGTCCCACAGCACCATAAAACACTCAACCGTTTTTTATGGCATCTGCTTAGTGGTCAAGAACCTACATCTGATACAAATGTTGAAACAGAGTCAAGTTTGAAATGTTTTATGAACAGAATTCCACTGAAATAACTGTATCCAGGACTGAAAGAGAATTTGGGGGTATGAACAGTTTTAAACTATTTTGTAGGCCAAAATAATCTAAAGCGATAGTTGTACAGGTAAAGAGAGATAAGAATAATTAACAAGAGCTGGGTTTTCCAAGGAAATATGGGCAGGCAAGCTTAAAAAAAAGAATAATAATAACTTGTGGTCTTATTTTGCAAGGCAAGGGCAGGATAGTGAGCTTTTGAACACAGAGCACAGAAAACAGTGAGGACACCAAGCAAGCGCTGCAGTTGTGCATTAACAGTACATCCCCACAATATAAAGGAAAAGACAAGAAGACCATACCCACGTACTCCCAATCTGATTTACTGGTTTGGTGGGTACACATCTTGGACTGCTCCCTGGATGAAGTGGCGTCCCATAGGGGTACACAAGCCCCTCTTTGGGGGCCTCAGTGAACAAGAGCTCTCCTTTCCATCCTTTGCTCACACGCCTCCTCTTTGGAGGCATCAACAGCTTCGAATAAAATGTTCAGCTTCATGGTGTCCCCGATGTCAGTGGGGAAAAACCGAATGGCACTCCTTACGAGTGGGACAATCTGCTTCTAGACCTGCAGAGAGAAAAACAGTGCGCTTCTGCCATCGATTGTTTGCTTGAGATCGTCTTGCGTTCTAGCTCAAGAACAACGATCTCCACAAAAATGAATTTATCTTTAATATGGTGGACCCCCCTCCCTTGGTTGCCTTCTGATGCTCCCGATCATAGCTGTCAGCTTTTCCCTTTTCTTGCGAGGAATCCTATTCGGAATAAGGGGATTTCCCTTTAAAAAAGGGAAAAGTTGACAGCTATGCTCCCGATTCTTAACTTTTTTTAAAAGTTCCCTGGCAGCCCTGCTGCTAATAATAATAATAATAATAATAATAATAATTTATTATTTATACCCCGCCCATCTGGCTGGGTCCCCCCAGTAACTCTGGGCGGCTTCCAACAAAACACTAAAGAGAGCCAGTGTGGTGTAGTGGTTAAGAGCGGTAGTCTCGTAATCTGGGGAACCGGGTTCGCGTCTCCGCTCCTCCACATGCAGCTGCTGGGTGACCTTGGGCCAGTCACACTTCTTTGAAGTCTCTCAGCCCCACTCACCTCACAGAGTGTTTGTTGTGGGGGAGGAAGGGAAAGGAGAATGTTAGCCGCTTTGAGACTCCTTAAAGGGAGTGAAAGGCGGGATATCAAATCCAAACTCTTCTTCTTCTTCTAAAATGCAATAACCTATTAAACATTAAAAGCTTCCCTAAACAGGGCTGCCTTCAGATATCTTCTAAAAGTTGGGTAGTTATTTTTCTCTTTGACATCTGGTGGGAGGGCGTTCCACAGGGTGGGCACCACCACCAAGAAAGCTCTCTGCCTGGTTCCCTGGAACCTCACTTCTTGCAGGGAGGGAACCACCAGTAGGCCCTTGGAACTGGACCTCAGCGTCCGGGCACAACGATGGGGGTGGAGACACTCCTTCAGGTATACAGGACCAAGGCCATTTAGGGCTTTAAAGGTCAGCACCAACACCTTAAATTGTGCTCGGAAACGTACTGGGAGCCAATTTAAGTCTTTCAAGACCGGTGTTATATGGTCTCGGCGGCCGCTCCCAGTCACCAGTCTAGCTGCTGCATTCTGGATTAATTGCAGTTTCCGTGTCACCTTCAAAGGTAGCCCCACACAGAGCGCATTGCAGTAGTCCAAGCGGGAGATAACCAGAGCATGCACCACTCTGGCAAGACAGTCCGTGGTCAGATAGGGTCTCAGCCTGCGTACCAGATGGAGCTGGTAGACAGCCGCCCTGGACACAGAATTAACCTGCACCTCCATGGACAGCTGTGAGTCCAAAATGACTCCCAGGCTGCACACCTGGTCCTTCAGGAGCACAGTTACCCCATTCAGGACCAGGGAATCCTCCACACCTGCTCGCCTCCTGTCCCCCAAAAACAGTACTTCTGTCTTGTCAGGATTCAACCTCAATCCATTAGCCACCATCCATCCTCCAACCGCCTCCAGGCACTCACACAGGACCTTCACCGCCTTCACTGGTTCTGATTTGAAAGAGAGGTAGAGCTGGGTACCATCCGTATATTCAGTGGCGTAGCGTGGGTTGTCAGCACTCGGGGCAAGGCAAGTAATTTGCGCCCCCTAACCCGTGGATTTGCGCCCCCTAACCCTAACCCCCAGATGTTGCGCCGGTGCAGCCCGCCCCCCCTGCACCCCCCACGCTACGCCACTGCGTATATTGATGGCCACCCAGCCCAACCCCCCTGATCTCTCCCGGCCCCTTTCCTTGTTTCGGCTGAGCATGTGGCCCGCAGCCTCCTTAGAGGGTCCTGCCGCGGCCCCCTCCCCGAGGGCTCCCCCCCCCCGCTTGGGGGCAGCGCCGCCAGACGCACCGCGATCTCGGAGGGATCCCGCCGAAGCCCCCGCTCCGGAGCGCGGCCTTGTCTCCGCCCACAGCCCGCCGAAGCCCCGCCCCCGCTCTAGGCACCCTGACGCTCTCTGCTCTTCTTCTGCCCCGATGCCGATTGGTCCCGGCGCGTCACGTGACGCGGACCGAGCTCTCCGGGCGCCAAATTCAAACAACCGGGACGGACGAAGGAAAAGGCGGCGGCGGCGGCGGAGCCGGGCGAGGGGCGAAGAGGCCGCGGCCCGAAGAGGCAGGCGGCGCTTGCCAAAGACACGCGCGCGCGCCCCGGCAGGCGCGAGGAGCCAGGAACGGGGTCCCCCTCCCGCCCCGGAGCCGAGCGGCGGAGCCCGAGGAGGAGATTCCCGGCCGGGAGCGAGCGAGCGAGCAAGGCGGCGCTGCCGAAGGTGACGTAAGCTCGGCGTCTCAACGGCGCTTTCAGTTAAGGCGCTAGTCCTGCGCGAACTCGCCCCGCGGCCAGGAGGGGCCAAGGAGCCCCAGAAAGGCGCAGCTGGTGGTGGTGGTGCTACTGTTACTATTATTACTACTATTATTATATTCATACCCCAGCTTTTTCTCTGCTAAAGAGCTGCTAAAAACGTAGAAAAACTAATCATAAAAAACCCTAAACACTGATAGAATTAAAACCAGATACACGTATAAAATCTGTTTAAAACATACCAGTAACTACAATAAAAACTGCACAGCACCAGCCCTTTCATATAAGTATATGGTTTTCCTACAACAACAAAGAGAGAGAAAAGCTTAACAGTACAGTAATTGCTATTGAATCTCCAGCTTTTGCCTGACTCTGTCCCTTGCTTCATCCCCCCCCCCCCACCTTGGGCAAGGCTGGGAATATGAGGGTGTTTTGTGGGCAGCAGCAGTGAGGTGCAATTATTTCTTATTATTGTTTTTGCTGGTGGCAAGGGAAAAAATGGTATGTAAACAGGAGAATTCCTAGATGTCAAGATCCAGTTTGGGCAAGTACAGTACTCTTTGGTGCAAGAACCCCAGCACAGATTTTAAATCACAGAATGTGCAGCAAAGCAAGGAAGTATAAGCTGTTAGACCTTTAAAATATGCCCTTCTAAATTTCTTCCAAAGTTCCCCTTTTCCCCAGCATAGAAAAAAAGTAAGGTAATAATGTTTTATTTATAAACTCCAAAGGCCAAGTTCATATGCTTTTCCATACAGCAGTCAGAAAATGTTGCACAGGCAGTAAAACCTGATTTAGTTGCAATAGTGGAAGTTCCTAAATTATTGGTATAGGAACACAATAATGGCTTGTGAGAGCCATGCAGTCTGAGCTGTAGCAACCAGCTCAAAACCTTTGCACACTTTGAACTTCTCTGGTAGCCTGAAGGTGAACAAAGGCTTGATCACTTAGTCCCTCCCAAGGTGAGAAAAGCCTAGCAGGTGACAGCTTATTCTGTGGTTTTAATACTTTAGTGCATTGATTAGACTTAAGCATGCAGGTTATATGAGGCTAGTTATCCCACAGTTTTCTTATAAAAGAATGCAACCATGCTGCAAAGCAAGATTGAGGTGCTTCCTATGGACCAGTATTCATGAAGGCAGGAAATGACAGCAATTTGTCCAAAAAACATGACAGAGGCTACATGGTACACGTGCACCAGCACAACCAGACACCTTCATCTGCCCTAACTGCATCCAAAATTCCCATACTGGTCTAGAGACACACCATGTGCTGTAACTCTCCAATAGTTTGTCTTTACCTCCAAAAGCACAGTCTTCCATTGTCTCCTGAGACAAATGGATACCAACTAACATTCTCTTAAACTGGCCAAAAAAAGAAAGAATCAGCATCACTTGTATAATAAGTAGAATAAATATTAAAAGCATTTTCCTTTTCCTTCTGGCTGATCAGCCATGCTGAACTTCTGGGGAGAAGTGCTAAGTCTTGAGCAGTTCTGGAGTTAGGACTAAATAATAAATAAATGCACCTCTTTGGGGTTGCAATTCTACATACACTTACCTGGAAGTATGTTCTAATGAACTTCAGACAATGATGTATACAGTGGACGCTCAGGCTGCGAACGTGATCCGTGCGGGAGGCACGTTCGCAACCTGCAGCGCCGCGTCTGCGCACGTGCAGGTTGTGAATTGGTACTTATGCGCAAAGCACGATTTAGCACTTCTGTGCATGCACGACCGCCGAAACCCAGAAGTAACCCGTTCCAGTACTTCCGGGTTTCGGCGGGTCCATAACCCAAAAAAACGCAACCTGAAGCGTCGGTAACCCGAGGTATGACTGTATGATCAGCTACATGAATAGGCAACTTTGAATAAACTGTTCATGTGTAAACAAATAGATGGGCAAAGAAGGTTGTTACTGCCCAGTCCTTTTGCTCAATCATCAATGTCAATTGCAACAAGAGTTTACAAAGTTACCAAGTCCTTCACATGGGGTGATTATAATAGCTAAGATTTTTAAAGGGATGAATGTTAGCCATATTTTGAAGACTGCTCATTGTGATGCTGGGAAAAGCTTGTGTAGCTCCTATGCGCTTGATGCCGGAGGGAGAGTAATAATAACCTCCATGGAATGTTGGGCATTCCTACTGGTTGGCCTCGGTTAACGGCTGCATGGAGACTGTGGAGGGGCAGTTCTGCCACATAGGAACTTGATGAGATGAGTTCATCTTATTTTTGTGCTCCATTTGGTGAGAAAATGTTGTTATTAATTACTCTATCATTAGCAGCTTGCTGAGCTAGCTCCCTTGGGAAATACCTTCCAGTTTAGTTATTCCTGAACATTTGAGCCTCGTTACCATGGGGATAGGGAGGTGGGTGGCGCTGTGGGTTAAACCACAGTGCCTAGGACTTGCCGATCAGAAGGTCGGTGGTTTGCATCCCTGCGATGGGGTGAGCCTCCGTTGCTCGGTCCGTGCTCCTGCCAATCTAGCAGTTTGAAAGCATGTCAAAGTGCAAGTAGATAAATAGGTACTGCTCCAGTGGGAAGGTAAAGGGCATTTCCGTGTGCTGCTCTGGTTCGCCAGAAGCGGCTTAGTCATGCTGGCCACATGACCCGGAAGCTGTATGCCGGCTCCCTCAGCCAGTAAAGCGAGATGAGCGCCGCAACCCCAGAGTCGATCACGACTGGACCTAATGGTCAGGGGTCCCTTTAACTTTACCATGGAGATAAGACAAATGTATACGTCCCTCTTGTCCTCCATTAAATCTGATCAGTTACATCTATGCTCACCAGAATAGCCACAGGAGCAAAGATTTCTGATTTCAAGAAACGACAGTTGGATAGATTTTTGAAGAATGGCCTGTGCTTTCTCAAATGGTTGTCATTCAGCTCAGGAACATGTTTCCCCTCTTCTTCTATTTGTTATTTCAATGTGGGACTTTCCCCGCCAGTTCTTCTGGGGCAGAGGTTTTCAAAACTGAACTGGGGAGGAACCATAATGGCAGAGTTTGCTCATCACTGCTGCTCTTCCCTTGTTTGGTATATATGGTTGCAGAAATGTTTGGGATGCGTTCTGAAGTGAATTTTGGCAAAGCAGGATGAGCTTGGCCAAAGCCTTACATGAACCAAGAGCTGGCCATGTTCTGAGGTGCAAAGACTTCTTATGGAGGCAGCCAATACAGTTTTCTTTGGGTGATACTGGGATTATGAAGGTTTTTATCTCATTTCCATGCAGGATCAGCTTTTTTCCAGGGAAAAAGTAATGGCAAAGCCATTGCCAGCTGTTTCCAGTACTTACGGGATGAAATGGGGACAACTCGAATTCTTTTTACATGGCATAGCAAGAGTTTTTATCTTACATGAGACAGGAAGAACACAAAAGGACTTCTTGATTAGAGTATATTCTGGTGTTGTAATTTGTATGGTGTGACAAAGTATTTTCCTTTCATTCATTATATTCTGAATGCTCTTATGGGTGAATAATGCAAAGACATTCAAGACGCTTGTAACAGTTCTTGTTTATTATATACTGCAAAATGAAATTAAGAAATTTATTTTAAAATAAATAAATACCGGGATTGTGAAGGATTTTATCTCGTTTCCTTGCAGGATCAGCTTTTTTCCAGGGAAAAAGTAGTTGCCAGGACATTGCCAGCTGTTTCCAGTACTTACGGGAGGAAATGGGGAAAACCTCAGATAATACACTAGTAAAAACCAATGAAACTCTTAGTCCCGTCTATTTATGGCTTTAAAGGTAATAATAACCAGTGCCTTGCATTGTGCCCAGAATACAGGCAGGAGCCCCCAGTTTAACAGACACTTGCTAACCCATTCCCATCAGAAGGCGGGCTGCTCCATTTGTACTAGTTGAAGCTTCTGAGCTATCATTAAGGGTAGCCCTACATTAAGAACATTTCAGTAATCTAGACTCAAAATTATGAAGGCAAGAAAGACTTCAGCTTCTGAATCTGGAAAGAGGCTGGAGCCTTCTCTCCCCATGGTGCAAAAATCAAGGTTTGCCAGCTTCTGTGCTTGCCTCTTCTCAATGGGGAGAGCCTACCACACTGGCAGGGTTTGAAATTAGCAGGGCGCCAGGCACTTTCGCACCTAAAAATTATCCATTTGTGAGCACCTCAAAAGGTCTGGGTGACATTTTCTGCGCCTGGCTGACACTCAAGGATTACTGAAATGTATTTGAAGCCTCAAAGCATATGTTAAGGATAGGCAATATGTTAAGGAGTTTAACAATAAAGAGTAGAGTGTTTTGAAAACTGAACTATGGTACCAGTACTTTTATTGTAAACACCAAATTAAACAAGTATTAACAATTTCCATTCATACTTGTTTAATTTGTGTGATATTAACAATGTGTCACTTTTGTGAATTGCATATTAGTTCATGCTTAACAAAATAATAAATAAAAAGTGTTGCTGACCCTCCCCAGAAATGGCAACTAGACTTTCTGTTTTCGTGCCCACAACCCAGGTCCCAGGAGCCATTTGGCTCCTAGCTTTTCTATCCCAATTTCTAACACTGCACACTGGGAGTTCATCATGAAAATATCTTGTTGTTTAGTTGTTTAGTCGTGTCTGACTCTTCGTGACCCCCTGGACCAGAGCACGCCAGGCACTCCTGTCTTCCACTGCCTCCCGCAGTTTGGTCCAACTCATGCTGGTAGCTTTGAGAACACTATACAACCATCTCGTCATCTGTTGTCCCCTTCTCCTTGTGCCCTCCATCTTTCCCAACATCAGGGTCTTTTCCGGGGAGTCTTCTCTTAGTTAGTTAATAAGCTAG
This sequence comes from Podarcis bocagei, assembly GCF_964188305.1. Taxonomy (NCBI): domain Eukaryota; kingdom Metazoa; phylum Chordata; class Lepidosauria; order Squamata; family Lacertidae; genus Podarcis; species Podarcis bocagei. Next base: position 6,419,461 of record NC_138134.1, read on the forward strand.
ATATGAGATTGATATCCTACCCCTCAGTATTAGTGCTCGCAGACGTAGAGCAGCTTGAAGATATATATATATTTTTTAAAAAAATCAAAATTAAACAGTTCAGAAACAGTTTAAACTACAGTGGTGCCCCGCAAGACGAATGCCTCGCAAGACGAAAAACTCGCTAGACAAAAGGGTTTTCCGTTTTTGCGTTGCTTCGCTAGACGAATTTCCCTATGGGTTTGCTTCGGAAGACGAAAACGTCTTGCGCTTTTTTTAAAAAGCCGCTTGAAGAGGCGCAGTTGCGACGGACCGTGCTTCGCAAGACGAAAAACATCGCAAGACGAAAAGACTCGCGGAACGAATTCTTTTCGTCTTGCGAGGCACCACTGTAGTAGAGCAGTAAAAACACATTGGCAATAGGATTAAAATCTTAGTGCTTAAAGACAAAAGTGTCAGGCACTTGGGTGTAACTGAACCAGCGCTTCCAAGGCCCAGCTCCTGCACTTTGCTGCTTGCTTTTCCATAGGTCTGGGACCTCAGGAGGGCAGGCAGACGGGGCCCTCAAGGCTGTCCAGGAGGAATTGCACTTGATGTACTAGTCCGACAGGGTGGAAAGCAATTCATGCCAGATCAAACAGCACCTTCAAGCTTTGAGTGCCACTCCATCCAGAACAGAATGCCACCTGCCCAGTCCTTTGAATTACCCACTAACTTTACCTCCATCTTTTCTGAATTCAGCTGCAGTTTATTTGCTCACATCCCATCCAAACTTTTATAGCTAGCAGCATATTTTTTATGGTAATGAGAAAGCCTGATAGCACATTCCCTCCAAGAATAAGGAAATTAAAGTCTTATTCTGAGCTTTAATTTCTTTATTTCCTTAATTTTGCTAAGCCTCGCACACAAACCACAAAAGTTACTGGTCCAAATGAAAAGTTAGTAGCTGCCTGACTGTTCATATCTGGGCTGGTCATTTCTAGCACATTAATGTTCCCAAAGGGAGAGGGGAATCCAGTTCTAAACTCCAGTTTGGAAAACTTTCCTTGCCTGATCTAGCTATCATACCATAGGCAACCCAGTCCATGCATAACAACAGTGGCAAACCATATGCTTTTGGAAGCCACCAACAGGGCCTGGGAGGCAGTAGCCTTTGTGCTGCTCCCCATCGAATGATATTCAGAGATGTACTGTTTCTGAAACTTTGATGTTGCATATGTATCATTAATCAGCTCTTATTTTGCATACCTGCATTTACTGTGTTTACTGCATTTACTATTTGATCCTGAGGTAGAGTAGCGGGGCGAGACCCACTGGTTCAAGGTGGGGCACAATATCAAGAAATAGATCCTCAAAAACATGTTTGGGTTAAATGTGGACCCAAGGTTTGAAAAGGTTGAAGATTCCTACTGTAGAACACCATTCATTTATTTAAAAAGCATATTGCAGGAAACCTAGCAGCTGATTTCCAGACACTCCCTCGCAATTTGTCACATGTTCTCATAACTGGACAGAAATGTTGTTCTTTGTGTTTCTCAGGTTCCTTCATTCTGTCCTCAATGGAGATTGACTGCACAGGTCAAGGATGAAGAGCAGCCCTCACAGGCCCCTGATTCTCAAGAGACGGAAGCTGTCTTTCCCACATAGCGATGCTGCGAGCGCCTTAGCAGGAGATGAGCCAAGTGGCCAGAATGTTGGGTCTCCTAAGCAGGAAGAAGCAAATCCTAAGGAGCACGGCACAAACAAAACGGAACCCGGAAATCGAGAAGTCCCTGTGGGGGGGATTAAGATAATAGACCACCCGACCTTGTCAGATGCCCAGGTGGTAGCTATTCCTGCTAACACAGATGTCCAAAGTATCATTGATGCTCTAACAGCCAAGGGGAAAGAATCTGGCAGCAATGGGCCTAGCAAATTTATTCTCATCAGTAGCAGCTCTCCTAGAATGGAGAGAAGAGAGTTCAAGAATCTTTTCAAATCTGATGAGGAGCACAGCACTGCACACGACAAGGCAGGAGAGGATGAAAAGCACATTGGGCAAAGCTCTGCATTAATGGAAGAGTTGCTGTCTATGGATGGACGAGAACCGGAAGAAAACAGTATGTAGTTCTTTTTCTTATGACACATGGGGCAGCCCTCTCTTTGATTGACTCCTGCTAGTTGGTGGGGAGAGGGACAGGGCCTATTTGGGGGGTGGGGAGGATGGCTTTTAGGCAGTGCATTTTGGGTCTACTCACCAGTATGGAGTACCATCACCTCTTTTGTGCTGGCACCCACAACGCATATATCAAGATGTGAGTACTGGCACCTCTTTTTTAACCCCAAAAGCACTGCTTTTAGGAGAGAGGAGTTGGTGCAAAATACAGTATTCCGAAATGGCAAAGGGGGTGGTGGTGGAAAGTGTACCAGGTATTATATGTTCCCTTACTTACCTGTGTGCAGTGCTCTGTCCTGGCGCCCCCGGTTGGTGGAGTGGAGGGTGCTGTTGGGTCCTTGTGCCCTGGAGTCTTGAAGCAGGGAACCTGTTCTAAGCAGAGAGGTGTTAGCCTGTCCTCACAACAGATTGCTATTCTGTACAAAGTGCTCTTTTTGTGTGCAAAGTGCACTCCTCATAGTCTCCCATCTCTAAAGTTGCCGCTTGAGAGTGGCAAGTGTGCAGAGCATGAGGCCAGAGATATATAGCCCCATTCAATTTACCCTGTAATTGGCAATTAAAGTAGAAGTGTCTCTATGTGCGAGTAATATGAAAATGAGGGACGCGGGTGGCGCTGTGGGCTAAACCACAGAGCCTAGGACTTGCCGATCAGAAGGTTGGCAGTTCGAATCCCCGTGACGGGGTGAGCTCCTGTTGCTCGGTCCCTGCTCCTGCCAACCTAGCAGTTCAAAAGCACGTCAAAGTGCAAGTAGATAAATAGGTACCACTCCGGCGGGAAGGTAAACGGCGTTTCCGTGCGGTGCTCTGGTTCGCCAGAAGCGGCTTAGTCATGCTGGCCACATGACTGTACGCTGGCTCCCTCGGCCAGTAAAGTGAGATGAGCGCCGCAACCCCAGAGTCGGCCATGACTGGACCTAATGGTCAGAGGTCCCTCTACCTTTTAATATGAAAATGACAGCAGGCTGTGACTGAATGGTGCTTTCCACCATGTACTATATAATCTGCTGTGACAGCCTGGGTAGGAAAGGCAGAGGTACAGGGGAAGGTGTTTGTTACATTTCCTCTGCTGGGGAAATGGATTTCCTTGCACCGGGTTCAGAGCAAATTAATTCCTTTGACAGGGGCATGTCTATGGAATGAGTATAGGAAATGAAGATCACAATTCTGCTACTTTGAACGTGGTAGGCAGGAAAAATTGTGGTGGAACTAGAACAAATTGTTCCAGGCAAGGAATGAGGCAGCCTTAAAGATAACATAGCAAAAGCCGGGGGGCTTATGGTTTAAATCTGCGGATGTCAGTTTCCAATCTTTAAATTATATATTGTCTTTTACTAAAGATTCATAAAAGACTGGTAAAATCATAGCACCATAGAATTATAGAGTTGGAGGGGACCCATCTAGTCCAACCCCCTGCATTCCAGGAATTACAACATATAATAATGGGAATAGAATCTAGTACAGTCAAACCTTGGTTCTCAAACGGCTCCATTTTTGAATGTTTTGGCTCCCGAACGCTGAAAACCCGGAAGTAAATGTTCTGGTTTTCGAATGTTTTTTGGAACCCAAATGTCCAACACAGCTTCTGCTTGAGTACAAGAAGCTCTTGCAACCAGTCGGAAGCTGCGCCTCAGTTGCTGAACGTTTCAGAGGTTGAATGTTTGACAACCGAGATTGACTGTTCTCCTTCAACGATAATATCTACATTCTTAAATTTCTGTCTGTCAGACTGTACTTCAAGGCACAGAAGCAGGACCAATAACATGTTGGCAACCATAACTGTGCATGGGACTGAGCAGCGACAGTATGTGAAGCTCAATTTATTTCAAGTGCTGCTTCCCAAACTCCATTGTGGGCCTCTCTCGCTACTTAAAACTCTGAACTCTGCTGTTTAAGGCTCAAGCTGGAAGCCTTCTTTTGGGAATCTAGGACTACAGAATGAGAACTTAAGAGTTTGTATTTATCTAGGCAGTGCGGAGGCAACAAGCAGTGTCTTGGACAACAGTCTGACTAACATTCTGTGGCTGGGCAATGTGGGCTGCAGTGGACTGAGCCTTTGCAGTGTGAAAAAGGAAACAGAGAAGGAGAACAAGACCCCCAAGCAGAAAGCTGTTAAGGTAAGCAAGGTGTGCAGCCAAATAACAGCCAAGGAAAGAGAAGCCGAGCCAGGTGTCTGTGCATAGGGCCAGGCTGCAATTCAGAGACTCCTCTTGTACCTGCGCTCTCTTGAGACCAGGCTGCAGAGACCCCTCTCATCTGCTTATTTCCCAGTGTTGGTCTGCCTGCCCCCTTCTACCCACTGTAGTGAGCAGGACTTAAGGGGAGGGAGGGAAGGAGGTAGACAGAAGGACCAGCAGTGCTTCTAGCGTGGGATAAGCTGCTGTCGACTTTTTATCTTCAGGCACTTCATAATTTAAAGTGCAGAGGAGATCTCTGGATTGGTAACTGCAACCCTGTATGGGCAAGGAGGCTCACTGCAAACTGGCTGAACACTGCAGATATTTATATTTATGGTGCCAAATGTTCCATGAAATGTCCTTGCTTAGATGGGAACCTTCATTCTTAAGTGCACCTTTCTTTCACCTGATAGCAACGGCAGGCTACTTGTTCCCAGCGTATGGGTTGCTTTAATTCATATTTGCATAATGCTATAAATTATAATGGATTGCAATTATTGCATTGCAATCCCACCTTGATGTTCACCAGGGAGAGAACAGCTGGTGCAGGGTCATGCGGCGAGCAGCTTTGTTGCTTGGGAGGAATTTAAACCTGACTCATGCCCCACATTCTGTTCACTGCAGCACACAGACTATGTAGTTTCACAAACACAGTAAGGAAACCTGGGTTTTCCTAATGTAAGCCTCAATGTTATGTTTCTGCTAAATTAACCGTACATAGCATAAGAAGGGAAGACCGTTGCCATGCAGCAGTTTGGCTGGCGGTCACAGGTAGGCCTGCGAATTACAGTATTGCAACAGACTTCTGTGAAATGCTTTGCTAATGGACCTTGAGAAGAGGACTAGGGAGATGCATGCAGGTGGGCAGCCCAGACAATTTGCAGAAGAACTATTAGAGCAGGCTGGGGCAGCTTCCCTAAAACCGTCCTGTTCTGCCACCACTCTGCACCTCCCTGCTCCTGAGGCAGAAGTGTTGTCTGGCTGAGATGCACAGGAAGAACATGGGTTCACAGTCAGACTGAGCAGGATTTCACCCCTGCTTATCCTTTGATGAATGGAGGTTTAATCCTGCTCAGTTTGCTAGGATTCCATCCAAGCCCGCTCCTGATTCAAGCAGGGTTTGTATCCCCTGCCCACTCCCGTTTTACCCCACCCACCTGTCAGATTTGGCCAAGAGGGCCAATCAAAGTAAAGATCTCACTCATGGAGCCAAAAAGGTTTCCTTTCTCTGAGGAGCAGGTGGGGGCTTCACGAGTGGGGGTTGGCAAGCAGGGATGCAGCTCTGTGGACTTTAAATATTTGCCCATTAAAATGGCTAACCCTAACCTATTCAGAGGTTCACTGTTTGGCACATCAAAATCCAGAAGCTCTTCATATAACTAACATTCTACAGGCCCTGCACCCTTCATATTGTCTTCTTGTCAGGCCGAGGAAGGTTCTGCAGCGTCTTCCTCTACGACCTTATGGCAGGAGTCCTTCTCTGAACGTCCCCCCTACTCCTATATGGCCATGATCCAGTTTGCCATCAACAGCACTGAGAAGAAGCGCATGATGCTGAAAGAGATCTACACCTGGATTGAGGACCATTTCCCTTATTTCAAGCATGTAGCCAAGCCCGGCTGGAAGGTAACAAACACTGTGACCTGAAAAGAAAGTGCATTATGCAAACAACTGTCAGTTTTCTCCCTTCAGGTGCAAATGTTACCAGGGCTATGTGTATTCTGCAGGGAAAAAATTAAAATGCTGTTCCAAGAAAAGCAGAATCCTGCAACTTACATTAACCATAGAAATTAAGCACATTAACATAATTCATCTGCTTTTGCATAATTCTGTTTTTCTTGTTTTGAATAGGATTCCCCCTGTTTCTTATGTTCAGTTTGTAGCAGGCTTGGGGGCACCCCAAGGTTTGGAGAAGTACAGTCATACCTCTAGTTGTGTTAGGTTCATGTTGTGTATTTTCAGGTTGCGAACACGGCAAACCCGGAAGTGTATACTTCCGGGTTCTGCCACACACGCAGAAGAGTTCTGCACGCTTCACATATGCGCAGGAGCACTCTATTGCGTCATGTGCGGAAGCGGCACTCTACTTATGGACATTTTCGGGGTGCGAACAGCACCCTGGAACGGATCACATCCATAAGTAGAGGTACCACTGTACAAAAAACATTGGGGGAGACTACAGGCCGGGGGGTTTCTCAGTAGCCATGTAATGCTGACTGTGAGGTCAAGGGGAAGACAAAGGCAGGTAGAACGGAGGGGAGCCTTGCCAACTAATGGAAGCACTGAAAAGGAGCAGCCTGCACTGCAGTGTTTTGTTATAGGTCCATATTGTGAATAATTCCTCGAGTGTATTATCACAAGGAGGGGTAAGGAGCTATGCACTCCTATTCCACACCTGTGCTTCTGAGATTTCTGCAGGTATTATCCTTCAAAGTGGGTGAACATCTTTTCAGCCAGAAATGCTACAAACCTGTGGTTGTGTATTTTTTCTTGTTTTGTTTTTAAGAAAATTGAGGTTCTCGGGAAGTTTTGCTGTACAATTTATTTCACTTTCTGTGCTTTCTTGATACCTGTGCGGAATTGCAGCACACACACACACACACACAAACATATGCATATAGCTAATAAAACGAGGATGAAAAGCAGTTTGATATGAACAGGCATTGATGTGAACCCTTTGTGGAGTTGCATTATTGCAAAAATTAACAATCTTGATGAGCCTGGTGTTTTTAGTATGCATGTGAGGTTATAGTCACTCATTTATGGTCTCTTGCCATACTGTATATTTACAATGCCTTGCCCACAAATTCCTGGGGGAGAGAGTGTATATACCTGCCATCTGTGTTACGCTGTTCTAAATTATTGTGGAAGCAACTCCATGCAATTGCATGTAAGAAAGGCACACATCAGTGTGCATCACTTGATCATTTAGCATTTGTGGGTCCAGTGGTTTGTGTGAAGCGACTTTACTGAAGCATATTATATGTGCTGCTTGACTTCTGATGGATTGTTCACATTTATATGGAAAACATCCATTTGTACTGCAGCCGTGAAGCGATGACTATAAGTATTAACTGGCCTTGGGGCCATGGAAGTGAATTCAGAATATGAAATGAACCACAAAACAGCTTACTTAAATTGGCAAGCAAACTCTCCTGGTTCAGACATGCATGCTCATCAGTTCCTGACTCCAAAACCAAGCATCTGTTTGCATATACAAAGAAGTTGCCACTTAATAATCACCACAAAGAGAACCCCCGTATCACCAGATGTTACCTTAAATGAAATAGTTCTCAACTTTACTCAGACTTCTTGTCTGAATAAAGCAAGGAGGGAGAAGCACTGAACGGAAAACGAGGGCTCTTTTAAACTTTGCCCTGTTGCTCAACTGCCTTGTGCAAGAGAGATCAAAGATGCAGAGCCCTCAAATATGTCACAGTACCTTCACATAATGTATTTCACTCCTGGTACCAGTTCCAGATTCAATACAGTAATTTAGAAGAGATATTTTATTAACAAGCAAAGTTCCATATAAACACAACATCCACCAACTGAATTTAATCTTCTCCCACTGAACAAGCCAAATCAGAGGCTTGCTCTTAAGAAGCCATTCGTCTTAAAGGTACAGTAACAGATATCAGCATTGGGGAGTGTGGGCAGATGGGGCTGCGCCAGAGGGGAGAGGATAAGGCATGGAAATGCAGGGTGATCGGTGCAAGGGAGAGTTGAGAAAAGTAAGGAGGGTGAATGGAAAAGGAATGAAGATGAAAATATGGGAGCAAAGAGGGAGGAATGGGAATGGGAGTGAAGATGAAAGCAGGGGCATGAAGTGGTCTGAAGAATAATGGGGTGGTCACTTCAAAATTGAGCAGAAGGCAAAAAGGCTGCTTAGTAGTTACAATGTGTGGGAGGAGCAAGATGCATCAGGTTGCCATGGGGCTGGTTTGTGTGCAAAGGAGCTTGCACAAAAGGAGGAGGAGGAGGAGTCATGGACATGGGGTTAAAGGTGAAAATGGGTGCAAAGTAGGGCTACAGAAGAGAAGTGGCTTGCAAAATCGGGTTGGAAAGGTGAAAAGTGATCTCAGCAGTTGCATGGGGCGGGAAGAGGAAGCCCTAGGGGGTTAAAGTGGGGAATATGGCAGGGGCACAGCCCCTGTAGATACAGAGCCAAGGTCTTTGTGAATTATCAAGATTTCATCTGAAGAATCCACTGATAACAAAAAAACAGCAAGCATTTCTCCTTTCCCATCCAGAACTCTATAAGGCACAATCTTTCTCTTCATGACATGTTTGTTCGAGAGACATCTGCCAATGGCAAAATCTCATTCTGGACCATTCACCCTGAAGCCAACCGCTATTTGACACTGGACCAGGTGTTCAAAGTGAGTACCTTTCATGCAGAAAAGGAGATTGCCCTAACAATTCCTGATTTCTCAAGCACCTGGCTATTTCCATTCTGAGGAGGCAGGTGAAGACATGCTGGTGAGCATTGGATCACCTAGGTTTGGTATTAGAAGGGAAATGGATCACTTGAATTCACAGAAAGGAAAGTCTTAAGTACTGGTGTGGCTATAAACCTTTTAAAAGGGTTAAAGAATGCTATCTCATTGTCTAGATAAGTGTGGGGAATATGTGGCCCTTCAACTGTTGCTGGACTTCAACTCCCATGGCCAACGGTTAGGGATGATGGGAATTGTAGTCCAGGAGTATCCAGAGGGCCACAGGATGTGGAGCTAACATACTTTGATTTCAGTAAGCCTTTTGACACAAGTCCTCCATGAAATTCTTGCAGAGAAGCTGGTAAAATTTGGGCTGCAGAAGATTATTGTTAGGTGGAATTGTAGCTGGTTGACTGACCGAACCCCAAGAGTGTTTACCAATATTTCCTCATCATCTTGGAAAAAAGTGACAAATGGGGTGCCACAGGGTTCTGTCCTGAGCCCGTTGTTGTTCTCCATCTTTATATACAACTTGGATGAAGGAATTTAAGGGATGTTTATCAAATTAGCAGAAGACACCAAACTGGGAGGGGTAGCTAATGCTGCGGAAGACAGAATCAGGATAACAGATTGGAGAGCTGAGCCAAAAGTAACAACATGAATTTCAATAGGACAGATGAAAGGTTCTGCACTTAGGCAGGAAGAACCAGATGCACAAGTATAGGATCTGGGACAACTGGTTTGCCAGTGGTACATGTGAAAAGGATCCACAAGCTTAACATGACTCAACAGCATGATGCAGCAGCAAAGAGCTAATGCTGTTCTAGGCTGCATCAACAGAAGTCTAGTGTCCAGATCAAGGGAAGGAAGAGTCCCACTCTATTCTGCCTTGGTCAGACCCCACCTGGAATACTTCAACCAGTTCTGGGCAATTTAAGAAGGATAATGACAAGCTAGAATGTGTGCATGAGAACTATCTGACAGAGCTGTTTGACAGTGGAACTGACTACCTTGGAAGGTAGCAGACTCCTTTATTGAAGGTTTTTAAACAGCTTGGATGGCCATCTGTCTGGAATTCTTTAGCTGAGATTCCTGTATTGCAGGATAGGATCCAGTGATCCTTTGGGTCCTTTCCAACTCTGCCATGATTCTATGGTCCCCACCTCTAGTCTAGACACATGAATTCCTGGTTGCCATTGAGAAGTCATTTTTAAACATTGGGATGAAAACTGGGAAAACTAGGAATTAATGGAGAAATCTGATATATTAACATAGTAGTCAATGGGTAGCAGTATGTCTACCCTCAAGCAAAATGCGTTCATCTGAAAAGTTTGTTTTTCACAAATGTTTAAAAAATGTCAAATCCAGATCGTTACCCACCATTGCAGTTTGTAATGGGCTTGGCTGACAGAGTGTGCCTTATGGCAGCCTGTTAATGCTTCAGGCTGGAGGTTAGGCAGAGATTTGGATTCCCTCCATACAATTCCTCTGTACAAAATATGTCTCAGTTTTTTTCTAAGCCAAATCCACAGCTTATTTGCATATCAAAGCCTTGCACTCCAGTGCCTTGTAGATGCAAATGGGTTGTGTGTATAAAGGTTGGCAAAAATTTAAAAATAACACACACTCCAAGACCCTAAGGAAGAAAAGGGGCTAATTTTTTTCCATTTTTGCATTTCTCCATGGATTGCTATGGACAACCCACACTTCTTTCCTTGCTAAGAGAAAGTTGTGTTGGAGGGTGGCGGGTTGCATGAACCTGGAAACCCACTTTGTGGTTTGGCCTGGTTATTTTAAAAGTTTTAGTTGAAAAGAGCCTGTTCCTTGTTCTCCCCCAATCTAGCCTCAAACAGGGCTAACCTTCTGATCACTGGAAGCTCTGGAAGCGTTTGGTATTGTACAAAACTTTCAGCATACTTTCTCACTGAGGACTCACAGATTGTTCTGTACTGTCTGCTGTGCCCAAATGTTCCTTTGTTCTCCGGTTTAGCTGACAATTTCCTTTTCATTCCTTTTGTATACTTGGCCACCACCAGCCACTGGATGTGCAGTCACCAGCATCACCCGGGCCCTTGGAATCAGTAAGACCTTCCCTCCTGGTTGGGCTTGGGTTTCTTTCTTCCCTCTTTCGGTGCCTGCAGATGTATAGAGGTTGCTTTACTAGTCAGAGCTGAGATCCTCCTGCAGCTTCCCCTTCTGTGCCTCCTTCAAGCGTGTGGAAAATGCAGGGGCCGCCTTGGCTACCTACAGTCATGCTACTCGGACCGATGAGTGGATACTTAAGTTTATTCACCGCCTATTAATTTGGGGCACAAGCAAATATTTGGTCAAATGGTGGGTTTTCAGTATGTTCAAAAAAACACACCTGCAAATGCATTTTTAGATTATTTCTGTTGTGATGCTTGGTTTAAAGGAGCAAATGAAGCCTCTTAATATATCTTTCTAGAACACGGTGAGAGAGAGCACAATGGGGGGGGGGTGAGTGGAGGGCAGGCTCATGGCATCATCGCTTGCATCCCGACAGCAGCCAACAATGCTGATAGGACTGAAACTAAAAGCTCTTTTCCATAATCTTGCAAGTAGCTAGTTTGACTGACTCCGTGTATCAAGTGGCGCTGTCTCTGCTTGCTGCTGCTCCTTTTCTTCTGCCATTGTTCTCAAGCATGTTGAACTTGGGTAGAACGAAACACACTGCACAATTAATCTTTTTATCTTTATTTCTTCAGGCAGTGAGAGTTATCAAACTCAGCTCCTTTCTCTCTCCACCCCCCTTCCTGCCTGAAGGACAGCTGTGGAAGGAGTTCTGTTGTGCCACCTCTGTCAGGCTCTATGGGGTTTGTGGGGTGACAGTCAGCAAAGACAAGGGTGTCTGCTTGCAGCAGGAGGTGACACATATTGCCCCATAGCTCTGTGGCAGTTAAATTCCTTATATTAGTTCAGCACTGCCCTCCGGATCCATACAAAGCAGCTGGGCAATTGCAGCTTCTCTAACTTTTGTTTTCTTGTCTCTCTTAATCTAAAACTAATGTAGCAGCAAAAGCGGCACATTCCAGATCTACAGAAGAGTATGGGAGGCACTAGCGGTCGTAAAAGTGAGCCACAGACTGCACGTGAGTCTATACTCTACACCTCTACCAATCCCAGGGAAAGTGGCATAATTCTTCTCCCTAACGAAACCCCAACAGTGGATTTAATGGGAACTGTGACAAGGGCGTTTTCTACACATGTTGGAGGTATTCACCTGGTGTGCATGTGAGGGCTGGAGGGCTGTAATGGAAAAGGCAAAGCAAGGCAGGAAGCAGAGACCAGCAAAGCAAAGTTCAGGGGGTAAATGTCAGTCCTCCGTAAGGGCCAGGCAGAATTCTTAGCCTGGAGGTGAACGCCTGTATGAAACTGCAGCCCCGCAGAAGAGCCTTCAGGCACTCAGCAATACCTGGAAGTACCTGCTACATGAGAGCACGTACGCTTACTTGCAGACAGTCCCAGGTTCAATCCTTACTTCTCCACTTAAAGAAGTACAGGGAAAGGCCTCTGTTGCCCGTCAGAGTAGCACTGATCTGGCAGGATCCTGGGTTAACTCGACAGAAGGCAGCTTCATTATTCAAGATCTTTCCAAGCTTCTTCCCCTGCGTCTGTCTGGGTATAATACAAACTCCACTAACTGGCTAAGGACTGGGACTTTCTGTGTATGTGGAGACATTGAAAAATTCCCAGGTTTGAAATAAAAGGTCTATGTACAACCATAAAGCATGGTGCTAGTGATCTAGCGAATGAAGGGGGGGAGGCAGGCAGGAAAAGCCCCCAAGAGCTTCGTGCGGCTCTTGCGGGCTTTTTCCCAGGAGGGAGAAGGGACTGACGTGGCCAGTTAGTCCCTTCTCCCTCCTCGTAGAAAAGCCCACAGGAGCTGCGCGCTCCTTAAAGGGTGCTCAGCTCCTGTAGGCTTTTGCAGGAGGTGGGGGAATTGCCATAGCCGCGCGCAGCCTCTGCAGCCGGGAAAGGCTGTGCAAGGCTAAAGAGGAAGCCAAGGCAGCGAGCGGGATGGATCGCGCTCCCTGCCTTGGCTTCTTTAGCCACGCTTCTTTAGCCACGCTGGAGAGGTTTAGCTCCCGGCTGGAGAGGTTGCGTGGCTATGGCAGAAGCCAAGACAGCCAGCAGGATGGATCCTGCTCGCTGTCTTGGCTTCTTTGCTCTTTGGGGTTGGGGGGGGGGAACCTGGGCTTCCCCGGCAGCCCCGAGAAACTCTTGATTTCCCCCTCTAAAAACTAGGTGTGTCTTGTGGTCCGGTGTGTCCTATAGAGCGAAAAATACGGTACTTCCCAAGCCACAACAAGCTGTCAGTAGAATACTCACAATAGTCAGTCTAGTGCTTCCATTCCCAGAAAAGCAGCAAGGAATTACTCTTGTGTGCAGTTTTGAATCGAAGGAGGACACTGATGCAACTGAGATGAAAGCAAAGATTTCCCAGTACAAAACTGGGAAGGCTCTGGTGGCTGATCAATTAAAATTGAGGAAGTACCTTTTATAGATCCTGGGCTAAGACCTCTTTTTTCCTTCCTAGGCCGAAAAATGAAGCCCTTGCTGCCACGTGTCAACTCCTACCTAGTTCCAATTCACTTTCCTTTGAGTCAGTCCGTCATCCTTCAACCTTCTTCAAAGATGCCTCTTCCTGCAACCCAGGGTGCCTCAGAGACCATGCAGAGCAGCAAACCCGTGTGCATTGCTCCAAAGGTCAGACTGTATATCAGTACCCAACTCCATGCTTGTGCCTGAGAATGAGAATAAATTTGCAGCCTGGCTGTCGGGGCAGGCATTTCCCACTTCCAGAGTGGTTCCCCTCATTCCACATTTGTACTGAGGCCTTGATTTGATAGAGCTGTTTTGTAAAGGATATTGCACTCATTGGGTATAATCACCACAATCACCCGAGACACTATCATTATCATCAACATCATCAGATAAAATAAAAAAAAATCCTTCCAGTAGCACCTTAGAGACCAACTAAGTTTGTAATTGGTATGAGCTTTTGTGTGCATGCACACTTCTTCAGATAGCTTGTTGATGGACTTCCATTTCATGCGGCTCAATGTGGTGCCTTCCATAGTTCTAGTTGCAGGTAGATAGCCGTGTTGGTCTGCCGTAGTCTATGGCAGACCAACACGGCTACCTACCTGTAACTATCATCATCAGATGTATGCGTCACTTATTGTATACTATACATCACATCTTTAAGCAACCTAAAAAAGATTGAGAACCAAAAAGGCATAGCAGAAAATAAAAGCAATACATTAAAACCGCTTCAATGACCCATAAAGAAGCCCTCCAAAATTAGGAAATTATTTAAATGGTTTTAAAAGCTCTCAAAGCAGCTTACAAAACAAATTAATTACCAGTATAAACCAGTAGAAGGAGTAAAAAACAGTTGTATTTTGCATTCCCATTTTGTATTTTTCTGTTGTGAACCACCCCGGGATCTTTGGATGAAAGGTGATGTACCAGCGCAGCACACGGAAACGCCGTTTACCTTCCCACTATAAAGCGGTACTTATTTATCTACTTGCACTTTAAAGGTGCTTTCGAACTGCTAGGTGGGCAGGAGCTGGGACCGAACGATGGGAGTTCACCCCGCCGTGGGGATTCGAACCGCCGACCATATGATCAGCAAGTTCTAGGCACTGAGGTTTTACCCACAGCGCCACCCGCGTCCCTGTACAAATTTAATTAGTAAAGAATAAAAAATAAAAGACATTTACTGCACAACCGGATGCATTATCTTTCAAAAGGCAGCCCCATTGGGTTCAGGGGACTTACTCCCAGATAGGATTGAAAATCCAAAGCCAGCATATAGGGATCCCAAATACAATTAAAAGCTTGAAAGAAAAGGATGAATTTTGGGGCCTAAAGGATTAAAATGGAACCTGTCTGAGGAGGGAGTTCCACAGTGCTCTGAACAAGTCCTACAGGATTCAGAGAGCTTTAAATAAGGAGCTGACTAGCTTCCAGTTACCAGCTGCCCACGATGGCTGATTGGACTTGGGGGTAAAAGGCAGCATTTCTTTCACAGCTGATCCTGTTGAAGGTGTGCTGCTTGTGTAGCCTAGGGACAGGGAAGCTTTGACCCTCCAGATGTTGTTGGACCTTTTGGCTATACCTGCCTCTGTCATGTGGTCCCCCAAGTACTGGAGTGTTTCAGGGGATGAGAGTGACACTGCTCCCCAATACTAAGAGAGACAGAGCAACCTCTTGCCTTGCCCTCATCTTCATATGTCAATTGCCAGGAAGAGATTTCTCCTCAGTGAACATTTGTGGAAAGCTCGTTACAAATGGTTAAAGCAGAGCACCCATCAAGACACACATACATGCACATCTGTATCTTACTGTAATGTCCTTAACTTTTCTGTTATTTCCTTGATTTGTGAGGGGTTTTTTTTACCAATATCTTGCTGTCAAATATACTTTACTGTCTCTCATTCTGTCTTCCTATTGCAGGTGTTGCCGTCCAGTGAAGAGCCAACCCTGCTCCCAGCTCCCATCCCCATCAAGGAGGAGACTTGTGACGGAGAGCTATCTCCATTTACATCCCAGCAGTCCATAAAGCAGGACGCCTGTTGGATCAGCAAAGAATCATTCGCCCCAGCCCTGCATATAAAAGAGGAGAGTGACAACTTTCATTCCAACACATGGGCCCCTCAGTTCCTCCCCACAGCGTCTACAAAGGCAGAGCCAGAGCAACTGGGTGAACCACCAGACATAGTCCTTCCAGCCCCACCTGCAAAGCAGAAGAGACCATTTACAGCTCTCAAGTCGCCATCCCGGAGCAAGTTGGACACACTGGTTATAAAGAAACAAGAGAGGCAAGTAATGGGCAGATCCAGAAGGAAACAGCACTTAGCCCTGCCTTCCTCTGAAGAACCAGTCCTCCTCCTGCAACCCACCAGTAGGTCAGAGTCATGCACGGTGGGGAATGACCCTCCCTTTGCAACAGATACTCATCCTCTGGAAAGTACATCTCAGTTTAGTTGCTCTCAGGGAGAAGTCATTCCTTTTAAATCTGCAATAAAAGAGATGTTCTGCAAGCTGCCCATTACTTCCGTACCTAGTAAAGCCCCCATAACCACCCCAGCACCATTCCTGGCAACTACTGACCCCTGGAGATTGGCACCTTTTGTCAAGGAAACTAGTGATCTGCTTTGCAGTCCTGTGAGAACCCCTCCAACCTCATTAATATCCCTTCAGGGCAACTTGGACATCCTGGGACTTGGCAGCACTCCCTTAAGGCCATCGTCATGTGATTCTCCACAGCTGCCACTCCTAAATGCAGAAACCAATGACATGGTCTCTGGGCCCTTGACCAGCTCTCCTGCAACCAGCAAACACTCGTCCCCAGAGCTTCAGGCCTCTGCTCTTCCTGAAAACCATTCATTCTTGGAAGGCCTAGTCCTGGACACCATGAATGACAGTTTGAGCAAAATCCTACTAGATGTCAGTTTTCCTGGCCTTGAGGATGACAACTTGGGTACTGATCTCAGTTGGTCACAGTTAATTCCTGAACTGAAATGACCACATTTTGTTTATAGATTCTGGTTTAGTGCAAACCACCAAGGGACGCAGTTGGTGGGTTGTTTTTTAACTGACTCCCAAGCTGTTATCACATTAGGATGATCCTATCATATAGCTGGTCATAGAATGATCCAGAAGCTGCTTGGAGTCCTAATGGATATTGCTATTGATTGGACAGAGCCAATCCACTGGACAATCAATGACATCTAAGTCTGTTACTTACAAAACATAGTGAAAATCCCTTTTAATAGCCCCCCTATTTGATAGAGCATCTAATGTACATATGTTGGCCTTTGTATATATTTGTATATTTTAGTGCCTTTTAAAGTATAAAGATGGTGACTAAATGCAAAAGAAGATGAGATTCTTGTATGTTTAATATGTGTAATAACTGCAGAGGGAACATCAGCTGGTTCTGTTTGTAAATAAAAGAGATGAATCTGCCAAAAGTTTTCTGTTACACTACACATTAAATGCAAGTGCTCTGAAATCCTATGTAGCCTTAGGTCACATATTTCCACTTATGGAAATAACTACAACAAATAACTATTCTTTGTTTTGTGCCTTTAATAGGAACCTAGCATGAAGGAATTTAGCAGCCAAAGCATTTCCCATTTCTATGTCCATATGAAGAGAAAGCTTTAGCTGCGCAACTTTTTATTCCAGGCTCCTGTTAAAGGACCAGGAGTAGGGCCAGAAAAAAAATACACTGGCAAACCTATTCAGAATTCATACACCAGCAGATTGAAATGTCTCCAATCAATCCAAAAAGGGAGATTTTGATTGCCATAGAGACAACCTTTAAATATGCTTGGGTGGGACTTGGAGCTGCTGCGTTTTAAATCTCACTGTCACTGCTGGTGTCACTTTTCCTGAAACACCTGGTGCTTAAATGCCCAGCAGAGCAGTGGCACGGCTTAGATGCTCTAAAATCCTCCCAGTAGGGCAAAAGTAACTTCTAACCTAGCACAGCCACACTGACAGGTACCACTTCCGAGTAGTGATTCGTGCAAGCAGGGTTGGAAAAAACATGGCCACTACCAGGTAGGAATGCCTGCCACTGTTGTCAAACCAGGTCAGATGCTGCTTCCTTTATGGGGACATGCTATTCAAAGTTTTAGAATGGTTGGCTAAAGTGGGGCTCTCTGACTGTTGTTGGACCCAGCTTTCATCAGCCCCAGCAGGGCCAAAAGTGAGGCGTGATGGGGGTCCAGCAACATCTGGAGAGCCAAACCAGATCCAACCCAGGCACCACTTAGCTTCCCAACTTGAGCCCTTGATGTAACCTTCAGCAATTAGAGAAATGGGGAAGTGCTTCAAAAATTGATCCCGTAATCTTCATTTGGGGAAAGGGAGCACTTTTAAGCAGGAGATCAAACTTCAAGCACACATTTTAAAACCTTGTTTCCCTTCTCTTATATCATATGGGTGAAAAGAAAAGAAAGCAATTGTGTGAAATGTGATTTGTCTTATGCATTGCCTAGTCTGGCCTTAAAAAATAAATGAATCAATAACCCCTGCATAGAAGTACTTCAGCCACATTCTGTGTTTGTGTTTCTTCTAACAACCTATGCAATAAAGCCAGAGTAGAAAGTGTGATTCTGAGCAGTGTGTTTCCTTAGCATCTTTCATGAGTCTGCAAGGAGCCAGCATTAGCCTTTGTGAATTGGTGTCCCCATTCCTCTATTCTTAGAGATTGATTTTCCTTCCTCTGGATTGTTCTCAACAATTCCTATAAGGATTTTAGGATCACCAAGCCATTCATTCAGAAGCAGTAGCTGTTCATCAAGAGCCTGGGATGTTTTCTTAATTTCCTTATATATGCCACCGTCACCTTCAAACTTTGCCTGAAGTCACAGTTCCTGGCACATGACATCACAACTAGTTGCTGTGGGAATTTATCACGCATGTGTGAGCCAGGAAGCCAGCTTGGAAACATCAAAGCACACAATGGAATAGAACACAGCTGCAGACAGAAGGAAAAGGAGCCCTTAGGAAGAATAAAGGCAAGCAAATCCCCGGCATCTTCTCCTGGGGCAAATGTGATTTTTCCCATCTCAATGGCAGCATAGCATAGGGAACATCTGCCTGAGGAGCTCTGAGTTATTTGGTCACATTCAGCATAGACTTAAACTGGTGTATTCCAGACACTTCATCTTCCCAGGGAGACTTGGGAAAGAGAGCAAAGAATCTCAAGGTGAATGTTCTCAGCACCCTCACTAAACTACAGTTATTTGGGGGGAAGACCATGGTATAAAACCAATCGAAATCACCTGCTCATCTTCCAGTATCATTTATCCCATCATCTGCCGCCAATTCCCTTCTGCATTCTACACAGATTCAATGTACAATGCATTCTACTGCATTCTACAATTGTACTCAGGGCAACTGGTCAGTTTCCGTACAAAAGAATAAATGAACAAATGTGAAATAAAAAATGGCAATAACCATAAATCAGTGGGAGAACAATTCAGCCTATTGGGATATTCCGTAACTGACCTTAAGGTGACCATTCAAAGGAAGATTACAACATGAAACAGCTGAATTTCAATTCACCAAAAAGTTTGGTGCTGTCCCCATAGGAGCTAATATTTGAGGGAGCCAGCCCCGCCCCCCAAGTTGATGTGCATTGCCATAAAAATGGTGTGTGTCTGCCATGTCATGTCACCAATTCTGCAGGGTGGAGCTTACCTGCCCCCCCCCCGCAATATTTTATTCAAGTTGCCACCCCTGCCTGACAAGAGTTAAATAGAGACAAAGCCTTTCCATCATTTTCACCACACTGCACATGTTAATGAGCTGACCAATTCCAGGATAAATCTGCTGTCAATGTTCCTTTTGAATGGTTCTCTGTTAATATAATCATTTTAGTAATGCTGAGTAAATTATCACCAATCTGGTACAGTGAAAGATGTGCCTTTTTAGCATATATTTAAGCTCTGATTATCACTTAAATGTTTTCTCTCGACTTCTTTATATACCTCTCAACTGCTGATGACATGGGATTGAATCCAGGAAAGCTATGGCCATAATGAATTGCTTAGTCTTCAAGGTGACACAATACTGGCTTTGATATCTCTCTGGAAATGTTATGTTCCAAGATATACAGGAGTCTCAGTTCATGTGCCTCTGTTGC
Source organism: Podarcis bocagei (assembly GCF_964188305.1). Lineage (NCBI taxonomy): Eukaryota > Metazoa > Chordata > Lepidosauria > Squamata > Lacertidae > Podarcis > Podarcis bocagei. Next base: position 6,438,901 of record NC_138134.1, read on the forward strand.
TCTGCGTTCCTGCTGTGGGAAGGACAGCGAGTTTGGCACTGTAAGGTATGACAAGCCTCATTATGTGTCCTTGGCAGGGCCAAAGTGAAGGAAATGCACATTCCCCAAAGCCTGCTGGGGATCAGAATGGTCAGGAAATGTACAAAATTCAGTCAACATGTGCGCATTTTCCAAAGCCTGTTGGAGATTATGCAGTGCTGTAACTACCGGGGTGATAGCCAGGTTCTTTGCCCCAGGCGAAGCCTCCAGAGGCTTCCCAGTCTGTGTGTGGACTCAATTGCATGTGGGAAGGTGCCAGATTGGATCTTTAACCCGGGTGAAATAAAGCCTAGTTTTGCCCCTGGATTCTGTATACTGACTGGGAAATTTGCACAAGTCCCTCTTTGTAGAATAATGAGGTGCACATTTTCCATTATTCCTGGTGAGCATGCGCAGTGGCTGGTAACTCCTCAGCCTCCGTTCCTCTTAATGTCTGCACTATTCCTGCAGCTCCATAATGAGTTAGAGATATGTTTAAACTTTTCTTCATCTTTCTCTGTCAGCATTGTAATAGTTAGCCTCTTCATTAAACTCTTTTAAAAAAATGTAAATATTGTGGCTGAGATTATTATCAAATAGCTTGCTATCTGTGCAGCCTTCCTGCTCATCTCTCTGTGCTCTTCGCAGAATCGCAACTGGAAAATAGACAAGGAGGCAGAGGAAGCAGCTGTTCCCCATTTTATGGGATGCCTTATTCTCGGTTTCTTGGCCTATGCACAGTAAATGATCACACACACTTCATCTTTGTTGAGGAGAGAGAACACTCAACAGGAGCAGATGCATTTTGTGACAGCACTAAACAGAGTCATAAATGAAAAACGCTAGACTCCTGCTCCATAGAGCTTACAATCTGAACGTTGACTGTTGGGGAGACAGCAAATGAAATGCAGGAAAGGGTAGCAAAGTGTTTTTCTTGTAAAGGATTCCTAAATCGTAGGTCTCCTTGTTAACTGCAACTGTTGTCTTATATGGTTGCCAAGGCTTGAAGGAAGAGAACATGGGACTGGGACATGTGGAAGCAGGATTCCATAGGTAGGACTATGTTACGATGGGTATTTTACATTTCTTATGCCTTAGGATCTTCAACAAACTGAAGCTGGGTATTGCAGTAGGGCATCATCTTGTAGGCCAATACTGGGGCTTCTGATGTCTCTGAACGCCCTTCTTTCCCCCTGCCTAGGGTTAATCTGAATTCCTGTTCAAGATGACCACATGGAAAGAGAGGCACTTCCTCTGTACAGACAAATATGTGTCATGGCCAGGGTTTTCTCCAAGACCCTACCATAAACTGGCTGTTGAAAGACCACCCCACACAGATGCCAAAATAAGTGTCAGCCACAAAATACGTTGCCCAGTGGAAGAGGATAGCCTATGGCACGTCTGGGGATACCATACGTGGTTGGATGTAGGGAGGTTGCCAGCAATCTATCGCCCAAGACCGGATAAGCCTTTTGATAGCAACACATGGCGATGGATCACTGCTCCCAGGAAAGAACTCATGGCTGTGCCACCAGTCCCACCTCCTTCGCAGTTGGATGGGAACACCTACATTAAGTTCATTGAAGGGGACGCACTGTTTGTGGATTGGAGACATAAAGAGAGAGTTCTGACCCGAACAAAGAATGAAATGAAACGATGTGATCAACTCAAACTGAGGAGTGAGTGCCGAGCTCCTCCTTTGGACGCTGAAGGAAATATTGTGCCTCCGAAAGGTTTCATTCGGTAAGATATACTCCTCAACACTTTGTTCTACCAACTGTTCCAGGTGCCCTTTAGATGAAGCCCCAACCACATGAGAGCAGCTTTTCCTCGACTGGATCCTTCATGGCTAGGTGCTGCGATAATACTGTCATATGGGTGGGGTCGACTCTGTGGGTCTTTTCCCATATAATTAGGAAGAGGTAAGGTATCACTCCTGAGGTGGGATAGGCAAAACCACTATCCCTATGGGTAAAGGTAAAGGGACCCCTGACCATTAGGTCCAGTCGTGGCCAACTCTGGGGTTGCAGCACTCATCTTGCTTTATTGGCCAAGGGAGCCGGCGTACAGCTTCTGGGTCATGTGGCGAACCAGAGCAGCGCACGGAAAAACTGTTCACCTTCCCACCGGAGTGGTACCTATTTATCTACTTGCACTTTGACGTGCTTTCGAACTGCCAGGTTGGCAGGATCAGGGACCGAGCAATGGGAGCTCACCCCGTCACGGGGATTCAAACCACCGACCTTCTGATCAGCAAGTCCTAGGCTCTGTGGTTTAACCTACAGCGCCACCCAGATAGGCAAAACCACCAGTTTCAGTTTTTTCTAATCTTAAATTCAATTTGCCACATTTCCACATCAGTTTACAATTTTAAAAAGATTAATTTTTTAAAAAATTGTGAGTGATGCTGCCTTGGGCGAGGCAAGATGGCGAGCACAACGGCCACACCAAACTCCTAGGGACCACCAGAACCAACCAAGTTGCCTGTCTGGTGCCCGCGCTGCCATCACCGCCACCATCAAAGGGGAGTCCAAAATGACAAGCAAAGAGGCCACTTGGAGCCCCCACCACCGCCGTCCGATGATCTCAATCCCACCAGGACCGAAAGCACCCCAACAAAGCTCTGGGACCTGGAGCTCATACCCCACCTACTCTCAGTAGCCAGAATCCTCATAGCTAGACACTGGAGGGATAAACATGGAACACTGGTATCAAGTAGTATGGGGAACAGCCTTACTAACCTATAGACTGAAACTGACATGGGGGGAAATAGGACGCCTTCACCCTGGTATGGCTCCCCTTTATCAGATACACAGCCCAACAAGACAACAACATGAACCCACCGACAGCATACGATTCATTATGGCTAACTTGACCCAACAACCCCCCCCATGCACAAACAAATCTCACTGCAGCCAACCAAAGACCCTACACCCTAGGCCACCCCAACCTCTCTCACCAAGGAAACCTAAAAAGCGAATAGAAAAAGAACCTACCCAAGTGACGCTGACACAACCCCCCCCCCATATACTAAGTAAAAGAATATAAGCTTCACCACACCACCCCCTCTCTCCTGTCCCCCCCTTTTCTTCCCAACCCTATGCTGCATATAACACCAATGTCTCACAACAAATGTAACTGATCTGTAGAAAACACAACCTGAAGAAAGAGCTTTTATAAACAAGGAAATGTTTAATTAAATATATATATATATATATATATATATATATATATATATATATATATATATATATATATATATATATAATTTTTAGTAAACATTTCCTTGTTTATAAAAGCTTTCTCATATATATATATATATATATATATATATATATATATATATATATATATATATATATATATATGCAGGTTTTGGTGTCTTCGGGTGTCTTCCCGTGTAAGAGTTGGGGTGTCTAGGCGACGTTTCGACGAGGTCTCACTCGTCATCTTCAGGCTGGTGCTTTCGGCTTCTTGTTACTGGAACAGAGCAGGATCTCAGTGTTTGAGTTCCTATAAATACTGTTGAGGGGGTGTGGTGTATAGCCTCCAACGTTCTGGGCAGAGAGGAAGTTCCCAGGTTAGTGTGCCTTTTCTTCTTTTGTTCATTAATTACTTGAGGGATATCTTGAGTGATTTCTTGAGTGATATTCTGAGTACCACTTAGGAGGGTCATTAGCCATCGAGATAGAGAAACACCCTCACAACATGAACAAGCGTGACGACACGTCCCGCCTGCCAGACATCTGGAAATTAGCCCTCCCCACAAAAACCGACACCAGAACCAGAGGCACACAGAACGCCATCTCCAATCAACCACACCAGACCCAAACCCAGACCCTCTCCACAGATAAATTACAGACACCATCCAGTAGCCAAACCATAGTGGCACCTCCGGATGCTGCACCCCCCCTGCAATCCCTACACAGATCTGGCTGGCACAGGGCACAAAACCACAGCTCGCCCCTATACACGAAGCCAAGCCAGAGCACAACTATTTGCAGTACAGCCATCTTCTCAGAAAAACTCTTCACAAGCTCAAGAGGTCAAGACACGAAAGCTTTAGCAACTAATCCACACCTAATGACCCTCCTAAGTGGTACTCAGAATATCACTCAAGAAATCACTCAAGATATCCCTCAAGTAATTAATGAACAAAAGAAGAAAAGGCACACTAACCTGGGAACTTCCTCTCTGCCCAGAACGTTGGAGGCTATACACCACACCCCCTCAACAGTATTTATAGGAACTCAAACACTGAGATCCTGCTCTGTTCCAGTAACAAGAAGCCGAAAGCACCAGCCTGAAGATGACGAGTGAGACCTCGTCGAAACGTCGCCTAGACACCCCAACTCTTACACGGGAAGACACCCGAAGACACCAAAACCTGCATTCCTGTACCCGTGAAAATCTACGAAAGCAAATATATATATATATATATATATATATATATATGCAGGTTTTGGTGTCTTCGGGTGTCTTCCCGTGTAAGAGTTGGGGTGTCTAGGCGACGTTTCGACGAGGTCTCACTCGTCATCTTCAGGCTGGTGCTTTCGGCTTCTTGTTACTGGAACAGAGCAGGATCTCAGTGTTTGAGTTCCTATAAATACTGTTGAGGGGGTGTGGTGTATAGCCTCCAACGTTCTGGGCAGAGAGGAAGTTCCCAGGTTAGTGTGCCTTTTCTTCTTTTGTTCATTAATTACTTGAGGGATATCTTGAGTGATTTCTTGAGTGATATTCTGAGTACCACTTAGGAGGGTCATTAGGTGTGGATTAGTTGCTAAAGCTTTCGTGTCTTGACCTCTTAAGCTTGTGAAGAGTTTTTCTGAGAAGATGGCTGTACTGCAAATAGTTGTGCTCTGGCTTGGCTTCGTGTATAGGGGCGAGCTGTGGTTTTGTGCCCTGTGCCAGCCAGATCTGTGTAGGGATTGCAGGGGGGTGCAGCATCCGGAGGTGCCACTATGGTTTGGCTACTGGATGGTGTCTGTAATTTATCTGTGGAGAGGGTCTGGGTTTGGGTCTGGTGTGGTTGATTGGAGATGGCGTTCTGTGTGCCTCTGGTTCTGGTGTCGGTTTTTGTGGGGAGGGCTAATTTCCAGATGTTTGGCAGGCGGGACGTGTCGTCACGCTTGTTCATGTTGTGAGGGTGTTTCTCTATCTCGATGGCTTCCATGATTATTCTCTTGTGGTGATGTTCCATGTTAAAGAGCAATTTGGAATCTGCAAAATTAATTTCGTGTCCTGTTTCTTTCATGTGTTGGTAAAGAGAGGAAGTTTTTTCTTCTTAAGTGGTACTCAGAACATCACCACAAGAGAATAATCATGGAAGCCATCGAGATAGAGAAACACCCTCACAACATGAACAAGCGTGACGACACGTCCCGCCTGCCAAACATCTGGAAATTAGCCCTCCCCACAAAAACCGACACCAGAACCAGAGGCACACAGAACGCCATCTCCAATCAACCACACCAGACCCAAACCCAGACCCTCTCCACAGATAAATTACAGACACCATCCAGTAGCCAAACCATAGTGGCACCTCCGGATGCTGCACCCCCCTGCAATCCCTACACAGATCTGGCTGGCACAGGGCACAAAACCACAGCTCGCCCCTATACACGAAGCCAAGCCAGAGCACAACTATTTGCAGTACAGCCATCTTCTCAGAAAAACTCTTCACAAGCTTAAGAGGTCAAGACACGAAAGCTTTAGCAACTAATCCACACCTAATGACCCTCCTAAGTGGTACTCAGAATATCACTCAAGAAATCACTCAAGATATCCCTCAAGTAATTAATGAACAAAAGAAGAAAAGGCACACTAACCTGGGAACTTCCTCTCTGCCCAGAACGTTGGAGGCTATACACCACACCCCCTCAACAGTATTTATAGGAACTCAAACACTGAGATCCTGCTCTGTTCCAGTAACAAGAAGCCGAAAGCACCAGCCTGAAGATGACGAGTGAGACCTCGTCGAAACGTCGCCTAGACACCCCAACTCTTACACGGGAAGACACCCGAAGACACCAAAACCTGCATTCCTGTACCCGTGAAAATCTACGAAAGCATATATATATATATATATATATATATATATATATATATATATATATATATATATTGTGAGTGTTTTAGGGCACATTTCTCCTAATATACATATTGGGACAGGCATAATGTGCATTTTTGTATGTTATTTTCACACAAGTACCTTTTTATGTACATTTCCTAAAATATATTGCTGTATACATTTTTTTTAAATTAGAGAACAGCACTGCAGAACTTGGAAAGTGCAAAGTTCAAAGGATAGCTGCCATTCAGTTCACTTATTGTTTTGGGAGGTGCTGAATCCCCCAGAAAGTGGCGGGCTCTCCTTCCTTGGAGGTTTTCAAGCAGAGACTGGGTGGGCATCTGCCAGGGATGTTTTTGTTGAGATTCCTGCATTGCAGGGGCTTGGACTCGATGACACTCAGAATAATTTTGAACTATACTATGATGCACAAATGTGGAGTCAATTCTGTGCTCCCACAGAGCCCCAAGCCCATGTCCATCCGGGTTAGTGACAGGGCTATTGCTGTGGCTTTGCCCCCACCGGCAAGCAACTCCCAGAACACCCGCATGGTTATCACCTTTCTTTTTTTCCCATCCCCAACTAAGCTGCAGTCTCACAAAATCCACACATTTCTGGAAAACTAGCTAAGCAGGACATGCCCCTTAGAAATAACAAGAATATTACCTTCTACTTAATATGAAATCCCCAATTCAAATTTCACCTTAGCCTCAAACACACAAGGACTCAGCTACATTAGTAAAAAAAAAAAAAAAAAAAGTGTTTTGAATGTGTTACAAACATGCAACACCAGATGGCGGTGGAGAGTTTTTTTTAAAATTCAATGCAATTTTCCATAGCATTTCCCCCCCTTTTGTTATAATGATTTCTGACTTATTAATAGCTTCTGCCCCCCCCCCCCGGTGTGTAGACCCACCCTAGGGTCTTCTTTTTTTTTTTTGAGCTTCAATGCCCATCATCAAAGTGAAATCATGCACTGGTTATACATTTCAAGTCCTCAAAATCTTCCACATAAGCATTATCATTTATGTTGCTTTCTTAATTTTGTACAGATACAAGCGCCTGCTTCCAGGGAAAAGCCCAGCCTCGCTTTGTGTCCAACTGCGGCCTGTCACGCCTGCTTCTAGGGACTGCTGGGATCACCCTTGTCCAAACCTCCAACCCCATTACCAGGAGGCAGCTGTCAAGTTTGCCCTGAAGAACAGCAGCCCCATCTACCCCGAGGTGGTAGAAAAATATCAGGAACTGGCTCTTTCTGGGAGTAAAATAAGGCCATGTACACCTGTCACTGAATAAATGGAAGGGGGTGAAGCCTGAAATTCACAGGGCTACTGAAGAGTTACCGTATGTTGGAAGTTCAAATCCTGCTATCAGTAAAACAATATTTCTAAAATCTAAATGGAGGCAAAACAATTGGAAGAGGGGAGTTTCCACAGGGCTGGGAAGGTGATTCTACAGAAATGAATTGTGTTGCCTTTACAAGGGAAAAGAAGCAGAGATAAAGCAATGCAAGAGAAACACCACTCAGCCTTAGAATAGAGGGCAACTGTGGCTTATCAAAAAATAATTTTAAAGAAGCTGTATAAGCAGCAATCAGTTGTTACTGCCAACTTTTGCCTTGCTCTTTGCTGGTGTTCCTGTACCTAGAACTGATTAGTGGGTTTACATTTTTCAGTCCAAGGACCACATTACTTTGATGCTAGCCTTCTAGGGGCCGCATGACAGCAGTGGGCAGGACCAAGTGAAGAAGTAGCTAGGGCCACCCACACTCTCTTTTACACAGAATTCCTAGAATTTCATAGTCAAAATAAAAAAAATTCCTTCCAGTAGCACCTTAAAGACCAACTAAGTTAGTTCTTGGTATGAGCTTTCGTGTGCATGCACACTTCTTCAGATACACAGTGTGTATCTGAAGAAGTGTGCATGCACACGAAAGCTCATACCAAGAACTAACTTAGTTGGTCTTTAAGGTGCTACTGGAAGGAATTTTTTTATTTTGACTATGGCAGACCAACACGGCTACCTATCTACTACTAGAATTTCATAGATTGTGGGGGTGTCTTTTTTAGAGAAATGCCTTTTTTGTTTCTTAGCCAAGCAGAGGCACGGCTATCTGTGATGAGCTCCTGTACATCTCTGTTAACATATGAAGATCTAACTGGTGGGACTTTTTTTTTAAAAAAAAGGCAAAAGATTGCTCATTCCGACAATCCAAATACCGATCCAAACTAGACACATGAACAAACACATCTGTTTTCCCCTGGATCTTTTAAAATTACCTTTATTAAAGTTTTCAGCAGATAAAGTGACTGATGCGAAAGTAACAACAGAAATGATGACCTTGAGACAAATTGAAAAGGGCATTTCCTATTATGCTGACTTCAGTCAGCAGCTTCACTTGAAGATTCATGCTGCTACTCCAACCCCTTCATTCAGAGTCCTGGTTCTTAAGAGTGCTTAATTTGCACAAATGAGGGGTAGCAGAATGAGAAGCAGAGCTGTTCACTGTGTGAGTGTACGTCATCAGCTCATAAGGTTTCTTGGGAAATAGGATAGCACCTGGAAGAGGATCTAGCTGTGGGCATGAACTGAGAAGGGCTATTTAGCTACTCCTCTGGAAAGTAGAGTGTCTTGTGAATCAAATCTTTGACTGCAGAAACATCATCTCCAGCTATGAAAGAAAGAGAAAGAGAGAGACATACTGATGAGAAGTACTGGAGGCTTAGCAAGGTACTTAAGAATCAGTATGTGACTGGTTCTCCTATCAACATAATAACATATAAAAATGAATGTAGGAATTACCTCTTGTAATTCATATTCTGCCCTTCAGAAGTATGGCATTGGTTTGTGGGAATCTCAGGCTGTATTCACAAGATTATCTTGCATCCAAGAGCTGGCTTTTTTGCAGCCAACTGATCTAGAATTTATTTTGTGAACAAATTCAAGCACTGATCTTTGCTGGACATCTAAATGCATGCTCAATCTAGTCACAATATTGGTTCTATGATATGATGGTCACTGTGTGCTCAGTAACAGTCTTGGCATCCATTTCTAAAACCTTCATGGAAAATTGGTATTTCATAGATTGCTGCCCATGAAATCTGTGCACAGAGGCAACGTTCTCTGAATAACCAGATGTTTGGAACAAAAAGCAGGGGAAAGCTATTTCCTTGTGCCCTGCTTCATCAATTCCTAGAGGCATCTGGCTCACTGGTATCACAAAAAGACTGCTGAGCTCCCAGCAAGGCAATTATTGTGCTCCATTTATTTTAGCTGCAGATAAATGTTTTTAAGTGTACAGACAACACCTGTCCTCAGTTTAGAAGAAAGAGGCATTCCTGTTTTCAGGGGACGAAACCTAGGAAGCTGCCTAGAGTCAGACCAGTAATGTCTGCACTGATTGGCAGCAGCTCTCCAATGCTTCAGATAGTGGCCATTCCCAGTCCCACCTGGAGATGCCAGGGACTGAATTAGGGACATTCTGCATGCAAAGCATGTTCCACCACAGTGCTATGGCTCTTCTCCAAATCCATGTCCCTCTCTAGAACTTCTGAATCTGTACCTACACATAACACCCTGAGCCCAAGGCAGAATGGAGGATAGAGGAAGAGACATGTCTACAACGGATGAAGACAGGGACCAAAATTGGAATGAGGAAGCCTAATTAACCCTAATAGTCATTTGTCCCTGCCTTGGGTGACTAGTGGAACATAACCCATATTTAGATGGCTCAATATTCAACCAGGGAACTAATAATACATATGCAGTCTGCTTTGTTAATTTAGCCCACTAACCTGGTTTTGAAAAATACTGAAATGTCTGTAAACAGCAGCAGGAGGGAGGAGTTACTAATACGTGTTTTAAATGCTTTGCATAAATATAATCATAGAATTTTGCAATTTTAGGGTACAATTCTAAATTTTCTGCTATTGGTTCTTTTCCCTTTCTTTCATCTCTTTCTGTCCTATTTATTACAAGGAACACTTTCACCATTTTCAAGTTATATGAGGCTTGGGACATACCCACACCCAGCTGGAGTAGGAGATCTTTGTATTCGGAGTTACTCTCTAGTATCTTCAGCAAACTGGTAGATTCCATTCTCTCCAACTGCACATCCCAATAGATGTAGATCTTTTGGTTGAAACTGACGTATACCAGACAAGGGCTATTGCAGCCTCCTTTGCAGGCATAGAGACCTAGAGAAGTGAAAGGAGCCATCAAAGGAGAGGGAACTCCAGAAGCGCATTAGTGAGATGAGGCACCACCCAGCTAAGATTCAGCACTCTCCAAACCTTAAGAGCTCTTTTTACTGAGTCAAACAATTCCCCATAATTCTCATTAAGGAGGTTTGTGTGAGATGCAGTGAAGTGCATGTCCACATGCCTCTAAAAGCACTTCACAGATTTAAACCTCTACAATGCCTTAATATGTTGATTTCCATTAAAGTTAATGATTTGGTTCAGATTTACCACAATTTGTTTTAAACCCTGCCACTGCACCACACTCCCTAATTAAGTCTTGAATAGCAGACAGCAAAATGCCTGTGTTTGATGTGTAGAGTGTTCATAAACTTATTTAGCAGTGTTTCATTATTTGATTATTCTCCTTGTGAGTTGAAGGATCATATTATTTGGTGTCAGTCTGGCTGAAAAATGCCTTGCCAGCAATGTATTCACCTTGGCTCTGGCTTCATGGTAGATCTGCAGGAGATACAGAAGAGCCTTTTGCATATTCCATATCTCCAGCAGATCTAATCTAGAGCACCACTTCTTAGATAATGAAATCCTCTCCATCCCAACCTCCTTTCTTGTAACATGAATCCATTGCTTTGGGCCCTACCCTCTGGGGCCCAAGAAAACAAGCTTGCCCATTTTTCATGGGACAGCCCTTTAGATATTTGAAGATGGCTATTCCTATCTCCTCTCAGTCTCCTCTTTTCCAGGCTAAACATACCCAACTCCCTCAATCGTTCCTTGTTAGGCTTGGTTTCCAGACCCTGGGTCATCTTGGTTCCCTTCCCCTGCACACGTTCCAGCTTGTCAACATCCTTCTTAAATTGTGGTGCCCAGAACTGAACACAGAACTCCAGCTGTGGTCTGACCAAGGCAGAATAGAGTGGGACCATTACCTCCCTTGATCTGGACACCATACTTCTGTTGATGTAGCCTAGAATAGCATTATATTTTTTTGCTGCTGTATCACATGGATGACTCTTGTTAAGCTTGTGGTCTACTAAGACCCCTAGATAAATTCCCTTCCTTTCATCTATAGCAGTCTTTCCCAACCTTAGGTCCTGAGACCTTGCTAGACTACAGTTTCTGTCATGCCTGACCCTTGGCTATGCTAAATGGAGCAGTCTAACAACTACAAGAAGAAAAAGAGTGCAAGGGGAAAAGCCTCACAGGACAAATTAGGATGCTCTGCCAGGCCTAATGGGCACATAGTTGGAAGTTTGCATTCATCTAGCCCATAACTGTCTATTTTCACTGGCAGTAGCTCTCAAAGGTCTTGGAAGGTGTCTTTTCAGTCCTCCTAACTCTGGAGATCCTTTTTAACAAGGAATACGAGAGGCTGAACTAGGGAGAGTGCTGCTGAGCTCCTGTAGTGGGCTCCCCATAGGTATCTGGTTGGCCACCAAGAGAAGCCAGTGCTGGAATAGATGGGCTTTTCATCTGATCCCAAAGAGCTCTTCTTATGTTCTTATGAAAGCTGGATATGAAACTCTATCACTGAGCTATGTCTACCTAACTGAATGTAGAAGAGTCCAGCAGAAAGCTTTTCTCATGAACATCCGAAGCTGCCTAATAGCGAGTCAGGCTATTGATTCATCTAGCCCAGTAATGTCTACTCTACCTTGCAGTGACTCCCCAAAGTCTTAGTGGTCTTTCCAAGTCCTACTACCTGAGACCCCTTCACTGGAGATGATAGGGAATGAAGCTGGGACCTTCTGTAGGAAAAAAGTGCTCTACCAATGAGGTAGGAACACTTTATCACATACGCTAATCAGTAATTTCCCACGCCTGTGGATCTGCTGATAGGAAAGCAGCTCACCTGCACAGAAGGCACTCACATTTTCATCTACTTGGAACCTAGCCACAGTGCGGCCGTGGTCTATGATGTACGTCTGTCCATCCCAAGCGCAGGCAATCACCTCCTCATGGCCATTTCCCTAAGGGTTCAAAATTTTCTGATTAGCAGAAGTTCCCTGTGGTAGGTAGAAATCCCATCAACCTCTGTGAGCAATGCTCATACATGTTTTCATCTAGCCCCAGCTTGTCACTAACATTAGATAAAGGAGGTTGATGCAACAAGACAAGAAACTAGCCTAATGAATATAGCCAGTCTAGATTCCTGGTTTTTTTATATATTAGGCTTATATACCGCCCTTCATCATCAGATCTCAGGGTTGTTCATGAGATAAAAATAGATTCCCAAAGGATATAGTGGCCGCAAAACATTATGGGGAGTGGAAATAGAACAGTCAACTTTATAGCTCCCTGGGTCAACACCAGATATTCATGCAACCAGCTCTTTTGCTGGTTAAAGTTTACAGGAGCCCAAGGAATGGATTCAGAAGCACACTGTGTTGTTAACAGTGTTAAAACTAAGTAACTCAGCTTGTTCAGTGAGTGTATGAGTCATTCCTTGGAGCTTTATGAAGATGCTCTGAACTTTCTGAAGGAAAAGTGGTACAGAAGAGTCATAAACAAATGAATATAGAATCTCAGTTTAGACATTCGTCTTCTCATAAGCCATCAGAATAACAGAAATCTCTGTTTCCTGTAAGCGTTACTTGTTCAGACAAGTTCTCCAGGTACAAGTTGCTAAAATACCTCCTTTCAACCTTCCTTTGCACCATCTTGTTTAGAGCAATACAACTGCCTCTGATGCTCATTCACCTAATAACAATCTTGCTTCCCCACCCCTTACTGGGGCATCAGTTCCTTCTCCCCTGAATGTAGCAAGAAAAACGAAGTGGGAGCCAGAAAGCTGGCAGCTGAGTGGGTCCAATTTGCAACAAATCCCACCTCTGGGGTTAAAATTATGAAATCGGTGAAAATTTAAAAGGGCTTAGATCTAGACATGAGCACAGGGGCACAGGATAGTAAGTCAGAGAGGCCAGAACACCACAAGTCCAAACAAAACTGCCAAAGACACTTGAAGAGAGAGACTGTATACATGTGTTTAATGCTAGAAGCCTCTGAGCCAAGATGTGAGAACCGGGGTGCTTGGTCTTAGGGGGCAGCATTGATATAGTGGGCTTGACACAAACCTGGTGGAACAAAGAGAACCAGTGGGACAGAGTTATCTCTCTGGATATAAACTTTATAGGAAGGACATAGAAGGACCTACCAGAGGTGATGTCACTCTGCACGTCAAAGAGGGCATTGAGTCCAACAAGCTAGAAATCCCACAAAATGCAGACCCCTCCACAGGTGTGATATTGGGCCCAAAAAATAATTTAGTACTGAGGACATTCTGTTGTTGCCCTGATCAAATTGCTCAAGGACATACTGAGAGGAAGAACGAATTCAAGGAAGCATCCAAAAGAGGAATTGTAGTAATGGATGACTTCAGCTACTCTCACATAGACATATGAGTTCCAGTCATGAAAAAGAGGCACATTTATTAGATACCCTAAGTGATTGTGTCATAGAATCAACCAGAGGTGCAGCAACCCTGAACTTAAATCTTGAGTGGTGCCCAGGAATCTGGGTGAGTTGTAGGTGTTGTCAAACAAACTGGGATTAGTAAAACAAAGGAAGCCAAATCACTACAAAATGTGCAAAATGATTCATGTCAGGACAAAAAGATATTAATTTCATAGTACCACTCATGGACCTCATCTAGTGGTGATGAAGAGGATGGACCAAGTCCCCTATGAGGAAAAGTTGCAGCATTTGGGACTTTTTAGTTTAGAGAAAAGACAAGTATGAGGTGACATGATTAGGTTTATAAAATTATGAACAGCAGTAGATAAAGCAGATAAAGTTTCTCTCTCTCATCACTTATGGACATATAATGAAATTCAATATTGAAAGATTTAGCATAAATAAAAGAAAGTACTTCTTCACACAGTTCATAGTTCAAGTATGAAACTCTCTCCCACAGGATGCAATGATGGCTTTAAAAGAGGATTAGACAAATCATGGAGGAGGTCTATCAATGGCTACTAGTCATGATGGAGGCAGTGCTCTGTCCCACAGTCAGAGGCAGCAGTGCTTCTGAATCCCAGTTGCTGGAAACCACAAGAGGGGAGAGTCCTCTTGTGTTCAGGCCCTGCTTGCAGGTGTCCCCCTGTGAGACCAGGGTGTTGGAGCAGATGGGACATTGACCTGATCAAATAAGCTCTCCCTACTTTGGCAGGGGTGGTAGCAATCTCTCCTCCAAAGGAGGTATGCCAATAGTGTGAACCTGGAGAATTTGTCTGACTTTGTACTACTAAAAGCAAATGACCTGGTTATTGCAAGCTAGAACAGAACTCACAGTAACATCCAGTTTTTCTAGAGCAAAAAGTTGGTGGTCAACCTGTACTGACCACAGTAGCTTGTCAGCTCCCTCCATCAGTTTCAGTGTCCCTACAGGGGAAAGAGAAAGTTAAGCAGAGTTCTAAACCAGCATAAAAGACAACAATTTTCTTCCATCCCTATGCTGTGCCACAGAGTTTACATTAGAAACATTATTTTGGGTGCAGTAGATTCCCATTCCAATGTCATTCATTATATTTGGCTTGACATGAACTTGATTTCATGTTTAGTACTCTGTGAGTGGGGAAGCCTGTTTTGACTTCCTTTTCATAGATAATTACTTAAGTTCAAGCTGTGGGTTGCTCCAGACATTTTAAGTGATAGCAATGAGGAAGAGGCATTAAGATGGTTTGCCTTGGAGATCATTATGATTTACTTAAGTCTCAAATGGATGTCCTCCCCCCCCTCCCCAATACGGCTGGTGGTCTTGTTGGGCCTCTGTCTCTCTCTGAAAATGGAAGATCACCTGGGCACCCTCACCCAAACATAGAAATCATTCATCTATAGAGGCAAGGAAACAGTTGGGTAAAAGGCTAGAGCGCAGGTTGTAGAAGACTTGTGATGCCTTCAACCAATCACAGGTGTTGAGCTCATGACAGAACACCTATTCTATACAAAGTGTACTTCTGCACAATGTCAGCCAGCTTTCCAAAGCGATGAGTGGCCTTTTATAATCTGGCCCAGGTAAGCCTTCAGTAGATCACTGTGACCAATCTGCAATACATTTTTCTGATAAGAACACTCACATCCATTCTGATTTAGATACCACAACTACAGCAGTCTATGAGGGACAGGCCTTCGGTCTGCCTCCTTGTGATCTAACGACCCGTGGGGGTTGGCGAGCAGATCAGCTAATCATGAGAGAAAGAGAGGGTGGACTTTAAGTTGAAAGCTGACAGTTAACAGTCAGATAGTGATGGGTAAGGGCTGTCTCAGAGAGGGGAGCCAGGGATTGTCTGTGGGTTAGACAAGGACCTAGGTTAAACTAGGGACTTTCTGTCTGAGCAATTTAGATAGTGGCTATCTGTTAGAGTGAACAGATTGTGAAGTGGCTGTCAGTTAGGGACTGCCTAGATAGACAAGGTTCAGTCTACCTGAGGGGAAGATCAGGAGGGGCTGAAGTGTTAAGACATTCATTAAGCATCACTGTTGAGAGTGCCTAAGCTACCACCTCTGTGAGTATAAAGAAACGAAGTTCCACAGTTGCTTAGACCACAAGATCTACCTACAGTTGCAACTGCAAGGTCAGCTATGCCTAGCCTGGTCTGAGATCGATCAAGGGTCAATAATAAACTGTCCTGTAGCCAAGAAGAAAAATACCTGACTTAAGCATGCTTTGTCCATGCACTTTCCAAGCCAATAGTGATGTAAGAGATCACACATTTCTGTGGTTTGTGTGTTTGCTACAATTGTACAAAAGTTTTGTGCATCCTTTGCTTAGAAATAAACTTTTCTACCTTTCTACCCTTTGTCCCTCGTCATTGGCCGGGGAGGGACGGCGTTTTGGACTTTTGTTCCTATAACAACACCTGTCACGCCACCTGCTTTTGCCTCTGGCCCCAGATTATTGATGAGGCAATGCAGCTTTCAGGCTGAAAAAGGTTCCTCACCCCTAAGCTAGAATGAGGCAAGAATGCTACATAGGCATTGCCTTTGATTTCCAGAGCATTCTTCAGTTGCCTCAAGGTTGTATCCATTCTCTTTCCTGCATCTTCAAGCAGGGTAACTGTGACATGTGAATGATGAAACAATTGAAGCAAATTGACTTCAACCTTCCTTAGTAACATAGCTGTCATTTCAGAGTAACAGTGAGCCAAGTTTTCAAAATGCACACAACAGAATCATCCTAAGCGGTATGGCATGTGCAAGATAGCGTTGACAAAATAAATTAAAATGCTAGATAGAAATTAAATGATGTCTTCCAAACTGGGATGTTAAGTTTTTCAGTCTATATTCCTTCTAATATTCCTGGATGTGATGGTTGCACTAGAGCATGGGTAGGCAACCTAAGGCCCAGGGGCCGGATCTGGCCCAATCGCCTTCTAAATCTGGCCTACGGATGGTCTGGGAATCAGCATGTTTTTACATGAGTAGAATGTGCGCTTTTATTCAAAATGCATCTCTGGGTTATTTGTGGGGCATAGGAATTTGTTTAATAATAATAATAATAAAATATAGTCCGGCCCCCCACAAGGACTGAGGAACAGTGGACCAGCCTCCTGCTGAAAAAGTTTGCTGACCCCTGCACTAGAGGAAATATTTCTAAGCGCTCCTTCAGACAACCTATTTATTTGGCTTTCACTCTGATTTGCTTGCATGAAGCTTATACAGTGGTCAGACTATCTCCAGTCTTTATTGAACATTTGTTCCAATTTGTTTATGGAGTGGCTGCACAACAATGAGAAATCATTCTGTTCTGTTTGTGGGATGTTTACATGTCTTCTTGTTAATCGTTTGTTTATTCCACACTTTCCAACGCATTTCTCCACCACTTTCCTGTTCTTTGTAAGGAATTTGTTGCATTAGGGCAAAAGAGCCCTTCAACCTACTTTAATTGTGCAAATCAAGATTTCTGGCATGTACGTGAATCTCCCCTGCAAAATAGTGATAATCTGGAAGTACCTTAAGTAGTCTCCAGAATTAAAATGTTTTGAGACAGTTTCTGTTTTGGGGTTGATTGCTAATTTGAAGTTTCTTAACCATGAAAGCTATTTCAGCTCAGGTCCCAAATCCTTTGCAGAGATTCCTTTCCAGGAAAGCAAGAGGGCTTACCATCCAAGGTGCAGAGTGCAAACAGACCTGAGCCAGCGTGCTTCTTGGAAGTCCCTGCAAAGACAGAACCCAAGTTGGGAAAGCAGCAGAGCCAAACCTTTCGAGTGCAGCATTTTGCTTTGATTACTGCCTCTCTAAGTGTTTTTATCCCTCAAAATTACAAAGCAGAAAACATATGATAAAAGTCTTGTACTTTTACTGAGTTGAAAGCCTGGAAAAATCCCCCCCTCCCTCCACCCCATCTCTGAGGAAACAGGAGCCTCTTTCTACCCACCCTTATGCAAACTAATGGAGGAAGGTGCTCCATTAGTTGTTTAGATTGAGTAAAAGATGTGGTGGAAGCAAAATACTGTATGTGAAGTGCTCTGAACATTCCAAGAGTGCTGTGTCAATTTTAAGTCAGCCTCTCTACAATCTGTTTTCACCCTGTGACATGCTGACTTCGCTGGGCCAAAGTTGAGAGGAGGAGTGGTAGTCATAGGAGGAATGAGGCTGCAGTTGTGCAGGGGTTAGAATGAGAATCCAGTAGAACAAAAGTATGTCTGTGTGAGAGCAGGTTTGGAAAGAGGAACAGCAGCTGCACAGAAAAGTTCTAGGTGAGCAACCTGCCTTAGGTGCAAAGATGGAGCCTAACTAGATCATGCAGCCTTGAACTCTTCTCCACACAAATCCACTCTATTTCCTCATTTTTACCAAGGCCAGAATTTCTTCCACTTACCTCTGCCAATGCTGCCAATGAGGTGAGTGGAAACATTCTTGTTGTGAATTCTACCTGATGTCTGATGGAGAATGACATCCCGAACTGGAGCTTCCCTAGAATAAAGCAAAGCCTGAAGGGATATCTGGTTGTGATAGCAGTAACATCTTGGAGTCTCATACTCTTAACTAGATTTGATGTTGTTAAGTGACTCTTGTCAAAATGTGGGTCTCCTGCATATCTGTAAAGGGGTAGTTGGGTAAACAGAAATAACATTTAAAGTGGATGAGTGGCAAGTCTTAGTAGAGACACAGAACTCTTTCCCTGGGTTATAGGTATGATAACCTTCTTTCTACCAAATCCCCAAAATATAAGTGCTAGGTTAGCAAACTTTTGTGTTGATGTTCATCTATCACTGAGCTTTGAAAAAGCATTGAGAATAAGCAGCTCCAAGCTGCCCTCTACTTCTTCACTGCATCAGCAGGCGAAGACCCCTAAAACATTATGCAACCTGTTCTGATGCTTATATCTTTGTTAACCCAAGGTACTAATGGAGCTTATAGATGTAATCTCAAAGTCTCTGTCTATAATCTTTGAGAATTCTTGGAGAACTGGTGGCGTTCCTGCAGACTGGAAGCAGGCAAATGTTGTCCCCTTCTTCAAAAAGGGGAAAAAGAAGACCCAGATAACTACCAACCAGTCAGCTTGACATTGATACCAGGAAAAGGCCTAGAACAGATAATTAAACAGTCAGTCTGTGAGCACTTAGAAAAGGATGCTGTGATTACTAAGACCCAGCATGGGTTTCTCAAAAACAAGTTATGTCAGATGAAGCTCCTTTCTTTTCTTTTTTTGACAGAGTTACAAGCTTGGTGGGTCCGGCGAATGCTGTGGATTTAGTGTATCTTGATTTCAGTAAGGCTTTTGACAAAGTCCCCCATGATCTTCTTGCGAAGAAGCTGGTAAAATGTGGTTAGACGAAGTAACTGTTAGGTGGATTTGTAGCTAGTTGACTGACCAAACCCAATGAGTGCTCACGAATGGTTCCACATCATCCTGGAATAAAAGGAAATTCTTTTTGTGAATTTCTATTCCCAGTCTCCTGGAGGACAGCCTTAACACTGGGATGCCTCTCCTCTGACTGGACAGATAGGGTCACATGTAGATCCTTGTTGGGAGAATTGTCATCTTCCACTCTCTAGACTGGCTGGCCAAGCAGGAATAAAACACCTCCCCGTTCATTGCCATTGCCACAGAAATGCTCCTTCTGGAATCCCAAGCTGCGTGGTGTTTCCTGCAAAGATTCACTTGTAACTTCGTGGCTCCATGGAATGAAGATGGACATGAATAATGTTGGAGGCACAGTACCTCGCTCCCTGGGTAACCTCACCTCCTGGCATGCCATAAGGAGACATGGTCCTATGTATGTCTCTCCTAGCATGGTGGGTGCTATCAGTAACTATGCCAGCAATGGCCAACTGATGTCTGTTTGGGCCTAACGTTGCCTGCTATTTTATTCCTTCCGCTTCCAAAATTCTCGCACCTGGGTCCCATGCTTAAATTTAAAACACAGCAATATGGAAAGTTTATTTAGTTTGGCAAACACTCGTAAAAAGTGAAACAGGGGAATCCCCAGAAGTAGATATTCCTATCAAACTTCTAACTGACTGAATAATACATAGCCACATAGTCATGATTTTGATGGCAAAAAAAATGTTCAGGCTTTGTAACAGAACACTAAATAAACCCAAAGGAGGCATTCAGCTAAACAGTTCTGTTAGCCCAAGCATTATTTTTTTTCTGTGCTACACAACTTCCTGCCCCTCCTCTCCCTGCATGCCTTCCACGATCTTTTCCAGAAAGTGGGGGTTGAATCCAGAACATAATTGAGGGGAAATGTGGGGAGAGCAGGGGAGAGGAAGTTCCCCTGTGCAGTCCAAAGTCCATTAGCAACTGTTTAGTTGGATACTGCTCCAGGCCATTTTAACCATGAAGCTGTTCCTGCAGCTCCATAATATAAATAGAGATGGTTAGACTGTCTTACTCTGCCCCATTGGATTCCAGTAGTCTCACCTGCTAGCTGCTGAACTGTCTATCCTCTCTGTCGGAGACTGCTGCTCTGTTTTCCAAGTACACAGTAAGACTGCATAACCACACCCAGGCTGGGACACCATCATCTCAGGAGAACAGTCTGAGCCTGGATTTACAGATAGGCTATCCACCTATTTTAGCCAAGAGAGAGAAAATGGAACCCAAGTAACTGGTTAAACCACCACGTGCCTTTGCTGAATGAGCTGACTACCATGCATTTAAACATGTCACTGTCTCCCCTATTCCCCAAAAAGCCATCCCTTAACCCATCTTTCTTCTCCAAGTACCACCCCATTTCCCTTCTTGCTACCTTTCAGCTCCCAACTCCTGCAGCATGCTGCTCACACCTGCTCTCTCAACTCTCTGTCCTCCAGTCCTGTCCAGTCTGCTTTCTACTCCCTCCACAGCACTGGACCAAGGAGGTAATGAATGCTTTTCTAAAAGGATGGTCCCAAGGTGTCTGAAAGAGGCAGGAGCCCATTCCTTAAGAAAGCCTCATTAGATCCTAAAGACTTGAACTATAGGCCAATTGTAAATGGCCCCTTCCTGGGCAAAGGCACTGATTTTCAAAAGCCTACCTGTCCCTCCAGCAACCACTTTTTGAGTAGCACCAACTGTCCCGTGATATTCTCTGAACTCTCAGATGTGTCTTCCCAGCGAAAGGCTCGCACCACACGGTCTGTATATCCCACCACCAATTCACTCTTCCCATCTCCATCTGCAGAAAGCAAAATACAGCTTAAGATTTGTGTGTTGGCAGAATGCCGCAATGTGCATATGTGGATAAGGGGGGTGGGGTGGAGAGAGACCAAGAAAATAAAAGGTGGGAATGGGAAATGAGATCCTGCTGTTTTCTCCTTTGGTACCTTTTAAAGGGTAGACACCAACAACTCACCAGTAGGTGGATAGCTCTCACTCAGCTGCTGAATACCAGCCACTTTCATGAGATCTGCTCCTTAAATCTTACAGGCCTAAACCATAGCATCTTAGCTATCTATGATTTACTCATAAATGAGCTGAAGGACCTCTCTAACAGTTTAAAACACTGGGGAGACACAGTCTAACTTTTCTAGTTTTAAGGGAGAGTTTGATCATGAGTGCAACACTGGGGGGGGGCTCACTGCCAAGTTCAACTAAAAATAAAAAATATTTCCTTAAAAACCCCTAGTATAAGTGCTTAATTTGCATTATTATTTCTGCTGGATGAGATTTGGTCTTATATTTGTTCCTTCTCTGTCTCAAGTTGCAGAAGAACACTCACGGCTTCAGAAAGACAGAAAGGTTCTTTGGTTTTTTCCCCCTCTTCTGCTTCCTCATTGGCTTGTGTCACTCCCCCCCCACACTCACACTGCATTTCCTATGCTCTATGAAACCCTTGTACTGCATGTTGCCATTGCTCACCAATGTCACTAATCAGCATAACTTTGGTGTTGGCAGGAATGTGCTGCTTGAATCCAAGCTTCTGGTCTTCTGCTGTTGGGAGTTCATGGTGGCCTGAGGCATCAAGGTGCTTGGTGGACGGAGTGAGATCAAAGAGATGAAACCACCCTTCAGCACTCACAGCAACAACCACATTCTGACAGAGAAATGTATGGATAAATAAGAGGTGGTAAGAAAGAGAGGATAGCATGAGCAATGAGGCAACTGACACTCATAACGATAAGCTCCATGCATTAAAAAGGGATTGGGCAACCCCACTGACAGTGACAGAGAACAAATTTATTAATAATTTTTAACGACACCCCATAACTGGAGTTCTCTGGACTGCTTACAATAAAAATGTTAAAATACAATCAAAAAATAAAACGGCAACATCAAATTAGGCAGCAGAGCAACAGCAAGACCTAATTGTGGACAGGCTTTAAGTTTCAACCTTCCAGGTAATAGTGCTTATTTATTTATGTATTCATTCATAGGCATTAACATACCACTTAATATTTTAAGTATCTCCAAGAAGTGTACAGTCTAAAAATAACAAAAACACAACCTAGAACCAGTAAAACAGCAATATAAAAAGACACAAAATGAAAACATAAAACAGTCATCATTAAAGCGGAAAATATTTATTGCATATTTACTATACACAATTCCCTTCCAAGTTTATCAATGACAAAGCATGTATAGAATTTTGCCTGTGCTTTAGTAGTCTCTTGTTTCATAAAAAATTTATAATCTGCCCTTAAAACCACAGGGCTGCTCATTCTGCTCCAACACGCTCAGTCATCCAAAGCTCTCCTGCTCCCGCACCACCACCCCATCCTTTCTTCCCTATGCCTCAAACTGCCTCACCTCTCACTTCCTCCAAGTTCCCCCTCTAACTCCACCACTGGAACAGCTTCCTCATCCCCATTCCCTACTGCAATTAATTTAACTGACATAATTACCTTTTCCCCTTTTTCTACCCTGCCTACATTTCTCCCCGCTTTCTGGGCCAACTCCTTTGTGTCTATTTTCTAAATTATAAGACCCTCAAGAAAGGCACTCATCTTCTAAAGTGCCTTGTTATTTATATAATGCCGTATCTGCTGTGGCTGCTCCCAGACCTTGGAACTCCCTCCCTAGAGAAATTAATTGGCTCCCTTCTTGTTGGCCTTCAACCGAAGGCCAACTGAAGACCTTCTTATTCCAACAGCCTTCTGAGAACTGTTGTGAGTAGCTGGATGTTGGAAGGAGCTAATCCCTTTCATGAGAATAAATCACCCTTTGGGTGAGGTAATCATAGATGCAAGGTGAAATGAGCCAGTTGCTGTAGTAACGGCTCAGAGCCCTGACTTTATCTGTGACTGATGTATGTCATCTAGTTGTAGTGTTCAGTCTGTCTTGTTTAGTGGGTGTGGGTTAGAGCAACAGTGATATTCTATATCTGTATGTTTCAGTAAATATCTGTATCTGAAAAGCCTCCAACTTTCCCATGTATAGCTTTGTCCAGAGCTATTTGCTGAACATATTATGGTATTTTTCGCTCTATAGGACGCACCGGACCATAGGACACACCTTGTTTTAGAACAAGAAAAAAAAAATCTCCCCCTCTCTGCTTAGCACCCTTTCAGAAAAGCGGCAGGAGAAAGGGAGCCCCTTCCATTTCTCCTCCTGCTTGGCTGAAGGGGCGCTGCGCAGGTCTCCCTCTCTGCTGAAGCCAGGAGAGTCTGGCTATCCCTGAAGCCTGTGGAGCGCAGCACGAGTTCCCGCTGTGCTCTGCAGGCTTCAGGTTCCTTTTGCTGAAGCCGGGAGAGCAAGACTCTCCCGGCTTCAGCGAAAGGAACCTGAAGCCTGCGGAGCGCGAAGGGAGCACTCCCTCAGCGCTTTGCTATTGCTGAAGCCAAGGAGCCTGCATTCACTCCATAGGACGCACACACATTTCCCTTTAATTTTTGGAGGAGAAAGAGTGCGTCCTATAGAGCGAAAAATACAGTACTTCTACAATAGTAAAATATTTGAACCTTCCTCTGTTTTTGTGTGGTGACTGGTACTGTGAACGCTTCCACTGTGTGTGTAAAGGTAAAGGTAAAGGTACCCCTGCCCGTACGGGCCAGTCGTGACCAACTCTGGGGTTGAGCGCCCATCTCACTTAAGAGGCTGGGAGCCAGCGCTGTCCGGAGACACTTCTGGGTCACGTGGCCAGCGTGACAAAGCTGCTCTGGCGAGCCAGCACCAGCGCAGCACACGGAACGCCGTTTACCTTCCCGCTATAAAGCGGTACCTATTTATCTACTTGCACTTAAGGGTGCTTTCGAACTGCTAGGTGGGCAGGAGCTGGGAACAAACGACGGGAGCTCACCCCGCCGCGGAGATTCGAACCGCCAACCATACGATCGGCAAGTCCTAGGCACTGAGGTTTTAACCACAGCACCACCCACGTCCTTATTGTGTGTGTATCTTATATCAAATTCCCAACAGAACTGATTGTTTTTAATGAAGAGGTTGTTGCTGTGCTGTTCTTATTGTAATTATGTTTTTAACAAATCTCATGGCTGTCTGTGTGTGTGTGTGTGTGTGTGTTTTAATAGTTGGGATTTTTCTTTGCTTTTAGCTGTTCTTATTTTCTGTAAGTCACCTTGAGTCCCTGTCAGGGGAAAAGGTGGGCTATAAATTAATTATCATCAATATGCAACCCTTATTTCAGTCTCATTCTAAGGTTCAGCACTGTTACAGGGAAGTAATTCCCAATGCTGTATTTCTATGGAAATGTACATAAGATTTCAGTGTTTATTCCCAACATTTTCACAACAATATGAAATATATCACTTTTTCTTGCCATTTGACAGAGGCCAACTTGTTCAATGTTTGAGCCCAATGTTGAGGAACTCATTATCCTTCTTCTCTCCGAGTATTGCAGGAAGAGTTTGAGGTTATTTAGTAGTATATTAGCAAAGAAATAGCACATAAATATAAGCTGTGAATATTTTTTTACCTTTCCTTTATTACATACATCCCCAACACCAACACAAGTAAGCTGGAAGAAAGACAGAAAGAATTTTTTAAAAATAAGGATAACACTTTTCAGTTTAAAAATCCTTAACTAACAAGAAGGGAAAGGTGGTTAAGACAGATAATAAATGCAAATAAATAAAACTATAAGCACTAAATTCTAATGGAGCTCAAGGACAAGCAGCCTTACTCTGCCATTTTTACCTGAAAATCCTCTTTGGGACAGTCAGTCAATCAGCTACAAATCCACCTAATGGTAACATTGTCTAACCAGCATTTCTCTGCAAGAATATCAACGGGGACTTTGTCCAAAACCTTCCTAAACTCAAGTTAGTGATGGTCTGAAGGTACATCATAATGGAGACAGGCAGGAGTTAGAAAAGTCGCTATCAGATCCAGTAACAAAACAATTAAATGTCATCTATCAAGATTGAAACTTGAACTGAGAAACCTGTTTTTACACCAATATGAATGCTCAAGAGATGGCCTTGGAGGAGTCACTTTCCATACTCAACTTAACCCCTTCAGACCCACGGCTACTGATGGTGGATAAATATGCTGATAAATCACTTGCTACCTTCCAATGAATTGTTCCCGGCCCATCACCTAATCTAATCATTCAAACCCCAATCTCATGTCTTTCAATGGACTCTGGAGGCTTCAGTTTGGCACTCCAAGTTTCTGCTCTACAGCGCAGATGAGAGGGAAAGGCAGCAAATGATGGATTAATAAAAAATACTTGGAAAGGTAGTGAAGTGAACGAGAGGGAAAGTCCAAATTCCTATGATGACTCTTCTAGAAAGAGGTCCCCAGTTGTTCTACAGGTGGTCATTCATAACTGGGCAGTGAAGAAACCCAGTGGAATAATGAAAACAGAATCTGAACGGCAAGCAGGAATTCAAACCATTTTAGGAGCTTCCCTAGATTTAGGAAATGGTTTACAGTGTAAATACCTGTCTAATTATGAGTAGAGAGGCAGTACCAATGCCTATGCCTACTCTGGAAATATGTTTTGAACTATTATTTTCCAGAGTTGAGCCCTGCTTTTACCTTGAATAAGTGTCAACTAAGAGACTGACTGTTCTGAATAGGATCCGGAAGGGATCTAGTTCAAGTTTCAAGTTTTAAGTTTTATTGCGGCCAAAGCCAGTGACACTAAACACCACAAGATCAAACAACAAGAAATCAACAACCTCAGAAAAAAAAGGTTACACAAGGGAACTCCGCAGTGTGCCATTCAACGGAAGAGATTTACGCTTCCTAATTACTAAAGTGCAAAATTTAGCCACCTCATATGATATTGAGCTTGAGGAATCTTCCAGGAGGTATTTTCGAAGAATTTCGGGGGAGGATTCCAAATAATATTGAAAGGGTATAAATTTTGATAGAAGCGGTAAAATAAGAAGGGATCTAACACTAATTAGAAACACCAAATGTTTCCCTTGGTATCCACTCTTGAGAACAAAGCATTTTGGGACTAGTTATGTGACCAAACTCTCACCAGTTTCCTTAAAAAATGCTATTTTTGGGCTGTGTCTCCAAGTCATACCCACCATATGCAGTCAGTCATTGTATTTGTGGTCAGTTTCAGGTGGGAGACATCACACATTATCTGTTAGCCTGCCCCTTATATAGAAATCCAAGAGATGACTTTCTGAAACCTTTATTCACACAACCTTGGCAGAAATTGTTTGGTTTCTTTTGAGTGACGATAATAGCTTTATAACATGCCAAAGTGGCCCTCTATGAACTAGCGGGGAGGGGGGGGACCAGGAAAAATGAGTTAGATAAAATCGCTATAAACTGTTGTGGGAATTCAGAGCTTTAATCTGAAAAAAGCTGGATTTGAGTTTGTTGGTGTCTGTGGACTGCCTCAAGTGTGGTGGACTCTCTTTCATTAGAGAATTTTAAACAGGTTAGATGACCATCTGCAAGGGATTGTTTAGCTGTAATTCCTGCATTGCAGGAAGCTGGACTTGATGACCCTTAGGGTCCCTTGCAACTCTCAAAAATTCTTTGATTCTATCTATCAGCCTATGTATGGCATCTACTTAGAAACTGCACAAAGGTCACCGGAGGTAGAAGAATTCAGAGGCCTACAAACTTCAATTTCTACTTACCATTCCTTGACATAAGCGCACATTCCAAGGCTTGCTTTCATCGCTCTTGTATATGAATAGTTTTCCACTAGTGTCTCCCACCACTAGCTCATTTAGCTGGAAAGAAAAAGAACTGATATTAACAAGAAGGCATTTCCCTCCTTTGGTTTTTAATATAGTTTTATTGCATTTTATAACATAAACAAGAACAATGGGGCTGAAATAGAAGGCGATGAACCCTTTCCCTGCAAGCCAATTTTGTGATCAAAATGATCTCCATAGGATGACCCCACTTTATGACCACTTTCTAATAAATGAAAATAAAAAAATTCCTTCCAGTAGCACCTTAAAGACCAACTAAGTTAGTTCTTGGTATGAGCTTTCGTGTGCATGCACACGAAAGCTCATACCAAGAACTAACTTAGTTGGTCTTTAAGGTGCTACTGGAAGGAATTTTTTTATTTTGACTATGGCAGACCAACACGGCTACCTATCTGTTTCTAATAAACGGCAGAAGCAGAAACTAGGGGTCAATATCCCTAAGCCTGGTCTGTCTGAGGTTTTCTGAAACTGCCTGCCCTGGTGGGGCTGCCAGCAAAGGGCAACAGCAAAGAGAACGGTCCCTTTAGGGGTGGCACTTTGGGAGTGGAATGAGGGTGTGGGCCAGCACCCTTGTAATCAAATTATAGTTTTAAAGGAATGGGTTTTAACTTGGGTGCAGGTTGTTTATTGGTGGGAGTATTTTAAATTGTTTGTTAGTGTTATACGTTAATTTGTATATTGTATTTGTATTTTTTTCTTTTAATACGGCTGATTAATATTCTGCAGCCTTTTAAATGTGTTTGTGGAAGGGTATTTTTTTTGTTTTAACTATTTACTGGTGGTTTCACCTTGTATTTTTATCCTGTGGATCTTGTGATGAAGGGTGGTATATAAATCTAATTAATAATACAGTAATAATAATACGTACTCTCCTCAAGACTATTCTTATGCTGCCAATTGCAGGGACTGAGTTTATTTAAGTCCTGCAGCACAACTAATCTGCTGTTAGCACTGCAGGCTGAAGGAAGCATGAGGGAGGATACCTTAGGTTTTACAAGAAAACTCGAAGCACTGGCATCCCTCAAACTCCGGGACAAGACGCTCTGAGGGGCTCTTTACTTTCTTTCTTTTTTGAAAATAGTTTTTTATTAGTTTCCCAACACTTACCCAATATTACCACATTGTTTGCCAATTATAGATACCACTTAATATCAAAATAATTCCAAATTTATACAATGTAATCAAAGTGGTTTCCCGCGCTCCTTGATCATTGTTTTTTGTCCAGTTCTTACATTGCTGCGGTTCTCATATATATATATATATATACATATATGTGTGTGTGTGTGTGTGTGTGTATACAGTGGTGCCTCGCAAGACGAAAAGAATCCGTTCTGTGATTCTCTTCGTCTAGCGGTTTTTTCGTCTTGCGAAGCAAGCCCATTGATGGATTAGCGGATTAGCGCTATTAGCGGCTTATCGGATCAGCTGATAAGCGGCTTAGCGGCTTAGAAAAAGGAGTGGGAAAGGGGAAAAAAACCCGCAGGAACTCGCAAGACATTTTCGTCTTGCGAAGCAAGCCCATAGGAAATTCGTTTTGCGAAGCACCTCCAAAACGGAAAACTCTTTCGTCTAGCGAGTTTTCCGTCTTGCGAGGCATTCGTCTTGCGGGGCACCACTGTATATATATGTGTGTGTGTGTGTGTGTGTGTGTGTATATGTGTGTGTGTGTGTGTCTGTGTATGTATATATACATATATATGGAGCTGAGGCTCCAATACTTTGGCCACCTCATGAGAAGAGAAGACTCCCTTGAAAAGACCCTGATGTTGGGAAAGATGGAGGGCACAAGGAGAAGGGGACGGCAGAGGACGAGATGGTTGGACGGTGTTCTTGAAGCTACCAGCATGAGTTTGACCAAACTGCGGGAGGCAGTGGAGGACAGAAGTGCCTGGCGTGCTCTGGTCCATGGGGTCACGAAGAGTCGGACACGACTAAACGACTAAACAACAACAAAAATACATATATATATACACACACACACTTCTAATTACAAATTCAGTTGGCACGTTAATCATTCGGATAACAGCTGCATTTGGGGCGACTCCTATTCGTGTCAGTAATACCTCATCTAACTTTCCACAGGATTTCAGATGAGGCGCTCTTATTATTTTCCCTTTCTCTGCGTGTCAGTCTGAACCCGTCCCGTTACGCGCCCTCAGCCCGTTCTGGAAACCCTCCGGCTGCCGCCGTCCGGAGGCCATGATCCTGGAGGCTCCTCCGCGCGCCTCCTCCGCTCCCTCCCAATCCCGCTCTCGCCTCGCTAGGCTGTTTACTTTCTCTGCCCACTTCTCCGCTTAGAGGAGCCGCTCGCGACTGGAGCTGGCGGGGCTCCGGGCTGAGGAGGGGCGGCGGCGCTTGGGCCTGCCCCGCGCGCGCTCCTACCGCGTCGTTGTCGGCGTCGCCCAGGCACACGGCGCGCGGGAAGAGGCTCCCGCCGAACTCCAGCGTCACCCGCCGCACGTAGCTGACCGACCTCATGGCGCGCCCCGCACCACAGAGGCCCGAGGCTTTTTGGCCAGAGCGGAGGCGTGGGTGGTGCGGGCAGCCGCTCTAGGACGCGGTGGACAAGCGAGAGCGCAGTAAGGGAGCGCCGTTTGCGGAGGGAACGCGCGTAGAGATACGGCGATGGAAGAGTCGCCCAACTCATGCGAGAAGGCAGAGCTTCCTGGTTCCTTCCGCCATTTTTGTGCCTCGCGGAAGGCTGTGCTTTTGATACTGCAAATCATAATGCCCTGTGGACTGTCCTTCTGAAAATTGGCTGCACAGATAAATTTGTGAACATCATTCGGCTCCTCCATGATAATATGACAGCAACAATCGCAGATTACAATGCCTCTCAAAGTGAACCATTCACAGTGGGATCAGGTGTTAAACAGGGTTGTTTTTATTGCCCCATTCATTATTTTCATTGCCATGATCCTACTTTGTTGAAGGGAAACTCACCATTGGGGTAGAAATCATATACAGTGGTACCTCGGGTTACATATGCTTCAGGTTACATACTCCGCTAACCCAGAAACCTAGTGCTTCAGGTTAAGAACTTTGCTTCAGGATGAGAACAGAAATCGTGCTCCGGTGGCGCGGCGGCAGCAGAAGGCCCCATTAGCTAAAGTGGTGCTTCAGGTTAAGAACAGTTTCAGGTTAAGAACGGACCTCTGGAAGGAATTAAGTACTTAACCCGAGGTACCACTGTATCAAACAGATGGAAAGAAAGCTCTTCAATCTGAGCAGGCTGAAAGCAAAGAGTAAGGTTACTGTAACTTCCGTCATAGAGCTTAAGTATGATGATGACAACGTAGTGTGTGCACGCTCAGAGGAGGACCTCCAAACCATCCTAAATATCTCCGCAGAAGCTTACAAAAAGCTTGGCCTGTTGCTCAACATCCAAAAAACCAAAGTGCTGCACCAACAAGTACAAAATAACCCCTCTGCAGCACCACAAATCCAACTCAGTGGTGTAACGTTGGAAAATGTCCATCACTTCTCCTACCTAGGCAGTTATCTTTCCACAAGGGTCAACATTGATGCCGAAAGCCAGCATCGCCTGAGCTCTGCAAGTGCAGTTTTCTCCCGATTGAAGTGCAGAGTGTTTGAGGACCGGGACATTTGCAAGGAAACCCAAATGCTTGTTTACAAAGCTATTGTACTACCAGCCTTACTGTATGCTTGTGAAACATGGACCACTTATTAATGCCATCTCCAACTCCTCGAAAGATTCCATCAACGATGTCTCCAAAATATTTTACACATCACTTGGGAAGACTGGCGAATTAATACCAGTGCACTGGAAGAAGCAAAGATCACCAGTGTTGAAGCAATGATTCTTCAACATCAACTTTGTTGGACTGGTCATGTTCTGCGGGTGCCCGATTATCATCTTCCAAAGCAACTACAGTGGTGCCCCACAAGACGAATGCCTCGCAAGACGGAAAACTCGCTAGACGAAAGAGTTTTCCGTTTTGGAGGTGCTTCGCAAAACGAATCTCCTATGGGCTTGCTTCACAAGACGAAAATGTCTTGCGAGTTCCTGCGGGTTTTCCCCCCTCCCCACCCCTTTTTCTAAGCCGCTAAGCCGCTTATCAGCTGATCCGATAAGCTGCTAAAAGCCGCTAATAGTGCTAATCCGTCAATGGGCTTGCTTCGCAAGACGAAAAAACCGCTAGACGAAGAGAATCACAGAACGGATTCTTTTCGTCTTGCGAGGCACCACTGTATTCTGAACTTAAAAATGGAAAGCATAATTGCTGGTGGTCAACAAGAGGTTTAAAGATTCTCTCAAGGCAAATCTAAAAAAATGTATAAACACAGACAACTGGGAAACACTGGCCTGCGAGCACTCCAGTTGGAGAACAGCCTTTACCAAAGGCGTCGTGGACTTTGAAGACGCTCAAACTCAGGACGAAAGGGAGAAATGTGCTAAGAGGAAGGCACGTTTGGCAAACCCTCACCGTGATCAACTCCTGCCCGGAAACCTATGTCCCCATCTTACTCAGCTACGAAGGATCGCCAAAGAAGAAGGGTGCATCTGTGACTGGGTACAGCAAGCTTATAAAGCTAGGACTTAAAACATAAGAGTTCAGATATCCTACCCCTTCTTCTATCTAAATTTCAATCTGAGTTTGAAATTAAAAAAATAAAATTTGAAAAAACACCACCACAATATAAGCTTTATTGTAGGAGAGTGATAGACAGGGGTTGTCCCCTGCACCTTGACATATGGTTGGGTGGGGAATCAGCAGCCGGTCAGAGGTTGCTGGACTGCAACTCATCCCCTTTTGGCCATGCTGCCTGGGGAGCTGATGGGAGTTTGAGCCCCACAACATATGGTGGACCACATGCGGTGCCATAATAGACTGTGGCTGCAGCTGAACCCAGGATGTGGCTGCAAGGAGGCAGCAGCCCAGTGGGCTCAGGGCCAGAGGCCTCTCTTCTTTCGTCAGTCATAGAATCATAGAGTTGGAAGAGACCACAAGGGCCATCGAGTCCAACCCCCTGCCAAGCAGGAAACACCATCAGAGCACTCCTGACATATGGTTGTCAAGCCTCTGCTTAAAGGCCTCCAAAGCAGGAGACTCCACCACACTCCTTGGCAGCAAATTCCACTGTCAAACAGCTCTTACTGTCAGGAAGTTCTTCCTAAGGTTTAGGTGGAATCTTCTTTCTTGTAGTTTGGATCCATTGCTCCGTGTCCGCTTCTCTGGAGCAGCAGAAAACAACCTTTCTCCCTCCTCTATGTGACATCCTTTTATATATTTGAACATGGCTATCATATCACCCCTTAACCTCCTCTTCTCCAGGCTAAACATGCCCAGCTCCCTTAGCCGTTCCTCATAAGGCATCGTTTCCAGGCCTTTGACCATTTTGGTTGCCCTCCTCTGGACACGTTCCAGTTTGTCAGTCAGATGAGCTGTATGGAGCTGTATGGTCAGGGACCAGCCTTTTATGGGGCAGATGTGGGGTGAGCACTGCTTTTGTTGTTGTCTAGTCATGAGGGGGGATCTGGGCAATGAGTTATGCTGGGATGCTACCCAGCAGGGCTAGCATAACAGGCAGAAGGGACTAGATTTGAGCCAGGCACCCCTTACACATAAAAAATAAGCAGCCCTTGGTGCCTGGTGGTGATGACTGGGTGTTGGAGCTGGGTGCGTTCACAAATGCTCCATGTCTGATACCTGTCTGCAGCTCTGGCTGGTGGTAAGGGAGCTGTTCTGTAGAGTTTGTAATATGGGGTTGAGTTCCAGGAGCCCCCTATCTTTTGTACCTGACATTTTTTTGGGGAAAGTTAAGTGGCGGCGTATGTCCCTCTTCCTCCTGGTGGCACTTGAATTCCCATCTGCTGCTTCTCAGGTGTGTGCATGCTAAACACTTGGGTTCAATAAATGTTAAGATTTAATTTGAGCTTACAGTATTGTGTTAAAACAGGATGGCAGACTTGTTTGCCTGAAAATGTGTGCTAGACTCATTTTAGGCCAGACCAAATACACATGGGGAACAAGTGAGAAATAATCTTCCTCAGATGTTGATCCTACCTCTGGCAAAGATGAAAGAGGAGCTAGTATAAATCAACATACTCCAATTTAACCCAGGGGAGATTCTCCCCCGCCCCCCGACATCCCATTTTCTCCACTCAAAACCGAATGGACCCCAATATTTCATCGATTCTGCAGTAAATTATGGCACACCACCATATACTCCAGTATGGTGCCTCACAGTCCCATTACACAGCTGCATAAGTGTAATGATTTTTAAAACATTTTTAAGGGATAACCAGTATAATTATGTAGGGTGGGGTTGGCAACACAGGTTTCCTTCCTCAGTTCGTGTTTTGTTTTTTTTTAAAAAAAATACTACTGCCACAGGGACTGGTGGAGTTCCTAGCCTGGTTTGCAGCCATTGCCCAGCAAATGCCTCCAAAGGGCACTGTATCGCAATTTACCATTCTTTCCAAGGACACTGGGGGTGGGCATTGGCTGCTCCTGATGTGCATGGATTGCATCTTTCCATTCATGGCTAGAATGCAGGTGTTGCTCTCTGGCTGGTGTGTTTCAGCACTGTTTTTATGGATGCTGTGTGAACGCCTCGTGGTAGTTTAATTCAAAGTTTCACAGAACATGGCATCTACTCAACACTTCCTTCTTTTCTTTTGGTACTTTATTGCTCAAGCTTTGGACCTCACAGTCTTAATCTTCAGCAATGTGCAAAAGGGGAGGCATTACAAGAAAGGTGACAACACTTGCCCATGGGAGAAGGATGCTTGTGTTGACAGAGGAAATAAGACAGGATGAGGCTATAGTAGAAGGGACATAGTGGTTTTGTTTGTTCATAAGTCTCCCATACAATTTGCCTTATTGTGGGTAAGATGATTACTTTAAAAAAAGGCCAAAGAAACAAAGTGAAGAGTGGGATTTGGGATTAGATTAAAGTGGAACCCAAGAGAGATGTCAGTGAAAAAAACAAAATGGAACTAAGGAGGAAATGATCCTGATAGAATTCTCAAGATCAAGAGCAACCAAGTCAGAATGCATGATTGAATAAATAACGTCCCTAAGATTACTCCAGGTCTGCTCTGCCACTTACATTTCCTATGCAGACAGACATAAAGCAGCACCATAGCCCCAGCCCCTGCCTCTTATTCAATCAGATAGAAAAATAAAGGTCTAGTTCACTGGAAATTCTTCAGTTTTACAAAACTAACAGAACTGCATTTCAGCTTCAAGCTTCTACATCATCTGCTTTTTCTTCAACTCCATTCTGTTTGTCATCTTTCATTTCTGTCTCTTCTCTGCAGACTGCATCAGCTTCCACCTACAGAAAAGATATGGCAGAGGAAAACATAGTAAGAAGGAATCTCACCTCTTAAGTTGCTTGAGTGTTATTAAAGCAGGGTTCCCCAGTTTTTGATACAGTAATCTTCTAAACCAAAGGAATATATTCCAAATTGAAGAGTTATGAAACAACTAACAGAGGGCTTAAATCGGGAGCTGTCAACCTTCTGAGGCCTGAGAGCACATTTTAATTTTTGAGCAAGTGCTGCAAGTACCATCTCCTATTATCACCCCCGCCCCCGCTCCCCTGGATCAGCTCCCCCACCCAAAAGGAGAAAGTGGGTCACACACTTCACTTTTAAGGGATCTGGATAGAAGTTGGATCCAGTAGATGTTCAGCACGTAGAGCTGAAAGATGGAATGGGAAAGAGTGTCCCTCTTCCAAATTCTTCCTGTAGCTTAAGGTACTTTTTCAAGAGAGGAAAAAGTAACCACCCTCATCTCATGACCACCCAGGGAGTTGGGGACTTAAGAGGGTTTAAAAGTAAGGAATGGCTTGGGAGCACCTAAATATGTTCCAAGAGGAATGTATTTTAGGAAAACTGCTGAAACACTGACAATCCATAGAGGAAAATGAAATCATCGCCCTCTTATAGTATACAAGTTTGGGTGAAGACAAGACTATTTTGTTTACTGGTGAAAACGTAGGTGTGATTCTGCAGAACACTCCTGCTTACCTTTGCTTCCTTGCCTGCAAGTCTTTGAAACATGTTGGCATACATCTTTTTTTCTCTCTCATGCTGCTCACGGATCTTTTGCTGACAAATTATTAGCTGCGCTTTGGCTGCTTTGTTGCTTGGGTAGAGCTGCAGCACCTTCTGGAAATCTGCTCTGGCTAGTTCATAGTCATTGACAGCCAACTCAGCCTCCCCGCGGCGGAAAAGGCCTTTCTCGTTGCTGCTGTCTAGCTCCAGAGCCTGGCAGGCAGGTGAGACAAGGTAAAGAAAAAATATTAGGAAAAATATCCAAACATCATCATGAGAACATACAACTAGAGATCTCTGGTGCTTTTGAAGCATGCACTTAAAGGAAATGTTGTGTTTCAACACAAAATGGAGTATAATGTACTTGTTATAACCTAGGCTCTCAAAATGTGGTGAAGACCTCCAGTAAGAGACCTAAAACGTCTTAAAGGTTTATGTGTGACAGATACAGCTCAGCAGCCTTAGAGAGGGAGGGGATGAGATACAGCAGCAGCCTCACTTATCCAAAGAAGGAAGGAGGGAGGGAGCAGCAGCAAAGAGAAAAGAGGAAGAATGTGCTTGCTTGGGGGACTGGGAAGAAAAGTATTGATACAGAAAAAGAACTGCTCTGCTGCATGAGGCTATTTTAGCATACTGTTCTCAGCAGTGACCAGCCAGATGATCAGCATGAATCTCTTCCCCTGCTGCTTCTATTTGCTCCTTGGTCTTCCAAAGTATAGGTTCTGCCATTATAGTTACTATGGGTGGATAGACCTCTCAGCTGTCAATCTGCCTTCTCATTATTTGACTCCATCTATGCTATTCACAACTCACTCACAAGGTGCAATGACCATTAGCTTAGATAGATTCAAGGTAAAAAAGATTAGTCAAATTCACAGAGAAGTGGTTTATCAGTGGCTAATGGGAGGCAAGGGCCTAAACTGGGTATGGTGTAAGCATCTTCTCCCAAACCATTTTAAAGCAAAAGCAGCTTTAAAAGCAGCTTTTGGGTGTCGAGAATTGAACAGCCAAAACAAGAGTTTGGGGGAGAAAGTGGCTGCTTAACTTTCCATCTCTGACTGTTTTTTGGCTCACCACCCTTTCCCACTCGAAACAGGTCGGGTTGGAAAGGTATTCACTGAGCGACTTTCAGCCATTTTCCCACACAAATGCCCAGATTACAAAGGCTGTTCTTAGCTTCCCGCCTCCCCTTCATTTAGTTTTACAGCAGTTGGGGAGTGGGAATATGTTGGGGGAAGGGGTGTTCTGAGGCAGACAGCACACAATCTGCCTGGGCATCCATTCTGTAACTGGTGGGGTTAGGGCAGTTTTA
The DNA here is from genome assembly GCF_964188305.1 of Podarcis bocagei. NCBI lineage: Eukaryota > Metazoa > Chordata > Lepidosauria > Squamata > Lacertidae > Podarcis > Podarcis bocagei. Next base: position 6,475,047 of record NC_138134.1, read on the forward strand.
GGGGCTCAATCAAGCTTTGGAAAGCTGTTCACATATGACACTAGCTTGTTTATCCTCTTCTATATCAGCATGGCGGTATCTGCACATATTGGGGATACTATAAGAGAAAAGGAGAAAGGCTAAACTAGTGAGTTCTTCTCAAGTTCCCCTACTTGGCACAGGCCATGAATATACAATTAATAAAAGTTTTATGGAATAGTATTCCCATTTCCAGCTTTTGCAACTCAGTTTTTCATGTCACAGGAGTGCAGCAGCTGCTGTGTTAGCTGGAAAACCAACTGGTCTGAAAACAGCTTCACAAATACAGTGGTGGCTCGCAAGACGAAAATAATCCGTTCCGCGAGTCTCTTCGTCTAGCGGTTTTTTCGTCTTGCGAAGCAACCCTATTAGTGGCTTAGCGGATTAGCGCTATTAGCGGTTTAGCGGCTATTAAAGGCTTAGCGGCTAAAAGGCTATTAGTGGCTTAGAAAAAGGGGGGGAATCGCAAGACGTTTTCGTCTTGCGAAGCAAGCCCATAGGGAAATTCGTCTTGCGAAGCGCATCGAAAAACGGAAAACCCTTTTGTCTAGTGGGTTTTTTGTCTTGTGAGGCATTCGTCTTGCGGGGCACCACTGTAAAAGGATTTAATTATTTTAAACCCACATACACACTATATCACTAGTCCAATAAAGGGTACCATTTGGGTATCCTTTGCACATCTTCAATCACAGCACAGCCCGGGAAGCTTGTTATTACTGGCTGACACTCCTGCCTGCATTCCTGGATATCTAAAGTGCTGCTTACTTTGTTGCAGTTCTCCAGGGCCTGGGAATACTCCTTCAGCTTCAGATGGCACATGGCCAGGTTCAGATGGGCGGCAAGTCTCAAGCTCTCGGCCTTTGCTTCCTCTGCATCCGAGAGTCCTGTTTCATGTTCCAGCCATGACACTATCTTCTTGTATTGTGATGCTGCCCGTTTGTATTTTCCCTCCTGGAATGCAATCAGTATGGCATCAGACTCAAATGGATTAGAGGGCCATATTCCCTACCCAGCAGATCCCCAGCAGGCAGGCTGACATAATGTCACCATTATGTTCAGCTGAAGCTAGAATAGGGCAAAAATTCTAATGTAGCTTTAGTTGCAGGTAGCCGTGCATGGTTAGTTGGGCAGAACGTGAATTCTACCTCAACTCATGGGACGCGGGTGGCGCTGTGGGTAAAAGCCTCAGCGCCTAGGGCTTGCCGATCGAAAGGTCGGCGGTTCGAATCCCTGTGGCGTGGTGCGCTCCCGTTGTTCAGTCCCAGCGCCTGCCAACCTAGCAGTTCGACAGCACTCCCAGGTGCAAGTAGATAAATAGGGACCGCTTACTAGCGGGAAGGTAAACGGCGTTTCCGTGTGCGGCTCTGGCTTGCCAAAGCAGCGATGTCACGCTGGCCACGTGACACGGAAGTGTCTCCGGGCAGCGCTGGCCCCCGGCCTCTTGAGTGAGATGGGCGCACAACCCTAGAGTCTGTCAAGACTGGCCCGTACGGGCAGGGGTACCTTTACCTTTTTATGATTGTGGAAAGGAAGCATTAACTAGGTGTCTCAGGAAAGCTAGACTATCACGCTCATCATCTCTGACAACTGGCTCTGTCGACTTGGGCTGACAGAGGTTGGAATCCAATATTTGGAAGGACACATTTTTTCCATCCCTGCTATGAGTAGCTCAGCTCAACATATTGCATATCTATCTCTTGTTGCACCCACCTCTTCCCTAGCACACATGGGAATTATGATATATTCCTTGACTCCTTAGTTTCTCATTGCATAATGGACAGAGTGGCATTTAACGCTAATCCAATTTACAGTGTAGATCAGGGTAGATAAAAGGTACATTGGGATTTACTAGTAGATCTCTGGATGATTTGCAGTAAGTCAGCAAGGATTTCTGACTCCCAATTGCTTAACACTTGGTTGCATGGACCAACTAAAAAAATAATTGCCACAGAAGCAGAGTAGTGTATGTTCCTCAACTGTTCAGCTTTGTTGACAATGTTCGGGACCTTAAATGACACACTTCTGGCACAGGAAGACCAAAGTGAATAGGTCCCTGACATATAGCATAGGGGTGTAAGAGAAAGGGCTATCATTGCTCTCCAAAATATCTTTGCAACAATGAATTAAAACACTGTTTTTAAAAAAACAAAAACAGATGGGATAGTATTGTTTAGTAGTGGCTCCCCTACCGAGATGGCCTCTGACAGTACATGCATCTTTTACATTCTTGCTGGATAGCTGTGAGTTTGCCAGGAGTGCCAATGATTAGACCAATTCCCACACTGTTTCAGACTGACCAGTAGGAATTTACAGGCTATAAGAAGAGAATTCAAGGGAATCTCTCTCATACTGCTTTGTGGGATCTCCCACCTTGATGCCCAACTCTGAATAAGATCACAAGCACCCTCTAGATTCACCTAGGATGATTCAATATGCTTTCATGGGGTCAGAGAACATGAGGAAACAGAACGCTCATGGCCCATTAAAGGGGCTCCCTGTTCTGATCCTGGTCTTCTCCCACCTTATAAAAATGAAGATCCAGCCACTTGGGCTGCCATCCCATCTGGCTGGATGCCCCTCTAGGACAACTAACTGTATCACTCCTAGTACCATGGGAAAATCCTTGCTACCCATGTTGAATGAGGGTCTTGTATCTATCTAGAGTGGCCTCTAGTTAAAAAAGACAGCGGAGGGAGTATATGGCCTATAAGGCCACAAAAGCCTCTTGGATGCTAGAAGGCAAGAATTTGCTGAGTGGGAAAGGACCATTCCTTGTCTCTTAATATCAAAGATTTTAAGCCCTGCCTTCTGCTGTAGGGGCACAGGAGTTAACCTGCCTTCCCTCAATGGAGTACAAATGTTGACAGCTTTATTCCTTTCGAAGTTGTAGTATTTATATTCTATGCTATCATCTCAGCCTATCCAACAGGTGCCAAAAATTTCACTGCCGTAGGCATATGCGGCACCGGGGTGCAGAGATCTGCCTGGCACCCCCCCCCCCCAGGCACGCAGGAGGGCGGAGCTGGCCGGCCACCTCAGCATCTTGCTGGCTCGGTCACCCCTGAACTCACGACGCAGAGCCAACCGCAGCAGCAGGGCCCACCACAGCACTCTGACCAATGGGTGGGCTCTTCCCCAGACTCAATTCTCGGGCCCTGGACTCTCGGCCTAGCGCCACTGAGAGCCTGGCACCCTGCACCCCTAGTGCCTATGGGTAAGACGGCTCTGGCCGTAGGCAGAGTACAATATAGATTAATAAAGCTTTGAAAACTTTGCTGTACATCACACTCAGGTAGATTTTGGGGCATTAGAATGAGCTAGTGAAACTATGGGCCTCACTTTTATGACTATGGTACCTATAAGCAAGTTTCAGCATTGGAAACAGTTTCCTTCCATTCCAACATACAGTGCTTTTAGTCCAAATTCCAATCATACACCCATACCACAATTTCAGAGGAATGCAAATCAAAAGATATGGCACACTCAACATTACTTCAGTATCTGCCAGGGGTTTGAAATCCCCTATTACACTCACTTTGAAATACTGAGTGCCCTTTTCCTTTGCAATGGACCCTTGTTCCAGCTTTTCGTTGGTGTTCATCTCCCACGACTCCTTAGCCTGTCCAGACAAAAAAGAAACCAATCAACGGGGTGCTTTTTTGAAGACAAGGCATCTATGGAAGAATGGCATGTAACTGTATAGAAGCGTAAAGTGGAGAGACACCAGGCAAGCAGATACACACATCAGTTTACTGCCTCTACTGCTGGCCATAAACCACACACTGACGATGTGGCACAAGAAAATGGAAGCAGCAAGCAAGGGTAACCTGGTCACCACATTCAGGGCTGGTTAAATGTAAGTCAGAGGAATAATACATCTCTTGAGCTATGTCTGTACGTCTCGTATGCCGATGCTGCACACAGCAGAAATTTAGCATTTAGCGCCTTGCTGTCCCTTCCTTTATTTTTGGGTCTTCTCCCTATACAGTATCCCAAAACATCAGATTGTGCTATGCTGTTTTTATAGCTTCTAGATCTACCTGCAACGTGGTTCCCTGTTGCAGCCAAAGTGCAACAAAGCATCTTTCCAGTGGTCTTCTCTCGATTATGTCCAATGGAAAAAATAGAAATTGGGGGCATTGGGTTTTTATGAACTATTTTCTTTTAAAATACTGAGTAAAATAGTTTCTAAATACAAGGTTTCAAAATTTTGTTTTACCCGCCCTTTATGTCCTCCGAATGATTTCTAATAATTGTGTAAGACAGTTTGCAGTACTAGGCCATTGCAATTCCTGTACAACTCTCATATCTCTCATCTCTTTCATATTACTCCATCTTCTGCAGTGTGTGAAAGAAAAGGTTTGGAAACGTACAACCAAATCACTAAGCAAGTTAATACTGTATGTGAAAAAGTAGAGATGCTTGTTTCAGTACGTGTGAACCATCAGTTCTGTGAAATCCATGGAGATGAAATTGAAAGCTAAAATCAGAAACTACTGATTTGAAATGTGAGGTGATAATATTTCAAGGATCTATTATTTATTACTTAACAGTGCAACTGCATCCATGTTTACTCAGAAATCCTACTGAGTTCAATAGCACTTGCTCCAAGGTATACAACTACAGGATTGCAGCCTAAATTTGACAACTGCTATATCATATAATTTAATTTAATTTAATGTGTGATAGATAAGGCAGTTGTAGAATTCCTTTCCCAGGGAGATCTACCAACCTCCCTTTCTTCCAGTTTTTAGTAAATGCTGAAATGTGACTCTTGTCTTTTGTACAGAATACCTTCCAGCCACACAATAGCAACCCCCCCCCCAAAACACACCCTTCCATTCTCCTATGCAGGCATGCAAGAGGCATGATCACAGTTTAATGACATACTTCACCCTGGTGAAAACAGTTAAGAGGATACATAACAGGGTTCATGTTGGTGTGACCTGGGGAGAGCAGACATGGCTCTGGCTTGAAAAGTGATGCGTCCCCTTTACTCACTGGCTGCCTACTAAGGTAAATTCCCTGTGCTGTTGGGCTGGCGAGGTAGTGTGGGAGGGTTTTGTGAAGGTCCTGGCTTTGGTGTGTGGGAGCTGGTTCAGCAGCCTCCTGCCTGCTAGGTTCAACAGACCTCTGCTCCAGTTCCTCAGACATTAACCCTAACGCTTCTGATTCGTTTATCCTCGTCACTGAGTCATGACACCACCATTCCACAGTGAGACTAAGACTGGCAGGGAACCAGCAGTATTAGCTGGAAATTCCTCTGGAGCATTCAGGTATCAATCAGAAAGGAAGATGGAATTAAGAGCAACCTTGATTTATATTTTTTTTAAAAGAAAACTTTATACATTCATTAAGCATAATTGTTTTTGGCATCCATCTGTCTCGAAAGACAACGGAGTGTGCCTCTGGGGGTGAAGTCAAACCAGTGTTCAAAACTAACTGGGTGCCAGTTGCATTTTGCAACCCAAGAGCACCCCCTTTGCAACCAAGTGGAAATTTACTGTCCCAGAGTTTGCAACTGAAATCTCACACTGTGGGAGAGAGTGAGGGAAACATTCCTGACTGACTACAAAAGCTGAAAAGCTGTCACCAGCTATTGAGCTTCTGGCCTTTCCTTTCAATGCTGCTTTCCATGAAGCCTTTTGATGTGCTGTGGCTTTCCATTGTGAAACGATGTGCATAGCTGGCGATATCAACCCCCCCCCAAACAGGATGAGGCCATTCCCACCCTTCACCAGGGATTCCAAAGGTTGTAGCAGCAGATTTTTAAAACCATCCCCACCCTAACCTGCTCCAGATATAATATTACAACAAAAAACAATAGTAATATCACATGGAACAAATAAGTTTAAATCAATAAAAATAATAAAAGTTGGGAAAGTATATTGTAGCTTCATTTTATGCAAGTTATTGTAATACATTTCTATTTCTTTCGCCACACACATCCTGTCATGGATGGATTAACGTGAACCCTCTTTCTATCTCCTTTTCATTAGAAGAAACCCCTCCTTTGCTTACCTTTTCAAAACTTTTAAGTTTGATTTCATACTGTAGCTCTGCATCTGGAGGGATCTGAAATTTTGGTTTCCCAGCACTTCCAAAACCATAGCTGTGAAAGAAATGAGACGCTTCTAAGATCCAGATCTGCTTGTTTTTCCTCCTTCGAAATCACCCACCTCTAAATAAGCGACCTCATAAGACTGTCTACAGATATACCCAATCCCCAAAGCTGAGTCTATTTGCAGTGGCAACAATAGGGTGTGCCTCATGCACCCAAGAAAGTGGTGTTTCAGGATTGCTTCAAAGCAAGGTGTATATACCTGGGCTTGAGATACACCACGGACTCTTCCAACTTATCCATTTTCTGAAGTGCTTTGTCCACGCCAGGAGGAAGGTCATAGTTTTCTCCCTCTCCTACTTCAAACCGCAGCTCCCGTTTGTCAAATAGTCTGTCTCCATGCCGACCTTCCACCTCAACTGATACAAAAAATGGCATGTTTAGACGGGATTACTGGGATTATATATATTATCCTCTTTCAGCAGTTTAAAGCACTATATCAATACTAAGCATGATTATCTAGCATGGTATGAGAGGAGACAGGGGTATAGTTACTTAATACAGCCAAACCATGCCTTTTAGGATGGCTTGCAACACAGTCAACAAAAAGTAATGGTACACTAATATTCCAGATTATTAAAGCAGTTAACAATAGAACATTAAAAATAGTAAAAGCTGAACAATTATAAAAACCCAGCACCATAAAATTACCCAAACATGGACAGGAAGAAAAATGTCTCCATATACAATTTCTGTAATCCCTAACCATCAGCTATGCTAGCTGGGACTGATGGTAGTTGACCTTTGGAGGGCCACATGTTCCCCATTCTGCCAAAGCCAACAAAGAAAGGTCTTTTCCTGGGAACAGTCTTCCAATGCAGGGTCACCATAGAAAAGGCCTCATCTCTGACGCCTGTTAGCCAAGACCAGGAGAGCAGGACTTCAGATACTAATTTTAACATAATGCCATTTTCTTTTCTTTTTTTGAAGGAAGTTCTTTGATAACAGAACAAAAAACTTTTAGTTTAAGGAGTTAATGCACTTGGAAACTTATTCACGCTCCCAAATGCATAAAAAGTGTCTGTTATGGGACCTGCCTCAACATCCCCATCCATCATCTTTTTACTGCTACTTACTCTCCACCATAGCTCCCTCGTTGGGTTTGGAGTAGCCTTCTCCCTTCTTACGAATTCTTCGGATAATTCCACCATCTTCATCATCTGTGAGGTCTTTACCCTTGAACTCAAACAGCTCTATCTAGAGGAATGAACAAAATAATGCAAATTCAGATTTAGCCCATGGTGAAATTCTGAAGGGTTGACTTTATCACAGAAAAGTAGGAGGAAAAGTAGCATTATCTGAAGATGCATCATCATTATTATTATTATTATTATTATTATTATTATTATTATTATTATTTTAAGTAACCCTCATTTAAAACCAGGGTGGGGGTTGGGAATTGAAACAGATAATTTGAACATGTATGATACGAAATGAAGTTAAAATAAAAATGAACGGGGGGGGGGGGGAAGAATTATTGAAAAGCTAGCCCAGTGACCAGAACTATGAAAGGAGTACTCAGCTACAGTGGTGCCTCGCAAGACGAAATTAATTCGTACCGCGAGTCTTTTCGTCTTGCGATGTTTTTCGTCTTGTGAAGCACGGTCCGTCGCAACTGCGCCTCTTCAAGCGGCTTTAAGAAAAAAGCGAACAAACTCGCAAGACATTTTCGTCTTGTGAAGCAAGCCCATAGGGAAAATCGTCTAGCGAAGCAACGCAAAAACCGAAAAACCCTTTTGTCTAGCGAGTTTTTCGTCTTGCGAGGCATTCGTCTTGCGGGGCACCACTGTAATGCAATATTGGAATGGGTACCTAGGAGAATGCCTCTTCCCAATTGAGTCCCTTTCCATTACCACATGCTAAGACCATCAATTCTGCTTCACATGCATGTGCAGGAAGGCAAAAGGCAGAGCCCTCAAACCAAACTCTCTTTTCAGCCGTTTCTCTTGCAGTTTGTATGGCTGACTAAACCATTTTTACTGGAAAGACATTTTGAAGACTCTAAGATTCTATGTTTTAATTACATTGAGATCTTTTACTCTATCACTTGGTCAACTTTTCTGTTTTATTTCTGAATTTGGTTTTATACTTACAGCAGTAAACTTGAATGAATAAATCTGTTATTTCATTTCTTACAACAAAGGTAATACAGGGCCTGTACTCTTCAAATATTGTTCTGTTTTCGCCAACCAAGTTCCATATCTACAGGGACTCATTGATTCTGCTGCCTTTGGCACCAGCTGTTCAGCTTTTAGCCTTGGCAAACATGTACAGCTGCTTTGGACAGCAGTTGTCCTGCTTCTGCTACAGATGAAAGAACAGCCTCCCTGGCTTACCTCAAAAATCAGTGTGGCATTGGGAGGTATCTTAGGGGGACTGCCAGCAGAGCCATAGGCATATTCTGGTTTGCAAGTTATTTGACAAAGTTCTCCAAGTTTCATAGTTCCCACAGTGATGTCCCAAGCTTTGATGACTTCACCTAAAAAGAAGAATTTGGCCACATTACTAAAAAGCAAGCACCTGTAAGAAGCTGCTGTCATCAGTAGTCATTTATCCACATTCTCTCTGCTAGCAAAAAGCAAAGACATTGCAGGGATAAGCCCCAAAGAAGATCACAAACTCCAACTGAACTAAAGAATCAGGACACCTCTTTGACACTTGTCTATCCATATTAGGAATGTTGAAGAAGAAAAAGTGAAGAGGAAGTTCACAGATTATTACTAAAAGTACTGGAATACTTTAAAACAGGGTTTCCCAAATTTGGAACTCTAGCTGTTTTTAGAAAGCTGATCCCTGATCATTGTTTCTGCTAGCTAGGGATGATGGGAATTGTAGTCCAAAAACAGTAGGAGACCCAAGTTTTGGAAACCCTGCGGGGAACTCCTGCAGGGCTCCCCACACTGTGGATGTCTGTCTGGCGCACGGGGTGCTCTGCTTCAGGGCGCCCTGCCCGCCGGGCAGCAGGCTGCTGTCCGCAGTGTGGGGAGCCCTGCGGGGAACTCCTGCTGGGCTCCCCACGCTGCGGATGTCTGTCCGGCGCGCGGGGCGCTCTGCTTCAGGGCGCCCTGCCCGCCGGGCGGCAGGCTGCTATCCGCAGCCTAGACATCCCTGTGGGACCTTCCACAAGGGGTGCCTAGGCTGCGGATGTGTTCCCGAAGCGCCGGGCGCTCTGCTTTCAGGGCGCCCGACGCTCTGGGAAGCAGGCTGCTATCCGCAGCCTAGACAGCCCTGCGGGAACTCCCGCAGGGCTGCCTAGGCTGCGGATGTCTTCCTGAAGCCTGGAGAGCGAGAGGGGTCGGTGCGCACCGACCCCTCTCGCTCTCCAAGCTTCAGCGAAAGCCTGCATTCGCCCCATAGGACGCACCCAGATTTCCCCTTCATTTTTGGAGGGGAAAAAGTGCGTTCTATAGGGCGAAAAATACGGTACTTCATTACACTTATATTTGTGCAAACTGTAGTTGTGCCTAACAATTTATACTCATCGTATTAGCTTGATACATTTCTATTTAACAGAGCAACAAGTGAAAATAGCCTGTGTGGCATTCCTGACAAACAACAATTGTGAAAGCAAACCTGCATATGCTATTGTGGCTTCTATTCAACTGTATTTATGAAACCACATAACAATTAAATTCTGTTCCCTTAATGAGAAGACAATTATATACAAAAGTGTAGGACAACGAACATTTTACACTACAACTTAAGAAGAGGATCATCATTTAATATGGAATATGCAATGCATCATTTTTTTAAAATGCTATTGAAGAGGTCATGTTATTGTGTACAAGGCATAGAACGCACTACCTTTGCCGAAGTCAAACGAGAACTTGTCCTTTCTGTCCCGGCTTGAGTCAAACTTTGTGCCATCTAGAAGCCACCCACTATAGTGAACAGTCACTTTATCACCAATCATGGGTGATTCTGTCCCTGTCCCTTCTTTCTTGATAATCTGTAGTGGGGGAAACAAAACAATATTTATATGAACTACTAGGAAGCCATGCTACCCTAAGAAGTAAACCAAGTTTGTTAAGAAAGATTTTACAGATTGCTGTGGCAATGCCATCTGATACTAGTTTTACCACTATTTTATTTTATTAATTCAACAAGTGTTAAAGGGTTGGGTTGTACTTCACTGTTTTTGAATGTAATCAACACTGCAAAATTCCATTTCCTGCTGTTAAAGATTTAAGACATCTTGACTGCAGCTAACAGCACCTCTAAGTTACTAGGCTTCAGTTCACAAACCCTCACTATAAAATGAGATTTTGTGATCAGTTCTGCATGAGAAAATTGTGATGATAAATACATAAAACCATATTAAAGAAACTAGCAACACTCCCTTCTCTACTTAGATCACTGTCAGAGCTTCAGCTCAGTTTTATAGTGATGTTTAGTCCACCTTTGAACTATTCAGGAATTACAAATGTTTTTGGAACAGCACAGCTGTTAAATGGACATCTGTCCAAGTAGAGCCCTCTAGCATGACTCTTCAGCTATGACTGCTTTATACAGTCAGTATAGTCAAACTAAGAACTGGATCTCATGTAAATGGGAGAAAAGTACAATGTTTGTGCCTTGTACATTATTTTTCTAGGGGTGGTGGTAGCATAATTTAATTTCTGCAAAACTCTACAAAGTAGGCTAAACTAAGATTGACTACCACAAGTGAGCTTCATGGCTGCGTGGGGGGGGGGGGGACATGGCTGTTCTGGGACATGAGTTGAAGATTTCCACAAAAAAAGAAACGAACTCTACAGCAGCAGATTCCTCCCCTTGCAAACTTAAGCAACTCATGATTACTATTACACAGGTTCATCAGCTCCAAAAAAAGTTATTATTCACTGACTTTTCTCCAGGCTGACAGGTGTGCACACAGAGAAGGAATACAAAAGGAGCACTCTGTCACCACCAGCTTCAGCACTAAAAACGTGCCAGCAGCCGAAATTGCTGGATTTTTACAGTGTGCTCCTTAAATTTAGTATTTATCAATTAGAATGAACACAGAATAAGTTCTTTTTAAAAAATCAATTTTTATTGAAAGTTTTCCACATAAGATACAATAAAAATCACACTAATTTAAACAAGAAACAGATGGGGGGAAAGATGAGCAAAGGAAGAAGAAAATGAACTTACAAAGTCCTCTATCAAAATTCAGTCTTAACCCTTATTCCACACACAGAAAAGTGAGCCCTCCCAGCTCCCACCTGGGAGCCTCCCCCTCTTCCCCCAGCCTCTCACTCTGGGAGATCCTCTTTGCCTTGCCCCTCACAGAGGGCCCTTCATCTTGGGATAGGGAACTTCAAATTACAGAACAAAACGTAAGTATAACAAGGAGGAGGAAAAAGAAAAAGGAACCATAAGAAAGATATAAAAGAGGCTGAAAAGAAATAGGGAGAGCTTCCAATTCCCTGTCTTCCAATTATACTAAGCATACTAAGTTCTGTTTCCACAATCCATGTTAATAAAAGCAGAACTCTTACCCTCTTCTGTTTTTGTGCTCACATTCATTAACACAGGTAAGAGTTTGGGAAACAGCAGGTGCCATTCACTCTGGTATCTACAAATGTAGTACTTTCTGGGAAGTTTTAAGGTATTCAGACTCACTCAACCAACTGCTCTTTAAACATCTGTTTCACGGCGAAGAAAATATAGTAAGGAATAAATAACCCACAGAGAATACACTTGATTGCTTGAAGGGTTTGTTTGTTTATTTAAAAAATATTTGTATGCCACTGTATCATGATTGACATATATATCAATCAAAGGGCTTTATAAATCAATACAAGAACCTTGAACCTGACTCAGCTGCAGATAGGCAGCCAGTGTCACATGTTGCCAACCAGCAGCTCCCAGCAGCCGTCTGACCACCACGTTCTGCACCAGCTGGAGCTTCCAAACCAGACCCCAGGGCAGCCCCACATAACAGCACATTTATATCCAGCCAGGGGGACGCGGGTGGCGCTGTGGGTTAAACCACAGAGCCTAGGACTTGCCAATCAGAAGGTCGGCGGTTTGAATCCCTGCGACGGGGTGAGCTCCCGTTGCTTGGTCCCAGCTCCTGCCAACCTAGCAGTTTGAAAGCACGTCAAAGTGCAAGTACAGTGGTACCTCGGGTTACAGAAGCTTCAGGTTACAGACTCCGCTAACCCAGAAATAGTACCTCGGGTTAAGAACTTTGCTTCAGGATGAGAACAGAAATCGCGCGGCGGTGGCAGCAGCAGCAGCAGCGGGAGGCCCCATTAGCTATAGTGGTACCTCAGGTTAAGAACAGTTTCAGGTTAAGAACGGACCTCCAGAACGAATTAAAGTCTTAACCTGAGGTACCACTGTAGATAAATAGGTACCGCTCCGGCGGGAAGGTAAAACAGTGTTTCTGTGCGCTGCTCTGGTTTTGCCAGAAGCGGCTTAGTCATTCTGGCCACATGACCCAGAAAAACTGTCTGTGGACCAACGTTGGCTCCCTCGGCCAGTAAAGCAAGATGAGCGCCGCAACCCCAGAGTCGTTTGCGACTGGACTTAACTGTCAGGGGTCCCTTTACCTTTTATAGCCAGTCAAAGCATGGACAACAATGGCCAGGCTATTCACGTCCAGGAATGGCGCTAGCTGTCAAACCAGATGAGGCCAGTAAAAGGCCTTCCTAGCCACAGAGGACACCTGGGCCTCTGTTGACAAAGATGTATCCAGGAGCATCCTTCAGAGGGAGTGCAACCCCATCCAGAACTTACCAATCTCCCAAAATGGGAACCACCCATCAAAAAGGGACACTGGCTTCTGGGAGAGAGGCATAGGGGTTTGGAAATTGTTCCACTAGCTCCAACTGACAGAAGATAATCACATGGTGATTGCTAATAGTCAAATAGCCTGGCTCTTAAATCAATCTGGAGATAAGACTGATCTCAAGACACTTGGATCAAAGCCATTTTTCTGATGTCTACGCCCTGCAGTTTGCATAAAAGTTATAATGAGCTAGCAAGTCGAGGAGAATGCCCTCATGCCCACACACCACATAATCACCTTATAAGAAAGAAAAGAACTGCACCCTCTCTTTTTAAAACCCTTCAAAATATGTTAGGGACAGGAAACTGTAATGGGAGACCAGCCCCCCTCCATCTGCTGGGGAAAATCTATAATTTGAAACTCTGTGACTACCACCGTCTGTTGTGGGGAAAAACAATAAAGATCACAATGGACAGTAGGAAAGGAATTCCTATATCCTTATATAGGAGGGATATATGGAATATATCAGAATATATTCCTATATTCTGATATCCTTTTTTTGTTGTTCCCTGCCACTAAACAACTTGAGAAACTGAAAGTGGAAAAAAGACCTTGGTTCTCAAACGCCTTGGCATTCAAACACCTTGGTTCCCAAACGCCGAAAACCCAGAAGTGTTCCGGTTTTCGAATGTTTTTCAGAAGCCGAATGTCCAATGCGGCTGTCGGCTATTGTTTCCTGGGCGCCTGCACCAAACAGAAGCTGCGTCTTAGTTTTTGAACATTTCGGAAGTCAAAAGGACTTCCGAAACAGATTAAGTTGGGTGCTTTTGTTTTTGCTATTTATTTATTTTTTGCTTTTTTGTTTTTGAGGCTTTTTTGGTTAATTTGATTTTGTGACTGTGTGGAACCCAGTTCAGCTACTGATTGATTGATTGTGTGACTGCTGAAATAGATAAAAGCCCCACCCCATCCAAACAATGACTATCATCAGTGCAGGTAAGAAAAAAAATTAAATTAAGTTTTTATCATCTACAATAATGCATTATTTATTTTATAGTACATTGTTTATTGCTTTCATTTTATGAATCAATGGTCTCGTTAGATAGTAAAATTCATGTTAAATTGCTCTTTTAGGGGTTGCCTTTAAAAGTCTGGAAAAGATTAATCCGTTTTGCATTACTTTCTATGGGAAAGCGCGCCTTGGTTTTGGAACACTTTGGTTTTGGAACGGGCTTCTGGAACGGATTAAGTTTGATAACCAAGGTACCACTGTACCTCCATACAAGGAGTCTCATTTCAGTCAGGAGGAGAGAGATATTCTAGAAGGAGAAGTTAAGAGGTGACCCCCTGGGTTTGTTATACTGCCAGAAGTACCTCACGAGTGCGATTGGTAGAAGGTTGGGAAACTGACAAAAACTGACCTTGTTTAAGAACAAATGAATTTAACACCTATGCCATTACGTTTTAAGAAATTGAAGTAACCTAACTAGAAATAAGTTGAACATTTACTTTCTAGTCTAGAAACCTGTAACACCTAACTGAAGAGTAGTAACTGAAAATAAGCAACTGAAGTTTAAAAGCTGTGCATTTACTACTTTGTTTAGAACCCTGTAGCATCCACGATATTTAGCATAATTATTAAGTTAATCATTTCCTGACACATCATTTGTTCTGCCAACTTTGTTCTGTAAAACAAATCTTTCTTATTTGTTCAACTTCTGCCTGAGTCTCAAAATTTTACCTTAGATAACCCGTGGAGGTTTTTGAGCATGGTGTTACACAGAGAGGTGGGATCTGCTACATTTTGATGGTTATGGGGTCTACGGAGGGGCGTTTGCTGCAATTGGTGGAACCAACAGTGGCAGTGGAACAGACACTACAGTGATACCTCAGGTTACATATGCTTCAGGTTACATACGCTTCAGGTTACAGACTCTGCTAACCCAGAAGTAGTGCTTCAGGTTAAGAACTTTGCTGCAGGATGAGAACAGAAATCGTGCTCTGGCGGCACCAGGAGGCCCCATTAGCTAAAGTGGTGCTTCAGGTTAAGAACAGTTTCAGGTTAAGAATGGACCTCTGGAACGAATTAAATACTTAACCCGAGGTACCACTGTATTGGAAAGTGTAGAACTCTTATTCCTTGGGAGGTTTTTAAACAGAGGGTTGGATGGCCCGCTAGATGACCCTTAGGATCCCTTTCAACTCCTATGATTCCGTATAGCAGCCCATTCCTTTACCATTTGATCTGTTCTGTTGTCACAAAATAAAATACTAGGCCTTTTTTGACTTGTTGGTCCCTAATCCCCTTTTGGGGAGTATAATCTTTAGAAATCCAGAATTTAGTTTTGCAAAATAAGACTGCTTCCATGCTATTGAATTTGAAATAACATCCTTTAATCATTATGTTTTTACAGGAAATTCTGATGACATCAGCAATGTGTTATATCCTGGTGATTCCCACATTACTTTTCCATCCTTTTTAAAACATTTTTGGCAATTTTTGTCTTAAAACACAATTGTGTCACCAGCCTGCATAATGAAGACTGGTGCTAGAGGCTTTTCAGAGCTATTGTTCCTTAATTAGTAGCTTCTCTCTTGCCTCTTCTTACCTGTTCATGTCTCTGTGACTCCTCAATTGACTTGAGTTGGTCGGTTTTCAGAAAAAAGTGACTTTTAATCAAGGGATAGAGTGACCAAACAGTTATCAATGCTCAGGCAACTTCTGAGTTAAGACTACAGTGGTACCTCTGGTTACGAACTTAATTAGTTTCAGAGGTCCATTCTTAACCTGAAACCATTCTTAACCTGAGGTACCACTTGGGCTAATGGGGCCTCCCGCTGCCACGTGATTTCTGAAATCATCCTGGGACATAGTTCTTAACCCGAGGTACTACTTCCGGGTTAGTGGAGTCTGTAACCCGAAGTGTTTGTAACCCAAGGTATTTGTAACCCGAGGTACCACTGTACTGAAATGCACTGTATGATGGAGCTATCCTTGAAGACAGATCAGAAACTGCAGCTAGTGCAGAAAGTGGCTGTGCAACTCTTCACTGGCTGCCAGTTTGTTTCTGACCCCAGTTCCTGGTGCTGCCCTTTAACACACTAATCTAAAACAACTGCAATAAAAAAGGCACAGTCCATATTCCCTAGAAACTGTTGGATGCCATTCAAGCTCTGGGTTTATTTTGATGTCTGCAGTTTTAAGGGATATAATTTCAGTTTAAGGCACGTCTTAGTTTATGTCATTCCACAAAAGACTGCAGTGGTTAACTTTTAGTTTCATTTTCAAATTGTGATTCACAAGGGTTCATACTTGTCAGGTGTCATAATATCACTACAAGAGGCACACTGATGAACAAATCAGACTTGGATCTGAACTAGATCAAATACCAACCTCTGTACATTTTGGGTGAGTCAACTTCAATTTCTATCTAAAGAACAGTAATATAAACAGCTTCTTACAATAAAGATAATGACGATATTTCCATACTGCCCTGCATCTGAAGATCACAGAGCGGCTTACAATAGATTGCAAATACTTTGCATGTTTAATTTGCAAGCAATAATTGGAAACAGAAATACATCAATCGTCCACCTGCGTTTTGTTTTTTGATTTGTACTAATTTTAAGGAACCTATAAAATATAAGTTTAAATAAAAGCTAAAGCAAAACACAACGTTCCTTTGCTACCACCCGGAGTGGTTCAGCAACCTGAGGCATATGCAACTCTCCTGCCTGCTCACAAGGGACTGTATTCTGCACAACAAAGAAAAGGCTTCTCTGTGGTCTGCACTATTTTATTCTAACACAGAAGCCGATATGTAACCACTGAGAAGAATCAAGCCTCTTGTGCATGATGTGATCTGGTAACTGCCTACCAGAAAGTAGTGTTGTAGGAAACTTGTAGCTGGTCATGGCAGGGCCTACCTGTGTGCAACACACAGTTAAGTGGATGTTAAAGAAGCATAAGGTACCACCAAAAGAAGCAATTATACCAACCCTCTTCAATATGCACTTCATTCCTTTGCAAGTCATATCTTAATTTAGGTGTCACTACCCCCTCATCCATCCATACACACTCAGTGGTCTGAAGTGATCCATGCATTCCAGGAAAAAAATAAACACCAAGCTCCTGTGACCTGTGAGGCTGCTGCCTAGGTGCATTATCTTGCCAAGGCTGCTTACTGAGTTGGTTTTTATCTGTTACACCTCCTTATCCTGCATTGTATTTTACTGCATAATGTTTTTGTTTCAGGGTAATACTGTGATTTCAATTTGTTGTAAGCTGCCCCAAGAGATTGATTATCTATCTATCTATCTATCTATCTATCTATCTATCTATCTATCTATCTATCTATCTATCTATCACTTGGGGAATATACATGTAGGGTGACTAAAATCAACAGTGTCTAGTAGAGTGGCCACTTAGTGACAGGTAAGAACAGCTATCTTGGCAATACAGAAATTTAGGGAGGGAAGTGACTGTGTAGGACGGGGGAGACGCACATCGTACCCTCATTCTCATGTTGTTAAAAGCGCAGGCCAGGAAAAGTTGCTGGGATACAAATCGGGGGCGAGAAGGGCATTCTGCACGTGCTCAGAGGCACTCTGCTGCTACTCCGCAACTTCTTGAGCCTAAACACTGAAATGGATTTGAAGCCCGAGTCTGACCCTTCCCTCCCGGGAGCAAACTGAACAGCGTCTCCCTCCTCCGCATGCCTCGGGCACCTTCCAGACCACCTTCTACTACACTCAGGGCGCACCTTCCCGGGAATTCCCTGGGCCTCGCCTCCCGGGATCCTTGCGGGCGAGCGGGGGCGGCGCGCGTGCTTCCAAGGCCTGTCCCGCTCTCACGTGCGGGGCGGCGGGAGGCGTCACCGCGGCTGCCCTACTCCGCGGGGCTGTTGCCAGGCTTTCCCCGCCGCAGGCCTCGGGGCCGCGAGCTCGGAGCGCTTACCTTGAGGACTCCGCCGTCGCGGCCGGGGGTGACGTCCACGGCCGCCGCTTCTCCCTCCTGAGGCGGCGCGGCGCTCATCGCCTCGGCCTTGCCCTCCTCGGCGGTCATGGCGGCCTCGGCGGCTTCTCCCGGGCGGGCAAGCACGGGCCGCTTCTCTCCCTCGGCGATCCGGCCGGAGCAGCAGCGAGGCTCGCCAGGCGGCGCTTGGCGGCAACAGCGGCGGCGGCGGCGGGGCTCCTCCTCCGTCGAGGCGCTGGGCCTGCTTCCTCTCGCCTCTCCGCTCGGCTGCCGGGCCCGCGCTCACCTCTCGAGCGCCCCCTCGGACGGGCGGGCCGAGCGGAGGAGGCGGAGAAGTTTCCAGAAAGGGAGGCGGCGCCTGAGGGAGCGCAGGCCGCGGCGGCGGCAGAAGAAGCCGCGGCGGGAGGCGGGGAAGCGCCCGCGTCGCCCCCGCGACGGGCTGCCTGCCTCGCTCCCTCGTCCGCGCCCCTCCGCGTCGCGACTGAGGGGTCCGCCGCCACCTGCTCGTTTATTTATCTCGTGAAATTTATGCGCCGCTTGAGTGTTCTATCGCAAACATTTAGGGTTGCCTCTTAGGACCCCAAGTCCATGATGGGTCACAGGAGACGGAGTAGATCTTTTGTTTAACAGAGACCCCCCCCCCGGACTCACAACAAAGGTGTGTCAGAACTTTAAAAGCAGAACTTTCCAAACTTTCCCCGTCGGTGACACACTTTTGAGTCATGCACCATTTCGCGACACAGGAATTCTGGGAGGCAGTAAGAATCAGTAAAGTATGTGCGGGGTAAAGCCCCTCTGTTTGGCTTAGCAAGGCCGCTTTTATACCTCAATAATAACTTGATATATACCATTACTGTACTGTGTATTTTAGGTCTGTGGACCACAATAAAGCTATGTATGTGTGTGTAATTCAGTTTTACTCAGTGTTTGCATGACACACTTACACCCTGCAGCCGGCACACTAACGTCACGACACACAATTTGGAAAGCTCTGTTTTAAGACTTTAGAAATTGCCCAACCGCTAACCCAAAGACCACCTATAAGCATCATAACCAGGTCACAGAAAGAGGCGATCTACAACATAAATTTGAGAGTGTGGCTTGTCTGGTGTCTGTTAAGTGACCTGATAGCTTGCTGATTGCCTTATACTGGACAGACAGCCATCTTATGAAATGGTAAAATACTTCAGTTTTTGAATCCATTGTCCCAGACCTCCGATATTCATGTAATAAGTTTTATTTATTTACATGGCATTGTTGGCATTCATCTGTCTTGGGACACAGTGGAAGAGTGTGCCTTTGCAGGTGAGGTCAGGCTGTTGGAAGTTTGCAGTACCTGCTGAGGTTGTAGAGACCAATTTGGGAGAGACATGTTTTGTTGCAGATGAGGCAATTGAAAGTGCCCAGTTCTGTTGCTGCAGATACACCATGATGTTTTGTCTCTCTACTCCCTCCAGTGGTCATTTCTCCTCTGGTCACTGCTAGGGATACATGGCTGCCTATCTCTAGACACTGTGGTCATCGGCAAGGGATTCCCACATTGCAGGGTTGATGCTGCCATCCTTCATGTCGTGGTTGCAGACATCTTTGTAGCACAGAGTTGGCCTGCCAATTTGCCTTGTGCCTGCAGTGGAGAACTTTCTTGGGAATCCTGCCATCTACCATTCTGTGGACGTGACCAAACCAGCGTAGAAGTCGTTGAGACAGGAGTGCAAACATTCTAGGAATGTGGGTTTAGAAGAGCATATCTTTGTTTTGACTTCTGTCCTGCCATGTGATACCCAGAATCCTCCTGACACGGTGCATGTGGAAGGCGTTGAGGCATCGCTCATGACGGTTGTAAGATGCCCACGACTCCCATAAAGCAGCGTGTTCAACGCGTAAGCCTAATAGACCTTCATCTTGGTATTGGCCGTTGGCATCACATTTTCCCAAAACCTTTTGGAGAGGCAATTGCCAAAGCTGCCTTACCAATATGCTTGTCCAGCTCTGCGATGGTGGAGAGATTGCTGGTTATATTGGGACCCAAGTAGAGAGAATTGTCTACCACCTCAAGCTGCACACAGGAAAGTGAGAATGGGGTGTGAGCACTTTGTACCCCAAATGCTGTTCTCTGGCAATTCACCCTAAAAGGGGGAGAACCACTCAGAAACAAGCAAAATCCCATCAGTGCTCAGATGGAGCATAAGGTCCTAAAAAAGGTGAAAGATGGGTCAGAAAAGCCTGACATGACAAAAACAACATAAAAGGGAAACCCCCTCAGAAACCCCCAGATTCTGACCAGTGCAGAATGCTGAGAAGCAAAATGTCCAAGAAAGCAGAACACACTGAGAAACAAGCCAAATCCCACAAATGGTGAGGAATGCTCAGAACAACCATTAAGTCACAGAAAATATAAAAGGTGGTCTGAAAAAAGCAAATAGCCAGAAGAAGTGACGAATGACCAAACACCCACAGAAATGTGCAAAATCTGACATATATTGAAGAATGGTCAAAATAACCACAGAAACCCATAAAAAGTTAAATATGCAAAATATCAGAAAAAGTGCAGAATGGCCAAAAGCACAGAGAAACAAGTAAAATGGCAACAACTTGTCAAGAATAATCATCACAATAGATTCTCAGAAAGGCTGAAAGATGGGCTGAAAGACCAAACATGCCAGGAAAAGTGAAGAATGGTCTGATGGAACAAAACCCAAAGAAAGGGGGAACACATTCAGAAACAAACACAATCCCACCAATAATGAAGAGTCTTAGAAGAAATGAAGGTGATCAGAAAGACTCAAAATGCCCTTCACCGCCATTCCTGAAAAATGGTGAAATAAACCAGTTGTTGTGGTTTTCCGTTCTTCTCAGGGTGCTATTATTTTTCATGCCCCCAATTCTTCTCACACTCTTCAGTACTGGTGGGATTTTCCCTAAGTGTGTTTCTCTTATCAGGGGCTTTTGGGTTTTTAATAATAATAATAAAATAATAAAATTTTATTTACATCCCACCCTCCCCAGCCAAAGCCGGGCTCAGAGTGGCTAACAACAGTAAAATAATACAGCAACGGTAAAATAATTTCTGACGACCCTTGCTTTTTCTGGCATTTGGGTTTTCCCAGACCATTTCCACCTTTTCTAGGACTTTATGGTTTTCCCAAGCTTTCTTGATTTTTGTGGGATTCAGCATGTTTCTCAGTGTGTTCTGCTTTTCCTTGTACCTTATACATTTTCTGAGCATTCTTCAGTACTGATTAAATTGTGCTTGTTTCTGAAGATGTGCCCGCCCCCCTGGCACCTTTTTGGTTTATCTGACCATTCTTTACCTTTTGTGGCATTTTGGGCTTTTCTAACCATATTCCACCATCAAATGCGGCCTGCTGAGCAATATTGGACCTTGTCACCTAGCTTGCATGTCACAGCCATCAGATGCGGCCTGCCATGAAGCAAGGGACCCCATTGCCTAGTTCGCAGGGCGGTGCACACTGTCACCCAGCATGCAGGGCATGGTGAGATACGCACAGCAAACGGCAAACACAGCCTGCAGCGCAATATTGGACCCGTCTCTGAGCAACACAGGGCGGGGTGCACCATGCCTGCTCAACATGGCCTTCTCTGTGTTGAACAACACCGTCATCTGGCATGCAGGGCGGAGTGCACTGAAAATCTGCAGATGTCACCTGCCACATGATATTGGACCCTGTCACCCTGCATGCAGGCCAGGGCATGTCACACCGACTGTTGGGAGTTGTAGTTCAGCATCAACTACAGCACTGAATTTAGGGTGGTACAGATGGTACAAAATTGAAAAGATCCATTTGGGGGCACCTCTCCCTGTCCCAGGAAGGGTGAACACGTGGCCCTGCTCAGCAGCATTCAGTTCTGAAACCACCTACTTTTGCAAAAAGTTTAGAGAAACTCATACAAATCCTAACCCCATCTACATTTTAACAAATGTGGCGCTTAGTGCCAACAGAGCTGCTGCTGTTTCTACATCCTGTTTTGCATATTGGCTTATGCACTATAATCAACCTACAGAAAGAAAAGGCATCCATCCATCAGGCAATCCATACTTACCTGCTTAGCCAAAATTCCCTGCAAACTAGGCAAGCAGGTTGGAGGTATGTTCACCATCTTCATATAGTTCATTACATTATCTGGCTTAGAATAGTAGAGTTGTAGAGCTGCACAGGACCCCAAATGCAATCCAGTTCAATTCAGTCCTGCAATGCAGGAATCGCAGCACCCACCTTGACATATACTGTACTTAGGCCTGACACCAAACTAAATATATCCAAGGCTGCAATCCTATATAGCACTTACCCAAGTCACTTAAAGGAGCTTACTTATCAGGACACAGCAGTAGATGGCATGGTGGAATGTCACTTCTCATGTGTGGTCCATGAAAGCTTATGCCATAATAAATGTTAGGCTTTAATGCGCCACATGACTCTCTTGTTGTATGTATGTACGGTAGATATAGATAGAGAGAGAGAGAGAGACGATAGATAGATAGATAGATAGATAGATAGAGTCACTGGATTGATTAATCAGGGCACACTATTTTAGTCAATTGAAAGTTTGAAGTTTGAATGTCTTCTAAGCCCATGACACCTTTGGTAAAGGCTGTTCTCCAACTGGAGCGCTCACAGGCCAGTGTTTCCTAGTTGCCAGTGTTTATACTACAGTACATTTTTTTAGATTTGCCTTGAGACAGTCTTTAAACTTCTTTTGTTGACCACCAGCATTACACTTTCCATTTTTAAGTTCGGAATAGAGTGGTTGCTTTGGAAGACGATCAGCAGACATCCGCACAACGTGACCATTCCAACGAAGTTGATGTTGAAGAATCATTGCTTCAAAACTGGTGATCTTTGCTTCTCCAGTACACTGATATTAGTTCGCTTGTCTTCCTAAGTGATGTGTAATTTTTTTTGCAGACACTGTTGATGGAATCTTTCAAGGAGTTGGAGATGGCGTTTATAAGTGGTCCATGTTTCACAAAAGGGATGTGGGTGTGGCTGTGGGTTAAACCACAGAGCCTAGGACGTGCCGATCAGAAGGTCGGCGGTTTGAATCCCCACGATGGGGTGAGCTCCCATTGCTCAGTCCCTGCTCCTGCCAACTTAGCAGTTCGAAAGCATGTCAAAGTTCAAGTAGATAAATAGGCACCACTCCGGCGGGAAGGTAAACGGTGTTTCCGTGTGCTGCTCTGGTTCGCCAGAAGCGGCTTAGTCATGCTGGCCACATGACCCGGAAGCTGTACACCGGCTCCCTCGGCCAGTAAAGCGAGATGAGCACCACAGCCCCAGAGTCGGTCACGACTGGACCTAATGGTCAGGGGTCCCTTTACCTTTACCTATGTTTCACAAGGTTGGTAGTACAATAGCTTTGTGAACAAGCATTTTTGTTTCCCTGCAAATGTCCCGGTCCTCAAACACTCTGCACTTCAGTCAAGAGAAAGCCGCACTTGTTGGTAATAACAAGGTTGTGTGCTGCTCATATCGTCAAAAGGACTCTTAACCCACGTGGGACTGTAACTCTCATCAGCCCCAGCCAGCATAACCAATGGTCAGGGGAGCTCATCCAGCAACACCTGAAGGGACAAAGGTTCCCCATCCATGTACCACCAACTGAGAGCCAGGATGTTGGGCTGGGACCTGGGAGAGACCAGGGTTCCAATCTCCACTCAGCCAGGATACTCGCTGGCTCAGTCGCTTCTCTCAGCTTAACCTACTTTGCATAGTGGCTGAGAAGGTAAAATGGGAGAGCTCCTAGGAGGAAAGATGGGATATAGGAACATGTTTGTTTAGACAAGAAACATTGAATGTGTGTATATGTATGTGTGTGTTTACTTTATTGCCGATTTTATCTCTGGAATGTTTTAAACAGGTTTTTTCACTGATAATTTTATTGTTTTGTCTTTGTAAACTGTTTTGAGTTTTGTTTTTGTTTTTTTTACAATCCAGCACTGTATAAATTTTATGAAATAAATAAAAATAATAAGCAAAACCTAATGAAATAAATAGAAGCTCCTTGGCTTGTTGATCACCCATTTCTTCCATGTCACTTACAAAGAGGTGTCTGGTGAGTCAGCCACACTCAGAGCGCACCCAATGAAATGAATGGTCATGAACAATGCATGTCCACTAATTTCAGCGGGTCTACTCTGAGCGCAACGGAGTCGGATGCAACACATAATATTCTATCCCCAGTAGCAACCCCGCACTTTGGCACAGCCCGCGGCTCAATGGGAGAGAGCCCGAGCGCGCCGGCCCGGCAGCTCCGCTTCTCCTCTCGGCCGGCAGGTGACGCGCTCCCTCCGCCGCCGGCTGGGAGGGACCTGCTGCCGAGAGGGCTGGGCGGGCGATGGTGGGAAGGAAGGAGCTGGGGCGGCGCAGGCGCCGTAGGACCGCTCGGGGCTTCCTCCCTCTCTGTCTCCCTCTCTCTCTGTGCAGCCAGGCCCTGCGAGGCTCCCGGCGGCGGCGGCGGAGCTGGGGCGCGGGCGCGGAACGAGAGCAAGCGGTGGTGGGACGCGAAGGACGCTCGCCTTCCTCGCCGGGGGCCTCCGGCGCCGCTCCTTCCCTCGCAGCCGCCGCGCCGCTTCCGAGGCTGCAGCGACGCGCCTGGAACTCCGGCGGCGCCAACGTTCCAAAGGGAGCCGGCGGCGTTCGAAATCGGAACGTTCGCGGCGGCGGCGGCGCTACATTGTTTCCCCGCCCCCGCCCCGGGTCCCGCCGCTGCTGCCCGAGCGCCCCTCCCGCCCTCCGCCTTCCTCCTGCTGCATCTCCGGATCTCCGCCCCCGCTGCTGGGACCCCTCCGGCCCTCGGAGCTGCCTTCTCCGCCGGCCCTGTGGCCCCGAGTCCCCGGGGGCTCTCCCGCTGCATGGACTAACCCCACAGCGGCTCGCCGAGACCAGCCGGGCCGCCGAGGCAACACGGAGCCTGGAGAGAGGTGAGCAGCGCGGATTCCTTGCCGCCCCACGGTGCGTTGTGGGGATCTAAAGGTTCGTGCCCCCCGCTTCCTCGCAGGCCGCCTGGAAAGGGGCGACTGAACCATCCTTCCTCACGCCTTTTTTTCTGGCGCTTTGTAGGCGGGTGGGAACTCGGGGGATATTCCACTCAAGTGACTAGTCCCTGGGGAAGAGCCGTGGCGGGGGGAGTGCATCACACCCACCAAAGCGCTCTTTCCCACGTAAGGCTTCCGAAAAGAAGCCGAGGGGAAGTGGCTGGCAGGCCGTCCGTCCGATCAGCCTCCCCCAGCCGCCCCAGGGTGCGAGGAGGCGGCGGCGGCGGGGCGTGCTCCTGTCTCGCGTCGCTGCCTCGGGGAGAGTCGCTCTCCCTTCGACTTGGACGAGGCCTGCCACTTCCCTTCGGCCCCGTTGCTGCTTCCCTTTCTCTGGGTGCAAGACCCGTCGGGGTCTCGCGGGTGGGCGAGATCCGTCGGGCTGCTGAGGTGTCTTTGGATCTGCATCCTCCCTGTGTGTGCCTTGAATGTTGATGTCCGGCTTCGTGATGACCTGATGCAGGACCAGCGGCGGAGGGATATTTTCAGATCACACCTTAGAAAGTGGCCTGGTCTTCCTGGAGGGACCTCAGCGGTGTGGAAGGCGAGAATCAATGCCATAGGGAAAGGCTGTCTTTTGGATGGTTTCGCCCTCCCCTCTTTCCTAGAATAAATGAAATTTCCCTTCAGTGGTTCTTGGTAACTGAACATTTCCTGGAGCCCAAGACGATACACAGAAACAATGGGGTCCCATAAGCAGCAGCAGCAGCAGCAGCAAAACATAATTAAACAAATAGATGCTTCCTGGAATGCTGATCACCCATCTCTTCCCTGTCGCTTATTGTCTGACCCCTTGGTTACCCCTCCCTTTTCTGCCCACATCTGGCAGACCCTTCCCTCAGTGCCCCATGGGGTTGCTTGTGTAGAGCTCCCTCTTAACTTCCCCGGGGGTTCTCAATGAACTTTTCTTCTGAGGTGTGTGTGGCAGCAGAAACGCCGCTTGTGGGGTTCTTTTGGCGCCTCACAGAGCCGGAGCCTGCACGGGTGTGAAGAAGGGCTGGCGGCTTGGAGATCCACGTTGCCTTTGTATGGCTGCCGTCCATCCATCCCCACGGACAGTGGTTGCACAGTCCTCCCCAGCTGGGCCTTTGCAGAGGCACATTGTCACCATCAGTGAGTCATATTGTGTGTGGAGTGGCTTGTCCGGCCAGCGGGGAGGGATCTGTGCTGCCGCCCTCACAACAGCCATTGTCACACCAGCAGGCCTGGGGGCAGGCGGGGGCACAGTGCAGCAAAGCTCAACCCCCCCCTTTGCCAATAGGCATTTGATGGGATAAGGGGTTTAAAAGGCTCAGGGACAGGTGGGTGGGAGCTTATTGTTACCGCAGCTAATTTAAAGGTCTGGCAACAGCTGATTAAAGCTGCCCCTGTGAGGGCTCAGTGGCGCTGGGCGCTCAGGATTAGTGGCGTGCTGCTGAGGGCAGAGAGCGGCTTCTTCATGCGTGTTTGCATACATACATGTTTTCCAGGCAGGAGTTGTTTTTGACTGGAGATTGAGAAAGGTGCATAGAAATTAAAGGAAGGGCAAAGATCTGGTCCCCACTAGCTCCGCATTGCTGGAGGTAGGAGGCCAGGTTAGATTCTTCCTGTTTTTCAGATACCCTGAGCATCAGGAAGTACGACTTACTTACTCCATTGCCCTTTAAATAATGCACAGCCCTTTATGACTATCGCCTGCAAGTTGTTCTCTGCTATTCCTGTTCAAAATGGGGGTGTAGAATTTCCATAAATCCTGGGGAAAAGCCCGTTTCTTGCCACCCTGGAGGGGGAAGGGAGCAATAGAGATTTTAGGAAGAATTGAAATATGTGTAAGACTTTCCCAATCAAGCCTTAGCTTATTTTACCTGTTTAACTACATACAACTCATCATTTGTGGTTTTAGTTTATGAAAGTGTACTCTGTGGTGTGAGTATGACATTTTCAGGGCACAAAAGTAAGTTTACTCAGAAAGAATGCTCGTTCTGTTCAGTGGCACTTTCTTCCAGGTAAATGCATGTCGGATTGCGGGCTGAAAAGTTTGTTTCTTTGCTATTTTTCTATATTGCCCTTCCTCCTACAGGATCTCAGGGCAGTGTCCAAGAAACCGTAACACACACATATAAAATCAAGTGGGGCTCAAAACAATTCAACCATTAAACAATACAGCAGTGGATTAAAATCCAATGTCAGCCCTTAGTCAGCGCTTTAAATACCTGCATGGAGAGATCCATGTGTGTGTTTTGTTTCCAGAATAATCATAGAAGTGTAGAGTAGGGAGGGACCTCAAGGAGAACAGAGTCCAACCCCCTGCAATGCAGGAACAAAGGTTTTCTTGCACAAAGTTGAATCCTACTGTTAGGTTTTTATTTTTACTTAATTCCTCTACCAAACCCTGCATTATTCTCTCACCCTCTCAGTTTAGCCTGGCAGCTCCCCTGTGAGGTTGGTTGGGCATAATTGACTCAGGGTCATCCATGCTCAGGTTTATGGCTGAGTAGGGAGTTGAACCCTGCACCTCCCAAATCATAGCTCAGTGCTCTAACCATTAGTCCTTGCTGGTTGAAATCTCCATGTGCTTGGGGAGCTCCTGGAATAATTGTGGGCCAATTACATTTTCTCAGCTTAGCCTACCTTACAATGTGAGAAGGAAGAATTATGGGGCTCTTGGAGGGTGAATGCATAAAGGCAAGAAAAGTGAAAGTGCAGCTGATTTGCCTGTCTTTGTCTGCACGTGGCCTCTTGGCTCTTAGGCTGCGGAAGAAGGCAGCTAACTTTTGAGAGAGCAAAGTCAAGAACACTCCCTGGCTCAGATCTGTCGGGTTTTGCCTTGCGAGTCTCTGCCGTGTACCGTATTTTCGTTTTCAAGTCTGTTTGCCAAAGGCTTGTCTTGCCTCATTGAAATGGAGATAGATTAGAGAGGGAGTGACTGAGATATTGGATATCTATTTCAGATTAATCCAGTCTCTGCCAAGCTGGTGCCCTCCATGGCTGTGCTGGCTGATGGGAATTGTAGTCCACAACATCTAGAGGGCACCAGCTGGGCAAAGGCTGGATTAAGTAATTTAAAGAGGAAAGTTTCTCCATCCCTCCCAACACTAGAAATCTCGAACATCCTGTGAAGTTGAATGTTGAAAGATTCAGGACAGAGAGAAGAAAGTACAGTGGTACCTCGGGTTAAGTACTTAATTCGTTCCAGAGGTCTGTACTTAACCTGAAACTGTGCTTAACCTGAAGCACCACTTTAACTAATGGGGCCTTTGCTGCTGCCGCGCCGCCGGAGCACGATTTCTGTTCTCCTCCTGAAGCAAAGTTCTTAACCTGAAGCACTTTTTCTGGGTTAGTGGAGGCTGTAACCTGAAGCATATGTAACCCGAGGTACCACTGTACTTCTTCATGCAGTACCTACGGTACCACGTACATACAGGACCGCCTCTCCTGGAATGCCCCATGGAGGACCTTAAGGTCCACAAATGACAACACTTTGGAGGTCCCAAGTCGCAAATGGTCTCAACTAGGGCCAGGGCCTTTTCAGTACTGGCCCCGACATGGTGGAACGCTCTGTCACAAGAGACCAGGGCCCAGCGGGACTTGGCATCTTTCCGCAGGCCTGCAAGACGGAGCTGTTCCACCTGGCCTTTGGTTTGGACTCGGTCTGACCCTTATGTTTCCCTCCCCTTATGGTCTTGATTTATCAGCTACTTTAAAATGAGGCTGCATTTTAAATTGCATTTTAACCTGTATTTTAAATTGGTTCCCCCCCCTTTCCCCCCTATTACATTTTTACTGTGATTTTGTTGGTGTTAGCTGCCCTGGGCCTGGGGAGGGCGGGATATAAATAAAATTTATTATTATTATTATTATTATTATTATTATGCATAATTAAACTGTGGAACTCACTCCTGCAGGAAGCAGTGATAGCTACCAACCTAGATGGCTTTAAAAGAGAAATAAATTCCTGGAGGAAGAGAAGGCTATCAATGGCTTCTAGCCTCCACGGCTTATTTTCTGCCTCCATGGTCAGTAGGCAACAAAGCTTTCGCTGGAAGCCGAGGAGGAGAGAGGTTTGGTCTTGTGGTTGAATCCTGCTTTTGAGTTTCTCATTAGGGCATCTGCTTGGCCCCTGTGAGAAGAGGATGCTGGACTAGATGGGCCCTTGGCCTGATCCTGCAGACTCTTCTTATGTTCTTAATAGCTTCTGGGCCGGAACCACCTGCACCTGTAACCACAATCCGATGTGGATTCACACAAAGCCACACAAGATCAGGAGTGTTTTTCAAGACACCTGCAAGCACTTCTGAGTTACGGAAGCACTAGCTGTACTTTTCAGTGGCAGGATCGTGGCCACAAAATTATGTAGGCATTATCGTTTTGACATTTTGCAAGACGTTAGTCACCACACGGTGTTTGAGGAGCCTTCTTTTGCAGGTCCCTGAATCTGAATAAAAATGTGGTGCTCAACAGATTAAGAGGAAGTCGCTTGAAAATTATTCAGGGGAAAAACAAGTTGAGTGATCTGGTATTTTTCGGTTTGTAACTTTTAAAGTTTTTAGTTACAAGGAACAAATTGTTAATTTATTGAATTTGTTAGTCGCTTGTTACACAAAACACCTCAAAAGAATTTGGAACCTTTTAAAATATTCTATATGATATGTAAGATATTTTATATTATAACACATATCTGCAAAACATGTGCCGTTCATTAAAAATACCTAAAGCAACTCCCGATAGCAGCAGCAGCAAGCACTGGAAATCCTTGCTCTGACAAGATGTTTGTTGGATGCTGCCCTGTGTAATTAAAATGGGGATGGAAATGTGGCCCTCCAGAAGTTACTGGATTCCAACTGCCATCATCCCTGATCATTGACCAGGCTGGCTGGGACTGATGGGAGTTGGAGACAGATTCCCCGGCTCTGATTTAAAAGAAATGAGGTTCATTGTGTAGTTTGTGCCCAACTTTGAATGCAATAAACAGTATTTGAGAACAGCGCAACGTGGCATTTCATCCCACCTAGATTTGACAGTCCCCTCCTAGGAGAAGAACTAGCTGGCTCAGTTGTTGCTTGCACCTTGCATTCATTTTAGCAGGCATTTGAGTTCTGGTTGACAGCTCTATAGGATCATATATAGCATGCCAAGTCACGCCATCTAGCTCAGTACTGTCTTACACTGACTAGCAGTGGCTGTCCAGTGTTTCAGACAGGGGGTCTCTCCTAGCCCCACGGGAGAATCAGAGGGTGGACTCAGATCTTTGGTATTCAGAGCAGATGCACCACTGAGCCTCATCCCTTTCCATATCTATTGATCTATAGATTGTTGATCTGCTGATGTGTTCTCTCTTTTTTTGGTTAAAAAAACCCTGCTTCCTGTTTCTCATGTGGTCTAATATGAATACTATTTTCATCATTTTAAACAGTTTGCATTTAGTTGTGTTAGCTGTGTTAGCAGCTCTTTATATAGAAAAATTAAATATTTTGAAATATAGTAAGTAAATATATGCATAAAAATAAACAACTAAACACCAAAATCCTAAAATATCTAAAGAAAAATATGAATGCTAAATCAACCAAATGATTTCTAAATTTCCCCCAACATTATCCTAAAACAATTATTTCAGTATTATGGCAAACAGCTAGACGTCTGTCCACTGTTGAAGGCAGAGTGCTGGTCCAGATGGGTTGCTGTTCTGATAGTGTGAAGAAATTTGTTAGGTTTGTTCTGCCAGGTGGTGACCACATTATTTTGGGTGCCTGCTGAAAAGCTTCTACCCTCCCCCACTGCCAGCATGCCTACCCATGAAATTACAGTACCATATAATTTTATTGTGCATAAGATTATTAAAATTCCAGGTTTTATTTTTATTTTGGCTAATATTTTTGCATCAACTTTAAAAAAAATGCTTGCTCATAATTGGTTTATTTTAATTGACGTTTTAGATTGTCAAGCTGCTTAGAGGTGTTCTGTTGAGTCTTTACTGTAGTATATGCGCTGTCTGTTAAGATGTTAAACTTGAACGAGGATAGGGATTATCTATCTGTCTGTCTGTCTATAATCTATCTATCACTGGCCTGTATCAGTCCTTACATTGCACACCCCAACTGAATCAGGTTGTGTGCAGTCTATTTCCTCAATTAGCCATCTTTACTTTGATTGTGTGCAGTACTTCCTTGTCCAGCAATGAGATCATAGGGTACTTTGCTGTGGCCTGAGATGTTCTCTCTCTCTGGAAACCAGGGAAACCTGCAACCCTCCAGGTGCTGCTGGATTCCTGAATCCCATAAGCTCCTGCTCGTGTGCACAACCGTCAAGGATGTTGGGAGTTGTAGTCCAGCAACATCTGGAGGTTCCCCATTCCTGAGCCTCCTGGTAAGGTAAAGGGACACCTGACCATTAGGTCCAGTCGTGACCAACTCTAGGGTTGCGGCGCTCACCTCACTTTACTGGTTGAGGGAGCCGGCGTACAGCTTCTGGGTCATGTGGCCAGCATGACTGAGCCACTTCTCGCGAACTAGAGCAGCACATGGAAACACCGTTTACCTTCCCGCCAGAGTGGTACCTATTTATCTACTTGCACTTTGACATGTTTTCAAACTGCTAGGTTGGCAGGAGCAGGGACTGAGCAACAGGAGCTCACCCCGTCGTGGGGATTCGAACCGCCGACCTTCTGATCGGCAAGCCCTAGGCTCTGTGGTTTAGACCACAGCGCCACCCGCGTCCCTCCTGGTAGTGCTCCTTAAATGATGTTCATGTGACTGTTTTGTGATGTTGTGACCCTTGCCTAGCTAAGAGTTCATTGGTGCTTGCCCACCTCCCGTTAGGGATAGCTGCCCCCATGTTATTCCTGAGATGAAGCCAGTGTCCATATGATTTGCTGGTGCTGTGAGTGAGTGCTGCAATTACTCTCCATGTAATCAAGGCTCGATAAAGCACACTGCTAGTAGCAAATGCAAACCAGGCTGTCTGCAGCTAAGCAACCACAGAGCAATTTCTGTTAAAACAGTACTTTGGTGCTTCACACTTGTGGTGTTTGTTTTGTGCTGTTGGTGGGAAGCCTTTTTGTTTGTGCCCTGCTGCGTTAGTGGAAGAGACGGGCTTTGTTCTTCTGTTTGGATTGCTAGCCGCCAAATTAATAGAGGCCATTGCACCCTGTTCTCTACTGGGAGCAGGCTAATTGTTCTGGCTGGCGGGGGTGGCCGAATCCTGGCTTAGAAGCCTACGTGACAAGGCTTAAATGCGCCAACGACCATAATTTCCATGGCAGTTATTTCCCATTTTATTCCTTCTTCCAGCTCATTTTGACAGTGGCATGCAGAGGGTCCCAAATTCAATCCCCAGTAGTATCTCCAGGTAGGACTGAGAGAGAACCTGCTCTGAGTTCCTGAGGAGCAACTGGCAGTCTGTGTAGAGAAGACTGAGCTAGGTGGACTGAGCTAGAGAGGCACAAATACAAGATGGGGGACACCTGGCTTGAGAGCAGTACATGTGAAAAGGATCTAGGAGTCTTGGTTGACCACAAACTTGACATGAGCCAACAGTGTGACGCGGCAGCTAAAAAAGCCAATGCAATTCTGGGCTGCATCAATAGGAGTATAGCATCTAGATCAAGGGAAGTAATAGTGCCACTGTATTCTGCTCTGGTCAGACCTCACCTGGAGTACTGTGTCCAGTTCTGGGCACCACAGTTCAAGAAGGACACTGACAAACTGGAACGTGTCCAGAGGAGGGCAACCAAAATGGTCAAAGGCCTGGAAACGATGCCTTATGAGGAACGGCTAAGGGAGCTGGGCATGTTTAGCCTGGAGAAGAGGAGGTTAAGGGGTGATATGATAGCCATGTTCAAATATATAAAAGGATGTCACATAGAGGAGGGAGAAAGGTTGTTTTCTGCTGCTCCAGAGAAGCGGACACGGAGCAATGGATCCAAACTACAAGAAAGAAGATTCCACCTAAACATTAGGAAGAATTTCCTGACAGTAAGAGCTGTTTGACAGTGGAATTTGCTGCCAAGGCGTGTGGTGGAGTCTCCTACTTTGGAGGTCTTTAAGCAGAGGCTTGACAACCATATGTCAGGAGTGCTCTGATGGTGCTTCCTGCTTGGCAGGGGGTTGGACTCGATGGCCCTTGTGGTCTCTTCCAACTCTATGATTCTATGATTCTATGACCAATGGCCTATCCATAAGTGGTTGAGTCTGCAGTAGTGGTGTCCTCCATGATCTCTACTTCTCATGCCTGCTTTGTCAAGATGATAGTGTTGTGATGAGTCCCAAGGTAAGATGGGGATGTTTAGCCTAGAGAAAAGAAGACTGAGAGGAGATTTCTTAGCCACTTTCAAATATCTGAAGGGCTGTCACATGGAAGAGGGAGCAAACTTGTTTTCTGCTGCTCTAGGGGGAATTAATGGATTCAAATTACAGGGAAGCAGATTCTGACTCAACCTCGGGAAGAACTTTCTGAGGGTAAGAGCTGTTTAACAGTGGAATGAACTTCCTTGGAGGGTGATGGACTCGCCTTTGTTGGAGGTTTCTAAGCAGGGGTCAGGTGGCCATCTGTCAGGGGTACTGTGATCCCTACACTGCAGGGGGTGGGGCTAGGACCCCTGAGTTCCTTTCAACTCCACAACTCTTAAGATTCTATGAGATTTCTCCCCACCCCCTGCAAATTGTCAGGCTTGCCTTACAGGGAGAAAGGGAGGCCGTGGAGGAGGCAGATGGACTCACTTGCCTGCTAAGAAGAGGGCCAGGGTTTCTGAGCTTCTCAAGGCTGAATGAATGAATGAAAAGATCCCATGGGCCAAAAGTGGCCAGAGGGCTGTAATTTCCCTGCTTCACTGTGATGCTCAGGACCACTTTTTGTTTTTGTTTTTTATAAAAAAATATATTAGTTTTTCAACGTATCATTTTCAACAATAATTAAACATACTTTTACATCTTATACAATTTTTTGACTTCCATCAATCACATCTGAAAATTTTCCAATCTATTTACTTAATTTACAGTTCTTATTTTCACTATTACATTTAAATCTCATAACTAATATCTTTCTCTTCTTTGCAATATTTCATATATTTCTCCTTACAAAACTTCTTGTAGTCCTACTAGCGTAATTTGTTGATTACAGTTGCTCTTCAAATAATTTGTATATTTCTTCCAATCTTCTGTAAATCTCTGGTCCCACAGGTTTTGAATCCTGCCTGTCATTTTATCCAATTCTGCGTAGTCCATTAATTTTGTCTGCCATTCTTCTTTCATTGGTATTTCTTCTTGCTTCCATTTCTGAGCCAACAATACTTTTGCCGCTGTTGTTGCATATAAAAACAATAGGACCACTTTTTGGAGGTACTTTAAATCAGGGCTGTCATATGGTCAAATAAACCTTAGTTAAAAGATCAGTTAAAAGATTCATAAATGTACATAAGATGAAAACAACACTACTGAAAAGTGAAAGCACCCCATATACCAGGGACATGGGGCCATCTAGATGTTGTTGGGCTACA
This sequence comes from Podarcis bocagei, assembly GCF_964188305.1. Lineage (NCBI taxonomy): Eukaryota > Metazoa > Chordata > Lepidosauria > Squamata > Lacertidae > Podarcis > Podarcis bocagei. Next base: position 6,509,399 of record NC_138134.1, read on the forward strand.
GTTCCCATCACCCCTGACCGTTTCACTGGCTAGGACTGATGAAAGTTGTAGTCCCACAACACTTGGAGGATGGCAGGTTCCCCATTCCTGCTGTAAATGAATAGCAAACTCTTCTCTAAGCATGGGTCCCTATGTGGCCCAATTGGCACCAATTCGGAGAAGTTACCTCCAGGCCTGGGGGCACTTCAAGGTTTGCAAAAGTACCAATGAGAGAGAAAGAGTGTGTGTGTGTGTGTGTGTGTGTGAGAGAGAGAGAGAGAGAGAGAGAGAGAATATTCTGGTATAGTGCCCATCACCCGCAGTTACGTTAAAGTCATGCAATATTTTTTTAAATCTGCAGTTTAATCAGGACACTTTTAAAAAGTTGTTTGCAGCCTTCTAGCTGATCGGTGTTGCTGATTAGCCAATGAATCATTGCAGCCCTAAATGAAGCTGGGTTTATCACTGAGAGAACAGCAGCAGGGAGTCAGAGAATTTACAGCAGCAGCGGCAGCAGGGGGCATTTAACAAGGGTGTACCCCAAAGTAAACTGTTTAGTAAAGGGGTGGCGTTGTAGCACCTTCACAGATTTGGGCATCAAATGTTGCATCTATTGGAAAGAGTGCGAAGGCACGCAGGGTGGTTCTGCAGAATCTGTTCAGGAGCATTCTGTTCACGCCTGGATTTGCCTGTTAAATATCTATCCTGCAAGCCTCCACAAGCGCTTCCAGGTTTTAAAAGGAAGAGTCGATGAGAGACAGAACGCTGTCTGAGAGGCAGGAGAGTTTTTGCCACTCAGAAATGGCCAAACTGGGCTAGGCAGGCAAGTTGCTTCATTTAACTATGATTCCTGCGTTGCAAGCGTTGGACTATCACCCTTTCAGTTCCTCACAGCTGTACAATTCTATGATTCCGTGTTCCTAACAAGATAAACAGCAGAAAATGCATGGCTAATAAAGTTAAAAACAAAACAAAAAGGGAGCATAAATACACTTCCAGCGTGACCTAAAGTAACTTCCTGATATTTTGTACTCCCAGCTTCCATCATGCTTGGCCATTGGTCATGCTGTCTGGAGCTGATGGAAGTTGGGGGTCCAACATTTTTTGTGTGTTTTATAATATTTTTACTAAATTTTCAACAAAAAATAAACAACAACAAACATAGAAAATTATACACGACAACAATATCAAAACCATAAAATGGGATTCTTTGAATCCCATGACTTCCTCCCTCCGTTCTTTAAATTCCCTTTTCAACTGCATGTCATTTCTACTCCAAATTATTTTTTCTACCTCAAATTTCCTATATTTATTCTAAAATTACAAGTGTTCTTAAAATCCTGCCAGTATATTAACCTGTTTACAATACTTTTGCAAATACATACCATATTTTTCGCCCTATAGGACGCACTTTCCCCCCTTCAAAAATGAAGAGGAAATGTGTGTGCATCTTATGGGGCAAATGCAGGCTTTCGCTGAAGCCTGGAGAGCGAGAGGGGTCGGTGCGCACCGACCCCTCTCGCTCTCCAGGTTTCAGGAAGCTATCCGCAAGCCTCGCGCGCCCGGCGGGAGGGCCCGCTGGGCGCGCAAGGCTTGGGGCGGCAGCCTGCAGCCCGAAGCACAGGGCGCGCTGCGGAGCACGCCCCGTGCTTTGGGCAGATGTCCGCAAGCCTTGCGCGTCCGGCAGGAGGTCCCGCCGGGCTTGCAAGGCTTGCAGGCAGCAGCCTGTTCTGGGGTCGGGGGAAGCTCGGACTTCCCCCGCGCCTGGGGGGGGGGAATAATTTTTTTTCTTTATTTCCTCCCCCAAAAATCTAGGTGCGTCCTATGGGACAAAAAATACGGTAATAAATATTTCCCATTCTTTTAAAAATTTCTTATCATCTTGATTCCTGAGCTTTCCAGTTAGTTTCACCATTTCAGCATAGTCCATTAACTTGGTTTGCCAATCTTCTTTGGTCAAGACTGCTTCCTCTTTCCATCTTTGGGCTAACAGCATCTGGGTGGCCGTCGTAGCATACATAAACAATTTTTTCTGGTCTTTTGGAATCTCTGCTCCTACAATCCCTAGTAAAAAGGCTTGTTTAGTCGTGTCCGACTTTTCGTGACCCCATGGACCAGAGCATGCCAGGCACTCCTGTCTTCCACTGCCTCCACTGCCTCCCACAGTTTCGTCAAATTCATGTTGGTAGTTACGAGAACATTGTCCAACCATCTCGTTCGATGTCGTCCCCTTCTCCTTGTGCCCTCCATCTTTCCCAACATCAGAGTCTTTTCCAGGGAGTCTTCTCTTCTCATGAGGTGGCCAAAGTCTTGGAGCCTCAGCTTCAGGATCTGTCCTTCCAGTGAGCACTCAGGGCTGATTTCCTTCAGAATGGAGAGGTTTGATCTTCTTGCAGTCCATGGGACTCTCAAGAGTCTCCTCCAGCACCAGAATTCAAAAGCATCAATTCTTCGGCAATCAGCCTTCTTTATGGTCCAGCTCTCAGTTCCATACATCACTACTGGGGAAACCAGAGCTTTAACTATACGGACCTTTGTTGGCAAGGTGTTTAGTACAATAATTAAATTATAAAATCCTAAAACACAGAACAAATGACCAGTGCAGATCAAATTAATTCCCTTGGCAATTTTCAGCAGGTCAGAATTGCAGCTTGCACCCGTGAACATAGAACATGGGATACAGCCGTCTAGGAATACAGTTTTCCACATGCTGTGTCCACAAGTACCTCCCCTCTCCCTCTCTGCAGGAGGAGGATCATGTGGTTAAGTCCTGGGAGAATATATCAAAGTTCTTAGCCTGCTTTCTAGACTGGAAGTAATTTTTCTGAGAAGAAAAGGGCCGTAGCTCAATGGCAGAGCAGCTGCTTTGGATGCTGAAGGTCCTAGGTTCAACCCAGACCAACCCAGGTCCATTAATTTGTATGTGTCCACTCTGGGTAAAACTTGCTGGGATAAAACCCCATCTTCCTGTGATTCCTGGAACTGACTCTGATAAACACTCTTGGGAACCAACCTTTCAAGGGTATGTGACACGCAGTCTCTTGCTAGAGGAAGTGCACACTTTTGCAATTGCCTAGCTGTGAGAATAGGATGAACATAAAAATCCTGCTGAGCGATTCATTTTCATTTTAATAGTTTGATTTATTAAAAGGATTTTATCCCACTTTTTTATATAAAATATCTAAATCGTTGCCTCACCTAATTGGAACAAGGATCACCCAGTCAGTTAATTGTTTTAAATCACCACAATATAGCCTCAAAATAGTGTTAAAAGCAGCAGCATGATGTCAGGGAACTGACATCGGAGCTAGAGGCGGAGGGAAGGCTCTCAAATGATGCTGGAGAAGGGCCCAGCAGGGAGAGAGGCAGCTCCGCAGATGGGGAAGCAAATCAGTGCAACACCAGGGATATAGAGGGGCTGATGGGGTAATCGGCGAGAGGGCTCCAGGACTCTTCACCAGACACCAGCGGGGAGAGCACGGGTCCTCCGCTACCCACGCCCACCCTGCGCAGAAGACTTCCGAGCAGAGAGAGTAGGAGGAGACTGGGTGTCAAACAACTTTTATGTTGGAAAAGATTTAAGAAACGCCCACTGACGGATTCTGCTAGCGACTGAGGCAGCCACGAATTGAAGGGCTGTCCAGACAGAAAGGTTTAACAAGGCAACATGACCAGGAGAGGCGGCAACTTACGCATGAGCAACCCCTATCTTCATTACACATGGTGATGTGGGGGCAATCGATCAATAGCAGCAAGCACATAATAAATATCCTGATCAGCAGACGTTTGACGTCTGCCCCCCCCCGCAAAGTCTTCTTGAAGTTGAAGGATCTTTGCCATCCATCTGCTGGAGGACAGAAGAGAAAGGAGGGCAGCTGCAGGTCCTGGGGGAGATAGTTCCACCAAGAACTGCCTTGTGCACTGCCAGACGTTTGGCTCCTGGGATGCCCGTACTGCCAGCCAGTTGCCTTTGTACGGTTTCAAACAAGAGTCTTCTCTGCCTCTTCCTGGCGATGCCATTGGGGATTGAACCTGCGACCTTGGGCATGCAGAGCAGGCACTGCCACTGAGCCTGGGCCTTACCCCTCCCAGCTTGACCCATGCTGCTCTACAGTGCCCCTCTGGAGGCGCTGAGGATTGAAGCTGAGTCCCCTTGCGTGGAAAGTGCAGGCTCGGATACTCAGCCTTGGTCCCTTGAGAGCCCGAGTGCAGTTACTGGAAAGTTCCTCTCAGGCGTGAGCCACCGACTTGGACTCCTGCCAACCTAACAGTTCGAAAGCATGTCAAAGTGCAAGTAGATAAATAGGTACTGCTCTGGCAGAAAGGTAAACGGCGTTTCTGTGCGCTGCTCTGGTACGCCGGCTCCCTTGGCCAGTAAAGCAAGATGAGCGCCGCAACCCCAGAGTGGTCCGTGACTGGACTTAAAGGTCAGGGGTCCCTTTACCTTACCGACTTGGAAGGTAGCTTCACCTTCGGGATCTTGTGAAAGCACAGGAAAGAGCTACTGTGCTGGTGTCTGTTCCCTGCCTTCTTTCTTTGCCTTCTTTCTTTCTTTCTTTCTTTCTTTCTTTCTTTCTTTCTTTTTTGAAATAATTTTTATTAGAGATTTTCATGATCTACAAAAAACGTGCAATGTCTTTCTCTCTTTTGATCAGATTATAGTCATACCTGCTTCAGGTTGAGCGTTTTCGGGTTGCGCTCTGCGGCGACCCGGAAGTAACGGAACGCGTTACTTCCGGGTTTCGCCGCCCGCGCATGCGCAGACGGTCAGAATGACGTCACATGCATGTGCAGAAGCGGCGAATCTCGACCCGCGCAGACGCGGGTTGCGTTCGCTTCAGGATGTGAACGGGGCTCCGGATCCCGTTCGCATCCAGAGGTACCACTGTACAGTATAAAGTCTTTTGGTTACGTTCAATGCAAAATGTAAAACAATTATTTCAAAGGTAGGGGAAGAGGGCAGAGGGTGGGTAGTGAACTTACAGACTATCTTGTTGTTTTGTCAACTGGATATTTCATGTCAGTGTCGATTGAGTAGGCTTTCTTTCTGTAAATTTGTTGGTTTATACAGTATTGGCGATGAGAGAAGATTAGGGAGGCAGGGCATGTTTATTTGCCTTTATTTGCCTTTGATGAACTGTAGTGAGATTTGTTTGTCTTTGTGGAAGGGGGGTATGGAATATTGGGTCAAGTTAGCCATATTGATCTGTATGCTGGTGGTAGATCCCTTCTATCATTGTTGTCAGTTTGCGCTCTGTGTGTAATAAAAGGGAGCTATACTGGGATAAAGGTGTCCTCGTGTCAGTTTTAGTTTGTTGGTTAACTTTTCTAATAAGGCCATATCCCATACAATTTGGTACCAATGGTCCATACTTACTCCGGACAAGTCTCTCCAGTGTCTAACTATTACGTTTCTGGCCACTGAGAGTAGGTGAGTCATAAGCTCTTTGTGGTGCAAGTGAGCGTTACTGTCTTGGAAAATATTTAATAGGGCCAATTCTGGGGTGGGTTCCAATATCTGGTTATATACGTTATATATTTTTTGTAGGACTGCTGTCTGAAAGGGTTGGATTCAGGGACATTTCCACCACATGTGGAGGTATGTGCCTGTAGAAGTAGAGCCTTTCCAGCATTTTGGTAAGGTTCCTGGATGTATTAATGCCAATTTCCTCAATGTCAGATGCAATCACTAGAGAAGTTTCAAAGTGAGATCCCTTCTTTTGACTGAGATGGATTTAAAGGGAGGTTTGGACCACATTGTAGTCCATTGGGTAGAATTTATTTTGTAACCTATGTCATGTTCCCATTGTTTTTTAATTGTGTCGCGTAAGATTGCAGGGTTGTGAAGCGGTATTTTTATATTGCAGATACCATCCCTCTACCATGTCCATCTGCCAACAAAAGAAGCCTTTCAAAGGTGGTCAAGAGCCTAGTGGCCGCTGCTTTTACTGTTGGGATATTTAGGAAAGCATGTAGTTGATGGTGTGTTAGTCAGGGTACTTGAATGTCCCCTAATTTATCCTGTATTTCCTGTGTTGATATGGGTTTATTGTTTATGTAAAAGTCTGCTAAACGGTATAGGTCTTTGGTTTGCCGTGTTTCTATGTGAAAGTTTTGAGCTGCATGACGGAATAACGGGTGATGAGCCAAAGGGATTAGTGGGGATGGTCTAGGTCTTAAGCATGGATAGTGTGAATCTATTGATAGTTGAGGGGAGTTTTCTCAGCTCGTGTTGGAGGAATGGGAATGCAGTAGTGGGAATGTTTTCCAATGTGTGCATCTCCAAGCGTACCCATCGTTTGATCTCTTCTTCCAAAATATATTGGATTTTGTGGCACACTTGATTAGCGATGTAATGTTGGGAATTCCCCAACCCACTTGGGGCTTATTCTTGACTTTTTGTTTGGGAAAATGAATGACTGTATTTTTTTCTGCCATTTACAGAATTGGATTGACGGAATCCAGATTGGAAAGGTTTGGAATAAGTAGGTTAATTTTGGGAGAATGATCATTTTGATCATGGCTATTTTATCCGAGGTGATGGAAGGTGACATCTGCAGCAGCGGCCTGCGAGGCCTCACGACAGCGATGGGAGGCAGCAGCAGTAGCAATGGCGGCCTGCAAGGACTCACAGCAGTGACAGGAGGTGGCAGCAGTAGCGGCTGTGACTTATGAGACCTCATGGCTATGACAGGGAGAGGTGGCAGTGGACTGCGAGGCCTTGTGGCAGTGACAAGAAATGGCAGCAGTAACGGCATTGGCCTGCGAGGCCTTGCAGTGGTGACAGGATTTGGAAGCAGAAGCGGCAGTGGTCTGCAAGTCCTCACAGCAGAGGCTTGTGGGGACTCGCAGGAGTAACAGGAGGTGACTGCAGAAGCGGCATCCTGTGAGGCCTCTGGTGGTGACGGGAGATGGTGGCAATAGTAGTGGCAGGCTGTGAGGCCTCGTGGTGACACAAGCAGTGGGACTTGCAAGGCCTCACCATGGTGGGAAGAAGTGGTGGCAGCCTGCAAGTCCTCCTGGTGGTAGTGGGAGATGGTGACAGAAGCTGGGGCAGCCTGCCTCACCGAGGCCTTGCAGGCCACCTCTTCTTCTGCCACCTTCTCCTGCTGCCACCGCAAGCCCTCGCAGGCCTCCGCTACTCCCACCGCTGTGACAAGGCCTTGCAGGCTGTCGCCGCCTTTGTCACTGCCGCAAGGCCTTGCAGACCAACCACTACTGCTGCCACTTCTTCCACCTAGCAGGCATGGAAGCGGTCTGGCAGTCTCAGATTATTTGTATTCACTATGACTTTGGATTGTCCATTTGGTAGCCAAGCCCCAAACCAAAAGTCTCATTTGGATTCATCTTGGCTTGCTTGTTGCTAAAAGTGACCATGAGGTGATTGATAATATCATCATTTATCAGTTTTAGACCCTTAGGTAGCAGTTGCCAGGACATTGTCCCGTTCGCCTCTGCGTAGTTCCTTCCTTATTTCAGATATTGTGATATACCGATATATCACAATCTTTAACTGGTGATATATCACGATATTGAAAACCATATTATCCAGCCCTAGCAGCCGCACTGTGGTTTGCCAGATGGGAAGGCGGCACACAGTTTTGCAGGGCCTCTGCGATTGCTTTGTCTTGCTTCCCCCTGCTCACATTAACATGAAGAATGGAGATTGGTAGTACCCATAGCACTGCTGCCTTTTCCCAGCGGTTGTATATGCTGTTATTTTTAGTTTATGGCATTTATATCCCACCTTTCCTTCGAGGTGCTGAAGGTGGTGTGCTTAATCCTTCCCCCCCTCCTCTCGGGTTTAATACTGGGAGAGAAAGAGATTATTCTGCTGGCATTAACACCCGGTGAGAGGGAGCAAAGATTGATCATGGCTATAGGGCTGATACATTTTCCCAGCAGTTAGGGGTGCTGTCATTCCCCCAGCCCCTGCTTTAATGCCGGAAGAGAATGAAATTGTGTTGGCAGGTGTGTTAAAAGGCAAGAGATGATCCACCAGACCTGCATTTCGAAGGTTAGTGTAGTGGAAAGAGTGAGAGGAGGAGTTACTTAATTTGCCACTGATTTCCATGTTTGCCATCATGAGTTTATGTATTGCCTTAGCATGTGCAGTTCCTTCATCTATTTAAGCTCGGCTACTGAAGACAATTGGAGCTGCTTGCTGCCGGAAGTTGTGGTTCCATCCCTTCAGATCACCACACCTTGTGCTGTCACTTGTGACGTTATTTTTTGCTGGGGCAGTAGAGTGTGTTAGGCCATCACAAGGTGGCTCAAAAGATTGATTTTACACTTGGTCCCTGATGGAGGGATCCCTGCACTTGATTTTACACGGTCCCTGCTTGGAGGGATCGTCTATAAACACAAACGCAGCCATCGGTTAAATTTGTAGTGTGCAAATTAATCTTCAAACTCTTTGGGTCCTTTCCAATTCTGCAAATCTATGGGTCTGCTGGCACAAGAGAGCTGAGTTAATCGGGAAGCTGCCTTATATTGTCTCAGGCTACTGGTTCATCTAGCTCAGTATTGTCTACCGACACTGACTGGCAGCTACTGCCCAGGCATTCAGGCAGGGAAATCTTCCTACAGAGACTGGGGACTGAGTCTCAGGGCCTTCTTTGTGGAAAGCACTTGCCAAGGAGAATCCTGAGAACTAGTTTGTGGAAGGTGCTGGGATTTGTAGTTGTGTGAGGCCAGCGCCCTTCACAGACTATGGTTCCCAGGATTCTCCATGGTTCTTGAAGTGGAATAAGGGTAATTTTAAACACCCACTGCAACTGCGACCCAAGAGGGAAGCTGCATTGCAAGATAGGCTTTGTCCCTCCTACTGCCTCTCTTTCCCAGTATTTTGTCAGCAGCAAAAAAAAACCTCCACATGGCAGTCAGAAGTCCAGCCCAGCTCTTTAAAGGGGGAAGTATCTAAAATAGCTGAAAGGGGGAAGCAACCCTCTCAGCAGGCAGGGCAAGGGCAAGCCAGCTGATAGGCATGCAGATCTCCTCTTGGCTCACAGCTCTAGGGTGCTGTGACCCAGCGGCTCTTGCAGGCGGACTCATTCAGCCCTCAAGTCTGCCTCCGTGAAGGAAGGAAGTCGTAGGTGCTAAAAATGGAAACATTTTTTTAGGCCAGCCATTCAGAGAATCTCCCAGCAGTGACGCTTTTAATTGCTTGCAACCAGGCATAAAAAAACTCCCTGCCTGTCTTGTTGAATATTCATTGGGCAATAGTTAATTTCTGAAGCTTCTAAATAAGTCAGCAACAAGAGCCTTTTTGCACTTTAATTTGCTGGTTATGTTTTACCGTGTTTCCCCTGGGGCCTGCTGTGGTTAAATCTCTAAATTGGAAAATGGAGAGATCCAAGTTTCTAAGCACTTTGGGGTATCTCATGGGCAAGGTGCAGGGAGCCAAAGGTAGTGCAGACGCCTCTAATACCTGACGTATCAATTGCATCAAGCATAACTGCTGCATGGTGTGTGTGAAGGTGCCTTGGGATGTAAATTGCAGTGCGGTTCACACAGTAGGTTCCACATGATTCAGCGGACAGGATCTGACCCTGTCACTGCTTCCCTCAACCCTAGAGCAGGGGTCAGCAAGGTTTATCTTGCCTGGGCCGGATTAGTCCCGCAGAGATCTCTCTGTGGGCCGGATCGTGTGCCCCCCCCCGAGATTTTTGGTGTCTGCACATGCACAGATGCGATTTTCGCTGGCGCAGAAGTGCGTCCCTGCGCCACGGTGCACCAGTTTAGCGCAGCACGTGAGCGGGCAGCTCAGTTCGGGGGTGGCTCGTGGGCCAGTCAAACGACCTCCATGGGCCGCTTCTGGCCCATGGGCCTTAGGTTGCTGACCCCTGCCCTAGAGAGCTGCTGCCATTCAGTGTAGACAGTACTGGTCTAGGTGGACCTAGTGGTCTGACTCAGCATAAGGCAGCTTCCTCCATATTTATTTGTTTACTTAGATAAATAATAAGTAAATATGTATACGCCACTTGATTGTATAACAACCCCTCAAAGCGGCTTACCAAAAAAAATGAATAAAAAAACCCAAGAATGTTTTACAACTTTCAAAAAGTTAAAGTAACAATAGATTAAAAACAAATTAGAACTCACATCAATTTTCTAAACATCTGGGGAGGCTTCCCTAAACAGGAATGTTTTTAGCAGGCCCCGAAAGGAGTACAGGGAAAGTAGCTTCCTGGAGTCGGTGCTGCCACACTAGAATATTGAGTTCTTACAAATATGGAACAGGTATTATGTGTGGGCACATATGGGGTTAGGTGATCTTGTTGGTACACTGGTCCCAAGCTGCTAAGGGCTTTTAGTAGCACCTGCCCCAGGAGGAAATCAGTAACCAATGGAGATCTCTGAGCACAGGTATTATATGCTGACAAGGCCTCCTGTCAGCAATCGTGCTGCAGCATTCTGCACTCACTGCAGAAGCCCCACATAGAGCTTATTGGGGTAATGCAGCCCAACCCTAGCATGGGTGGGGTCTGAGGTCTCTTTTTCACAGGTTAAGAGCAAAATAGGGAGAAATTACAGCCAATGGGTATGAAGGAGGCACAGAACAGGACAGCTGAGGCTGTTCTTGCAGAAGGTCAAATGGTCATTTCCGGCACCAAATGATGATACATGCTCCAGTTTATTGAAGAATGCTTGGACAGGTTGTGATGTCGGCTGCTTTTTTAAGCAAAACAAAACAAGTTGCAGTCCAAATTCTTACGCCGTGATCCATGCAAACAGAATGCAGAAATTCTTGTTGGCTTCTTGGGATAGTTGCAAAACTTTCTGTGAAAATACTGGTCTTTACCTGTTTCCTTATTTTTTGTTTTCTGCACTTGTATCCCGTGATAACTTCCCCCTCTCCTACGGGCAAAGTTGAAGCATGAAGTCAAGACGACCGAAAGGCATTGAGGAAATGCAAAATGAGGCAATTCCTGCTTTTAAGGGCGAGCATGTCAAACTTTCACTGATGCTTAGGAAGGATCTTGGGGTCTTAGGTGACCACAAAAAAAAAAAGCTAATGCAATTCTAAGCTGCATCAATAAAAGTATAGTGTCCAGATTAAGAGAAACCTATTCTGCCTTGTTCATACCCCTCTTGGAGTCCTGTGTCCAGTTCTGGGCACCACAATTTACAGAGGATATTGACAAGCTGGGTGATCAAGGGTCTGGAAATCAAGCCTTATGAGGAACAGTGGAAAGAGTTGGGTATGTTTAGCCTGGAGAAGAGGAGACTGAGAGGAGATAAGATAGCCATCTTCAAGTATCTTAAGGGCTGTCACATGGAAGAGGGAGCAAGCTTGCTTTCTCCTGCTCCCTGAGGGTTCACATTCCAAGAAAGGAAGTTCTTCTGACTAAACTCTAGGAAGAGCATTCTGAGGGTAAGAACCATTCAGCAGTGGAGGTTAGATGGCCATGTCAAGGATTTTTTAGTTGTGATTTCTGCATTGCAGGGGATTGGACTAGATCAGGGGTCTGCAACCCGTGGCTCCGGAGCCGCATGTGGCTCTTTTACACCTTTGCCGCGGCTCCGGGGCGGATACTAGCGATGGGAGGAGGCGCATTGTGCGCCCCGACACCCCCCACTGTGGCGGGCGCTGTACTGGCTGTGACGTCGCATGAGGGCGGTGCGTGCGTTAGTCACGCACCGTCCCGACGTCACCTTCCCGCCCGCCCGCCCGCTACATTATAAGGGGCATGTACGCTGGTCACTGCATTGAAAGGGGGCATGTACGCTGGTTACTGTTTTGAAGAGGGGTGAAGAACACACACACACAAAAAGGTAACTTGTTAATTTAACGTTTATTTCTATGAGGAGGAGTAACAAACAAAGAAATAATTAAAAAGTGACAAAAAAGTTATTTTTATAATGACGAGTTTTGCGGCTCCCAGGTTTTTTTTCTTCGGAAACGGGTCCAAGTGGCTCTTTTTGTCTTAAAGGTTGCAAACCCCAGGACTAGATGGAGTCCCTTCAAACTCTAAAATTCTATGTTCTCTTAGAACATTTGACTATGTAGTAGGGAGGACAGAACGAGATTAATGCTTGTTTGAGTCCTGCCAGTGCTAGGAAGCCTGCAGCGCCATGAGATTGAGAGTTGGCAGATTGTTAGATTATGGTCTAGACACTTGTGGCGTAGTAAAACCTGGGTCCTTTACTGCATGTGAGATAAGCATCCAAGCACTAATTTTATGTGAAATAATAGGCTGTCTCCTACTCAGCGTCAGAGCACTCTATTCCTTGACTGGAGGGTGAGTTTTCTGTATTTTTGTTTATAGGCAATTAAATTACTTGCCAATTAGACTGAGTCAAAATTTAATTTTGAAATGGCTCAGAGATACGAGGACCAAATGCACTCTGCTCCCTTTGCAAGTTGCTGGGCTGCGTAAAAGCAGCCACAGAAACAAAAGCATCAACCTTGTTGTTGGCTGGAGGCTGCCAGGTGCACAGAACTGGCATTGTAGGTTTTCTGGACTGGCAAATCTGCCCTTGAGAAAAACAACATCCTGTTAGCTTATTTAATAGTGAACTCACCCTTTAAATAGAGGACGCGGGTGGTGCTGTGGTCTAAACCACAGAGCCTAGGGCTTGCTGATCAGAAGGTCGGCAGTTCAAACCCCCACAACGGCGTGAGTACCTGTTGCTCAGTCCCTGCTCCTGCCCACCTAGCAGTTTGAAAGCACGTCAAAGTGCAAGTAGATAAATAGGTACCGCTCCGGTGGGAAGGTAAATGGCGTTTCCGTGCGCTGCTCTGGTTCACTGGTCATGATCTGGAAGCTGTACGCCAGCTCCCTCGGCCCATAAAGCGAGATGAGCACAGCAACCCCAGAGTCGTTCGCGACTGGACTTCACAGTCAGGGGTCCCTTTACCTCACCCATACATGTGCTTATATAGACAAAGCTGGGCCATCCATGCTCAAGAAGGGAGGTGTCAACAGACTTTGGTGAGGGGAATCACAAGGTTTACAGAAATGCAAAATATTTAAGGAAAACCCTTGAGGAGGGGAAGCCCGTCCCCCCCATTAGAACTGTGCATGCTTGGAATACTGATTGTTGGTTAGGAGGGGAAAAACCACAACAGGGAACTTGGATGGGAGGATGGAATAGAGTTCCTTGGTAAAGGGCATGGTTGCCCCTAGACGGGAACACTCCCCACTGCAACATTCTGTTGCGGGAACCATCTTTTTTGAGAAACAAAACATAAGTCTAGTTGTGCCATAAGGAATGTTGCTTCTCATGCTCTTTTTTACAGTCTTAAATTGTTTACTTAAAAACAAGTGCGTTGCTAAATTAAAGTAAAACAAAAGCTCCAGTTTATTATATTTTTCCTGACATTTTCTTGTTCCCTGTTACTTTGATTGGTATTATCTGTTGGGTTTTGATTGTGTGTGTGTGTGTGTGTGTGTGTGTGTGTGTGTGTGTGTTTATAAATATTTCTGTTTTGCCATACCATAAAATATAAGGGCAGTCTGCAAATTTAAAATGTGAAACACCATTTAAAAATAAAAAATGCAGATTATCATTAAGATGACTGCCTAACCAAAACTAAAAACATAAACAGCTGCAAAGGCTAGTCAGTTCCCAAGCCAAAAGCGAGGATGTCTGCCGAATCTCTGCTGGAATAGTGTTCCAGAGCATGGGATCAATGACACCCAAAATGTTGACAAGTGCTTCTGTTTAAAAAAAATATGTGTTGGATTTTGTTGCAAGAAACCTTGAGTGACTCATACTGAGGAAGAAAGGCACGATAAATATCTGTTAAATAATTTTATTAAATAAATGTTATTTATTATTCAGACTTTAACTTTGCCCTTCCACCCCCACTCACCTTTCCCCCCTCCACCTCTTTCCCCCTTTTCTTTCTAATGTCTCAACAAATGAAACTGATCTGTAAAAAAATGTTACTTGAAGAAAAAAAGAAGAGAGACATTGCACATACTTTTGTAAACCAAGAAGATCTTTTGTAAACCAAGGGGGAAAAAATACAACTTTGCCCTTCCAGCAAGTTATATTACTGAGACTTTGCCCTTCAGTGAATTTATCTCAGTGGCTTATGATAAACGGGAATTGTCTACCTTTTCAGGCCCATTTGGATTTTTGAGTGGGTGCCATGCCCTCTGGGTGCTGGAGTAGAGTTAATTGAAGCCTTGGAAAGTACATAGAGCTGGAAGAGGGAAGTGGGAGAGGAGAGGGTCACCGCTCCAACTTCCTCCTTCAGTTCGGTGGTTTTTCTCAAAGGAAGAAAGGGTAACCACTCATACCGAGGGGGCAGTGAAAAAGAGAAGGTTCAGAGACTTTTGTGGGCACCAGGGGAAAGACATGAACGTCACCCCCATGTTGGCAAACCGTCCATTAGAAAGCAGATGAGAGTTAATATGTGAAAATAAGCTTAAAACAGCAAATTGGTGAAAGTAGAATTAAATACACAAGAGAGAATAAAGCAAGACTTGACATTTAAAAGGAGAGGAAACCCGGGGAAATGGGAAGGAAAGGCCCTCTTCTTGGCATCGGGGAAGATACCTGAGTGGGCACTCGGTTCACCTCTGCGAGGAGCACATGCCAAATGTACACATTAACAGCATTCCAGATATACGGTACTCTAAACCAGGGGTCAGAAAACGATTTCAGCAGGGGGCCGGTCCACTGTCCCTCAGACCTTGTGGGGGGCAGGACTATATTGGGGGGATGATGCAAGAGCCCCATGAGCCCCGGTGGCTGCTTACCTGTTTCTTGTGAGCAGCAGGAGCTGGCGGCGGTGGCGGGGGGACGATGAGTGGCACGTGAAAGGGCTCTGGAGAGGGGCTGCTTAAAGTGGCAGCCACAAGAGTGCTGCTGTTGCTGGCATCAACAAATCCCAGCCCCCTTCCTCTAGGCAGGGCAGGGAGAAGCCAAGAGGAGGGAGGGAGGAGGCGCCGCCGCTGCCAAGGGAGGGAGAGGGAAGGAACGTGTGGGCTGGTGATCCAGCAGCGATTCCTGGACTGTCCATGGGTCGGATCCAGAATGCAATTGGGCCTGATCTGGCCCGCAGGCCTTAGTTTGCCTACCCATGCTCTAAACAGAACCACATGCAGATATCTGTGTGAATGCCACACATCCAAACATGGATATTTTCTTATTAAGGCAAGCAAATGACTTAAAGCTTGCTACTGACATCAGGAAATTTGGAACAAAATGTCCCAAAAGTCCTTATCTGTCCTTGCAGTTTCTGAAACAGAGCTCACAGGGTGCATGGCAATTTAGCACATGAAAAGTATGTTTGGGGGTGGGAAGGATTGGACCCTTCCACCACACCCTACTCTCCTGGATTCCCCTAGCAGTCACACGTTCGCTGCATTTTATTTGAGCTCCTTGTAGGGAAGGTGCGATATAAATTTGTATTTTATTTATTTATTAAATTTATATGCCACCCTTCATCCGTTGATCACAAGGTAAAAATACAATATAGAAACACAAAATACATAATAAAACCAAATCGAAAAAAGGGGGAACCACTCCTCCCACAAGCACATTTAAAAGGTGATAGGATGTTTATCAGCCAAAGACCTGGTTAAACTGTGCAATAAATGCCATCAATAAAAATGAAAACTAAATGTCAGGATGGGGGCAGTAGCAGTCCCTAGTGGCCAAAGCCTCTTCCTTAGTGGGCAGTCAGGGTCAGGGAGAGCTGGGTTCAAGTCATTGCTCAGCTGACTTTGGCCAAGGCCAGCCTTTGCCAACCCAGGAAGGTGCCTGACCCTGAGTCAGACCACTAGCCCCTTAAGCTCCATATTGTCCACACTGACAGGCAGCAGTTCTTCAGGTCTCAGTGTTTCCGACAGGGTGTCTTCCAGCCCCACCTGGACATGCAGCCATGGCTTGAACCCGGGTTCTTCTGCATGCCAAGCAGCGACTCTGCCTCTGGGCTAACAATTCTCCCCACTTGACCTTCCCAAGGAGTTTATGCACCTTTCTTATCACGGCCAGAGTTCATTTTCCAAACCTCTGCCTGCTTGGGGTCTTCAGTCACTCCTCCAGACAATAAAACCCCTCCTTTTAGCTTATCGCATGGACCCCTTTTGCTGCGGCACTGAGGAAATACAGTAAGAACAATAATTCCTGCCAAGCCATGCATATTTCCCCCCCTTTGCAATCAAGGAAAGCACACTGGGCTGTTGTTGTTGTTTTTATGCAAAAGCCCCCGTTTCTCTTCCCTTTTAGTGCTCTGTATTCTTCCTTCCATTCCCCTCTCCCCTATCCTGGCTCCCCTGCCACCACAAAAAATAAGGTACAATTGCAGATTTGATTCACTCTTAATCCTCAGCAATTTGGCAAGCTTCAAGGGATGTTGGATCCTGCTGCAGCTTTGGAACAAAGATCCAAAGGCTTGCAGGTGAAATTGCCCTTAATCTGTTCTCCCCTCCCCACCATTTTGAGGAAGAGCCTCTCTTTGGACTGGGCCTGGGGGGTGGGAGTCCAGCCTAAGTGAGCTGGCCTCTTGCAACATGGGAGAGTGTGTGTGAGAGAGAGTGAGATACGGGAACCACTTTCCAATGCCTGTAGGGCTGAAGTTTGAGCCACCTTGTATTCTGCTGCTCCGGAGGGCAGGAACCTTCCTTGGAGAGCTTTTAAGCAGTCCTCTGCCAGGGATTCTTTAGCTCTGATTCCTGCCTTGCAGGGGGTTAGGCTGGATGGCCTTTGGAGGTCCCTTCCAACTCTACCATCCTGGTGTGTGCATGCTTGTGGTGGCGGCGAACGGCTCTTTGAAACCACCCCTGGCGGACGTGGGCAGTTGCCGTGGAGCTGGTCCCTGTGGCGTTTCCGGAGAACTGGCAGGCGGCGTGAGAATCCTGGGTTACCGCAGTTTCAGCTTTTCTGCCGCGGCTGCTGCAGGCAGGCTCTCTGCTGCTTCCCGCCTGCTCTCCCTTCCCCCACCTTCCCTCCTCCCCGGAGCCGCAAGAGAGGAGAGGATATGAGTGTGTGTGTGTGTCTGTCTGTGTCTGAAGCGGAGACGTCTTCCAAGTGCACCCCGACAGTTGTCATGTATCCTTGGTTCCTTGCTCCACTTGTTATATAACACAAGATGCTTCTCAGCTTCTGTTCTGGTCTTGTAAGTGCATCTTCCTTCTTCTCCCCTCTTTTGCAAGACCCATCCCTGCTGCTGCTGCTGCTCCTCTTCCCAGCCCACCTCCTTTCCCTCTTTCTTCCTTTAAAAATTCATCTGTAATTCAAGTTGGCCGAGAAGCTGCTAGCTGAGTCCCACGACGACGCAGTGCTCCTCCTCCTCCTCCACCGCCACACGGACCCAGTGAATCCCGGGCGCTACCAAACGGGGAGCGATCTGGCAGGGCCGCTGTTGCTCTTTGCTTTGATGGCTGCAGGCTCTGAATTGGCAGAAAGTTGGAGAGGAGGCCGGCTGGCCGGCTGCATGGGGCTTCGAGGCTTGTGCAGAAGGGCAGGCGCAGCCTGGAGGGCAATGGGGAGCGGTGAGAGGTGAGACTTTTCCTTCCCATCTGGTCCTCCAGCTGGTCATGTCTGCCTTGACAGGTAATTGGAGAGAGCAGCAGCAGCAGAGGTTGGGAGGAAGGGAGTGGGGTTGGGCAGGGCCAGGGCTGTGTCGGAGGGATGGTAGTGGGTAGAGAACACCTGCTTGGCATGCAAAGGGTTCCCACTTTGGTCCCTGCTGGCATCTACCATTCAGACAGGCGTGGGGTACCTCCTCCTCACATTCATTGATGGGCAGCCACCCAGGGGCCACATGCTGATAGCGGTGGGCACAACCAGGGACGGAGGTGAGTGTCGTGACAGACATTGGTTGGATGTCAGAGTTTGGATGCTTTAGTTGTGATTCCTGCATTTCAGGGGGTTGGACTAGATGGCCCTTGGGAGTCCCTTCCAACTTTACAGTTCTATGTAATTACCTTTTTGGACAATAGGCTTGCTTTGCTCATAATAATAATAATAATAATAATAATAATAATAGTAATAATAATTTATTAATACAGTGGTACCTGAGGATGTGAATGGGATCCGTTCTGGAGCCTCGTTTGCATCCTGAAGCGAACGCAACCCGCATCTGCACATGCGCGGGTCGTGATTCGCCGCTTCCACACATGCTTTTGATGTCATTTTGAGCGTCTGCGCATGCGCAAGCGGTGAAACCCGGAAGTAATGTGCTCCATTACTTCTGGGTCGCCACGGAGCGCAACCTGAAAGCGCTCATCCTGAAGCATATTCAACCCGAGGTATGACTGTATTATTTATACCCCGCCCATCTGGCTGGGTTTCCCCAGCCACTCTGGGCGGCTTCCAACCGAATATTAAAAACAATACAGCGTCAGACATTAAAAACTTCCCTAAACAGGGCCGCCTTCAGTTGTCTTTAAAAAGTAAAATAGTTTTCTATTGCCTTGACATCTGCACACACGTGCTCCTCCCTCCAGGCAAGTCATAGGCATCCTCAGAGTTCGGGGGCAAATTCCTGCTGGGCAACAACACTTGCAGATATTGTGAAGGAGGGCTGGTCAGGCTTAGGAAGAGTCCTGAGGGCCAGGTGAAGAGGCCCAAAGGGCCACACACAGGCCAGTGACTCCCAGCCTCTGACTTAAAATGCTTTGGTAGCAGGTGATCAGAAAGGTCTGTGCATGAAACCCTGGAGAGCTGCTGCCATTCAGAGCAGACTGTACTGGGCTAGATGGACCAAACAGCCTGACCTCAGATAAGGAACTTGGCTGTGTGCCAGCTTCTCATCCAGCTGGAATACGCTTCATTATTTGTACATTTGTATGTAAGAGGTCCGTGTTGGGGGGGGGGCAGCCCTTATTTCCCTGGAAGTTATTCTAATCTCCAGTATTAGGGAGCCAGCTGTTGTTCAGCGATGAACAAGAGGCACTCTGCACATGATCTCGTCTCAGTTATTCTTGTCTTGCTGTTCCAGGAGCAGAGTCTGCTCTTAAGCACTGTATTTCACAGGCAGCATTTACAGTGGTGCCCCGCAAGACGAACGCCTCGGAAGACGAAAAACTTGCTAGACGAAGGAGTTTTCCGTTTTCTTAGCCGCTTCGCAAGACGCATTTCCCTATGGGCTTGCTTCGCAAAACGAAGCTTGCCCTGCAAGCTCCGGGGATAGCGGGGAAGCGCAGCGCATCTTCCCCGCTGTCCCCGGACCTCTTTTGAAGCAAGGGGCAGCGGGGAGAAGATCGCTTCTCCCCGTTGCCAGCCCCGCAAGCTCCGGGGACAGAGGGGAAGGCGCAGCGCCTTCCCCTCTCTCCCCGGACCCCTTTTGAACCAAGGGGCGGCAACGGGGAGAAGCGATTCTCCCCGCTGCCCCTTCCCTTGCTTTAAAACAGGTCCGGGGACAGGGGGAAGGCGCGCAGCGCTTCCCCTTTGTCCCCGGACGGTCTGCATAGGAACGCATTGATTGATTTTCAATGCATTCCTATGGGAAACCGTGCTTCGCAAGATGAAAAACTCGCAAGAAGAAAAAACTTGCGGAACGAGTTAATTTCGTCTTGCGAGGCACCACTGTATTATTTTCCCCTTTTAACCCTTCCTCCAAGGAGCCCAATTGCACTCGTTTCCCCTCCTCTCAACAGGCCTGTAAGGTAGACTTGAGGGTTAGTCCTGTCGCAAGGTTGCTCAATGAGCTTTGTAGCCGAGTGGGGATTTGGGCCAAGGTCTCCAGGTACTGTCTGCTGTGCCACATGGGAAGAAGCTCTCCAGATGCTCCTTCCAAAACAACGTGCCCAGATTTGCTCCTTAAAGTGAAGAGGATGCCATGCAGAATTCAGCAAATTGAGTGACTGCGTTGTTAGGAAGATTCTGGACACTTTATTGCACATTATTTCCAAATTGTTTGCAGGGGAGTTAGATTCCGTTACATCAAAACAAGGGTTATCCCACACTTTCCAGTGTGTCTCCCTGTAAATTTCCTTTATTGCAAAAAGTTTGACGGGGCGGGGGAAGCACGTTTGTTGCACGAGGGCCTCAGCACCAAGTTGAACTGCACAACTTGTTGTGCCAGCGTAGGATGGAATCCCTCTCCCCAATAGCGGCTTCTCCATCCTTGCTCCCAAGACCATGAGTCATTCTTGCATTTGCTTCCCCCCACCTCGGCACCCCTCTCTCTCGTATCAGGATTTCTCCCTGTCATGTTAGGCCACTTGGCATAGCAGGGGAGAATCAGAAAGGAGTTGAAGGATCAAGTCTGAACCAGATGCCCTTCCTCAAAGGCAGAGAGGGTTTGCCAGCATGGATTATGCCCAATTTTCTCTCCCTCTGTCTTTAACTTTATGAATCTTTGTACTCTTTATGTGTTAGATAAATTTCCTCTTATTTATACCTGTACAACCCAGGACTTTCAAAATTTGGCCCCCAAGATTCCCAGCCGGAGTACACTCCCACAGTCTGCTTTTGCAGCAATTTGGGGTGGAAGTGTCGGTCTTGCTCAGGGGTCAGCAACCTTTTTCAGCTGTGGGCCAGTCCACTGTCCCTCAGACCATGTGGTGGGCAGGACTATATTTTGAAGAGAGAATAAATTAACGAATTCCTATGCCCCCCAAATAAACCAGAGATGCAATTTAAATAAAATGACACATTCTACCTATGTAAAAACTCGCTGATTCCCGGACCGTCCGCAGGCCGGATTTAGAAGGCGATTGGGCCGCATCCGGCCCCCGGGCCTTAGGTTACCTATCTCTGATTTAAGATGCTTTCAAAAGCTGGCTGGCCCCCCTGAGTCACACAAGTCCTGCTCCTGTTTCGATAAGATGCTCTGTTGGGCTATGGCTCAGTGGTGGAGCAGCTGTGTGGTATGGAGAAAGCCCCAGGCCTGATCCCCAGTGGCAACTCCAGGGGGAGCTGGGGGGAGCCCTTTGCCTGAAATCCTGGAGAGCCATTGCAGCCGGTCAGTGGGGAGAACTATGGCGTGATGTGAGCCAGCAGTTTGACTAGCGAGAAGCCTACTTTTTTTAAAAAAATATATATTAATATTTTATTAAATTTTCTCAATAAAGAAGTTCAAAAAGAATACAAAAACAGAAGAAAAAAATACAAAAACAGAAAAATACAAAGTCAAAATACAAAAATACAAACATTAAACATGAAAAAGGAGAAAAATGAAAAACACATAAAAAACAAACAAAAAAACTCCCTCTTTTTTAACTCCTCTTTAGTTAACTTATTTTCCTGACTTCCTCACGCCTCCCTTTTTTGTATCCCTTTTTTAAAGTTGGCTCAGCAAATTCATAATCAATTTAGTTTATCTATTATCAATCCCATCTTACATTTTGCCTTGTTGCTAGAAGCCCTTGAATTCATTTCAACGTCATCAACATTCAAAAATTTTACAATGTTTCTGTAAATAAGTTTTAAATTTCCTCCAATCTTCTTCCACCAACTCTTCTCCCTGGTCTCGGATTCTGCCAGTCATTTCCGCCAATTCCATATAGTCCATTAATTGCGGCGAGAAGCCTACTTTTCTTGGCCACCAGTCTGGTGCCCGCTGGGTGCTTGGGATTGCCACTCCCATCTGCCCCCGTCAGCCTGGCTGTTTGGGGCTGGAGCTGAGAGTTGGAGCAGCTGGAGGATAGCAGGATTGCAAAGGTTGGAGTGGGGTATTGGGACCCTCACCAGCTGCAGGTCTTGTCTGTCCTGAGTCTCTCAACTTCATGAGATGGTCCAGAGTTTGAGTACTTGGGGAGAGGGAGGATATGTGTTCATTTTGTGGGTACAGGGCCTGGTTTTTGTCCTGTGGGGAGGGAGGGAGGCTGTGTTTCGGAACAAGAATGCTGTACTGGGATGTAAGGGCTGTTCCCTGGTCCGAGGTGGCGCAGTTCAGACATGTCCCTCATTCCGGCCACCCTCTGCTGTGCTGACCCTGGGCTTTGGGGCTCCATCTGCTGCCCTCTCTGCTCAGAGAATCTTTGACTGTCTTGCAAGGCCTAAAAATAGATCTGGCAAAGGAAGGAAGAGCAGTTATGAAAAGTGGAAGAGAAAATTTAAAAAAGCGAACTCCTATAGGCTAGGGCACGGTTGGGGGGTCTTTTCCACCACGAGGGCCCTAACCCCTTCCTGGTTGGAGGGGGGCCAGTGGGACGCGGGTCAAAGGGAGGGCAGGGCAAAGGTGAACAGAACAAGGGAGGTAAATTGGTGCCCCCCCTGTTTCCTATTATTGCGTTTCTTGTGATTGTAAGGGTTTTTTTAAAAACAGTTTTTTATGTTGCATTTTAAATTTGTGTAACCTCTTCCTGGACCTTAGGGCCAGGGCCGTAAATAATAAAAATAGCATAATAAGAATCCCCCCTCACTTTTCTACAGTAGGCTACAATAGGGGGCTTTTTAAAGCACCGCACTAGATTCCTGATTAACTCCTTTAGTTGTATCTTTATATATTTTTAAAAGACTGTTGCCCTACTTGTCTTTAAATGACTTGTTACTGTTTTACATGTTTTTAGATGTTAAAAATTGGTTTAAAATATGTTTTTATCTTATTTTTAATTGCATTGTTTTGTCACGTTTGTGTTTGCTGCCCTGGGCTCCCTGGGAGGAAGAATGGAATATAAATGTATAAACAAGCACTCTGTGGCCTAGATTTTTTTTTTCTTTAAGGGCCAGGCCACCTCCATGAGGAAAAGGCCATAGCTCAGCAGTGGAGCATCTGCTTTGCATACAGAAGGTCCCAAGTTCAGTCCCTGGCTCCTCCTGGAAGGGTTGAAAGAGACCCTCATCTGAAATCTGGAGAGCTGCTGCCAGTCAGTGTAGGCAATATTGAGCTTGATTGACCCAGTGGTCTGTTCAATATAAGGCAGCTTACTATTTAATCCATCTCTCTCTCTTTTAGAACCATAAGGACTAGAAACTTAATTTTAGGGGAATGGCTGCAGCTCGGTGGCAGAACATCTGCTCTACTTGCAGAAAGTCCCAGGTTCAATCCCTGGCAGCATATTTTGGCAGTGCTGGGAAAGGTTCCTGCCTGAAACCCCCGAGAGCTGCTGCCAGTCAGTGTAGACAACACTGGCATGGATGGCCCATTGGTCCAGCGTGTTATCAGACATTCTCCTGCCTTCATTCACGGGCTCTTCCCAGCACCGCTGGTCAGGTGCCCCCCTTGCACAGCTCCCATTCTCTGCCTCCCTCTCCAGGCTCTGCCAGATGCCCAGGCAGAAAACGTAAGGCTTCCCCGGGAGCCAGATGTGAAATAATCACATTCGCTTGGAAGAGTTTATCCTAATCCCTAGCAGACGGAGAGTTTTCGTTGGCTAAGGCAGGAGGATTATTCTCACCCCCCCTCTCTGCACTGCCCCCAAACTTGCAGTGTCAATTTCATGAATCTGCATGGTTCTCTATTTTTGAGAGCCGCTGCCAAGGGTGGGGCCCTCAGGCCTGGACTGCAGGATCTAGCTCTGCCCTGTGTTAACCTCATCTCTACTGGGGTATTGACCTCTGCTTGAAATAGCAGATGGTGGTGGACTCTCCTTCCCTGGAGATTTCTAAGCAGAGGTCAGGTGGCCTCCTGCCAAGAATTCTTGGAATTATTATTATTATTATTATTATTATTATTATTATTATTATTATTAGTGCCAATCTGTCAACAGGGTATACAAAAATACAACAATAGCACACCAGAATGTCATGCATTATAAACGTCCCCAAACAGGGCTGCCTTCAGATGTCTTCTAAAAGTTGTATAGGTATTTATCTCCTTGACATGTGAAGGGAAGGCGTTCCACAGGGAAGGTGCCACTGCTGAAAAGGCCCTCTGCCTGGTTCCCTGTAACTTGGCTTCTCGCAGGGAGGGAACTGCCAGAAGGCCCTCGGAGCTGGACCTCAGTGTCCAGGCTGAACAATGGGGGTGAAGATGCTCCTTCAGGTATACTGGGCCGAGGCCTTTTAGGTCTTTAAAGGTCAGCACCAACACTTTGAATTGTGCTCGGAAACATACTGGGAGCCAATGTAGATCCTTTAGGTCCGGTATTATATCGTCCTGGCAGCTGTTCCAGGTTACCAGTCAAGCTGCCGCATTCTGGATTAGTTGTAGTTTCCAGGTCACCTTCAAAGGTAGCTCCACGTAGAGTGCGTTGTAGTATTCCAAGCAGGAGAATCAGAGCATGTCCTACTCTGGTGAGACAGTCCACGGGCAGGTAGGGTCTCAGCCTGCGTACCAGATGGAGATGGTAGACAGTTGCCCTGGACACAGAATTGACCTGCACCTCCATCGACAGCTGTGAGTTCAAAATGATTCCCAGGCTGTGCACCTGGTCCTTCAAGGGTACAGTTACCCTATTCAGGACCAGGGAGTCGTCCCCCCCCCCCCCCGCCTGCCCAAATAATACTTTTGTCTTGTCAGGATTCAACTTCAATCTGTTGACTGCCATCCACCCCCCAACAGCCTCTAGACACCCACACAGGACCATCACTGCCTTCACTGGTTCCGATTTAAATGAGAGGTAGAACTACATAATGATGAACACCCAGCCCAAACCCCTGATGATCTCTCCCAGTGACTTCATATGGATGTTGAAAAGCATGGGGGAGACGACAGAGTCCTGAGGCACCCCACAAGTCAGCGCCCAGGAGTCCAAACACCCCACACTACTTTCTGGACTTGACCCAGAAAAAAGGAGTGGAACCACGGCATAACAGTGTCCCCAACTCCCAGCCCTCCTACAGGGCCCAGAAAGATGACATGGTTGATAGTATCAAAAGCCGCTGAGAGACCCAGCAGAACCACGAAACAGCTGCCCACTGCAGAGTCAGGCCATTGTTCCACCTCATTCAGTGTTGTCTTCTCTATATCAAGTGGCTGCAGTTTCCCAGCATTTTAAATACTGGCCTCATCAGCACCATGCATTCAAAGTGCTAGGATACCACTCTAAACAGTTACCACTTTCCCCCAAAGAATTCTGGGAGCTGTAGTTTGTTATTGGCACTGAGAGTTTGTTAGGAGGCTCCTATTCACCTCCCAGAGCTGCAATTCCCAGAATTCCCTGGGAGGAGGAACTGATTGTTAAACCACTCTGGGAATTGCAGATATTTGTGGGTAATAGGGGCCATAATGAACTATAGCTCCCAAATTCTTTGGGGGAAGCCAGGATTGCTTAAAGTGCCCTATCTAGAGTTGCTGGGGATCAAACCTGGGACCTTCTGCATGCCAAACATGTGTTCTAACCACTGTGCTACAGCCCTTCCGAATAAGGAATGCCTTCTCTGTGGGCCAGCAAAGAAGCGATGCTTTCAGGTCTGCAGCCATGATGCAGCCAGTGTTCAAAACTCAGATATATAAGCTAGGCGTCAAATGGCTCTAAATCAAGATTGCAGTTGCCAAAACGGAATGTCTAGTTGCCATTTTTGGGTAAGACGGCTCTAAAGTCTTATTTTTCAAATGATGGACTAACTGTGTTTGATTCTCAGTTAAACATCTGGCCAGTTCAGATGACAATCTTGAGTTAGGTTTGAGAACTTAAAGAAAAGTCACTTGATCCAAGGACAGACCACATATATACAGTATTGTGCTATTCTGAACTCTTTCTTAATGGTGACTGCTCCTGCTCAGGCTGCACAGGGAAAGCAATTTGGTTCCAGAAATTCATTCCGATTGTGCAGATAAAATATAACTGATAGAATTCTACATTATGGGTACAGTGGTGCCTCGCAAGACGAAAAGAATCTGTTCTGTGATTCTCTTCGTCTAGTGGTTTTTTCGTCTTGCGAAGCAAGCCCATTGATGGATTAGCGGATTAGCGCTATTAGCGGCTTATCGGATCAGCTGATAAGCGGCTTAGCGGCTTAGAAAGGGGGGGGGGAGGAAAAAAAACCAGCAGGAACTCGCAAGACATTGTCGTCTTGCGAAGCAAGCCCATAGGAGATTTGTTTTGCGAAGCACCTCCAAAACGGAAAACCCTTTCGTCTAGCGGGTTTTCCGTCTTGCGAGGCATTCGTCTTGCGGGGCACCACTGTAATTAGTGTGTGAAAACAGTCCAGATACTATGATCCCCAGATGGTGAAGATGTGAGGCTCTAGCCTGGCACCCAGGCATCTTCAGCTGGTCGCAAATGATTGAAAGCCAGGTGCAAAATGCGCTTGGTGCCTGGCTAATTTCAAACACTGGTTGCAGCCTGTCTCCCATTCCCCTTTAACCATGGTTTGGTGCATGTAGCACTAGCTGGTTAAGAGTGTCCTTAAACCTGGGTTCGGGAACCGGTTTCAGTCCCACAGCCTGGGGGCCACATTGTGCAAGGGACAGGGAACCTGGGCTTCCAGAGGACAAGCAGGAATTTGAGCGGGGTGAGGGTAAAAAAAATACTTTTTTTTTTAAAAAAAAGTGGTGTTGAATTTGTGAAACTGAACTGCATTTCTTAAACAAATCAACCACTGGACAAAGAAGAAAACAAGCCCGGGATTAATTCCGAACAAACGGTGCTTTCTGAGCTGCCGTCACTCCCGGGCGGCTACCATGGGGACGTTTTTGCATTTCCTGGTATAGGAGTTCAGGCTGGCAACCACATTCAAAAATTGTGTTGTGAAAGCATGCTCTTCCCTCTTGCTGGGGTCACAGCTGCACCTTGTGTTTAAAAAAGCACACTGAAAACACACAGGATCCTGGGAGGGTTTGTTTGCCTCAATGGAGCTGCAATTCCCAGCACCCTTAGCAAACTGTAGCTCTCAGAATTATTTGGGGGAAGCTGGGTGCTCTGTCTCTTATATGTACAGTTGAGGGTGCTGGGTATTGTAGTTCCCAGGAATATTTTTGAATGGGTGTGGGTGTGCTTTGAATGAATGGGGTGTGCAAGCCTTCAAGCCTCTCCCTTGGTTGCCAGCAAGCCTTTGGGGGCTTGTAATGAAATCTTGCAGGGGACATGGGTGGCGCTGTGGTCTAAACCACAGAGCCTAGGACTTGCCGATCAGAAGGTTGGCGGTTCGAATCTCTGCGAAGGGGTGAGCTCCCGTTGTTTGGTCCCAGCTCCTGCCCACCTAGCAGTTCGAAAGCACGTCAAAGTGCAAGTAGATAAATAGGTACCACTCTGGTGGGAAGGTAAATGGCGTTTCCGTGTGCTGCCAGAAGCAGCTTAGTCATGCTGGCCACATGACCCGGAAGCTGTCTGTGGACAAACACCAGCTCCCTTGGCCAGTAAAGCGAGATGAGTGTGCAACCCCAGAGTTGTCCACGACTGGACCTAACGGTCAGGGGTACCTTTACCTTTACCTTTACTGAAATCCTGCAGTGAGAGCTTTCTCTACGTCTTCTACTCCAGCATGAATCCATCTCTTTCCCCAGAGCCAAAGGTAGAGAGTCTGGACTTTGGCCGTTGACGTGGACACCTAGTCTAGGAACCTGCTTGGCTGCGTTCGTGTTGCCAAAGGCCACTGACAACTTCACTCTTGTTTTTAATTTTTAAAATCAAAGCACAGATCCTTGGGGGTCTGAGCTCTGCTGCCCCCTCCCCCATCTTTTTTCCTGCCCAGCTCACCTGCTCTTCACCGCAGAGTGCAGAACCAGGTGACTTACTAATGTGAATATTCACGAGAATGTAAAATGAATGCAAAATATTTTTTTAAAAAAAGAGAGAGAATGTAAAAGGAAGCCTGGCTGGGTCAGGCCTCCAATCTTCCAGTTTCTCTTTCTCAGAGGAGCCAATGACATGCCTATGAGGAACAGGCCATGAGGGTGGCATTCCTCCCTCGCTGCTTGGCAGTTGCTGTTCAGAGATAAACTGCCTATGAACACGGAGGTTTCATTTAGCGGTGTCATTGATAGACCTGCCTTCCATGCATTTGCCCAGTTCCCTTTTAAAAACCTATTGAGCGTTATTGTATTTTTTAGCAGCAGCAAGCTGACTCTCTCAGGTGGTGTAGTGGTTAGAGGGTCAGATTAGGACCTGAGAGCGTCCAGAGTTCAAATCCCTTCTCAGCCACGAAGCTGGGTGACCTTGGGCCAGTTACTGGCACCTTCATTATATACCTTTGGGTTCCAGGCAAAAAAGTTCCTCTTTAACCAGGTTGACTGACATTCAATGCCCTTTTAAATTATGTTGGGGTGAGTTATTGAGTTGTTCTTGTTTTTATTTTGATTGTGTATTCTGTGTTTTTATATTGTGATTTTATCTTGTGAACCGCCCTGAGACCTGTAGGTATAGGGCAGTATACAAATTTAGTAAATAGTAGTAGTAGTAGTAGTAGTAGTAGTAGTAATAATAATAATAATAATAATAATAATAATAATAATAATAATAATAATTTGGGACGCGGGTGGTGCTGTGGGCTAAACCACAGAGCCTAGGACTTGCTGATCAGAAGGTCGGTGGTTCGATTCCCCGCGACGGGGTGAGCTCCCGTTGCTCGGTCCCTGCTCCTGCCAGCCTAGAAGTTTGAAAGCACGTCAAAGTGCAAGTAGATAAATAGGTACCGCTCTGGCGGGAAGGTAAACGGCGTTTCCGTGCACTGCTCTGGCTCGCCAGAAGCGGCATAGTCATGCTGGCCACATGACCCGGAAGCTGTCTGTGGACAAAAGCCGGCTCCCTCGGCCAATAAAGCGAGATGAGTGCCGCAACCCCAGAGTCAGTCACGACTGCACCTAATGGTCAGGGGTCCCTTTACCTTTAATAATAATAATAATTTATTAACTGTACCTGTTTAAAAAGCCTATGCTTGTATTAAATTGTGCATGCTTTTATATTTGTGGTGCAAAAGCATGCACAATTTACCGTATTTTTCGCCCTATAGGACGCACTTTTCCCCCTCCAAAAATGAAGGGGAAATGTGTGTGCATCCTATGGGGCGAATACAGGCTTTCGCTGAAGCCTGGAGAGCGAGAGGGGTCAGTGCGCACCGACCCCTCTCCCTCTCCAGGCTTCAGAAAGCCCTGTGCAGCCCTAGGGAGCTCGGCGTGAAGCCGCGCCAGGCTCCCGAAGGTTGCGCAGAGCTGCCTGCGCACCCTGGATCGGCGCAGCTCCGTGCAACCCTCCGGAGCCTGGTGCGAAGCCGCGCTGGGCTCCCGAAGGTTGTGCAAGCTCCCAGAGCAATGCCGAAGCTGCGCTCAGCTTCGGCATCGCTCTGGGACCCATTCTGGGGGCTGGGGTCGGGGGAAGCTTGGGCTTCCCCGGCCCCAGCCCCGTGCCTGGGTGGGGGGTAGGGATAATTTCCCCCCTATATTCCCCCCCCCCCAAATCTAGGTGCGTCCTATGGGCCGGTGCATCCTATAGGGCTTAAAATACGGTATACAGGTATGGTTAACAAATGGTGAAGAGGGATTTATGGTTTAACCCCTCTGGGAATTGTAGTTCTGTGCAGGGGAAGAAGGGGGTCTCCCAACAGCACTCAGAACCCTTAACAAGCCAGAGCCAGGATTCTTTGGGAGGGCGAAGCCATGCCTGTTTAGTGCCGTACCACTTTAAATATATGGTTTCTCTCTCGCTTTTTGTTCTGCTGGCCCCGTGATTCTACCTTATCTCTGTTCCTCTTTCCTGCTATTTTTAGCCTCTTGAACCAAAAAGAAGCCAACAGGAGCTGTTTGCTCTGTGCTACTGCAAGTGAATAAACACTTCTCATTTCTACCTGGGCAACTCTCTCATCTTCTTTCTTTGAGTCCCCAGAAGACACAGACAGTTTTGGGGCTTACATGGTGGGCAGAAGGTACAGAGGCCGTTTGGAGGAGGGCAGAGGGCACCCTCCCCTTATTCCTAAAAAGCATCCCGCGTGGGGCAAGGGGAAATGTCCCAAAGGGGCACGAGATAAGACTCCCTTACCCTCAAGTAAGTGCGCCAAGGATTGCTGCCATGTGAGCCAGCTGACTCGCGCAACAGCACAGAAGCACAATATGTGCAGCATTGGTTGCAGCGCTGCATAGTTGCCATCCTGGCATCCAGAGATCTCTATGTGGTTGCAATTGGACCCGCGCCTGGCAAAACGCCTGCGGAGTTTCAAGCACTGCATCCAGCTCTGATTCTATGATTCTGCGGTAAAGGTCAAGGGGTTTCTACGTGCACCTGCTATTTGTCTCTCTGCCCTCCATCTGGGCAAGCAAGAGGCATTATCAAGGACCTTCTAAAGAGGGCGCAGAACATGGCCGTTGGGGTGTGTGGTCTGGAGACTGAGGGGGTGACCTGGAAAGAACCCCAAGTGCTGTGCAGAGAGGCTCAGAGAGCTGTATTCTGCCCTTGGGCCTGAGGTTCCCAAGCCTGCTCTCGTGGTACAAGGCAAAGAGAGCCAACAACACAGACATCCTCCTGCCTCCTCATTCCAGAGGACTTTGGGGAGGGGTTGTTCAGGTAGATGGGGGTTGGGTTGGGGGGAGAATGGAAAGTTAAAACTTGCTTTTGACTAAGTGCCCCTTTTCCAAAGCACAAAGCGGATCTGGGCTCTGTGTTCACCCTACAGTTCAATCTGCACCATACCACTTTGAACAGTCGTGGCTTCTTCTTCCAGGGAATCCTGGAAACAGTAGTCTGAAAAGGGTGCTGAGAGTTGCTGGGAGACCCCTCTGGCTCACCCAGGGCTAAAATTCCCAGAGTTCTCTGGGGAGGGGGATTGGAGGTTGAAGCCCTCTGAGAAGTTTCTCTGTGAGCGGAGGTCTCCTAACAACTCTTTGGCGGAAGCCAAAGTGGTTTTAAATGGGCAGGGTGGAGTTCAAAGTGCCACTAAGCAGGGATGGGGGCAAAAATGAGGCCTTTGCACAGCAGGCCTCCCCTCTCCCCTCCTTATGCTTTGCACCTTATCCTTTTCCATAGGTTTCCCCACCCATTTGGAGCAAGGGGCTGTATAAGGGAGGAGAGAGTGGGCACATGCCCTTGTGTGAATAGACCTCATTCCACACATGCAGCAGCCTAGCTGAATCCCACCCAAAGTGTGGATGAGGCCTCAGTGTGAAGAGATCCATCAAACAGGTTTTTTTCTTGGCCAGTAATAGTACCACTCTATTCTGCCTTGGTCAGACCCCACCTGGAACACTGTGTCCAGTTCTGGGCGCCACAATTTAAGGAGGATGTTGACATGCTGGAACATGTGCAGACAAGGGTAAGAAAGATGATCAGGGTAGTGGAAACCAAGGATTATGAGGAACAGTTGAGGGAGCTGAGTATGTTTAGCCTGGAGAAGAGGAGGCTGAGAGTAGATACAATAGCCATCTTCAGATGTCTCAAGGACTATCCCATGGAAGATGGAGCAAGTTTGTTTTCTGCTGCTGCTGACTAAACATCAGGAAGAACTTTCTGATAGTAAGAGCTGATTGGCAGCGGAACAGTTGAGGTTGTGGGCTCTCCTTCCTTGGAGGTTTTTAAGCAGAGGTTGGATGGCCCTCTGTCACGGATGCTTCAGTTGAGATTCCTGCAACCCTTGGGATCCCTTCCAACTCTACGATTCTGTGACTGCCCCCTGGAGCAAGTGCTTCTCTCCTGCACAAATCCTGGGCACTGGCCAGCGCTCAACCCGTCTTCCCTCATCACCTACCTACGCCTTTCTCCATCTCAGAAGGAGATGGAGGGGAGTGAGAAGGTCTCTTGTCTGATGGACGCCTCTTGCCAGTGATCTCATCCTTCCGCATGGCTCAAGGCGGTTCAGACAAAGTGGGGTTTGTTCGGAGGAGCCTGTAACCCAGCTGGTGGGTCTGTCAAGCCCGGCTGGCCTGCCTCTGCTGCTCACTTCCCCTTGCGAAGGCTGAGTTTTAAGGGCCTCCCAGTTAATCATGTCTGGGTGTTACCTTTGTGGACCGAATCCTAGTACTATTAGCATGTTCAGTCTCCAAACCTAGATCCTTGCATTGCGTGCAAAGTGTGTGTGTTGGGGGGGGTAGAATTAGCAGGTTTGGTTTTTTTGCAGAAATAAAGAAGAATATTTAAGAGGGAATATTCCCCCCCCCCAAAAAAAAAGGATAAAGCAGCCCAGTGAGTTTTCTCAGTTGGCATGGAATGGTGCCAGATGGTTTTTTGGGGTAGTGAAGGGCAGGAAAGAATGGAAGAGGGGGGATATTCAGGGAAAGGGCGTGGTCTGCTTGAATCCCGAACAGGAGCACCCCACACGACAACATTTTGTTGCAGGTACCACTTGTTGTATGTATAGATCTTAAGTGAGGATTTCCTGCTGAGCACATGCAACCTGGACATCAGCAATAGACGGAACAGTGAGTGGAGTTTGTGGCTTTTGGTAACCGCTAACCCTGATGGTTATGTTCCACCTCCACTGTCAGAGGCAGTACAGTGCTACCTCGGGTTAAGAACTTAATTCGTTTCGGAGGTCCGTTCTTAACCTGAAACTGTTCTTAACCCGAAGCACCACTTTAGCTAATGGGGCCTCCTGCTGCTGCCGTGCTGCCGGAGCACAATTTCTGTTCTCATCCTGAAGCAAAGTTCTTAACCCAAGGTACTATTTCTGGGTTAGCGGAGTCTGTAACCTGAAGCGTATGTAACCTGAAGTGTCTATAACCCGAGGTACCACTGTAAATGCTTCTGAATACGAGCTGCTGGGTATCACAAAGGGACAGAGTGCTGTTGCCCCCAGGCCCTGCATGCGGCCTTCCAATAGATGCTTCTAGTTGGCCACTGTGATAACAGGATGCTGGACTGGACTGGATGGGTCCGGATCCAGCAGTTGCTTTACATTAGCATGCCACTGGTCATTTCCATAGAAACCAGCATAAAAATAAGGTTAGTGACAGTTTAGGCTTCTTCCTGCTGGCAGGCGGTGTGACTTGATGGTCCATGAGGTCCCTCTTAGTCCTCTGCCAGCCTGCATTGGTGCCTACTTGTGAAGCCCAGTCTGGCAGGTGGCAAACAGAAAGGCATCCTGGTCCACACAATGGTTGCCCCGGAGTCCTAGCTGCTGATGTAGTTCAGCTGCTGAGAAGCTCCCTCTGGACGTCTTGCGGTCTGCCTTGTCCTACCGAGGGCTGCTGCTCCTTCCTTGCAGGCATCTTTGCCAGCCTGCCTCTGGGCACCGTCTTCAGCCCTTGGGCAAGTGTGCTGCCACACAGCTGTCAAAGCAGATGCATTGGAGCACTGGCTGCTATGAATAACAGCTGCTGGTCTTGAGGGGGGCTTCCCTTGGAGAGTGGAACAGCGAGATCCTAAATATAGCAGGCGCTGCAACAAACAGGTATGTGGCCCGGGGGGGGGGGGAGATTTCTCACATGCAGCTGTAGAGCAGGAGAGGGAAAGCAAGCTGACTTCTAGATTTGGCAGGACAAAAGAGGGGGTGGCCAGGGTTGAGCACCATAACTTTATCAAACCACTAAGGACCTACAAGGCTTGGAGCATGTTTTCCAGGACTCACAGCCAAGATGAGATGACTCTTGCAGTCCCTTCCAACTCTACAGCTCTGCGATTCGGTGACTTGTCACCTTTTGGGGGGAGGCAAATGAAAGGGGCTTCCATTTTAGTTGATTAAAAATCTAACTGGTTAACTGAGTAAGCACCTCAGGCTTAGGCAAAACGCAGTGCAGGAAAGATACAGGGCTCAGAGTAAAACAAGAAAGTGCTTGTGAGCGTCTTGGGCATCTTATTCGGACTGTTTTGGATTCCAGGTCCCATCAGCTGCAGCCAGCATGGCCAATGATCATTATTTGCAATTGCACCTTAAAGCAAAGGGTTTGCCCCTGAAAATGGTT
Organism: Podarcis bocagei; assembly: GCF_964188305.1. NCBI lineage: Eukaryota > Metazoa > Chordata > Lepidosauria > Squamata > Lacertidae > Podarcis > Podarcis bocagei. The sequence goes on from NC_138134.1 coordinate 6,542,940, forward strand.
ACCTGTGAGGAATGTGCGAAGGACTTGTAGGAGCTCCTGCCGCAGGTGCGCAATAAGGGTGCTGAGCAACTGGGGAAATACTTTGCAATGGGAGGCCACCAGGCTCTGAATTTTACTAATAAATATGATGAGCACATTTTTATTTTGACAAATGTTATGGACTTCATATTTGAGCCGTCTCCTTCAAGGTATCAGGAAGTTTTCAATCCTTGATGTACAGTTGTGCTTTTATACTATGTTGGAAGCAGCTTAGAGTGACTGGGGCATAAACAGCCCTTTGTTGCCATCAGACAGGGTATGTTTTCCTGTGTTTTTAATAGCATGCTGCGGTCGTGGTGCTTTACAAGCATGGAGCACATCCTCGCGAAGGAAAGTGGACGACACACCTTTTAGAAAAGAATAGAGCTATTCCAAAGCTTTCACTTGAAACTCTTTTGCTGATTTCAGCTGGAAGGTGGAAATTACTTCAATTTTGTGTGGGAGGCAAACAAATTAAAACTTCGAAGAAAGGAAGGCTGTTGAGTAAAGGGTTTATGGGTTGTTTTTTGTTTAAAGCACTTTATTTTAACCCAAATGTCACTGACTCCAACTCCTACCAGCCCCAGCTAGCAAGGCTAGTGGATGCGGAGAAGCTCTTTTGCAGCAACTCTGCGGGGGTTTCAGCTCTCCCCCCCCCCCGCTTTAGACAACTGAAGGGGCCAAATGCTCAGAGAGTGAATGTGATGATGGAGCAATGCATAAATTTTTTAAAAGCCCATCAGCTTGCATCATTTCAAGTGCTGTGAGCAACTTGGATAACAAAATTACATAAAGCTGGGCAGCTGCAGCTTCCAGAATATTTAGGGATTCTGTGACTTTGGGTTAGGATACAGAATGGGAGAGCAATTCAATTTATTTCACACTTCTAGGTGACATTTCTGCTAGAAGACTGTGCTGGGCACTTGTGGTTTTTTCTGAACTTTCACTTGAATGCATTCGTAGGCTGGATTTCAAGTTCAGGGACATTTCTGAAGGTTCTTTGGCAAGAAGAAAAGGAAAGGTGGCTCTCAAGGGATGTGGACCATTTGTGCAAACCCAGCCTCACACTTCAAAGCAGAGGTGGGCACCCTGTAGCCCTCCAGGGGCAGGTGAATTCCAATTTCCCATCCTCCCTGGCCACTGGCTGTGCTGGCTGAGGTTGAGAGGAGTTGGAGCTCAGCCGCCTTTGAAGGTCCAGAGCAGGGGTCTGCAACCTTTAAGACAAAAAGAGCCACTTGGACCCGTTTCCGAAGAAAAAAAAACTGGGAGCCACAAAACTCGTCATTATAAAAATAACTTTTTTATTATTTCTTTGTTTGACCCCTCAGAATTACTCCTCCTCATAGAAATAAACGTTAAATTAACAAGTTACCTTTTTGTGTGTGTGTGTTCTTCACTCCCCTTCAAAACAGTGACCAGCGTACATGCCCCCTTTCAATGCAGTGACCAGCGTACATGCCCCTTACAATGTAGCGGGCGGGTGGGCGGGTGGGAAGGTGACGTCGGGACAGTGCGTGACTAACACACGCACTGCCCCCATGCGACGTCACAGCCAGTACAGCGCCCGCCACAGTGGGGAGTGTCGGGGCGCACAATGCGCCTCCTCCGCTCGCTAGTATCCGCCCCGGAGCCGCGGCAAAGGTGTAAAAGAGCCACATGCGGCTCCGGAGCCGCGGGTTGCAGACCCCTGGTCCAGAGCTTATTGCCTCACTTGCTTTTGGAGCAAAAGACGGGTTTGTGGGTCCTCGCCCCTTTTTGCAGACTGATAATTCGCACCTCCTTAGAGATCCACCCCCCAACAGTGCTCTCCCCTCGCTCACTATTCTTGACAAGCTTTCCCCTCACAATCGGTGCTGTTCTAATGGATCCTTGGCATTTTCTGAAGATGGTCATCTGCCAAACCTCTCTGGGCGCTGTAGAACTAACCGTATGTCAAGGGGCACCAGTCACTGAGACAAGGAGGGAGACACCATGAAAGATTTGGAGTTTTGTCTTTCTCTCTTAAGTAGCTGGCAGGTCTTGGGTCTACCCTGTGGGAGGCTGCTCTGTGGGGTGTGAGGAATGGCTGAAGAAAAGAGCCAAAATGGGGCAGCTGCTTGCACTGATCTGTCCCCATGAGCCTCTCCTGGGGTTCAAGGGGCAGGTAAAACCTTTCCCACTGCAGAAAGCCTGTAGCTTCATCTTACTTGGGTGCAGGGCTGGCTATTCAGCTGGGAAAAGAGCTTTGTATTTATATGTGTTCTGTAGCAATGAGAGCTATTTAGTTTTAAAGTTGTTTTTAATTGTTTTTAATGGTGTAACCTGCCCCGGGTAAAGCGCAGGTAATAAATGATATGATGTGATGTGATATTGCTAGTTTCAGTGTTACAGAGCTTCATTGCTCGTGTAACATCAATTGTTTTCAGTGATTGATAAATATTCAAGGGGAGAGTGAGGTCTCTGACTCCTTGCCACGAAGGCGACGCAGTACCTCCACTGCAACGCTCCTGAATTCCAGTTGCTGGAAAGCTGAAGGTGGGAGACCTGCTCTTTTACTTGGATCCAGACTCCTTACCTTTGGGGTAGCTGGCCGGCCGCTGTGAGTCTAAAGGGACCACTGGCCGGATCCAGGCGGCTCTTCTTAGTTCTTGTGAGGGGTGTGGCTTGATTTTGCTTGAGGAGGGATTTGAAGTCCGGATGTCTGACACACACGCAGACTGTCAGGAGACCTCTGTATCACAACCACAAATGATAAGATGCCAAACCCAATTTCAAGTGCTGGTAATGGCTTCTTAAAGCCCTAGACTTTTTGGAACCAGGTTATTTGAAGGACTTTAAACCCACCTGAACCTGCCCTGGGCTTTAAGAATGGCTGTCGAGATCCATCACACTGGCAGGCACAGGAGACAGGGCCCTTTTGATGGTGGCTCCATACCTGTGGAATTTGCTTACCTAGGGAGGTACATAGGAATTTTACTTTACTGGCTTTAAAATGAACCCTGAAAACTTGTTTTGTGTTGAGCGCTGCTTTTTTATGTGTGATGTTCTGCATTGTTTCAAACCACTGCTGTTTTGATGTCACAATGTTTTTAGTATTATGTGGAGAGAGAAAGATGATATGAATGAGAGAATGATGCTGGAGGGGGAAAGAGCTGTCCTGGTTTCCCAGCTTCCATGGGTCTCTCTCCTCTCATTCTCCTTTGTGAGAGAAGGTGGTGTTGCATGTCTGTGCGCATGAATGCTCTCTGCTCACAGGAAGTGGAGCGTGACTTCAGGTTTCTTCTTTCTTGCCCAGGTCTCATGGTACCAAGTGACGTGTCCTTCTTGTGAAATCCAGTCCCCAGAACCCCCTGAGAAAATGTCAGGAATGCAGGTAAGGCGGGAAAAGGCTCTCCATATAGAATCATAGTCTCGTCGATTTTAGGAGAAGTTGTTCTGTTATTACAACTGTTGCTGTTCGAAGTCTCCCAGAACAAGTTACAATGAGTTATAGCGAATGCTAGTTCTACTCAGAGCAGGCCCATTGACATGAATGAACTGGAGGTAGCCACATTCATTAATTTCAATGAGTCTGCTCTGAGTAGCAGTAGCTTTGGCTGTGTGTTTAAAAATGACACCGAGGAGGAGATGGGCGCATGAGGTCTGGGGCCCCCACCCCAAAGCAGCATCTCTGGTTAAGGGGTCAGGTCACAAGGGATGGGGAGATGTTCTCTGCTTGAGACTCTGGGCAGCTGCTGCCGGTCAAAGTCAACAGCACTGGACCAGTTGCACCAATGCTCTGACGAAACAAGGCAGCTTCCTGGTACTTAAGAGTCCTCCCCCCCATCTTTTACATGGGGACTGTATTGGGACAAGTGAATAGTGGGGGACCAGGGCAAGATTTCAAAGTACAAAAGTGGGTGGGCTTGTGATCCATTCCTGGAATAATTACTGGGGTGTCACAGTACACCAGCGAGCGATCTCCCCTTCCCACCCAGAAAGCTCATTTTAAAAAAAGTTTTCAAGCCCTGTGGATCCGTGTGGTTTCCTTGATCTCAAATAACAATTTCTCAGTAGAGCTTCCCAGGCGCTCAGCAGGGCAAATGCTGTGAGATTTGCTAGCACCCCTCTAAGTAAGGAATCAAACCATTGGGTGCATTTGTAATAAGCACGATTTTGGGGAGCACCCAGACGCTGGTCTGCTCCTCTAGAGAACCGGGGCGGGGTGTGCGCACCTCTTGGTTTCAGTGCTGTGCAAAGGGGGGAGCACTTGCGCTCTTCCTCCCCACCCCCTTCTCTGGCTGAGAGGTTCTGAATTTTGCACAACATCCTGAATCTACAGAAGTCTTCAGATTTTGCAGATGCATCGTTTTTGAGAGCAGGGCGTGTGGCTTCTTGAACGTGGCGTGTGCAAGAGCCCAAAGGTGTACCTTCCCTGCCCTCTCTGCCATCCCTAACGTGAATCTGGGCTGCAACATTTAATTAGCTGGGTAGGTGGGAAGGGGTGCCTTCCATAGGCTGGAATGTTGCTGCTTTGGGTGGATGAGGTGGGGTCGTTGCCAAAGTTCAAGGACACATTTCAGTTGGCCCAAAGCCCAGCAGTCGGAGGTGCAGGGAATTGTAGTCTGACAGTATCTAGGGGGCCCCTGGATCTCCAATCTGGTATTTTTTCCCCTTAAAAAAAAAAAAGCAAGCATGTTTGTCATTCAAAACTATCCTTTCAATCCTTTTGCAGCTATGTTTCAGAAAAAAAGACAATCAAAACTCATTTGATTTTAATAGACTCGGATTTCTTTTACCAGGCGATAGCTGTGCTCTGAAGTCCTCCTCTTCTCCTAATTCCCTGGTCTCTTAGGTTTCCCCCCCTCAGTCCTCCAAAAGAGAATTAGATGACCAGCGTCTGTCTGTCAATCAGATTTGTTTCTTGGAAACAATTGTACATAATCACAAAGGCCAAATTCACACCATGCCTTTAAACCACCATGATATCACATTAAACAGTCAAAAGCATTCAAATAATTATGGGACCTGTAGTTTGGCAAGGTTGCCTCTTCCCTTTCTCAGAGCTACAATTCCCAGAAATCTCTGTGAAGATGGATCGATAGTTAGACTTCTCTGGGATGCTTTAGTTGATATTCCTGCATTGCAGGGGGTTGGACTAGATGGCCTCTGGCGTCCCTCCTTCCAGCTCTACGATTCTGTGGTTCTGTGAAGTGCCAAGACCCTGTTGAGTCAGCCGTGTCCCTCTTCTCTCCCACAGGCCGTCTGGTCATCTGGTACGGAATGTATTGCTAAGTACAACTTCCATGGCACGGCGGATCAGGACCTCCCGTTCAGCAAAGGGGATGTCCTCACCATTATCTCTGTCACCAAGGTAACCCACCCGTCTCGGGTACCAGGGAGAAATCAGAAGTTGGGGGAGTGGGGGGGGGCTCATTTTTCTCGCCCATCAGCAAAGCTGGCTAGTTCCTTTATTGGAGGCAGTAGACCTCTGAAAATGGGTTGCTGGGAATCACAAGCGGGGAGAGTTGCTGTTGCTCTAGGGCAGGAGTTGGCAAGGTTTACCTCGCCTGGGCCAGTTCACTCCAGCAGAGATCCCTCCGTGGGCTGGGTTGCGCTTGCCCATGAGAGCCTGCGATTTCCAGCATTGGTGTCTGCGCAGACGCAATTTCCGGCATCATGTGATTTCCGACGCTGCGGAAGTGAGTCCCTGCGCCGCGCCAGTTTAGCACAGCGCACGGGGACTTGCTGAGTGGGTGGCTCGTGGTCCGGTAAACAACGCCTGTGGGCCGCTTGTGGCCCATGGGCCTTAGGTTGCCTACCCCTGCTCTCGGGTCCAGCTTTGGGCTCCCCCTTGGGGCTTGGCCACCGTGGCAACAGAATTCTGGACTGGATGGGCCCCTTCTAAGGATGGGGCAGAGGAGAGCCCAAATGGAAAGTCTTTGACCGAATTTGGCTACCCACTAGCAATAAAACTTAGGCTTGGGCGATGCATCAATACATCCACCCAGGATTGGAGCATGATGGAGCAGTATATCGCAGGTGAAACTGCTGCTGCTCCTGACTCACTGTGCTCTGGTCCTCAAACCGAGGGAGGAATGAGCCACAAGGCGCCAAGGCCAATATAGCTTGTTCCTCCCTCTGCTTTTCAACCTTGCAATGTATCGCTATATCACGGTGTTTGGCTGGTGATACATCACGTTGTTGAAAAACTGATATCGCCCCTCCCTATTTATGGGCACTAGAAATTGCTTCCAGTGTCGGAGGCAATGTGTCGCTGAATGCCAGTGGCCGGGGAATCACAGGTGGAGAGCGTTGCTGCCCTCATATCTTGCTTGTGGGCTTCTCATACGTGTCTGGTTGGACCCTGTCACAACCAGATCCTGGACGAGATGCAGGTATTTGTTTGGCTCCAAGAGAGCTCTTCACATTATGCTAATGTGCTACTATCCGCAAGATCCAGGCATTTCCTTCTGCGGCTGTGATCTTCCTTCCCTCCCTAGCGACCTGAAAAGGGACAGGGAAAGCAATATGATTTAATTGATGTGAGCGTTATTTAAAGTTCTCCAAGAGTAAGCCACTTGGTCAAGTCCCTGGGAGAGGATTTGCAGACTCAGCCACTGTATTTGTGAGAAGAGGCTAAACATTGGCAGAGTGTCGAGCTGCCTGGGGGCTGTGAATTTCGAGAGGACACAGAGCGGGACATGAACCCCATCAGGGGCAGAAGCCGAGACTGTAAATCATCCGTTATAGCCCATGATGGAGGAAAGAGATTCTGTATGTTTACATACTGTGCAATTTCCACAAGTGCAGCACAAAAACAGCACTGATTTCTGGTCATAGATTTTTATATGGTTTTAATTGTATTATGTATAAGTCGCTGTCTTCTTTCAAATGAACAACAGCATATAGATATATTCAGTGCCTTTTTCTGGAGGTGCTCAAGGATACACAGTACCGGCACCTTTATTTCCAGAAAAAAAGCGCTGGATGTATTCATTGCATGCATCCATCTGAGGAGACGATGGAGGAGTCCACCTTTGGGGGTGTTGGAAAGTCGCTAGGATTGCTGTGATTGCTGCTTTTCAGGGGGTTGGTCTAGATGACCTTTGGTGGTCTCTCCCAACTCCACGATTCTACGCTCACAATTGCTTTCCCTTGCCAGGATCCCAACTGGTACAAAGCGAAGAACAAAGTGGGCCGCGAGGGGATCATCCCGGCCAACTACGTGCAGAAGCGGGAAGGGGTGAAAGCCGGAACCAAGCTCAGCCTGATGCCGTGAGTCCGGGCAGACGGGAGACGCCTGCTGAGCCGAGCTTTGTGCACAGCTCTGGGAGGAGGGCATGGGCAGGCGGCTGGATCAGCCTTTCCCAACCCGGTGCCCTCCAGGTGTTGTGGACTCCCAGCTCCCATCAGTCCCATCAGCGTCATGGGAGTTGTAATCTAGCAACATCTTGAGAGCACCAGGATATTTGGGGAGGGGCTCTAGATTGGGGCATCTGGCCTCAATTGGGACTCCAATTCCCACCAGATCCAGCCAGTGTGGCCAGTGGACAGGCATCACGGGAGCTGCAGTCCAGGAGGGCGCCCGGTTGGAAAGGCCTGGCCTAGATGAACACAAGGGCCTTTGGAGAAAGGTGTGCCAGCCAGCACCCATTCAGTACATGCAGATTCCTCTCCCTTCCCTATTCTCCTCTCAGCTGCTTTGCAAGTTAGGCTGTGCCAAGAAGAAGCCCACCCAGAGGGCAGCATGACTTGAGTGGGCGTCTGAATGCAGATATACTAGTATAGTTCTCTGTCTCAGTCTGTGACACCGCGCCGACCCTTAGCTCCCCTCAGTAAGCACCCCCACACTTCCGGCCTCTTTCGCCCATGCTCCCCATAGCTCAGGTTCAATCCTCAGCAGCCTCCTCAGGTGGGGCTGGAGGAGAATGCTGCCTGAAACTCTGCAGAGTCGCTGCCAGTCAGTGCAGGAGATCCTGCGCTAGATGGACTAGTGGTCTGTGCTTGCAGGAGAAGTGCCATGGCCTGGGGGGTGCAGCCCTTAGGGTTGAGTTGTGCAGGCCATGGACACCCTCGAGGTCGTCTACACATCAGTGCATTCCGCAATAAGGGAAAGGCTGCCGTTTTCCAGGATCTCAATTAGCAGAACAGCGTATTCTTCAGAGGCCTGAGACCGGATCCTGCCTGTGGGCTCCCCTTGGGCCATCTGTGTGGCCGCTGTGAGAACAAGATGCTGGACTAGGTGGGCCTTTGGCCTGATCCAGCAAGGCTCTTCTTATGGAGGCCTCTTGTGATAGCAGAGCCTCCATGTCCAGGGACAGTCTATCCCTGAATACCAGATAAGGTGGAACAACATTTGGAGAATGCTTTCGCACTCGGGTCCTGCTTCTGGGTGGCTTCTGTGAGAACAGGATGCTGGGCTAGGTGAGCTAATGGCCTGATCCAGTAGGTGCTTTGCATGTTCTTACGACGCGCAAGACCTGATCTGTGACAAGCGACAGGAAGACTCCCAGGGGTGCTGGCACACAACAGACCTGCTTCTTTCTCTGTGAAGGCTCTCTGCGCATGTGCAGAATCAACAGGCCAATAAATAGAACTATACAGTGGTGCCCCGCAAGACGAATGCCTCGCAAGACGGAAAACTCGCTAGACGAAAGAGTTTTCCGTTTTGGAGGTGCTTCGCAAAACGAATTTCCTATGGGCTTGCTTCGCAAGACGACAATGTCTTACAAGTTCCTGCTGGTTTTTTTCCCTCCCCCCCTTTTTCTAAGCCGCTAAGCCGCTGATCAGCTGATCCGATCAGCAGATAAGCCGCTAATAGCGCTAATCCGCTAATCCGTCAATGGGCTTGCTTCGCAAGACGAAAAAACTGCTCGACGAAGAGAATCACAGAACTTATTCTTTTCGTCTTGCGAGGCACCACTGTACAGATACAGATGTAGTTACAGATATGAGAATGTATTAGCTTGGGGATCAATTCCTAGTTGTTGGAGGCTGTATGATGCAACCTTCCTTCCTTCAGTGTGGGCATTACAGACCTGAAGGCATTGATTGCATCTTCCTAATGGTGCTAGCACAGTGGTGGGAACTTTGAGCCCTGAGGGCCAGTGGTTACAGTGTAGTACTAGGACGTGGGAGAGACCAGGGTTCGAATCCCCCTGCTCAGCCATGAAGCTCACCTGGGCAAGCTTGGCCCAGTCGCTGCCTCTCAGCCTAACCTACCTCACAGGGTGGTTGTGGGGATTCCAGCAGGGAGAAGAGCCATGCGCACCGCTTGGAGAAGCAGGGATATAAATGCAATAAAGAAATAGTAAATATAAACAAACAAATAAACCTGGGCTGGGTGTACAGGTAAATCAACCGGCTTTAAATCTCTAGGCTGTCCCATGGAAGTGTTAGAAAAATGGCTGGCCATGTTTCCTGTGTTGTCCGGTGGGGGGAGGGGTTTGAGTGGCCTTTGGGTCCCTTCCAGACCTACAGTTTATGGTCCTGTGGTTACGAGGTCCAGCTCTGAGGGCCTTCTGGCGGTTCCCTCACTGCGAGAAGCAAAGCTGCAGGGAACCAGGCAGAGGGCCTTCTCAGTAGTGGCACCCGCCCTGTGTAACGCCCTCCCACCAGATGTGCAAGAGATAAACAACTACCTAACATTTAGAAGACATCTGAAGGCAGCCCTGTTTAGGGAAGCTTTTAATGTGTGACATTTTAATGTATTTTTAATCTTTGTTGGAAGCTCCCCAGAGTGGCTGGAGAAACCCAGCCAGATGGGCGGGGTACAAATAATAAATTATTATTATTATTATTATTATTATTATTATTATTATTATTATTATTATTATTATTATTATTACTATTACTATGTGGGCTTCGTGGAGACTGCCGTGGTCACGCTTTCTTTCTTCCCTCTCTCTCCATCTCTCCTTCCCTCCTCCTTTCCCACCCCCAGCTGGTTCCATGGGAAGATCACACGGGAGCAGGCAGAGAGGCTCCTCTACCCTCCGGAGACGGGCCTCTTCCTGGTCCGCGAGAGCACCAACTACCCCGGGGACTACACACTCTGCGTCAGCTGCGAGGGGAAGGTGGAGCACTACCGGATCATCTACTCCTCCAGCAAGCTCAGCATCGACGAGGAAGTCTACTTTGAGAACCTCATGCAGCTGGTGGAGGTGAGGCTTCAGCAAGGGGGGCAGCAGTAGCAGGGCCAAGTCGGGCAGAGCTGCAGAATCGCTTTCCCGGTGCCGGCGTCCCTTTGGGACGGGGCAGCAGCGAGGTTCAGGCAGCAAACGCACCGGTGGAGCCAGTTCTGACCTGCCGCCTGCGTGCTTCCGCCCTGCCTCAGAGCGGCCTCGTAGTCCAAAGGTGGGCCGAGTCTGGCCTGTGGGCCAGAGGGGGTTGCTGCCATCCTGATCATTTATTCAGCCATTATGCAAGCACGTCAAAGTGCACTGTGGTGGGAAGGTAAACGGCGTTTCTGTGCACTGCTCTGGTTCGCCAGAAGCGGCATAGCTATGGTGGCCACATGACCCGGAAGCTGTACGCCGTCTCCCTCAGCCAATAAAGCGAGATGAGCACCGCAACCCCAGAGTAGGTCACAACTGGACCTAATGGTCAGGGGTCCCTTTACCTTTACTACTGTAGTTATGCAGTGGCAGGGAACAAATCATACAGAATCTGTCATAAGGAATAGACGGGAAGCCTGTTCGATAGAAAAAGACCTCTTTTGTTTTATGTTTTGAAGGTTATTAGTTGATGTATTAATTCTCTTCTTTTTGCTTTGGCGGTGATGGAATTTTTATTTTCTTTTTCTGTATGGTGTGTTAATGTGAGTGGTATCAATAAAATCTAAAAAATAATAATAATAAAATCAGGAGTGCTGTGCCCCTGAGATGCCACCCTTTCTGCCAGCACGAGGGAGCTGGGCTGTTGCTAGATGCCTTGCCAGATCAGCGGGGGGCCCTGCCCTCCACCTAGGGTTGCTCAGCGGTCACAGCCTGCAAAGCTCAGACTTGTGGAGGGTTTCCTGTTTCTTGCAGAGGCAGGAAGATGCTCTGAGCAATTCCGAAAGTGCCCTACTTGCAGAGCAGGTGTGGGGCCCAGCCAGGGTGTGTGTGTGGGTGTGTGGAGAGGACCATGGGCTTACTGGGATGGGGGGAAGAAACAGAGGAGTCAGGGGCCCTCCTTCCAAATAGGTGAGCCCATGTGAAACGCCTCTTCCCCCTCTCACACAACAGAGGAGGACACCCCCACAAGCTGCTTTCCTGGGGTAAGAATACTGCAGAACCCACAGAATGTAGGGCGGTGGGCCACTGTCGACCTCCTACTGCCCCCTTGTGGGGGGATGCCGCCATTGCAACCAGGCTAGATGTGCAACAGACCTTTGAAGATTATTATTATTATTATTATTATTATTATTATTATTATTATTATTATTATTATTATTATTACCCCACCCATCTGGCTGAGATATACAGTGGTACCTTGGTTTAAGAACAGTCTGGTTTAAGAATGATTTGATTTACAAACTCTGCAAAACCGGAAATAGTGTCTTGGTTTGAGAACTTTACCTCGGTCTAAGAATGGAATCCGAACGGTGGAAGGGCGCCGGCGGCGGGAGGCCACATTAGGGAAAGCGCACCTCGGTTTAAGAACAGTTTTGGTTTAAGAACGGACTTCCGGAACGGATTAAGTTCGTAAACCAAGGTACCACTGTGTGTGTGTGTGTGTGTGTGTGTGTGTGTGTGTGTGTTCCATTCAGCCTCTCTCAAATAGAATAGACTTAATTATTTTTATCATCAGGGCCCATGGTTAGGGTAACTGTAAAGCACGAGTAGCATCAACTTTCAATAATAAAACTGCAGTACTGTAAGTTGTAATAAAGCAGAATATCAGTAGAATCAGCACAAAGGATGCTCAAGGCCGTGCGATGCCTGCTCTGCCTTAGCACGAAGTCAGTTGTTTTGTGTGGCAGGACCCAGACTCTGGAACTCCCTGCCTCTTGAGATCAAGCAGGCGCCTTCCCTGGACTCTTTTTCGGCTCCAGCTGAAAACATTCTTGTTTAGCTGAGGCCACCCAGATGCTTAGAAATGCTGGTGTGAATTTTAATCTGTTTTCGTATTTTAACCTTTTGTATATTTAAGTTTTTCCCCCTTGATTTTCTTTTTTTAATCTTTTTGCAAAACTCTTTGAGGGTTTTTTTTGTTTTACAATCAAGTGGTGTATAAATGTTAATAAATAAAAAGACCAAGAAGGCGTCTTTCTCCATGGAAATGCTGGAGGAGAGTAACTCATGTCTCATTCTGCACACAAAGCAATGCTCCTCTGCTGAGCTGCAGCCCCGTCTCAAAGGGATTCTGACAGGCCTCAAAACTCCCAGCCCTTAAGGACCTGGAGAAGAACCAGCACCTACATCTTTTCCCCATTATTATTATTTATATCCCACCGTTTTCCCAGACGTACTCAAGGCAGTTTACAGATAAAATAGAATCAGCTTAAAACAGGGGCACCAGTCATTAAAAAACAATAGAATTAAAACACTCTATCATATGATGTATTAAAACATTCAGATAACTATAATAAAAACATCCCCGCACCAGCCTTTTCCAGACAAACAGTCAGTTCCCAAAAGCCTGTCGGAACAAGGAATTATTCAGCTGCTGTCAGAAGCACAGCAAGAAGGGAGCCAGTTTGGCTTCTCTAGGAGGGAGTTCCAAAGACAGAGATTCTACCCCAAACTCCTTCCCACCTTTGCCCAGCTTCCATGTTTTTGCCTTTGGGCTTCTCCTCTCTCTTATCTCCCCCCCCCTTTTCCTATCCCAAAAAACCTTGTGACGCCTCTCTGGAAGACTGACCTGTCCAGGGCCGCATTTGCTTCAGAGACTTCCAGCGCAAGAAATCTGGCCACAAGATTGCTTGCTGATTTTCTTGCATGCAGCTTGCAGAACTGTCCCTTTGGGACTGTGGTGGCTGCTGGAAAGTGGTGGTGGGGGGGGGCAAACAATGGTAAGCTGCCAGTTGTAGTTTTACCACCCTCCTCCGCCTCCTGGGTGAGTTCTGCAAAAGCAGCACCGAAGCAAAGGGGGGGAAGGCAGCCAACAGGCGGGGACCGATGACTTCAGGTAATAAGGCAAGGGGGGGGGCAGCAGAGGTAATAATAATAATAATAATAATAATAATAATAATTTATTATTTATACCCCGCCCATCTGGCTGGGTTTCCCCAGCCACTCTGGGCGGCTTCCAACAGAACAGTAAAATACGATAACCTATTAAACATTAAAAGCTTCCCTAAACAGGGCTTCCTTCAGAGGTCATCTAAAAGTTTGGTAGTTATTTTTCTCTTTGACATCTGGTGGGAGAGCGTTCCACAGGGCGGGCGCCACTACCGAGAAGGCCCTCTGCCTGGTTCCCTGTAACTTGGCTTCTCGCAGTGAGGGAACTGCCAGAAGGCCCTTGGAGCTGGACCTCAGTGTCCGGGCAGAACGATGGGGGTGGAGATGCTCCTTCAGGTTGGTGGTGCTGCTACCCACTTGCCCTCAAGGGCCACCTTCCGCTGCTCCGGCAGTCATTTTCCGGGCCAGGAGTCACTCAACTCCCATGTGGCAGCTCTGTAGTTGTGAGAGGAGGTTGCACGAAGGGGCTGCAGCCAGGTGGTGGAACATGTGCTTTTCTTTTTTCTTTTTTGAATTGGCATTTTATTTATTTGTTAACATTCTTATATTACATCGGTAAGCGTTGTCATATTACATTACAGCACTTACTATAATATAATTTCCAACATGTATACATAAATTATATACAAATTTTGTATACCTAGAAAGATAATGAAACAAACAAACAAACAAAAAAAGATCAAAGAGAAAAAACAAAAACAATTCCCCCCCCAAATCATGTACATACCAACACTCTAGACTTCCTGTCTTTCCTGTTGTATATTCCTTTTTTACAAATGAATGTACTCTTATTATTGTATATTTCTTTAGGTAAGGGTAAGCGTAAAGGTAAAGGGACCCCTGACCATTAGGTCCAGTTGCGGACAACTCTGGAGTTGCGGTGCTTATCTCGCTTTATTGGCCGAGGGAGCCGGCATACAGCTTCCGGGTCATGTGGCCAGCATGACTAAGCCGCTTCTGGCAAACCAGAGCAGCGCACGGAAACGCCATTTACCTTCCCGCCGGAGCGGTACCTATTTATCTGCTTGCACTTTTGACGTGCTTTCGAGCTGCTTGGTTGGCAGGAGCAGGGACTGAGCAACGGGAGCTCACCCCGTCGCAGGGATTCGAACCGCCGACCTTCTGATCGGCAAGTCCTAGGCTCTGTAGTTTAACCCACAGCGCCACCCGCATCCCTGTATATTTCTTTACATATTAATACATTCCTATACCAATATGTGCTCTTAGTCTTATTTTGGAGCATGCGCCTTTCAGATAGTCAGAGCGGCACTTTCCTGGGTTTCAGCAGTTCCGTTCGCCGCGGCGAGTCCAACCCCACCTCCTGGCGAGCATGTCAAGGGGGCCAGTCCTCCTTTGCAGAGGTGCTCAGGGAGGGCTGGTGCTCAGTAAGGGCCTGGTGGATGCCCCATGAGAAGGCGTTCAGGGTGTCTTCGAGAAGCAGCACCCAAGCCAGCCTGCTCCTCTGGGTGGGAAAGGGGCATCCGGGTGCTGGACTCTGGTTTGATCTGACGTTCTCTTCCCCCTGTCCCCCCCTCCACTTGGCAGCACTACACCTCGGATCCTGACGGGCTCTGCACTCGCCTCATCAAGCCAAAGGTCATGGAGGGCACGGTGGCTGCTCAGGACGAGTTCTCACGCGGTGAGCATGGCGCCAGGATTGGGCAGACCCTTTGGTTGGGCTGGGCTCCCGTGGGAGTTGGCACACGGCTTATTTGTTTTTATTATTGGTTGTTAGCCGCCCTGAGCCTGGTCTTGGCTGGGGAGGGCGGGGTATAAATAAATATTATTATTATTATTATTTGACTTCCTCTCCCTTTCTGTATCTCTGCCCTCTTCCAGGCGGGTGGTCCCTCAACATGAAGGACTTGAAACTGCTGCAGATCATTGGGAAAGGGGAGTTTGGAGGTGAGTCGGGCAGTGATGGCAAGTGATGGCGCAGGGAGATCTTTCTTCTCCTGCAGCTGGGGAAGTCAGGCTCCCCACCCTCCATGGCTCTGTTAAGGGTCATGGTCAAAGTTAATGGATATCCCATGAAGCTGAGTGCTCAAGGATTTGTGACAGATAAAGGACTTCTCTATGCAGCACATAGTTAAACTACCAAACTCCCTTCTGCAGGAGGCAGTGATGGCCAACAACCTACAGGTGGCTTTAAAAGATTAGGCAGATTTCATGGGGGAGAGGGCTATTGATGGCTGCTAGCCATGATGTCTGTGCTCTGCTTCTACAGCCAGAGCCAGCAATGCTCCTGGATACCAGTTGCTGGAAGCCACAGGGGAGAAGAGGGCTTGTGTTCGAATCCCGCTTGCTGGTCTCCCGCAGGCATCTGGTTGGCTGCCGTGAGAAGATGATGCTGGACTAGATAGGCCATGGGCCTGATCCAGCCAGCTGTTCTCCTGAGCCAGGCTCAGCTAAGAACCTCGGAAGCTCATGAGGGCCCACTTCAGACGCAAAAGGTCCCCTGTTCAGTCCACACTAGCATCTCCAGGTGGGCAGGTCCCCTTGCTTCTAATCAAGGTAAATACTCTTGCTAGAAGCTCGGCCTGCCCTCACCGGTTCTGGAAGGCTCCTATAGAAGAGTCCCGTACGCACAGAGACTTTGCGCTTGCCCGTTAGGGGAAATAGGACGCCCCAAACATATATAATTTAGATGTCCTTTTTATGTTGAGATCCGTAGAGCCACCATTGATCCTTTGCTGAAGAGGCTCGCCAATCTTTCAGACAAGTCTAAACTTAATTCTCTCCTCTTAGGCAAAGATTGCAAGACGACCTGGCTGGTAGCCAGATTCTACGCCCAGATTTGTAGGCACAGATCATCCTCTAGAATAAAATACCTCACTAGGGAAATGCTGAAATCGCCCTTTGGGGCGCCTCAGGGTCAATTTTTTTTATGGTAGCCCAAATCTCAGTTGTACGGGTGTACAGTGGTACCTCAAGTTACATACGCTTCAGGTTACAGACTCCAGGAGGAGTCTGCAGCAGGAGTCCCCATTAGTTAAATTGGTGCTTCAGGTTAAGAACAGTTTCAGGTTAAGAACGGACCTCCAGAACGAATTAAGTACTTAACCTGAGGTACCACTGTATGTATATATCTTAGTTTTAACTCATGAGCTATTGCTGCATTCTGCTCCGATTGTATCTTTATGAACGCTGTTTTTACTGTGTTATGTTACGTGAGCTGGTCTTTGACCGTAATAAATTATCTAGCTAGCTAGTCAGGGTAAAACCACCTTGAGCCAAGGTGATTTGACTCCGTGTGAGGCACCCTTCCTAGGTTCCTCCCTTAAGGGAAAGGGAAAGGGCTGTGGACTGGTGTTCTCTCCCCGGAGATAAACTATGTGAGAGCCAATGGCCCTCCCCATCCTGTGGCTTCCAGCAACTGCTATTCAGAAGCATTTAGTACTTCTGAGTGTGGAGAGCACAGCATAGCTATCCTGACCAGGAACCACTGACAGCCTTCTCCTTCACCACAGATTTGTCCAATTCCCTTTTAAAGTCATCTAGTGGGACTCATGTGGGAGGGAGTTCCACTGTTTAACTCCGTGCTGCGCGAAGAAGCCCTTTTATCTGCCCAAACCTCAGCTCCAGGTAGAAGAGAGGGTGGCTTAATGGCCTGAGCTGTGAGCTTCCCCGAGGGCACCTGGCTGCTGTTCCCTGGAAGCAGGGTGCTGGGTTCAAGGGACCTTGACCTGTGCCCGTGTCTCCCAGCCCTGCGCCCCCCCTTCAGATTGCCCTTCTTCTTTCCAGATGTGATGCTGGGCGACTACCATGGGAACAAGGTGGCCGTGAAGTGCATCAAGAATGACGCCACCGCCCAGGCCTTCCTGGCCGAGGCCTCGGTGATGACGTGAGTGCTGGTGGGGGGGGGGGCGGGCGAGTCCAACCACATCTGCAGGGCGCCAGCTTGACACGGAGGTTTGCCCAAGGAAGTGGGACTGATAGCACTGAGGATGGAGGCAAAAGCCCGTCAGTAGGTCCGCATGGGATTTCTCCCAGAGTAAGCACCCGGGTTGCTTAAGAGTTGGGAGAAGGGCGCTGGGCGCCATGACGGACTGGGCTTCAGGGCTCCAGTCTGACTTCCGCATGACTTGGACCCTGAACCGGGGCCACAGCTCAGCACCTGCTGTGCCTGAAGAAGATCCCAGGTTCACTCCACGACGGCATCTCCAAGTAGAGATGGGAAAGACTCGCACCTGAAGCCCCCGAGGAACTGCTGCCAGGCCTTGTTGGGAGCTCTGAGCTAGCTGGACCAGGGGCCTAACTCTGGTCTAGGGCAGAATAATAATAATAATTATTGGTTTCCCCAGCCACTCTGGGCGGCATCCAACAAAACACTAAAATACAATAACCTACTAAACATTAAAAGCTTCCCTAAACAGGGCTGCCTTCAGATGTCTTCTAAAAGTTTGGTAGTTATTTTTCTCTTTGACATCTGGTGGGAGGGCGTTCCGCAGGGCAGGTGCCACTGCTGAGAAGGCCCTCTGCCTGGTTCCCTGTAACCTCACTTCTCGCAGTGAGGGAACCACTAGAAGGCCCTCGGCGCTGGACCTCAGTGTCCGGGCAGAACGATGGGGGTGGAGACGCTCCTTCAGGTATTCAGGACCGAGGCCGTTTAGGGCTTTAAGGGTCAACACCAACACTTTGAATTGTGCTCAGAAACGTACTGTCCTTCCTGACATTCTTCTGAGAGATGAGTGTAGGGAGGGCTCCTTGGGGTATCCAAGGCCCCCCAACACTTGGGAACAGGATCCGCAAAGGCGTGGGGGCCACAGCCTCCCTTGGGCCCTTGGATGTCAGCAGTGTCCCTGCTGTGTCACCAGTCATTTATTTAGTTATTAAATTTATATGTCGTACTTCATATGAGGATCTCGGGGCGTTTCACAACACAAAAATACATGATAAAAGCACAAAATAAATAGAACGAAACGAAACAAACCCCCTCCCACAAACACATTTAAAAGGCTGTTGGAATAACAATCGGCCAAAGTCATGGTTGAAGAGGAACATTTTCACCTGGCGCCTTAAGGTGTGTAATGGAGGTGCCAGCCAAACTGCCCTGGGGAGAGCGGTCCTCAGATGGTGGTGACTGGGCCAAGGCCACATAGTAAGCTTCATAGCTGAGCGGGGTGAGGATTTGAACCCTGGTCTGAAGAGCTCCTAGACTGACACTCGTACAACTACACTGCCCTGCCTCTGATACCAGCCAGTGGCCTGTGGATGACACCTTCTCTTCCCTCCCTCCCCGGCCAATCTCCTTGCAGGCAGCTCCGGCACAGCAACCTGGTTCAGATGCTGGGGGTGATTGTGGAGGAGAAGGGCGGCCTCTACCTCGTCACAGAGTACATGGCAAAGGTAAGGGGCTGGTGCCCCCCTGGGGGCTTCTTGGTGCTGCTGGCCAGGGGTGCTCAAAAGGCTGAGCCCCACCCTACCAGGCGGTTTTCAGCAGCTGGGCAGGACCCACGGCCAGACCGTGGCCTGGTCAAAGGGGGTGGGGGGGGCACGACTGCTGTATAAAAACATGGTGAACTGAATTTTTATTTTTTTATTTTTTAAAATAATTTTTATTAGTTTTTCAACATATCATTTTCAACAGTAATTAAACATACTTTCATATCTTATACCATTTTTTTTACTTCCATCAATCACATCTGAAAATTTTCCAATCTATTCACTAAATATACATTTCTTACTTCCACAATTACATTTAATTCATAACTAATATCTCTATTCTTTCTCTACTTTGCAGTGCTTCATACATTTCCTCTTACAAAACTTCTTGTAGTCCTACTAGCGTAATTTGTTGATTACAGTTGCTCTTCAAATAGTTCGTATATTTCTTCCAATCTTCTGTAAATCTCTGGTCCCGCAGGTTTTGAGTCCTTCCTGTCATTTTGTCTAATTCTGCATAGTCCATTAATTTTGTCTGCCATTGGAATTTCTTCTTGTTTCCATTTCTGGGCTATCAATACTCTTGCCGCAATTGTTGCATATTAAAACAATTTAACATCTTGCCTATTAATATCTTCGCCGATAATACCGAGTGTATAACAACTTTTAAAGGCTTTAGAGATTGCCCAACTCCTTAGCCAAAGACCACCCAAAAGTATCATACCAGGTCACAGAAAGAGGCTGTCTGCAACAGAAAGTTGAGAATGTGACTTGATTCCTGTCTGTCAATATACCTGATTGTGTTTGCCAGTCTGGGCCATTCTTTTGAAACGTTATATACCATAAAGGCCGACCCCATTCATACTCAGAAGATGATCTTTGTAACAGATACTTGCCATAACAGTTTTGCAGTGGGGTAGCCCATTCATTCTAAGAGGTTTGTCTGTTTACAGGATTGGAAAGGATTTGCAAGTGAAAAGAACTATTGGGAAGGGTTTCCCAAGATGCTTCCTTCTTCTACAAAGAAAATATCCGGGGCTATTAAGAAGGCCAAGATGGTTTTGGGATGGTTCTGTGTACTCAGATACAATGTCTTTTTTCAGGGAATATTTCCTAATTTTGAAGGGTGAAGGATTGGGGTTTTTTTTGGGGGGTCTCTTATGTATGCACCTTAAAATTTGTGTAACAAAAGAGGCCTTGGTGACTAAGGAGAGGGAGAGAGAGAGAGAGAGAGAGAGAGAGAGAGAGAGCGCGCTGGCTGGTGAGGCTAGAATGTGCCTTGCACGCCTCTGAACACCGCTGACCAGACTTGTAATGGGCTGAGAGTTGCACTCCATACTTGACCCCCAACCCTGTTTGTGACATTAACCCTTCTCTTCCCACTTCTCTTTGTCTGCAGGGAAGTTTAGTCGATTACCTTCGCTCCCGAGGGAGGTCTGTGCTAGGGGGAGAATGTCTGCTGAAGTTCTCCTTGTAAGTATGGCACGGACGAGACAAGGCCACACACCCAACTGGCAGGATCTGTGCCTGCACAAAACAACAATCAGAACTTGTTTGTGTGTAGACAGATGGATCAATAGACAGAGACAGAGAGATGTTTGCAACAGCCACCAGCCATTGCAATTTGGGTGCCAAGTACAAACATATGCAAACATCACTAAGCAGATAAAGTTGCCAAAAGCTAAATGTAAAGTCACACAGTTTAAAAATCAAGAGAGGATCGTTGTGGGTCAACCGTTTTATTCTATTGGCAGTTGTTGAACTGTTGCTGTCTTTTCAGTCACCAGTTTGTCTTGATCCGCAAGGAGAAAAGTCACATTCTGGATGAGATGTTGGCGGCGGATTGATTATGTAAATGTCTGCACAGAGGGCAGATCGGCAGCGCATAAAACCATGTGTCAGCGTTATCGTCTTTGCATGGACATGCATGATTTTGGAATGAGACCCCCCTTAAAACTCAGCTGGAGGAGACATGTTCAGCCACACCCTCAAGAAAACTCTCTTGTGACCTAGCCAGCCGGGTCATTACCTAGCCCCACCCCAATGGGACAACTTTGATGGGTGGATGGGGCAGCCCGCCTGTCAGTCACATGGAGCCCTCATAACATCACATGGTTGGCAGGTGGGTTGACATGTCCACCCACCAATGCCCCTTGCGCAGCACTTCCCTAAGCACCCGACAGCTGAGTGCTTCTTGGGTACCACGTGCAACGTCAGATGTGAGCATGGTTTGGGGAAAACAGCCTTGCCAGCCAAATAAGAACCCTGGCCAGGCCAGTTTGAGCTTGTGGGCTGATTGTTCCTCATCCCTGTTGTACATTTTTGGCATCTGGCTAGCCAGAAAAAATTGTTAGTATACTTTTCAGATAATGTTTTGCCTTTTTTGCAGCTCTGCATTCTCTTATTGCATTCTGTGGCCCACCTTTAATACTTGTTGGGGTAACTGTGCCCCTAAAGGACCAGGTGTGCAGCCTGAGAGTCATTTTGGACTCACAGCTGTCCATGGAGGTGCAGGTTAATTCTGTCTACCAGCTCCATCTGGAACGCAGGTTAAGACCCTACCTGCCTGCAGACTGTCTTGCCAGAGTGGTGCATGCTCTAGTTATCTCCCGCTTGGACTACTGCAATGTGCTCTACGTGGGGCTACCTTTGAAGGTGACCCAGAAACTGCAATTAATCCAGAATGCGGCAGCTAGACTAGTGATTGGGAGTGGCCGCCAAGACCATATACCACTGGTCTTGAAAGACTTAAATTGGCTCCCAGTACGTTTCTGAGCACAATTCAAAGTGTTGGTGCTGACCTTTAAAACCCTAAACGGTCTTGGCCCAGTATACCTGAAGGAGCGTCTCCACCCCCATCGTTCAGCCTGGACACTGAGATCCAGCGCTGAGGGCCTTCTGGTGGTTCTCTCATTGCGAGAAGTGAGGTTACAGGGAACCAGACAGAGGGCCTTCTGGGTAGTGGCGCCTTCCCTGTGGAACACCCCCCACCAGATGTCAAAGAGAAGAACAACTACCAGACTTTTAGAAGACATCTGAAGGCAGCCCTGTTTAGGGAAGTTTTTAATATTTAATGCTGTATTGTTTTTAACACTCGATTGGGAGCTGCCCAGAGTGGCTGGAGAAACTCAGCCAGATGGGCGGGGTATAAATAAATTATTATTATTATTATTATTATTATTATTATTATTATTATTATTATTAAATCACGTTCATTTCAATAAATTGCCCACAGCATTACACAATGCCAGACACTCTGGTTTTAAAATTACAGGGAAGAGCCACAGCTCAGTGATCAAGTTCAAGTATTCCATGCAGAGAGCAACCGGGTTCAGTCCCAGTGGCAGCTGGGAGAGACTTCTGCCTGGAACTCTGCAGAGCTGCTGCCAATCAGTGTAGACAGAACTAACCTAGATGAAGTAATGGACTTTTCTGGTATAAGAAATAACAAGATGAAAGATGAAAAAATCTTTTTTAAAAATTCCAGTGGCACCTTAAAGATCTACTAAATATAAGCTTTCAAGGTATGAGCTTTCTTGTGTAATACACACTTCATCAGATACTCTGAAGCAGAGGTCGCTTCAACCTTATAACTGTTGTTGTCAGAAATAAACAACTGTTGTTGTTTTGGTATAAGGCAGCTTTCTATCTCCCCAGCTAATCATTTGGAGGACGCATTTATAAGCACAGGAGAATCTGCTTGGGGGTGATAGCGTGTGTTCATGGGAGTTTAAAACAGAGGAAAATGGATAAGGAGATGCTGGGAAGATTTTGAATGTCAGGTGATTGATGGGCCTTTCATCACAGTGTCAAAACTACGGCCTGTAATGATAACGTTTCAATCATTCAGTCTTAAAATGCCTGCACTACTTTTCATGTAAAAAATAAAATAAATAGGATTATGCAACGGTTTAACAGATGCAAGCACTAATTAACACAAATAATCAGTGCAGAATACAACAGCAGCAGAACCAAGGTAAAGGGTATTTTGGTCCTACGTACAAAGAAAGAGAATGTGGCCAGGGCATTCCAAATCCTGGGGGCCACCACAGAAACAGGCCCTGCTTTGCAATCCAAGCTGTGCTGCAAGTTGCAATTTAGAGCAGAGCCTCACTCGCAGGTCTTGTCTGCCAAGAGGCTCGTGCAAGGAGACAGCTGTGCACTGGCAGCATCTCCTGGAGCAACAGCTCCCTTTCCTGAGTCTTGCCTGCCTGTTCTCCCCACACAGAGACGTCTGTGAAGCCATGGCGTACCTGGAGGCAAACAACTTCGTCCACCGGGACTTGGCAGCGCGGAACGTCCTGGTCTCGGAAGACAACATTGCCAAAGTCAGTGACTTCGGGCTGACGAAAGAAGCCTCGTCAACCCAGGACACGGGCAAGCTGCCAGTGAAATGGACGGCGCCGGAAGCACTTAGAGAAAAGGTGTGGCACAACACAGGGGTGACCTAGGCGGGCCCTGAGCCATCACAGACACAGGCATGACCGTCTGTCCAGCGTGAGGAACCTCAACCTGGGGGGCAAGCGGCGCCCTCCTTCCCCCTCTCTTCAGCCCTTGGGACTGACTCTTGGGGGGGCGGGTGTGCCCCTTCCCAGGCCCCACCCCCTGCTGGCCGGCATGAGCTTGATTTGCAAAATGGTCTTGATCAGTCATGAGCTACAATAGTTCCTATTATGCAGAGGAGGCTGGGTGTAGTTTGGGGTGCATTTAGTGGCTTTGGGAAAGGGCTAAAACCCTGTTCCCTAAAAAGAGGGTGGTGAGCAGAGGTGGTTTTAGGACACAGCATGACTGGTTTGGTTGCGCTGGCTGCTGTGCTGTGGGGGGGGGGCACCCATTCAGTGCTATGGAGCAGAGCGCAAGAGGCAGAGGGTGCTGCTGCTGAAATTTGAGAGCCCAAATCCGCCGCTGTGGCGAGAGGCTGTGCGATGATCTCCAGGCTTGGGGAGTATCTCGCCACCCCCAGGAACCGTTTCCCTCAACGATGGGCTTCCTTTCTCTTAGCAGAAATTTTCCACCAAGTCCGACGTCTGGAGCTTTGGGATCCTCCTCTGGGAAATCTACTCCTTTGGGCGAGTGCCTTATCCGAGAATTGTAAGTGATGGAAGCTCAGCTGGCTTTTGATGTTTCGACAGGGACCCTGCCCCTCCCTCCCCCTTTTTTGCAGCCAACTCTTGGAGCAACTGCGTTTTTGCTCTGCCTTCTCTTTTCATAGCCTTAGGGCAGTGATGGCCAAACTTGGCCCTCCAGCTGTTTTGGGACTACCGTTCCCATCATCCCTGACCACTGGCCCTGTTTGCTAGGGATGATGGGAGTTGTAGTCCCAAAACAGCTGGAGGGCCATCACTGCCTATGGGAAAGTGGTGGGAACAGCAGCTGCCTGGCAGGCTGTCCTGGCTGAGGTGCCTGCTTCAGGAAGGGCTGTGAGTCCATGGCAGAGCGCCTGCTTTGCATGCAGAAGGTTCCAGGTGCAATCCACAGTGGAGCTGGGAGAGAGACCCCTGCCTAAGACCCTTGAGAGCCACTGTGAGTCACCAGCCTAGATGGCTTTACAAGAGGAGTGGACGAATTCATGTAGGAGAGGACTGTCGATGGCTCCTGGCCACGTTGGCTTTTCTCAGCCCTCCAAAGCTGAAGGCAACAGTCCTTCTGAACGCCAGTTGCGGAAGCCACAGGATGGCTGTGTTGCGGACATGTTTCACTTGCAGGCTTCCCGTTGAGGAATCTGATTGGCCTCTTGAGAAGAGGGTGCTGGGCTAGATGGCCATTGGTCGGATCCAGCAGCTCTTTTGATGTCCTTACGAGTCAGGGTGGACAATACTGAGCTAGGTGGACCAGGTGTCTGGCCCGGTTATAAGGCTGTTTCTTATGGGGAGGGGCCAGCACAGCCCAGTAACATCCAAGGCTCAATCCCTGACCTCTCTAGATAGGGCTGGAAAAGACCCTGACCGGAAGCCCTTGCAGAAGCTGTTGCCACTTGGGATGGACGGTGCTGGAGCCAGTAGGCTGACTTGATATAAGGCAGTCTTCCTGTGCTCCTGATCAGAAGGGTCTGAAGAGAGCATGTCTGAAATGAGTCTGAAGGATTTTTCACTACTGGGATGGGGTCCAGCCAAAATGCTCCCCTCGTTTCATAAAATCATAGAACCATAGAATTGTAGAGCTGGAAGGGACCCCCAGGGTCATCTAGTCCAACCCCCTGAAATGCAGGAATCTCAACTAAAGTGTCCATGAGAGGTGGCCATCCAGCCTCTTGCTTAAAAACCTCCAAGGAAGGAGAGTCAGTTCCCCTGTAAAACAGCTTTTACTGTCAGAAAGCTTTCCCTGATGTCTAGTCAGAATCTCATTTCTTGTAAATTGAAGCCATTAGTTTGGGCCCAAGCTCCCTCCTTAAATACCGTATTTTTCGCCCATAGGGCGCACCTAGTTGTTTTTTTTTGGGGGGGAATAAAGAACAAAATTTTATTTCCCCCCCCCCCAGGCGTGGGGCTGGGGCAGGGGAAGCCTGAGCTTCCCCCGACCCCAACCCCCAGAACAGACTGCTATCCGCAAGCCTGGGGAGCCCGCGGGAACTCCCACCGGGCTCCCCAGGCTTGCGGATATCTGCCCGAAGTCCGGGGCACGCTTCACTGCACTCCCTGGGTTTTGGGCTGCAGGCTGCTGTCCGCAAGCCTTGGGAGCCCGGCGCGACTTCCTGCCGGGCTTGCAAGGCTTGTGGATAGCTTCCTGAAGCCTGGAGAGCAAGAGGGGTCGTTGCGCACCGACCCTTCTCGCTCTCCAGGCTTCAGCGAAAGCCTGTATTCGCCTCATAGAACGCACAAACATTTCCCCTTCATTTTTGGAGGGGGAAAAGTGCGTCCTATAGGGCAAAAAATACGGTAATTTTTTACGTTATCACCTGGTTGGGCATCACTTTCCTTTTGGGTGAAGACAGAGGCAAAGTAGATGTTGAGCAGTTCCGCCTTCTCTCTGTCCCCCAATAACTTTTCTCCATCTTCTCCATGTAGAGGACCTACTATTTACTTGTCTCTTCCCCTCCCCGCTTTTACTCTCAACACCCCATAGCCAAAGAAGACCTTGTTTTTAACCTCTCTTGCAAGCCTGAGTTCATTGTGAGCTTTGGCCTGTCTGACCTTCTCCCTGCAACTGTTGGATACTTGTGTATAGTCTTCCTCCATGATTTCCCATTTCTTATACATGCCCTTCTTACAGGGGCATAGCGGGGGGGGGGGGGCAGAGGGGCTGTGGCTCAGGGTCCAGCCCCCATGCAGGCGCCCCTCTCCTGGCACCAGAGGAACCAACGCTCACAGAGAGGAGCACTGGCGTGGGCCGCTCTGGAGGTGCTGGCATGGGGGTGCCTGCTTTGCACAGGAGCCAAGTGCCACAGCCTGCCCCTGCTTGGCTCCTGTGCGGAGTGGAGCCGCTCCAACAGTGTCAGCAGAGAGGGCTGGGGTGCCAAGGCAGGCTCCTTTGCCCTTTGCACCCTGTGTGCACGCCCCTCCAGCTCACCTGCTGGGTCCCCGATGCCCATGCATCCCTCCGGCACATGTGAGCGTTTGCTCACACAAGCCTTCTTACATCTCAGCCCCTCTGAAAGCTCCTTATGCAACCACATTGGTTCCTTTACATGTCCCCCACTTTTCTTTCTTGTTGGAATGGTCAGCTTTTGTGTCTTAAATAGTTCACCTTTAAGAAACTCCCATCCATCTGGGACTCCCTTCTCTTTCAGTATTTCTGACCATGAGATTTCACCTGGCAGTTTCTTAAGCTTTTTGAAATTGGCCTTAAAATCCAGAGTGCATGTCTGACTACGCTCAGATTTCCCTGCCTCTGCATCATCAAACCCAAGAGGGTACGATTAAAATATTTAGCAAAGTGAATTTTTGGGGCCCCTTCCCATTTCACTGGCTCCTCCTTTCCACACTGCTGTTTTCCCCTTGGGGTCCTCCCCCCAACCCCTCCCTTGCATTTTAAGCTTGCCAGTTTTATAGCCCCTGGAGATCCTTATCCGCCTTCCACGTTATTATAAAATTTGTATCTTACCTTTCCTCCAAAGTGCACACGGCAGCACTCATGGTCCTCCGCTCCCCCCTTTTACTCTCAACACCCCTCAAGGTAGGCTAAGCCAAGAGTTTGTGACCTGGCCCCAGACCCACCAGCGAGCTTTGACCCCGGTCCTGAACCCAGCGCAGTATTGCTTCCAGTTGACATAGTCCCTTTGTTTTTGTTTCCCTCTCCTCCCGCCCCTTGCAGCCTCTGAAGGATGTAGTCCCTCGCGTGGAGAAGGGGTACAAAATGGAGTCCCCCGACGGCTGCCCACAGATCGTCTACGAGGTGATGAAGAAGTGCTGGACCTTAGACCCCGCACACCGGCCCGCCTTCCACCAACTACGGGAACAGCTAGAGCATATCAAAGCCAGCGAGCTTTACCTGTGAGGTGGGCGGGAGGGTGGGGTTTCCCTTGGACACGCCTCTTCCTCCACCACTTCCTGCGACCCGCCTCCCACGCCCATGCGTCTGGGGGTTGGGGATAACGGGCGAGGGGGCCGAGGGAGCGGTTCTTGGCCACCCCTGCAGGAATGCAGAATTCCTCCACTCAAGGGACTGTATTTAGAGAAACATATTGGACTGTGTGCATATTTACCCCCCACCCCCGTGCCCCAGCTGGTGGGGGGGTGGGGTGGGGGTCCGGCGGCTCCTCCCTCCTCCTCCTCCGTGGAAAAGGCTCCCCCATATCTTTTTCAGTGGGGTCACCAGTAGACGCACGAGGGAGAGAGAAAATATGGGAGACCCCAACATCTTCTCCTGGTCCTGTAGGAATCCCGGTTCTCTTATAGCGGGGAGAGACCCTGACTTCGTTTGTAGCATGTACCCCACACTCCCCCCATTTGACCCCCTCCTCACAGAAGCGCCTCTCCCCGCCACGCCTCCTTCTTTCTCCCCAGAACCAGACTTCCATGCCTCCCATTTTCATGGGGAGATGTAAGACATTCAGATAGCACCAAAACAATGGGAAGATGGGGGGGGGGGAGAGGAAGGGAGCCCCCATGAGGTGGGGGAGACAGAGGGATTTCCCTTCCCCTCCCAGTATTTCTGTGACTGTTGGAAATACCCAAATTACCAATCCAGCATCTTTTACCCCACCCCCGCCGCCCACAACACACCTTTTTTTTATTAAAAAAAAAAAGATTTTTGTTCAGTTTTTATTTTTATTTTTTGTTCCTTTTAATGTTATTTCAAACTGCACCGGAAATCAGCCGTTTTGCTGGGTTTTACTAAAGTTGCAAATCTTATTTTTTAAAGTAATAATAAAAAAGGTTAAAAAAAAAGAAGAAAAGAAAACAGAACACGCTCTGAAATTTAGCAAACTCACCCCCCACCCCCAACCAAATGAAGGCAGGGCAAGTTTAAAACCGCAAAGCCACCAAGGACGGCTGTTGGGTTTTTTGGGTTTTCTTTGCTTAAAAACAGTGTTTGCATGCTGTCTCCAGAGGCCTTTCTCCAGTCCTGTCTAGTGCTTTATGCTCATATAATGCTGCCAACTGTGAGATTAAACTGTAATAAAGATCATTCCATATGAACACGTATGAGCTCCTGCCTTGGTTGTCATCTTTCCCCTGCTTCTGTAAGCACCAGGGGGGGGGGGGTTGCCTGGTTAGAAATGACAGGGCTCCAAATCCACTGGACTTTGACTGGTAGGTCAACACCCCTGAGTGTTGGCACCATCACCATGGAAATGTAGGGTAAAATAATTAAGAAACAGGTTCCCACATGCATTTGCAGGTTAAAGGTGAGTCCTGAGCCTTGAAAGATTGGAGACTTCTGCTCCAAATGGTCAGCTTGCGTTGAGGAGCTTGTGAACCTCATGGGGGGCGGCACACAGAAATTGGGGTGGCACGGGGGGAGGGACTATATAGCACTACAAACGCCACCCACTCTTGTTTGTGGCTCTTCCCGCAATCAGTGACAACTTCACCCAGCTGCACCCAACACTACAACTTCACCCAGCTGCGCATAGGTGCCGACTCCCTGGGTGCCTGAGCACCCACAAAATTCCCCATGAAGGAACCGGGCACCCACTAATTTCAGTGCCAGGGCCACGCACACTGCACGGCAGCCACAGCCTCGGGCTCCCACGGTTGCGGGGTCAAGTTGGCATTGTGATAGGAATTTTGAGGTCTTAGATACAGTGGTACCTCGCAAGATGAATGCCTCGCAAGACAAAAAACTCGCTAGACGAAAGGTTTTTTCGTCCGCGATTTGCCTCGCAAGACGAATTTCCCTATGGGCTT
The DNA here is from genome assembly GCF_964188305.1 of Podarcis bocagei. NCBI lineage: Eukaryota > Metazoa > Chordata > Lepidosauria > Squamata > Lacertidae > Podarcis > Podarcis bocagei. The sequence goes on from NC_138134.1 coordinate 6,571,759, forward strand.
GCTTCGCAAGACGAAAACGTCTTGCGACTTTGTTAAGCCGTTTAAACCGTGCTTCGCAAGACGGAAAATTCGCTAGACGGCAAAAATTGCGGAACGAATTAATTTCGTCTTGCGGGGCACCACTGTATATGGTAATGTTCATAAATACACGTACATAGATCAGCACAGGAAGACCAACCTGGAACCATTTTGATTCCTAAACTGACCAAATGTTTTCTCTGCAAGGTCAAAGTGGGAAACCTCCCCATTGTCTCTTTCCTCACAAATCCTGTCTTAAGGAGACATTTAAGATATGAATAGGGTGTGAGCCTGTGACCTGGCCCAGGAAATAAGTATTTATCACTGCAAAAGAATGGCCAGGCTCCCCAGGCAATAAACAACAACAGGAGAAAAACGATATTCAAATTTCTGTTTTAGACCGCCTTTTCTGTGATGGGGTATCTGAGGGGTGGTCTTAGGTTACACCCCTTCTGTGATGTATGTATGATGTTTCTGGGGGTGGTCTTGATCTACAGGATGGGAATTTCAAAAGTCTTTATAGGGCCTTGCATGCCATTTTTCTGGGGCCCTCCTCTCTCCTGCAACAGATCAATAAAGATCAAGCTTACTAGCTGCTTTGCTTCTCAATATTCTCTGGTTGGCCTCTCTTATTCTCTCCTACCAATAGGGAACCTATGTAAGGACTCTAAATGGGCTCTTGGATACCCCATAAGGGAAAAGGGCAATTTTTGTTTACAACAGCATTCCTACAGCTGCATCATGCTGCTGGCTCCTGTTCAGCATGTGATTGACTGCAATGTACTAATATAATTACAGTGGTGCCCCGCAAGACGAATGCCTCGCAAGACGGAAAACCCGCTAGACAAAAGGGTTTTCCGTTTTTGAGCTGCTTCACAAGACGATTTTCCCTATGGGCTTGCTTTGCAAGACGAAAACGTCTTGCAAGTGTTCCGAATTTTTTTCGCTCCCCCCCCCTTTTCTAAGCCGCTAAGCCACTAATAGCCTTTTAGCCACTAATCCGCTAAGACTTTAATAGCCGCTAATAGCCTTTTAGCCGCTAATCTGCTAAGACTTTAATAGGGTTGCTTCGCAAGACGAAAAAACCGCTAGACGAAGAGGCTCGTGGAACGGATTAATTTCGTCTTGCGAGGCACCACTGTATAGATTTTTATTTGTGCTTATATTGGAAGCTTTTTTAAAAAAAATAATAATGCCTGATTAATTGTGGGTACGTTTTCAATCATCAGGGGATTTTTAATGTGGTTAGTCAGCCTTGAAAACTTTAGTATGGATGTGTGATTATAATCTAACTAATGGGCTGACTTCTGAAATGGTGAGTGAATGGTGAGTTGATACATCTTGGCAAAAAAAACAACAACCCTCTGTTGTCTCCTGCTTGAGGCTCCCTCCCATAATACCTGCAGCTTTGGGGGCTATGGATGTTTGCATTGTCAAATTTCTCAGGTTCCATGTGTGGAGGCATCACCTGGAAGCACTTTCACAGGGGCACGTGGGCAAGAGGAAAACAGTGAGTGCACCAGGACAATGCATCTTTCACACCTCTGCTCCAGTCCTCTTGTCCGGAGGCGCCTGCTGTGGCCTTTGAACAGAATTAGGTAGCTAGTCCCTAAGATCACCCTCCATACCTGAAGATGGGAACATGGCCAATGCAACACTGTTTTTGAAACGGGGATCCAGGGAATCTAGGAAGTTACTGGCTAATTAGCTGAAGTCTCCGCTGGGAAATGATTAGAGATAGACTTACTAAGCAGAGAGAAGAACAAGCATTGCTGGAGAGAAACCAGCATGGCTTCTGCAAGGATATGTCCTGTGTAACTTTGCTTTCAGGATTCTTTGAGAGTATCAACAAGATTTGGATGGAGTGGCCCACTAGATACTTTTGATAGCGGTATGCTCTTGAATCAGGCCACTTCCTCTTGCAAACAACCTGTGCTACATCCTTGGAGACAATGTTATAATGTTCTGCTCCCCAAATCATTTCACCTGATCTCAAAATGCAATATCCAACACTACACAGCTTTGTCTAGAAAGAACAAGAATCCGAATTCAATTTTAATTTTCACTTTGGTCCATTTACTGAAAATAATGCAATGACACAGCATGTAGTTTCCTTCACCTGTTTGGATGAGGAGAGAAAAATGAGTGTTCTCAAACATTTCTTAGAAAACTCTTCTGAGAAATTTCAGCTCACTTAATGTTAAACAAAACACTTTTGTTCATGTCTGTAAGTGGGTGATGGAACAAAGGAAAAGACTGGAAGGAGGACCAATTTTGCTGAACGTTTCAGGAAAAGAGCGAAATTCCTCAACAATATACAAGGAAAATGAAACCTTTATTAGGAAATGTGCTTTTGTGCATTTTTGGACTGTTTTAATAGTCCCTTTTTCTAATGGACCCACATAGCTGTCTGCAATCTTTCGCCACTAGATGGCCCTCTGACCAAAGGTTTTCTTCCTTTGCCCGAGAATCAAAGGTAGCCATGTTTGCCCACAAAAAAATTCCAAAATCCACATCAAAGAGCAATGTGTTTTCCCCCACCCTCTTCCTCTCCTACCTAACCTGCTGAAGAGCTCTGTAGAACCTAAAAACTTCCACATCATTGTGCAGCCTTTTGGTTGGCCTAGTAAAGGTGTGGCCCTAATGAAAAAAATTTTGTTTTATTTTTCTCTTACGGGTCAATAGAGCCTTAAGGTTCACATTCCCTATTGGGCAGCCTTCTGGTGATCTCATGCCATGGGGGGGGGAGTGGCCGGAGGCAAAAGTGGGGAGAGCAACAAATGTAAAATTTAACTTTGTATAGTAAAGGTAAAGGGACTCTGACCAGTCGTGGCTGACACTCGGGCTGCGGCGCTCATCTCGCTTTATTGGCCGAGGGAGCCGGTGTACAGCTTCTGGGTCATGTGGCCAGCATGACTAAGCCACTTCTGGCAAAGCAGAGCAGCGCACGGAAACGCCGTTTACCTTCCTGCCGGAGCAGTACCTATTTATCTACTTGCACTTTGACGTGCTTTTGAACTGCTAGGTTGGCAGAAGCAGGGACTGAGCAACGGGAGCTCACCCTGTTGCGGGGATTCAAACTGCCAACCTTCTGATCAGCAAGCCCTAGGCTCTGTGGTTTAACCCACAGCGCCACCTGCATCCCTACTTTGTATAATAGGCTAGTTTAACTTTCTACACACACACACACACACAGAGAGAGAGAGAGAGAGAGAGAGAGAGAGAGAGAGAGAGAGAGAGACAAAGAGACAAACCCTCCGTGCCCCTCCCCAATCCTGGCAATTACTGGAGTACAAGGACCCTTTCCAGCCAGACAAAAACACTCGAGGGGGGTGGAGCAGCGCTGGGTGGGGGTGTGGCTCAGGGAGAGTTTTGGGGGCCAGATAGAGAGGACTGGGGGGGTCACATCTGGCCACCAGCTCTCAGGTTCCCACTCTGGGCTTAGGTAAAAAAGAGGGGCGTACTACATCATCTTGAACAGGGGCCAGCAAACTTACCACGCCTCGGGCCGGTGTCTCCAGCGCCGATCACGCGGTGGCCCGGAGGGTGGGGGAGCGTGTGCCCATACATGTGTGCACACGCTATTTCTGGCACACTTCGAGGTCGGAGGAGCACTGGAAATAGCTTGTGCGCATGTGCACGGACCTCCTCCGACCAGGATGTGCACCGGAAAAAACACGCATGTGCACAAGCTATTTCCGACCCGGAAGTGGGCAGCTGCGCAGCGCAGCGCCGGTAAGAGTGGGCGGCAGCAGTGGGGGTCACCGCAGGCCGGATAAACGAGTCTCTCGGGCCTTATCCAGCCCGCAGGCCTTAGTTTGGGGACCCCTGATCTTGAAGCACCTTAAATATTATTTCATCTATTGTAGAAACAGCTTTCCTAGCGTAAAGCCCACCTCATGTTGCTAGTGTACCCTGTTTTGTTGGCTTTCATTGTTGATACTAGCCAGTTTTCCCCAACTGGAAGCCACTTTGCATATTAAGTTATGAGAGCGGTATATGAGAGTCACAAGTCCTCAGATACAGGAAGTGTCGTTCTCAGTTACAAGATGTGTGTGTTTCTGGGTGTATACAAATAGGCAGAGAAAAAATGCAATGAAGAGTGGCCCCAGTTCGTGCCTGGGGCATTTTGATGCAAAGCTCATTATTACTCGCCCTTTACCAGCAGGCCCCAAGGTGGCTTACAAGAAATTAAAACTCAGTATTAAAATCAGTTGACATCAGGAAATAGGGCGGGTCCTGAAGACACACATTCAAGTGTCAAAGGGCGCAGGGTCAAAAGGCTCATGGACTTTAACGTGTGTGTAGAAGTGGACGCAATTTGTTGTTTTTTCCCTTCCACATGTTCATTAGGACCAATTTGTGCACAAGCTCTAATAAGGTCTCGTGTGCACTTTGTGTAACCGCCAGGCTTTGTGTTTTCAACAACAGGGATTATCTGTTGCTTCGTCGTTCTAGGTGGAACCTGCTGATGCCTGCAAGTACCAGAGGCGGCCTCACTCTGTGGCCTCCATCTTTAGGCTGAGTCTAAATGCAGACCCTGGGGCTACAGGATCCAGCCACGATATAATTTATTTACCTCCTCACACCCTGCACTTGGTGTAAAATTTCAGGTGAGTTCTGGGGCTCAAGAGTTTGCACTCCCCCTTTCAGTATTTGGGTTGCTCCTAATGCCTTTATTGCCTATTTGTAGATTTTGGTGCCCCCCCCCTTTTAAGCACCAACACAACTTCCTCCCTCCCTCCCTCCCTCCCTCCCTTCCTCCCTCCCTTCCTTCCTCCCTTCCTTCCTTCCTTCCTTCCTTCCTTCCTTCCTTCCTTCCTTCCTTCCTTCCTTCCTTCCTGTCCCAGCTGTTCATATTTTCTGTATCTGGCAGGGGTTGGGGGAGAGACCAAACTCACCAGTAGAGCACTCATCCTGCACTCAAAAGGTCCCTAGTCCAGTCCTTGGTATCTCCCGATGGGGCTTTGGCCTGGAAGCCTGCACACCACCAGACGGCGGGTGATGCTGAGCCAGCGGCGTAGCGTGGGTTGTCAGCACCCGGGGCAAGGCAAGTAATTTGCGCCCCCTAACCCGTGGATTTGCGCCCCCTAACCCTACAAATCTATGCCCATGAATGATGGTCCCTCTCTCTCTCTCTTTCTCATATTCCAATTGGTTCCCATTTCCGCCGATCGATCCCCGAAGCTCTCACCCAGCAAAATTCGTGCGTAATTACGCTTCGCCATCCCTAATCCTGCCGCTTCTACCGGGAATGCTACGCCACTGTGCTGAGCTACTTGGCTCCACGGCCTCACCAGGTGACAGGAAGCTTCCTTTGCAACATTTGCCACTGAACTGTGGACCTTCTCCAAAGTGCGTGATCCCAGATTCAGTCCCTGCCTGCTTTGGTTAAGAAGGATCAGGTGGCAGTGAGGCGACAGCCGACTTTCTGAGGCACCAGAGAGCAAGCTGTGCTGAGCTAGACAAACCCAGTGGGCTGCTCTCCTCTTAAGACAGTTTCTTCGCTCCCGTCCTGTGTGTGGCTCCTGCCAGCCCGGGCTTCTGCTCCATGTCTTCTACGTTAGAGTCGCTAGTCCTGAAGGTGCCATAAAATGACTTTTTTCTTCTCTTTCTTTCTTTCCCCCCTTTTTCTCTTTCTGGTTTTGTAGCGACAGACTATTGTGGCGCCCTAGAACTCTCCCAAGCGAGGCTCAAAAAGGCAGTGGGGCCTCCTGGGACTATCCTTCTGTGGAAAATGTGTTGCTTCCAGTCCCCTGGCAGGAAAATCAATGGCGTAACATGTTCCTAGTTCCCAGAATAGCTTTCATAGACTGAGGGTATTTGTGATTGTGCAAGTGCTACTCAATAAACTGGCTGCACAGTCCCTTGACTGGCTGAGGAAATCACCAACAGAATCAACTGCACGGCTGGCATTCTCTCTCGTCCAGGTTCCCTCTTGTGCTGTGGGGGAGGGGGACGGATCCCAGTCACACTGCATTTATAGGTGAGTCTACCTGATTTGCCTTATCTGAGACAACACAGAAACCCAAATAGCCATCCTTCCAAATTAACACATCTCCAGAATTTGCAATGCAATTCTCCAACCAATATTTATAAATATTTATAAATATTGATAGTATGGGGCAAACTAACATTCACATGATAGTTTGTGATGTGCTATAGTACAAGAAAAGGGACACAGGTGGCACTGCGGGTTAAACCACAGAGCCTAGCCTATCAGAAGGTTGGTGGTTCAAATCCCCGCGGCGGGGTGAGCTCCCGTTGCTCGGTCCCAGCTCCTGCTAACCAGCAGTTCGAAAGCACGTCAAAGTGCAAGTAGATAAAGTGCAAGTAGATAAATAGGTACCGCTCTGGCGGGAAGGTAAACGGCGTTTCCGTGTGCTGCTCTGGTTTGCCAGAAGCGGCTTAGTCATGCTGGCCACATGACCCGGAAGCTGTACGCCGGCTCCCTCGGCCAATAAAGCGAGATGAGTGCCGCAACCCCAGAGTCGGCCACGACTGGACCTAATGGTCCCTTTACCTTTTACCTTTATAGTGCAAGAATGTGCCTCCAGGTGGCAATCCTATGGTAAACCAGGATGCTGTGTGGACGGCACAGTTTAAGTGCACTGCACTCCTGTTACATCAGTGGCATGTTGCAGAACGTGCCTGCAGAGAAACTCCACCACTCTGGTGGGAGCAGAAGTAGAGGTAGGGCTAAACAGGGGAGCAGGTGTGACTTTATTCCATGAAGTCCTCACTTTAAGGTGCATTTGCAGGAGCACAGGCAGAAATACGAAATGGCAAACAGGAGAGGGGGACAGAGGCATTTATTTCATAGAATCATAGAGCTGGAAGGGTCCCCAAAGGTCTTCAACTCCCTGCAATGAAGGAATCTTTTGTCCAACGTGGGGCTTGAACCCACACCCCTGAGATGAAGCTTCTTGTGCCCTTCTGACTTAGCCTGTAATTCCGCATAGGATGCTTCCCCCACAGCAGGGCTCTAATCCACCTCTGCAAGGAAGCGTCTCTCACATGCAAGGAGAGGTTTAAAATAGTTCTCTTTCCACCCGAAAGAATTATTCAGTGTAAAACAAATATTCAATGACCTAAAGCTCTTTGGTTTTGCATTTCCTACTTTGCCAATGGCTTCAGGATCTGAGCTGTCAGAGAAGAGGCAGATTAGCCGGGCGGGCAGGCAGGCGTTGTTGTACACAACTCATGCATTCAGGAGGTACAGATGGGAAGCTTTCAGGGCATTTTAGCACATTTAAGTTTAAATCTGTTTGTGCACGCATCCTTCTAGAGGAGAACTGTAAACACCAGTGGCTGTGCTGTAAAGGGGGCAGCTAGCCCCGATGAACCAGGGGGACCTCTTTATGAGCAGACGTGTAAAGGGTTGCTCTCTTCGGCTGGAAACTCGATGCACACTCTCCCAGAGGTGAGCCCCATAGGAAGCTCAAATGGTCTTGTGGCTATGGGGAACCTATGGCCTTCCAGTTGCTGTGGAACTATAACTCCCATCACCCTTGACCATTAGCCATGGTGCCTGGGGGCTGATGGGAGTTGTAGTCCAACAGCATTGTGGAGGGGCAACAAGGTTCCCCATCCCTGGTGTGTTTAGATGCTTAGTGATGTGACATCACACACACACACACACACACACACAGCAGGTCATGTGTCTTGCATGCAGAAGGCCCAAGTTCAGTCCCCAATGGCATCTCCAGGTGGGGCAGGGATAGACCTCTCTGACCCAAACCCTGAAAAGCCACTGTTAGTCCTTGCAGACAATAATGAGCTGGGTAGACCAATGCTTTGACAGTGCAGGGTAGCTTCCTATTTTCTCATTTGGAAAAGCACAGAGGGTTGGTGGGAGGGCAGGGCTCCTTAACCCATTCCTCCCCAGTGCCTGTCCCCCTTTTGTTCTGCTGGCCTCCTTAGGCCTCGCGGCTCCTCCTGCCTCCTGCGCCTGCCACAAGGCCCCTCCTCACCCCCCCCCCCCATATTCTTTGCTCCAACAGCCACAGGCACATAAGCAGCTTTCCTTTTGAGGATTATGAAGATTAAAATAATTTACAGTCAAAGCCACATGAGCGACGCTTGAAATGTTTTAAGATACAGAATATGCAATGGCTGCTTTGCCCTTTTGGGATAAAAACAAGCCCCCCCCCTCTCTCCCTCACCCCACCCCCTTTCTCTACATCTCACCTGCTGCCTCTCTCTCTCTCTCTCTCTCTCTCTCTCTCTCTCTCTCTCCTTCAAATTATTTTTTGCACCTGTCTTGCTCCATCCTGATCATCTCACTTATCGTAGGTAAGTGAGGAAGAAAACAAGGCCAAGGGGATTTATATGCATGTCAGCTGCCCAAGTGGGTAGATTCACACATGGAGGTTGGAATGAAGGATGAGGGAGGAATCTTGATTCAGTTTGCATCCTAAAACGAACTTACTTGGTTTGCATTTTCCAAAACAATGTGGGGACCAAAATGGGTGCATGCTGCAATGTTTGCACAATAAGAAAGCGCCAGTGGCGGACTGTCCACACATCACATTCCACTTGTTGCATCAGCGTTATCTGAAGGGGCAAATCCATGCAACAAAAGTGGGGTGAAAAATAAAAGCCCCAGAACATTTGCAGTGTAAGAAGTTACAGGATTTCAGGTGGATAAAAGAACTTGCACCGACTGGAAATGAAGCTACATGGTAGATCATCATGAGCGACAACAGGTGGTCAACCTTGGAACACGGGCCTTCAAACTGCTGCGCCTTCCATCTCCATCCATTGTGATGTGTCCTCCTGGATTCAGGTGCAACAAATCCTCAGGAAGATCCCAGGCGTGCGAAGCAGTGTGGTGAGTTTCTAGCCTTGCATGCATTTCCAAGCAGAGCAACACAGAAATGAAGGCATTGAAGGGGCCTCGATAGGCCTTGGACCATATCAGCAAACCCTTGATACATCTTTCTTAGATCTGCTGTGGATTCATCCTGTGCTGTAGATCCTTCATGGTCCCTTCTAGCTCCAGGCTGCCATGAGTTTCCCTGAGTTCACCTATGTGTCACCTGTCTTGAAAGCACTGCATGAGCTGCCAGGGAACCACTGGTCCCCCTTCAAGGTGTTACAGCTAGCATAGAGAGCCCACAATGGCTTGGACTTGAAAGAGCTCCCCCCCCCAATGCCAGCCCTCTCAGAGCCCATGGGAAGCAGAGGGACCTTGCTGGTGGCATTGCCAGAGAGGGCTGCCCAATGGGCCTGGCAGTCTGGGTGGCCGCTTGCAGGTGCTTGTTTGGAAACACTGAGAAAGGACACTTTAGCCAGGTAGATACTGTGCATCCTTCCAGAAAGGCCAACAATTCCTGCTCTTCCATCTTTGTTTTTAATCCTTTGTCAGCAACAAAGGATGGCAGCCGCAGTCCCTGGGTGGGCTCCACAATCACTTCTCACAGCGCCTGCAGGAATCTTCAGCAGCTATTGTCATCAGTCACTAAATCAGACACAATTGTTTCTCCTCCCTGATCAGGCCATTCCCAGGGCACTCCAGTTGGCCAGGTGACCTCACTGCTGCTCAAGTGATGATCAGTGGTCTCCCATGGAGAAGGCAAGCAAAGTAGCACAAGGCTTGGTTCAACCTGCTCAGGGACAAATATATCCCAAGGGAGGTAGACTAGCACGACTTCTTATTTACTCATTACATTTATAGCCAACCTTTCTTCCATTGAGCTCCTCCCCATTTCACCCTCAAGACAACCTTGTGAGATGTGTTTGCTTGAGAAGAATGGCATGTGGCCCAAGATCACCCAGTGAGCTTTCTGTAGCTTCCAACATATATACAAACATAATAAACCATTAAACATTTGAAAAACTTCCCTATACTCAGGGTTCAAATAACTCCATACCCTCCAACATTTATCTGTAAAAAACAGGGACAACCTACCCTACCCTCCAATATTTCTCTGCTGAAAATAGGGACGTCCGAAGGAAAAGCGGGACATTCTGGGATCAAATCTGAAACCGGGATGGCTTCTGTGTATGGGCCTGTGCCTGGAAAATAGGGACACTTAGAGCAGTGTTTCCCAACCACTGTTCCGCGGCACACTACTGTGCCGCGAGATGTTGCCTGGTGTGCCGCAGGAAAAATTAAAAAATTCGAAAGATTTTTTTTTTAAAAGTCAAATTTTCGATTGGGGCGCCGTCACTAGATGACCCCTGGGGTTCCCTCCCTCCCTCCCGCCCTGCGCCTCCCTCCTCCTCCTCCTCCTCCTCCTCCGGGGAGGCCCTTCCTGGCTCTCGGCCAAGGCTTGGCGGCTGCCACTCACTCACTCGCTCGCCCACCCGTCCCTCCATCCCTGCACCCGGCCTCTCCCCCTCCGTCCCCGGCGCGGGGCTGCCGGGATCCGTAGTCCCCTCGCCCTTGGGCTCCGCGCCCGCGCGGGGTGCGTAAACTACGTTTCCCAGCTTGGCCTGGTGAGCCAGGCGTTTTGTTTGAAGAGCTCTTCTCCCGGCCATGGAATGAGCGCGGCGGCGGCGGCCGGGCGGGCAGGGGCTCTTCTGCGCAGACCCCGCGCAGCCTGCCTGCGCCCCCACGGAGATCGGGCGGCAGGATGGAGCCCGGGGATCCCCGCGGAGGCGGAGCGGCGGCGGCGGAGGCTGCCCCCCAGGTAGGGCTGCGTCGGGGGGGTTTTATTTTTGCAATGCTGCATCCGCGCCGGAGGGGACGCATCGGACCGCGGGGAGACCCCTTGGCGGGCGTGCAAGGCAATGCATGTGTGCAGGCGTTGCATGGAGTGCAGTGCAATGCAATGGCAACGCGGCGCCCTGCATGCATGCATGCAACTTCCACCGGCACTCCGGACTTGGCAGGTGAGGGGGGTCCCCAGTGGGCGGCAGAGAGAGCCGGGAGGGCGAAGGGGAGCCGGGGGGGAGCAGCGTTCCTCCCCGAGCCGAGCCCGGGGGGAAACTTCGGCGTCGTTGCGCCGGGTGTTGGAAGCGGAGGCTGGCGGGGGCCCCTCACCTGCAAAACCTGGTCGCCTCTCATATATTTCGTGCATTGCATTCATCGCCCGCTTTCTCCTCCAAGGAGCTCCCGGGGGCGCGCATGGTTCTCCCCGTGTTATCCTCGCAACAACAGCCCTGTGAGGTGGGTCAGGCGAGTGGCCCAAGGGAGCACCCAGGGATTGTCCTGGCCAGGTGGGGTGATTTGAACCCTGCTCTCTGCCCGGTCTTCGTCCTCATTTAGCCCCCACATGTGCATGACTGTGCATGACTGAGGTTTTCCCCCCTCGTCTTGGCTATGGTGTGAGTCTGTGCTGTTAATTAATGGGGTTCTGCCTTCGGAGAAGATGAGCCAGCCCTCAAGGAGGTGATTATGTAATTTGCTAGCAATTCATGTCCCTCCCGGCGTGACGCTGCGCGCTGACGTCACGGGGCTGTAATGGTGGTGTGCCTCGAGATTTTTTTCATGAAACAAGTGTGCCTTTGCCCAAAAAAGGTTGGGAAACACTGACTTAGAGGGTCTGGCCAGTGGCCAAAGTGTTCCCCAGTGGGCTTTGTGGGTCCTGGAAGTCTTTCTTAGCTATGGGGGTAGAACTCATGAGCAACACCAGGCAGGCCCCACCCCCTTCAGTTGCCCTGCAATGCCCTGGGGTGGTGGTAGGTCAGGGACCCTGTGGGAAATCTAAAGGATAGCCCCACTTAGCACAGCTCAGAGCACCAGGCCAATGGGGGCAGGCGGCAGGCAGTGGATTCAAATGACCCAGCAACATGGGCCCTGCCAGGGGGATGGGGTCCTGGCATCTACCCACCCTGCGTCTTCCAAGCGCCATGGCCCACATGCAGTGCTGGTGGGGGCAAGCAGAGGCTGCCTGGGTGCTCTTTTGAGCATCGCCTGAAGTAGTTCCCAATGGACACTCTCCTATAAGATGATGAGGATAATGATGATGAGGATAATATTCCCATTTCTCAGACCAGGGAACTAAAGCTGAAAGAGTGATTTGCCTAAAGTCACCCAAAAAAACCACATTCAGGGAGGTTTTGCCTAAAGTCACCCAAAAAAACCACATTCAGGGAGGTTTTGAGTATATCAGGCTGTTGGCTGCATTGCAGAACTGGATGAGGCTGCATAGATTCTCAAGGGTGCCAGCTGTTTTTTGGGGGGTGCAGGGGGCTGAGAAGAGTGTCCCCTGGTAACAAACCCAGCTGGGAGAGGCAGCAGAAGGAAGTTTGGGGTGCATTTCCTTCCTCTGTCTTCTCCCCCACCCGAATCAGACTTGTTGGATCCAACAGCGCAAAGATGGCTCAAAGCGTTCCATGAGATCATAGCATGCGGCACCTCAGATGTTCCTCTGACCTCTTGCCTCTGGGTCTGCTGAAGCCAAAGCCAAGGTCAGAAGTGAGTCTAATGCAGAAAAACATGCCGTAGCAACCTTTCACTGTTTGGCTAACCTTTCTTTTCTCCTCCTGTCTCTCAGGTCACATTTCTCAGGGTTTTCCCCCAGAGCAGAGTGCGGTGAACTGAGTGTCAGGTCCATCCCCTGAACAAGCCGTCCAAGAACTGCAGATGTTTCTCTGCTGCTCCTTGTTAGCCCAAATGGCAGATCAGAGACCAGCACGGAGAGATTATAGCAATGAACTTGGGTGGAGATGCCCTGGAAGACAGTTTGGAAAGTACAATTGATCCAAAGCGAGGCTGCCAGGGTGCTGGAACGCAGCATACAGATTGATAGCAGACAAGTGGCCAGTCTGGCTAGGATGAGGCAGTGTGAAACAGCTGTCTCAGGCAGTGGAAGCTGCCAAGGCAGCACCCCACGGGTGCCCCACCTGCTCTGCCACCTCTGCACCCATTTCCAGCAAGATATTCTGAGATCTCACTGAAATCTTACGAGATCTCACAGAGCATTTCATTTCGGTGAAACCTCACAAGATCCCGCTGGCAGTCAGTGCTGGTACCAGAGCTGTTTCTTCGCTGGTGGCAGAGGCGGCACAGAGGTGGTGTTGGCAGAGGTGGGTGGCATGAGAGCAGCTCAGGTGCCAGGGTGGGAGGGGTGGTACTTCCTGTCTGGCCTCAAGGGGTGAAACAGGACATGCTGTGCTGCCCTCAGGACCAGCAGCACGTTTGCATTGCGGAGAGGGTCAGGGTCGCAACTACACCATTCAAAGATTTAGTCCTTCAAAGATGAAGTCCTTCCGAAGTGGCTTCCAAAATGAAAGACAATACAACCAACAGCATAAATCCATTAATAAAAGCCAGTAATGGTAATACAATGTTGCATGCTGCCTCAGTCTCATGAGTGGTGTGAGAGTCGAGGGATTACAGACATTTGTCCAGGGTTTGGGTTTCCTTTGGAATTGAGGCACAGCGGAGACTGTGGTGTCTTTAGGATATATGGTTTATTTACACATATCTACAACCTGAGTCTAGAGGGAGGGGTTCATGGCATTAACACTCCAAGAGGGCCTCACTTCCCCCATAGTCTCAGCCTTGGATTCAAACAGAAGTCAAACATCACACTCTCTTTCTCTCCCCAACTCATAGCAATAACAAACATCTACACCCCAAACCCAAAATACAGGATAGCAGTGAGAAATTATTGGAACTGTGGTTAGGCACAAGGAAAATCGACTGAAAACAAGAGAGTGCTCTAGGATTTCTTGTCCTTGGCTCCATCACCTGAAGGATCTTCATCACGCCATCACGCCAACAGTGTGACGCAGCAGCTAAAAAAGCCAATGCAATTCTGGGCTGCATCAATAGGAGTATAGCATCTAGATCAAGGGAAGTAATAGTGCCACTGTATTCTGCTCTGGTCAGACCTCACCTGGAGTACTGTGTCCAGTTCTGGGCACCACAGTTCAAGAAGGACACGGAGCAATGGATCCAAACTACAAGAAAGAAGATTCCACCTAAACATTAGGAAGAACTTCCTGACAGTAAGAGCTGTTTGACAGTGGAATTTGCTGCCAAGGAGTGTGGTGGAGTCTCCTTCTTTGGAGGTCTTTAAGGAGAGGCTTGACAACCATATGTCAGGAGTGCTCTGATGGTGTTTCCTGCTTGGCAGGGGGTTGGACTCGATGGCCCTTGTGGTCCCTTCCAACTCTATGATTCTATGATTCTAAGAGGAAACTGACTCCTGGTCGCTGATGTGCTCCCAAGCAGCTGGAGTGACGGAGCCTGCCTGATGTTCATACATCCCACAGCCATGGGGTGACTGCACCAAAGCCCTCTTGCTTGCCCTCACCAGCCTAGCTGCTGTCAGAGCAGCAATGTGAGAAGGGCCTCTGCTGCAGGGCTGCAAGTGCAGGCAGGTTGAAGGTGGTCCCCAACTGTTGTTTGGGCTTGGGAAGCCACCGGTGACCAGTGAAACTGGTGTGAAGCAGCCTGCCTCCTACCAGTCCCTGGGCAGTGGACCAGCCAAAGCTTCTGAGCCATCTTTAAAGGCAGCCCTGTGCAAGAGCAGACCCCCTTCAGTCAGTTGGTGTACCAGTAGCATGGGTAACACTCATCTCCCAAATAAGAGGGCAGAAGAGATTGCAGATTCACAAAGTATTTGCATGCACTATTTTTTATGCATACAGTAGATGCAAATTTAGAAACTGTGGTTCTAATTGAAATGGAAGTACATAAGGATTCAGGTTGCATTTCAAGGAGTATAGAGAATCTGCCTAATTCACACTTTCTGAAAAAGGACCTGAACTGAAACACACCCATCCTTCAAACTTTGCACTTGTCCAGATTTTGCAATGCAATCCTCTGGCCAAGTAATGTGTAGAAAATGCATGAACTGTACAGTACTAGGGCAAAGTGTCCATATTTTAGTGAAAGCAACATGCAGAAATGCATTATATTAGCAGGAATTGCTTTGCAAAAATGTGCCTATTGGGGGAAAATTCGAACAAAAACGTGTACCATATTTTTCACGCTATAAGACGCAGCAGACCACAAGACGCACCTAGTTTTTGGAGGAGGAAAACAAGAAAAAAAATATTCTGAATCTCAGAAGCCAGAACAGCAAGAGGGATCGCTGCGCAGTGAAAGCAGCAATCCCTCTTGCTGTTCTGGCTTCTGGGATAGCTGCGCAGCCTGCATTCGCTCCATAAGACGCACACACATTGCCCCTTACTTTTTAGGAGGGAAAAAGTGAGTCTTATAGAGCGAAAAATATGGTATATGGGGTGAAAAATGCTGATGAATTTTCACGAGGACTTTAACAAAAAACACAAACTGACGTGGGCATATGGAGAATAGAACTTAAGGCTAGAAAAATTAAATACTGAGAGAAACCAAAAGTGACAGATTTGACCATCCCTAACTTTAATAGCCCTCTATAGCCTGAACCACTCTCTTGGGGTGAAAGACTACTCCCCCCAAACACCCATCCATATCCTGCAACTTCCACCTTGCTGCATTCACCAGCAAACTACCAATGTAGCACAACATGCAGCAAGGCTGCAGACGTCACAGAAAACAGCAGACGTTTTTGAGAAAACAGCAAGGATGCTTCCTTGGCACGAATGCTGCCTGTTTGCTTGCTTCTGCACCCCCGTAGCACCTGTTCCACCTGTATTACTTATAAATAAACCAAATCATCACAAAAAAACAAGCAGGCCTTTTACCCTCCTCATGAAATGCAGCCTGCAAATGTAGCCCTGAAATTGCTACAGCTTGGGGATGGAGACTGTAGAGGGCAGCCGTCCCTGTTGCCAGCTTGCATATCCCCATCTGAGAAATCCATGTGCCCCCTCCAAATCTGCCCTGGCTAAAATTGGGTTATATTTTTAGCTTCCAGCTTCTCCCTCCATGCTGCTTCATTATTCTATGCCTGTTCATCGCAGATCTGTAATCTCTAGCTTGCCTTCTCATTCCCAACACCTCGGTGCAACATCATTGTTAAGTATAGGAAAATTTAAGCTATTGCCCTATCTATCTATTTATCTATCTGTTCATCCCTCTCAATTCAAAATGTTTGAAACACATGTCCTGTTCCACCCTGCTCCTCAACCAGGATATTCTTATTTCCTGTGTTTGGAATATGATTTTTCGGTTCACGAATTGAAAATGGTCTGTGGAGATGCTGTTACAGTTCTCAACTAGGTTTAGGAAGCTGATAAAACAGGAGGAACTCCCTACTCCATCCCCATCCCTTTGCAAACCAAAATCAGGGTGGGGGGGCGGGGCGGGGCGGAATAGTGTTATCATGTTGAGTAACAATTACTTTGGTACAAATCCTTAGTCCACTTATGCAACTGTAACTAAGAGTAACGTCATGAATTTGGAGGTAAGAGGAGTTAGGCTGTGTAATGGCTGAGTCCCTTTTAACTCCTGGCTCTAAAGGTAAAGGTAAAGGGACCCCTGACAAGTCCAGTTGCGAACGACTCTGGGGTTGTGGCGCTCATCTCGCTTTACTGGCTGAGGGAGCCAATGGTTGTCCTCAGACAGTTTTTCTGGGTCATGTGGCCAGCATGACTAAGCCGCTTCTGGTGAACCAGAGCAGTGCATGGAAATGCCGTTTACCTTCCCGCCAGAGTGGTACCTATTTATCTACTTGCACTTTGATGTGCTGTCAAACTGCTAGGTTGGCAGGAGCTGGGACTGAACGTGAGCTCACCCCGTCGTGGGGATTCGAACCATGACCTTTCGACCGGCAAGCCCAAGCAGCAGAGTGGTTTAACCCACAGCGCCACCCACAACTCCTGGCTCTAGGAAGGATTAAAATCTAATGGAGGATCCAACTGTTGAATCCTCCAGGCAAGGGCCATAATGGCCCCTAAGTTTGGCTCACTAGTATAAGAAAGGGCAAAGGGGTGTGCCCCCTCCCTCACCTGGCTGGCTGGCAGTAAGAAAGACAATAGCCAGAGTGGCTGTGTGAGAGAGCGAGGGCTAAAAGCAGGCAGAAGACAGAGAGTGAGAGACATGCTTGGTTTTTGCTGGAGAAGCAAGCTCTTCTGTCCATAAATGGGCTTTGAGTGCAGGATGTGGCCGTGGTGACTGGCTTGAGGTCACTCAGTGACTTCCTAGCTGTGTAGGGATTTGAATCTGGGTCCCCTTAGTCTTTGTTCGATGTTCTAATTACTACACCATAGTGGCTCTCTGCCAACTCCCATGGCCAAACTTCAGTGTCCGGAGTGAGAGGTACCAGAGCTTAGGTCTAGAGCAGGAGGAATTTCAGTTTGGGGTTCATTTGCCACTCTCCAAGCAGGAGGTTTCCATGGAAAACCCATCAGCAAGTTCAAGTTTGGGCTAATTCTGTTGGCCCTGCCATTATTACAGGTAAAAGGCAAAGGTAAGGGACACCTGGGCAGTTAAGTCCAGTCAAAGGCAACTATGGGGTTGTGGCGCTCATCTCACTTTCATGGAGGGAGCTGGCGTTTGTCCTCAGACAGCTTTCTGGGTCTTGTGGCCAGCAGGACCAAACCGCTTCTGGCGCAACGGTACACCGTGACAGAAACCAGAGTACACGGAAATGCCATTTACCTTCCTGCCAGAGTGGTACCTATTTATCTACTTGCACTGGTGTGCTTCCAAACTGCTACGTTGGCAGGAGCTGAAACATCACAATGGGAGCTCACTCTGTTGTGGGGCTTCAAACCGTCAACCTTCTGATTGGCAAGGCCCAAGAGGCTCTGTGGTTTAGACTACAGCACCACCTGCATCGCCTGCATTATTACAATACACAATATACAATTATTACAATATACAATCAACATCCCAAATTTCAGATGAAATCCTCAGGTGTTTTAGCGGATGCCTGTTTTGCTTACAGTTATACCGTTTCGTAGCTTTTGTAGTCTTAATAGTCCTCAAGTTTGCAAGTTTTGTTCATGCAACAGAAGAGGGCTTGGTGCCAAGGTGTTAAAATATTGTGAGAATTAAAGACAGTTTGGCTCTCACATGTCCTTGTTTCACTTGCAGGAAAAGTACAGAAATAGAGGTGCAAAAATGATTAAAATACCATGGATTGGTTCATGATTTAAAGGTCACAAAAGGTCAATATTTTGCTCAAGGTTTCATTTATTTTTATTTATTTATTTCATAAAATTTATACACCGTTTGATTGTTAAAAAACAACAACCTCAACACAATTTACAAAAATATTTTTAGGTTTTTAAAACACATTTGTGACTTCTCACACCCAACTGAGTGTCACAAACTCCATCTTGACAGGAGTTTGAACCTGGATTTCCCGCATCCAGTGCACTGCTTCACAGTCCAGAAGGATATTGATAAGCTGGAACATGGGGAGCGCAGGGCAACCAAGATGATTGAGGGTCTGGAAACCAAGCCGAAGGTGGAATATGTTTATGGGTATGTTTAGCCTGGAAAAGAGGAGGCTGAGAGGAGAGGAGAGAACCAGCTTCCAGGGCTGTCAGAAGAAGATGGAGCAAGCTTGTGTTTTGTTGATCCAGAGTGTAGGACCAATGGATTCAAATGACAAGAAAAGAGATTCCGACTCGAGAGCAGGAATAATTTTCTGGTGGCAAGAGCTGTTGGACACTGGAATGGACTCCCTTAGAAGGTGGTGGACTCCCCTTCTCTGGAGGTTTTTAAGCGGAGGTTGGATGGCCGTCTGTCAGGGATTCTTTAGTTGAGAATCCTGCTTGGACTAGATGATGATGATGATGATGATGATCATCATCATCATGATAATAATAATAATAATTTATACATCACCCATCTGGCTGGGCTTCCCCAGCCACTCTGGGCAGCTTTCAACAAAATATTAAAATACAGTAATGCATCAAACATTAAACGTTTTCCTAAACAAGACTTCCTTCAGATGTCTTCTAAAAGTCTGGTAGTTGTTCTTCTCTTTGACATCTGGTGGGAGGGCGTTCCACAGGGCGGGTGCCACTGCCAAGAAGGCCCTCTGCCTGGTTCCCTGTAGCTTTGCTTCTCGTAGTGAGGGAACACGCAGAAGGCCCTCGGTGCTGGACCTCAGTGTCTGGGCTGAATGATGGGGTGGAGATGCTCCTTCAGATATACTGGACCGAGGCCGTTTAGGGCTTTAAAGGTCAGCACCAACACTTTGAATTGTGCTCAGAAACATACTGGGAGCCAATGTAGGTCTTTCAAGACTCTCAGGGCCCCTTCCAACTAGAATTCTATGATCCTGTGCTGTATTAAATGCAGAAAGAGCCAGGTTGATTTTGCCTCTTCCCAGGAACAATGTCAGCCACTAGGATATATGAGCAGCAGGATGGGTGCGAATGCTGGGGAGTGTGGGTGGGTGGGTGTCTGGCAAAGCCCATTCTTGTGTGGAGCAACACACCCTTTCTGTTTTGGAAAGGGATACTTTCCCCTTCCATTTGCAAAGCTGAGAGGAAGCTGGATCCGGACACAACTGCCACATCACCGTCTGGAGAGGCTTGCTCTAGTTAGAAGCAGGGAAGAGGGGGTGACTCTTTGCCATCTGGCTGCCTAATTATTTGCAGTTCCTAATTAGGGCCAGTTAGTGCAAGAGTGGGGAAGCGTCTGCTGCATCCCTGGGGGCCCAGTCGGGGAGCCCTCCCAGGGCAAACGCACGGCTGCCGTTTCCTGCAACAAACCCCAGCGCTTCCTTGCCGTGTGCTTATGGCACAGCAGTGCAGAAAGGCACCCCGTCCTCTGACATTGACCTCCCATCCTGCATCTCAAGGAAAACCACACATGGATGGAGATGTCCCCTTCGGGGGAAGCCCTGGGAGTGTGTGTGTGTGCACGTAGAGATATATATATATTAGTGCGCATGTTCATACTCAGGGTTCACTCCCAGCCACAGGGCATCTCGGCAGCACATGTCACCCCCATGTGCCTGTTTACATGGCTGGCTCTGCCACAGTATGTGTCTGTCCATGCATGTTTGTGTCATTCTGGGTGCATGCGCTCCCCTCCCCTCCATGAGCGCTCGGCAGCGCATGCATATTCCCAGGGCTGGGTGACATGGGGCCATTTTGTGATTTCATTCCTGCCTGCTTGGAGGGGTTTTCCGCTCCTCCCTTTGACAGCCTGCCCAGTGCGCGCCAAGGGAGCCCCTGAGGCTCAGTGTTCAGGGGGGACAAGCCCTGGCACATGAAGGGTGAGAGACAGGACCCTTTGGAAGTCAGGGACAGCATTAACAGCGATGCTCAGTAAATTGCAGAGAAGGCACCTACTGGCACACAGTGGCTTTCCTGTTTCTGAGCACAATTCAAAGTGTTGGTGCTGACCTTGAAAGCTCTAAACAGCCTCGGTCCAGTAAACCTGAAGGAGCGTCTCCACCCCCATTGTTCAGCCCAGACACTGAGGTCTAGCGCCGAGGTCCTTCTGGCGGTTCCCTCACTGCAAGAAGTGAGGTTACAGGGAACCAGGCAGAGGGCCTTCTTGGCAGTGGCACCCGCCCTGTGGAACACCCTCCCACCAGATGTCAAAGAGAAGAACAACTACCAGACTTTTAGAAGTCATCTGAAGGCAGCCCTGTTTAGGGAAGCTTTTAATGTTTAACAGACAACTTTGTTTTAATACTTTGTTGGAAGCCACCCAGAGTGGCTGGGGAAACCCAGCCAGATGGGCGGGGTATAAATAATAAATTCTATTCTATTCTATTCTATTCTATTCTATTCTATTCTATTCTATTCTATTCTATTCTATTCTATTCTATTCTATTCTATTCTATTCACAAAGTTGAAATATGCTCCCTGCCTTTAAATTCCCTGGAGCTCAAGGCAGGGCAATGTGGCCACAGTCTCGCTTGGAAGAGAGGCACCTATCCAAACCTAAACAAGCAGCATTGCACTCACTTTTGCCTGCTGCATCCCAGGCCAAGAAGCTCAGAGATGGATCCATTTTAGCATCACAGCAACTCATGAGGTAGCCTAGGTTGAGAAACAGCAACTCATCCAAACCCTCTCCAGGGAGCTTCATGGCTTCCTGGAGATTTGAACCCTGGAGCTGGTCTCACCCAGCTCAAGCATGGCACTCGCTAGCCACTATGCCACACTGCCTCTTGGCTCCAGTTGCCTGCAATTCACCTTCTTGGCACTGAAGACCACAGTCTGGTCACAAAGGGCAGCAACTGTTCCTTTTGGTAACAAAGCACAACCAGAACCAGGCAGGCATCAATCTGCAGAGCTTTCAGACTTTTTTCGTTTTAGCAAACATTCAATAAAGCTCAGGCAACAAGTTGACTTCAGTTCATGTCAACACTCAATGCTTCCTCTTCATTTTGTAATTGTTCCTGTTACAACATCCACACATCTGCACTGTCAAAATCCTCTTTCCATATCCCTTTCGACTCTAAGTAGGTAAGCTTAAGGTAGAGGCACTTGCGTTCATCCCCACCCCCACCCCCTTGCGCTGGGGAACTAAGCTCTTCTCCATCCATGACATATTCTTGAGCAAGCGTGAGTCACGCTTAAGCTCAGGGCCCTAACCTGTAAGGAAAGAAATGGGAATTATGTTAATAGGTAGCCTGTCAAAAAAGTAGAGAATATTCATTTTGTGCATTTTGCAGGCACTTAAGAAGCAGGTGGGTTAGAAACATACAAATGCTTCTTTTTCCTGGTTCTGGAGATGTTTCAGGACATTAAGAAAAGAAAGATCTTGTTGTTGCTGCTGTTCTTGTTTAATGCAGCGCCATCAATACACATGATGCTGCCTCTCCCATAAGCCCCAAAGACAAGGCCTTGCCCCAAGGTGCATACAGTTTTTGCCAGGTGAGAGAGCAGCAGCAGAACAGAGCCGAGGGTGGGCAAAGAATGACCGAAACAAGGGAGGAAGGCAGGAGAGGCAAGGGAGTGAATGGCTGGGAGAGCAATATTTTTATTTGGAAATGTTCTAAACTGCACCATCACCCAAACTGCGAGTTCCAGTGTGGTGTTTGTAAGAATCAAATCAGGGTAAGCGTGTAGCTCAGTGGCAGAGCGCCTGTTTAGGAAAAATGAGAAGAGCATAGCATTATGTTGAGCCCAGTGGAATTTGCAAAGCTTAAACTGCAAGTCTTTTTTGTTGTAGAAAATAAAGACCAGGGCTTGTTAGAAGCGGCACGTTCTGCTTTTAACTGAACCCTTGTGAAGGAACGACCATCATATCCCAGACTGTTGCTCAAGAAAAGAAAGAAAAGGGAAGTCAATGACATTTTGCCTATGGCAGTCCTGCAGGTGTAGACGGCCCTAGTCTGGTGAACGCACGCTCTCTCTCGCTCTCTCCCTCCCCCCCCCCCCGCTGAAAGATAGGTATTCTGCCTTAGCTCTGTAGATTTACATTTCTTTTGACATTTTAATCCTCAGACATAGTACATTGTAATCTTGAAAAATCAAAGCAGATATAAATGGATTCCTCTTCACTGCTGCTACCTAAATCACGCAACGGGAAGAGAGAGTGAACTCCAAGGACGCTGCTGCCATCTGGAAAGTGCTGCATTTTGCTATTACCATTTTCCATTGACATGCCAGCTTGTAATCTGCAATAATTGCTCTGAAAATTATAATATTGCCTTCGTCTTTTCAACAGTCATGCAAGTTAGGTCCCTGCAAATGGGGAGCTGAGCTGGAGAGAAGGAATTTCTCCGGCGCTACCAAGTGAGTCCTTGGCACAGGTGAGACTTGAATCCAGATCTCCCTAGCCTTGTCTTGGGAAGACAATAACTCTGAAAAGCAGGATAAAAAATATAGGAAATAAATATGGAATAAATGTTTCTTCCTGAAGTAATGCACAGACTGGAATTTTGCAGCTTTCCAAATTTTTGCAATACAGTTCTTGGCTCAAGAAATGTACCAACATTTATTTTTTTAAAGTGCCTGGTTTAGGATAACATTATTTTGGAAGTGCATGCATGGGGATAAAATGCACATTTCAGTGTTGTTTTTTTTGAAATAATATGTATTAAATAATGGATTTAAGCAGGGATTTAAAAACACAAACATACATTTAAATTTAGTTTTTGTACAGAGTTTTTGTTGCTGTTTTTAGAGAGAAATCACCTGTTAATGTGGAAACAGCGCGGAATGAATTAACAAATAACTGTGTGCAAAATGCATGTGGTACAAAAATGTCCTGAGCTACCCACCCCTGCCCTTTAGAAGGGCCCTGGCTCCTTCCTTTTTGCATTTCTCTCTGCCCCTCAAAAAACACCACTGCAGATCCCAGTTAAACTTGGGGGACACACCTCTCTCCCACATGCCCATATGCCTGCAGAGGCTCTTGTTGGAGGCGACTGAACTGCTCTGCTGCCTTCTGTGTGCCTTAACGGCGCAAGTCTCATTGGAGAGAGTGCATTCTCCTAAGGAGCCCTGATTCAATCTGAAGGCTGCCCTGCCTCCGTTGGAAGGGGGGTGCGGGGGAGAAGATCAGCCTGTCTCCTTGAGACGAATCTAGTTTTCAAAGGGTAGTCTGGAGTTCTGCTAGGCGTCCTTCCCTGCCCCCCCCCCCCCCGGTTTCAGCTTCTATCCACAGATGAAAATAGAAGGAGAGAGCCAAGGCTCTCCTCCGCTGAGCTTGTGCCCATCACATGGGATTTCCATGGGCCTCCATCTCCCTCTCGCTTTGAGCAAGGTTCCTGGTGGAGGCCTCAGAACAAGTGAAGAGGACGCCTTGCTTGCCCAGGCAGCAGCCATCCCAGCCAGTGACAGGAAGCATCCTGGTGGTGCTGGAGATATAGAAATATTTTTTAAGTGTTACATGGATTTTGCAAATAATAACAACATCTATAAATAAAGCAGCAAAAGCACAGCTCGGCTCTGGATGATGTCACCAACTCTCCAGGGTCAGAAGGAACTCTTTTGCAAATCAGTGGGTGGGTTGCTTCTGTCAGTGGGCATCCTTTCAACAGCGCTCACCCCCCCCCCCGTGAGTCCTTATGTGGCTCCCATTGTCCCCCTCCTTCATGGAGTTGAGAGCTGGGACCCTTGACGATGTCATCAACTGCCAAGATCCCAAATAGGCTGCTTCCAGTATCAATTGCATTTGATTTCCATTGCTGGAAACCATGCTTAGGACCCAAACATGGTGGAAAAGCAGGATATCTATCTACAGTCATACCTCGGGTTGAATGCGCTTCGGGTTGAGCGCGTTCGAGTTGCGCTCCGCGGCAACCTGGAAGTAATGGAGCGCGTTACTTCCGGGTTTCACCGCTTGCGCATGCGCAGACGCTCAAAATGACATCACGCACATGTGCAGAAGTGGCGAAAAGCGGCGTGTGCGTGCGCAGACATGCTGTTGCTAGTTACGTTTGCTTTGATGCGAATGGGGCTCCGGAACGGATCCCGTTCATATCCAGAGGTATCTATCTATCATCTATCTATCATCTATCTATCTATCTATCTATCTATCTATCTATCTATCTATCTCTATCATCTCTGGCTGTGAGCCTCCTTTCAGTTCTGTGACATGAAGAGCAGCTGCCTTATACCAGGTCAGGGTGTAGGCCTATCTAGTTTAGCACAGCCTGCTCCAACTGGCAGCAGCTCTCCAGAGTTTCAGATGGGGAGTGCTTTCCCAGTTCCACCTGGAGATGTCAGAAATGGAACTTGAGAGGCTAGCAGCGGTTCTCAACCTGTGGGTCCCCAGATGTTGTTGGACTACAACTCCCATCATCCCTAGCTAGCAAGGCCAGAGCTCAGGGATGATGGGAGTTGTAGTCCAACAACATCTGGGGACCCACAGGTTGAGAACCCCTGGTAATGCTTTCCCACTGAGCTACAGTTATTTCAAGGTGCCAAAGAGATCTTCGTGGTGATCCTAGCAGCAGAACTGAGGGCACACGGATCTTCTCTGGGTGCCCCACCTTTATTCGGTGAGGACATCCTTCATTTGGAACACCATCACCTGGCAGGTTCAAAAGTAAAACCAGACCTACCATTAGGTAGAACAAGGTGGTGCTGGGAGGGGGGGTTAGGCCCCTGGCCATTCCTCATAAGATGTACCTCCCCCCCCCCCGGGAAAAACTAGGCTTTATTTCACTTGAGTCCAAGACCCAGTTTGGCACACCCATCTACACCCATTTGTCCGTGCACGCACACACACGCGCACACACAGACACACACGGGCTGGGAGCCTCAATGGCACGCCTCTGGAGGCTTCACCCAGGGCAAAAAAACAAGCTAGCCCCCCCCCCATAGCTTCGGCACTTGCCTGCCTGGCCTCCCAGTTGTCTATCCACCCCCAACTGGCAAACTAGCTGCCTGGGCTCCCACACCCACTTGCTTCCTCAGCTCCTGGCACCCAGCACCCCTGGCCAGCCCCAGAGGCACCATTTGCCCAGGGAGCTTGTAGCCAGGGCTGCTGCAACAAACAGACGCACAAGCCTTTGAGAGGCAGAGACGTAAGAGGGCATCAGAGGAAGGGGGCGAGAAAGGACAGAGGCCCGCGGTACCCCTGACCACCATTCAAGGCACCCCAGGGTGCCATGGCACGCTGGTTGAAAACCACTGCAATAGTGTTATGAGTTTATGTGGGGAGGGATCAGTCTGGATGACACCTTCTGCACTTTCCAAAAGTGCAGTTGTAGGAATTAGGACAGTGGTGTCCAAACTTTTTTCAAAGAGGGCCAGATTTGATGAAGTGAAGAGCTGTGAGGGCCAACCAAAGTAGTTGTTGAGCTTTTTTTAGGGTTGAAGTTGCTGAGCTTTTTTTAGGATTTTACCCCAGGAAATAAAATGCCACAGGGGCTGGATTAAACTGACCGGTGGGCTGGGTTAGGCCCCTGAAATGGACTTTGGGCATGCCTGATCCAGTTCATTTGTTAATGGAATGACTATTTGCTAGCTACTTAAGTACTGTGATTTAGAAGTCCAAAGAGGTTGCCATAGGAAAAAAAGTGATGGGCCCACCTCTCTCACCTGGTAGGTAGAAGAACAATGGGCTGAGCTGAGTGAAGAGTGAGCTGGAAGTTCAGTGCTGGAGGGAGAGAAACATTGATTGCTCTGTGCTTGCCACCCCACCGCCCAAAACAGAATGGGGAAGTAAACTGTGTCGGGGTCTTAACACTGTGAGCACCTCCAGCCTCTGCTCCCTCTGTGTGTACATGTGTATCCATATACAGTGGTACCTCAGGTTACATACGCTTCAGGTTACAGACTCCGCTAACCCAGAAATAGTACCTCGGGTTAAGAACTTTGCTTCAGGATGGGAACAGAAATCGGGCTCCGGCGGCGCGGTGGGAGCAGGAGGCCCCATTAGCTAAAGTGGTGTCTCAGGTTAAGAACAGTTTCAGGTTAAGAACAGGGCTCCAGAACGAATTAAGTACTTAACCTAAGATACCACTGTATTCTAAAGACCCCACAGTCTCTGCTGGCCTTCATTCCAAGGAAACCAAGTACTTGAAGCCCCCGGAGTCTCTCACTGCTGGGAAATTGAGGTATCTCGCAATATGTACAGCTTATGACACTCCTATGTACAGCTTAAATGCATGTTTGTATTACATACACACCTGCACACACACTCTGTGCTTCTTTTGCATGCATTTAAGCTACACATGGGATGCAGGTGGCGCTGTGGGTTAAACCACAGAGCCTAGGACTTGCCAATCAGAAGGTTGCCAATCAGAAGGTTGGCAGTTCGAATCCCTGCGACAGGGTGAGCTCCCGTTGCTCGGTCCCTGCTACTGCCAATCTAGCAGTTCAAAAGCACGTCAAAGTGCAAGTAGATAAATAGGTACCGCTCTGGCGGGAAGGTAAATGGCGTTTCCGTGTGCTGCTCTGGTTCGCCAGATGGGGCTTAGTCATGCTGGCCACATGACCCAGAAGCTGTACGCTGGCTCCCTCGGCCAATAAAGCGAGATGAGCGCCGCAACCCCAGAGTCGGCCACGACTGGACCTAATGGTCAGGGGTCCCTTTACCTTACAGGTTTGTCGCAGGTGACCTCTTGCCTTTGGTTCCCCTCTTTCCCATTTCCCCCTTTAAGCTCATCACTTTCTCTCTGTGTAGCTTATCTATCAGCTGAGCATAAACCCTTCTTGCAACTAACGAAGCGGGTTGTACTCTGTGCCAGTTACTTCCACAACAAACCTGTCTTTGCCACGAGATACGTTGTGGTTTTCTTGCAACAGACTAACACAGAGCTACCCACTCTGGAAGATGCGCGAGGTTCGTCACACCAGTCAACAGCTTTCATCTTTTTTTACGAAGGCAAAGAAGGCGGTGCTGGAGCGCGAGAGGGAGGGCGGAGTGGGCGAGCAAAGCCAAACTGCCACACCGTCGGAGGCGAGGTCAGATGAGCGTGAGGGTCCCTGGACAGTGAGCTACTGCCCACCGCAAGGGGGCGCCCCCTCCTCGCGGCCACAGGCCTCCGTCAGCCACAGGCGCGCGCAGACGCTCCGAAGCAGCAGTCGCTGTCCGCGTTCCGTGGTGCTGAACGCAAAAGCCGCGCGGTGGCCCGAAGGAAGGGAGCGGATTCGTTCGGCACTGCTTGGGAGCTTTCGGAACTGTCCGCCTCCCACCGGTGCTGAAGCCCAGCAGAATCCCGGACCATTCCTTCTGCAGCAGAGCCAGATCTCCCAATGAGCAACGGGGATCCCCAACAGGAGACGATGCTGATTTAGATCAAACCTGGTCGCTGAGCTTTGACAAGCCGGCCAAGCTCAAGTCCCCATCGTTATCCCATCTTTTCTTCTTTCCTTGATCCTAACTCTTCCTCCCCTCCTCAACACAGCTAGTCATGGCTTTCATGGTGAAGTCCATGGTTGGTGGGCAACTGAAGAACCTCACCGGCGGACTGGGGGGAGAAGAGAAAGGAGAAGGGGAGAAGTCCCCGGCTGAAGCCCAGGGGATGACGAAGGAAGAATACGAAGAGTACCAGAAGCAGCTAGTGGAAGAAAAGTAAGTATCGGGTGATGAAGGGCTCCTTTTTGTGTCTGTCCAGTTATATTGCAACCAAGAGCCTTGGCACAAGCGTTCCTGGAGAAGAGCCCACTTCATGAGAGCCATGGCTATCCCTCTGGAGAATATCACATGACTCTTTCTGTATGTAACTTTTAGAAACCTTAGCCGTACGTGTCTTTTATGGTCTTAGTTTGCATGGTAGATTAGCAGGAGAGGAGATGGAGAAAGAAACTGCTTGATAACCCCTTTTAAGGAAATTCCTGAGCAAAATCAAGATCAAACCAGGGAAATGTGAGTGATTTGATTGCAGCTCATGACATATTATGCATTTCAATGTAGAGCCTGGCCAGAAGACTCAAGGCAAGCAAGTCTGAGATGAAGGGGATTCTGAACTTTGCCTCATCTCAGACTCATCCCACCACCAACCCTGTTGAGGTAAATGACTATTATTCCCAGGTCTAGAATCAGGGTCTCAGAATCACGAGACGTCTGGGCTGCTGTGAGCAAGTTCGGTGAATCAACACCTGAAGAACAATACAAGTGTGGGTCTAAATCTAAGCTTATTCACTGATCGCACCAGTTTATATCTTTAAGGAAGGAGAGAAATGGGCTAAAGGGAATCTAGGAAGAGCATGCAAGTTCACACAGAGAGATGATAAAGATCCCTCCACCAACATCCAATACTACACACACAGTAAAATTTATTTCCCAAGAAACTGCTTTTGTATTGTCCTGGGATTGTACCTTGAGCATCAAACAGTGGTGTACAAAAGAGGACATTTGAAAACCTCATGCTGGCTCCACTGGATTGATTCTAGCAGGATGTTAAAAAGTCCACGCCTACAATAAAAATAGGGCAATTTTAAAAATAAATTTAAAATAGCGCTAAGCAGTGTCTGTGCAAAAATAAATCCCTTGCTCTAAGCAGTTTTTATGCAAAGTTCAGACCCAAATCCTCCCCTTTTTAGATGTCAACCTATGAATCTGGGCTACAGAAGGCGCCCTGTGGAAGCTGATCTTTCCATTTAAGCCCAAACTGGGTTAAAGAGATCCTCTGCCTTAGTTCCTCCCAAATAAGTGGTGAAGGGAAAGAGGAAGTGAACCCAGGACTTTACATTTATTGTGGAAGGCGGGGAATGTTAGTAATGCATTTTAATGAACCCCTAATCTTTTAATCCGCTTTTGCCTTCAAGAGATGGGATTGTTTTCTCAGGAAAAACTACATCTCACTATAGCTCCCTGCCTCCCCCGGAAGTTGGAGTTTAGATTATTCACCATTTCCGATTTTGAAAAGGGGAGGGGTATTCAAGGCTGCATTTACACACATTTTTTAAATGCCGTTTTGCTCCCGCAGCAACCGTTTGCTTCCTGTAGTAGTTTGCATGCATAATTTCACTGCGCTTCACCTGTCCCTCCCACCCGCAGTTTGCTTCCAAGCCTTGTGCTGTGCAGTTTTCCCTGCTGTCCATTTAATGCATCAAGTGGCATTCCAGAAAATTCTGAAGTGCAAGAACTGATTGTGGCAGCCCCTGTAGTCACTCCACCCCTGAGGATTTTTTTTCCAAACGCACAGGCAGCTGTATTGATTCATATATGCACATATGTCCTTACACCTTCCAAAGAGCAGCAGTGCAGAAATAGCACTATATCCAGTTTGTTATAGTCTGCCAGCAGTCACAGGATAAATTCGACTGGTAAACACAATGAGCTTTAATAAAATATTTCCTTCCAGTTCAAACATAACCTTTAGCATTTAATTATAAATGAAAAAGAAATCTTGCAAAGAAGTATTGCCATTTAAATTGCTTGTGTCTAGTAGGAACTCAAAGGAGGAAAAGGAAAGAAGTATCCAGACTCCTCAATTACTTTCTTCCTTCTCTTCCTTCTGCCTTGCTAATCTGCCACAAACAAATTTGAAAGTCTCAGTATCACCTCATTCGCTTGCCAGAGCAAAACAAAAGCCATTAATTACCCCGCTGTACCCTTGTCTACATCACTACAATCCTCTTTGGAAAGAGGACAAAGTAGCCTACTTTTTAAAAAAAGAAAAGAAAAAGAAACATTCTATGCTGCAATTTATGTTCTGGAGAACAGATCACATCAGCACCATCACTTAGGTGGCAATCCTACGCACACTTGTCTGGGTGGAAGCTCCACAGAACTGTCAAGCACAGGTCTTCTGGGGAACTTAGATCTACTCCTGGATTGCATAAAACACCTAAATCATACTGAAGACCTACCATTGCAAGGCATATTAGGGACACATTGATAGAAGCATTATGTCATTAGTGATCCAGGAAAGTTACTCTTGAATTGTTTATTTACTTATTTTTTAAAACTGCATACCACTGTATCATAAATATATATATCAGAGGAGTTTACAACAATTAGAACATAAAACCATAAAAAGTTAGAAAAGTCATTCATGAGCAAATTCCTAGTTTGTTTTTTTAATTGGCTGGGCTGGCTCAGAGATCTGGTTGCTGAAAGGCATTGGAGATATTCAATTTTGATCATAATGTTTCCATATATATATATATATATATATATATATATATATATATATATATACCCTACTCATATGCAAAGTGAGCTCACAATCACAAAAATGATGAAACTGGTTGGAAATGGTCGTTTTTAGCTGAGGAACAAATGAGGTGTCAAAAAGTGCAATAATAATTCTTCTTTTCCTCCATTCTTTGTTCATATAGTCCATTTAACTTAAGGCTTAGAACCTGTGGCCCAGCAGATGTTGCTGGACTCCAACTCCCATCAACCCCAGGCAGTATGGACCATGGTTTGAGGATGATGAAAGTAATAACCAGGCAACATCGGGGGGGGGGGGCGCAAGTTCCCCAGCCCAATACAACATCATGCTTCTGTTTTGCTCAGTATCACTTGATCTCCCCATCATGAAGACCAATACTGTCTCCACTGACTCCCAGAAGCTGTACCAAAATCAGCCAGAAGTACTAGATATTTCCAGAGCTGCAAATGAACTTAGCCAAAGCACCTGGTGAGAGGAAATGTATTCAGTCGTCCCATTGGTTTTAGTGGAAGTAAAACTCTCCCGAGAACTGTGCTGCTGTGAGTTACGCACAAGACCTGCAAGACACCTTTGCACACCTGGGCACCAGCTGGTTGTCAGGCACTCAGGAAGGGTTGCACAAGGGGGTTTTGTCCAGGCCCCACCCTCATCTGCCCCACACCTGCCATCATATATGACATCAGGTGTAGGGCAGGTGGGCATGGCTTGATGGAAATGGCCTCACTGGCCAAATGGGGAAACCTGCCTTAGAAGTTAGCAAACAAGAGTCTACTTGTGGCCAATGTTAAGCTTCTCCATCCTTATCCAACTACACAACCCTCCTGTCCATGTTACTGTGGTCATAGAAGGGAGATAAGGAGGAGGTGAATGGCTGTTTATGGCTATAAGTCATTATGGCCATATTATTTGGGCCAATGTCTTGCTTGTGGGCTTCCCATAGGCATCTGGTTGGTCACTGTGGAAGCAGAATTTTTGACATCATGGGCATTCGGTCTTATCCAGCCTCAGGGCTCTTATGTTCTTAGATATTATGGGCTGGCTTTGATTCATTCGGGGATGGGAATACCTGGGGTGAAAGAACTCTCACAGCTATCCTACACTCCAGTCATTTGGTTAAATGAGCACCCTGAGACCATAACCCAGGATTTATTAATATTAATTTCTTCCAATCTGAATTAATTCCATACCACATAGCTTGTTATTCTCCATCATGGTTTTCTAAAAATGATAAAAATGGGGATTTTTCTCCCCACACCTCCAGCATGTCCCAGTATGGACATCCCAGTGTGAATTAGCCATTGTAAGTGTAAAACCCTGAGGTGGTCAGTGTTCTGGATTGTATAATGTTGAGGCTGAGATTTAGTGTTGTGTGGATGGCGCTTAACAACTACGACTTACACAGGAACATGAGAAGAAGTTTTACAGTGAATTAGACCCTTGGTCCATCTGGCCCAATACTGCCCACAATGACCGGTAGTGGCTTACCAGGGTTCCAGGCAGCGAGTCTCCCTGTCCTAACTGGAGGTGCCACAAAGACCCTGGGATCATTTGCATGCAAGGCAGGTGATCTGCCACTGAGCTATGGCCCTTTCTGTTGGGGATGAATACATAAAATAATAGAATGAGTTGTTCTACATGCAAGGCTGTGTAAAAAAAAAAAATCTCTCTCTCTCTTTGTGTGTGTGATGTGCATGTTATCTGCAGCATTACTGAGTATGAGTGGAGAAAGGGCACTGGCAATTATTCCAAGTTAATTAGGCAAGATTAAACAGTGTGTGATCTTGTGGATGCACTCTGACTAGCATCATATCAGCTGTGTGGAATGCTTAGGTTTGGAGCAGAGATTAATGGCCTGTACCGGGAAATTTCTCAGGCTTCCTCTGCCCTAGTGACCAAGACATTTGCTTGCCATGCCAAGTGGGGCACACACATTGCAGCTAATCGACAACATCTTCTCCCAATGTTGTTTGCAGAATGGAGCGGGATGCCCAGTTTGCACAGCGCAAAGCAGAACGAGCCACCCTGCGGACCCACTTTCGGGATAAATACAGGCTTCCTAAGGTAAGCCATCAGGCGTTTGCTGCAGGAGGAGGATGAAGGGAACCTGGGCAGATTTCCACAGGGATATTGCTGGTTGTATTAGGGTTGAACAACAGCCAGATACCAGAGGAGGTGGAGGAAGAAATAACCAGAACCTTTGATGCCAGGGTGGGGAAACCATGACCGCCCAGATGGTGCTGAAACTTCAGCTTCCATTGCCTCCAGCCTGCTTGACCAATGGGCAAGGGTGATGGGGACTGGAGCCCAGCAATATCTTGAGGGTCACAGCTTCTTTGTTCTTTCCTGTAGGGCAGGGGTGGGGAAGTTGTGGCTCTCCAGATGTTGCTACAGCTCCCATTATCAATGGCCATTGGCTCTACTATCCAGGACAGTCCAACAACATCTGGAGGGGCTCTTCGCCGCCCATACTGTTGATGGAGGCAGAGCATTAGGACTGAAGAGAAGGGTGGAAGTCAATATGTTGACCTTACGAGTCACGAGCCACCATGCACAGAGTGGCTGGTGCTGATAAAATGCCAGAGACATCCTGCGCTTGGAAATGGCTAATGGGAGAACGTGGCCCTCTTTTTAAGTTCACTCCAAAATGAGGCTGGAACCAGTCAGCAGTTCCTTGTTGAGGACGCAGAGTAGATCAGCAGGTGGTGAGTCCAGGCTCCATCCCTGACATCTTCCATTAAAAAGATCAAGGTTCAAGTGAAGGAAAAGCCCCTTCTAAGCCTAAGACTTTTTAGAGCTGCTGTTAGATGGATCTAGGTAAGATGGGCAAGTTACCTGGCCTGGTTTAAGGGTAGCTGTCCCATGTTTCTTCTTTGGCACAGAACTACATGAGCCATCTGAATATGAAACTGAAGTTGACACATCTCTGGATCTAGGGTCAAGGTCTGGGCCACTCCAAATTGTGGGTGATAGTCAACTAAGTTTTACACAGAGCAGAACTATTGAAATGAATGAGCATGACTAAGGCAGACCTTCCATACCTTTGTCTCCAGCCCAAAGCTTATTTCCTGTGCAATGCATTTCAGATAAAACTTCTCTGGACCGACACTTCAGAGTAGTAGCAGCCCTTCCGGTCCCAGGGTGGGTTACGGCCTCGGCCCAGTAGACCTGAAGGCTCATCTCCACTTCAGCCCGAACACTGATTTCCAGCTCTGAGGGCCTTCTGGCGGTTCCCTCACTGTGAGAAGTAAGGTTACAGGGAACCAGGCAGAGGGCCTTCTCGGTGGTGGTGCCTGCCCTGCGGAACACCCTGCCACCAGATGTCAAGGAAATAAACAACAATCTGATTTTTAGAAGACATCTGAAGGCAGCCCTGTTTAGAGAAGTTTTTAATGTTTGATCTTTTATTGTGTTTTTAATATCCTGTTGGAAGCCGCTCAGAGTGGTTGAGAAGGCCCAGCCAGATGGATGGGGTATAAGTAATAAATTGTTGTTGTTGTTGCAATTTAAAATTCAGAATTAAAAACAAATTACAGTCACAGGAATGGGATAGATCCTGAAAACACACCTGTCCCAGACAGTGACCTGAGGGCAGTGGAATTACCAAAAAGGCCACCTCTGCCAGTCTTGACCCTCAAGAAGGTCTGTTGAGAAGGAGGCAGCCTGGGTCATTTAGGGCTTTAAGCACTTGGCTGTGCATGGAAATAAACTTAAATAGGATTTGAGGTGGTCTGAAGCTGATTTGGGGATGTAGAGGTGTATAAACTCATTTAGACTTCTCCAGAAGCTATGTGCTGAGCAAGAAGGTGTTGGGAATCTGGGAACAATTTGGGCATGGTCTAAAGGTACCTGATACAACAAACTTGCTAAATCTAAGCTGGACTGGATCTGGTCAGCGTCCGGATGGGAGGCCTTTTGGGCATTCCAGGTCTTGAGTTCCCTGGCAGAAGTGTGCCAGGATAGAAATGTAATACATGAAATATAGATGATAATCAAGTTATAGGAAGTTCAGACTGCAGACTGTTGTAGTACATAATAAGACATTCTTATGGATAAAACACCTTAGGGGGGAAAAAGGTGTTCAATTCCTCGCCATTTGTCTGCTTTCATTTCTGTGCCATGAAATAGCTCAGTGACGCTGGACTTTAAATGTATCATTACATGCCATCGAAACAGCTGGTTTACTGGGTTAGTTGGCTGTAAGACCAGACATAAACAGGTTAATCCAACAAAATTTTGTATCAGTTAAGATCTATTGAAATCAGTGGGACTTAAAATAGGTACAACTGAATTCCATCCCATTGCCTTCAGTGGGACTTTGTCATGATAAACACCTGTTGGATTGTGCCCCAAGGCCAGGACGGGGGTGGAAGGCTTTGTTCAGCCCGGGGGCTGCATCCCTTTCTGGGCAATTTTCTGGGGGCCACATTCCAGTGGTGGGCGGGGCCAGCGGCAAAAGTAGGTGGAACAATGAATGTGAATTTTGCCACTGTATTAGTTTTTGCACACACTCATACATCCCTGTACAGATGGGTCCTTCATCCACTCATCCAGGGAATCAAAAGGCATCATCAGAGTTCAAAGACACATTCTAGTTAGGCAATACAGCAATGAAGGAGGGCGCAAAGCAGAGCCACTACAGAGAGTTGCTGAGAAGGGGGTTTGGTTGGGGGGGCAGGGAAATCCCCAGATCCAGACAGAGAATCTTGAAAGGCTCCATTATTATTATATTTAAACTGCATTTTTTATAAAACATTTCTTCATAGTTTTAATGAGATATATGTTTTTGCTTCTTATTTTTAATACTTATTTCTGATCTTAGAAATCTAATAGTGTGATGATACATATGACCTATATGCATATATTCTGCCAATCTACCATCGTGGAGGCCTAGGTGGGAGTAGACCATCCAGGTGTTCTCCAGACTCAGATCTGCCCAGTTCCATATCTTAGATCCAGGAATGACATCATCCCAATTCTAGAGGTCTTGCATGTAAAAATGCCTAGACAGATGATCATTTCGCTTTAAGCTGGTTTAGTCCAGTTAGCTTCCATCAGGCTTAAAGCTACAAGTTCATTTGGGGCCTGTGTGTGTGTTTTGCATGGTTGTATATTTTTAAATACTTGAGCAACTGCAGAATAGAAAGAGAGCTGAAAAAAATCTTTAAAGATAATAATAATAATAATAATAATAATAATAATAATAATAATAATAATAATAATACAGATTTTGTAGTAAAGCATGGAAATATTCATTCTGGAATCTTTCCATAAATGTTACAATAGCTGCTCTAATGTTGAGATTGTAATCTAATATTCTTGTTTTTCTAAACACCAGGCAAAAGCGGAGCTCTATCAAGAGGGTTAGAGCATGCCCATCTCCAGCACTCTGAAAAAATCCCACATGGTCATGGGCTGCCTAGGTGTTGTTCCCCTGGTTATCCTTTTCATGGGTCTCTTACTAGCCTCTAGCCACCTGGTTGTCTTTGCTCTTTCAGGCAGTGAAAGATGGGCAAAGATAACTCTGATGCTCTCAGGTGGTCGTGGTCCAGGGGCATCTAATTCAAGCCACACAAAGATCTCGGCAATAAAGGCATCTTATTTTAACACGATGTCACTCTTATACCACTGAATTTTGGGTCCTCCCTCCACACTAGCACCTGACGCCCCCATCTGTCCAAAACCTGCATCCTTCTTCATGTTCATTTCGCTCTGGTTTTGCACGTCATAGTTGTTTGTCGAGATGATCCTTCAAAGAAAAGGGCCACTTCTAGCGCACCAAAATCATTATGGTTTGCTGCATTGACATCTCAAGCAACCGGTGCTGTGAGAAGCAGAGCAGAATGAGAGCATTCTGGCCCTCAGACAAGTGGCATTTGCCAGTGCTGAAGGAGTGAATGTTAAAGCTAGAGAGAACTGTTTGGTTGTTCACTGAAATTTTAGCTTTTAAAAAATAATTATTTGCTTTACAGCATAGCGATATTGGTTGCACAAAAATTGAGAATTGCATCTTTCTTTTTAAGCGCTATTGCTAAGTTTTCTAAGTTATCTTCATTGCTCTCTGTGTTACCCATATGGTCTCCAATGAAGTAATCTAGCATACTGTTCAATATCTTTTATATCAATATTAAAATGCTCTTGACTGTCATAATTCTCTCTTTCTTTTTACAGATGAGAGGACACCAAATGATTCTGGTTTTCCCAATGAGTTTGTGGTTGAGAATTTATTTGTTATATTTTTTATCCCAACTCTCCTCCACGCACAGATCTTCTCCCATCTCCATTTCATCACCACAACAGCCTTATGTGGTTGGCTAGAACAAGAGATGGTGACTGGCCCAAGGCCATCTTCATAGCTGAGTGGGAATTGAACTTGAGTTTCACTGATCTAACTCCAACCCTTTTTAGCCACCAAACACACTGGCATCTGTTCAACCAACCAGCCAGCCATCCCCCCCCCTCTCTCTCTCACACACACACACACTGCCTTCCTCCTATGTTTTGGTCCATGGCTGATTCCCATCACCAACCATAAATCTTCCAACACAATTGCCCAATGCCACTCTACTTCAATCTGTCCCAGGCTCCTCCAACACATCAGCGTCTTGTTCCACTTCATCAAAGCCCGTTTTCATGCTCTTAACTTCCAGAGTGTGATCATCACATCCATTTATGTTCTGATGGAGTCAGTCAGGCATGAGAGATTAAAACAGGACTGAATGGAAACATCTTTTCTCCAACTCCAGCATCATTCAGATCTTCCCACTCTTAAGGCCACCTGTCATGACCGCCAGCTCCAGGACACAGCAGTTGCTTCCCCAACCCCCAGGGAGAATGGGGTCAATTTACCCTGTTCTTCCTTCCCACTCTCTGTGCTTCAACCTCTTGAGGGCACCAAGGCTTGCTGGGCTTTAAATACCTGCCAGCAAACCTGGCAGTACTCACCTTCTTGTCCTGCCTTTCCCATGTCTTCCTGTGTGGAGGTGAGCCAGGAGATACGTTCACCCTCCCATTGCTACCTGCTGCTGGCTTTGCAGTTTCGTCCCACTGTCACCATAGCAACAGAAAACGCAGTTGCTATTTCCCTCAGCAACTTGGCATTGAGCGGCCATTGCATTGGACCTCCGGTGTGGCTGGGCTCGGGCCCTAGACCATTATGGACTATTATGACCCCTGAGCCTAATCTCTCCCTCTCTTCTCTAATCACCACCATCCCCTTTAGAATGAAACAGATGACAACCAGATCCAGCTGGTCGGGGGCGATGTGGAGCTCCCCAAAGAGCTGGCCAAGATGATTGAGCAGGACAACGAAGAGGAGGAGGAAAAGGACTCTGTTATCGGACAGCTGACCAGCATCCAGAACCTGGACCTGGATTCCCTGAAGGACAAGGCCCAGGCCACGCTGGACGACCTCAAGCAGTCCGCCGAGAAGTGTGCCGTCATGTGACCCAGCTGTTGCTCATCAGCAGAATAAACCCCTCCCCCTCCCAAGTTGTAAAGTGTGTCCCATTGTGGGGTGGGCTGTGGGCACAAAAGGGGAGCGCAAGGGTGCGGGTGGTTTATTAAAAATATCCAGCAGGCTCCTGTCAAGTTTGTCTTCCCCACCTAGGTGTGTGTGGGCTGGATACCCTTTTTCTAAACCACCGTCTCTTCCCTGTGAAAGATGTCTCAGTCCTTCCTGCCCCATAAGTGAATGTGAGGTGTGTCTGGAAGTCTCAGGTTCTAGAACAAGACTCTCCTCATCCTCCTCCCCACACAGCAGGGTGATGCCCAAGTGCTGCCCCCCTCTCTCCCCCCCCCATCTTTCCCCAGGGCTGACACAAGCCCTTTCAGCAGAGCAGGAAGAGAGCCATTTGCCGTTTCAGGACTATGGGCCTGAATGTGGGCAAACTGCCCCCACAAAACCCTCTACCTTACGTAGAAGAACCATTTTTTGGCCTTCGCTCAAGTTCAAATGAAGGAGATGTGAAGCAAGGGCTTGGCTGCAGGTGGATGTTTCCGTTCCTTTCGGCTTCAAGGAACAGAACTTGTCACCAATCAAAATGACGCCCTTGCCTCCTTTGTGTCTTCCAGGGACAAGGCATGGAGGGGTAGACCCTCCTTCCCATCCCTTCCTCCGACACGAAACCATAGCAATACGGATCCAACAATGACAATACTTTGCACTTAACAGCACCACAGATGCTTTGCAAACAAAAGCAGAGTTGTGCCCCCATTTTACAGGTGGGGAAAACTGAGGCCCCAGTGTAGCCCAGTTCTTGGCCGTACAGTGTGACAAGTATGGAAGCTAAACTGGTTGGTGCTCAATCCACTGAAGGAAATGGCTGCCCTGTGAGTGTGACTTGTTTCAACTCCTTGTGTAGTGCTATGTTGTCGTGGGACCTCTCACCGTCCTTGCTTCCAACAAGAGGAGAAGGGGGACATTCACCTCCGTGTCATGAATGTGGCAGTCAGTCTGTATGTTGTGCCGTGACAATGCAGTGCTCCTGTATGAGCCTCTACCTGCCGTGACACCCTCTTCCCGTGGTACTGTTGAAAACTGGTGGAATAAATGACAAGAGTTCTCTATGCATTTCTTTGTCTTGCCATTTTGTACACAAAAGATTGGATGGCCTGCCATGGCTCCCCAATTCTGCATGCCAGGAATGTGGAGCCATTTACCACTCAAGGGCTGCCTTCCCTTCTGAGCAACTGTCTGCAGGCCACATGCCGGTGGTGGGTGGGGCCAGAGGCAAAAGTGGGTGGGCCAGAAATTTTACCTTTGTAGAGCAAGCTGTAAGGGACGTGGGTGGCGCTGTGGCTTAAACCACAGAGCCTAGGACTTGCTGATCAGAAGGTTGGCGGTTCGAACCCCTGCGACGGGGTGAGCTCCCTTTGCTCGGTCCCAGCTCCTGCCAACCTAGCAGTTCGAAAGCACATAAAAGTGCAAGTAGATAAATAGGTACCGCTCCGGCGGGAAGGGAAACGGCGTCTCCGTGCACTGCTCTGGTTCGCCAGAAGTGGCTTAGTCATGCTGGCCACATGACCCGGAAGCTGTCTGCAGACAAACGCCGGTTCCCTCGGCCCATAGAGCGAGATGAGCGCCGCAACCCCAGAGTCGGTCAGGACTGGACTTAATGGTCAGGGGTCCCTTTACCTTTTAGAGCAAGCTGTGCCCCCTCTCAATCCTTCATCCAGACAAGGAAGAGGCACGGTCAGTGTTCAAGGACATATGTCGGCTTGGCAAAAAGGCAGGGACCCAGCCCAGCCCGCGAGTTGTGTGGCCTTGGAAGGGTCCCAAGGGCCAGACAGAGATACCTCAAGGGCCACATTTGCCCCCTCCCCCGAGCCTGAGGTTCTCCATTTATGCTGCACCTAATGCTGTTTTGTTCTCTTACAACACTAGACAGATGCAACCACTTCATCTACCAACTGATTCATGAAACACAAACACAATGACGCACCAGCCTTGAAATGTGACTAGCAGACCTGTTGCTGTGGATGGTGCTGGGTGCTTCACCAGCCAGATTGTTCCTTGACCATGTCAAGGGAAAAGTGGCTCCAGCGCTTACAAGGGCACTCCTGGAAGCTCCTCGGGACTGATGAGGGCTGCCAAATGTCTGAAACTGCACAGGAAGTTCAGGTTGTTGTCAAAGGTCCCAGGCTGTTGAGGTGGCAGCGGCCAAAACTGCTTGTGCTACAAAAACCACAGGAAAAATGCCTGGCCTCATTAGGAGTTCTTTGGATGTACTAGTGGGCCCAATGAAGGGAAGTGGGGAGAATGGCAGAGGCAGCCCAGGAGGCCCCTCAGGCCCTTTTTGGCCTGTGGACCAGAAGTTCCCTATGCTTGGTATGCGCTGTGATCTGTTGTACAAACACTTTCTCACAAAGAGACACCTTGTCTCAGTCAAAACTGGTCCCATTAGCCTGAATCCAGTGCATATTTACTCTGAAGGAAGACACATTGCCTGCTCTGACTGGCAGCAGCTCTCCAGGGTCTCTGGCACGGAATGGTCCTTCCTAACCCTGCTTTCATGACTGGAGAGGCCTGGACCTGAACCTTCCATAAGGAAGAGCATGTGCTCCATCACTGGCAAAGCAGAGGCAGCTTCCTTATACCAAGTCAGACCACTGGTTCATTTAGCTCAGGATTGTGCATCCTGATTGCTGGTGGCGCTCTAGGTTTCCAGACTGGAGTCTTCCCTGGAGAACTTCTGCAGGCAAAGCACGAGTTTCCCCACTGAACTATGACCCTACCTCTTAGAACAGGGAAGGGGAACCTGTGCCCCCAATGTCCCAAACCAGCCAGGGTTGATGGAAGGTGTAGTCCCACAACATCTGGAGGGCTCCAGGCCCCTGACTCCTTCCCTGGTAGGGCCAATGGGACTTCCATCTGGAGGAGCCATAGCTCTGTGATTTCTCTAACTCATGCTATGCATGTGGGAGGCCTCTGGCTCAGTTCCCAGCCCCAAATATTAAATGGTGCCAGATGGTTGGAAGGTCTTCTGCCTTGGACCCTGACAAGGTGCTGCCAGTTGGTGTAGACCAGGTAAGGGGAAGCTTTGGCCCTCCAGGTGTCGCTGGGCTACAGCTCCATCTGCTCTAGCCGCTGGTCACGCTGGCTGGGGCTGATGAGAATTGGAGGCCAACAACTTCTGGAGGGTCACAGGTTCCACATCCCTGGTGTAGACGGCCGTGGGCTGGGTGGGCCAATGGCCTGAGCTGAGCACAGGACAGCTTTGTGTCTTCAGTGCTGTCGAGCTGCCACTGCCTGTGTTATGTGCCATCCCTTCAAGCTTTCCACAAATCAGAATAAGGACACTCTTCAAACTCCACTATTCTTGACTGGTGCCCAAGAAGAAAGCGCACTGCAGACTGTGGAAGGCTCTTCTCCATCTGCTGTCTGCAGTTCCCATATGTTCTTTGGTTGCATAGCAAGGCAGCCTTTGTTCTTTTGGCTTGGGAGATAGTAGAAAAGCACCATTGTCCAACAATCTGTTATCAGCAGCTCAGAATGAGTCTCTCCAGCACGTGAAATGGCAGGCTCAGCAGCGCACAGGGCCTGTGCATTGACTTGGGTGCGCATCCAGCACCACCACTGTCCTTGATGTCTAGAACCTCTTGGGTCCATAGGGCTCATGTTTGCCCCTGTGAAGCCACTATGTCATCACAGGACGGGGTGCTGTGAGGTCAGGTCCCATCCAACATGCCTCCCTGATTTCAGTTCAGGGCAGGGATGGCGACCTCTTCCCTGCCCAAGGGCCACATTCCCTCACAGGCAACCTTTGCAAATGCAAATGGTGCACATGGCCAGAGCAACAGATGCAGCCCTTCTCTTTGGCCCTTAGCAGGCTGCACTGTAGCCACAGAAAAGCCAGAGACCTGTACATACATGCCCACACTCCTCCACCCAGAAAAGCGAGAGGCATGGCCACGCTGCAAGGGCACCTTCCAGGCAGGCCAAAGCACTTGAGGAGGGTATGGAGCAGGGGTGTAGTCTAGGGACAGCCCCAGGGGCCTTATAGAGAGTCCTGTAGGGCCAGGTTCAGCCTCTGGGACCTGAGCTTACCCACTCCTGACGCAGGAGGTGCGGCTAAGGGCCTCTTCTTCGCTCCGCGCAGAGAGAGGCTCACTTTGCCATCCTCCGCCGAGTAGCTTTTTCTGCTTTAGTGCAAGCAGCACAAAGTGGCCTTTGGGGAACTGGAGAACTGTCTGCTCTAAAAATAGCAGTGGCACCACTTCTGAACATGAATCATTCCATAAACAAGCATCAGAACAAAATCCATCTCTTTTGAGCAGGCCAGTTATCTAACTACGAGTGCCTTTTGACATCACATTTTCCAACATGGGGAACACTTTTGGGTGCACATCTCATCAAGGCACAAGAAGGCTGTGGGACCAAAGAGCCATGTCGACTTAACAGAGATGATATGTGGCTAGGGGTTGGCCACAGTCTAGTATGCGCTTTCTTGAAGAATTCTAGAAAGGTGGTTTTGTTTGTTTTTGGTTCTGCTGTTTTTAAAGATCTGCCTTGAGAGCAGGGATCAACAAACCTACTATGCCTCAGGCCAGTGTCTCCAGTGCCAATTGCACGGAAGGCTGGAGGATGGGGAAGTGCGTGCCCATAAGCGTGTGCACACGCTATTTCTGGTGCACTTCCGGGTCGGAGAAGCACCGGAAATTGCTTGTGCGCATGTTCACGGGCCTTCTCCGACCCAGATGTGCACTGGAAATAACGCTTGCGCATGTGCAAATAACGCTTGTGTATGCACAAATAATGCTTGCGCATGCACACTAGCTATTTCCGGTGCTCCTCTGACCAGGAAGTGGGAAGCTGTGCAGTGCAGCGCTGGTAAGAGTGGGCGGCGGTGGTCACCGCAGGCCGGATAAACGAGTCCCTTGGGCCTTATCCGGCCCACGGGCCTTAGTTTGGGGACCCCTGCTCTAGAGGAGGAATGAGGAATCTGTGGCCCTCCTGCTGTTATTGGGCTACAGGACCCATCACCCTTGACAATTGCCCAAGTGGTTGAAGCTGATGGCAGCTGAAGTCCAATGACATTTGGAAGGCCACAGGGCCCCCTGCTCAGGAGGGGGTGGGGTGGGGTGGGGAACAATCTCCAAAGGAGTTGGGTGGAGCAGCAGTGAGGGACCGCCAGTCTGCAGTCCTGATTAACCCCAGCGGAGACCTTAATTTGGCCCATGTGATGGTTTTCCCTGCATCATGCCCCATAAGGTATGAACTGCAACTCCCACCATCCCTAGCCATTGACCCTGCTTGCTGCGGCCAATGAGCTCTGTAGTTCTTCAGCTATGTCTGAAGTAAGGGGAAGAACAAGCAAGTGGTAGGTCCTCTGCATGGAGAATACAAATAAATGCTATTGGGTGACAGAGAGAAGGGAGAACTATTCAACACCTACTTTGTCTCTGTCTTCACCCAAAAGGAAAGGATGCCCAACCTAGTGAAAACAGAATAAATGATGCAGGGAGGGAGCTCCAGCCCAATATAGAAAAAGAGGTAGTAAGGGAACACCTAGCTGCTTTAAATGAATTCAAACCTCCAGGGCCTGATGAGCTGCACCCAAGGGTACTGAAGGAGCTTGCAGATGTAATCTCAGAGCCTCTGTCTATAATCTTTGGGAATTCTTGGAGAACAGACGGCGTCCTTGCAGACTGGAAGCAGGCAAATGTTGTCCCCTTCTTCAAAAAGTGGGAAAAAGAAGACACGGGTAACTACTCAACGCTGAGCTTGACATCGATACCAGGAAAGGTCCTAGAACAGAAAATTCAACAATTGTTCTGTGAGAATTTAGAAAATGATGCTGTGATTACCAAGACCCAGCAGGGGTTTCTCAAAAACAAGTCATGCCAATGAATCTCATTTCTTTTTTTGATGGAGTTACAAGCTTGGTGGACCAGGGGAATGCTGTGGACATAGTGTATCTTGATTTCAACAAGGCTTTTTACAAAGGCCCCCATGACATTCTTGTGAGGAAGCTGGTAAAATGTGGGCTGGAAGAGCTAACTGGTAGGTGGATTTGTAGCTGGTTGACTGACCGAACAAAAAGAGTGTTCATTAATGGTTCCCTGTCATCCTGGAAAAAAGTGACAAGTGGAGTGCCACATGGTTCTGTCCTGGGCCCATTGCTGTTCAACATCTTTTTTTAAACGACCTGGATGAAGGAATTGAGAGAACGCTCATCAAATTAGCAGATGACACAAAACTGGGAGGGGTAGCTGATGCCACAGAAGACAGAATCAAAATTTGAAGTGACAGTAACAGATTGGAGAACTGGGCACAAGCTAACAAAATGAATTTCAATAGGGACAAATGTAAGGTTCTGCACTTAGGCAGGAAGAATGAGATGCACAAATATAAGATGGGCAACACCTGGCTTACTAGCAGGTGAAAAGGATCTAGGGGTCTTGGTGGACCACAAGCTGAACATGAGTCAACAGCAAAAAGGCTAATGTTATTCTAGACTGCATCAACGTAAGTCTATTTTTAAAAAAATAATGTTTATTAAAGTTTAAGAAACTTGCATCAACGTAAGTCTAGTGTCCAGATCAAGGGAAGTAACAGTATCAATCTATTCTGTCTTTGCCAGGCCACACCTGGAGTACTGTGTCCAGTTCTGGGCACCACAGTTTAAGAAGGAT
The DNA here is from genome assembly GCF_964188305.1 of Podarcis bocagei. Classification (NCBI taxonomy): domain Eukaryota; kingdom Metazoa; phylum Chordata; class Lepidosauria; order Squamata; family Lacertidae; genus Podarcis; species Podarcis bocagei. Next base: position 6,616,203 of record NC_138134.1, read on the forward strand.
GTTGACTAGCTGGAACATGTGCAGAGAAGGGCAACCAAGATGATCGAGGGTCTGGAAATTGAACCTTACGAGGAATTGTTGAATGCACTGGGTATGTTTAGCCTGGAAGAGAGGAGACAGAGGAAATATCATAGCCATCTTCAAATATCTCAAGGCCTGTCACATGGAAGATAAAGCAAGCTTGCTTTCTCCTGCTCTGGAGGGTAGGACTCAAACCAACAGCTTCACGTTACAAGATAGGAGAATCTGACTAAACATCAGGAAAAACTTTCTGACAGTAACATCTGTTCGACAGTGGAACGGTCTCCCTTGGGAGGTTGTGGACTCTACTTCATCAGAAGTTTTTTAAGCAGTGGTTGCATGGCCATCTGTCATGGATGCTTTAGTTGAGATTCCTGCATTTCAGGGGGTTGGACTAGATGACCCCGGGGTACCTTCTAACTGTACAATTCTATGATTCTGTAAGATGCCAAAGCTTCCTCACCCTTTCCTTGGATCATATGTGACATTAGGTGTGGGGCAGGCAAAGACATGCCTACAAAGGCACAATCAGCAAAAAGCACTCCTTTGTGGAACCTTGAAAAGTGGGACTCACTGACAGCACAGCATGCCCCTCTGGTGTTGCCTGTTTGCTGGTGAGGTTTGGATTCAGATGTGGTCTGGTTATTACAGCACTTTATGATGGGTAAGAGGGTATATTATTTTTGTTGTTTTTTAAAAAAATTTTTTTATTAATTTTCCAATATTTACCCAATATTACCACAGTTTTGCCAATTATAAGGCTATATTATTTATGTTTAATGCTCTAGAGATCCACCTGTGTGGCTGGACATTAAAAAACAATTTGAGCCTGTTTTTAAAACCACAAGTCTAGCACACAGAAAGCCACAGTAGCAGAGTATCATTAGACAGATTAATGAAGCTATTTAATGATTAATGATTAGACTATTAAGCCTTCTGTAATGCTGTGTGAAGCTGCTGACCCCTTTATTTTTCAATAAAATAGACCACAGACTGCAAAGTAAGTTTAAAATGTTTTACTTACAGTTTCTAGGTCTCAGACTTGCATTTTCTTATGCAACAGCAAAAAAATAGTGTAGGTAAAAATATTCTTAGAAATATAGCAAAGCAGCCTTGGGCACAGGAGCTAAGCTGAGACACGTCCACCTCTGTTGCTTGCAGCATAAAGACAGAGAAGAACAGGAAATAGGATTTGCTTCTTCCCTTCATATAGTCACAAGCATTGTCAGCTTTGAATGCAAATCTCCCACACTTTGAAGGTATATTATGAGCTTGGGGGAGGGGCATGATATCATTGGATCCATCAGCATGATATCATTGTTATCCTTTAGCCAGTAAGGGATAGAATCTCACAGAAGAGGCTGTGAAACCTGTCCAACCAGTTCTCAGGTTAAGGTCATGGCTTCAGCTGGCCATTTAAAGTGTCTTCAGCAGCATCCCAAAAAACAAGGGAGGTTGCAAGAGCAACATCTGAGTGATGGTGCTCTCCAGGCTAAAAGGTGGGCCTCCCTCCACACAATAGCTAATTCCAGTGCCAAATGCTTCATTCATAAGGAAAGAGTGCTGCTAATAGACCTCACAGAGCCCATCCCCACTTCATTGGTGGCAATTCTTCAGAAATTTGTGGACCACTGAGCAGCCAGGATGATTGCTTTGACAGGTGGTAGGTCTTCTGAAGAAGAAGACCATGCGGCTGGGGCTGATGGGAGCTGCTCTTCGGCAAAAAGAGGAAGAGTTTGGATCCCACTTTATCACTACCCGAAGGAGTCTCAAAGCGGCTAACATTCTCCTTTCTCTTCCTCCCCCACAACAAACACTCTGTGAGGTGAGTGGGGCTGAGAGACTTCAAAGAAGTGTGACTAGCCCAAGGTCACCCAGCAGCTGCAGGTGGAGGAGCGGGGAATCGAACCCCATTCACCAGATTATGAGTCTACCGCTCTTAATCACTACACCACACTGGCTTGATCTATTGATGAAAGCAAGCCTATATACATGCCCCTGGAGTTTTTTTCTGCAACCACCCCAAATGAAAAATAATTATTCTTGTCTTCTTTCCAGCCTTTTTGTTTTTCCTCTGCAGTTGTGTTCCCTGCACCATGGCTCTGTTTCTCTCCCTTTTCCCTTTTCACAACTAGCTCTGAAACCTCATCTCTGATGAGACCATGTGATGTTTCCCTGGTTTATTTTAGGAGCCGATATGACCTCCAGTTGTGAGAAAAGGAAACAGTGCATTTTATTCTGTCTGGAGCAATAATCTGCTACACACAGGAACGTCTATAATCTAATCTGAGCCCTTTCAGGCCAGGCAAGATGATCAGATGCTTCCTGTAGCGTGAGGATGTGTCCCTTCCTGCCCAGGCCTCCCCAATGCACAGCTTGCAGCAAGAGAGTGTGGGAGGGCAGCCACACAAAGGCTTTTGCAGTGCCCTTTTTTCTAGGGCAGGCATTGACTCACCCTGGAGATGTCAACCAACACTGCAGCTTGGAGGGCAGGATCTGAGTCCCCTCCACTCAACTGATGGGAGTATCCTGGTTAAGATCATGCTGGTCCTTGACTCAGTGTGAGACTCACCTCTGCCACAAAAGCTTGCCAGGGCACTCATTTGCCCCCCTGCCCTTCCCCATACTTCCTGCTCCCTTGTCACCCAAAGCTAGCTTGAATTTAAATCTCACGCCTGTTACCAAAGAGTCTTGCAGAGCTTGAGGGCAGCCACTCCCTGTCTTGGTCAGACCGCACCTGGAGTACTGTGTCCAGTTCTGGGCATCACAATTTAAGGAGGATATTGACAAGCTGTGGTTACAGGCAGGTAGCCATGTTGGTCTGCCATTGTCAAAACAAAATATAAAAAATTCCTTCCAGTAGCACCTTAAAGGTAAAGGGACCCCTGACCATTAGGTCAAGTCATGGCCGACTCTGGGGTTGTGGCGCTCATCTCGCTTTACTGGCCGAGGGAGCCGGTGTACAGCTTCCGGGTCATGTGGCCAGCATGACTAAGCCGCTTCTGGAGAACCAGAGCAGTGCACGGAAACGCCGTTTACCTTCCCACCAAAGCAGTACCTATTTATCTACTTGCACTTTGACATGCTTTCGAACTGCTAGGTTGGCAGGAGCAGGGACCGAGCAACGGGAGCTCACCCCGTCGCGGGGATTCAAACTGCCAACCTTCTGATCGGCAAGTCCTAGGCTCTGTGGTTTAACCCACAGTGCCACCCACGTCCCATGGCACCTTAGTAGCACCTTAGAGACTAAGTAAGTTTGTTATTGGTATGAGCTTTCATGTGCATGCACACTAAGCTCATACCAGCTGACAAGCTGGAACGTGTGCAGAGGTAAACTCTCCTTCCTGGGAGGTTTTTAGTCAGAGGCTGGACGGCCATCTGTCTTGGATGCTCTAGTTGAGATTCCTGCATTGCAGGGGGTTGGACTAGATGACCCTCAGGGTCCCTTCCGCCTCTACAGTTCTATGGTTTTTTTGACTCAGCTGTGCACATCCCTGAGAGAGCATCTCCAGTACTGTAGTCAGTCTCCAAGGGGCCAAATGTGACACAGCTGTAGCACAGAAAAAATGCTGGAGGCCTTGGCTGCTGAGGGCTTTGGAAATCAGTATCTGCACCATAAACTAAGCCCCAAAAGCAAAAGGGAGCTGACACAGACTCCAGATTGCTGCTACATACATACAAACATACATACATAATTTTATTTATATGTCACTTTCCCACAGTTCAAACCATGCTCAAGATGCCTTACAAAAGGGGGTGGGGAATACTGTATTTACTTGAATGTAAATTAAAAAAAATTGGGGCCAACTTACATTGTGAAAATTAGGGTGCGCATTAGATTTGATGTTGCATTAGATTCACATAAATACGGTAATTACAACTTAACAAAAGTAGTCATAAACAATAAATAAAACTGCAAAAATACACAACCAAGTTAAACAATTTTCACATAAATCATAATAAGATCTAAAGTAAAGACACAAAAGAAAATATCAATAGCAGCAACAAGAACCCCTAAATAATACTCCAGGTCAAAAAGTCTTCATAATCTAGAGGGATAAGAATGGAGGTGACTTTGCAGGATAGCTCTTCTTAAATTGCACCTGCTGAAATTCCCTTCTCTAAGCTAGATGTGCTGTAGCACCTTATTTATGTTGGTGGCAAGGGAAAATAGGTGTTTGGTTGCTTTTTTTGTATTTTTGTTTAAAGAAAGAATTCCCTGGATGCCAAGATCCAAGTTTGGTGCAAGTACTCTTTGGGGAGAGAATCCCAGTAGAGATTTAAAACTACAAAATATATGAAGATATAGGCTATTAGACCTTTAAAATATGTCTTCGTGAGTTCCGAAACTTCCCCCTTCCCTTAGCGTAGAAAAGACCACACGTTTGTTAAGTTAAAAATGGTTTACTTACAAACTCTTCAAAGGTCAGATTCATGTGTTTTCCCATACATCAGAGAGAAAACTGAGGCAGAAAAACGTGGCTTAGTTACAGTGGTGAAAGTTCCCAAATTATTGATATAGGAACAAAAGAATGGCTTGTAAGAGCCATGCGGTCTCAGTTTGGAGCAACCAGTTCAGACCTCATTAAACACTGAGCCTCTCAGGTAGACTAGAGGAACAAAGCCTTGATAACCTATTCCCCCCCAAGGTGTGCTAAGCCTGGTAAGACAACTTACTCTGTGGTCTTAACCCCTTCGTGCATTAATTTGACTTAAGTATGTTGTTTATATGAGGCTGGTTAGCCCACAATTTATTTATTTAAAACATTTACAAACTGTTCAATAGTTTAGAAATCTCGTAAGTCATTCACAACATAAAAACAGTAAGCAAAGTCATTAAAACAAGAAAGTAACATTAGAACAGTAGCATGAAAATGTATAAAAACAAATAAAAACAGGCACCCAAGGCGTTCACACAAATCAAAGCAGGGACCCAGGGCTGTCTTAAGCATATGTGGTGCTGGGGTGCAAAGATCCGCCCGGAGGCCCACCCTGGTTGGCCAATCCCAGGCACGCAGGAGGACGGAGCCAGCTGGCCACCTCAGTGTCTCGCTGGCTCAGTTGCCCCCAAACTCTCGGTGCAGAGCCGCCTGCAGCAGAAGAGCCTGCCGTGGCGCTCCAACTGACGGGCGGGCTCTTCCCCAGACTCAACTCTTGGGCCCCAGACTCTTGGCCTGGCACCCCTGAGAGCCCAGTGCCCAGATGCCCTGCACCCAGAGCGCCTATGGGTAAGACAGCCCTGCAGGGACCAATCGTATGGATCAGGGTCCAGGGAAAGCCTGGGCAGAAAATTACATCTTTGCTTCTAGACCTACTGATGTGTTATGTACTGAGTTGAATAGGATCCAAACTGCAGCAGTCTGATTGGTCCTAGAACAATAGGATCCAAAAGGCAGCAGTCTGATTGGTCCTAGAACAATGCAGTACTATGATTGGTTGGCAGGAACCACCCAATCATGCTCCAGATAGAAGTGAATCCACAACCTGATTGGCTTACAGTAGAATTCCGGAATTAGCCAATCATGTGCAGCCCATTGTGTAAATAATGTATATAAAGCAGATACTTTGAGGGGACATTCATTCATTCCTCCTCACCACTATGAGCTGAATAAAGAGCATGAAATCACTTTGCGACTCTGAGTATATTTCACCTGTGATTCACAGCACAGCGGCAAGCACAGGAATTGCCAGTTTTTTGGTCGCCACCCTATGGCACTCTGTAGGGTGTGATACCCCAAGAAGAATTTCCCAGGTGAGCTATGTGATCTCACATTATTCTACACAGCTCTGTTCCTTGCACAGCCGAGCACAGCTGAGCCATCGCACTCACCAGGGAAAAGATGAAAAAGAAGTCTTGGCCTGCAGTCTTGCATACAAATGTCTAGGGGAGAAGTCATAGTTCTGACTGCTCAGTCACTGCACGCTAGGTCCCCCATCCGATTCGATCCGAGAGAGAAAAAGTCTCACGTCCTGTATGTTGGCCCAGAGCCATCGCTGTCTCCACAGCTGTTCTGCTCATACAGGCCACAAAACCTTTTGGATTATTTGGGATTAACCAAGTCGGTGAGACGCCAAATATTGCTGGAGCTGGGGTGAGATGAGTTGGACTTCCTTGAAAAGCCGGCAGCGGCAAGTTGGTTCCCTGACCTGCTGTGGCCATGAGTTCAAATGGCAGAGGCAGAGAAAGACCTGAGTATCTCATGCTCCAAATCTGGGATTTGTTCATGTCCCCAAACATCTTGTTCACAGCTAGTAACAAATTCCAGGACGACAAGCGCTTTTTGACTGCTCCACACCTGATATTATACATGTAGGGCAGGTGGATGTGATATACCCATGGACCAAATTTGGCAGGCTGTGGCCGGGGATGGGGAAAGTCTGGCCATTGGCCAGAGGTTCCCCACCCAACATAGATCATGGGTCACCCTTCCCTGAGAGGTCCATATGTCTGGCTCATTGAGGGCCTTTGGGTGTAAAAGGAAAACCCCAACTCTTCAGGGTTTTTGCTTTTGGCCACCTTGACTGTTTTCTTATTTATTTATTTATTTATTTATTTTTAGTTATGACTTGTATATCTTCACGGCTCTGGGCTGTGTGCATGGTCCTCCCCTGAATCTACCCCCACACTTATCCTCACCACGACCCTGTAAGGTAGGTCAGGCAACTGGCCCAAGAGGTCACCCAGTGAGTTGCATGGCTGAGCAGGGATTTGAATCTGGATCTCTCTGGTCTTCCTCTGACACTTGGCCATACTCTGGGCTCCTCCAGGCAGCCTGTTTTTATTCAGCACCCATACGTAAAAAATAAAATTAAATTAAAAATTATAAGTTTTTATTTAGCTATTTCAAAAATATTCAGCATCCATCCTGATTTGCTTATACAGAGCTTATCCTGTGCTTATGGTCAGTCCTGTCGTTATTGATCCTGGTTTGTTTGCAGGGTAGTTATATGATGTCCTGGTTTGTCTGCAGGGTGTCTGCATGTCTTTGTTTCCATCAGTTAAAACCGTGCAGTTTCATCTGCTAAGAGTCCTTGAATCAAATGGCAATCCTACGTGCAATGAATTTGAGTTAAGTGACTTTTGTGAAAATGTTGGGGTTGTAGCTAACTAGTGTTAAGAGAGAGCCTGGTGTTTGCGTGCATTCGATGGTTGCAGTGCCAAATTTTGCCCAGGAACAAACACGTTCAAACGTTTCCGAGCCCAATTCAAAGTGTTGGTGTTGACCTTTAAAGCCCTAAACGGCCTCGGTCATTCTGAAGGAGCGTCTCCACCTCCATTGTTCTACCCGGACACTGAGGTCCAGTGCCAAGGGCCTTCTGGCGGTTCCCTCATTGCGAGAAGCAAAGCTACAGGGAACCAGGCAGAGGGCCTTCTCAGTAGTGGCACCCGCCCTGTGGAACGCCCTCCCATCAGATGTCAAGGAGATAAACAACTACCTGACATTTAGAAAACATCTGAAGGCAAGTTTGTTCAGGGGAGTTTTTAATGTGTGACATTTTGATGTATTGTTAATCTTTGTTGGAAGCTGCCCAGATTATCATCATCATCATCATCATCATTAATTCAGCCATAAAGCTCCCTGTGCCATTTCAGGTCAGTCATAGGAACATAGGAAGCTGGCTTATACAGCATCAGACCATCAAACTGGGACCTTAAGGTGAAGAGCAGGCAAGGAATGAATGAATGAATGAATGAATGAATGAATGAATGAATGAATAGTACTTCAGCATTGCCCACACCAGCTGGCAGCAGCTCTCCAGGATTGCAGCCAGGGGTCTCCTACCTGGAAATTCCAGGGATTGTAAACTGGGACTTTCCGCATGCATAACAGGTGCTCTACCACTGAACTTGGGGAAGGATCATAAAGTCTCAGCCTAACCAACCCCACAGGGTTTCTGTGAGGATGAAATGGAGAAATGCACTTGCTGCTCTGAGCTCCGTGAGGGATAAGAAGAAATCCTGGGTCTCTTGGTATGTTTTGGTAGGGACATTGTACTGACTAGCCACTTCCCCGTGTGGGGCCCGGGTGCCTGCAACCCAGGCTGATTCCAGCAAGTGCTGGATGTGGAATGCTCACTCAGCTGCTGCAAAAGGCACATCGTGCGCTTCAGTATGTGCAGTGACATTTTGCAAGCTTTAAAAAAATAATAAAAACGAAAATTCAGGCCCCAGTGCACAATGACTAGGATTCACTCGGACAGAAGCCAGCCACATCACAGGGGCAGAGCTGACTTTTCTACTTGCCAGAGCCCAGGAGAGTCAGAAGAAGGAGAGTATTTTTATTTTAAAATCCCAAAAGGGCATCGTCGGAGCAAAGAGGGAGTTGAAGATCTCCCTGTCACTGATGGTCTGTTGCATTATAACACCTGCATTCTTTTTTGGAGTTAAGAAATAAAAAGCTCCTAGGATGAGATGGGACTAGACGGTGGTTTATGGAACATCTCTCCAGTGTAGTGTTCAGATTAATGCACAGGGACCAGCTATAAACTCCACAAGGGAGGAAAACCTATGCATGCAGAAGGTAGCAGTCTGACTGATTGCAAGACTTTTGCTGTGAACATAAAAGTGTACAAAGAGCCCTGTTGGATCAGTCTAAAGGCCCATCTGGTTCTGGATCCTGTCCTCCCAGTGGCCAAGTAGATGCCTCAAGAGGAAGCTCATACGCAGGACTTGAGAGTTTCCCAGAACTTGTGGTTCCCAGCAACTGGTGTTTAAAGGCAAACCGTGGAGGTAGAACAGCCATGGTGGCTGGTGGAAGCCATGGATAAAGCCTTGTCATCTGTGATGTTGTTAAAAGGGGTCCAGGAAAATTAATTGGAACGCTCTCATTTGACTATGATGGCAGCACTAGAGGTGGTGCTCCTTGAAATATCAGTTGCTGAAGAAAGTGAGCGGGGAGAGTTGCTGCTCTGCTCGTGTCCCGCTTGCAGGCATCTGCTTGGCCACAGCAAGAAGTTGGACTACATGAGCTCTTGGTCTGGCCCAGCAGCATGAGCCCACAATACATGGCCAGGTGGACGAGGAACCACATGAATCAGCTTCCAACCAAGCTGCCAGACAGAGCACTGCAATCGCAGAACTGGCTGCCTGTTGAAGTTCCCGTTAGCCTTTCCACCACTGGGCTGGGTACACACCATGGCCAGATTTGCTAGGGAACTGCCCTCAAAGCGTCAGATCTATTGGCTGAATGTAACTGGAGGAAGGAAATAAAGTGGCACCAAAGACTGTGAGCCCCCACCCTCGATTCAGAAAAAACCCTAAAGAGAGGACAGCTTTCACAAAGACTTAATCTCTCATCATCTATTTTATTATTCTTAGATCAAAGGGTTATGTAACAAGAACAACAAAAAATAATCTCAAGGGATTATGCATTGTAAGGATGCATCATCTTATGTAGCTTAAGGAGAATAATCCAATTATCTTCCCACCCCACCCCCCAAAAAACCCTCTACAATAAGAAATGCAGGATTGCGTCCAAAGAATTTGAACCCAGCCAGTCTGATGGGGTGCTCCACTAGCTGGCTGGTTCATTTTCCTTTTGTGATAAAACACCTCCAAAATGAACCAGACGGTCACTCATTTAAGTATGAAAAGGAGCTGCGTTTTTGTCGTGTGGACGCACAATCTGCTCTCCAATTGGCTTCAGGAATGGACTCGGAGACCCACGGGTGGGTGGAAAGTTTGAGTCCATCACAACGCAGGAAAAAGGCACTGCTAAAGTGCACCTGATCTGTCAAACTGAGCAAGGGTTTCTCTTACAGTGGAAGAGACCCACTGTTGGTTCAAAGCAGTTTCTCTCCAAGATGTCTTCTACACGAAGTTTTGGATTTAATGTAGTAGTTTAGGGCAGGTATTTTATTTATAAGCAAGCACACATGCCCATGCACCGCCATCATCTGAACTTAGCCTTCTCTTATAGCTCAACCTACATGGCAGGCTTATCTGTTCTTCTGAATAGTTGGGAGCATTTAGCAACATGCATTGAGAAGAGTGGGCCATTGCACATGGCCTGGATACTGAGGCAGTGGCATCCTGTATCTCAGTAATGGAGAGGAGAGGTAGGGGGGTGGGAGGGCAGAGGAGCAACAGACAGGGGAGCAGGTGCTTGCATCTGGTGCCTATATCCAACTCCCCACAGTCCCTCAGGTGCTCTACTGCTGTGCCCTATACCTTGGTGGTGGGGCTAAATGCCAGCCCAGCATGTAATAAGACCACAGACATTCATGATATAATTGTGGGTGATGATTCTGGCTTGGCACTTATTGCCAAGTCATGGGTGGGAGAGATGGGTGGGCTGGATCTTATCCACCTTTGTCCCACGGAATGCTTAGTGCAGCACCAACCCAGGCTACAAGACTGTTTCAGGTTTTCATTGGCCTGATGCCCAGATCAGGACATACCCTTGACTTGATGTTTGCTCCAAATGTGGAGAGGAGTAGTCTGGAAATGGGATGTGGGGTATTTGTCTGTGACTCCGTTGCCACGGTGGGACATTCTGGTGAAGTTTGGACTCACAGCAGCCATTGCCCTCTGCAGGGGTGGGGGGACTGATTAAGATGGCCTGCCCCCAGAAGCCTACTGATCTTGATGGGTTCCTGGATGCTCTGGGCAGATCACCTGGATCCTGCGGAGGGTTTCATCTCACAGCAGAATGGTTAGATGTGGAGAACTATTGACACAATCTCTCCTGAAGCCTGGTGTCCTAGGGACCTCTATGCAATGACGCAGGCTGGACAATGGCAAAGAACTCACCAGATAGAGCACATAAACACAGCTACCTGCTTTGCCTGCAGACGTTACCCTGGAAGCATCTCCAGGTAGCGCTCGGGAAAAGACACTCCAAAACCTGGAGCGCCATTGCTGCCGGTCTGTGTAGGCCAAAGTGGTGCTGTCCAGATGTCAATGGACTACAGCTCCCATTGTCCCTGTTGGCTGATAGGAACTGTAGTGCAGCAGCATCTGGAGTTCACTCTGTTGACTTCCCATGGCGCAGACATCACAGAGTCAGGGGGACCACTGGCTTGACTTGGTACGAGGCGCCATTCTACATCAGTAACTCTCCTTCACCAGCAGAGGTTGGTTCACTGGAGCAAATGGAGCCCTGCCCCACCAGCTTGCTCTGCCCTTGGCCAGCTGCCACTTGCCTACAACCCAGTGGAAGGGGCTCCCTCATAAGGCAGAGGACACTGGAGGTTTTAAAGTGGTTGGACGGCCATCTCTCAGGGATGCTTTGGCGTCATTCCTGCATTGCAGGGGGTTAGACTAGATGACCCTTGGGTCCCTTCCAACTCTGCAATTCTATAAGCCAACCCCTTGTCAGCTGCCTCTTCCTCGTTAGTCTCAGTGCTGCCCTCGCATAACTCAGCAGGAAGGGGGGGCAAACTAGGATTAGGGGGCTCTGGCGCCACCTACTGTTGGTCTCCCTGCCTCCCCCATCCCCACCAGCCCACTCTGTTCCCTATCCCACCCCACGAGATTTCGGGAGCTTAATGCAGTGTTTATAATCTCTCTATTCAGACAGGTGGCTATTCCCGTTTGGATGGAGGAGCGCACCGTCTAAGTGTGGGGGTGAGGCTCACCTCGCCTCGCCAATGTATAAGGGGACCCTATAAAACAGTGTTGCCAACAAAGGTCCGTATAGTTAAAGCTATGGTTTTCCCAGTAGTGATGTATGGAAGTCAGAGCTGGACCATAAAGAAGGCTGATCGCCGAAGAATGGATGCTTTTGAATTATGGTGCTGGAGGAGACTCTTGAGAATCCCATGGACTGCAAGAAGATCAAACTTCTCCATTCTGAAGGAAATCCACCCTGAGTGCTGCTCATTGGAAGGACAGATCCTGAAGCTGAGGCTCCAAGACTTTGGCCAGCTCAGGAGAAGAGAAGACTCCCTGGAAAAGACTCTGATGTTGGGAAAGATGGAGGGCACAAGGAGAAGGGGAAGACAGAGGACGAGATGGTTGGACAGTGTTCTCAAAGCTACCAGCATGAGTTTGACCAAACAGCAGAGGCAGTGGAAGACAGGAGTGCCTGGCGTGCTCTGGTCCAGGGGGTCACGAAGAGTCGGACCCGACTAAACGACTAAACAACAAATAAAACAGTGTCTCTTTCTCTCTCCAGCTCCGCTTGGAAGCTGCAGGGGGGCGAGGCGGAGAGGCCGGCCGGGAAAGAGGAGGGGAAGGGGCGATGGAGCGGGATTCGAGGGAACAAAGAGCCTGCAAGGAAGATGAATGGGAAGGAGCCCCCAACCCGCGTCCCTCCGTTCTGTTCGTGCCCGAAGCAGCTCCTCCAAGCCTCCGGGAGAGAGCGGGGAGCGCTCGCCCGGGCCCCGCTTCGCCCAGCAACGCGCCCGGGACTTGCAACCGGCTCCGAACCCCGACCGACGGAACTAAACTGAACTGCAGCTAGTGAAGGCGCCTGCCCTGGCCAAACAAGCCGGCCGGGCGGAGACCCCGAGGAGCCCTGCAAGAAAGCGGCTGCCGCTGTTGCTGCGAGTTCGACGCTGGGCGACTCCTCGGACGGACCCCGCGGCAGCGCAAAGCAGCTGCACCAGACGGGGGAACGCCAAGCGGGGCTCCCTCCGGGCGCGCCGGAACCGACGAGGGGGCCCTAAAGAGCGGCGGGAAGCCCTCTGAGGACGCGCCCCGAGCTGGCCGCCGCCAGCGCTAAGGAGCCCCTCGCCAGGCCGGGCGCCGGAGAGCCGGGCTGGGAGGCGCTGCTGAGCACGGCAAGCCGGCCTGCGGCCCCGCCTACAGCTAGTCCCGGGCGGCCTGCCAGCCAGCCAGTCGAGGCCGGGGAGGAGCCCGGCCCGGGCGGGAGGAGCGGCGGCCCGGCTTGCCCCAGCCAGTGCACCGCGTCGCTGGCGCGGCTAAACCTGAGTCGGAGCTGGCCGGCCCTGGAGCGCAACGCGGGCAGGCAGGACTGCGGCTGCGACGGCGCCGAGCGATCCTTCTGCCAGGTCGTCCTCCAGGCCAACGTGGGCCGGCTCTGCTTCGGGCCCGGCCCGGCCCTCGGCGGAGAGGAGCAAGAGCAGCCCGACGGGCACGAGGGCGAGGAGCGCGGGCGGGCGCCCGGCTGGATCCCTCGGAGGAGCTCCGGAGCGCGGGAGCGGCTCTCCTCGGCGGCGTGGCGCGCCTTGGCGCTGGCGTTCTGGGCCCTGGGGCTCCTTTAGGAGCCCTGCTCGGGGCGAAAGGGCCCTGGTTCCTGCATTGCGTGGGTTGGACTAGATGACCTCTGGGTCTCTCCCAACTCTGCAGCCCTGTGAGTCTATGACCCGAAGAGTCTTCCCTCTGCACCGCTGCCCTTCACCCCATGGGCTCTGCTCAAAATGGGACGAGGGCAGCGGGCGCTTCACAGGACCCACCTGCCCCTCCAGTTGCTGGCGGCTGCAGGGTGGCGCGTGTTTTCCTTGGCGACATGGATTCCGGGCCAGAACGTTCCCCCATTTGAATGGCCATGAAACCCCCCCCTAGCTTCCCCGTGAACGTGTGAATGGCCTCAACGCAGTTGTGAATGTAAACGATAATAATTGTCTGAGTTCGGTTTTCTAAACGAAGAATTAAGTACCTTGCAAGAGAGTGCATTTACACGGCACTTCTGCAAAGTTACCTCCCACAGATTCCTTTTGTTACCTTCCACAGATGGTTCCCACTAAGAAGCTGCATCAGTATTTTTAGACACATCAAACCGGCCCAGCTCCCCTTAGGCGCAGTGGAGCCACCTTCTTCCCGATGGAGGCTTTTTACCTGTGCCTAAGGAATGGAGCCCCTTCATGGATCACTGCCTTGCCGTGGCGAAGGGGCTTGAAGAACTCAGAGAAGCTATGAACTACGCCAAGCAGGGCACACAAGATGAACAGGTCATAGTGGAGAGTTTGGACCAAACGTGATCCACCTGGAGGAGGAACCGGCAAACCACTCCAGTATCCTTGCCAAGAAAACAACATGGACAAATACAACAGGCATATAAAAGTTATGACGCTGGAAGATGAGCCCCTCAGGTCGGAAGGCGTCCAACATGCTACTGGGGAAGAGCGGAGGGCAAGTACAAGTAGATCCAGAGCTGATGAAGCGGCTGGGCCAAAGCCGAAAGGACGCTCAGTTGCGGATATGCCTGGAAGCGAAAGGAAAGTCCAATGCTGTAAAGAAAAATATTGCATAGGAACCTGGAATGTAAGAACCATGAACCTGGGTAAGTTGGAGGTGGTCAAAAATGAGATGGCAAGAATAAATATTGACATCCTGGGCATCAGTGAACTAAAATGGACGGGAATGGGTGAATTCAGTTCGGATGACCATCACATCTACTACTGTGGGCAAGAAACCTGTAAAAGAAATGGAGTGGCCCTCATAGTCAACAAAAGAGTGGCGAAAGCTGTACTGGGATGCAATCTCAAAAATGATAGAATGATCTCGATACGAATCCAAGGCAGACCTTTTAACATCACAGTAATCCAAGTGTATGCACCAACCACTGGTGCTGAAGAAACTGAAATTGACCAATTCTATGAAGACTTACAACACCTTATAGAAGTGACACCAAAGAAGGATGTTCTTCTCATTATAGGGGATTGGAATGCTAAAGTAGGGAGGCAAGAGATAAAAGGAACAACTGGCAAGTTTGGCCTTGGAAATCAAAACGAAGCAGGGCAAAGGCTAATAGAGTTCTGTCAAGAGAACAAGCTGATCATCACAAACACGCTTTTCCAACAACACAAGAGACGACTCTACACATGGACATCACCAGATGGGCAGCATCGAAATCAGATTGATTATATTCTCTGCAGCCAAAGATGGAGAAGCTCTATACAGTCAGCAAAAACAAGACCTGGAGCTGACTGTGGCTCAGATCATCAGCTTCTTATAGCAAAATTCAAGCTTAAACTGAAGAAAGTAGGAAAAACCACTGGGCCGGTAAGATACAATCTAAGTCAAATCCCTTATGAATACACAGTGGAAGTGAGGAACAGGTTTAAGGATTTAGATTTGGTAGACAGAGTGCCTGAAGAACTATGGATGGAGGCTCGTAACATTGTACAGGAGGCAGCAACGAAAACCATCCCAATGAAAAGGAAATGCAAGAAAGCAAAGTGGCTGTCCAACGAGGCCTTACAAATAGCGGAGGAGAGAAGGCAAGCAAAATGCGAGGGAGATAGTGAAAGATACAGGAAATTGAATGCAGATTTCCAAAGAATAGCAAGGAGAGACAAGAAGGCCTTCTTAAACGAGCAATGCAAACAAATAGAGGAAAACAACAGAATGGGAAGAACCAGAGATCTGTTCAAGAAAATTGGAGATATGAAAGGAACATTTCGTACAAAGATTACCATAATAAAGGACAAAAGTGGTAAGGACCTAACAGAAGCAGAAGACATCAAGAAGAGGTGGCAAGAATACACAGAGGAATTATACCAGGAAGATATGGATGTCTCGTACACCCCAGGTAGTGTGGCTGCTGACCTTGAGCCAGACATCCTGGAAAGTGAAGTCAAATGGGCCTTAGAAAGCACTGCAAATAACAAGGCCAGTGGAAGTGATGGTATTCCAGCTGAACTATTTAAAATTTTAAAAGATGATGCTGTTAAGGTGCTACACTCAATATGCCAGCAAATTTGGAAAACTCAGCAGTGGCCAGAAGATTGGAGAAGATCAGTCTACATCCCAATCCCAAAGAAGGGCAGTGCCAAAGAATGCTCCAACTACCGCACAATTGCACTCATTTCACACGCTAGCAAGGTTATGCTTAAAATTCTACAAGGAAGGCTCAAGCAGTATGTGGATCGAGAACTCCCAGAAGTGCAAGCTGGATTTAGAAGAGGCAGAGGAACCAGAGACCAAATTGCAAACATGCGCTGGATTATGGAGAAAGCTAGAGAGTTCCAGAAAGACATCTACTTCTGCTTCATTGACTATGCAAAAGCCTTTGACTGTGTCGACCACAGCAAACTATGGCAAGTTCTTAAAGAAATGGGAGTGCCTGATCACCTCATCTGTCTCCTGAGAAATCTCTATGTGGGACAAGAAGCTACAGTTAGAACTGGATATGGAACAACTGATTGGTTCAAAATTGGGAAAGGAGTACGACAAGGCTGTATTTTGTCTCCCTGCTTATTTAATTTATATGCAGAATACATAATGCGAAAGGCTGGGCTGGATGCATCCCAAGCTGGAATTAAGATTGCTGGAAGAAATATCAACAACCTCAGATATGCAGATGACACAACCTTGATGGCAGAAAGTGAGGAGGAATTAAAGAACCTTTTAATGAGGGTGAAAGAGGAGAGCGCAAAATATGGTCTGAAGCGCAACATCAAAAAAACGAAGATCATGGCCACTGGTCCCATCACCTCCTGGCAAATAGAAGGGGAAGAAATGGAGGTAGTGAGAGATTTTACTTTCTTGGGCTCCATGATCACTGCAGATGGTGACAGCAGCCACGAAATTAAAAGACGCCTGCTTCTTGGGAGAAGGGCAATGACAGGCCTAGACAGCATCTTGAGAAGTAGAGATGTCACCTTGCCAACAAAGGTCCGTATAGTTAAAGCCATGGTTTTCCCAGTAGTGATGTATGGAAGTGAGAGCTGGACCATAAAGAAGGCTGATCGCCGAAGAATTGATGCTTTTGAATTATGGTGCTGGAGAAGACTCTTGAGAGTCCCATGGACTGCAAGAAGATCAAACGCATCCATTCTTAAGGAAATCAGCCCTGAGTGCTCACTGGAAGGACAGATCGTGAAGCTGAGGCTCCAGTACTTTGGCCACCTCATGAGAAGAGAAGACTCCCTGGAGAAGACACTGATGCTGGGAAAGATGGAGGGCACAAGGAGAAGGGGGCGACAGAGGACAAGATGGTTGGATAGTGTTTTCGAGGTTACCAGCATGGGTTTGACCAAACTGCGGGAGGTAGTGGAGGACAGGGGTGCCTGGCGTGTTCTGGTCCATGGGGTCACGAAGAGTCGGACACGACTAAACGACTAAACAACAACAACAAGGAATGGAGAGGGACGCAGGGGGTGCTGTGGGTTAAACTACAGAGCCTAGCATTTCAAACCCCCGCAATGGGGTGAGCTCCCATTGCTCAGTCCCCACTCTTGCCAACCTAGCAGTTCGAAAGCACATCAAGTGCAAGTAGATAAATAGGTACCACTCCAGCAGGAAGGTAAACAGCATTTCCGTGCACTGCTCTGGTTCGCCAGAAGCAGCTTAGTCATGCTGGCCACATGACCCGGAAGCTATACGCTGGCTCCCTCAGCCAATAAAGCGAGATGAGCGCTGCAACCCCAGAGTCGTCCGTGACTGGACCTAATGGTCAGGGGTCCCTTTACCTTTTTAAGGAATGGAGAAGCCAGCAGATGGCTTTGCCTTCACCCTGTCTGCAACCTCTGAGGTGGTGGCTGTGGTGGTAATACAAGGTGGTACATACGGCCAGTGGCTGAGTTTTGCTGGACTCTTCCTTGACAGTTTTGAGCACAATCGGCTGGGCTACGTGTTGCTCAGTTGTCTTGTGTAGACTTAAGTCTGCATCAGCTGCTGTCCTTTTGGGCATACAGTATGTACGATGTACCAACTTGGACATGCATGTAGAAAGTTAGGAGACCTGTAGGAACTGAATGGTAACCAAATAATGTTAATGCATTTTGACTTACCATCTCTGTGCAGGAGAGAAGATGCAGAATTTTAGGGGAAATATTTCAGTGCAACTTCTATAATTTTTTTGACAAAAGTGACATCACCACTGTCCGTGTTTCTCTTGTTGACATGTGCCTCAGGTTCATAGACCTGAGATATTCAACAAGGTGTCCTCTGGAGATTGTTGTACAGTGGTACCTCTGGATGTGAACGGGATCCGTTCCGGAGCCCCGTTCGCATCCTGAAGCGAATGCAACCCGCATCTGCGCGTCGCGATTCGCCGCTTCCGTGCATGCGCGTGACGTCATTTTGAGTGTCTGCACGAGCAGCAAAACCCAGAAGTAACATGTTCCGTTACTTCTGGGTTGCTGTGGAGCGCAACCCGAAAACGCTCAACCTGAAGCTACTTCAACCCGGGGTATGACTATACTACCATTCCCGTCGGTGTGGTCAGGGATGTCAAAGACATCTGCCCAACACCATGTCAGCTACCTCTGTCTTGGGCAAAGTTTACATGCTGACATTTGGTGCTGATTGCAGAAACACTGGCATCCTTAGAAATCAAGTTCCTAGCCCCTGTGATTGCTAAAAGAGGCTTGAAAGGTACAGCAAATGCCCAGTGAACTTTCAGAAGCTGTGGAACAAGGCTGGGCTGAGCCAGATCAGAAAGAGAGCAGCATGGCTCTAGCAGCGCCTTGCATGACACAATGCAAGATAAGCAAATGTGCCCATTAGTATTATAACTATTATTATTAAAATTTGTTAATCACTTTTTGTCTTACCCAAGGCAATAAGCAATTTACAACCAACCTTTTCTTGCTGCGAAGTGCAATTCAGTATTTTCCTCAACCCACCCAGCCCCTACAATAACTTCTGCGGGGGGAGAGGAGAGCCCCTGAGTATCTGTGCATGTGCAGAGTGCTTTGACTTTGCATCTGCATTGATATCTTCAACTGCCATAGAATCATAGAATTGCAAAGTTGTGGTGGATCCTGGGGGTCATCTAGTGAAACGCCCTGCAATGCAGGAATCTCAACTAAAGCATGCTTTAAAATCTCCAATATCCTACCACAGCTCTAAGGTGAAGTGAGAGCACATTGCTCACCCTGCAGGCAACTGCGGGGAGAGGGTGGTCTTGCACACCCAGCCAAGGTTCTTGTGGAGGAGCAGGGAGGTTATGGCAGGCAGGACTCCATGTTGCATCAACGGGGGTCAGTATGGCAAGAACCAATGAGTGATGACACAGGGGCTGATCTTTCCCTCTAACTGGGTTGGTGCCTTGTAGTCAACTGCTAGCACCAACTGGAGATTATATATATATATATAAGGCTGGTGCTGATGGAAGTTTCTCACCTGGGATGAGCAGCAGTTCTGAGCTGTGGGTGGGTGTGAATGTCTGCTGGGACTATAGCATGGGAGGAAAGGGCAAAATCCCTCCCACCCCCTGATGTCCCAATAACCATGTGAGCAAACAGCTGCTACGCATAAACATTTTTCCAAAGGCACTTGGAATGTTAAATGATATCCTTAATGATATCCGCATGCGGCCTGGTCCTTAATGTTACTTGACTCTTAGCAGCAACAAAATGTTCATGCCTTTGAGGCCATTCTGTATACAAAAATATGCACATTAAAATGTTTTTCTGTTTTTCTGTACATGAATCTGAGGTCTGCAGCGATGCAAATTTAGAAAGACTAGATCCCAAATGCTGGCCAGAGTGGCGGTGGCGGCAGATGACTTAATAAAGAGATGGTTGACATCTTCTCTTGACGACCTTCCAAAGAACTCCCAGATGCAACAGGGAGGCTTCACTTGCCAACCCATAAATGAATTTAAAGCCAAGAAACTTTACTTAAGACCAAGGACATTTCCGGGCCCCACAGCTCTTGGAGCGCAGCTAAGACTCAGGAGGTTAGCAGTTCAAGAGTAGCAGCTGCCATTAAAATATCCAGTGACTTGTCCACTGAGCAGGAAATCACTTCCAGGCATTGCTCACCTGTTCACAGCCTTTATAGGCCAGACACCTGAAGTGGGATCTGCAGGCTGTTTCTGCTGCACTGGAATCCTGGGAGCAGCCTGAGAACTGACAGACTGCATGTGCTTTGCCAGGATCTTCCACCTGCCTGCATAGCAGGGGCAGCAAATCGTGGGCTGTGCAAAATGCACCTTGCGGTTGTGATCCAGACACAGAAAGCCTTGCTATCCTGCACTTTGGGGGACCTAGTACTGCTTTTCATACTTGAAGAAAGAAGGGACTGCACTCGTTGCTAGTCTTAATCAGAGCAGATCCATTGAAATTGCATGTTAATTTCAATAGGTCTACTCTATTTCAGTTCTCATGGTGGCAAAGAAAGGGATGATTTAACAGGAACCCCAAAAGCTGGTCTTAGACAAAAACCAGAAACATCTGGGCTGCAGTTCACACAGTCAAAGCACATAGATTTGTTATCTCCTCACCTCAAAAAGGATACTGTAGAGTTGGGAAAAGTTCTGAAAAGGGCAGACCCAAGGGAAGGATTGCTGCAGCATTTGGGACTTTTTAGAATCATAGAATCCTAGAGTTGGAAGAGACCACAAGGGCCATCTAGTCCAACCCCCTGCCAAGCAGGAAACACCATCAGAGCACTCCTGACATATGGTTGCCAAGCCTCTGCTTAAAGACCTCCAAAGGAGGAGACTCCACCACACTCCTTGGCAGCAAATTCCACTGTCAAACAGCTCTTACTGCCAGGAAGTTCTTCCTAATGTTTAGGTGGAATCTTCTTTCTTGTAGTTTGGATCCATTGCTCCGTGTCCGCTTCTCTGGAGCAGCAGAAAACAACCTTTCTCCCTCCTCTATGTGACATCCTTTTATATATTTGAACATGGCTATCATATCACCCCTTAACCTCCTCTTCTCCAGGCTAAACATGCCCAGCTCCCTTAGCCGTTCCTCATAAGGCATCGTTTCCAGGCCTTTGACCATTTTGGTTGCCCTCCTCTGGACACGTTCCAGTTTGTCAGTGTCCTTCTTTAACTGTGGTGCCCAGAACTGGACACAGTACTCCAGGTGAGGTCTGACCAGAGCAGAATACAGTGGCACTATTACTTCCCTTGATCTAGATGCTATACTCCTATTGATGCAGCCCAGAATTGCATCAATTAGTTTGAAGGCAAGAAAAAGGTGACATGATAGAAGTTTGTAAAGTTAATGTAGGACAAGGAGAGATAGGACGAGAGGTTACTGAACCCTAATTGCAGGGGGTTAAACTTAGATGACCCTGGGGCCCTTCCAGCTCTACCATTCTGATTCTATGAACCCAAGACCTTCTGTGTGCAAAGCAGTTGCTCTAACCAGTGCCCTTCTCTTAAAAATAAACTAAGATTCCTGTGCTCACTGTTTTTTTTTAAATTTTCATATGATTTATGCACCAATTTTTTAAAAAGTTAAAAGTAAAGGACCCCTGACAGTTAAGTCCAGTCGCAGACGACTCTGGGGTTGCGGCGCTCATCTCACTTTACAGGCCAAGGGAGCCGGCATTTGTCCACAGTCAGTTTTTCCGGGTCATGTGGCCAGCATGACTAAGCCGCTTCTGGTGCAACGGAACACCGAAACCAGAGCAGCGCACGGAAACGCCGTTTACCTTCCCGCCAGAGCGGCACCTATTTATCTACTTGCACTTTTGGCGTGCTTTCGAACTGCTAGGTTGGCAGGAGCTGGGACTGAGCAATGGGAGCTCGCCCCGTCGCGGGGATTTGAACTGCCGACCTTCCAATCGGCAAGCCCAAGAGGCTCAGTGGTTTAGACCACAGTGCCACCCACGTCCCTTACCAATGAAAATAGGGACATCCTAAGGGAAAGCGGGACATTCCGGGATCAAATCAGAAACTGCCATCAGCCCCAGCAAAGATGGCCATGGATCATGAGAGCTGAAGTCTCACAAATGCCCATCAGGCAGGCAGCTGTGCTGCCACCAGCCATGGTGGGCCCCTTAGGGTGGCCCTGTCTGCCAGCCTTCTCCTCTTCCTTAGGCTCAGCACTGACCCTGGTGAGGCTCAGGAGGGAGCAGAATGGGACAAAACTAGAACTTGCTCGCTTGACCATCCGCTGCCTCTTTTGTCTGCCCCCACTGGCCTGCAATGGGCATTGGTCACCAGGTCAGCTTGTTGTTGCAGTGGGCAGCTGAGCACTAGCACAGGGGAAGGGATGAGTGAATCTGTGAATCCTGATCAGTCTTCCTGCTGCCCTAAGTTCAGTTCTGCACACTTCCATGCATAATTGAAGACTCAAATGGTTAAATTGTAGAGTGTTTTTGAAGGGAAACTGCTGGGTGGGAAGAGAACAAGGCCATATGTTGCGTGATAGAAAGGGAGTGAGCAAGCTTTGTCACAGATAAAGAAGCATTTTGGAGACCGCAGGAGTTCCTGCTGCAGAAGCTTCAGAGAGAACTGCAGGTGTAGCACTTCTGACTCGCTGATGGTGTAAAATAAGGTAGCAGCCAAGGGGACTAATTGGGCCGGACGAAAGGTGTAAACTGCTCATTGGTTAGTGCCGCTGAAATGATGCTTTATGACGGTGTTGAACTCAGGTAGGGACACCTTGACAAGCCCCCCTTCACGCCGGCCGCAACCCTGGGAGAGATTTCTGCAGAGGATTTCATACAGGATCATCTCTGCTGTCGCTCTGCTTCCTTTGAGCTGCGACTCCAGAGCGGAGCCTCGCTAGAGACCTGGAGGGTCTTGGAAAGTAGCACAAGCCAGATGTTAAGGGGGAGGGGGACTGCCCATCCTCGCCTTCAAGGGGGGTGGGGAAAGGAGGAGGAGAGTGGAAGGGAGACAAATCAAAAGCTTCTCCGACCATGACAGTGGGGGGGGGGGGGCTCCATCATCTGTGGCCAAGACGAGCCGGGTCTTGGCAAGGTTCTCCCAGAGCGCTATTAATAACCTCCTGCAAGCGCCCTGGGAGCACAGAAGGCAGATGGGCCTAGCTGCCTCTTTGCTACAGCAGCCTTTGTGGCCCAGCCAAGGCAAAACAAAGGCCTTTCCTTCTCTCCCCGCTGCCCCCGTGTGGGGAAAGGGCCTTACAGCTGAGCAGGCGTTCTGCGTGTAGAAGGTCCCGGGTGCATCTCCAGGGAGGGCGGGGTGAGACACACACACACACCCCACTCCGCCGCCTGGAATACTGGGCGGCAGCTGCCGGTCAGTGCAGACAATACTAAGCTGGACAGACTCATTGTCTGACTACATGAAGGCAGCCTCCTATGCTCAGTTTCTTCTACAAGCCCCCTCCCTTTCTCCCCACCAGCAATAAAACACTGTGGGGCGTCCCAGTTAGTGGATAATGTAACCACAGCAGTTTCCTTCCTCTTGGGGGAAAAAGTCTAATCAAGCACTTTCTCCGAACAGAACAAGTCCCTCCCCTCCCATGACCTGGGCTTAACAAAATTGGTGGAATAAGCACATCTCTCTCGAGGGCATGAAGTAGAAAGCAGTTTATAGGTGAAGACAGTAACGTGCTCAGTGTGAGCCCTGCTCTTCCCCCTACCAGAGAACCTAAAACCCCAATCCTTATAGCAAAGACCCTCCCCATACAATCAGACCCTCAAAAGCCCCCCTCTTGATTCCATGCTTTGCACATGTGGTTGCCCTGAGCTTAATTCCTGTACATTAAAACGCTTAGAGCCCCCGCTTAGACTTAACGCTGCTCAACAAAATTACAATTTGCGGTATATAAATTAATTACACTATACAAGCAATGACCGTTTAAATAACCTCACACTTAACAAAGAATGCTCCCTCCGTGTGTGTGTGTGTGTGTGTGTTCAAAACCCAAACCCAATTCCATGCCAACAGCCACCGCGAATCTTCAATGCATAAACCGTGTCCAGGCAAGAGGACCGTCTGTTGTTCATGGGGCTGAATCCATTGGGCACCATCCAGACAACTACTGCAAGGTACAGGCTGCAGAAGAGAAAGCACAAAGAGGCTGACTAGCATCCAAATAAATCCACACCTTTGTTTGAAAACGAAAATCCCTACTTTCAAATCAGACGCAGCAATCTCAGGGGACTCTTCTTTAGCTCGAGGGCCACGCTCCCTTCTGGGCAACCTTTTACAGGCCGCATGTCAGTGGTGGGCGGAGCCAGGGGGAAAGCAGGCCCAGCAGTTAATGCTAATTTCACCAGAGAAGGAAGGGGCTCTGAGTTCAGGGGCACATTCTAGCCAGGTGCAAAGCAGGGCCAGGGAGGCTGTGGCTCAGGAGAGTCCCTGAGGGCCAGACGGGGAGGCTTGGAGGGCCACATCCTGGGCCTGAGGCTCCCCGCTGTTGCTCAAGATGTGGGCAGTAAAATTTGAGGCAAAATTTTAACTGTTATTTTATAACCATTAGTTTAATAAGGGATAAATGATTATTTCAAGAACAGCTCTGTATGTGGAAAGCTGCTCTGCTCAGGGCCAAATGGATCTCCCTGACATACTTGCTTTCCTGCAAGAAGGAGGTTTTTTCTCCTCTTCCTCCCTTTGTTCCCTCCTTGAAACACAGCACACCTGCTCCTAGGAGCAAGTATAAATGTAAAATGTAATGCAATATAGTGGATGCTCGGGTTGCGAATATGATCCGTGCGGGATGCACGTTTGCAACCCACAGCATTTGCAACCCGCAGTGGCACGTCTGCGCATGTGCGGGTTGCAACTCGGCACTTCTGTGCATGCGCAAAGATCAATTTAGCGCTTCTGTGCATGCGCGACCGCCGAAACCCAGAAGTAACTTGTTCTGGTACTTCTGGGTTTCGGCGGTCCGTAACCCAAGAAAACGCAACCTGAAGCGCCTGTAACCCGAGGTATGACTGTATGTGTATGTATAGTATGTAATCAAAAAACCAATAATGATTATCCTGGAAAAACAAAACAGCACATCTGGGGGAGCCTGGCTGCAACTCACAGAAGGTGGGAGCATTGAGGGAGGAATGGGTACAGAACGGAGTGTCATGCTGACTCTCACCATAAGCAGGTGTGTCTTTACACAACAATGTTTTGAAGCAGGCTTCCCTTGCAAGTCTGTATTAGCTACCTACCACCACCACCACCCCGGCCAAGAAAGCAATGGGACTGTTAAGCCCTGCTCAGTGTAGACCCACTGAAATCAATGGTCATAAGTTAGTCCTCCTCATTAACTTCAGTGAGTCCACTCTGAGTAGGACTGGCACTGAATACTGCCCATGGTGACCAAACCAAAAACAAATAGACAGGGAAGGCTGCTGTAGAGGAAGGGGGAAGTAGCAATGGCAGAGGTGGAAGGGACACCAAGAGTCATTTAGTCCAGCCCCCTGCGATGCAGAATGCAAATTTCCTTATGCGATTAACTGTTGCACCTTGTTGGATTAGGGAATGAACCAGAGAAGTCAGCCGGGGGTGTTTTTGTGAAACTGACACGCAGCCACTTGGCAAGGGGACATCACTAAGCCCAGGAAGCCCATTCACAAGCTCAGGCCGGGAATGAAGGTCCTGCCGCCAGCCGGGACCCCCCCTCTACCTCATTTGACTTCTCCCAGGCTCAGGAGCTTACGGCAAGCAAAGATGAAGGATTAAAACGATAAACCATCCCCATCATCATCATCATAAAACGCACCCTCTGAGCCTCTGGGGAGATTTCCGTGTCAAATGTGAGGCTGAGTGTTTCTGCCCCCACCCCCAAACTAAAATGCATTTTGCTTTGATAAAAATAATAACGAAAGCAAATCCCCACTACTGCTGCTTGCCTAGCATGGTGGCTGCTCCTGGGGAAAGCATTTCCCCTCTCCTCCTCCTCTCCCCACTTCAAAGGATTCTCTCTCTGGGTCCTTCTGGACACCTGCCTGCCCCCCACCCTTCTGGGCAAAACAGAGTGAGGACTCCCCCCCCCCCCCGCATTCAATAAGCGTGCAAATGCCTGGGTGGACAGACACGGCCCCTGCTCCCAGGATTTATAGTTGTCAGGCCATTTGGCAGGGAGAAGGAAAGGTCTCTTTGCCCCTTCTTCCCCTGGGGACGGCCAATGCTCCTGAGGCCCAGCTGCGGGAAAGAAAGTGTGGGGAGAGAGGACCGACAGGGCAGTTAATTCCAATTAACCAGCCAAGCTCAAAAGGGGAAGAGGGGAGGGGCGACTTGCAGACCCCACCCAAGCTGGAAGGAGACGGACACAAAGATCTCCTGCCTCCCTGGGAAGGAGGAACTATGCGGCCACCTCCCCCCCCGAAACCTCACAGACAGCCCTGCTGTGTCTGATCTGCTCCCCCATGAGGATTTTGCTCCACTCCACTTAGCACAGCAGAGCACTGAAATGGGGGCTCTGCCATTCCTATAGTTTTTGTCTATATAGTAACACACATACACCCCCCCCACAACCCGCCCACCCTACTCTCCCTCTCCACACACCCAGCCCCCCTGCAATGGAAAAATTAGTCCTGCTTACGGGGGGGCGGCGGCTGGGCAACCCTTGCTTTCATCTTATGAAGTCTGCAGACTCAACCCTCAACTGAGACGTTAAGCAAAATAAAAGTATCGTTTGCACACCTGCACGAGGCGCTTGACCCCATTCCCTTCCACTCAAAAGAGCACACGTGCAAGCTGTTCACCCCAGAAGACCTGCAGCAGGGATGGGGAAACTTTGTTTTTCGAAACCGGCCTGCAGATTTGCTTGGGAGGGCAGGCGTCGGTGGTGGCAGGCAGGGGCAGAACCCGGAAGTGGGGAGACTGGGCTGGGCTGCAGGATTGCAGCTCTGTGTCTCTCTGGGCTCCCCCAGGGCTCCCCTGCTCAGTGGAGGCCATTTGGGTGAAGGGCACACTGCCTCGCCACTCTTGGTCAGCCCACACCTGCCTCTCTTCTTACTTTCCAACTAGCCCAGGTACGTGGCCATGGCGGTCAGTCTCCTCCTTAGTCTCAGTGCCCTGCAGTCCAGGATGTTTCACTTGTGATGCTACAATGCTACAACTCTATGAGTGCTGCCCCTTGTGGACTCAAAGCTAGAATTAGCCAGCTCCACCTCTCATGAACTCTGGCTGCCTCCCTGCCTTTTGCCCAGAAAGTCCCAGCGGGCACCAGGCCTGCTCAGTCCAGCATTTGCCCCAACTTGCTTGCACAAATCTCCCAGGGAGGTGAGAAGATGCCTGGCCTTTACTGAGCCTTCGTTCTGGCTTGCTTTCGGGAACAGCTATACGAAAATGAAAATTTGTCCTGCATGAAAGAATGCAAGAAGAGCCCTGGATCTGGCCCGTGTCCCATCACTGAGCCCAGCATCCTGCTCTCGCAGGGGTCAGCCAGATTCCCGTGGGGAGACCACGAGAAGGATGTGAGCACAAAGGCAACTTTCCTCTCCTGCAGTTTCCAACAATTAGGATTCAGAAGCGTTTCCTGCCTCTGGGCCTGGAGGTAAAAGGTAGCCAGCAGGAGGCAGAACAAAGCCGTCAGGGTTAGTAGCCGTGGATGGTCACTTTCTGGTTTTTAAAGTATAAATATCTGCTGTGAAATGCTTTGGGAGGCAAGAATCTTATGATAACCCTGAGGAAGAGCTCAGTCAGTGAAGCATGAGACTTCTAACCTCAGGGTCAGGGATTTGAGCCCCACGTTGAGTGAAAGATCCCTGCACTGCAAGGGGTTGGACTAGATGACCCTTCTGCTCCCTTCCAACTCTACCATTCTAGGGTTCTATGAAATGCAGTAAGGTATTGTTTAGCACGGCAGGGGTTGGACTAGATGCCCCTTGGGGGACCCACAGTTCTATGAGTCTATGAATAAAGAACGCCAACAGAACCCAGCCAAGACTTGGTAAGGAAGAGAACGGGCACTCACAGCTTCTCACAGAGTCCAGCATCCCCTCCTTGCCAATGGCTTCCGCTTCCCACTGCGACTCCTTCATCTGGAGGAAAAGGAGAAGGAATAGAGGGAGGTGGGTTGTCTCCTCTGATCTCCATGAGGGCGCAAGAGGAGCCTGGCTGGATCAGAGCAAGGGTGCATCTAAGACCAGGATCATGTTTCTATCCAGGCCTCTGAGATGTCCATGAGGAGAACAGGAAGGCAACAGCTCTCCCCCCTGGAGTACCACACACACACACACACACACACACACACACACACACACACACAGCAACTAACATTGAGGGGTAGGTTGTTTCTGCATATGGAAACTCCACTTAGACAGCAGGGCTAGAGGAAGAATCCTGCTGGGTGAGACCCCAAAGTCCACAGGGGCCACTATTCTGCCCCACATGCAGCAGCCAGCCCAATGAGCCAGGAAGCCAGCAAGATTTTATTTATTTAAAGTATTTCAAAAGGACCTGCATATTCTTGAAGAAGAGTTTGGATTTGATATCCTGCTTTATCACTACCCGAAGGAGTCTCAAAGCAGCTAACAATCTCCTTTCCCTTCCTCCCCCACAACAAACACTCTGTGAGGTGAGTGGGGCTGAGAGACTTCAGAGAAGCGTGACTGGCCCAAGGTCACCCAGCAGCTGCATGTGGAGGAGCGGGGAAGTGAACCCGGTTCACCAGATTGCGAGTCCACCGCTCTTAGCCACTACACCACACTGGCTCTCTGAAGAAGGATGTGAAGGCAACAGTGCTTTCCTGCTCCCAATCCCTGGCTCCTTCCTCCTTCCAGAGCTGTCAGCCAATGGCCTGCTGCCTCTGAACACGCAAAGGAATGGGCTCCGGAATTGGATCTCCAGAAGGGGACAGGTAGGGCGCAGGTGGCCCTCTGGGGACACCCAACTCCCACCAGCTAACAAGGCGAATGTCAGGGGTTGTGGGAGTCTGGCGTTGCCTGGAGGGCCCACAGCCCCCTCCCCCTGCGCCAGGCCAAGAGGGGCTTCCAAGGAGGCCCCTTCTTCCAAAGGCAAGGAGCTTCTCTGGGAAGCGAGCCCAGGGACCAAGCACATGCCAGGCAGGAACGGAGCCCCAAAGGCCACCTCGCTCCCACAGCACGGATTCTGCAAAGGATGCTTTACTTGAGATTCCAGCATTAGGAGGGGTCTTCCAACTCTATGGCACTTAAGAGCCTACAGTGACTCAGCCAATCTTCAGAAAATATTATCTTTGCTTTGAGGTTGGGTTTGTGTTGCTTTTAAAATCAATTAAGCAGTGTATAAACCTTGTGAAACAATAAACCACCCAAATCTATTTTTCCATGCCCTGCCCCAGCCAAGCCTCCTCTGCCAGCCCCGTGATGCCCAGACGTGCCCTCACTGCAGCCCCCACAGAACGCAAAGTGCCCTCCTGTACCTTGATCTGCTCTTTCAGGTATTCCGCTCGGCCCATCAGTGTCTGGATCTGCAAACAGTCATTCACTCAGTCAGATTAGGAGGGAAGAAGGAGCCCCAGTTCAAAGCAGGGTCACGCAGGAAGGCAAACCACATGGGAACCCTCCTGCACGGCACCTCGAATCCCACGGAAGAAAAGGTGGGGCACCATACATATAACAATTCCTTCTACAGTGGTGCCTCGCAAGACGAATGCCTCGCAAGACGAAAAACGTGCAAGACGAAAGAGTTTTCCGTTTTTTGAGTCGTTCCGCAAGACGAATTTCCCTATGGGCTTGCTTCGCAAGACGAAATGTCTTGCGAGTTCGTTTCCTTTTTCTTAAAGCCGCTAAGCCGCTAATAGGGTTGCTTTGCAAGACGAAAAAACCGCAAGACGAAGAGACTCGCGGAACAGATTAATTTCGTCTTGCGAGGCACCACTGTATTTCCAATGTCCACGCTGTGAGTGCCAATCATTTATGTAGCCAAACTGGCACTAATCGCGAGGAACTGTGGCAGCAGGCTTCCCCAAGGCTTGCAGAAGTATAAAAGCGGGGCAAACATGCCCTGATGGTGGGGAACCCCAAAAAAGCTCAACAGGGGGCTCAGAAGTGACAGATTGCTGACTGAAGTTTGCAGGGGGTAGAATGGAGCGGCTAGAATCTTAGACCGGGAGTGTCCCACGCTGCAACATTTTACTGCAGGTTCACAACAGCTGAGCCACGTCTATTCTGCCGCCTGCACCCTTTAGTGCCCCCTGCTGGGCACCCTGGCTCCCCAAATACATCCTGCAGGGCTCCCCCACTTCTAAATAACAGCAGCAGCAAAGGGACCAATCACAGCTCCAGGGACCAGGTGGATACAGACCTCAGCATGCAGCAACTCCCGTCTCCTTCCCGCAGGCTCAGCTGGAGGCAGGAAGGAAAGAAAACCATATAATATGATTTGTGCTGTAATTGTGATGTTTAGCATGTTTTTGCTCGTGGTGTTTTATGGATTGTAGTTGCTTTGCTGATGATTTGTTAAGTCTTTAATATGACTTACGTTGTACATGGTAAGCTACTTTGGGATTTGACTGAATGGAAAGTGGCAGAGAAGTGCAATCGATCAATCAATCAATCCTGGAAGGTGGGGTTAGACTGCACAGGAGACCTTACACAGCCCTCTCTGGCTTAGCCCCAGGCTCTCTGAAGGACTGTCTTCTCCCACATGTAGCCTGGCCCAGAGATCTCTGGTAGAGGCCCTTCTCTCGTCGTCGTCCCCTGGCACGCTTGGTGGGGACATGGGAAAGGGCCTTCTTGGTGGTGGCTGCTGCCAGACAACATTGGAACTCCTTCCCTAGAGGAGCCGGATTGGCTCCCTCCTTGATGTCCTCCCGCCAGCAGGTGAAAATAGTTTTATTCCTGCAGGCTTTGGGGAACGGAATCCTTATTTAAAGGAAAGGGCTTTTACTAGAGCAGGGTTGGTTTTGCTACCTGTATTAAAGGTAACCATTAGGTTCAGTCGTGGTCAACTCTGGAGTTGCGGCGCTCATCTCGCTTTACTGGCTGAGGGAGCCAGCGTACAGCATGTGGCCAGCATGACTAAGCTGCTTCTGGCAAACCAGAGCAGCGCACGGAAATGCCATTTACCTTCCCGCTGGAGCGGTACCTATTTATCTACTTGCACTTTTTGCTGTGCTTTCAAACTGTTAGGTTGGCAGGAGCAGGGACCGAGCAACGGGAGCTCACCCCGTCGCGGGGATTTGAACCACTGACCTTCTGATCGGCAAGTCCTAGGCTGTGTGGTTTAACCCACAGCGCCACCCGCGTCCCTTGCTACCTGTATTACACCCCCGCTAAGCCCCCACCCACCACAAGCTGCCCCCTCCTTACCAGCTAACATGAGCAGCAGCTCCCCCAGGCTCTGCTGGTAGAGATCAAGGGTTTCGCCGTCATCTTTGCCCTCCTCCTCCTGGAAGAGAAACACAGAGCAGCTCCGTCAGGCCTCAGTGCTCAAAAAGGAGCAAACAGCCGCCTTCCCCCTAACAAATGTAATGCAAGAACTGGATCAGGCCAGTGGGGGCCCATCTATTCCAGCACCCTGCTCTCGCCCTGGTCAGCCAGATGTCTGTGGGAAATGCGCAAGCAGGAATCATGCACAGGAGCAGCCCTCTCCCCTCCTGTGGGTTCCAGCCACTGAGACTCATAAGCATCGCTGCCTCTGACCGTGGAGGCAGCAGCCATCAATAGCCCTCTCCTCCATGCCGCCCCTCCCCAGGGACAGGTACACTCCCTTGTCTCCAAGGACGGGGGAGGCAATGCAATGTTAGACTCCAGTTTTCATTTCAGGACAGAGGTTGGGGGTCAATGACAAATCAGCAACTCTCTGCTCCCCTCTGGTGACTGACCTTAGCAACAGCGGCCGACGCCACCTCCAGAGCAGCGTAGAGGCGAGGCTTATCCCTGGACATCTCTGCAGAAAAAATAAATTAAATTAAAAGGGGTGCGAGTATTGGAAGACACAAGATTTACCCACACTGGAAGAATGGCAGATGAAGGTGATGGACTACATGGAACTGGCAGAAATGACTGGCAGAATCCGAGACCAGGGAGAAGAGTTGGTGGAAGAAGATTGGAAGAAATTTAAAGACTATTTGCAGAAATACTGTAAAATTAATGAATGTTAAAGGGACGTTGGATTGAAAATAAGCGGTATTGGTAAAAAGATTAACAAGAATATGTAAATATGGATTGCTAATGGTTGGAAATATATAGCTATAAATAGGTTAAGATATTAAGTAAAGATAAATGATGGAGGGTAAGGATTTGCTGAATTAACTATTTGAACTGGAATACAAAAAGGGAGGTGAGAGGAGGTCGTGGAAATTAGTGAAAGAAAGATAAGATATTCAAATTGGACTGTGTTTTAAATGGTTTTTGTTTTGTTTTGTTAGTTGTATGTTAGTGTTTTGTAGTTTTTAGTTTTTTTTTTCTTTTGACGTATTGTATTGTATTGTATTGTATTGTATTGTATTATTGTATGTTTTTTCTTTTTTGGTTTTTTGTAGTGTTGTGTTTAATTTGTTGGAAAACTAATAAATATTATTATAAAAAAGGGGTGCGACCCAGCATGTGCAAGGCCAAGCGGTATCCAGATGCAACAAAGCAAGGTGGTAGAGTCCTGTGAGGATGGAGCAGGCTGTACCACTTCGGGCTGCAAGCAGAGGAGAGGGCAGCACTTTCGAAACTTCTGCAAGTCACAACAGCCCCACAAACACACCCGCCTGCAAGTAAAAAACCTAACAGGAAGAGGTTCCAGTCCAGTTGCCTGCTCACTGGTGTGGTCCTGGTTTGCTATACTACTTCATATTTCAAAGAAAATCTCTAAGTAGTTGGCAACACGGTTAAGCCACAGGTTGCCTCAACTTGCCCATCTGTAAAATGAGACCAGCAGCTGTGTGTCCTACAAGAAGGATGAGACCAGGGTTGGAGGTGCCTGCAAGTGAGAGTGCAACAAGAGGAGGTAAGCAAACAACGCAATGAGCACATGCAGTTAAGAGACTGGAAAGGGAAGGCTTCTTAGGTGTTAGAAACAGCAGCAAAATATGCTGGTTTTCCTTGGAAAGGAAATTCCCGATGGCCATAGCATAGGTGGGACTCTGCTACTAAAGCATGTATGTAAAGACAAAAGGCATTCACAGACTGACTTTGGAAAGCATTCCCTAGTGTCGCAGGAACCCCCCCCCCCCAAATCATTCAGTTTGTACAAACTTCACACACACTCACACACTACATACGCTATGCTTCTGTTATAAATTCATAGAAAATCAACCATACATCGGATTTCCACTGTTCCACTTTTTTACTCCATGAAGGAAGGACTACAAAATGGGGAAGGTTTGATACAGGGCAGCCATAATCTCTTGAGCATACCAGCACATCCACAGGAGCCCTGCCCAGTTGCTATGCCAACCCTAAATGGTCCTAGACAGAAGACCATCCAGATCACAAAGAACTTGCATATGGGAGTGGATTCAGCCACTCAGCACGGACTGGAACAAAGGACAATAATCAGCTCTTCCCTCTGGGGTTAGGAAACTGCAAACTCCCCTCTGTCGCCTGGAAAGTACTCATGGGGAGGGCGAAAGGGGGAACCAGCCAGGTGACAGGACACTCAGGTTACCACCACAACTCCTCCCTCAACCCCTCCTTTCTGTGATGTATGTATGATGTTTCTGGGGGTGGTCTTGATCTACAGGGTGGCAATTTCAAAAGTCTTTATAAGACCTTGCACACCATTTTTCTGGGTCTTCCCTCTCTTCTGCAAGTGAGGGGAGCACCCTGTTGCAACAGTTCAATAAAGGCCAAGCCTACAGGCTGCTGTTTTGCTCCAAGTTATCCTGGTTGGTGTCTTTGTTTTTGTCCAAGGGAGCCCTCGGATTTTTCCGTTAACACTAGTAGCCCATAAAACTTTCAGAGAAGAGAGCACAGGAATGGGAGAAGTACGCCCTCCCCAACTCCCATCAGCCCCGCCAGCATGAACAATGATCAGGGATGATGGGAGTTGGAGTCTAGAAACATATCTGGAAGCCTCTTCCTTCCCTTAACCCCAATCCCCGACTGAAAGGAAGCCCAGCTACCTACCGCTGAATTTACTACTTATTTCCGCTTAACCTCGCCTCCATCTCGCTCCCCACAACTTTGGTTGTCTTCCCCATGCCAAATTTTAAACTGCAAGCTCCACGGGGGGGGGGGGAGGGACTTTGCTCTTCTTCTTTTTACATGTGATGCACACGTGGGGCATTATCGTCACATGTAGCAGGTGAGGGAACCTTTGGCCTTCCAGATGTTGTTGAGCTACAACTCTAATTATCCCTGGCCATGGCTGGGCCTAGCTGCAGCTGACGGGAGTTGCAGCTCAGCAACATTTGCAGGGTCAAATATTCCCTGCACCTGATATCTACTGATAGCGACCTCAATTTTTTCACTGCCAGTTCTCATCAGCTGAAACAACAGCAGCTGTGCCAAGGAGGGGGAACCGGCAGGCTGGTGCGAATCCTCAGATTCCTGCAGGAGTATATAAAATAAACCTTTGGGAAAAGGAAACCCCATTCACAGCCCAGCAGGAACCGAATACGTTCAGCGGACACAAAATATTGACTTGGGGTGGAGGAGAGAAAACTTGGCTGCAGGAAGAACAGACTGGAGTACAAGGCTGAGGATTGGGAACAGGAACACTCTGCAGTGACCTTGGACTTTAAATCCCTTCTCTGCTTACACCTTTAAGAAGGGAGAGCCTATCCTCCTCCCCCACAGACACACATATAAGACAATGATTTCACTCCCTAATAGAAAACGCACAGAGAAACGCAAGAAAACTTGGATGCAATTATCTAAGGTGAGAAAACACTGAACTGATGTCCGTTTTTCATAAATAATTTGACTGGCAATAATAACTCTTGGAAATCCTTATTTCTAGACGCATGTCGAATAAGAAACATAAAAGAATTAAATGATACAGACTTCCAACAGATTTATAGTCGTCAAAAAACCGAGGTATGGAACCAAATATCATGATATGTGTTAACATACTTTAGAATGTATATAATTTATTATATTTATGATCTATGGAGAGAAGCACCTTGATCTATCTTGACATATTTTTTGATATTACCAGCTGAAGAAGGAGTGTACTCCGAAACAGGGCCCTGTCCTGGTCACCACTACTGAGTCGTACATCTGATTCACACTCCGGATACTCCTTTTTGGCCCCATTTGATCCTTTATTCTTTACTCTTTATTCTGATTTTATACAATATGGACTCTTTTTGACTGCTATTGAGACTTGTATAAAACAATTGTTGTGTACTGGTATTTCATGTACCTTTGTACTATATCACTGTGTATTTGAAACTCATTATTTCTGTACTTAAACGTTGTATCCCAACTTACCATTACTTTAAAACTATCGTACTTACACGGTGTGTTTAATTTACTACTAGCTTCAAACTGTTATTCTTAGCAGAATATACACGTTTTTCTTTTCAACTCTTGAGTAGGAATTATTCCTTATATTGAAACTTTTGGCCAGAGTTCTTGATATATCCTTTTCAGTTTTTTATGCTGAGTCTGACCATTGCTCCATCCAGTTCAGTATTATCTACTGACCAGCAGCAATGACTCTCCAGGATTTCAGGCACTGACTTGCCATTGAGCTATCAGGCCTTTTTTATTTTTTGACGTTAATTTTTTATTTCCAAAACCGAAAAAAGAAAAATTACAAACATCAAACTCAACATCCATATTCATTTTCTAATATAAACCTATTACATAATTAACTAAATTAAAATATAGCTAATTACCGGTACTCTAAACTTCTCTTTGCTGTAAACAACTACAACACAGTTAGAAATTTTATATTAAAGCTTTTATATTATAAATTTCAAATTCCCCTATACCCCCCGTTCCCCTTCACCCACGTGTGATCTCTTTTTTTCTTCTTCTTCTGTCTTGTCATAATTTAATCACTGTTCAGCTGATTCTTTTATTAATCCCTTGCTTACCCCTGCACGTTTTACACGTTATCTATTAATATTCCAGTTCCAGAACCATATTTTTTCATATATTCCTGAAGTGAAGGAGCTATCGGGCCTTTTGGTTTGACTCCTATTTCCTAACAAAAACATGTTGCAAAGTGCAGAGTGCTCTGGGCTGCTGTTCTCAAAAACAAGACCCCTGCCCCCCGCCCCCTGTGCCCCACTCGGCTCTCTGCTCTGGAAATTACCTTTCAAGATGTCCCTGGCAGGGCAGCCCTGCTGAAGGAGGGCCTTGTTGTTGGAAGCAACCAGTGCTTTGAGCTGCTCCGCTCGGGAAATGTATTCGCTCACCTAAGCCCAAGGAAACAACACGACACCGTCATGAAATTTCATTCTCAGAGGTGCAAGAGAAAATCAGGCATTGCCAGGGCCTTCTTGTTTGTGGCACCAGCCCTGCGGCTCCCAGCCACGAAAGCTATCTTCTACCTTCACTGCCCGAGCCAGCCTGCTCCTGGGAGCCAGTTGCTGGGAGCCACAAGCAGGGAGAGGTGCTGCTGGGCTCAGGTCCAGGTTGGGGGCTTCTGGCAGGTCACTGCAAGAAGATGATTCTGGACTAGATGGACCACTGGCCGGATCCAGCATAAGGGATCTGCTTATGTCCTGTTGGTGTGACATCTCAGGAAGGCCTGCAAGCCTGGGCCTTGACAGGGATTCCAAGGCATCAGACTGAATTCCAGCTCTTCTGAGCAGCCCTTGGGCTAAGTCGGTCAAAATGAGAACAAATCTCCGCCTGTCATGGGCTCCGCCTACCGTTGACCGCCCAGCCTTCTGCCCAATGAGCACCAGCCGCCACTGCTCTGCTCCAATGCATTGGCTGAACCCTGACCATGACCCCATGCACCCACCCAATATTTACAGTTCGGCCCAAAGGTGCCCCAATTCACAGCTTTCCCACTGGTTGAAAAGGAGGACTGACCTTGGATCGGATCGCCTCCTTCCTGCGGACATCGACTTCGTCTGAGGGTGGCAAGACAGAGCCAGGTTAGGGAGAAGGGGAAAGTCCATGGAGTGAGCGAAGAAAATGGGAAACTGTCCCAGTACAACTCCCTGTCTTCCATCGTCAGCTCCGAGCTGCATCAGGGAGACGGACGGACATCAACCAGCCTCCGTGTCTGAAGGGGGTTGGAGTAGGCAAAGCAAGCAGAAGCCCCTCCCCCCTCCTGCTCAGAGCAGAGTCCCTCCTCCCAGACTCAGAGATGGAGAGACTCCCCCATGTTTCAGAGGCCTTGCAAAGATCCTGGGGAGGGGAACTGTAGGAGTATACATGTCCAGAGTGTGGGGATCAGATGGGATTACTATGAGGAATTATAAAATATGCATCAAGCCATTGTGTCTGCTATGAAAGCATGGCGTTGACTGGGTTCGATTCATTGA
This sequence comes from Podarcis bocagei, assembly GCF_964188305.1. Taxonomy (NCBI): domain Eukaryota; kingdom Metazoa; phylum Chordata; class Lepidosauria; order Squamata; family Lacertidae; genus Podarcis; species Podarcis bocagei. The sequence goes on from NC_138134.1 coordinate 6,653,052, forward strand.
CAATAATTTCTGATCAAATCCCACAACCCTCTGCATCTCTGGCCATTTCCTCTACTGTCCATTTCTCTCTGCTTGACAAGTCACGTACACAGCCCAGTTGCCAGTTGCTTCATCAGGCATCCTGAGCCATAAAACATAGTAGGCAGTTTCTTTGATGTAGCTATTGTTAGTTTTGTTAATCTTAGGATCAGGAAGAGTTCACAAGGAGATGGTAAATACTGTTTACTCCTGTTTATGACCTTCCTAAAAGCATTCCTCTTCACTTGCTATTTTATTTACTCTGGGTTACTATGCATGCTCAAGTAGGAAATAGTTTCTTTGTAGTTAAAAGAATTTCTTCTGATCTAACTTTGTTCCATGTGGGGGTTTTTTTGAAATGCTCAGAGGAAATCTGATTGGTTCTTACGAACACTGTGTAAAAGTTATTTTGTGAATAAAACGACCTGGGCAGGAGGGTGGGCAGGAATTCTTATTATACGCACTCCTCCCAGAGCCTTGCTGGTTCAAGCCTCTGTGTGTATTTTCATTATCAGAGTCTAATGCTTCCTTTGCTTTGGGAACGCCTCAACACTCTGGACATGTGCACTCCTACAGGGAATTCCTGGAGACAGCTCACTTCTGGCTAGCCAGCCGGGTCAGCCCCTTGCCCATCTCCCCTGAACCACTATCCTATGTCATGGGTCCTGCCCCATGGAAATGGTCAAGGATGGGGCATAAGACCACACCTGTCTTCCTCCTTCTTCCCCTTTGAAATAATTTCATTTTAGGTCCTAACGGGATTAAGACGGATGGAGGTCTCTGATGCGTCCTGCTTGCCTACGAAGGACAGAAGAGGAGGAAGGCAGGGCCAGGAATGCAACCTGCTGTGGGCAAGAACTTGCCCCTCTTAGAAGTGGACTTTGGGTTTAAAAGGAATTCAATAAAAAGAATTTTAAAAAAAAGAAGTGGGCTTTGGGACAGGCAACACACGCAGCTCCAGATATGAAAACAGATATGCTGTTCTCATTTAATTTATTTCATAAAATGTATATACAGTGGTACCTCGGGTTACATACGCTTCAGGTTACATATGCTTCAGGTTACAAACTCCGCTAACCCAGAAATATTACCTCGGGTTAAGAACTTTGCTTCAGGATGAGAACAGAAATCGTGCTCCGGCAGCGCGGCAGCAGCAGGAGGCCCCATTAATTAAAGTGGTGCTTCAGGTTAAGAACAGTTTCAGGTTAAGAATGGACCTCCGGAATGAATTAAGTATGTAATCAGAGGTACCACTGTACTGCTTGATTGTAAAAAGCAAAACAAAACAAAAAACTCAAAGGAGTTTACAAAAAAGGTGATAAAATGACCAATAAGAACATTTAACAATAATTTAAAACTTTCAAAAAATTAAAATCAACAATAAACTAAACCCAGATTTACTTGCACCACCTTTCTAAGCATCTGGGCAGCCTTGTCTAAACAAGAATGTTTCTAGCAGGTGCCGAAAAGAGTACACTGAAGGCAGTGAGTTCCAAAGTGTAGGAGTTGCCACCATAAAAAGTTCAATTTATTACAAATATGGAATGGGAATTTTGTGGCCCCTGTAACAAAGCTGCTTCTGCCAATCTAAGCAGCCGAGCGGCAATTGTGGGGCAAGGCAGTTTCGCAATGAGGGGAACAAAAAAAGCCTCTGGGCCACTCACAGCGCAAGGCGGGGACGAAGTACTCCAGGGCCCTGCTGTAGAGGGAGAGGGCGGCAGCAGCGTCGCCTTCCTGGTCCTTCTTTATCGCTTCCGTCACGAGAGACGACTGCAAAGGGAAGAGATACAGAATGGAGAAAAGCGGGAGAGGAGGAATGGAAGAGGGGAATTGGTTCAATGACCAAGCGCAGGGTCAGCTTGGGCCAAGCGGAGGATGGAAAACCTTAGGCCTGGGGGCCACATGTGGCCCTCCAAGCCTCTCCATCAGGCTCTCAGGGCCCTCTCCAGGCCACCCCACTCCCTGGTCCTGCCCCACACTCTCCCCATGCTTCTGCTTGGCTGGAAAGCGTCCTTGGACTTGGAGCTGACGCCTCTTGCTTGCCTGGATAGAGAGGTGTGTAAAATAACAGGTGAATTCAGGTGTGAGCCAAAGCCGAGGGTCCCACCTGCTGCCTACTGCCAGCATGCGGCCCCTGGAAAGCTGCCCAGAAGGCAATGTGGCCCTCGGGCCCCCTTCCCCTGTGTTAAGTGTCTGGAGGAGGGAATTGTACAGCTGCGTCCCTCTGCGTTCAGGAACTCTTGCCTCTGAGAATCAGCATTCTCAGCAAGATCTTGCCCCCAAAGAGAGACAGGGAGCAATGTTTGGGCTGATGGGGAAATGGACCCATTTCTATGCCCACATTCAGAAGACGGTTCCCCTCTATGTCGCCAGATGGCTGCCCTCATGCCTACAGAGGAGAGGGCAGCCCCCCACCTCACCAGCTCCAGTACCCAACTGGTAACCCAGACCCACATCCTGCAAATCCCCCCCCCCTTGCAGGCTCTCTCTAGCCCTCTTACCGCTTTGCCCAGGCTCTCCAAGCCAGGCATGTGCTCCATGTCCACAAAGGGGTGGGCAAAGAACTCCTGGAAAGAGAGGCGCTGCTGGGGGTCCCTCTTCAGCAGGCGCTGGAGGAGGTCCCGGCACTCCAGCGAGAGGCGGGGGCGGCTGGGGAGCTGTGGGGGGCAAGGCAGAAGGCTGAGACACAGGTAGAGAAGCTCCCAACCTCACCTCACCTCGGGGCACCGGCAGCACTGAGCTGGAAACGGGACGGGGGAAGCAATCCCTTCCTGGACGCAGGAGTGCCACACAAAGGATTGTGGGCCCACTGGCACACGGTGGTACTTTCATAGCCACGAGGCTCTCTCGAGAGAGTAACGTGTATTTTCCAAAGGAGAAAAGCAAGGTGCTTGCCCCAAGGAGCTTACAGTCTAATCCAGGCAGTGGGATTCCCTAGGGGGACCCTGGAGGTGTAAATGACTGCCAGATTTGTTGAATTAATTAAACTAAACTGTTTTAATTGGATTTTAGATATATGTGCAATTAATGATCACTGGCTTGAATTTTCTTGTATTATTACGTTCCTTAGTGGGTCATGCAAACGGCTATTCTGAATTCTGCTTTGTATAGGGTCGGGGGCACTGGGGGTGAGTCTGTGGAATCAAGGGGGGGAGGGAGTGGTCCCAAAAAGTCTGAGGACCAATTAGGGGCAGGGGGAGGCAGAACCCCCCACACTCTGCCTGACAGCAGTCCCCCTCTTGCCACTGCCCTGTGTCTGGATTGAACCAGGCCAAGCCACTGAATGACGTTTTTGAGATGATCAGACCAAGTTACATTAATCTCTGCCTGCAAACTGAACCCTACAGGTGTGTCAAGTTGGACCAATCTTGGCAGGACGTTGGAAGAACTGTGATGGGAATCTTCAAATAGCTGGTGGTGGTGGAGTTGGGGTCAGGATGGCAGGGCAGGGAAAGGAACCACCTCCTTTCAGTCCCTCCCCAGGACTGCACAAATAGCAACACCCCCAGGAGCCACGAGGTTACCTCGATGGGTTGGTTGCTGCGGATCTTCTCCTCCAGCTCAGTAAACGACTTGGAGGCAAAAGGTGGCCGGCCAAACACAGCCTCTGAGAAGGGAAATAAGCCCCCATCCCCAAATAAGACAGGGAGCCACATGTGTGTCGCATGCTCGGCTGAATCACCACCACCCAGCAGCCCCAATGCTCAGCAATGCTCAACTGTCACAAGAACCCAAGACAGTCTCCGATGGAGAGGGGAAAAGGCCATTGTGATGAGTAGCCATGGATACCAGAGTCAGCTTTACAGTTATTGACACCAGCATCCACGAAAAATGGAAGTGATTGGGGCCAGTGAAGGCAGGAAGGGGCCTAGTCAGAAACTGGGCAGGGAGGCGGATGTAGGATTAGGCAAGAGCAACCGCAGAGCATGCACTCCCCAGGCAGAACTAGACGCTTGCTTCTCTCCCTTTTAAAAATGAGCTAGGTTTCTAGCCCTCAATGCTGGCAAAGGGGGAATAAAGAACCCTGATACAGGCAGGGCTTTGTATACCCTGGACTTCAAAAGAACAATCGAAATTCCAGCCCATCGGAGATCACAGCTACACGCAGCACTTTCTGCCATTTTATTCCCATTACACCTTATCCAAACATAAGAATATGCAATGTGTAGGTTTTTTAGAATAGGTATTTCCATCTCCGTTAGAGGTTTTTAAGCAGAGGTCAGACGGCCACCTGTCAGGGATTCTATGATTCCTGCACTACAGGGGGTTGGGCTAGATGACCCTTGGGGGTCCCTTCCAGCTCCATAATTCTGTGAGTGTATTATTCAGTCCTCCCAATTCATTTTGCGCAGCCTCTCAGCTCCAGCATGGAGCTTAGCCAGCGCCTGGGAAGTCAAGACGGAGCCCAAACCTCCCCTCAAAACTGAAGGATGGACTTACCGTAGAGAATCACCCCCACGGACCACAAATCCACGCGGGCGTCATATTGCCGGTTGCACACCATCTCGGGAGCCATGTAGAGTGGAGAGCCCCTCAGCACGTGCTTCTCATCCCTTGGGGACATGTGCTGGGCAAATCCAAAATCTGGCAGGGAGGGGGGAGGGGGAAGGTGACCCAGAAAAACGGTCATCGGGCATGACATAGTAACCTTGCAGTTATCAACTGGCCTGGTATCCACAGGCAACCAGAAATCCCACACTGGGGATTGAGCAGGCTGGTGAAAATCTCCCTAGGATTTTCTGCTGGCTGCAGAGTGGGGAAAGCTAGCCCTAATCAGGCCCATTGTAAAGGTAAAGGGACCCCTGACCATTAGGTCGAGTCGTGGCTGACTCTGGGGTTGCAGCGCTCATCTCGCTTTATTGGCCAAGGGAGCCGGCTTACAGCTTCCGGGTCATGTGGCCAGCATGACTAAGCCGCTTCTGGCGAACCAGAGTAGCGCATGGAAACGCCGTTTACCTTCCTGCCAGAGCGGTACCTATTTATCTACTTGCACTTGACGTGCTTTCGAACTGCTAGGCTGGCAGGAGCAGGGACCGAGCAACAGGAGCTCACCCCGTCGCAGGGATTTAAACTGCTGACCTTCTGATTGGCAAGTCCTAGGCTCAGTGGTTTAGACCACAGCACCACCCACGTCCCATTGTACGTTACAGTTATCAGCGACTGTATTGCTATAGCTTTCTACTTTGTTGTATTTGGTATTTTTAATTTTTTATCATTACAGTGGTACCTTGGGTTACATATACTTCAGGTTACATACGCTTCAGGTTACAGACTCCGTTAACCCAGGAATAGTACCTCAGGCTAAGAACTTTGCTTCAGGATGAGAACAGAAATTGCGCTGCGGCAGCGCAGCAGGCCCCTTTAGCTAAAGTGGTACCTCAGGTTAAGAACAGTTTCAGGTTAAGAATGGACCTCCAGAATGAATTAAGTTCTTAACCCGAGGTACCACTGTATCTATTATGATTTATCCTAACTATTTCTATACATTAAAAATATCTCCAAAAGGTGTACAGAAATAGCTAAAGCGGGCACAGGGAACCTCTGACCCTCTGTGTGGCTATAATACTAGCCATTGGGATTGACTGGTTGAAATAAAAGATTGGCACATGAACGAGAACAATAATGTGTAGGGAGAGGAGCACCTGAGTCTGCTGGCCTGAAAGCCCGAAAGAAGCCCCCCTGAGCCTGGGGGGCAAGCCCTGCCCCACACCAACCTGCCAGTTTGAGGTGAGGCTTATCCAAGGAGCTCAGCAGGATGTTCTGAGGCTTCAGATCCAAGTGGGAAATATTCTTGTCATGGAGGAACTTTAAGGCACAGGCTGTTGGGACAAACAGGAAAGAGCAGTGGTGTTGCAGGCGGCAGGGGACTGTCAAGGCATCCCTCTCCAGCCAGCAGTCTCCTTCCCCAAAAAACAGACTCCTCTGCCTCCAAGATTTCCTTTCCTTTCTCTGGCACAGAGATAGGGGAGAAAATGCAACTGCCTCCTTCCACAAATCTCGAGCCAAGATGTAAAGGGAAACACAGCGATCCTTTGAAAATCCACACTTCTCTGCATTTTGCAACATGGTTCTCCAACCAAATAAAGTTTGCAGGCAGTTTGAGCCGCACCCACAAATGGATGTTTTCTCTTTGGAAATGGTTTTGCCGTTCTGCAAATGAAATAGCTCTGTTTGTGAGCACAGTATGAATCCAAACCCCATGGCTGAGATTTTTTAAAGTGGAGATGCCAGGAATTAACCCTGGGACTTCCTGCGCACAAACAGTATGCTCTACCTATGAGCTCCACCCCCAAATTATTTTCCTTTCCCCTCCAACTCCTTACCCAATTGCTGTAGGAAAATGCGAGCCACCTTTTCCGGCAGGATCCTCCGTGCATGGATAAAGCGAGACAGGTCACCCCCAGCACAAAATTCCATGATCAGGTAGATGTAGTCCTTGTTCCACTGAAAGGCAAACAGGCGCTATCAGGCTTCTAGAAAGACAAACCCTGTCCTATCTCCACCAAGTTCATTCCTCTGCCTGCAAGTTCCTAGTCCTTATGAATGCAAACACAAATGTGGAAGCAGCTGGGTGATGCCATTAAGTGCAATCCTATGCACAGCAACCTGGGAATATGCCCTATTGAAAACTCAGGAATTTACTTTTGAGTAAGCATGAATAGAATTGCACTGTCAATCTCAAGAGTCAGCAAAGTGGGTGCCTCAAACCAGTATTAACACATAAATGGCTTAAATTTTTCAGAGCATCTATCACCTTTGCTACGTGTCTCGTCTACTGCAATCCTCAGGAAGGAGGCGACACACAGCAAGGATTCTTGTGGCTCATGGAACTCCCCCACCAGGAGACATTCAGTTTACCCCCATAGTAGACACATGCAAACAAAGGGCAGAGACATTTTTTATTTTCCAGGTGTGAGGACCATAATTGGAATTGACTTTTGGAGGTGGTATTAAAGGTAATAACTTTTGCTAAGTTAGCTTCACCAGGGTGGCTTTGCACTCTGCATTTGAAGCAATATCCTACCACTTTAAACAGTCGTGGTTTCCCTCTCCCACCCACCCCCCTGCAATCCTGGGAACTGTAGTTTAAGGGGCGCTAAGTGTTGTTAAAAAGGTAAAGGTACCCCTGACCGTTAGGTCCAGTCGTGGACGACTCTGGGGTTGCATGCTCATCTTGCTTTGCTGGCCAAGGGAGCTGGCATTTGTCCGCAGACAGCTTCCAGGTCATGTGGCCAGAATGACTAAGCCACTTGTGGCGAACCAGAGCAGGACACAGAAACGCCATTTACCTTCCTGCTGGAGCGGTGCCTATTTATCTACTTGCACTTTGATGTGCTTTTGAACTGCTAGGTGGGCAGGAGCAGGGACCGAGCAACCGGAGCTCACCCCATCGCGGGGATTCGAACTGCCGACCTTCTGATCGGCAAGCCCTAGGCTCAGTGGTTTAGACCACAGCGCCACCTGCACCCCGTTGTTAGGAGACCCCTATTCCTCTCTTGGAGCTACAATTCCCAGAGGTCGGTTGTTAAACCAAGATAAGGACTGCCTTCTGTTTCAGCCTTTAAGCACCTGCTGAAATCTTTGCTATTCTGCCAGGCTCATGCATGAAATTCAGAATATATCTTTCCATAATAGTTAGTTGAGAGTCTCTGATTTCATATTTTTCATGTGTTTTTCTTATATAGTGAGATTATTGTAAACTGCTTTGGTATTGTTTTCTGTATGATATGGTGGTACATAAATCTCAGCAACATCCAGAGCGCCAAAGGTTCCCCACCTTATCGGATGAGTCACACATCTGAGGAATAAAAGCTCCCCCGTTTTCCAGCTGGAGGCTCCAGAGTCCTCCTGGCTGACACCCCAGCCCAGCCCGGTCTCCCCACCTGGAAGTCCTTCAGCTCCACAATGTGCGGATGGCGGATGGTCTTGAGGATCTCGATTTCTGTCAAGAGGTTCTCCACAGACGCCTTGTTCAAGCTCTTCTTGCTGACGCACTTGATGGCCACGACCTCCCGGACGTCCTTCTAGCCAGGAAAAGAACACGCAACACCACACAAACGAACGTCAGCAACACAAGCACCTGACGGTGGAAATCTCAGGGAAGGTCTTGCGAGGTCCAGGGAAGTTGCTGTGGAGATGGGCATTCCTTCAGATCAGGAGAGGGAATGTCTTTTCCACATCAGGGGCCGCCTTCCCTTCTGAAGAGGCTTCTGGAGGCCACGGGCCACTGATGGGCAAGGCCAGAGGCCAAAGCGGGCAGAGCAACAAACACAGGTTTGTGTGACAGGGCAGTTTCTACATTCCCTTGATCTTCACTCTCCACCCAAGGGAGCAAGAGGTACAAGGACGCTCACTCCAGGCAGGTGAAAACATTTAAGGAGGGGGCTAGGGCTGGGGGCTGGAGGAAGCCCTTAAGCCTGAAGGGCCATATCTGAGTGCTGAGAGCACGACAGGCTGGAGAAGAGAATATCTTGGGGCAGAAATTGGGATATCAACTGAGATCAGGACAGGATCACAGCAAATACTTAAAAGACTGCTGAGATGATTGCCCCTTCCCCTCAAAGCTGATTTGATGACTCCATCCCTGGACCAAAAAAACAGTGTTGCAAGCAAGGAACCTCCAGGGTGGCCATGGAGTGGGTGAACAGTCCCCAACGCCCAAAAAATTAAGGCCAGGGTGAAGTTTGCTCCCACAAGAATCCACCTTTTGCTGAAGGGATTTTATGCTCTACCAGTCAAGTTACACCTGGGACCCAAACCATGGCAGGGCAGCGATGGGGGACGCTTTGGCCCTCCTGCTGCTGTTGGACTCCAACTCCCATCAGCCCCAGTAAGCACGGCCAAGGGCCAGGGACGCTGGGAGCCGAAGTTCAGCAACATCCTGCGCGCCAGAGGTTCTCCCGACCCCTGACTCCGGGTGTCTCCTTTTAGTGCTACGCCCAATATCAACCCCCCCCCCCCTGCGTCCTGCCTCCGACAGCGGACAGCCAAACTGCTTCCGGGAAAGTCCTCTCCCTGCCGCGGCTGCTCCCAGGTAGGCTGCTCCCGGGCGTGGAGGCTCCGCGCCGCGGCCTCTGGGTCAGGCGGGGGGGGGACTCCCTGCACCTCGTGCATTTGCGCCCCCCAACCCCGGACCTCGCGCCCCCCAACCGCGGCCCTTCCCCTCCCTACCTTCCTGTAGGCTTTGAAGACAGTGGCGTAGGTGCCGCTGCCCAGCCTCTCGGTCAGGATGAAGTCCTCCAGCTGCGGCGGCGCCCAGCCGGCCATCCCGGCGACCCCCCCATGCGGCCCCCGGAGGCTGGCGAGCGGAACCCGGCCCTCTCTGGGACCCCGCGGGGGCGCCTGGCTTCCCGGTACGGCGGCGCGGGAGGCGGAGCAGTGCCGGCAGAAGCGCACCTTCGGGCGCCCCCTGGCGGCGACCCGCGGGAGAGGCGAGGCGGGGCGGCGCTCGTGGGAACTCCGCCTCCGCGGTCGCGCGTCTGCAAAGCGGGGCGGGGAAGAGAAGCGAGACCTGGATCGACCCCCGATTCGCATCTGGTCGACGGAGGATAGAAGCGTCAGCAGAAGCTGAGCAGCTTTGGCCCGAATCAGCCTCGCTGCGAAATGATGGACTCCCCTTTTGGAAAGCGCGCCCCTTTGGTAAAAAAATGGGAGAGGACTGGACGCAAGCTCAGCCCTGCGAATGATGGCAAGAAAGTCCGTCGCCCTCGATCTCGACGCGGCTTCAGGCTCCCGTCCTCTGCTGTGATCGGTTGTCTTTGGTACTAAACTTTTAATTTTAAGAGTGGCTCTTGATCGGTGGCTTTTAGCATGTCCCTGTGGGTAACTGTATTCAACACGTTTTTAAATAAATGTTGAAAAGTGCTGGGTTTCTATAAATTGTCTGAAGGACAAGCAGAAAGGTGGGGTTGCCCTAGTTGTTGCAATAAAATTGCATTGGCCAAAACCTGCTTCATCCTTTGAAATTCCCCAATATTAACAGTGCATTAGCTTTGCATGTGCATTTCCAGGCAACTTACAATAATCACAAAACAAAAATTTGATTTGGAAAGCAATACTTAACGCAGCACCACCAATCCCCCTTTGGGGACACCCAACTCTCGCTCTCTGCAAAAGGCTCAATTGCATAACTAACTTGTGTTGCATTAAATACAGTAAAAACTTCATTAAAAATAAAAAAAATTCCTCTTCTATCTATTGCGTTGTTTGGGCCACATCCAGTCCCTGGACCATCTACCCACTGCTGGCCGGCAGGAACTTCAGGCAGAAGCTGCTGGGGCTAAGCTATGGCCATTCCCTGTATTCTCACTTGCTCTCAGGGTGCCTGGCTGCTGCTGAGTAATGCATGAAACTGCTGGTCAGCTGAAGTGTTTGACCAGGGTCCTCTCCCTACCCCTGACCAGTGCGCCAGGCTGACTGGGGCTGACGGGAGCTGTGGTCTCTTCCAGATGTTGAAAGGCTCCTTGGCCAGACCTGCGCTAAACATAACTTGAGGTCATTGGTGCATCTGGCCCCATATTGTTTAATCTGACAGCCCCTACAGTAGACATGTGCAACCTGTGGTCCTTGCCCCTAAAAGAGAGAAAGCAATAAAATGGGGTTGGCTGGGCTCCAACATCTGGATCCACCCATTGGCTGCCGACCCTTTGGCTTAAATGGCAGACACATGGATCTTCAAAAGCAGTCTGATTCACAAGCATGTACTAACAGTCTTGACATTTTTATTTTTGTATCTGAGCACAAAAAGTTTCGACATATACATTTTTACATGAAAAAGATCAGAGAGCTGGAAAATACACCCAGGAAGGGAAGACATTTTAAAAATCTCATTTCTGCCATCATTACTTTTACTCAAAAGGGGGAGGTGGGGAGGGAAAGAGAAAAAGACAGACATCAGCAGATACTTTTCTGGGATGTGATGGGCTACGTTAACCCTTCAGGAGAGAGGTTTGGAAACAATCAAAGGAACTATTTTGGAAAAGACGCTGAGATCGTGAAAACAAGCAAAAGTAAAAAAAAACCATCAGCAAGACTTCCAGTGTCTTACTCCTCTGAACATTCCCTTGTGCTTCCACTGAAAGCAGCCTGCAGGCAGCTCAGCTCATGGAGCCCCATATTTCAGATCAGCTAAGCCAAAGTGTTAAGAGAAATAGCCATGAGTGACAGATCTTTTAGTGACTTAAGAGCACTATTCCTGGTCATCTACATTTCCCCAAGACAAAGCACACCTCTTGGAGACAAGAGTCAAAGCAAGCAAGCATGCAGTTTAGGTGGTGGTAGGCGTGGCTGGTTCTTGCTTCTACACCTCTTTGTTCACACAGGCTAAAATAGTGCTTCCAGTTACACACCCAGCGTATCTCAAGGCATTTCTGAAGCCCAAGTTCAGTTCCTGTGTCTCACACGTGCTCCTTTCTCTGCCCCTGGTCAAATTACTGCCTCCCCCCCTTGCAATCCTGCCCCTTTCAGTCCATGGGAGTTACGAGGTTCACAGTTTGCACCACCCATTCAAACAGACTCCAAGGCGTAACCTGCAGTTCCAATTCACTCAAGTGAAGGTTAAGGGAATGAATATTCTTCACAGCTTGTGCTCAAGGAGACAAGCAAAGAAAAACTAGGGATTCCCTTAGTGTGTGTGTGTGTGTGTGTGTGTGTGTGTGTGTGAGAGAGAGAGAGAGAGAGAGAGAGAGAGAGAGAGAGAGAGAGAGAAGCGTCTCAGGATAATGGGGTTCTTCCCCTGGGGTAGAAAAACATGGAAGTATGGTGAAAATAGCCATTCATTTGCTATACCAAAATCACAGCCAATGAAGGCTCTTTGAATGGATCACAACTAGGAGCCATGTCACACATCCAGCCAGGCAATGGTTATGTTAAGCCCCCCCTTAGGCAAACAGGCTCTTCGGCTGATCTTGCCCTTTCTCTTGACAACTCTTGTTTGCCTCCTGGAGTTCCTCATTCCCTGGAGTGCTGAGAGAGCAGCTGGCTGGAGAAGAGGAGAACACCTTGGGGCAGAAGTTGGGATATCAACTGAGATCAGGACAGGATCACAACAAATAGTGAAAAAACTGCTGAGAGAAGATTGCCCCTTCCCCTCAAAGCTGATTTGATGACTCAGACTCCATCCCTGGACCCAAAAACCAGTGTTGCAAAGCAAGGAACCTCCAGGGTGGCCCCAACGCCCAAAAAATTAAGGCTAGGGTGAAGGATGCGCCCACAAGAATCCACAGGAAGCCACCTTTTGCCGAGGGTGGGGCTGAAGGGATTTTATGCTCTACTTTTATGCACTACCAGTCAAGTTACCTTTAACGAGGCAGCAGGGCAGAATTAACCAAGAAGGCAGGTCATTTCTCCACTTGCACTCCCTTGGATCACAGAGTAGACGCATACACCAAAACCTGCCCCGAACATCCCTTACCATGGCGGTGAAAGATCAGCAACTAATTAAAACCCAAAATCAAGAAGTGCAGTGACTTCTGATAGCACCCCAAGGGCTGATGTTAGGAAGGAAAAAGTCCATCCCCCATGGCGGCGTCTAGTGGAAGAGAAATTAAAAAGTGCAAATCTGGCTTCCCCCAAACCCCTGCAATAGAAGGAAGGAGTGAAGGAAATGTACACACCCAGGTCTAAATGGGGAAATATATTTGATTTATGAGATTGGGGGTGGGGAAGAGAACACCATACACTGCCCTGGCCCTTCCCACTGAAGAGACACAGGTGCAGGCAGGACAAAGCTCAAGATACGCCTCTTCCAGCAAGTATCTTGGTGCCAAGACTGGTACCCATGGAGAGAGCCTCCTGAACTGTGGAAGACCAGGGAGTGGTGAGAGCAAGTGTGGAAGAGAGCGAGACGCTGGCCCTGTCTGGGGGACTTCAGTTCCCCCGGAAAGCGCTCTGGGCAGCAGTTGAGGCGGCCCCGGCAGCAGCATTCTGGACGGTCCGGTTGGTGAGGATGCCTTGTGAGAACTCCTCCTGGGCCCTCTGGAAGCTGGCGCCCGTCCGGCGATACTGAGAGTGGACCTGAGGAGCAGAAGAGACAAGGCGTCAGCAGGGCCACTTCCCTGCTTCTGCAGCCGGTGTGCAGCACTACTTGCCGCACCTCCCACCTGCCACCCAGAGACCAAAGGCCAGGAGCAGCGAGAGCCACAGTCCATGGACATCTTGTTACCTATTTGGAACACCAAAGGGGCAGTATAAGTGTGTGTGTGTGTGTGTGTGTGTGTGCGTGCGCGCGCACGCACGCACACACACACACACACACACACACACAAAAGGCAGGTGAAGGATCATGTCTGAATCAAATAAAAAAGCAAAGCAGCACAACACATGTAAGAAACTAGCAGTGGTCAGTGAGGTGACCAGGTGAGAAAATGATCTACTTCTCAGGATGCTAGTTTAACTTACGCAGGCCAGTTTTCCTTGGGAAAACATTTGAATATGCTACCCCCAATTTGAGGTGGGACTCTCCCAAGCGAGCTTACACTAAACTTGTGGGGGTTATCCCCCCCCTTTCCTCAAAATAGCTCACAGCATACAGGGTCACCCCCAGCCCTTTATACTTAGAACCACCCATGGGGAAGCTGGTGAGGCCCAAGGTCCTCTAGTCAGCTTTGTGAATGAGCAGGGATTTAAATCTGGGTTTCCTGATCCAACACCCAAATCGCACCTCACAGCAGCTCTTCTGTGTCAGATGCATTTCCAGAATGTTTCGAACTGACTCTTTTGCAGGGTGTCACACAACATTTACATGGAAGGTATTCTAGGTTGCAGGTCTCCAAGCCTGAATTAAATAGATGCCTTGGCAGAGCAACTGGAATTCGTTTAGGGCAGGGACAGGGAACCTGTGGTCCTCCAAATCCCACCAGCCGCCGGCATGCATGGCCCAAGGTCAGGGATGTGGAGGCGGTGCCTGGAGGCGGTTGGAGGATGGATGGCGGCTAACAGATTGAGGTTGAATCCTGACAAGACAGAAGTACTGTTTTTGGGGGACAGGGAGCGGGTTGGTGTGGGGGATTCCCTGGTCTTGAATGGGGTAACTGTGCCCCTGAAGGACCAGGTGCGAAGCCTGGGAGTCATTTTGGACTCACAGCTGTCCATGGAGGCGCAGGTCAATTCTGTATCCAGGTCAGCTGTTTATCAGCTCCATCTGGTACACAGGCTGAGACCCTACCTGCCCCGCGAACTGTCTCACCAGAGTGGTGCATGCTCTAGTTATCTCACGCTTGGACTACTGCAATGTGCTCTACGTGGGGCTACCTTTGAAGGTGACCCGGAAACTGCAATTAATCCAGAATGCGGCAGCTAGACTGGTGACTGGGAGTGGCCACCGGGACCACATAACACCAGTTCTGAGAGATCTGCATTGGCTCCCAGTACGTTTCCGAACACAATTCAAAGTGTTGGTGCTGACCTTTAAAGCCCTAAACGGCCTTGGTCCTGTATACCTGAAGGAGCGTCTCCACCCCCATCGTTCAGCCCGGACACTGAGATCCAGCGCCGAGGGCCTTCTGGCGGTTCCCTCATTGCAAGAAGTGAGGCTACAGGGAACCAGACAGAGGGCCTTCTTGGTAGTGGCACCCGCCCTGTGGAACGCCCTCCCATCAGATGTCAAAGAGATAAATAATTACCTGACATTCAGAAGACATCTTAAGGCAGCCCTGTTCAGGGAAGTTTTTAATATGTAACGCTGTACTGTTTTTAACACTGATTGGGAGCCGCCCAGAGTGGCTGGGGAAACTCAGCCAGATGGGCGGGGTATAAATAATAAATTATTATTATTATATTATTATTATTATTATGTGGCAGCTGTGGTCCAGGAATATCAATGTTGAGTGCAGCACATTTTCCTCGCCACAGGGTTTCAGGCAGCACTCCTCCTGGTGACACCGAAGGCGGTGAACTGACAGCCCTACAGTTCCCACCGCCCAACCACTGGTTATGCTGGCTAGGGCTGATGAGGGTTGGAATCTAACAACATCTGGAGAGCGCCAGGTCAGGGAAGGCTTAGTTGTCCAATAGTCACTCTCTCCCACTGCATATATTTTGAAACATCTGCAGTAGACACTGAGGAGAGACAGGATGCATGAGCGAGGACAAAACTCCTGCTCCTGGTTCCCTTCTGTAAAGCAGCATGGCAAGGGCTGCAGCCCTGGACTCAGCGAGCAGCATTTCCATCCGGTCCCCAACTCACCTGCTTCAAGAGGAAGAGAGAGAGAACGGAACAGACGGTGAAGAACACAGCCACCACCAGCATGATGATTGCCACTGCCAAGTTATGCCCAGTCTCCGAGAGAGCTGCAATCCAGCCGCTGGAACAGAGTGAGATAAAAACCTGGGTGAGCAAGGCAAGGAGCAAGAAGACTGTGGGCGGTGGTTAGGGGGACAAACTCTACGGGCGTAAATTGGAAAAGAGCCCTTCTGAATCAGACCAAAGGCCCACCTCGTCCAACATTCTGCTTACCTGGGTGACTGACCATGTTGATGGGAAACCTAGAAGCAGGCAGGGGTAGAATGGTCCTTTCCAGCCATTGCCCCCAGCAACTCATATGTCTGAATATACTGTGTCTTGAGTAGGGAGTTTCTATTATGGCTGGACAGTTCCAGATGGGACCCAGCTGGAAACTTTCTGCTGCCCCACAAATTCCATATCCACGATCTTTATGCTTTTATAAACTTAGCTGCACATTTTAGATATTAAATTTTATTATTTTTCACCCTTAGCCACAAATACTTTGTTTGCAGTTCAGTCCTTTAAAAGTACATTACTCAGATATGAGAAATATATTGAACTGATTTTAATTGAGAAACCGTGTCTTAAATAAACCAAATTTATTTTCTAAGGAAAGGAAATTCTGTGAGGGAGCCCATATCCTGCACATCAATGTGTTTTGCTTTAGCTTCTCTGAACCTTGAATTTTGGAAAGTCCTGGATGTCTATCATTGTCTGCAATGACCAAAGACAAAGAGAAGGGAAAATATCATAGGCAGCTGCTTTATACAAAATCAGGCCGTGGGGCTCATCTGGCTCAGAACTGCTGACACTGGAGCACTGACCACAAGACCTTTATCATGCAAACCCAATGCGCTTACCACTGAGCTACGGCCGTCCCCTGAATCCAAGCTTCTTTGAGGCAGCAGCTATCTACAAACATTCACATAGATTTTGCCTTTCCATTGTGCCCAATGCCAATATCATACAGAGTTCAAGACTAACCAAGCTTTGCTAGAATACACACCGTCTATTAAGGACTTTTTTATATATTAAAAAGTACAAATACTCTCCTGTACAAATGTGAAACCACCACTTTACATGGATGTGAACTGTTGTATGTTTACCCGGTAAGAATCCTATTGTGTCCAACTTACTTCCAAGAAAGTGTGAATGTATGTGCAAAGAAATGTCCCTATAAGACTGTAGACTAAAATGTAATGCCAAAATTATATTTTATTTATACAAATACCCTGTCACTGCCTTTTGGAAACCCAAGCCAGCTGATAAAGCCTACAAGCAACCACAAACATTTAGTAGTTAATCAGAATTTCATAATTTGGGCTACAGCTGAAGGAGATGAAGACCTTCTCTTGTTTCATTAGCCATGAGGAAATCATGAGACTAGGCCAACAGGGAAAATTATTTACTATTCAGGATCGGATTTGGTTAAAATCATAAAAGCAACCAACTCTCTAATGTCAAGCAGAAAGAAAGAAAGAAAGAAAGAAAGAAAGAAAGAAAGAAAGAAAGAAAGAAAGAAAGAAAGTTTTGAGCATGACTAAATGTGATAGTCAGGGATGGCTGGAATATGGCAAAGCCCAGAGGACTTTCTTCTCCAGGAGTCCTGTGGCCTCTTAATGAAGTGCAATTTGTTGTGGCAGAAGCTCATGTGGATAAGAGCGCATGTCATCAGATGCATGAAATGTTGCCTTCAGCTGAGATCACTCTCTCCCATTCAAATACACCCACACATGTGGGAGAGAAAGTAGTACATAAAGGAAACAGAAGACCATGAAATGAAAGAGAACCCACTTCACTTATCTTCAGAGTTGTACATACCTGAGCATTTGATGAAGTGGGGTCTAAGCAACAAGAGCTGAAGTCACAACACCTCTCTTAAGAAGAGGTGGGGACCATTTTGCACGCATCCAGTTGACGTGCAACTGCCAACGCACAGGTCCTTTTGGACCCAGAAGAGGGCAGAACAGGGGCAGAGTGGGGCAGGCTTATGCATGCTCCACCAACGTGTGTGGAGGCCAGGCAGGGAACCCCCGCGCAAAATAGCTGCCGCCTGAATTTCACTTGCCACCTCTGCAAGTCCCTCGTCACTTCCCACTGGCATATTTTCCATCAGTGGCCCTTCAGATCTTGCTAAACTACAACTCCCATAAGCCCCGGCCAGCATAGCCAGTAGTCAGGGGTGAGGGGAGCGTGGTAGTCCAGCAACATCTGGGAATAGCAGAGGGCAATGGTGGAGCCATGCCGATATATGGACAAAGTTTCCTCCCTTTGCATGGGGTCCCTTCTTTGAGCCCAGAAAGACACCCCATAGACTGGCAAGTAGGGAACCTGTGGCCCTCCTGATTTAGTTCCCCCTCCTCCCAGGCCATGTGGCTGGGGCTGATGGGAGCTGCTCTTTGGCAACATCTGGGACAGCACGTGTGTTCCCCTCCTCTCCTTCACAGCCTACATGCCCATCTTTTCTCTCTCCTTCCCCACCAGCAGAGTTCACTTTGACTGTGCATCTCTTGAGGAGGTAGATACTGCTCTTGCATCTCACCAATGTGGTGCTGGGCTGAACAAGTGAGAGCAGGCAAGGCGGTGAAGGGCGGGGGGAGAGGTCTCTGCCAGGCAATAAAACAGGGAAGAGGGACTGCTGAAGGCAGGCAGGCATGGGAGAGCATGCGAGGGAAATGACGGCAAGACGAGAATGCATTAGGAAAGGTTAGAGGAGATACGTGCCTTTCAGGCGAAGGACTTAAGAGCAGGAAGCATTGGAGTTAGAGGCGCTTCAGCTGGGATCTGTGGAAGCCGCAGAATAGAAGAGAGAAGCTTTAGAACAGCACAGCTACAGAGGCCTCACAGGCAACTGTGTGCCTGGATCCAAAGAGGCCCTTTGCTGCCCAGGACTGCCTCTCATCCAGGGTGGCAGCAATTCAGACCTACCTGACGCCCCAGTTAGGAATGCCAACGGTCTGGATGACGTAGATGGCAATCTGGCAAAAAAATACGAAGAAGAAGACAAAGAAACTGAAGGAACTGTCAGACCTGCAAAGAGAAAGAACAGGCGATGTCAAGCCAAATATCATCAGAGGTGCACAAGGGGAACTATGGGATGTTTCTTAGCTAGGGTGCTGAGCCAAGCTGCTGCAAACCTCCAGATCCTGTATAGTGACTGGAAGAGACAGAGGGATTCTGTCACTGAAGGAAACTGTTTCTGCTAGCTGTGAGAGTGAGTGTCCCAGGACAGCCAACCTAGAGCCTGGCACTGGCACAAGAGGCCAACCCTTCTTATGCACGCCAAACATCACCTCCCTTTCTACATGCCCCACCCAACCTACAAGTTTACTCACCAAGACTATGGCTGACCCTATAGATTTATGGTGTCGCAAAGCTTATTGATGGAAGGGAGCAACTTGCCCATTATCTGTGCCAGTGAAGAAGCCTCTGGCCAGCTGTGCCACTAAGGCAAGGGGTAGGCACCTGCATCCAGGGCTTTGCCAGATTGGCTCTGTTCTAGTTCTGGTTCTAGTCCAAAACATACGGAGGGAATCAGGTTGTGGAAAGATGCCTTACCCTAACCAACCTCAAAAGGTTGCTGCTGCTGAGGGACTACCATACTCTGAAATCCTTGGCCAAAGAGTGAGAGACAACTCAGGTAAGCATGTGACTGCTAAAATCTCTCCTCAACCTTTAGTGTATATAATATTCAACAAAAAATATAATTCCAAAGTTTTCAAGACAACTTGCTTTGAAACATGTCTGACACACACATTCAGAAGCGGATCCTAAACTTCCAGAATGCATCGCCTGATACTGCAGTACAGAAGTATTTTCATCAATAAAATTACAAACATGCAAAGTTCTCCCAAGGAAAATTACGATCAACCATGTACACTGAAGATCAATTTCCCATTCTGGGATGTGGTACTTGCCTGAAAGCCTTGTAGGCTGGCCGATACCAACAGAGGAAAGCGCAGGGGGTGAATATGATAAACCACAAGATGGAAAGGCCGAAGTCTACCCCTCTTTCGCTTCTGTCTGTGAACCACGCCAGGCAGGCCAGCAGGTTCAGCAGCAGTGTAACTGAGTGGACTGTCCGGGATAAAAAAACAACAGCAAAGTTGATCAGTGAGTAAGCGACCTTGTAAAGAGTGAGGTGTCTATGAACGAAGATCCAGGACTTCGTGTATGTGTGTGTGCGCTCACCCTGTACCAAAACCAACTGCACCAACCTCCCAGTTCGGCGCTCATTGTGCCAAACAAGACTGATTCACTTCCTTGGCACAGCTCATTCCAACAGCCTGGAGTCTGGTTCAGACAACCCAATGTTGGCTTCGCATACATGCAGTTTCCCATCCCCACCACCGCTTCTTGGCATGCTCTGTCCTTCAGAAACCTCTTCCACTCTTCTGCATGCTGTGATAAGCCAGGAAACCTTTAGATAACCAAGGTTTCTCCATTAAGTCCGCACTGGGAAACTGTGTTACTGTTTCAAGTTTAAAAACAAAGCACAACAGCCACAGACGACTAAAGACATGAACAACATCATGTCTAGTTTAGAAGGACGTGCCATTCTGGGTACTGGGACCCATTCTAATTACTGTAGCACTTCCAGAGTCAAAAGGCTGTGCTGTGACAATCGCCCACTCTCCTGAGCAGAGTTTCCCAGCCGCCATCACCAGTTTTACTCACACATCCACAGGTAATATAGCATCTTGCAAGTCCGCTGGTAGTCGGCTGGGATATCCGCAGAGAAGTCTTGGTAGAAACATGGCTTGACCGGGCAGCTTTTGGGAAGTGGAGGCCAGTTGTTCTGTTTCGCTGCAAGGGCAGAGGGAGGTTTCGCACAGTGATATGGGGAAAGTGAAGGGTTCACATTATGTAGGCAACCATTTTACAGCAAATGATGCGCAACTGCTGACGCGCAGGTCCTTTCGGACATGGAAGAGGGAGCGCAACGGGCTTATGTGCCCTCTGCCAAGGAATGGAACTCCCACACAAAATGGTCGCCGCCTGTAATAACACAGTTATATGATTCTACAGGGAGCTAATTCTGCTGCCAAGAAAAGAAGAAAAGCAAACACTAAACACACTGAACTTGCATTTTGCATAGATTATTTCTTATTTGGAATATTTCTTTAAAAAAGGAATTTCAGGTGTTTGATGGGAATCTCAGGTGAGATACCCACACCGTAGAAGTTGCTCCTAGTACCAGTCACCACATGGAAGCAGAGAAAGGTTCTGATATTTTACTATTGCAGAAGATAAGGCTCGGTAAAATAGTTCTGGACGTAGGTACTATATACAGTGGTGCCCCGCAAGACGAATGCCTCGCAAGACGGAAAACTCGCTAGACGAAAGAGTTTTCCGTTTTGGAGGGGCTTCGCAAAACGAATTTCCTATGGGCTTGCTTCGCAAGACGAAAATGTCTTGCGAGTTCCTGCTTTTCCCCCCCTCCCCCCCGTTTTCTAAGCCGCTAAGCCGCTTATCAGCTGATCTGATCAGCAGATAAGCCGCTAAAAGCCGCTAATAGCGCTAATCCGTCAATGGGCTTGCTTTGCAAGACGAAAAAACCGCTAGACGAAGAGAATCACAGAACGGATTCTTTTCGTCTTGCGAGGCACCACTGTATTAGCTTTGAGGCTTTTACAAATACTTATATATACAGATACCTACAAATACCAAGTATCTCCGTTGCTCTAAATAAGTTCAGCAATTCAAGACTGGACAATTAACACCAACTGGTTAACTGACTACCAGACAGACAGACAAACTGCAGACTAACAGACACGAACGACGGAGCCTACATGCATTAATCACTGATATCAGGGCATTGGGCCGTTGCCATAGCAACTGGCTTGGCTGACATTGCACCTACGATTAGCTCAGCCACAGAGTAATTTACACTCATGAAGGAAATCAACCCCTTCTGGTGTCCAGTTACTCCAACATGTTTGACTTGTTTCAAGGACCTCTGTGGGTTACAAAACACGACAAGACATGGGCATGAAACGACCTGATCCAACCGGCTCTGCTTATGTTCTTATGACCTGGAATAAGGCAGCAGCTGCCTCTTCTGCTTGGCAGCCTGCTGGATTTGCACATCTGTACTGCTTGGAAGAATCCTGGCTCCAGGTGAAACAGCAACAGAAGGGAGGCACAGAAGAGTTTTAAGAAAATGTTAAATGAAGACTCACGATTGAATCCTGCTGCACTGTTCTGCAGCTCACGCTCCTTCCTGTCCAACTCTGCTGCTTTCCTCTCCAGCTCCTCCTGCTGCTGAAGGAGCCCAGCCTGAGCTGCTGAGGCCACAGCCTGAGTGGAAGGAAACAAGAACAGTAACAATCATCAGGGGAAATGAAGAAGACAGGGTTCAAAGCAAAGACAGTGGGAGTCTCTAAAAAGAAAACGGAGGCTCCAAACATAATGACATCGAGAGGGGGTGTCGTACGAAATGTAAGCAATGCTTGGGAGGTCTCACTACATGACCAAAAAAACCCAGCCCCCCAAAGCCATGCACAGTGGCTGGTTATGCAGATCCTGCACTTTCGCTCTGCAGAGTGGTCTGAAGTAGCAGAGTTAAACCCTTCCTGGTTTTTAATTTTCTGATCATAGGTTTTCTGAATTTTCCTAGAAACCAATAAAGTTTACTATCTCTGAGTGCAATGAGTTTATTCAAGGATGGATGGATGATTTTTGATGACACTGCACCCAGGTTCCTTCTAAGAACCATCAGCTTATGGATGCAACAAAACATATTAGAACTGCATAAATGGGAGCTTTCATCAACATTTTACCCTCTGTTGGAAAACATGCCATTCCCCATGCCCTGCAAAATATCTCCCTTAATTATGTTTTTCTGCTTACTCACAGAATTGTAGAGTTGGAAGGGACCCCAAGGGTCATCTAGGCTAACCCCGTGATGAAGGAATCATAACTAAAACATACGTGATAGATGGCCCTTCAACTTCTGCTTTACAACCTCCAAGGAATGAGAGTTCACACTCTCGTGGGAGTCTGTTCCAGTGTTGAACAGCTCTTGCTGTCAGAAAATTATTCCTGACATTTAGTCCAAATCTCCAAATTATTCCTGATGTTTAGTCCAAATCTCCTTCCTTGTAACTTGAAGCCATTGGTTTGAATCCCACCCTCCAGAGAAGGAAACCAAAAATGCTCTATCCTCCATGTGAAAGCCCTTTAGATATCTGAAGATGGTTATCATATCTCCTCTCAGTTTCCTCTTTCCTAGGCTAAACACACCTAACTCCTTTAACCATTCCTCATAAGGCTTGGTTTCCAAACCCTAGATCATCTTTGTTGCCGTCCTCTGCACATGTTCTAGCTTGTGAATATCCTTCTTAAATTGTGCTGTCCAGAACTGGACACAGTATTCTAGGCATGGGCTAACTAAGGCAGAATAGAGCACGACTATTACTTCTCTTGATCTGGACACTAGACTGCTGTTGATGCAGCCTAGAACAGCATTAGCGTTTTTCCCTGCTGCATCACCCTGTTGACTCATCTTCAGCTTGTGGTCTACTAAGACCCCTAGAGCCTTTTCACACATACTACTGGCAAACCAGGTGTCCCAGGTGTCATCTTGAATCACAATTCTGTCTTCTACAGCATTAGCTACTCCCTCAAGTTTGGTGTCATTTGCAAAATGGATGAGCATCCTCTCAATTCCTTCACCCAAGTCATTTATAAAGATGTTGAGTAACAACCGGCCCAGGACAGAACCCTGCAGCACCCCACTTGTCCCTTGTTTCAAGGATGATGAGGAAACATTAGTGAACCAGCTACAAAGCCACCTAACTGTTAGCGTGCTCAGGCCACGTTTTGCCAGTTACTCCACAAGGAAATCTAGGGCAATTTGTCAAAAGCCTTTCTGAAATCAAGATAAAGTACATTCACAGCATTCCCCTGATCCATTAAGCTTGTAACTCTATCAAAACAAGAAATGAGATTTGTCTGGCACAACTTGTTTTTGAGAAACCCATGTCTTAGTAATCACAGTAACCCTTTCTAAGTGCTCACAGACTGACTGTTTAATTATCTGTTTTAGGACCTTTCCTGGTAACATCAAGCTCACCAGTCAGTCTTTACCTGGGTTTTCTCCCCCCACTCCTTTGAAGATGGGGACATCTGCCCGACTCCAGACTCAAGGGACCACACCTGTTCTCCAATAATTCTCAAAGATTCTACACAAAGGCTCTGAGATTACATCTGCAAGCTCCTTTAGTACTCTTTGATGCAGCTCACCAGGCCCTAGAGATGTGAGTTCATTTAAAGTAGCTGGGTGTTCCCTTACTACCTCTTTTTCTATACTGGGCTGCAGCTCCCTCCTTGCATCGTTTATTCTGTTATCACCAGGTTGAGCACTGCTTTCCTTGTGGGTGAAGTCAGAGGCAAGTAGGTGCGGAGCAGTTCCAGCTTCTCTCTGTCACCCAAAAGCATTTCTCTGTCTTCTCCATGCAAGGGACCTCCTACATTTTAAAGACCATTCCAAGCAACATTAAACACCATTCCCTTCTTCCACAGAGGGATGGACTAGATGACACCTGAGGTCTCTTCCAACTCTGTATGATTTTGGCCACACTCACTGTGCACATGTAAAGCACACGGCTTCACCCAAAGAATACTAGTTCCGAGGATTCTTTAGGAAAAACCCATGACTTTTAAAGTGCTTTGAATGTGTGGGTGTGGACTCTGTGATCAGAAAAGGATTGATATATTGGGGAGACATCTCACCTTCCTGTGGGTTTCCCTGCCCTCCCTTTTTACCTGATGTTTACCCTGAGAGCTGCCGTCTTCTCCAAGCAACCTCTGCCTCTCTGAGCCTTCTGAGCTTGCCGAGATGAACTTAGGAGTCAGGTACTTGCTGGCCTGTCTAAGCAGCAGCTGCAACACACAACTAGGCTGGGTCTAAACTCACTGGGTGGGTCTGGCCTGATCACTCACTGGAACTAAGGCACTAAGGCTCTTTAACAGGTTAGATTATGAGACACACAAAAATGGAAGCACAGGTGGGATGGGGGCAGAAGGAGAGCCGCCATGTGTACGCTCTCTCACACATGCACAAACAAAGGCACACACAAAGAGTCACAAGGGCCAGGGCTAGTGACCCTGTGGCTCTCCTAGTGCTCATCTGGACTACATAAACCCTGATCAGTGTGCCACTAGCAGAAAAGCATGGGGCAGCAGGGCAGCTTTAAAGTCTGGGCCATTCTAGTCAAGGGGGTGTCACAGGCTGATAGGAATTTGGAAGTCTTGAATTTGGATCTTGGGCCACAGGGAACATGTTTGTAAAGCACACTCCACCCCAGTCCTTGCCAAGAGGGAGATGGGTGCATCCCAATAAGAGGAGAGCTTAAGCGATACATTTCCTAGTGATCAATCAGCCCTCAGGGCACCACCCAGGTGTGGTGGGAGGTCTTTACCTGTGGGGTGGGTTCCACTGAAGGCTGCAGCACAGCAGGTTGCGAAGGCCCAGTGGGCGGAGCAGCTGGAACTGTCTGAGCAACATTCGTCTGAGTCAAGAGAAAGGAAAACATCAGAAGACTGTGAGAGATGAGCTGGAAGGGCTTCTGGCTTTACTGCTGTGGAAGCACCGGGCAGGCAGCCCACCCCTCTTCCCAGGGAAATTGGGAACCCTAACAAATCTCAGCACCCCAGCATTACTTGAGGGATGCCATGATCATTTAAAGTAGTATGATACTGCTTGCATAGTGCAAATGTGCCCCAGAAAGGCACTTACTCCAAAGTTCAGTCCAACCTTATTACTAAGACCACAAAAGATACTACCATGAGCATATTGTTGTTGTTGTTGTTGTTTTACTAGCCTGCTAGTCATGCTGCCTGGGAAGCTCTTGGCTCTGCTGCCAGCCATGAAACACAGGCTAAAGAATTGTCTTCTGTCAAATGTACTGCTGGAGGAGGGGAAGTGTGTTCTGTCCCTCTTCTGCCAACCTGCTTAGTTTCCATGCAGGCCATGGAGGAGGGACGGAGCAATCCACCTCCCCTCTGCCAGCCCATTCAGTCACCTACATATGGTAGCCTGAAGGGGCTGCCGGGTGCACTGCTGTTGAATGAAAGCTGGGCTTAATCTGATGCCAACAGTTGTTTTGGAAAGGAGATTTGTCTGACTGGGTACGATGCACATCTATGTTTCCGTGACCCAGGAGAATCCAGGGATACCATGTATTACCTTTTCAAAGAGAATCAGTTAGAAACAAATCTTTTTCCAAGCTACTGTCAATCTAGGGGAACTTTTATTAGCAAGACTGACTTACTGGCAAACAGAAGCCAAGGATTATGACTCAAGCCTGCAACTTACACCTTAACATTATCTCTGTTTTGTGCTACTTGTACGAAATCTTGGTGAACTGTCCCCAAGACCGCTGTGATGACAACAAACATTGGTTAACTTACTATTAGAAACCAATTCACACAAAATTCCAAATATACATGATTAATATACATTGAGTTGTATTTTCTGCATTTCTGTGACAGCACGTGGTCAATGTGAAATAATAAAACAAATGCTGAACTGAGCCTCTCCCTGTGCCAAGAGGCACTGAAAGAAGGGAGCTGTGAAAGAGAGAGGTGTTTTGTAGGCCCAGAAAGTGAAGCATGCTGATCCTTGGCAGTTTCAAATAGATCCCTTCATGAAGGCAGCCTTGCTAGCTGGCGCAGGACCCCATGCTGCACTTACCAGCCGGGAGCTCTCAGAGAAGGGGTTGAATTCATCCAGGCCACCCTGATTAGCACGTGCCAGTTGCGTGACTGAAGGATCCTGGAAGAGAAGAGGGGGAAATGCTATTTAACACATGGCAACTCCTGATAAGTATGTGCAGTTGGATGTTCACACCAGTAGACAGGGCATGCATGCATGCTGCGCTTTATTTGTAAAAATTGCCTGTGAACTTCCTTTCTCCTTGCTCACTCCCAAACCAAACACAGTGGGATTTGCCCTCCTCCCCAGCCATCTACAATGGCTTCACTGACTCCTAATGTGAAAGAAAAACACCAAATCCACACGCCCTCTTGACCATACTTCCTTATTATTTATTTAAAATGCACAGGATTTTACAAGAGTTATACAAGCAACAGACAGGCCACTGCTCCCAAAGAGCTTTCTGTCCTGAATAGAGATAGTAAGGAATAGAGAGAGGAGAATGTGACTGACTGTCACTACACTAATTTAAAGCTTAACTGGGCAGAGAATGAAGTTTAAGGTAAACCAAGGTTTCGAGGAGGAAAGTGACATGGGGTTGTAGCTGTAAAGCATTGTTTTAGGAAGCAGGAGATGATCACCTGAGGGTGACTGTGTTAGAGGGGCAGAGGTCACAAATGGGAACAGAACAAGAAACAAGGGTCAAATGATAAGTTGAAGAAACCCTCTGACTCACTCTGAAAGTGGTTTATGCTGGATACAGGAGAGAACAGAAAGCCAATGAAGGGATCTGGAGAGGGAAGAAATGCAGGATTCCTGGAGCAGAGTTTTTGCCTAAAGAGAACTAAGATAGGACAGTGGTGTCCCTTTCCATTTAGTGGTGCAGGACCCCTTTTGCCATGGGATCACAACAATTTTTTCCACCTTGTGGGCTGGGCAGACTGAGTGACAAAGTTCCACACAAATGCCCAGATGAAGCATCCCTCGAGTGCCCAGGGGAAAGTTCACTCCTAACTGCTTTGTTTACAGCCGTAGAGCATATTTTAGAAACAGTCATATAAATCCAAACATGCAAAAATAGAAGTGGCTGGCCTTGCCTCCAAACAAATAATGAATCAGATTAAACTGCTCACACATGACCAAGCACTGAGAATCAGACTGTAAGCAACAACGGGAGAGGAGAGCGTGTGCTGCAAATCAGAGAGAGGAGGCCTATGGTGCTGGGCAAAAATCTAGTCTCATCCCAGCTTTCATCTGCACGCTGCAAGCTCTCGTTTAATGAATAACTGCAGGCAAACAGCCTGAGCCCTGACACTCCTTGCATAAGCATGTTGTTGCACAACCTCATGAATCACTCCAGGAAGAAGAAACAGGTGCAAGCCAACCTGTGACGAAGGCTGTGGTCTGATACAAGTGTACCAGGGAGGATGCTCCTGTTGGCCAGAGGGACCTACACATAGCAGAGGATCTGTTTTGCAAGCAGAATATGCCAGGTTCAATCCCCCACATCTCCAGGTAGGACTGGGAATGTCCCTTGCCTGAAACACTGACAAGATGCTGCCAGTTAGTGCAGGCAGTGAAGAGCTAGATGGACCAATGGTATAAGGAGGCTCCCTCTACTCCTAAGTAAACATCCACAGGGCTGGGTTGCACATTCCTTTGCCTTGCACTCTAATAGGTGCAGACTCAAGAGGGAAAAACTAAGGAACCCCGTAAGGTTTTTGCACTTACTTAAGGAGGTAGCCATCACATAAGAAAAATGATGAAACAGAGCCAGTGTTAGAAACTGGAATAGAAAAGCTATTTGCCACATGGCTCCTGGAACCTGGGTTAAGGGCACAAAAACCAAGTGGCTAGTTGCACAAATGCAGCAGCACTTTCCATTTACTTTTTCATAGAGAATTTATTTGGCTCTTTTTGCAATTTGTGGTATTTGGAGGCTTGTAACCAGCTATAGCAAAAGAGGTAATACAGAGAGCACAGCAGGACTTAAATTTAGGCATGTATAGGACAGTAACACCTAGTGAACTTCATAGCTGAGTGGGGATTCGAACCCTGGTCTCCCAGGTCCTAGTCCTACTGACACTCTAACCACTAGACCACACTAGCTCTCACTGGAGGGAGCCTTTTTCTTTCTGTTTGCAAAGTCACAGCTTCTGTGATGGGTGGAGTTGTCCATCAGGCCCACATAACGTGATTATTTTCAAAGTTCTAATGTTTTTAATCTATGTAAAGGAAAGCACTTCCTTTACAGTTAGGTGATGATACTCCACCATTTCTAAAAACAGTATTTCCAGCATGATAATATCCTTTAAGAGACGTGGTGAGCAGAATTGCACACAGCATTCCAAGTGCAGCTGCACTTGGAATAAGCTGCACTTGGAATAAGACTTGTATAAGGCCATTATATTTCCAGCTCTGCTTTCAATCTTTTTCCTAATGATCCCTAAAATATAGTTAACCTCTTTTTACCACTGCCACAACCTGGGTCAACATCTTAACTGAGTTATGCACTATGACCCTAAGATCTCGGTTCTTGTTCAGTCCTGCCACCTCAGACCTCAATAGCATATATGCAATGCTAGGATATTTTGCCCCAGCATGCATCACTTAAAACTTGCTCACACTGAATCAGATTTATCATTTTAATGCTCATTCACCCAGTTCGGAGAGATCCTTTTGGAGTGCCTCACATCTTCTTGTAGTTAAAAACTACGCTGAACAACTTGGTGTCATCAGTCATCTTTGCTAACTCAACTCCAGGAAGAGCTAGAAAGATGCTCTGTCTCGTGCTGCAGACAGGTTCAAAAAGCAGACAACACACATCCAGTAAATCTCACTGGCAGTCACAAATATGCAGGACTGGAATCAATAACTAGATCAGAATGGTTTTCTTATATATTTCAAGATATAAGAATATCTATTCTACTTGCACTCCTCCCTCCATACCAAACACGCCATCAGATGCACAAAAGCAAACTTCAGAGTGGCCAGGTACACAGGAACAGACACCCCGCCAAAAAAACCACACTCCTTTTTGTCATAATTTGCAGCATGCTCTCTCCACCCCCAGGCTCAACCTGCATTCCTAGAAAAAAAATGCAGTAGAATCCAAATAAAAGGGGTAAACCTTTATTCTTCCAAGCCAGCCAGCAAAAATATTATTAGAAGAAATGAAAGGCAAGGCAAGAAAGGAAGCACTGCATTACTGCTCGAACCATTTCACTTTTGAGAAGCAAGATCACCAAGAGAGATCCCTTAATAATCAGCCAGCCCTCCTGCTTCCCCTGCCTCCAAAAGAGAGAAGCAATCCATTAAGTATTTGCAGCTTGCTTGCTTGTTTGCAAGGGACTTGGGTGGCGCTGTGGGTTAAACCACAGAACCTAGGACTTGCCGATCAGAAGGTCGGAGGTTCAAATCCCTGCGACAGGGTGAGCTCCCGTTGCTCAGTCCCTGCTCCTGCCAACCTAGCAGTTCAAAAGCACATCAAAGTACAAGTAGATAAATAGGTACCGCTCCGGCGGGAAGGTAAACGGCGTTTTGGTGCGCTGCTCTGGTTCGTCAGAAGCGGCTTAGTCATGCTGACCGCATGACCCGGAAGCTGTACACCGGCTCCCTCAGCCAATAAAGTGAGATGAGCGCCGCAACCCCAGAGTCAGTCACAACTGGACCTAATGGTCAGGGGTCCCTTTACCCTTACTGCTTGTTTGCAAACCACAGCATGTTTTAGCAAAAGACTGAAAGGGGGGGGGGTAAAATCAACCAGATCTCCCCTCCTGCAACTGTGTGAAAGAGCTTCTTCCCAGTTTGCTTACTTATGACAACTGTACAACAATGGAAAGGTTTCCTCTTCTCAGCACATCAAACGCCTTCCTGAAAGGGAACAGAAGTTGCCCTCGGCTCTCCTGCTGAGATATCATTTGCAAACCACTTGATTGGAAAGCTCAACTTGCTTGCTAGGTGGCACTCCTGAGTCCCCGCCCCCCCCCAAAAAAACGACTGACAACTGGTTAATTTCAACTGCTGACCAGAGCATTGAATTGATGGGAGCTGAGAGATCAGAAAGGCAGGCTGAAGCCGTTACAAATATTTTTGAGTGATCAAGCTGCACCAATGCCAGAGCGCAACACCACGCAGAGGGGAGACTTTGGCTGCAGAGCTTGATGGAAAGAAGACGAAGACAGGCGTTCAACGCTCTGGCTGTGATGCAAAATGGATGGTTGTATTTCCTATTGCAAAACTTCTGGAAGCAAGTTGCAGTGTCACTGGTGTCACCAGCAGTTTAGCTTTCCAAATCTTGCCTAGTGTGAAACATAAGAAGCTGCTTTTTTCAGACTCAGGCCACTGGTTCCCCCAACTCAGTCTTCTCCAACCTGACTTGCAGGGGCCACCGAAGGCCTCAGACTGAGGACTTGCCCACCTACACCAAGTGAATTTAACCTGGATCTTCCATATATAATGCACATAACCACTAAAATACGGCCTCTTGCTTGCATTTAGAAATCTCCCCACCCCAATTCTTCCTACTTCTAGTGACATCTTCCCTCTGGATAACTGTGTTCTTGTGAAGCTGTTGTGAGCACACTGCGTGTCTTAATCTAGACTTTTAGCTCTTAAAAGTGAAGCAAAATACAAGGAAGTATCCATTTAAAAGTCACAAGATCTCCCTGCAAAGTTATGCCAGTCTAAAGATTATAGACACAGAGCAGAGACCTATCTGGAAATCTGGAGCAGGGATCATAGAATGGTTTTCACGCTAGATAAAAATTATTCTTTAGAATTTGCAAGAAGTACAAGAGATGTGAGAAGGCAGGTTTAATTTAAGAAGGTAGACATGCACACCCTTAAGCAAACTGTACACCTGTATCCCCCCCCCCCCCGGCTGCAGAAACAAAATCAGGAAAAGACTACAGTGCCTTTGGCTCACTAAAATGATTTGCACTTGGTCTATCACAATCAAGGTAGGGAAGCCCAAAATCACAGCTCATAAGCCATAGCAGGTTTTAGCTTAATGTGATGGGAGTCTCTGAGATGCCAACATGCAAGAATAGGAGACAGAGGCAGGCTGGCTAGATAGTGGAGATGAATCCTCAGGACTCAAAAAGTTGACTCCAGATGGCTAGTCTACGGGAGTAAAAAAAAAGATGGGGAGTAAACAGCTCAATTTAAGGCCAATTCAGTCACTTCGCTACTACAGAGTATTCAAAAACAGGTTTTGTTTTAAAAAATCTTTTGATTATGTTTCTCTAAGCTAAATGACAAATGATTTGCTTTTTGGAGGGGGAGAAAAACAATGGCATCAAAGCAGAAGCAAAGGGAAATCAATGTCCCTGGAACATTGTAGACTATTGTTAGTCTTTAAGGCATCACTAGACCTATTGCTGTCTTCCCTGCAAGAGGCAACATAACCACCTTCAGGAAAGTGAAGTAACAATGCTTCTGTTAAAAGCAATAAGTGGGTTACTACAGAAGTTTCCAATTTCATTATGCAAGACCAGGCTTCCTCAACCTCAGTCCTCCAGATATTTTGAGACTACAATTCCCATCATCCTTGACCACTGGTCCTGCTAGCTAGGATTCATGGGAGTTGTAGGCCAAAAACATCTGGAGGGCTGAGGTTAAGGAAGCCTGTGCAAGACTCACTGCTGGACTTTAAAAAGGATCTAATTCCAAGATAACATGAAAACATGGGTTTCATTTGAGTTCAGATTTATTCTTCATTGATAGCAATTACAGGAAGGGAAGAAGAGCTGATCCAATGAAATACAGTCATACCTCGGGATAAATACGCTTCAGGTTGAGCGCGTTCGGGCTGCGCTCCGCGGCGACCCGGAAGTAATGGAGCACATTACTTCCGGGTTTCGCTGCTCACTCATGCACAGGCGATCAAAATGACGTCACGCGCATGCGCGGCGAAATGCGGCACGCACAGACGTGCTGTCGCATCTTATGTTATGTTCAGGATGCGAACAGGGCTCCGGAACGGATTCCATTCACATTCTGAGGTACCACTGTACCAAGAAACAGAGCAAAAGGAAGATTTCTAGCGGTGACCCCTTTCTGGCAATTTAGGGTTGGGAAAATCTCCTAAGCACCATTATGGGAAGGCTTGAATGCTTCCTGTGAGTTGCCCCCATGGCAGAATGACTTGTTCTCAAAAAGTAGAATCAAAAGGAAGCGCAGTCCCATGGACGACTCCTGGGTAGAAAAGCCTATCAGCTGTTTTCACACACAAAGTAGTGCTATGTAAAACACCAGCACCCAGACCAGGACACCTGGTCCACCTTCACAGAGACACACAGTTAAACCAGGGCATCACTCACCACCTCCAGACTGCTCAGATCATAGGTGGTACTATGGAAAAACCATCCCAGCTCTTTTATTTTTATCATTTTATCCCCTTGCCCCACCATCTTTTTTTTTTTTGCATAATTTTCATTTGTTCTCAGATTTATGTGTAAATAAAGAAAAAGAAAAGAAGACCCCAGGGTTGTCACATGGTGATGATGAACATTCATTTTTTCTCTTTTTAAAATGGCAAGTATTTATAATGAAAACAGATACAACTCCAGAAGAAAAAGGGGGGACTTGGGGGGGAGTATTGATCGAAGGAGAGAAAGGCAAATAAACATGTTTGATTAGATCAGTGCTAGCTCAGTATCTATGCAATTTAACTGGATAAAATCTGTGCAAGTGTCCATATTACTAAAACATTTTGAAGAGGAAAAACACATACAGTCTTTGTTTTCTGTGGTGAATGCAGGTACCATCCTGGAAGAGGGACTGAAATGGGAAGTGCCTCTTCCGAAACATTGCCTCCTATATGTGGTTTTTACTTTAAACAAAAGTACAGTTCTAAATACTGTTTGAAATTGAAAATATGTTGATCAATTGCCTTTTTACTAAATTTTTAATCAATTAAAAATTACAGCCTTAGAAAGCACATACACAACTTAAGTATAAAAGGCTCAATACCATACACAGTCCAAGGAAAAGAATGTTGAAAAATACCTTTTAGTAACTAGAACAACAGGATAGGTCTCTATGCTATTGTTAGCTTTGTTGCAGTTTGCCAGCCCTTTAAACTGGAATGCTTCAACAGCTGATTGCCACAAAGCAACCTTGGTTCTCACATGGGAGTTCAGAACTGCAGCTACCTGAATAGCTTGATCTGCACACCCACGCCCAGGTCTCCAAGATTAAAACGCTGGATCGGGAGCCATCTGCCAACTCCCTTGATAAACAAAGGCATGTTTCAGAGATGGCCAGCACTGCCAATGTTGTTTAGTAAAACATGAGTGACACTCTGGGAACAGAAAAGCTCCTAGGGAGATTCATTCCCCTGAAAGCTGAAAAGAGGACAGTGCCCATGAGTTTCGTATATTTACCTCTGAACCCAACGGTTTGACAAGGAAAAAGAAAAAACACTGTAATGCCGGGGGAGAATGCATCACTTGAGCAGGAATGGGGGACCTGCTGATGTCCAAGCATGCTAGATTGCAACTCCCATCATCCCTGACCGTTTGGCCATGCTGGCTGTGACTGGTGGGAGTTGGGAGTCCAGAACACCTGGAGAACCACAGATTTGCCACACTGGCTATAAAACCAGCTTATTCAATACAAGGTTGTTTTGCACCAGTGCCACCTGACACAATTGCAACAACTGCTTCATCCCAGCGGCCCAGCCCTTCCCACTTGGGGGCTTCAACAACTGAGGATGCTTGCCGGCAAAGAAAAAGCCCTTTCCTGGCAAGCATGTCTGACTTGCTAACTTGGAGGCATTTATTAGGCCAGATTAATACATGCCTTCAGCAGTGCGGAAACTTCTTGAAGACACAGCCACACAGGGGCTACTCCACACAGGAAGCTCTTTGTCAGAAGCACACCCACACACCCTTAGTTCCAGGGGTTCTCACTACAACTCATACAAACAACTTGTCTGAAAGTGTGTATACAAGCCATATCACACGGCTAATTTCACATGTAAGATCAGGCCTTCAAAAAAGGAAAGTCATGCCACCTGCATTTACTATGTGCTGCCTCACCACACTGTAGGGCTGAGCTTAAAGTGTGTCAGGTATAGGGCCTTTTCCTCACCACAGGCTCTCGCAAGATCTCCCAGTTACACAAGCTGGCTATATTGAAGTAGGAGCAGGGAACCTACTGCACTCTATTGCTGGACTACAACTCCCATTGGCTATGCAGGCTGGGAATCTAAGCTCTGGAGGTTTACAGGTTCACCACCCGTGCTAGAGAAAGAGTGCAATCCAATGCACAATTCCTTGAAATTACCACTGAATTTAGTTGGCCTTATTTCCAAGTAAACACCCAAAAGGTTGTAAAATATATAATCTGTTCTGCATGTGTATGCATTTTAATTAATGATTCTTAAGACATGCTTAAAGTCATAAATGTTGATAAAGATGGATTCAAAAAAGGAACTGGGTAATCAAAGGAAAGTTCTGCGGCTTAACTCTGAAGAACCAACTTAAGCCATTAAGTATGCTCCTTTAAACCCAGGCACATCAGATTGAATTGACCAGATACAGAGAGGAGAGCAGTCCAGCTTCTCTGTGCGGTCCTATGTGCGTTCAATCAGAAGTCAGTCCCACTGCATTCATAGGGCTGACTACCTAGAGCAAATATGTTTAGGACTGCAAATTCAGTGTCCTAAAAGAATCAGAACTACATTATGAGCTTTCATAGTGGGCAGTAATGTTCTCATTCCACCCATCTCATGTACACCTGAGAAGCATCAGATGTAGGAGGGCACAGTCAAAGCAAAGTAGCAATATGACAGTGATGTGCTAACAGGAAAAGCAATACTGGAGAAACTGAAGAAGAGTTGAAGCTGTTATAAACAAGCCAAAAGGATTACGATTTCCCAGAGCAACAGTAGAATTAGCACTCAATTTCACCCCATCACACAAAGAGGTGTTCAGATCAATGAAGCTGGATGCCTGGCAGCCAGACAGCTCTGCAACAGGTAGCCAATCTGGCAGTCTCCAGATGTTGCCAGACAACTTTCATTGATACTGATCACTGGCCATACTGGCTGAGGCAGATGGGAGGTGGGAGTCCAACAATTTAGTGAAGGCAACAGGTTCTTCACCCCTGCTTGACAGAAGCAGCTGGCATTTGCAATAGACGTGTTGGTAAGTTGTAATTTATT
This sequence comes from Podarcis bocagei, assembly GCF_964188305.1. NCBI lineage: Eukaryota > Metazoa > Chordata > Lepidosauria > Squamata > Lacertidae > Podarcis > Podarcis bocagei. The sequence goes on from NC_138134.1 coordinate 6,688,125, forward strand.
ATTTGCTTAAGTGCCTAAAGCACACTATGCACTGTACATGATGAATGGTTAAGTTGTCATATAATAATTGTAAAAGTGCCTAAAGGATACTCGGCACTGGGAATGAATTCAAACCTAGAAATTCCTACCTACAGGCTTATAATCTAAAGTTTAAAAAATGTACTTATCAAGTAGAACTGTTAACAGTATGCACACATGCAACTCTGCCCCTTTCAAGAGATAATGCAGTGTAGTATGAAAAACCTGGTGCTAGTTCTTGACAGAGCAGCTCAGGAAAGGAAACTGCAACATCACTACAGAGCATTGCCCATAATTCTGTCATGAGAAGGAGCAGCAAGCAGGAATGGAGCAGCAGCAAGCTCTGCCTGGTACAAGTCAAAGAATTAAGAAAATTGCTACAAACTCCAGAGTGTACAAAAATTACAGCTCCCCAAAAGTGTCAGTAAGCAAACACTCCTTTTCCTCAACAATGAAGATACAGTTCTGCCTCCCTGCCACTTGGTTCTCAAAGGAAAAACCTGTTTGCCAAGACAAAATTTGTGTTTAAGGATGGATATGCCCCCATCCCATCCTCAGATGATCCTGTGTATTAAGAAGCAACAGTCTATGAGATGGGTAATCTTAAAAGCATAGGCTTTGATTTTCTGTTAGAATTAAGGAAACAGGCCACATCCATTCATAACTGAAGAAGCCCCAAATCTTGTCTCAGGCCAGACTGGAAATCCCACCTGTAATTTACCTTGGGCTTAAATCCATACCTTCCCTTTCCCATTCCTGCAGTTCATTGTGATATAACACCTGCTTCTGGAGGGTTTGTTATGTTCACTGAGCAATGAAGGGACAGACATGTGACCTCTTATTTTATTTATCAATTCCCTCATTCATTGCATTTTCATCCCAGTCTTCCTCCAAGGAGCTCAAATCCCAAAACTCCAAGAACTTCCCAGTTGTTGTCCATCTGACCCAGCCTAACCCCTAAACCAGGGGTCAGCAACCCGCGGCTCCGGAGCTGCATGTGGCTCTTTTACACCTTTGCTGCGGCTCCGGGGCGGATACTAGCGAGGGGAGGAGGCGCATTGTGCGCCCCGGCACTCCCCACTGTGGCAGGCGCTGTACTGGCTGTGACGTCGCACGCACCGTCCCGACATCACCTTCCCGCCCGCTGTCAGATCGCGGCTCCGGAGATATATTTGTTTTAAATGTCGTAATGGTTTTGCAGCTCCCAGTTTTGTTTTTTTCAGAAACGGGTCCACGTGGCTCTTTTTGTCTTAAAGGTTGCAGACCCCTGCCCTAAACCATAAGGCAGGCTTCCTCAACCTCGGCCCTCCAGATGTTTTGAGACTACAATTCCCATCATCCTTGACCACTGGTCCTGCCAGCTAGGGATCATGGGAGTTGTAGGCCAAAACATGTGGAGGGCCGAGGTTGAGGAAGCCTGCCGCAAGGGGTGATTGAGAAACAGGGCTTCTTGGTTCGAGGGCCAAGATCCCCCAACGTGGCTAGCAGACTACACGGAGCGCGCTTACTTAAGCTTGGCTCGCTTCAGGCCCTGCCACCTCTGGGGCCACAAGGAGCGGGAAGGGGGTTTGCCGCCCTCCTGCTCCCACGGAGAACCCTCCACCCCTCCCCCACCCCGGGGCTCTTTTGCATTCGAGGGGGGCAGAGCCGAGGGGCGTGGCCTGTGGCCCCCCGCCCTCCGCGGCCACAGGTGTTCCCTTCACACACACCCCGCTCACCTGGAAGGGGTTGACGTCGACGGGGTCAGCGAAGGGGTTGGTGTCGAAGGCCGACATGGCTGCTGCCGCCGCCGCCGCCGCTCTCCGAGACTCCGCCGCACCGGTTCTCAACCCGGTCCGCTCCCTGGAAACGGCACACTTCCGGGACCAGGGGTTTCCTCCCCGCTCCTCCGCCTCTTACGCGCCTGCGCAGAACGACCCGCAAGACGCAGGCGCACTCCTTCGCCACGTGACAAAGACGCCTTTTTCTCTCTCGCCTTTGTGACCTCATCGAGCCGCAGAGGAAAGGGCGCGTGGAGGTAGCAGGGCGCATGCGCAAATACAGAACGCGCGCTTGTTCGCGCTCTCGCTCTGTCGCTCCGGAGATGGAGGAGAAATAGATCTCAAGACGAAGGGGAAGTTGACTTCCGGGCATGCGCACTGAACGGCGAGAGCGCTCCAGGTACCGTAGTGTGCCGCGTAGTGCGCAGCAGTCTGTTTAACTCGGTAAGCGTGAATGTAGAATGGCAGCCAAAATACTAACAGCAACACACTACTGTATATGAATTGAATTCCATTTATATCTCCCCCATCTCCTCTGAGTAGTTTCTTTACTTCATGCCTGAAAGGTATTAAAGAAGGGGCCAGGTAAGCTTGGCTTGACGCTATTCCTTGGACTTTTAATTAATAACAGTGATGAACATGAAAATCAGGGCACCACCACAGAAAAGGCCCTGTCCCCTGTGGTTGCCTGCAGAACCCCCAAAGGTGGGCCAGAGCCCTTCCAGGCAACCTTAGCATACACAGGAAGGCTCACCCATAAGGAGACGCTCCTTCAGATCCCCAAGGCCTTTTGGGAGAAGGGTGAGCAAGAAAAGGGGAACCAAAGTCAGCTTGCAGGTTGCCGAACAGTTTACAGTAGGCTCCAAAGTGTTTTTTACTTCACCCTCCCTCTCAATAGCAGCAACAACAAGGGTTGTCGTGCGTCGTCATACTCGTCATCAAATGCTTTAGCAGCCTTTCTTAAAAACCACACAAGGCAACTCACAGAAATCTACAAATATATACTGCAATATTCTAACCACCTACTTTAAGAATATAGGCTGCTACAATCTCTGATCTGTAGTAACATGCAGGGCAGTCTTAGCCACATCTATTCAGAAGGAAGTCCTATGCAATTCCATGGGATGTACTCCCCAGGTTAGGATGGCAGGTTTAGTCTTAGTTATAGATCAGGCACCCCAAACTTGGCCCTCCAGATGTTTTGGGACTACAATTCCCATCATCCCTGACCACTGGTCCTGTTAGCTAGGGATGGTGGGAGTTGTAGTCCCAAAACATCTGGAGGGCTGAGTTTGGGGATGCCTGTTGTAGAGGAAAAAAGGATCCATTTACATTGTCTCAAGCTCCCTGCTGGAAAAGTGGGATATAAAAATAGGAAATATAATAAATAAGAATAACAGATTTGCATTGGAATATCTGTGGGCCATCCTATTGCACTGCATGTGGGATACCTGCAGCAGGTAATCGGCTCCCCTCCTAGATTCACCATTTTGTACCTGACTTTGCTGAAAGCAAGTGATGGACACCAGCATCCTCATTAAAGCAAAACAAGTCCCAGATGCTGGAGCTCTGTGCACCCAATTTGGGGTTTTACTGGCCAAAACCAGTACTTTGAAACTGAAACCACCGATCAGCACCTTCTTCCAACAAGCCTAGTTCTAAATTGAGATTTTTGTCCTGGTCAATATTTGTATTGGATTTGAAACTGTTTCTGTATATGTCGTCGTTCGAACACTCATTATATATGTGATTGTTCTCTATGCTTTGCATTGTGGTGTTGCTTTGAGATGCTTCATAGGAAGTGATTCAGCTGTGGAAGAACAGGAGGAACAGGGTGGGGGGCAACAAGCATAGCCTGCAACTGCCCTGCAGGAACTGTTGGCCCCTCCTGGGCCCTGGCCTCTGCCCGCCCCCCACACCCTGTGTGCAAAGGCAGCCCCACCTGTGGTGCATTTTTGGGTATGATGTACACTCACTTGGAAGCAAGTCCCACTCAAGGCATAAAATGATGTAATTGTAGAGTTGGAAGAGACCACTGGGATCATCTAGTCCAACCCCAGCAATGCGGGAATCTTTTGCGAAATGAGCCTGAGATTAAGAGTGAGAGTCTTCTGCTGTACGGACTATTCCAGCTGCAGCAGGGTTTACGCTTGCGGAACGGCTGAGAAAACGCTTGCGGAACGGCTTAATACTTGCCAGACCTAAATGTTGCAAGAGCTTGATTAATTAATTGCATTAATACATTTCCGGCAACTCGTGCGTAATATAGCGCCTAGCCTGGCTGCACCATCCAGCTCCCCCGGCAAAAGAACCACGTTTCCTGGAGCACAAGAGAGATTTATTTTTCACTCGTTCCAGGGGGGAAACCACCAACCCCTCATCTATAACACGCCACTCGGCGCGGATCAGTTGAGAGTGCGGGAGAAGACTCGGATCCGGGTTCGAATCCAACCGCTCACTCCCGAGTCTGACCATAAACCTTTAATAAAGTCCACCTGCCCCTTTTGCGACGCTGCGGAGCGTTTCAGGGGCGGCCTCGGGGCCCCTGTGTGGCTGCTGCGCTACACCGGTGCAATTCCTGCTTGCAGCTCCAGGACGCAGCAGCCTGGCCCGGGCTGAGGCTGACGGGCGCTCTCGCTCTCGCTCTCCCTCCCCAGACACCTGATCCGGAGCGGCGGACTACTTTTCCCGGCGTGCCCGGCCAGCCGGCCGGCCGGCGCCTGGAAGAGGCGGGGCAGAGCGAGGCAGAGCAGCATCGCGGGGATGGCGGAGCTGCGAGGTGAGCGAGGCCGGGGCAAAGGAGGGCGCCTACCTGCCCGCCTTGGGGGTCCGGGGGGGGGGCGGCGGCGGGCGGCTCCTCGTGCTCCCCGCCCGCGATGGACGGAGGGGCTCCGGGACAAAGCGGCGGCGAGCAGGAGCAGGAGCGAGCCGCTCCGGGTGGGGAGAGGAGAGAGGCGTTCCCGCGGAGCGAGCAGGCAGGAGCGGTGCCCGCTCTCGGGGGAAGCCCGGTCCCTCCTGCGCCTTCCGGGGGTGGGAAGGGGTTCCGACCGTCATCTAACCTAACCCCCGCCATTCAGGACGCGCAGCCTTGGCGCCCCTGACCGATGATCGCCCAACCTCTGCTTAAAACCCTGCAAGGAAGATAGGGCCTTTTTCACAGCGGCCCCGTTGGCCAACAGTAAATTTTGAAGGCCAGGCAAATCTATTTTATTCCTTCAGGCCCTTAAAAGAAAAGAAAAGCTCTTAAAACCATCTCATTCTTTCCTATTAGGGTCTCCAATATCGGCCACCGCATCCCACCAAACCATCTTGGGAACTGTAGTTTGTTTTGGGCACTGAGGGTTTTTAGAAGCCCCTGTTCCGCCCACAGGGCTGCAGCTCCCCATGAAGAGGGGTGGGCTGTGAAAACCAGAGGGAACTGTAACTCTGAGAGATAACTAGGGCTCTCTCAGCACCCTTAACAAACTATAGTTCCCAGGATCCTTTGTGGGAGCTCATGACTATTTAAGGTGATCCTGTTTTAAATTTGCAGGTGGCGGCCTTTGCCAAGATGCAGGGTAAGGGTGAGGGGGCCTCACCCTGAGAGGGAGCATCCTGACAACAGGGATGGAGCTGTGGGGCCGACTGGGGGCAGCTTCCCACATTGTGTTCTTGTGCATGACCTCCCACCTGCGCCTGTGTCTTTTGCTCCCTCAGTGTTTCCCTTGGCCTGCCCCGTGCAGAACTACTCCTGGGGCAAACTGAGCCAGGACAGTGAAGTGGCCAGTCTCCTGGCAAGCAGTGATCCAATGATCCACATCGAAGCAGGCAAGCCCTATGCGGAGGTGAGTGCAAACTGCCTGGGGGCCCTTGGAGCCAGGCTCCATCCCCTCCTCCCTCCTTGCCCATTCCCAAATTCCGTTATATGGCTGGGGACTTGGATCAAGGGGCTCGGATCAGTCAGGGCGACCACTTGCGCTCTAGACCCCTGCCCCTCTTGCCTGGTAAAAACCATCAGGGAGGGAACAGCGGACTGGGCCAGGGAGGTGATCAGTGCCTCTTACAAGAGGGGGTGTCCCTGCCTGTTTGAAGGAGGCAGTGGTAAAACCACTCCGTATGAAACCTTCCCTGGATTCAGAATACCTAACAAACTACTGGCCAGTTGCTAATCTCCCTTTCCTGAGCAAGGTTCTGGAACGAGTAGTTGCTTTTGGAAGAAACTGATTTTCTGCATCCATTTCAGTTTTGGCACAGAAACTGCTTTGGTCACTAGTGCAAAATTCAGCGGCCGGGTTGCTCACTGGAGCAGGATCGTTTGAGCATATTACACCGATCCTAGTCTGACTGCACTGGCTACCAGTTAGTTTCTGGGCCCAATTCAAAGTGCTGCTTTTGACCTATAAAGCCTTAAATGGCTCAGGACAGCAATGCCTCAAGGACCATCTCTCCATATGAACCTACCTGGAGCCTGAGGTCGTCTTCTGAGGCCTCACTTCGTGTTCCACTTCCTCGAGAAGTCCAGAGGGTCACAACACAAGAATGGGCCTTCTCTGCAGTGGCTCCCCGTCTGTGGAATGCTCTCCCAAGGGAAGTTCTCCTGGTGCCTTCATTTTACACCTTTAGGTGCCAGGCAAAAACGTTCCTTTTTAACCAGGCCTTTTGACTGACATCCTATGCCCTTTTAAAATGTTGGGTTTTTTTGGGGGGTGTTATTGGGTTGTTTTTATTTTGATTATATATATTGTGGTTTCATATTTTGATTTTGTTCTATGAACCACCTTGAAACCTCTGGGTATAGGGTGGTATGTAAATTCAATTTTAAAAAGCAAAAAAACCGCACGAGTCTGAGCTCTCAGCCCTGTCTAAAGTGGCCACGGGGGAACCGTCACAACACTGCTGCTCAGAAACTGATTTCTCAGGGCTCCGAAATGGGGACAGACAAGGTGCCACCTTTCCTTTGTTGACAGATGCCCAGCTCCCATCAGCCCCAGCCAGCAGGGCTAGTGGTTGGAGCTGATCGGAGTGCAAGACGCGTGCTGTACTCCAAATCCTATCAGCCCTGATTTCTGGCTGTGCTGCCTGGGGCTGATGGGAATTGGAGCCCATCATCTGAAGGGCTACAGGTTGCCCAGATGTGCGCTAAGAGGTTTTGTGCATCATCTGTGTGCTCTCTTTTCCTCCCAGCTCTGGATGGGCACTCACCCCAAAGGAGACGCCGTGATTCTAGATAATCGCATTCCCCAGAAGACCTTGCGGCAATGGATCGCGGACAACCCCGACTGCCTGGGCACCAAGGTCAAGGAGGCCTTCCAGGGCCAGCTGCCCTTCTTGTTCAAAGTGCTGTCTGTTAACTCAGCCTTGTCCATCCAGGCTCACCCCACCAAGGTAAGGCCCTCTTCCCAGGGTGCCAAACGGCATAGAATCCTGCTGAGCTTTCTGGACTTTGCAGGTCAAGGACAAGGAGCTTGAAGGAGCATCAGCGGTTGAAGCCAGAGTTCAGAATGGCGTGCAAGGGAAGCAGGTGCTCATCTGTTGGGTCCAGAGGTTCCCGTCCTCCGATACAAGGAACCTTCCACCAACAGGCAAATGGAACCTTTTGGATCCAGGCCAAAGTTTCACGTTAATGGGTTAATGTCAGATCTGGGGTCGCAGCACAGATTCCGCCTGCTTCGCTTCTCATCCTTGACGCATTAGCCTACCCCTGGGTGCGCTGCCTGGTATTAGCCTACCCCTGGGTGCGCTGCCTGATGTATTAGCCTACCCCTGGGTGCGTTGCCAGAGCACCCCCCCCCCCGAGCAGACTGACTGTGACACTGGAGCCTGGGGCTCAACACCTGTCCCCCCTCTTCCCTCCCTCTTCCCCCCTCCCAGGAGCTGGCAGAGAAGCTTCATGCCCAGTATCCAGAGCACTACCCAGATGCCAACCACAAGCCGGAGATGGCCATCGCCCTGACGCCCTTCGAGGGCATGTGTGGCTTCCGGCCTGTTGAGGAGATTGTGTCTTTTCTCCAGAGTAAGCATGGGAGGGGAGGGGAAGGGAAGGAAATAAGTACCAGCAAGATACAGGGACTCGGGTGTCCCAACTGGGGATGGAATTGTGTCCTTGGAACCGTGTTGTGATGGAAACAAGCATCGCCTCCCTGCAGGCTCACCCATCCTCTCCCTCCCCTAGCACAGCCACAAGGAGGCAGGTGGCAGCATTTGCTTTCAGTTTCAGTTAGCCACAGTTTAGTGTTACAGCCCAGCCCTCAACCGTGGTTTGCTTAATAGTAGTATGTTGAAATCAAGTTAGCTTCTTGAACTATAGTTTGAATTTGGCTTGTTTCAAGCAAGCTGTAGTTAAGATTGACCACACAATTAGTTGGGCTTGGTCGACATGACAGGCTGTGATTAACTGGAAGCAGCAGCAGCTAACTGCCCCCTCAGGGACCTGCCAGAGGTGGAGGATTTTAAATCAATTTAGTTTTTCAAATTTTGAAATTTACAGACAATTGTCAAACATCCAAAATAAAAAGAGAATTCCGTAGATTCCTCTGGAATTCCCTCCTCCCCTGTGTGGGTCCTTAATTAAGTTTTTCCTCCTGCATCTTCTCTATTAATCCAAATCTATTAAATCTCCATTACAACCATAATTCAACGTTAAACTACAAGTATTATTATTCCAATCAAACTAATAATTTTAATTGTTTAAAAATGATTTTTGAGGTAAATTATTTATTTTCCCCATTCCTGGTCTTCCTGATTTCTGATTCTTCTGGTCATTTTTGCTATTTCGGCATAGTCCATCGACTTAATTTGCCATTCTTCTCTGGTAAGGATTCTTCTTCTTTCCATCTCTGAGTTAGTAACAACCAGGCAGCAGTGGTCACATACATAGTCTTTTCTGTTCTGTTGTAATTTTGGCACCTAGAATTCCTTCAAGGAAAGCTTCAAGTTTTTTAAAGAAAAAGTTATTCTAAACATTTTTTTCCCACTTCATTATATATCGTCTCCCATTTTTTTTTTACTACTTTTCAAATCCACCACATATGATAAAAGGTGCCTTCTTTTTCCTTACATTTGCAGCATGCATTTGACCTTGTTTTATACAATTTAGCTAATTTACTAGGAGTTAAGTACCAAAGATACATCATTTTCATACAATTTTCTTTCAAAGTATAACATGCTGTAAACTTCAAGTCCCAGTTCCATAACTTCTCCCATGCTGTAAGTTGTATATTATATCCAAAGTCCCTCGCCCAGTGTATCATAACTGATTTAACCTGTTCATCTTTTGTATGCTATTCTAATATTACTTTATACATTTTAGAAAGCAATTTGGTCTTGTTTTCTAACAGTTCTTTTTCAAATTTAGATGTTTCATTTAAAAAGCCTTTCTTTTATCCATCTTAAATATATCATTAAGCGGATGGTATTCTAGTGGCTGGGGAAACCCAGCCAGATGGGCGGGGAATGAATGAATGAATAAATTCTATTTATTTATTTATTTATTTATTTATTTATTTATTTATTTATTATTGTAACCAATCAGTTAATAGTTCTCTTATATCCTCAGACCTATTTAATTTTAATTGATGTTCTACTTCCATTAATAATTCTTTATAAGTTGCCCAGTCATTTCTCATATTTAATTTTTTTTTGAGATGTCGCTTTCAGTGGGAAAGTCATCATGGTGTTTTTTGTTCTAATAATTGTTTATATTTTCCCCATACTTCATAAACCACTTTCCTTACTACACGATTTAGGAAAGCTCTATGTACTTTAACCTCGTACCATAAATATTCATGCCAACCATATCTGTTATCATGACCTTCAAGATCTAAAACTTCAGAATTTTTAGTGATATCCGTTCCTTTAGCCAGCATAGACAGGATGCTTCATAATATAGTCTTAAATCCTGCTAGACTCCATGCAGCCATTCTCAATGTGCTTTGGGTTCCTTGCAGACGTTCCTGAATTCCGGGCCCTGATCGGGAATGTGGCGGCGGAGCAGCTGGAACGCAGCGTGGGCGAAGACCCCCGGGGTGTCTCTGCCGCACTGCGCATCTGCTTCACCCGGATGATGAAGAGCGAGAAGAAGGTCTTTGTGGACCAGCTTAACATGCTGGTGAAGCGGATTTCTCAGGAAGGTGGGTCTGGTGTGAGACTTGGGTGCTGGGGAGGTTGTGGCCCTCCAGGTGTTCCTGGGACTGCAACTCCAGGCACTCTTAATGGTGGTTGGCCGTGTTGTGGGAGGCTGATGGGAGCGACCTCTGTGGGGGGTTAGGGCCTCCACTATAAGGTGAAACTTGGCAACCAGCAGCTGCTGCTCACCAGACTCCTCCATGTGTCTCCATCCCACAGCAGATGCAGGGAAAGATACTTCGGCCAGCTGTGGGGAGCTCCTCCTCCGCCTCCACTCCCAGTACCCCGGAGACATCGGCTGCTTTGCCATCTACTTCTTGAACCTGATGAAGCTGCAGCCCGGGGAGTGCATGTTCCTGGGTGCCAATGATCCCCATGCCTACATCTACGGAGGTGAGTTTCCGGGCATAGAAGCAAAAGAGAGGCTTGGAGGTTGAATCCTGACAAGACAGTAGTACTGTTTTGGGGGGACGGGCGGGCTGGTGTGGAGGACTCCCTGGTCCTGAATGGGGTAACTGTGCCCCTGAAGGACCAGGTGCGAAGCCTGGGAGTCATTTTGGACTCACAGCTGTCCATGGAGGCACAGGTCAATTCTGTATCCAGGGCAGCTGTCTACCATCTCCACCTGGTACGCAGGCTGAGACCCTATCTGCCCGCGGACTGTCTCGCCAGAGTGGTCTTGAAAGACCTACATTGGCTCCCAGAATGTTTCCGAGCACAATTCAAAGTGATGGTGTTGACCTTTAAAGCCCTAAACGGCCTCGGCCCAGTAAACCTGAAGGAGCGTCTCCACCTCCATCGTTCTGCCCGGACGCTGAGATCCAGCGCCGAGGGCCTTCTGGCGGTTCCCTCATTGTGAGAAGCAAAGCTACAGAGAACCAGGCAGAGGGTCTTCTCGGTAGTGGCGCCCTCCCTGTAGAACGCCCTCCCATCAGATGTCAAAGCGATAAACAATTACCTGACATTCAGAAGACATCGTAAGGCTCAGGGAAGTTTTTAATGTGTGACATCTTAGTGTATTTTTGGTCTTTGTGGAAGCCGCCCAGAGTGGCTGGGGAAACAAATAATAAATTATTATTATTATTGTTGTTTGTATGGCCACCAGATCTCCTCTCAAGGCAGCTTCCCAGGTTTATGGGATTTAACCACTTGGATTGAGCACTTGTGGGAGGCAGGGGTAGCAGGGCTGTGGCCGTGGGAGAAACCTGGAAGCGGTCACGTATGGCGCCCAAGCCTAATGCTCCCCATTTTAATTAGTGCTTTGAAAAACTAGATCAGCCCTCAGAGGAGAGGCAGCCAGCATGGCAAGCAGGTCTGTGGCTAAGTCCCGCATGGCCACAGTTGGGTGCACTGAGTCTGTGAAGATCAAGTGGGGTAGAGCGCAACTGCATCTTAAGACCTGATGGGCTGCCTTGCAGAAGATGGGGCAGACTTGCTCTCTGTTGCTCAGGAGGGCAGGAGCAGAGCAAAAGGTGGAAACAGAGAGGAAGCCGCCTGTGGCGATCACACAGGGTCCCCAGACGTTTAAGGGTCTATTGATCCCTGTGCCACCACTGTGCTCGCTTCCCCGCTGCCACCAACCCGTTACTCTCGGGTAAAACACTGAGTCCAGACAGTTGTTAAAAGTGAACCAAATAAACAAGTTTGATTTATAAACATTAACAAGTTTATAGTTTCTCAGATAATATTCCTGTCGGTATCTTAACTTTAGTTTCTTCTGACTTGATTATCTCAACTGTTTGACTGACTCCTCTTAACAAATTCTCTCACTCTCTCACATCAGACTAGCCCAACCCACAGACTTATCCTCTCAGTCTCTTCTAACTCCAGACTGTCTTCTCAACCACTCTAACTCTAACTCCTCCCCTTGGGTTCCCATTGGTTAGTCATTTTACAATTAGTTAACCCTTTCCTTATGAACCCTGTATGATGTCACACACCTAGGAAGGCAAACACCACACCGCCCAATGGCCAGGGCTCTTCTGGCAACGGAATGCCTTGGCAGCCACTTCCTCCAGATGTGCTGGACTCCAGTTCCCATCACGCCCCAGCTGGCACAGCTGATGGTCAGGGATGATGGGAGTTGTATTCCAGAGATGCCTGGAGGTCACTAGGTTCACTATCCCTGCTGCAGCTGCAAGAATCCTGTGCTGGGCTAAGTGGCCTCAGAGGGCCTTGCCAACTCTGAAACTCTTAGTTTGAGATGACAGGGAAGGGATGATAAAAGAGGGTTTCTTGAGATGGGGCAGGAGGGTGTTTCAGGAGGGCCTCTCTTGCCACCAGCAGCAGCCTCTGCTCTTCCTGACGGCCAGCTTCTCTTTCCTTCCCGCCTTGCCACAGATTGCATCGAGTGCATGGCTTGCTCTGACAACACGGTGCGCGCTGGCCTGACACCCAAGTTCATTGACGTCCTCACGCTGTGCGAAATGCTCAACTACACGCCGGCCCCTGGCAGCTCCAAGCTCTTGAGCCCCGTCCAGAGCCGCCTGGACCCTTGTGTCTACCTCTACGACCCGCCTGTCCCAGACTTCTCTGTCATGAGGATAGAGGTGAGCTTCTCAAGGGGCTTCCCCTGCCCTGATGAAGGCAGGCGGTTCCTGCTGCGAGAGCCTTTCAAGTGCCAAGGTGGCGTTAGGCACCTGCTCCCTGTGCAGCTTGGCTCAGATGGATCCATCCACTTTGGTTTCTCATTCTGCCCTCACCCCGAATCTTAGGTTCAGTTTGCTCTCTTTCTGGATGTATTTGCGGTTCATTTTTAAACAGTGTGCATGGAAAATGTGTAAAACACATTTATGCACACAGTGTCCTCTAATATAATGCATGTTGATGCATTATTTTCACTGATACACACTTTCCCCAAATCATGCATTTCTTTTTTGGTAGGATGAGTGCATCACACATTTGGAGAATAGCATATCTCCAGGGATACCAGCTTTCAGATTGCACGTTGGTTCAGAAAAATGTGAATTACCGTATTTTTCGCCCTATAGGACACACTTTTTCCCCTCCAAAAATGAAGGGGAAATGTGTGTGTGTCCTATGGGGCGAATGCAAGCTTTCCCGGGCTTCCTGCAGCTCCGCGCCACCCACTGGATCCTGGCGCGAAGCCACGCGGGGCTCCGGAGGGTAGCGCAGAGCTGCCTGCATTCCGAAGCCTGGTGTGCACTAAAGAGCACCCCCGGGCTTCGCACACCTCTCCACAAGCCTGGGGAGACCGGCGCGGCTCCCTAGGCTTGCAGATAGCAGGCTGTTCTGGGGGGTCGGGGGATGCTCGGGCTTCCCCCGCGCCTGCTCCATGCCTGGGGAGGGGAATTTTTTTTTTCTTTATTCCCCCCCCCCCAAAAAAAAATTAGGTGCGTCCTATGGGGCGGTGCGTCCTATGGGGCGAAAAATATGGTAGGTAGCTTTGCATGTTAATGCAAACTTTACAAAGTTGCCTCCCTGTCCCTACATGGACCCCAACTTTATAATGACATTCTTCCTCCAAGGAGCTTGGAGTGGCATGTGTGGTTCTCTCTCCTTATGTTTAAATAGGGATTTTTGTGTGAAACTCTATATTTTTTTTAATGCATATTAAGACAAGGGTGGTTGGTGCTGTGGGTTAAACCACAGAGCCTAGGACTTGCCAATCAGAAGGTCAGTAGTTTGAATCCCCGCGACGGGGTGAGCTTCCATTGCTCGGTCCCTGCTCCTGCCAACCTAGCAGTTCAAAAGCACGTAAATGTGCAGGTATATAAATAGGTACAGCTCCTGCGGGAAGGTAAACGGCATTTCCGTGCATTGCTCTGGTTCGCCAGAAGCGGCTTAGTCATGCTGGCCACATGACCCGGATGCTGTACGCCGGCTTCCTCAGCCAGTAAAGCGAGATGAGTGCCACAACCCCAGAGTCGGCCACGACTGGACCTAATGGTCGGGGTCCCTTTACCTTTAAGACACAAGTGGCACAGGACACCCGTGAGATTAGCGTGGGCGAGAAACAGACATGCCCGTCGTTGCCTGCTTTTACAGTTGCTGAAATCTCAGTTTGGCTTGAGATGGAGACCAGCTTGCACTGCTGAGCACTCTGGAGGCTGTAGGGAAGTCAGGATCTGCCATTGCCTCTGGATTTGTGTGGGAAAATGATTGCTGTACATGCTCAGGGGAACACATCATAAGGCAGGACTCCTGAGGGAGGAGAAAAAAATATATATCTGGGGGTAAAATCCAAGTGATGCCAATAAGGATGAGAATGGTAAATTTTTCCAGTGGCTGTTTCCGAGCAACCTGTGTGATATTTCGTGGCTCGATTATTGGCATGTAAAAACCACAATCCAGAAGAAGCCCAATGTCTCGAGCTTGAGAAATGGGCAACGAAAAAGATTTCGCCAGAACTTTAGCATTTTGATGAAATACAGAATGACTTTCAAATGGGTCTGAAAACAATGAAAAAATACAATTCTTCAAAGCATGGTCTGCCTGGGCATTAGCTTCTGCCAAATACCCAGGGTGGCCAGTGTGAGATCTGAGATAGGCTACATAAAACTGACAAGTTCTAGCTTGTACCAAGTTCTGCAAAGTGGAAAACAATGTAAACAAATTTTGATCAATAGCAGGAGTGATATAAGACAATGGTAAGACATTCAAAAGATTGTATACATACTGAGAATCCACAATGAGATTGAAAGGGATGTTAGCAAACTGTTGAAATGCCAAAATTACAGCTGCCAATTCAGCACGTTGTGTTGAGGACTGCTCAGTAGTATACAAACTTTTCCATTCCCCCTCCTCTTCCCACACCACCACCCCTCTGGATTTGGTACCATCAGTGAACACAGTAAGGGCGGAGGGTAAGGGTAGGGGGGGCAAAGCAGTTCGCAAGACATAACGTAGCCCTGTAAGGAAAGACAAACGAGGGTCTCTAGGAGGATTGTGAATGATTTTTCCCAAGAAATCAGCAAAAGCTATTTGAGTAGAAACGGCTGTCATCATCAGATGCTGAAATTCTTCCTGGGAGAAGGGCAGGTACACTGACTGTAAGTCCATTCCAGAGAGGGCAAGGGCTCGATGTCGGCCCTTAGCAACAAGGTCCATGACGCTGTTGGGTGTAGCATACACGTTCCACGGAGGAGTATGAGGCAGGTGAAGCCACTCCACATTAGACACAGTCCCAGGCTTCTGGCCTGTGGTGTACAATATAGCTGTTGGAAGGAGCGGGGTGGCAAATACTGCAAGTGATAATTGTGCCATGGAAAGAGAAGGAATCCTGTCCACCATACATCTGCGGAGATGGTTGTTCACAGTGGTTAGAGCCTCTTCCATTGCAGAGGTGACTGTGATCTTGTCTGCTGGATCCTTATGTCCTTTAAGGGCAGAAAATAGTGGAGACAAAGTGGAGGTGGGCAGGTCCAAATAACTCTTTATCCAATTCAGCTGTCCAAGAATTTGTTGTAAATCCACCAATCTAAGATAACCAGGAAACTGTAGTTGAGGCGTAACTGGAATGGCTGCAGATGCTGTCAGCTTGTGTCCCAGGTACGTAATGGGTAAAGTCCGCTGGATTTTTTTCTTAGCCACTGTCAATCCAACAGGTTGTAGCCTTTGCAGGATTTTGGGACACGGAGGAGGACCAGGCCGTGGCTAGCAGGCCGTGGCTAGCAGTGCCCACTGACTGGCAGGCTTTAAGCATATCTGCAATGGCTATATTGGGAGTTGTCATCAAAGGGCGCAGTGCTTGCTTAAAGTCCTCATTTGCATTAGCGAACGCAAGCTGGCGTACAATCAGGTCTTGTGCTGCCAGGTCCTGAACTTGCCGCTTGAAGGTATTATACAAGCGATCAACAAATTGTCCATAGGGCTCTGCAGGGCCCTGTCTGACGCTTCCCAATAGGCCACCGTGCTCATTCCTGTCATCAGGGACAGAGGCCAGAGCCTCTTGAGCGGCAGCGGTGGTGGCTGCCCAATACATAGGATCAAGGGCCAACTGTTGGGCAATAGGAAGAAAATTGCCTCCTCCCGTCAGCCCATCGAGGACATCGGTTTGGGTAAGCATGACGGGGGCTGGGAGTGCAGGAGCAATCACAGGAAAGAGATTTGGAGTATCAGAATCAAAAGGCAGCAATGGAGCAGCAGTACAAAGAGTCTCTTCTTGGAGAGGAGTGGAAATGGGGGGTGCTGAATGCGAAGAATGCAGGGGAGGGACGACAGGAGCCGAAGGAGAAAAAATGTCTGCCTGTTTAGGAGGCTGATAAGACGGTGCTTCTGAAGGCAGCATGAGGACTGGGAGGGGGGGCAAAGGAGCTGAAGCAGCGGCCAGGAGGAGATTTGTAGGAGTTAGGCTTGAGATAGCCTTATAAACCTTACAGCAGGCATGCAAAACTTTGACATCAATCTGAGGGTGGTTTTGGAAAAATTGTCCTATTTTTTCCCAGTCTTTTAAATGATAATTCCCATTCTGAGGAAACCAGGGACAGTGGGTATCCAAGGCTTCTATAAGGGACTTCAGATCAGCATCTGAGACAATGAAGCTGTTGCTGGCCAAAAGAAATTTAAGGTCTTCAAAAAACTTTTTCTGTGGTGCAGATAGAGACGTCCCCATGATTGCAAGAGTTGCAAAAAGGGCAGGGAGCACTTACCAGGGATCCTTAGAAGGATGAATGGCAGCCTGAAGCCCTTGCCGGGCGAGATAAGTGCTGATAAGTCCGTAACGTAGTCCAGAATCACTCACGCGGGGTACCAAGGGAGCACTCACCGGGATCCATAGCGGATGAAAGACGCGTGGTGAGCGCTGAACGATGAGAAACAACGTGGAGTCCGAAGGTAGTCACACGGGGCACCAAATGTCGAGAACCAGCTCGACATCAGTAAGAAAATCAGTCTCACACCAAGATGACTTGAAGAAAAAGCTTTGGCTTTTGCCATGCAATGTTTATTGTGCGCAGTGAAAATAATTCATCCTTTCTCCTCCAGCACAGCGTTTGTTCTGCCTGGTACTCAAAAGTAACAATTCAAAGGAATGCAACCTTGCTCTTGCCCGCAGACAAAGAGAGTACTATGCTACGTGAGCCAATCATTAGTCTAGCATGAGGTGTTCACGCGCTCATCATGCTCTTAACAATATCTCGTGCTGTAAAATCACTCTGCAATAATAAGAACTCTGCTCATGCTCTTATGTACAAGCAATCATTTTCCCACAGATTTGTCCCACGCCCAGCTCATTCGCTTCCCACTTAGTGAGGCAGGATGTTAAAATAGCCAGGCCCCACCTCTCTACTGAGCAAGGGTTCTGCTTTCTCTCGCAGATTCCTTCCTCCATCAAGCTGTACCTTATTTCGGCCATCGACTCAGCCAGCATCCTGTTGGTGGTACAAGGAACTGCTGTCGGGACCTCCACTGCGGCCGCTTCAGAAATGGCTGTCCGTCGCGGCTCTGTGCTCTTCATCTCCGCCAATGAGAGCGTCTCCTTGCACCTGTCTGCACCTAATGGCATGCTGCTCTTCCGAGCCTGCTGTCTCCTATAATGTGGGGTGCTTGGCTCTTTCTTCTCTTGCTGAGACTCCAGTAGAACGGCTGTGTGTCCTCTGCACAGCCAATTACTCCCCTGACCCATCAAACCACTGTGTCAAAAGCCCAAAGCATTGGCGCTCACCCCTGTATGGTGGGTCCTCGTTTCCCACACAGCTTGACTCTATCCAGGGAGAACTCTCCGTAAAACACGGGGCTGGGAATTCTCCAGACCTCGTCGTTGTTTTTTTTTAAAAACTGCCCTCTCCACCTTGTGTTAGACCGTTTTGCTTTTGAGGGGTAGCGGTCTGCACACCCTGAACTTTTAAAATGCTGTAAAACTTATGAAACCAGCAGTCAATGGTGTGCCTCTCTCCCCGCCCCTCCACCCTGGGAAGAGGGTGGAAGTTTGGAAGAAGGGCTTGGTGATGATTTCAGCTTCCCAGCCACTGGAATTCCCTCTTAGCCAGGACATTCTGCCTCCTGCCCTTTACCCTGGGGGGCAGGCAAAAGCTTGTCTCCACCTCGCCCCAGTTCCTGCCGATGGAGAGTGGTTGGCTACCATTGCTTCTAATCCCTGGCTGACAAAGTTTCCTCTGGCTGTAGTGGACAGCATGTTCTGGTGTGAAAGTGCTTCCTCCTCAGGGCCAGCTGCGGGTGGTTGCTTAATCCAGGAGTGGTTCTGTCTGCCCACAGCAGGGCCACGTGAGTTGACCCTGATAGGAGTTAGGAGTCCAGCAACTCCTGGGGAACCATGGGCTCCCCACTCCCAGCCAACAATCCTGATTTCGGGATGGGAGGACAAGCCGGTGGTATGTTTTTGGTACCGGTGGCCTTTCAGGTGCAATGTCCATCCTGGGCCAGGTGGCAGAAACAAGACGTCCTCTAATGCTACAGGCCTGGGGGACAGGGCCGTCGCTTTGGGTGATTTTCACCATCTGCTTTCCCCCCAGTAGCATTTTCCCAGCACCATGTGGTTCTATCCCCTGGCTCCATGTGGGTGTCACAATATGCCATAGCTTGTTGTGATAAGAACAAACCTGACCCTAGTCCAGCTCCCAAGTGCAGTATGTGTCTTCACTTTTCCTTGTTTGAAACAAGCACACCACGGGGTTGACGGAGCTGGCTTGTTCCAAACAAAACACAGTGAAGACAAAGCAGTCTAGGGCTGAGATGATTAATTAAAACTGGCACCCCAATTTTCCTATTATTCCTCTCCCTCAAATTGGTTGGAGTGAGAGAGGCTGTGTGGGATAGAGGCTCCTTTCTATCCAAATGTAGCCAGTACCTGCTTTCCCTGCAGTAGTTTGGAACCTGTTCCCAAGCAACCAGGAGAAAAAGGTCCCCCATCCTAACTAGTGTGTTAAGTTTGGAGGCAGGCTCAGCTTTTTGTGGCCTGCAGGGGCTGTGGTTATAAGATGATCAACTTGGCAGCTCATGTTTGGCTTTTGACCAACAGGAAGAGAATGGCTCTTCCCTTAAAAACATCAGATTACCGCATCTTCACTGTATGGTGAAGCTACTTACCTGGCATGTCAAAGTAAAGTACATGTACCAATAGCTAAAGCGAGTGTTATAATCACTCTGCTCTACCCCTTGCTTCCACCTCTTGCAGAAAAATTCATTGAACGATATTAAAAAAAATCCATCCAGTAGCACCTTAGAGACCAGCCAAGTTTTTTTTATTATTATTTATTTTATTCAGGATTTTCTTGTTTTACAGAAGTGTAGTGCCTCGGTTTTTTTTTTTTTCATGTAACATTTTTACAAATCCATTTCATTTGTTGAGGCATTAGGGGGAGAAGAAAAGAAAAAAGAAAAAAGAAAGAGGGGGGTGGAGAGGGGGAAGATGGATAGGGGTGGGGTCGGGTGGCGGTGTTTCTATTATGTTTAATGTATGTAGAGTTTGGTGTCAGCGTTGCTTGTGTTGTTCGCTTGTGTTCCTTTGGTGGTGCCAGCCAAGTTTGTTGTTGCTATGAGCTTTCGTGTGCATGCACACTTCTTCAGATACCTTGCATGCACACGAAAGCTCCTACCAACAACAAACTTAGTTGGTCTCTAAGGTGCTACTGGAAGGATTTATTTTATTTTGTTTCGACTACAGCAGACCAACACAGCTAACTACCAGTAAGTAGAATCATTGAATGATGGTACCCTGAACTCTTGGGTAAGTCAGTGCTATAAATTCAAGCGTTGCTAAGGGACAGGCGCTGCCTTGGGGCAGGGCAGGGTGGTGGCCTTTCAGTTGTGACTGGCTTACAGCTCCCATCATCCGGAACCATTGGCCATTCTGGCTGATGGGTGTTGGGGTCCTGCAAGATCAAGGGGGTCAAAGGTTCCTCACCCAAAGTTCAGTTCTGTGGCTTAGGGAGCAGGAAGCCCAGCCACTCCACCTTCAACTCAGTTTGAAGTTGCAGTGTTGTAAGTTGTTGCTTACAGAGGGAGGGAAAGTCCACTTGCGCTTCCATTCGACAATTCTGGTTTGATTTGCATGCTCCCTCATTTGGGGCTCAGTATATTTCAGCAAAGAGAACTGCCCCAGTTTCTCTTTAGCTTTCTGCCAAATAGGAGTGTCCTTACCCTAGCGGAGTGCCAAGCAGGAGCGACTGTTGTCCCCTGCAGAATGATTCGAGAGAAAAGTGCAGGGGGGGAAATACAGAACCTTCAGAGACTGAAATAACAGCTATAAGTGAAAAGAAATAGGATGTTGGGGGACTGGCAGAATACATGCGTTGTCTTAAGGGGTTGTGTATCAGAATTTGAATCTTGAGGTCATCCGTCAGATGGATTTTGACTCCAGACTCTGGCGCTGCAAATTGTAGAGCTGTGGTTTCAGCATTTGACGTTTTGATAGCTGCAGTCAACCACTTCATACCATTTGTGTTAAGAGATGTGTGGACCCAGTTGTACACTTTATACAAACTATTTTGTTCCTAAATTAACTGGAGGTTTCAGATGTATGTACAGAGTGTGTGCAAGTAAAGACCCCTGGAAGAGGCAGTATTCCTGCTACCATTGTACTGTATTCCATATTTCACAGGTATAGTTATGGCTAATAATCCCCAAAGAATGAAACAGGGAGATGAAATTCGGATGGTTTCAGAAACAAAAAATATTCCCACCAGTGTAAAGCATCAGTTGTTTAAGAGTCAAATGCAACGAGTTAAAGTTGGCTAAATAAAGAAGGTGCTGTAGAGGACAGGCCCTGAGAACAACCTGTCTGGTGTATGTTTTTCTTGGGCTATAGTTGCTTTTAAAATTGCATTTTCAAAAGGCCGAATAAAGAGGTTAGGACATTCAAAATCTCGAAGGAGCAAGGGAGGCAGAAAGAACAGCAGGCTGGAGCGAGTCCCACAAATGCCAGGATGACCACAGGCTCCTCACACCTGCTATAAATGGCCTCTTGCCCTCCACCACCACCACAGTGGACCCCAGGAGGAATCCTACTGCAGGCCTCTTCACTAACATGCAGGGTAAGGAACAAACATTTCACATACAAAAGGATCCAAGCCTTGTGAATACAAGGTAGAGTTTTATTAATGCACACTTCCCTTGCTCAGTATATATAAAACTATTTGCTAGATAGTTCTCTGCATATACAATAACATTAATATCCAATAAGATTGTCCTCTGTGCCTTTCAAGGTTGGTTTGTGTTTCAATTTCACTTCATTTAATGCATTTCAATATTTTAAGGCAGTTTTTAAAACACTATAGGACACAGTCACTGAACTCCTTTTCCCACCCTGAAACCCCAACATACACAACACTGTCAGCCTGCCAAGCTTACTTTGCAGCAGAAAGCTGGCAGTTTTCTCTCTACAGGTCTACTAGTGTCCTGGCTCTCCACTGTCCACCTCATCTAACGTTACACACTATTAAAAGCTTACTGCAACTAGGACTGAACAGCTCGAACCTGTCCAGGAACATCAACCTTTTACCATGGAGAAGTTGTCTCCAGAGGATTTGCAGGCAGAGGATGCTGCAGGCAGCACAAATAAATATAGAAAATGAAAGGCAGCTGGGGGTGGGAAAAGTTGCCTATGTAATCTAGTGGCTGCACCAGCAACCAACTCTCTACTGGAGGGCTGGAAAGTGCAGAGTTCACTTGCCCGCCTCTTGCTAAGCATGTTCCCCAGTGAGTAAACACTGGCCTGTGTTATGGCCTGCCACGTGGCCTATCTTGACAAATAATTCTAGCAAAACACATATACCCAACTGGAAATGGCCTCCTGGGTGCCACTCACCTGGGAACAGCTAAGCAGAGCAGAGAGAACTCCAGTTTAGGATCAAGTCTGCCAAGTAGGGCAAGACTATCTCATCCCTACTGGCAAGTTTCCCAGGAAATGGGGTGGGGTGGGGTGGGGGAAGCAGCCGCCACTTTTAGCTGCTTACAGTAACAGGACAACAGTGCAGTGGCATCTTGCTCAAGTTGTGTTAGTGCCTTCAGAGACCTCTGGATCTCTTGCTACTAAAGCTTCAGTTTAGATGGCAGAGGTAATAGCCTGCTATGGTCCCCAGACCAAGGCAGCAAAGTGGGGTACCATTCATATGGATTTATTACTCAGTGAGGCTGCACAAATATACAGGGCACACCTTCCTCCCCCAACCTAGTGCCTTCCAGGTCTTGCTGGACCGTAACTCCCATCATCCTTAATCACTGGCCATGCTTGGGCTGAAAGCACCAGCACAACTGGAAAGCACCAGGTGGAGGGGAGATCATGGCCCCAACTTGCATGCTAGCAGGGTACCTCACAAAGCAACACTCACAAATGCTGGCAATTCCTCCCCTCCCTGCTCTCCACAACTGCCACATAAAGTGAACCACAGCTGGTGCTAGCGAATCAGAAAGGCTAGATCGCAGCTCTTGCTCACAAGCGGTCACTTAGTGTGCATGGAAAACACACTATGCGCTACTTGAAATCAAAAGGAGGCTGCATAAGCCAATTCTAATTATGGGGAAATTAAGTCAGAATAACAGGAACTGATGCAGGGATGGGAGACCTGTGGCCCACTAGATCAGGCTTCCTCAACCTTGTACCCACCAGGGACTGGGGAGACTCCATATCCCATCAACCCCAGACAGCAGGGCCAACAGTCAGGGATGATGGGAGCTGAAGTCCAACAGCAGCAGACCTGGTCTAGACCCCTCATCACACAAAGGCAGGCAACACAGAAATGAGGCTATGGGCGCTAGCACCTTAGCCTTCCTCCTCTGCTTGGTCTCTATTCACTTCGGAAGAGGGTAGGGGAGAGGCGCAAGCATGTCTGAATCAGACCAGCTCCCCAGTCAAAGTGAGGCAGCTATGACCTAAACTAACCAGGATTCTCACCCGGAGCCAGGGATGTCAGATTTGTTGGCCCTTTTGCCAGGGAGGACCAGCCTCCAAGGCAAGGCAAGTGAACCCTTCCCCTCTATCTGTGGGAGGGGGGGGGAATACACCGTCCTCCCATGCCAAGAAAAAAGGCTCAGTAGGTCCATCTTTCACCAGGCCAAGACTTAATGCTGAGAGTCAA
The DNA here is from genome assembly GCF_964188305.1 of Podarcis bocagei. Taxonomy (NCBI): domain Eukaryota; kingdom Metazoa; phylum Chordata; class Lepidosauria; order Squamata; family Lacertidae; genus Podarcis; species Podarcis bocagei. Next base: position 6,711,001 of record NC_138134.1, read on the forward strand.
TTTGAGACGATGCGGCAGCTGGTGAAACTGTTTTGAAAGCTCCTCAAGGGAACGGACTGAGAGCAGCAGCTTCCAGGCAGCAAAGCCAACAGAGGGCTGGGTGGGAGTTCAAGAGACTGCAAGGATGCTAGCAGGCAGCGCCCCATCCATGCAGCTTGTTAGAAGAGCTTCTCCATCCCAGAAATCCACATGACAACATCATAGTCCAGCTCTACAAGGACCGCAGGAGACTGTAGCTCAAGCACTGGAGTCCAGGAAAGGATCCTGAGCAAGTGAGGAAAATCTGTTTGACGCGATGTAGTGATTGCTGTGCTTTTTCCCCCCAATCATAATTTTTGTAAACTAAAGTTTTAACTTGTCCTAGTCCATTCTTCATTCCCTTTCACAAAAAAATCTTGGCTGTTTGCCTTTAAGGAGGAAAACACTTGCCCTGTCCTCTTCTCCCATCTGCATCTTTCTCCAAAGGCATTCCCAGGCAAGGGAGCCAGCTGGCTCAGAGCCTTCCAAGGGCTTCCACTGAACAGTCTTGTATGTGCACCACAGAAAAGAGCTTCAAGAGGCTGGTTGGTGCCCAGGCAAGTGCAAGCAGGGCAACAGTGCACCCCGCTTTCCCAGCCACCAAAGCACCCTCTTCCTGCTCCCTATCGGCTTGGTCAAGGCTCGGTGCCAGACTCCATTGCCTCTGCTGGACCTCCAGGCGTCTGAAAGGAAGGGGGGAAAGTGCTGGGTTCTTGACCTGTGCAGTGCAGTCCTGCTCTTTGGATCCTTACTGGATGGAGCAGGAGGCAGACTCCCCAAAGCAGCAGGGACATGGTGAGGATGACACAGGCTTGGGAGGGATGAGGTCAAGGTCCTCGTCGTCTGGGATTTCATCGAGGCGATACCCATCTTGCAGCAGCTGGCGGCTGAGATCCTGGTTGACCTGAGAAGCAAGAGGAGGGACAAGCTGAAAACACCTGCTGGAGGACTATGGAATTGGCCACGGCCTGCTGGTTATCCGTTTGTGGTAACACGGAGGCAGGGTTTGCCACTGGTGGAATCAGTGACTAGCATTGCGATTCATGCAGAAATATGAGAGCCCCATCAGTAGTGGCATTCTGCTGGCTCTTGAAGACACGCCAGTTGAGGCAAGCATTCTCCTGAACTTGAACTTCCTGGTCTAATTACCTTAACTACTTTTACCCCACTGTTTTACTTGCTATGCTTCTTCACTGTTTTCTTTTATTGTACATTTTAATTATGGTTGTTTTTTTCAAATCCTAAGAGCATATTCCTATGCTTATCTATTCAGAACTGTGTCCCCTTATAGGATTGGACTGCAGTCCTAAGAAGGAAGAAAGGCCTGGAGAGCTCTCCTTCCTGGCAAGCATGCGAGTGATAAAATACACTTCCATGTGCCTACATTTCCTCACTCATGGTCAGTCACAACATGCTTACTGGGACACATGCACACACAGACATTGCATGTAAGAAAGTGCTCCCAAACTACACGCTCTCCCATCCCTGGCGACTGGCTGGCTAGAGATGGAGGCTGACAGCACCTGGAGGGTCTTTGCACCCCAAGATTAATGAGCAGGCAACATGAGCATCTGAGGTTCATCTTGCACCCCACCCCCACCTGACATAAAAGCCTTTGCTCACTAACCATCAGAAGGTCAAACAGACAGGCAGACAAACCCCACCACCTGCAGGTCAATTTCAATGCCTGTAAGGAGCAAGCCATGCACCAGACTTGCCTCTGCAGAGGAGTAACCGGAGGAACATCTTGATTCCAGCTCCTCATCACTAGGAGAGAAAAACACCAAGGGTCAGCACAAACTGAAAGGGTTTTTCTAGCACACTTCCGGCTCCCAGTTCTCTGCTAAGAATGAATAGGGTTTTGTGACATGAGAGGAAGTTTGTCTCCCATAAGAACATAAAATGACCCTGCTGGATCAGACTAGTCCAGATGAGTTAATGATCAATCAATCAAAACTTTATTAGCAAAGCCAACAGGCCACAGCTATACAAGAGTTAAAAATAGAATAAAATAAAATGAACATAAAAAGGGGGATAAAAACAAACAAAAGGAGGTCTGTCAGATGAACACGTCTGTCGCTCAGATGGTGGCCCTCAATTTCACAGCTCTCTCGATGTACCTTGCGACCTTCTCTGTTGTCTGACTGTCCGTATCAGATAAGAGAAAGAACAGTATAATGTCTTGTGGACGGCCGGGGTTGGGGAGAATGAGTGGAGTAATAATCTCATTCCTTAGGTCTTTATAAAGGGGGCAGGATAGGAGGACGTGGGACACTGTTTCCGTGTTACCATCTCTACATGGGCAGAGTCGTTGTTCAAATGGAGTCTTTAGGTAACGACCTTCGAGTACGGCAGAGGGAAGAACATCCCATCTAGCCAATGTAAAGGCGCGTCTGTATTTTGGGATGGTTAATTTAGACAAATATGAAGCTGGGAAGTCAAAGTGGGCAGGGGGAAAGTAAGTATACCATGGACACATTTTCTTTAAAATAGTCAGGTTGTTTTGCCGTTCAATGTCTTTCAGGCGCTGGCCTATTAGGCTCTTTGCTTTAATAAGGCCCATTGATAGTAGGGATTGCGAATGCAGACCGCATGTAAGGAGTTTTTGATGCACAGTTTTGAACCACATGCTTTTATGAGGGTCTTGCATTACTAGAGGCAGTAGACCAGGTGGATTTAGATTAAGGCGAAGCCAGTAGTTGAGTGTTCTTTGCCAGGTCTGAGTTTCTACAGATGGGAGGCAGGCCTCGAGTCGTAAAGCTGCGTTTGGGACACAGGAGGGGACACCAAATATCTGCCTTAGGAATTTAGACTGAACAGTTTCAAGACTTGAGCAGTGGTTCCCCGTCCAGATTTGTGCCCCATACAGTAACTGCGCCAGAGGTTTTGCCTGAAAGACTTCAAAGGCTGCTGGAATATATCTGCCCCCCTTCGTGTAAAAGAAGCGCGACAGCATCTTAATACTTTGAGCTGCTTTTTCTTTGGCATATTTTTGATGGACATCCCAGGACCCGGTCGACTGGAAGACGATACCCAGATATTTAAAGGCTTTAACCTGTTCGATTGTCTGGTTATCCATCCTCCAGCTATACTGTCTGCATTTCCTTCCAAAGACCATGATTTTGGTTTTCTGATAGTTTATTACCAGTTGCTCTCTCCTACAGTATGCTGAAAATTCACCTATGAGCCTATTTAAGCCTATTCTTGTTCGAGATAGGAGTATCGCATCATCAGCATACAAAAGCACGGATATTGGTTTGTCAGCCAGTTTGGGGGCATGGAAGTCCGGAGATGACAAGCAGTTAACCATATCATTGATGTAAAAGTTGAATAGAACTGGGGCCAGGATGCAACCTTGCTTGACCCCCTTGCTGACAGGAACTGGTCCTATAAGATGGCCATTTAACGAAGTTCTTACATACAACACCGTGTCTTTATATAAACAGCTGATCAGAAATAATAGTCTTTTGTCTATACTTGATGCGCTCAATTTGTCCCAGAGTCTTGCACGTGGAATTGAATCGAAGGCAGCCTTTAGATCGATAAAGGCTGCGTATAGCACCCCACGGGATTTTTTGGCGTATTTGTCAATTAGGTAGGCTAGAGTGAAGCAATGGTCTATGGTGGATCTGCCTTGCCTGAAACCCGCCTGCTCTTCCGCTAAAATAGCTTCAGTTTCCAGCCAGCTGGTTAGCTTAATATAAAGATGTTTGGCATATAGTTTGCTGGGTATGGGCAGAAGGCTGATTGGTCTATAGCTCGCCGGGTCTGGCATAGGTCCTTTTTTGTAGATTGGAATAACTATTGCCTCTGTCCAGCCATCTGGAAGTAGACCCGTTGAGTCAATCCAGGAAAATAGGGATGCCAACAGGGGAGCCCACCAGCCGATGTTAGACTTCAGGAGTTCGGCAGGGATATAATCGTTCCCTGGGGCCTTATTGTTCTTTAATTGTGCGATTAGGTTCTCAACTTCCTTTGCAGTTACTGGTGGCCAATGAGGTAGGTCCTCCAGTTGGATGCGTAGTTTATAATGTTGGACTTCCTGGTCATGAAACAAGGATTGAAAATGACGCAACCACTCCATTGGTTCCACTGTACAGATGGAATTGGTGCGCTCCTGGTCCAGTAGACCAGATATGGTTCGCCAAAAGCAGGTAGTATCTTTTTCGTGCAGACTAGTCCAGTATCCTATTCCCAGAGCAGCCAACCAGATGCTTCTGGGAAGCCCACAAGCAATGCTGACTCCTGCCATTGCTCCCCCGTATCTTCTGGGGAAGACTGCTTCTGAAATTGGAAGCTCTACAGGGCTACTGTGACTGGTATTCCGTTCACAGACTGATCCTCTTTGCTAACACTCCTTTTTAGAGCCATTTAAAATTGGTGGCAATGCTCAAACCTTTTTGGCCTTCCCTACCCACAATCAGCAAGCAGGTCCCACTCACCCCTCACCTGTCAGAGTCCAGGGACACTAGGGTTTCATCTGAGATCTGGCTGAGGGCAGCATAGCCCTTGTTGAACTTCACTGACCTGGAGAATGAGGCAAAAACCAATATGAAGCACCTGAGAGTGGGGGAAGGTGAAGGGAAGGGTGTTGGTGCAAAGGACAGGGTGTCACTCAGGCAGAAGATGGCCTTGGGCAAGTCACTGTCTCAACTGGACAAACCTGATGTGGTTTTTGGCACCGATTCAAGGTGCAAAAAAGTCAGGTTCTGTATCTGCGTATTCTGGAAGCACATTTCAAATCATTCATAGCTGAATCCTGCAGTCAAAGCTGACTTATCAACAACAGGGACAGAGGAAGCTACTTCCACCAAGTGAGCCTGTTTGTGCTCTGCACCAAGCAGGATTGAACTCGGCATATCAGCTGATTTGCAGAAGTACAATCCTGATTGGTCCAAAGCTTCAGAAGCTCCTGACACCCAGCAGTTATGATGCCAGGTGAGTACAGCTTGCCCCAAAAGGCCTGGCAGGCCAAATGGAGAGGACTGGTGGCCCAAGCCTGGAGTCCCCTGCCCAAGTTCTCCACTTTCAGACAGGAGTGTCTCCCAGCCCCACCTGGAGATCTTGGGGACTGAACCTGGCACCACCTTCCTGCAATACAAGAGCTTCTGCCTCTGAGCTGCACTGGCCCATCTCTTAAATTGTGCCATTTCTGGAGGCCTTTGGCTGCTTTTCTGAATTCACCCCATCAAGGGGAGCAGTAGAGAGAGCGCTAGATTAGGTTAGCAGGACACCAATGTTAGCAGCCTAACCTAACGCATGTGGAGTTGTTAAGGGTCACTGAACTCACAAAAAGCCAAACCCCCCCCAAACAGTAAGAAAATGGACTGGACCTCTTGGCTGGTAGCTTGGGCTGGTGCCGGACGGCTCCTGAGAATGCGCCTCCCTTCCTCCGCAGCATCGCCTTTGCCATCTCGCGATGTTTCTCTGCAGCCCCCAAAATGACCAAGGCAAACTCAGTGAATATTTGCTGTATTCCACGTTCCTGGGGAGGATCGCCTCCCATAAACCACAACCCACCAGCCAACTGCTGCCTGTGGGGCAAGTTCAGACAAACATTTACTGCAAAAGGACAGCAGAAAAACCCACTCTGGGGAAAGGCTGCCTGCATAGGACATGAATCATCTGAATCCTCTGGTTGCCCAGGAGATGCCAAAACACACTCTCAGGGGTTTGCCATCTATTAAAGTGGGTTGGCGTGGCAACTATGCTGTGCAAGCCATCTTGGGGAAGTCCCAGGGGTTCCCACCCCTGCAGCAAACATTCAGGTGAATCCACACCACCTGCTGGTGTTGCAAAAATGCTTCCAGGTGTATGATGGGGTGTAGAACATAAAAGACTTGCAGCTGAAATCAGGCCAAAAAGGTCCCATCCAGTCCAGCATCCTGTCCTCGCATTGGCCAACCAGATGCCTCAATGGGAAACCCACATGCATAATCTGAGCGTAACAATACTCTCTCCACTTGCGCATCCCAGCAACTGGAATAAAGAGGCTTCCTATCTCAGACAGTGGGGGGAGCACCTAGTTATTGTGGCTGGTAAGCATCTACGAGTCTTATCCTCCATGTCATTGCCTTGCCTTACTCCTGCAGCAAGGAGGGAGCACTTTCTGCTCAGCAGTGAAGAAACCACAACTATTTCTGCCTTCCTAGTTAAGTCAGTAATTTCCATAGAAAATAATCCATGAAATCCTTTGACATCCCACCCCCGTGTCTGTACCCTGCTGGATGGCTAGGGAGCCTGTGCCCCTTCAGATTTGTTGGGCTACATCTCCCATTGTTGAGGCCACAGGAACGCTCCACCCCTGCTCCTCCACAATGAAGCTCAAGCAGGAACAATTGCTGTCACTTCTTCTCCTGCCTACATTGTCACTTCTTTCATGGCTGTATATGGCTGACAGTAAGCAGGTATTGTATTATTGTTGTTGCTAACAGCAATTTAGTCCCAACTAGAGACGTGTGGAGGCTTGGGTCAAATCATGAAAAAAGTGGGATATTTCAGACGGATTCTCTGAGGCAAAGTGGGATCTGCACAAGGTAACCGGAGTCAAAGCAGGGATGTCCTCGAGGTGCCTCAGCAATAATATTGTCTGCTAAAAGCAAAACTAATGTCTCTAAATTGACCATGCAAGGGGTGACTCATCCCCGTCTCAGTGCTCTGAATATCCCAGTTGTGGAGGAACACAAGTGGGAATGGTGCTACTGTGCAAATGAGCCACTTATGGGCTCCCTGTGGGCATCTTACTGGCCACTGTGGGAAGAAGACACTGAGCTAGGTGAGCCTGCAGTCCAGCTAAGCAGGGTCCTTCCCTTGCTCCTCAAGCAGTGAGCCCACCATACTTGTGAAGGCTCTGCCCTCATGTAACGTAGATTCCAGTCCTGACTTACGTAGCTTGTCCTGAATGGAAGGAGTTTTGCTCATGAGGTACGGCCCCCTTTTCTCCACTGGTGTTTCCCTGCTTGTCCTCTTCCTGTCCCTCTGCCCCTGTCAGAAGGAGACATTTGACAGCCATTATACCCCAGAGAGAACACAGAAGTCCAAAGCAGGGGAGCTTTCCTGTCTTCTATTGATGCCCAGCTTTTTACTTATTTCATCGTTGGCCCCATATCAAACACATGCCTGTTTCATTTACTGCAAGATGCACTTTCATGTGTTGCCCAAAAAGGGAGATAGAAAGTACAAAACAACCACAAATATAGTATATGAATCCCCTCAATTTCCAAGGTTCAGGCTGTGAGAGCCATTATGTAGCCAAAACAGCACCATCCATTTACAAGGAACAGATATCAGCAGGACTGCCGTGGATGCAGAATGTTGATGAGACTATTAGCAGGGGAAAAGCAACCCGGGGTAGGAAGGAACAGAGTGGCTAGTATACTGAATGGGGAGCACTCTGCTGATGAATGCCTGACTAGCTAACAACCCACCCATGCAACCCCTGCCCGCAAAAAAATAATAATGATGTCCAAATTCAACCCTCTCTCATAACAGGACCTTCAGCCTATATGGAGGTATATATGAGATTGGGGGGGGGGGTTGTTTCACGTCCTCAACTTTCAGAATCCCCTTTTACAAAGACCTGAGCCCCATCACATGGAACATTCCCATCTTAAGACCTTCTAGCCATGACAGGCAAAACTGGCATTTCTGCTGGCCACAGCTTCCGTCCTCAGAGCAGGTGCCTTTGCTCTGATCCAGCAGGGAAGAAGAGGGCTTAAGAAGAGCCTGGCTGCTGGATCAGGCCAAAGGGGGCCCATCCAGTTCAGCCTCCTGTTCCCAGTATACCTGAAGGAGCATCTCCGCCCCCATCGTTCTGCCCGGACACTGAGGTCCAGCTCCGAAGGCCTTCTGGCGGCTCCCTCACTGTGAGAAGCCAAGTTACAGGGAACCAGGCAGAGGGCCTTCTTGGTAGTGGCACCCGCCCTGTAGAACACCCTCCCACCAGATGTCAAAGAGAAAAATAACTACCAGACTTTTAGAAGACATCTGAAGGCAGTCCTGTTTAGGGAAGCTTTTAATGTTTGATGGACTACTGTATTTTAATATTTTGTTGGAAGCTGCCCAGAGTGGCTGGGGAAACCCAGGCAGATGGGAGATGTATAAATAAATAAATTATTAATTATTATTATTTATTATTATTATTATTATTACAGTGGCCAACCAGATGACCCGATAAAACCTAATAAAACACTCCCTTCCTGCGGCAGAGCACAGCCTCCATCAGGGCCAGCGGTGGGACAGGCTTGCTTCTTCTCCACGAAGCCCTCTCCTCCTCCTGCGGGAGGGAGTTCCGCAGTTTAGCTGCGCCGCGAAAGGAACTCGCTCCTTCCACGCCTCGGGACTCCTCCAACGTCCAGCTCGCGCGTCTGACGCAGTCGGAAGGGGACCCCGCAGGTCATCTACGCGACCCCCGAAAGCCCCGTCAGGCGGCCCCCCTCGCCCCGCTTCCAAGCAGGGCAGCCGGCAGTAGAGCCTCCCTGGCCAGGAGCAGCCCACCGGCCCTGAGGAGAGGTCCCGGAAAGGCCCGCCCCCCCCCGCCGGCCACGCACCGTGTCTCTGCTGGGCCCGGGCAGCGTCGCGGCCTCCCTCCGGCCCGGAGGCTCCGCTCCGCCTCCCGCCGCCGCCGCCGCCGCCTTCTCCATAGTCGCTGCCCTCACGGCGGCACCGCCACGAAGCCACGCCTCCCGCTTACGTCACCCTGCCGGCTCTCCCCCATTGGTTTGTTTTCAAGCGGCCCGCCCCTCGTCCTCTCGCGTTAGCAGCGCTCGTTTGCCGTTGAGGGGAGATCAATCAACCAGCGAGAGGAGGAGCCGGAAGAGCCGCTGAAAGGCAGTGACGGGGCGGAGGCGACGGTCTAGGCTTCCGGAGGTGTCGTAGTCTGTGGTGTGCTCCGCTGCTCTCGGAGTCGCAGAGCCCCGCAGGGGCTAGGACCGTAGTCTCAGGAGTTAGTAGGGAAGCTTTTAATGTTTGATGTATTACAGTATTTTAATATTTTTTTGGAAGCCGCCCAGTGGCTGTGGAAGCCCAGCCAGATGGGCGGGGTATAAATAAATTATTATTATTATTATTATTATTATTATTATTATTATTATTATTATTATTATTATTATTATTATTATAGTTAGCTTTCTGATTAAACGCACTTTCCTGCCACCACAAATCCCTGCAGATAGAAAAATAGTGCATCAAGGGAGTGGCTCTAACTAGGGTTGCCATATCTCAAAAAATTAAGATTCCTGTTCCTTTTTAAAAAAATGTATTTTTATTAAAAAATTTCTTGATTTACAAAAGTATGTGCAATGTCTCTCTCTCGTGTTTTTTTCCAACTTAACACTTTAAAAAAAACAACCAAATCGGTTTCATTTGTTGAAGTAATATTCCTGTTGACCTTTTTTAAGGAAACCACCACAATTGTTGAGCTTTTTTTTTGGGAATCCTACCCCAAAAACAGTGATTTTGAGCTTCTTGAACCGTTTGCGCTTTTTTCATGGCACTGCCATACATCCAGGTTTTCCCTGACATTTTTGCTAATTTGGCAACAATCGCCTGACACAATTTTTTACACCCCAAAACAAGGACACATCAGGAATTTTCCTGGCATATGGCAAGCGGACAAACCTCTCTGGGCAAGGAATGAGTCTCTGTGCCCCACGGAACATGGGATGGGAAGACAAGGCTCTCCCTTTGTTCCCTCTCATGTGCAAAAGCACACTTATCTTGCTCCCAAGTCAAATTCAGCATGTGAATGCTCTTGTTTGGCTCAGTTGTAAAAGAGCAGATCAGGAGCCCCCATAGCCTCCAGGCAGATGAATAGCTGGTCCAACAGGCCACTGACACACCTGGAGTGAATGGCAGGGACATTGTCTGAGGGCTGCTTCTCAGGAGCCCTCTTGCACATTCCAGGAATATCAGTGTTTTGATGCAATAGACTAAAACAGAACTGGCTGACATGTAGCCCTCTTGTTGGGACTGCAGCTCCCATCAGCTCCAAGCGTCATGGCCAACAGATGATGATGGGAGTTGAAATCCAGCACTAGGAGGGTTGTAGGTTAAACATCTCCGGCATACAAAGTAATGGGGTAGTGGGCTTGTGCATTCATACAACCTAGCAGTTCGAAAGCATGCCAGTGCAAGTAGATAAATAGGTACCGCTGTGGCGGGAAGGTAAACGGCGTTTCCGTACGCTCTGGCACTTGTCACAGTCCTCTGTGTGCCAGTAGCAGTTTAGTCATGCTGGCCACATGACCCGGAAAACTGTCTGTGGACAAACGCAGGCTCCCTCGGCCAGAAAGCAAGATGAGCGCCGCAACCCTATAGTCGCCTTTGACTGGATTTAACTGTCCAGGGTCCTTTACCTTTACTTTTTATCTTACAATGATCATATAAGAAGTCTTACTATATGATTCTGCAATTTACGATTCACGTGAAGAGGGAAGGAAGCCTTGCTATCAGACCAATAGAAATCTTAAGGGTTAACTGTATTTCTTGCAGATTCATATTTTTTCGTGTGTGTGTGTGTGTGTGTGTGTGTGTGTGTGTGTGTGTGTATATATATATATATATATATATATGTATGTATGTATAATCCAATATTATATTTTATGTATTTCTTGCTTACCAGTATCACTCAGATAATATAAGTAGTATAATAAGAATTATTGGAAGTTATATATTTTAATTTGTCATGTAAGTGTAATATATTGTATTTGTTTATGTCTGCTTCTGTACTTTATTTTATTGTTTCTATACATTTGTTTTGTAACTCATGTATATTTGTTTATGTGAAAATTAATCAAGATTTTCTATTTAAAAAAGAAATCTTAAGGGTATTACCAGCTGCACTCAATTCTCTCCAATTTTAAACATGCTCCATTGATTTCAATTTGATCTAAGCTCAATGAACTTAGTCTGGATCCTTATTTAGTACCTCCAACTTACAGGACTCCACTAAATATTGATTAAATACCTTCAAGCATTTCTGCCATCTCAAGAGCTAAAAACTTGCATTGCTGCAGTAGTACTATATTTATCATGAATTATGAAGTTTTTAATGTTTTTCTCACTGGATGTTGTTTTATCTGGTTCTCGCCATTAGTCACCCTGTGTGTCTGATTGGAGGAAGGGCCAGATATATAAATCAAACAGAGGCTGTCCTTAGCAAGCAAGTTCAGTGCTGTGGTTTTTGTGTAGCAGTGCACACATAGGATCTGCACAAGGAACAGGAAGTCAAGCTCCTGGCCTCATCAGTTTAATGAATTCATATGGTGTTTTGAAACAAAAACGTGTAATGATAACTTCCTTCAATGTCCTTTATAGGGATCCACACTCAAGCAATAAAAATTTGAATGTCATTGCCACCAATAAATGAAGTTTGAGAATCCCATTGTCAGGTTGTGAAATTGAGGATTAAGTTCTGTACCCCATGTTTATTGACTTTTATTATGGGAAATAAGATTTTCTTTTCTAGTATATAATAACACAGGCTACAAAGAACACTCAGTTCAAACCAGTTCCCCTTTATTAGGTCCAGCTTCACAACACATACTCCAGGACTCAATAAAAGGAAGTAGGAATTTCAAATAAGTAATATTTTAACGTCTGATTCCAGGCAATTGTTGTACAATCAAATAGCATTAACAATAACCCCACAGGAAGCTCATCTGGAAGAGAACAAATATCATGGATTAGTTCATACATTTCTACACCCTTTTCAAGCTCTTTCTGCCTCCCCACCACCACCAGAAAGCTTCTGAAAGAGAAAAAATGGATAGTTGGGGGAACATAATCTGATCTGTGTACCAAGCAGCTGCAGATTTAACAGCTTGCTGCCCAGTGGTGTAAAAAGACCATTTTTCTACCACAGCCTTGTGACATCTGTGTTTTTCTCATATCTCAAAATATATATATGATGCAGTCTAAAGAATTACAATCCTGCAGTCCACTTGTTTTACACTATACACACACACACACACACACGGCACGCGCACACACCATATATCCCGGCAGCCCTTCAAAAAAATTCTTTCAACATTTGCTTAACATTTTTGCCCTATATTGTTTCTATTTTAGCAGGTATCTGGCAAACTGGGCTGATTTTGCTTAGTTCTCTCTACTGCTTTGGGTTGCATCCAGCGCTACTGTTCCATTAGCACTGCAGACTTCTGCCTGTACAACACACCACACCCCCCCCCTCCCTGCAACCTCAGAATCTGCTCCAAAGGGTTGGATAACCCCTACAGAGCAGGTGTGGATGGCACACAGGGAGAGGAGAGCAACAACCTGTTTCACAAGTGGGGCTCCGTGCACACAGTACTGGACACAAGCCTTTTTGTCTTAATCTGTATTTGTAAAATAATTGTGTTTTGATTTGCTGCCGTTCTTAATCTGCTCTTATGTTATCTTATTGTACAATGGTTATCTTGTTCCTATTTCTTTTATTCAGGACTGTACTGTTCTTAGTCACTCTGGTCATTTTTATAAAAAAGGGGGAGAAGTGCCGTATTTTTCGCCCTATAGGACGCACCATCCCATAAGACGCACCTAGTTTTTTTGGGGGGGAAATAAAGGGGAAAAAAATATTTCCCCCCAGGCGCGGGGCTGGGGCAGCCCGAGCTTCCCCCGACCCCAGCCCCCAAACAGGCAGCTCTCTGCAAGCCGTGGGAGCCCAGCGGTGGCTCCCGCTGCTTGAGGAGAGATCCGCGAAGCCTGAACGCGCTGAAATCAGCGCGCGCAGGCTTCGGGATGCCGTCAACTCTCCCCAAGCAGCGGGAACGTTCCCACTGCTTGGGGAGAGATCCGCGAAGCCTGGACGCGCTGAGATCAGCGCGCGCAGGCTTCGGGATGCCGGCAACTCTCCCCAAGCAGCGGGAGCGTTCCCGCTGCTTGAGGAGAGGTCCGCGAAGCCTGGAGAGCGAGAGGGGTCGGTGCGCACCTACCGCTCTCGCTCTCCAGGCTTCAGCGAAAGCCTGCATTCACCCCATAGGACGCACCCACATTTCCCCTTCACTTTTGGAGGGGAAAAAGTGCGTCTTATAGGGCGAAAAATACGGTACATTTTGTGGTGTATGAAATAAATTAATAAATAAATAAAATTGATAAGTCGGCCCCAGAATACAGGCTTTACCCCCCCCCCACACACACACGTACACAAGGATTACCGTATTTTTCGCCCCATAGGGCACACCGGCCCATAGGGCGCACCTAGTTTTTTGGGGGGGGAAGTAAAGGGGGGGATTATCCCCCCCCCCAGCCCGAGCTTCCCCCAACCCCAGAACAGGCTGCTCTCCGCAAGCCGTGGGAGCCCTCCCACGGCTTGCGCAGAGCTGCCCGAAGCCCGGGGCTCGACTGCTCAGCGCACCCAGGCTTCAGGATAGAGACAGCTCTCTACAAGCCGGTGGGGGGGGGCTCCCGCAGAGCTACCCGAAGCCCGGGCGCGACTGCTCAGCGTGCCCCAGGCTTGGGATAGAGGCAGCTCTCCGCAAGCTGTGGGAGTCCGGCAGGAACCCCCTGCGGGCTCCCAAGGCTTGCGGATAGCTTCCTGAAGCCTGGAGAGCAAGAGGGGTAGGTGCGCACCAGGCTTCAGCGAAAGCCTGCATTCGCCCCATAGGACGCACACACATTCCCCCTTCATTTTTGGAGGGGGAAAAGTGCGTCCTATGGGGTGAAAAATACGGTAAATTCTGGGTCCCCACACATATAAGTGAAATTGCATAAAGTGGGGAGCACCCCACTTTAATAAGGACGGTGTGTGGGGAGAAGAAACTCAGCCTGGAAATCTCTTGGGGCTGCTGTCCCAAGCCTGCTTGCCTGCCTGCAACGAGTTAGTATGTGTGGCAGCGGCCACTGGCCACAGAGAGCAAGGACCAAGAAGGGCACCCAGCAGAACTGGTGCCAGGATGGGGGCGTGGATGTGCTTCCTGCCCTATGTCATTGGTCGATTGAAGGCCACCTTCTGTTGCTTGGGCAGGGAAGCACGGGAACCAGTAAAACATTTCTAACTGCATACAGAGCTGCAGCTCTTCATTCAAAGTCTGTAGGATTCTAGTGTTTACACAGAACACACAGCATATGGTGCCCAAGCAGTAGATTGTGGATATGTGGCTGCAAATGAGGATCCCAATTCACTATAACCAATGCAACATTAGAGTAACAGCTCAGATTCTTCTCACTGGAAAAAAAGCCTTTCTCCCTGCAAAGGCCACTTGCCCCAGATGAATACTTATGAGAACGCATTTTATTGCTAAAGTCAATTCAGGTTTGTGCAGGCTTGCTATTAAATGCTGTCCATTCTCTCCTCCCTGGTGCCACTACACCTAGCAGGGGCTCTGCTGCTTTTTTCTGTACATTAAATGAGCTTAAAGCTAGCAGAGCACTGCATGTATTGCCACTAAACATCCAACTTCCATAGCACTGTCCTATTTAAGGGCGACATGTTTGCATAGTCTCCAATGTTGCTCCATTAACAGAACAGCAGTTGCTAAGCTTAGGCTGAGTGCTTGACCCCCACTGTAAGTTCAGCACATATGACAGCAGGAGAAACACTCCTGGTTGCCAGGAGTGAAGTTATTTGATGCAGTAAACTAAGCAAGCACCAATATTAAATGGCTGTATTTGAGTCAGATTCAGAAATAAGGAGCCTGACACTGATGAATGAGAAGTGTTCACTGTACTTTTCTCCAGTCTTTTTTAATCACTTAAGTATAAGAACTACATTTCAAGTACATCAAGAATGGCCCACCAGAAAAGGGGGTGGGGCTAGGTGAATGCAGAGAATTTGCAAGTCGTTTTTCTGCCTTTCCTCAGGCAAACCTAGAAAACAAAGCCTTGGTGTTCTACTCAAGATAGCTCAAACTCTATCTGGCGTGCAGGGCAATTGCAACTTGCACAAGGGTTGTTCCTGGGGGTTGCGCATAAAAGCAAAATCACACAAAGTCAGAACAACCCCTGGAACTGCTCCCACCTCTTGAGAGCTTGCAAGATCTCAGATGGCTCCATGAGATCTCCTGGGAACCCTCAAGCAACTGTCCAGGAGCCTGGTAAAGAAGATGGATGATTAAAAAGCTGTTTCCGCAAAGGACTGAAGATTTGTTCTCTTACCAATAATGTTTACACTTTGTCCAGGCCAAGTTCCTCTGGAGTTGAGATTCCCAACTCATTCAATGTTGGTCTAAGTTCCTGGATAACATATGGGTATATTTCCTTGTGAGGCCCTGCTTTGTCCTAATTGAAAGAACACAAAATGAATTTAAACTTAACAAAACCAAGACAGAGTCATATCCAAGGTCAATAGGGTTACTTCTTAAGGTTGGTTTTTTTAATAAAAAAAAATACACACAAGAGAAAAGCATTTCATCAAGAGTTAAGGAACAATTTAATGCTTCAAAACCCAGCTTTTAGAGGTGAAAGTGGCTATAAGGTAAAGGTAAAGGGACCCCTGACTGTTAAGGACATTTGCAGACAACTCTGGGGTTGCAGCGCTCATCTCGCTTTACTGGCCAAGCGAGGGAGCCGGCGTTTGTCCGCAGACAGCTTCTGGGTCATGCGCCCAGCATGACTAAGCCGCTTCCGGCAAAACCAGAGCAGCGCACGGAAACGCCGTTTACCTTCCCGCCGGAGCAGTGCCTATTTATCTACTTGCAATTTGACGTGCTTTTGAACTGCTAGGTTGGCAGGAGCAGGGACTGAGCAACGGGAGCTCACCCAGTTGTGGGGGATTCAAACCACCGACCTTCTGATTGGCAAGCCCTGATTGGCTCTGTGATTTAGATGCTATATGAGGCTACAAATCTATACTCTCCTGAAAGCAAATCCCACTGAACACAGTGGAGTTTTCTTTTGAGTTTAGATGCATAGGCTTCCATTATAAGTAGCCTGGTAAACTTTTGTGGGGAAATGGGCAAAAGCGGGGCCCGGGCACATGTATTTTGTACAGAAAGTTCCACTCTCAGCTGCACATATCCTGTCAAAAAGATCAAGGTTAACAGGGTTAGAAGGACCTATGTCACAGGCTGTGGAGAGACAATGACCATTAAAGTAGACAGTGCTGGCTAGAAAGATCTGTTAGGCTCTCAAGGCTAGTCAAACAAATCTCTACACAGAGTGCAAAGGCTCTTTATGGATCACCAGCAAGCCGGAACTCCACAATATACACACTATAAACACAGAGGCAAATGGAGAAGCAGGGTGTTGGCTGCTCAGACTCAAGTGTCTTTCACTGACCTTTACAACTTCTAAGATACGGACTGCGCTAGCAAAGTCATTTAGTCGTCGGCATGCCCTCAAAGCAGCATCAATGATTTTTGGTTCTGGAACCAGGTCATAACCAACCAGTGTGTTCATACCTGTGGGAATGAACAAGAATGAAAATATTCTGTTGTTCTTACAAGTTCAGGAGTGTGTCACACGGGCTCCATTTCTTTTCCTAACATTTCTGATTATATCTAAATATGCCAGAACATATTATTACTACCAAATTTCCTGCAAGTGACTTCTGATATTTGATATTGCCACAGTATACAAAATTTGTAGAGCTAACATGAAACGTTGCTTACATTCCACATACAAAATCTGAGCTCAAATCTGTAATTTGCCATTTCAGTGCGAAAACTTCAAAAAAAAAAATCTTTTTTGCATCCCACCCAACAACAGATCCCAATTCCCACAACAAAGCTCCATTTATTGTGGACTTTAAACTTGAAAAGTTAAACACAACTTCAAGATTCTGAATGCTTGTGGCTTTTTATGCTCCCTGCTTATACTTCGGGGAGTTTTCTAAAAGGTTACTTTAATAAGTACTTTAATAGACGATCAATTGCTGTTCAGCCTCTGTAGCAGAGTCACCCAGTAAAAAGTGCCATTTTGTCTTGACAACCATCAGCACAATAAAAACTGTACACTTCCTCTTACCTTAAATAGAATATTGCAAGGCATTCAACAGTGAAAGGGATTTTATCAATTTAGTGCTCATTCAGAGCCCTAATATCATTGTCCTCTTATGTACAGCCGAAGTCAGTCTTATCTCTCTTTCCCTACCAAAAGATATGCCTTGAAAAAGGTGAGGCATGGCTGAAACATCAAGGGACTGACAGAAACATTGAATCCGTTTCGATTTTAGCAAGTTATGATAAATGACCATTTTTTACTACTCATACAGCTATTAAAATACCAGAGGTACAATCTTAAAAGCAGAGGTTGGGTGGCCATTTGTCACGTATGTTTTAGCTGAGATCCCTGCACTGCAGAGGGTTGGACTAGATGACCCTCAGGGTCTCTTCCAACTCTACAATTCTATGCTCTGGGACAGTTCCGTTAAGGCTGGTGGAATGTTGGGCAGGGACTGAAGAAAAATGGAATGACTGCTCCATGCAAGCTGCCACAACCAGCTTGCAGAAATGCCTCCACAGCTGCAGCTGCAGCAGCAAAGGAGGGTTTCTCAAGCTCTTCAATACTACTCTCCCTCAGCCTTACCTTTCCTTAGCTCCCAGGCATCGATATCCGGTTTATTAAAGTACGTCACCCAGCGAGCATCAAACTCTTCATCTGACTCATGTGACCCATGAGAATAGCAGCGCACAGGCAATACAGCTGTGACAAAAAAAGGAAGTGGGAAGAAGAGGAAGATATTAAAGAGCTCAAGGTAAAGCTGCAACACAGCGGGTACACATAGGAAGTCGGTGTACAGGTGAAATCCCAGGAATGCAGCTCTCTGCTTTGGTCAGCAGCAACCATCCCCACATCACTTCCAGACTGTAGCTGCCAGAGTTTCTACTGAAGCACTATGCCATCACCCCCTCCCTCCCCAGTAAAGAGAAACATGCACTGAAACAGCCCTAAACTACACCACTTTGAAAGGTTCACCCAGCTGTGCACAAGGGTTGCTGTATGAATTTTCCCATTTCCTGCCAGAAGAGAGAGAGTGGGGCAGGAGGCAGCAGGCAAAGGGTAGAAAAACTACAGCAGAGTATTGATTTGCATTGCTGGAGCAACATATCTTCAGCATTCATGGCAAGTTAAGTCACCTAAAAAAAATCTAATTACCATCCCATCAGAATAAGCTTTCCAGCAATCCAATTGCTATTTTGTAAATTATCATAACTTTTTAATGCACACATTACAGGTATCCCTCCCAGCTTTAGATTATTTTTTTTGCTAGTAAGTCACCTTTGGGCTTATTTACATAGTTGAGATAGCTAGTCTATCAGGGGAAAACACGAAGTCCCTGAATGCTTAAAAATGTATGCCAGAAGGATAGTTAATAATAGTGATAATAATTAAAATCACACTTCAATACTATCTAAAATAAGTCAGTGTTCTGAACTGTACAGTATACAGAACTAAGAACAAAACCTTGCCTTCAAGTTTATAACCTGGGAAAAATACAGACACACAAGAGAAAGGGAAGATAATGGAGAAGATTAAAAGCTCACTTAAATAGAACAGGCTTGAAAAAATAGACATGTCTAGAGTCACTTCATAAGGAGTGTGTGTGTGTGTGTGTGTGTGTGTGTCATATAAGTACCTGGAGGCAGCAAGCTCCAAAGTTCAATTATCCCTGGCAAAGATTTGAAGCAGATATAATCTAAGGGTTCTAAAGTCTGCCACCAGAGTAGCAGTTCATATTCTACTTAACACATCCTGCAGGATCACTGTCAGTGCTAGAAATTAGCCAGCGGCATTTTGCTACTGGCGTGGGTCGAATTGCGACTATGCGGAGATATCTGGACACCTTGTTGGCAACCACAGTCTAAAAACCTCTCCCTTAATCCATAGTTAAAACCATTTCCATGGCGTATGTTTCTCCTTCTTGCATACTGGGACAAGTGCACTGTTGTAAGAGCAAGTAAAGCAATGTAGTTACAATAATAGAATATTAGAATAGTATTGGAAGGGACCCAGAGAGTTATCTAGTCCAACCTCCTCCCCCCCCCCCCCCCGGCAAATAGACATTCTGTTGTGGCGACCATAACCTAGGTTTAAGCTGCTGCATAAATAATATTTAATTCAAAAATTCACTTCGTTTAGTCCAATTCAGCAGTACAATGAACTCAAACAAGAGTAAAAAAAAACTGCTTTCATTGTGGACATTGTCTTGCTGTTGCACAATCCACAGAAGAAACTAGACGGGCTTGGAATTTTAAAATGCCAGGTGTTAAAACTACCCAAAGAAATGAGATGCTGGCATTTCAGCTGAAAATTATCCATTTCACTCTTGATTTTTCTATTCTTCAGTTAATAAGCCTCCATCTCAGAACAGCTGCTCTAAAGTAAAACATGCTTTGTTGCAATGTTGGTGGTCAAAGACAATTTTCAGTACTGTCAGTATTTCAACGTCCTCAGATTTTGTGGTAAATCGTATCTGTTAAATGAATGCAAAATTTGCTGGAGTCTTTAGCATCAATGGTATTCTTAGTTTCCAGTACCTTCACCTGCCATCTTGGGGGATAAGTACAAGACACAAAGGCCGTACAACACTTGTTAAGTATCTAGGATCCTTCACCTAGAATAGACACCAATTTGACAACTGCATCAACACTGTTCTCCAATGCACTGCCTCAATGTCAGTGAAGTTTTATTGAGCCAATTTCCCTCCTGGGAATTAATTTAGATACTACTTTCACAATCAAGCTATTGTATAGAGCCAACTCACATGTAAATTGGGACCACACTGACTTGAAAAGATCCTGGTTTGGAACAAGTCAACAAAGCCATGCATAAGTGAGTTCATAAGGCAGAGTATTTTTTCCAGATGTCCCTATCTTAGGGCTCGTCTATTTGACCCACTTACTAAATACCCATCTTGATTGGCTTGCACACAGATTATTCAGCGATTAGCCTATGTCAGTCTATACTGAGCAGTCATTCTGACTTGTTTCTGGGGTTGATATACAACAATAAATATTCATCCTGATATGCTTGCGCTGTGTTCATACGCCTTCCCATTCATCCTACTGTTTTCAATGCATTGCCCTGTCACATTCCAAACTGCAAAAAAACCCCCCACCCTTCTTTTTAACATGGATTTGTTGCATCAGGGCAATTACTCCACTTTAATTGTGCTAACCTAAAGTTCCAGTATGTGCCTGAATCCCTCCTTCAAAATACTGTCTGGAAGCACCCTTAAGCAGATCATGGCCCTAACTGCCCTTCTTAAATGGGAATGGGATACAGTGGTGCCTCGCAAGACGAAATTAATTCGTTCCGCAAGTTTTTTCTTCTTGCGGGTTTTTCGTCTTGCGAAGCACGGTTTCCCATAGGAATGCATTGAAAATCAATTAATGCGTTCCTAGGGAAACCGCTTGCCAGG
This sequence comes from Podarcis bocagei, assembly GCF_964188305.1. Lineage (NCBI taxonomy): Eukaryota > Metazoa > Chordata > Lepidosauria > Squamata > Lacertidae > Podarcis > Podarcis bocagei. The sequence continues at coordinate 6,731,321 of NC_138134.1, forward strand.
CTGGTGGTGCGGAGAAGGGCTTTTCTCCGCACCGCAAGCCTTCAGGACAGGTACGGGAACAGAGGGGAAGGGGCGCAGCGCTTTCCCTCTGTTCCCGGGGCTTGCGTGGGAGGAGGGTTTTTCCTCCCCACCGCCAACATTCAGAACAGCATTCTGAATGTTGGCGGTGGGAAGGAAAACCCTCCTCCCACCCCAAGTCTTCAGGAAAGCCATCCGATGCCGGGCGGCGGGAGAAGGTGTCCCCCCCCGCATCGGAGCTTCGTCCCGATGCCTCGCGGCGGGAGGAGACGTTCCCCCTCCGCCGCCCGGCATCGGAGCTTCGTCCCGATGCCGCGCGGCGGGAGGAGACGTTCCCCCTCCGCCGCCCGGCATCGGAGCTTCGTCCCGATGCTGCGCGGCGGGAGGAGACGTTCCCCCTCCGCCGCCCGGCATCGGAGCTTCGTTCCGATGCCGCGCGGCGGGAGGAGGCTTTCCCCCTCCCCCTCCCGGCATCGGAGCTTCGTCCCGATGCCTCGCGGCGGGAGGAGACGTTCCCCCTCCGCCGCCCGGCATCGGAGCTTCGTTCCGAAGCCGACGGCGGGAGGAGGTCTGAGGACAGTGGGGAAGACGCGCTGCGCTTCCCCGCTGTCCCTGAGATTTCCCTATGGGCTGTCGTCTTGCGAAGCAAGCCCATAGGGAAATTCGTTTTGCGAAGCGCCTCCAAAACGGAAAACCCTTTCGTCTAGCGGGTTTTCCGTCTTGCGAGGCGTTCGTCTTGCGGGGTACCACTGTACAGGCAGGTTATCACATAGCTCCCCCTACCCTTCCTTCAAGGAACTCAGGGTAGCATTCAAACAGGATCATCTACTCTAAGGGTCAGAAAACTTTTTCAGCAGGGGGCCGGTCCACTGTCCCTCAGACCTTGTGGGGGGCCAGACTATACTTTGGGGGATGGAAAATGAACAAATTCCTATGCCCCACAATTAACCCAGAGATGCATTTTTAATAAAAGGACACATTCTACTCATGTAAAAACACACAGATTCCCGGACCGTTTGCAGGCCGGATTTAGAAAGCAATTGGGACGGATTCAGCCCCCGGGGCCTTAGTTTGCCTGCCCATGATCCACTCCTTCGCATCCTCACAGTGAACCTGTGAGGCAGGGAAGCTGGGGAGAGATTGGTGGGCTCAAGGTCACCCAGTAAACTGTTCATTTCTTTGGACAAGCTAAGAACACGTACGGCTCTGACTGTTTTCAAGCCTGGACTGATAGCATATCAGCATATGAGCCCATTTTCGGGTAGGAGGGGAGCCTTAAAGGATGTGCACCTAGAAATGAAGAGTTTGGTCCTTAAGAGAAGCAACCTATTCCATGAAATGGAAGCAGAGTCACTGGCAAAAAGCGAAACCAGGAAGAGCAGAAACTGAGGGAATGCCCTGCTGATCAGACCCGAAAGCAGCACCAATTCTAACGGTTGGGGAAAGCAGTGAGGGGGAAACTCTCCTTTCTCAGGAATACTCCAAAGCCTGAGATCTTCTTCCGTATCTGATCCCCTTCCTCCTTTCAAAATTATTTCCTGCGAGGCAGGCCAGGCTGACCCCAAGGTCACGCCCAGAGGGCTTCATCCACGGCCGAGCTCGGGATTTGAACCCGGGCCCCTCCGGCACCTTCCTCCCGAGGGGAGCTCAGGAGCCGAGGCAAGGGGGCGGCTGAGGAAGAGCAGGCGGGCCCGCGACCTTCCTCGTCGCCGCCGCTTCCCGCGCCAAGGTCACCCGGCTCCTTCCCCCCTGCCCCCCCCGGCAGGGTCGCGACGAGGCCGCGCAGCGGGCGCCCTGAGCGTCCCTCTCGGGGGGAGAGGGAGGGAGGTCAGCAGGGGATCCGCCAGAACCGGGCCGAGCGCGAGCGGCGGCGCCTTGAGGAGGCCCTTCGGCTCCCCGCGGGCGGGCGGGCGGGCGGGGTCACGGCAAGGACACGGCCAGGCCTCGAGCGCCGCGGCGCCGGCGCAGCCGCCGGGAGCGTAGGAGGAGGGGCGCCTCACCTGCGGGGGCCGCGCGGGGGACGAGGCCGCGGAGGACGGGCGCGGCGCAGCGGCGGCTGAGGAGGAGCTGAGCGGCTGCCAACATGGCTGAGGGGACACAGAAGCGGCGGCCGTGAGGCGACGCGCGGGAGGGAAGGAAGGGGCGGGCGGCTGGGCGGGCGGCGGGGCGGCGGCTTCTGCTCCTGGCCGGCCTCCTGGCTTCCTTCCTCCGACGGCCACGCGCCGCTGCTGCTCCGCTGGCGAGACGCTCCGAGGGCAAAGGCGGGCGGGGCCGAGGCTACGGCGGCGCAGGGCGGACTAACCTCCTCGCGCCCTCGCGAAGGACGGCGCCGGCGCGGGAGGAGAGGAGAGGAGAGCAGGGGCTGCGCACGCGCAGTCGGGGAGAGGGCGCCGCGGGCTCCTCCTCCGAGGGGCGGAGTCGGCGGGTGCTCCTCTGGCGGAGAGATCCGGGCGGGACCCCCGCGCTATAGGATGCCCTGCGGACGGCGCAGCGCATGGACTTGCAGGGCGCATCTGCCTGTATATTTAAGACACCTTCGCACGCACCCCAAGATCCCTGGGAACTGTAGTTTCCACCTCAAGGTTCTTCAGCGCCCTCGATCAACTACAGTTCCCGGGAGCTTGGGGGGGGTGTAGTGGGGGGGTGATTCCCGGGCACAGCGCAAGACGCGGGATCCCCTGCCCCGAGGCGCTCGCGATCTTTCCTTGCGCCGCCGCTGTTGTTCTTGCTGCTTAGCAGTGGGGGGGGGGGGGCTGTTTTCTGCGGATCTGCATTTCCTCGGGAACGCGGCCCGTTGCTTTCGGTGCAGGTGCGTCAGGCGGAAGCCCCAAGGCGGCGATGGGGCACCAGTGGCCCCCCTAAGGTGCTGCTGGATACCACCCAGTGGCGTAGCGTGGGTTGTCAGCACCCGGGGCAAGGCAAGTAATTTGCGCCCCCTAACCCGTGGATTTGCGAACCCTAACCCCCATATGTTGCGCCCGGTGCGCCCGGCCCCCCCCCCTGCACCCCCCACGCTACGCCACTGATACCACCCCCCCCCCACCCTTCAGCCGCTGGCCACGCTGGCTGGTGCTGACGGGAACCGGAGTCCCACAGCACCGGGGCTTTGCTCTGGCAGAGCTTCGCCCCTGCGCTTATTTCAAGCAGGAGCGCTTTGCTCTTCGTTGTGGAAGCGCGACGCCCGCAGTGAGCAGAGCTGCGCTCCGAAGGATCAGGGCAGAAAGCCAAGGGCCAATTAGCCGAACATGGGTTTGCCAGCAACATGAGTTTGTGCTGCAGGGTTCCGATGGGCAGAACAGCAGCACAGAATCCTAGAACTGTAGAGCTGGAAGGAATCCCGAGGGTCATCTAGTCTACCCCCCTCAAGGCAGGAATTACATCTAGGAGGGCTAGTTTGGCCCTGTGGCCGTGGATGCAGCGTGAATGGCCCTGGTGCCTGGCCCCTTCATGGGGAATTTTGTGGGTGCTCAGGGCCCCAGGAAGCTGGCACCTATAATTACAGCTGAAGCATCTCTGGCACATCCAAACTCTGCTCAAAAACCCCCAGTAAAGGAAAAGTTTCACAGTGAGCCTACAACCCACCATGCTTAAAAGGGGAACAGTCTTGCCACGCATACAGGGAGCTGTTTTGTACCAGGCCAATAGTTTGGCTGTCCTCATTTTGCATACTCCAGCTGACAGCAACTCCAGAGACTTTCCCATCACCTGCTACCTGCAATCCTTTCAACTGGATGTGGTGGGGACCAAACTTGGGATCTGCACCCCTCAAAGTATTTGGGACTTGGCCACTGAGCTGTTATGGCCTACAAACTGTTCCTCAGGTGCCACCTGCTGGATTCTGCAGGACTTTTCAGGAGGTTTTGTGAAAGATAACTCTCTTCACTTCACCTGTAGAGGCACACTCCATTGTCTCTTGAGAGAGGCGGATGCCAACCAACTCCCTCCCACACTCACACTGCTGCATTGTGCAAGATCTAACTGTCTTCTTTCCACCCAGCACCTCTGTTGCAGGCAAATGACGTCTCCCTGTGACTCAAACCACAAGAGTGGGCTGTTTGGAAAACATGGTCTCTCCACCTCTCACACACACAACATGGTGCAACCTTTCAGATTAGTGTGTGCTGTGTGACTTGCGGTTGTGCTAGTGTCACAAGTGCCAATTGTACTGTGTCTGTGGCCTTGCTATGTGGAATGTCACTTTTTATGGCATATTTGGGATTGGGCCTTGGAAGGTGCTTGACGGTGCCAACCTTGCTGCTTACTACATTTCTAATAATCAGGATTTCATGGGCTGCCTGTATTTTAAAAATCAGCTTTCTGGGTGATTTTTAAGCACCTTAACCATATTCGGATGTGCACAATGCCCTCCCCTTTGGGAAAGATGTAAACATTCCCCACAATCAGAATTTTTCTTGATTATGGTACAGTGGTACCTCGGGTTAAGTACTTAATTCGTTCTGGAGGTCCGTACTTAACCTGAAACTGTTCTTAACCTGAAGCACCACTTTAGCTAATGGGGCCTCCTGCTGCTGCCGCGCCGCAGGAGCACGATTTCTGTTCTCATCCTGAAGCAAAGTTCTTAACCTGAAGTACTATTTCTGGGTTAGCGGAGTCTGTAACCTGAAGCGTATGTAACCTGAAGCGTATGTAACCTGAAGCGTATGTAAACTGAGGTACCACTGTATCTGGAATTTGGTGTATTTCAACTCTCCCCCTTTTTTTTTTAGATTACAAATTGTGCTCCCTCTTCAGGGAGATTCCACTGCTGCTGCTTCCCTACAGATAATGCTATCTTGAATTATGCATATAAGAAAGTTCAGTCTTCTTCAGGATCACATGGAATTGTCCCCAAAATTCTGATTCATGCAAACATGATGCCTGAGCATTTTCATTGTGTCCAAGAGGTCACATGGCTTTCAAACTAAATAGTGACACGACAGGCATAAGTTCATCAGACTGAGATTTCCCCATCACTGCCTTTGTATGCCACGAAAAGCTTCAACTGATGAAATTTGCTTGTTAGAGGCAAAAAAAACCTTTGCAACAAAATGTTCTTTTTGGCAATCCTTATATAGTTTGCTTAATCTCTACAGCTCAGACATTGCAACAATTTAATGAGTAAAAAGCCCTAAGGACCTTGTGCAGCAAGGACCTAGAGGCTATTTTAAGATACCTTTTATATTTGGTCACAGTTTTAACAAACTCTCCCTGCCTTTCCCCACCCTCTAAGGCAGGAAATTATTGATCTGCAGCCAACATAGTGATGGGCTTGACTTCTCCAGAGCCCTGCTGCTTTCATAGCTTGAAATTGCCTGAATCTAAAATCAATTAATAATAATTCAAAACATTTTGCAAAATATTAAATTGAAAGAGGATGGCACTGGTTTCTTTTTATACACACAAAAACACCCTTCAGAGGAAGGCATGAGATATGGCTGGATGGGAACACAGAGGAGATGAGAATGTCGTGGCTTGCAGCCCTGAAGACTCCCATGGCTAATTCATTGTTGGTGGATATTGACAGCTCCCTATGGCAAACCAGATGAATCACAAATAAAATTTTCCTACCGGTAACAATGATTGCACAATGGGGTTTTTTGACACAAGTCTTACCTCAGAACCCCATGTTCTGCTCATTGGAGGAGGAGCACCTTTCCTGATGGCCCTTTTGGCCACTATTTCTGGAAGGCCCCCCCCCAGGGGGGGACAGTTAACGCCACCCTGTTAGGCCCTTTCTGCCTGCATTTCTCTGCCATGTCTCTCTGTGGCAATATGGCTGGCTTTAATGGCAGTTTTCCTAACTTGTTATCCAGGCACACCATCTATGGGGGAGGTGGGAGGCCAAGCCCCCCCCAAAAAAATACTGAGGGGGTCAGGCCCCCACAATATTTCACAGCTGGACGGGCCCCGTCGGGCCCTCCTGCTGCTGTGACTAGTCCTTGTCGGGCCTTTAGGAGGGTGCGCCAGGCCCTGCTGGGCCTTACCACACGTGTGCACTGAGGCCCCCCAATGTTGCTATATGACTGGGAGGGGGGTTGTTTTAAAAATGGGATAGAACTGACTGTAATGCATAGATGACCCTTTGGGTCCTTTCCAGCTCTACAATTTTATGATTCTATGTACTTCTGTCCTGTAATTTGACCAACAAACAGACAAGTTGGCCAAGGAGGGTGGTCTGTGTCTTCTGCTCTGCACTGTTCAGTTATCCAGGCTGTACAATTTCCTGGGAGGAGGGGGTGTAAGAAGCCACTGTCTTCCATTCCACCCTGTATTTGTCACTTCCAGCACTGTTTCTGTGCCACTGCAGTTTGTCTTCTGCCCGAAACAACACCATTTGTCTCACTGCAGTTAAATTACCAATTGTTTGCATACATTACATTGCCATTGAGCCATTCCCACCCCATTTATTTCAATGGAAAGGAGAAACAATGCAAAAGGAGGGGGAATGTAATCAATTACATAGGGTTTGCAGAGTGAAAGCAGCAGCAAATACTGACCATATCAACTGGATTGATTTCCATGCAGGACATGGAACGAATAAGAAAACCTTTGCAATTTCCACTAGCATTTCCATTGCAATTCTCTGATGTCCCTACCTGAGAGTAAGCTGCACTGAACTTAGAAGAGCTTGCCTCTGAGTACGCAGAGGATTGTGCTGTCAGTCTACATAGTCAGCACTATAGTGGAGCAGAGCTGCACAGCTGTTCTCTTGATCTTTGCTGATGTCCCACTTAGCTACCATTTTTAGATGCCTAGAAGGGAGAGGGTGATTTGTCCAAAATGTGGAAGAGTTTGTGTGGAGCTGGAAGATTCCATTAGCGCCTCCCTGATCAAAAATAATAGCGATTTGAGCGCTGTCAAACCCAGAAAGCATTTTTCCAACTGCTTAGAAATTACGTTGATGACTCACATGCAGACAGACGTGGAGGTGTTGGCATAATTGTTGCACTTTATTTTATGTGCCTGGCAGCGTGGGCACACACAAAGCATCTGCTGGGATTTTGGAACAATGCTAGTGGCGGTTAAGTTCACGCTCACATGGATCAGGCCCTGAGTTCCCACCCCAGCACCTGGCGGAAAGGCAGTAGCTCAGCAGCAGAGAACCTGCTTTGCAAGCAGAAGGTTCCCGTTTCAGCCCCCAATGGCATTGTCAGGAGAGATCCCTGAGAGCTGCTGCCATTCCGTGTAGGCACTACTGAGCTAGATGGACCAATGGGCTGACTCAGTATACGGCCTCTCTGCTTCCAGGAATTTGGGGGTGGGGGCAGGGTGCTTTCCCTGCTTCCCTCCCAGATAGACAGGGCATGGATGCTGAGATTTGCCTTCATCTTGACACCATGTGGCCCTCTGCTGATCTAGGGGGGCCAGCCAATGCCCAACCTTGCCTCTGTTCGGAGCCAGTTCCAACCTTCCAGAGCTTTCCTTTGAGACATTTAAGGTAGGAAGAACACCTGCCTCGTAAGGTCTCCTGCTGTGATCTCAGGCACACTTAGGAGCAAGTCCCATTTAAACACGCGAGTTTGCTTTTGAGCAAGCCTTCTTTGACTCACAACACCAGGAGCTCACTCTTCCCATCTTTCTGCCCTCTGTCACTTCCGCTAAGCCTTTCAATGCAAACTCCACCAGGCCAAGGCGACGCATCCTAGCCAAGGCTACAGGCCTTCTGACAACCTCCCATGACGCAGGAGAGAAAGACATCCATCATCTCTCTCCTCCATGCCAAAGTGGCACGAACCACCACAAATTAAACCCATCAATCAGCTCAGCTCTGCCTCTGTGTGAGTTTGCTGGAAAGCTAGAGCGAGGAGTGGGGTGCAGAGGCTTCTCTGCTGTACATTGAAGAGGAAACCAGGTTATTTGCACCCCAGATTGCAGAGGCTGGAGAACTGAGAATTGGGATGGGCAGAGGTGGGGGACTGACAGGCAGTGGTCCCTAGTGGTAGCAGCAAGCAGCAGTGGGTGGCCATAGCACTATGAGCACTGCCTGGTGCCCACTGGGCAGAGTGAGGCCGAAATCAGGGAGGCCAGCATTTGCGAAGCCAGAGACAATGACAGGCAGAGAGTCTCCCTCTTTCCTCATCCTCTGGTGTAAGGCACAAAGCGCCCACTCCCAATCCCTTATGCTTGGTTGTAGCTGCAATGATTGGTGTGAGGGCATATTGCAAAAAAGCAAATTTTGGGGCCAACAGGGAAACGGGGGCATATGACCTGCAACAGACTATCTTGAAAGGAATGCAGTGGGAGAGGGAAAGAAGGTTCTCAACACCTGTAATAGGCATTCTCCAATATATGGGGGCCATGATTTGGGGTGCCTTAAAGGTTACTTTATGAGGGACGCAAGTGGTGCTGTGGGTTAAACCACAGAGCCTAGGGCTTGCAGATCAGAAGGTCAGCGGTTCGAATCCCTGCGACGGGGTGAGCTCCCGTAGCTCGGTCCCTGCTCCTGCCAACCTAGCAATTTGAAAGCACATCAAAGTGCAAGTAGATAAATAGGTACTGCTCCGGAAGGAAGGTAAACGACGTTTCCATGCGCTGCTCTGGTTCGCCAGAAGCGGCTTAGTTATGCTGGCCACATGACCCGGAAGCTGTACACCGGCTCCCTCGGCCAATAAAGTGAGATGAGCGCCGCAACCCCAGAGTTGGCCACGACTGGACCTAATGGTCAGGGGTCCCTTTACCCTTTACCTTTTTAAAGGTTACTTTAGGGTACAGAGGTGGGTTGTACAACCAGCCAAGAACCCACTTGTCAGGCAGTGCTGTAGCTACGGGGCAGGAGGGGGCTAGCCATGTTTTTTGCCCTGGGCCAAGCCTCCAGCGGGGAGCCATTGAGGCTCCCAGCATGTGTGTGTATGCAAATGCACATGGTGCATTGCCAAACTGAGTCTTTGATCAGGGTGAATAAAGCCTAGTTTTGCCCCTGTTGTCAGGTCAAGGCTGGTGTCAGGAATTTGCACTCTGCACAAACAGTGTCAGAGCTGGGGCTGGCAGTAAGCCTCCCTCCTTTATAGCAAGAGAATGCCCAGTGACTGATGGGCTGCTGGAGTCTCCAGACCTGGAGGGTGAATTAACTCCCCATCCCTCAACCTCGCCTGCCACCTTCTCTCTGCCTGCCTTCTTGTCCCAAGGCCTGGGGCACTCAGAGTAAGGGGGCACCTGTCCTATCCTTGCCGCAGGCGTTGCCCTCCTGCCCTGGCGTGCTTCTGGAGGAAGGGAGAGCGTGGGGGAAAGACAATAACAACAACACCTGACAATTAATATTCAATTATGCAGACGCAAGAGAAGTGAAATGAATCAATCTGTGTTGCAAGGAGATAAGCTGCTGCCTCCAGCCGGGAGGAGCTGCTGCTTTCTGGCAGATAGCAAGGAGAACAAAAACAAAGCCTCCTCTCCCATCCCATCCCCAGGACACCCCATGGCCCATCAGCCTCCCCTCTCGCTTCCCCTCCACTATCCCGTACAGCAGGGCTTTTGTTTTCAAAGGGAGGAGTCCTTCAAGGCAGGAGACGGGAGACTGTGGGCATCCAGGGCCCTCCCTTCCCCAAAAGGCTGCACATTTTCCATGCCAGAATCTGTCATTCTTCCTTGCATGGTTCCATGGCCTGCAGCTGGATTAGAAGAGGGAGCCGGGTGATGAATGGGGAGATAGGGGCAGAATGGCTGAGCTGGGAGGATTGGTATCTCTCCACTGGCTCAGAGCTTAGGGAAACAATTAATGCATCTGACGGCCTGCGGATGCTGATAGGGAGTTGGGAGGAGGTGTGCAGATTTTGTGGTTCAGGGGCTGGAGGGGATGCCATCTGCGCACACAGCATCCTTTCCGACTCTTGCAGTCAGCTTGTGAGCAGGGCTGTAAAAGCCTGAAAAGCAGAGATGTAGGGATAAGGACAACAGAGCTGCTGAGAAGGTGCAGGGAAGGGCTACAAATGGCAGCTTAGAGTAAGAGGCCAGGCCAGGTGTGTCGAAGGCACCTCAACTGGTTGGTGATCCTGCTAGGCCTCAGAAAAAGCACTGGGCTGCCCGTCGGACAAATGACACCTTTGTCCTCAGCTCGGCTGCTTTTGGAGTGGGGGGTTGCTGTCCCCACCCCCACTGGGGGCCACTCCAGGCTTAACTGGGATGCAGCCCCAGAACGCGTTGCGGAAGCATGTGTGCATGTGCGACAATGCGTGGAATATGTGGCCTGGCCTGCCTGCCTCTTCATTCATTCAGGAGCCTTTCTCAACAGCAGGGAAGGGATGTAGCTCAACAGCAGAGAATCTGCTTTGAATGCAGAAGGTCCCAGGTTCAATCCCAGCCAGAGCCATAAATAAAGTGCCTGCTATGTAGAGGAATATCTTATTTCCTCCTCCCTGGATCTACTGTCAATCAATTTCATTGAGTGACCTGGAATTGCACTATTGCAAGTACTTATACCTTTGAATAGATTGCTGTGAATGTCTTGTTACTGTAAAAGTGGTACGTAAAGTAAAGGGGAAAACATTATATGCTTCCAGAAAGGGAGGGTGCTTTTGTTTATTTCAGTGGGTTGGATTTGCAGTTTTAGTCTATAATTCAAACCATCCCCATAAAAATGTTACAGACTTGAACAAGAGGCTGCTCTGGGAATATATCAGTGCCAATGAGCAAATCAGAATTGTTTGGTCCTGTAGGCTGTGTTCACCTATTGTGGGAAGAAAAGAACTACTCAGGTTGTCTAAGGTGGGCTGCGGGTAGCCATTGGAGGTGAGCCATGAGGTGGGACCCACGAAGTGTAGGGCAAAGCCAGTAGTCAATAAGCTGGTTCCTTAGCACCCACATATCTTTTTCTATCCTCCCTTCTCCCTTTCTATCCTCCCTTCTCGCAAGTGAGAACCATAATCAGAGTTCACGGACACACATTCCAACGGGACCAAAACACTCCAGGAGACAGCAAGGTGAGGGGCAAGGCTTATTAAAGGGTGTGGCCTGAGGAGAGTCCCAAAGACTCCAGTATACCTGAAGGAGCATCACCCCCATCGTTCTGCCTGGACACTGAGGTCCAGCTCCGAGGGCCTTCTGGCGCAACCCTCACTGCGAGAAGCCAAGTTACAGGGAACGAGGCAGAGAGCCTTCTCGGTACTGGCACCCGCCCTGTGGAACACCCTCCCATGAGATGTCAAAGAGAACAACTACCAGACTTTTTTTTATAATAATATTTATTAGTTTTCCAACAAATTAACACAACACTACAAAAAACCAAAAAAGAAAAAATGTACGACAATACAATACACACACACACACACACAAAAACACTGCAAAACACTAACATACATCTAACAAAACAAAACAAAAACCATTTAAAACACAATCCAATTTCAATATCTTATCTTTCTTTCACTAATTTCCATGACCTCCTTGCACCTCCCTTTTTGTATTCCACTTCTTATTAATTGTTTCAGCAATTCCTTTCCATCTTCCTCTGTTTTCTATCCTTAACACATTCTTAACACATTCTAACCTTATTTTTCCCTTTAATGCTCTATTAATCTATTTATACTTAATTCCTTATAACATTTCTACTAAAGCCATATAACATCATTCCAACATTTTTCTAACATTCATTAATTTTACAGTATTTCTGTAAATAGTCTTTAAACTTTTTCCAGTCTTCTTCCACCGACTCTTCTCCCTGGTCTCGGATTCTGCCAGTCATTTCCGGCAATTCCATGTAGCCCATCAACTTCATCTGCCTTTCTTCCCTGGTGGGTAAATCTTGTGTCTTCCAATATTTTGCGATGAGTATTCTTGCTGCTGTTGAACAACTACCAGACTTTTCGGAGACATCTGAAGGCAACCCTGTTTAGGGAATCTTTTAGTGTTTGATGGACTATTGTATTTTAATATTTTGTTGGAAGCTGCCCAGAGTAGCTGGGGAAACCCAGCCAGATGGGCAGAGTATAAATAAGATTATTATTATTATTATTATTATTATTATTATTATTATTATTAATGAAAAGGGCTGCAGAGAGGTACTTGGCCCTCGTCCTGAGGCTCTCCGTCCCTGCTGCAACATCACCCATTGCCCAACCACCTGCTACCTGAGTGAGCAGGTTCACTTTACCTTTCACTTTACACTTTCCGTCTGACCCCGGAAGGTCAGCAAGCCAGCAGACAGCACCAAGCGGCAACTTCCTAGCAATGTTCTTGCCCGTATGCAAAGTGTTATTGCCTCCATCCTGTGCCCCCTTGCTCACCTTTTTCCTAAACGGAAAAGCCCCCAATGCTGCTATGCTCTTTAGCTCTGAGGTGAGGGAGGTGGCTCCCGGTGTTTCCCACCCTGTGCTGTGTTTTGTTAACAATTCCCACAATGGGTGGGGGCCAGACCTTGCTGGAGAGAGATACACTGCCTCTCTGCCATTCAAGAGGCAAGCAATGCATCCAGCTGGGGCATAACTCTCAGGCAACTGCATTTTCCAATGGCCACCTGCATTGGTGATAGCTCTGCTATCTTGGGGAAGAATCACATTTTCCACGGAACAAGATCTCATGCTCCAACACATAAGGAATGTGATCTGCCCTCAAGAGAAGCTCTCACCCAGGGTTACTAAATGGAGTCTCCATGTTCAAAGCAGTGACGCTGAGGTCAAACAATGGGGGCAGTCAATACCTTAGATAGTGAATTCCTAGGGGACAGGACACGACTGCTTAATTGCCGTGGGCCAATGGCTGCAAGATACTTCCAAGGTGTCCATGGGCCAGCCACAGAAGCACATTTTGAGTCAGCATCTCCTCAAAGCAGGGGTGTTGTCCTCTCTCTCTGTGCTCTGCTGCCTGACAATCCTCTCCCCAGCTTCCAAGCAAACACAGACCTCTCCTTCCTCCTCCTCCCAGGTGCCAAGGTCTCATGCTGGCTATCACTTTGCCTTAGCAACCTTTGTATAGAGCTGACTTCCCATTTTCCATTTTGGTCCCTTGTGGTTGCTCTGATGTTCGCTGATGGTTCCTGGGGCTCAGCAGGACCGGATTGAAACCTGGAGTCTTGTGGCAAGTTCCTGTCGAAAAGAGATTGGTTAATGAGGCGGGCCTTTAACCTGCCTCAGCAAGGCAAATCCTTACTGTGCACACTGCTCTGAGGGAAGATGTGGGGGTCAGGTGGGATTGCTATGAGGAATTATGAAAATATGGAGCAAGCCATTGTGTCCGCAATGAAAGCATTACGTTGACTGGGCTTGATTCATTGACAATAATTTCTGATTAAATCCCATAAGCCTCTGCATCTCTGCCCATCTTCTTTACTGTTCATTTTCTACGCCTGACAGGCACGTATAAGCATTCTAAAACACAGGCATTCTGGGTCATAAAGATAGAAGGTAGCTTTGATGTAGCTATTGTTAGTTTTGTTAATCTTAGGGCCAGGAAGATTATTATTCGCACTGCCTCCCAGAGTCTTGCTGGTCAAGCTACATGTGTATTTTATTAATCAGAGTCCAATCCTTCCTTGCTTTTGGAACGCGACAGGAAGGTGTCTGGATTCCACAAAATAAAAGCAATCCCCTGCACATTTACTGTGTATGAAGGGGAGAAACCCCTTTGCAGAAAAGACCTACACAACCACCTTTATCCCTCTCAGATCCAGGATCCTCACAGGAATCCACTTCAGATATTTGACCTTTCCCTCTCCCCATCCCACTCTGGGAGGCCAAGGAGGGCTTCCTGCCTTCTTCAGAGCTATACAGAAGATAGGGTGTTGGCAGGGGCTCTGCTCCAGGCAGTGGCTCTAGTTGATAGAGGCAAGGCAACCAGGACGCTTTGAGGAGCCTTCAGCACAGCTGCAGGCGGAGCCACCTGGGGTGGGAATCTTTTTCAAGGGCCACATTCTCCTCTGAGGGCTGCATGCCAGTGGCAGAAGCCAAAGTGGGTGCCGTAACAAATTTTGTCTCTGCATTTTTGTTTCTCTAGCTGCACATTTCAGCAGCACATCTAACCCTGTGGCGTCAAACCCGGAGGGCCGCACTCTGGAGGGGCGTTGGCAGAACAGCCTCTTCCTCTGCTGGCATTCTGGGGTCCTGGGTTGCTCTGTTAGCAGTTCCATTCTAGGTCCATGGCCTCATCCCCCAAAGAGGGGAAGTTGGATCCTGAAGTCATGGAACCAGCTGTGGCCTGCCAGGCAGCACCGAACAAGTTCCACCATTCATGGCATAATAATAATAATAATAATAATAATAATAATAATAATAATAATAATTTTATTATTATTTATACCCCACCCATCTGGCTAGGTTTCCCCAGCCACTCTGGGCAGCTTCTAGCCGAATATTAAAAACAATACAGCGTCAGACATAAAAAACTTCCCTAAACAGTTGTCTTTTAAAAGTAAAATAGTTGTTTATTGCCTTGACATCTGCTGGGAGGGTGTTCCACAGGGCGGGTGCCACTACTGAGAAGGCCCTCTGCCTGGTTCCCTGTAACCTCACTTCTCGCAGTGAGGGAACCGCCAGAAGGCCCTCGGTGCTGGACCTCAGTGTCCAGGCTGGATGATGGGGGTGGAGATGCTCCTTCAGGTATACAGGACCGAGGCTGTTTAGGGCTTTAAAGGTCAGCACCAACACTTTGACTTGTGCTCGGAAATGTACTGGGAGCCAATGAAGATCTTTCAGGACCGGTGTTATGTGGTCTCGGCGGCCGCTCCCAGTCACTAGTCTAGCTGCCACATTCTGGATTAGTTGTAGTTTCCGGGTCACCTTCAAAGGTAGCCACACATAGAGCACGTTGCAGTAGTCCAAGCGGGAGAATAACCAGAGCATGCACCACTCTGGCAAGACAGTCTGTGGGCAGGTAGGGTCTCAGGCTGCATACCAGATGGAGTTGGTAAACAGCTGCCCTGGACACAGAATTGACCTGCGCCTCCATGAGAATTCTCCGTGAGAATTAACCTCCATCTCCTGTGCAACTACAAAGATAGAGGGGCTTCCCTCCTTTGCAATAGATCATCCTTCCTGTCCATGCCTCAGTTTCAAGGAACTCTATGGCTGCTTGCGATGGCTAGATGGAACCTCCATTCAACTCATCTCTGAATACCCACTGCAGGGGTTAATCACAGGGAAGGGCCGCTGCCCACAAGCCCTGCTTAAGGGCTCCCCAGAGGCATGAGGAATCTAGGAATGCTGTGTCAGGCCCACTGTTCCACCTGGCTCAGTACTGCCCAAGCTGACTGGCCTCAAGGACTCTCCAGGATTTTTCCCAGCCCTACCTGAAGACACCACCAGGAATTGTGGCTAGGGCCTTTCTGCATGCAAGGAAGATGCTCTAGCAATGAGCAGCAGTCCTTCTTCCAGGTGGGCAGTGAGGGAAACAGGATGCCAGACTAGGTGGATCCGTGGTCTGATCTGGGCAGTTGTTCTGTCCTGTCCAAAGTGGGAATCAGTGGGACGAGGCAGCCAGAATCTCACAACCTTGGGCAACTCCAAGGACCCAACTCGCCCTGAGCAAAGCTGTCTTGCTCTGGTCCTGGAGAAGAGTCTGCAAAGCTGGTCAGTCATGACAGTACCAAGGAGAGCTCCTAAGTCAGCAACCTCATTCTGCCTCCCTTTGGAAGAGCTACCAGCTCTTACAGGGCTGAGTCTCAAGGAGGAAAAGTGGGTACGAGGAAAAGAGGGAGCAAGGAAGCAGGGAGGAGAAAGAAAAAGAGGAGAGAGAGAGAAGAGAGGGGTGATGGCAGAAAAGGAAGGGAGAACAGAGAAGGGACTGATAGAAAGAGAGAGAGAAAATGGTAACCTCATCCACCTTTGGCTCTAGCCCAGGTATAAGGAACCCGAGGCCCGGCAGGCCAAATGCCGCCCACACCAACCTTTGTATCTGGCCCTTGGGACTCTCCCCAAACCAGAGACCCTCCCAAACCACCTTCCTCAGCAGCTGCAGCTGCTTGGCACCTTCCTTGTGTGATTTTTGCCTGGCTGGACTGTGCTCTTGAACTCTAATAATGCCTCTTACTTGCCTGGTTGCAGGAGAGAAGGAGATCCATGCAGAAAGTAGCCTCTTGTACAGAGATAAAATTTACGTCAATTGCTCTGCCCACTTTTGGCTCCCTGAAGATTGTGCAGAAGGGGATGTGGCCTTCGGACTGAAAAAAGGTTCCCCACCCCTGCTGTAGTCCATAGAGAGTGTGGTGTGATGGTTAGAGTGTAAGACTAGGAAATGGGAGACCAGGATTCAATGCCCCACTTGGCCAGGAAGCTCACTGAGTGAATTTGTGCCACTCACTGCCTCTCTCAGCTTAACTTACCGTATTTTTCGCTCTATAAGACGCACCAGACCACAAGACGCACCTAGTTTTTGGAGGAGGAAAACCAGAAACAAAATATTCTGAATCTCAGAAGCCAGAACAGCAAGAGGGATCACTGCGCAGTGAAACCAGCAATCCCTCTTGCTGTTCTGGCTTCTGGGATAGCTGCGCAGCCTGCATTCGCTCCATAAGACGCACACACATTTCCCCTTACTTTTTAGAAGGGAAAAAGTGAGTCTTATAGAGCAAAAAATATGGTACCTCACGGGGTGTTGTGGGGATTAAATGGGGAGACACTGAGCTCCTTGGAGGAAAGAAGAGGGTGTGTAAATGTTGTTGTTGTTGTTTAGTCATTTAGTCGTGTCCGACTCTTTGTGACCCCATGGACCAGAGCACGCCAGGCACTCCTGTCTTCCACTGCCTCACACACTTTGGTCAAACTCATGCTGGTAGCTTCGAGAACACTATCCAACCACCTTGTCCTCTGTCGTCCTCTTCTCCTTGTGCCCTCCATCTTTCCCAACATCAGGGTCTTTTCCAGGGAGTCTTCTCTTCTCAGGAGGTGGCCAAAGTCTTGGAGCCTCAGCTTCACGATTTGTCCTTCCAGTGAGCACTCAGGGCTCCTTAAGAATGGAGAGGTTTGATCTTCTTGCAGTCCATGGGACTCTCAAGAGTCTCCTCCAACACCATAATTCAAAAGCATCAATTCTTTGGCGATCAGCCTTCTTTATGGTCCAGCTCTCACTTCCATACATCACTACTGGGAAAACCATAGCTTTAACTATACGGATCCCCTTCATGGATCACTGCCTTGCCGTGGCAAAGGGGCTTGAATAACTCAGAGAAGCTATGAGCTATGCTGTGCAGGGCCACCCAAGATGGACAGGTCATAGTGGAGAGTTTTGACCAAACCATAGGCACCGACTCCATGGGGCCTGAGGGGGCTCGAGCCCCCTCAAAAAATTTTTTGGGGGGCTCAGCCCCCCCCAATAATCTCGGGCGCCCTTCCAGCAGAGCGCCGCCGCCGTCCCCCGCCTCCTCCCCACCTGCTCCCTCGCCAGCCAGCCAGCCGTGCGCCCTAGTCGGAGAGCCCCGGCCGTCCCCCGCGAGATTAGGGAATCCCCGGGGGCGGGGGCTCCTGCCTCGCAGCACCACCGCCACTGCCAAGGCACTGCCGGGGGGAATTTCCTTCCTCCTGGCGGTTTCAGCCCCCACGAGAACAGGGGAATCCCGACTGGCCACACCTCCCAGCCAGCCAATCGGCTGGCTGGGGGGGCGTGGCTTGCCCTATTTAGGGCCGGAGCCACTTTATTTGCATATTCATGAGCTTATTTATTATTCATGAGCTTTCCCGGGCCCCCCCAATATTTTTTATAAGTCCGCGTCCCTGGACCAAACGTCATCCACCTGGAGCAGGAACCGGCAAGCCACTACAGTATCCCTGCCAAGAAAACTCCATGGACAAAGGCAACAGTGTATATGTAGGTGGGGGAATAGAAAACATCAAAATTAAATACCCACTTTGAACTCCAGCCTGTCACCAGGATGCAGCCCCTGATGGACAGCCCCAAGGGAATGTGCCCCTGGGTTAAAAGAAGGCTGCTAGATCCTCCTGGAGCAGAGCAGTGTTTTTCTTTTTTCTTTTTTTTATAAAATTTTTATTGGGTTTTCCGCTTTTATAAAGACAATACAAACACAACAATAACACAAGACACAAACATGTATAAGTTCAGCAGATCCTCTTCTCATAACCTTGTTCCCTGACTTCCCCCCACCCACCCCTCGTGCATCCCAATTCCCAAGATTATATCAGCAAGTTGGTATTTCTCCTCTTAACCATCTTATTCATTTTGTTGCCTCTTTTCTAATAAAAAAAAAATTTGATTTTCCTAAGTTGGACTTAAGTTCTCTTCCATCGATTTTTCATTTTGTCTTGAATAAAAGTCATATTAACCAAACATGAAAGTCTTAAGAGTTTTTAAGAATCTCCTCTTCCCTCCCTCCCATCCCCGGTTTTTGTCCCTTCCCAATAAAAATCCAAAGTCAAGATTCTCAGCCTGGGTTCCTCACGTCCGAGGCTTTCAAGTCCCTTTCAGTCCCTCTCCGCCGGTCTCGTTGGTAGTCCTTTATGTCAATCGTCGAGTCTGGAAAAGGATCTTTCACCATCAAAACATATTCTCTTCCCACAAGGAGATTTGAAAGCAACTGCTGGAGTGTTTCCACAAAGCCTGTATCCTCAAAGTCAAAGTCCAAACGGAGGCCCCAATCATATTTCTTTATTTTCAGTTCCTGTACATATTGTCCCAGAACCTCCTCCTTCTTCTTCTGCATCTTTCGCAGACTTGTGGTAGATGTGTTCCCAGAGTCTCCTTGCTTGTGTTCCGCAGATGTCAGCTTTTGGTTGTTGCTTCCCAAGGTTACTTTCTCTTTTTCTTGTTTAGTCTCTTCCACCTCTGTAGACATTGTTTCCCATTCAGCTGTGGATTCTTTCTCATTCAGGTCCTCAATACAAACAGCAGAGTTGCCTGTTCCCAAGGTCATAATGTTAAGTTGTTTATTCATGGCTAAGCTCTGCTCTTGTAAGGTTCCCACCAATTGAAACATCCTTTCGATTTCCACTAGTAACTTTCCATCCACAGCCATTGTATCCATTGTAGTTTCACAGAATTCCCCCTAGAGGGAATCTGGTTACTTATTAGTCTTTTCTCCAACAGTCCTTTAGCTTGTTATTGTTACTTTGTTTCCAACAATTTTAACTCAATTATAACTCGTCTTATTCCAGAGGGATCTTAAATAGTGATTTTTCCGCTTTAAACTGCCCGTTTGACAGCTTTGACAGCTGTCAAACTCCGCAGCTCTTACACAGGCACAAAGGCAGGACGTTCCCGAGCCCGGGAGGGGGGGTTGCTCAAAACATAAAGAGGGTCTCCAAAACTCCACTCTCCAGCACAAAATTTCCTTTAACTAAATCTTGAAAGTTAGTGTCCTTTTTAACTCACCCCACCAAGGGTAGGCTCTCCAGCTTAGCTCTTATGTCGTTGCTTAAATCGTCTGCAGGGGGGGGTGCGGACTTCCTTTTAGCACACCCCCCGGTCGTCTCCAATTCAAGGAAAAAAATTTTAAAGTCCCAATCCGTCTTACTCACGGGTAATTCTTTCAGTCTAAATTTTCAAGGAAGCAAGTCAGCGCTCTTCAGCCATGGCACACGGCTTCGCTCCGCTGGGGTAGCGGTTTACTCTCAGCACCACGCCACTCTCCGTATCCTCTCCGTAGCCTTTAAAAAGGCTCTTCGTGAATCGGGGAGGGCGCTTAAGGTGCCCACCGAGTCACCAGGTCCTCAGGCATCCGCGCCTGAGGTTTTTAAGGGTCCCCGCGTCGCCGTCGCGGCAGGACCCGTCCCCAGCGGAGCCGATTCCCTCCGGAGCTCGGAGGGAATCCGCCATTAGCTGTCCGCGCCAACCCGGAAGTCCGCAGAGCAGTGTTTTTCTGGAAGCTCTGCAGAAGCCAAAAGAGAAGCACATGCTGAGGAACTACATTTTGTGCATTTCCATAAATATATATATGATGCTCTAGGCCTCATTACAGTGGAGACGGTGATCTGTGCGCATTATAATCTGGCTGGAGAGCTGCTGAGGCCACAGCTCCTTCCCTCGCCCTTTTGCCTGCCCGACATTTGATGACATTCCTGCCACTGCTTTTCCCTGCCCTGAGGGAGGCTACCACCACCAATGCGAGGTGAAAGCAGGAGAGGCGAAAGCACTTGAGCTGCAACCCCAGCTGACAAGCGGGACCAGAGGCGCTGGCAGAGAGACGGCTTTTTATAACTCTGATGAGAAATTAGCCATGCAGTGAAGTGCCCTGGGCAGAGTTTGCTGCTCTGGGCTCACCAAAGGAGCAAAGAAAGAGGGGGCGGACAGCTCCCCACTCCCGCCATCTGTGTCTCCCAGATAAATTCTGAATTGGGGGGGGGGGGTGTCAGAGGATAAACAGAGGCAACGTTCCTCCACTCTCTTCCATCTTCAGCAGCCCCCCCCCCCCTTTTACAGCCAGGAAATATTCAGCCCTTCCACACTGGTGCAGATTGTTACCATTCTTGTCTTACCTCCCCATCGTAATGAGCTTCACCTGCCTCTTCAAATTCCAGGAGCAGGCCGTGAAGAAGCCTCCTCTTCCTCTTCTAGGGCCCCCCACCCCCTCACATGCTCCGTTTGCTTTTCTCCATTTATTTTCATTTTCATTTACTTCTTGTTATATAGTGGTACATAGAAAACAAGCACAAAACGGACTCTGCTAGCTGCAACGAAAAGAACTCACTCAGCTCTCCCCTGGAATCAGCACATGTCCGCTTCGCTTAAGGACAAGTTGACTCTTCTCCCAGCCCACCCCTGTCCATTTCTTAACTTGCTATTAATGTGAGTCCTGCTGGCAAAATTGTCAAGCTCCCTTCTGTAGGCTTTTGAGAATAGATAAGGGTTCTTCCAGGGGATGTGGGTGGCACTGCGGGTTAAATCACAGAGCCTAGGACTTGCCAATCAGAAGGTTGGCGGTTCGAATCCTGCCAACCTAGCAGTTTGAAAGCACGTCAAAGTGCAAGTAGATAAATAGGTACCACTCTGGCGGGAAGGTAAACGGTGATTCTGTGCGCTGCTCTGGTTCACCAGAAGTGGCTTAGTCATGCTGGCCACATGACTCGGAAGCTGTACATCGGCTCCCTTGGCCAGCAAGGTGTGATGGCCTGGGAATCCGATTCAGAGGCTGAACCGGAGGAATCCCAGCCTGCACAGGAGTCCCCGCCTCCAGGGCCGGCTGAACTGGGGCAGGGCCTTGATTCTGAAGCGCCTGCACCTGTGCCGGATCCTCAGGAGCAGGCACCAGGTGAATCCACTCTGGCTCCAGAGGTGGTTGAGGACTCAGTGCCTACAGGTGAGTCTCCCCCTGGGCCCAGTAACCCTTCAGCCTCTCCTGAACTGCAGAGGCTCAGGGCAGAGAGGCGAAGGGAACTGGTTTCTCCCAGGAGGAGTGCTCGCCTTAAGGCCAGGAGAGGCGGGTCTCCTGGGGGCCAGGACCGCCCCTGGCCTCAGAGAAGATAAAGGCCAGTCAGCCCGGTCCCAGGTTGCGGGAGCAACGTCATTGAAGAGCTGTTTTGGCCAGCACCCAGTCCGGTTCCCCCAGAGTTCCTGTCCTTGCCCAGCTCCTCGCTGTGGACCCCGCTTCACCCGTGGAGGACTGTCTGCCGACCCTCGACTCAGGTCCTGGACCTCGCCGCCGCCCCCCCCCCCGGACCAGCACACAAGGCGAGATGAGTGCCGCAACCCCAGAGTCAGCCACGACTGGACCTAATGGTCAGGGATCCCTTTACCTTTTAAGGGTTCTTCCACTCTTTAGATCAAGGCATGGTAGGATTTGCTGCCTGCTTAATTTGTAATTTTAATGTCTGGAACAGCATGTATAGATTCTGTCATTGTCATTTCATATAATCAAGCTTTCTTTGTTAATGTGTCTCCAGAATCTTAATGTAAAGCTATTTGTTTGCCTCTTAAAATTACTGGGTCGCCACACCCCTCACTGGCAGAAATGTTCTATTGAACTCTGATAATGCCTTAGAAAAAAATGATACAGGGGTATGTAAGAGAGAGGGTAGAATTTATCCGACTGACCAAATTGCATCCATTGCTTCACTTGCTTTCCCCTCTGGCCCTGCCCAGCAGTGGCATGTGGCCCCCAGAAGGGAATGTGGCCCTTGGGCTGACACAGGTTCTCCACCCCTGATTTAAAGCATGCCCAAGGCAGGCATGGTGTGTCCCATTGCTGTGCCCTCTGCCAGCTGGACAGCACGGCAGCAGGAGAAGAAGCAACATGTTCAAAGGTCTTGTGAGCATGCCTGACAATATGCGTGGAAAGAGCCCTTCCACAAAGTGGGGCTGCTCCATCTTGCTAAACAAGCACAGGACTAGTACAGAGAGACTTCCTAGAACAGGGGTAGGCAACCTAAGGCCCGTGAAGGAGCGTCTCCACCCCCATTGTTCAGCCCGGACACTGATATCCAGCTCCAAGGGCCTTCTGGCGGTTCCCTCCCTGCGAGAAGCCAAGTTACAGGGAACCAGGCAGAGGGCCTTCTTGGTAGTGGCACCCGCCTGTGGAACACCCTCCCACCAGATGTCAAAGAGGACAACAACAAACTTTTAGAAGACATCTGAAGGCAGCCCTGTTTAGGGAAGCTTTTAATGTTTGATGTATTACAGTATTTTAATATTTGGTTGGAGGCCTCCCAGAGTGGCTGGGGAGGCCCGGCCAGATGGGCGGGGTAAAAATAAATTATTATTATTATTATTATTATTATTATTATTATTATTATTATTATGCAGCCCAATCGCCTTCTCAATATGACCTGCAGACGGTCCAAGAATCAGCATGTTTCTACATGAGTAGAATGTGTCCTTTTGTTTAAAAGGCATCTCTGGGTTATTTGTGGGGCATAGGAATTCATTCATTTCCCCCCCCCCAATATAGTCCGGCCCACCACATGGTCTAAGGGACAGTGGACTGGCCCATGGCTGAAAAAGGTTGCTCACCCCTTTCCTAGAGAGAGCCCTCGGTGTGCTCACTTCCCCTGCCTCTTCTGGGTGCGAATCCTGTAACAAAGGAGATACAGTGGTACCTCTGGATACGAACGGGATCTGTTCCGGAGCCCCATTCGCACCCGGAAGCAAACACAACCCACGTCTGCGTGTCTGCATGGGTTGCGATTCATCGCTTCTGCGCATGCGCGTGGCGTCATTTTGAGCGCCTGCGCATGCGTGAGTGGAGAAACCTGGAAGTAACCCATTCCGTTACTTCTGGGTCGCTGCGGAGCGCAACCCAAAAACGCTCAACCTGAAGCAACTTCAACCTGAGGTATGACTGCAATCCTTTATCCTACCTCCTCCCTCGGAGGACAACCCTGTATAATCAGAAAGCAGAAGTTCATGCCCTGTTGTAGCTGAAGGCCAAGGCAGCCTGGCATCAGTCCACCTGGTAACCTGGCCTGGACACCTGATGAGCTGAGTTCCACACCTGGGGCGCCTTTCACAGAATGGGGCTGAACATGATACAGTCACATCTGCTTGGCTGGCCTTGCTCCTGCCAGGGCACGAGAGGCTGCGCTTTGCTCTCTGTTTCACAAGGCATGCTCCAGTTTACGGGAGCAGTTGACCTCTGCCTGAGATCTTGGGAAGCCACTGCCCAGGTAGGCAATACCAGGCTTGATAGATAAGTAGCCTAACCTGGGACAAGGCAGGTGGAGGGCAGGGGGATACTATGGCACCAAACAGATCTGCCACAAGGAAGGGCAGGTATTCTCCACAAACTGCTTCCTTTAGCATTGGCCCTTCCTCACCCCACCCTCCTATTAGCGAGCAGAGTAAAAGGAACAGCGGCAGCCCCCAGCACTGGCGTGGCCGGCAGCTCATAAGTCATGGCAGCGCCTGGCCTGGTGCTCTGCAATAAAGGAAGGGGGGGAGGGAGGAGGAAAGCAAGCCCATCTGCCTGTTTGTGTGTTTTATTCAAAACAAACCATTTGGCCCTGAGCCCTGAGCCGCCCATTAATAACCCTGACAGCTCCTTCTCCGCCTGCCGATAATGAAGGCGCAGTTCGGCAGGCTTCAAGAGAGCCACACTTCCTGGCAGCCCAGATGTCTCAATGTGCGCCTGTCAGCTCCCTGCCACTCCAGGGAAAGAGCCGGCTGCGGCTAGCAGCTTTTCTGCATTCCCTGCACCCTCCACAGGATGCCAGTCACTGGGGTATGTTTGGTAGGCCTCAGGCTGCCCCAGAGCACCCAGCACCCCAGAGCAGGCCTTGCTCAAGAGAATGTGCAAGGCAGAGCTCTTTTTAAAATGGCTTGCCACTTTTCGAAAAATGGCCCTCCTCCTGTGCCATCCATGAGAGCCAGATCCAACTTCTTTGTTCAATGTCTGTGCTCAATCAGCTGAAGCTGAGAGGTTCGCTCAAGACAACCTTCCCTCCAGATTTTTCAGACTACAACTCCCAGCAGTCTCAGCCAGTGCAGCCAATGGTCAAGGAGGATGGGAACTGTAGTCCAAAGCATGCAGAAAGCACAGGGCTGGGAAAGGCTGGCTTCAGACCTAGTGGACGTATGGTTGGAGTAGGATTTGACTCCTTCATTCTTTGCTGGCTCATCCTCTGTGCTATGCCAGAGCTTTCTTAAGGTTTCGATCTGGTGTTTCCCAATTACGAAAGTTTTCCTAAGTTTAGCCTACTCCCCAACATTTTACAGGCAAAAATAGGGGCAAATCTGTAAAACTCTGCTTCTCACACTAAGGGGGATGTTGCTGGAACATTTACACTCCCTTCTCATGCTGTGCTTATTTGCTCTGCGATCTTCCATTTCCCCCCAGTTTAAAAGCCAGGTTTATATTTGTTCCTTTGATCCAAGGTACACTAGAAAAAGAATGTTCTTTATATTTGCAGCGTTCAGGGGTGAAGTGCTGACAAAACAGCTGCAGCAATGACTAAGAGGGAGCTATCTAAAGGCTTGCTTGGAGGAATATCAAGCTTTGCAGACACGGATAATAATCTTTATAAGATGGGGTGGGAGGAAAACAAAGATTGACTGTGCATGTGTGTAGTAGCATGCAGAAAACAGGAGAGGGAAATCAAGGGAAAGAAATGCGTGCTCAGCTGAACTGCCGCCCTGGATTAAAAAACTCCACTTGTCTGGAGGGCCAGAGAAACACACACACAGCCACAAAACCATATGTAACATTTTGTTGCAGATCCTCCTTGGCTCCATCTGCAGGAACAGGAGGAGGAAGAAAAAGAAAAAAGGTGCCCACCATTCTTTATTTTCAGAATGAAACCAGTTTATTGAGAAGCACTTTTAGGAGTCAAAAAATACGCAATGGATCAGCTGCACAGACCATTTAGGAAAAAATGCGTGCTCTGTCCCCATTCATTCTAGAATAAATTGTTGTGTATATGCAGCTGGACCCTGAGAATAACAACTCTAGCAACTTATTGTAGCCAGAAGTTCCCCAAAAAGTTATAAAAAAAATTAATTAGGGACAAGTACTAGAAGACTGGAACTGTCCTTTGTATGTAGAGACAGTGAAAGCCAGAATCTGAGCCTGTTTTCTACAGGCTAGTTTTTGAAAAGCAGAGCCAGACACACAGGCAGGGACATGGAATTGGTTGCCAGCTCCCTCCCAGCCACCTTAAACTGTGCCCAACAGGCAGAAATTCAGCAGGTAGAAATGGGAGAATTCTTGCTTGCTGAAGACCATCCCAGGAGTGAAGACTCAAAACACGAAACGTTCACCACCCTGTTGCAGAACAAAGACATTCAGCAGCAAGCACTCTGGATTGGCTTCTCCAAGCCAGGCAGGCTTTCTGTTTTTACAGTATTTTTAAAAAGCAGTGTTTCCAACTGCACAAATTCTCCATCAGACACCCCACACCAAAACAAGAAAAAGCACAAAGCGTGCTTTGCTCCTTGCTTACACCCTCTATCCGTGACAGTTTCTCTATAGGAGTCAGCAGTTCTTATCTACTCTACAGTGACAATTCATTTATGAATCTGCCTTAGTTCAGTAACTAAGGTATTTGCAAGGGTGAAATAAAGCATTTTCTGCCAGAAGACAGCGCAGTAGAGAAGCTTCCATCCCTGAAGAAGCACGTGTTTTGGCCTGGATTGGGCATTTGATTGGAAGAATGCAGCACATTCTATAACCTGGACACATGCTGGCCCTGGCATTGCCTGTCCCTTGACTGCTTAATAAACACTTATAAACTAACATAGCTAATTTATCTGCTCCTTTTTTCCAAATGGCAGCATTTCTAACTGCACTTTCCCACCCCCAATTCAGTATTTTGTATCCAATTGCTTGCTCCAAGCCAGGGGTGAACAACCGTCAGGGTGGGGTGGGGGGGCTTCCTGTCCCTCAGATGTAATCTGTTGGGAGTGAGGTGGGGGGGGTCCCTGAAGGCTGTGGTGCACAAGGCTAGAGCCCTCTTCCTGCCTCACTCATCACTCTTTTGCCTCCCACCTGCCAGCCTGACTAAAAACAGTCTGGCAGATCACTATCACTCTTGCCAGAGGTCTGAACTGATTGCTTTCAGTGTTTTATTTTTAAATAGGCATTGTGAAATTCAGCCAAGGGCCACACACAACCATAGAACCGCAGATTGCCCACCCCTGCTATGGATCTTATGGGACCAGACTTTCTTGATTTTGTGCCTTCCAGATGGTAGGAACACAGGAAGCTGTCTTCTGCTGAATCAAACCATTGATCCTCATAGGACATAGTGTTGTCCACACTAATGGGCAGCAGCCCCCAGGTTTTCAAGCAGGAAGCATTCCTAGCTCCACCTGGAGATGTTGGTGGGAACTGAACTCAGGACCACTTGTATGCAAAGCAGATGCTCCCCCATGGAGCTACCATGGATTGGACTCTCAGCTCCTGCCAACCCCAGCAAGCAAGGCCAATGGTGAGGGATGGTGGGATCTGGAGAACACCTGTTGGGGAAGTCTGACAAACAGTTAAGAAAATGAGAGTGTTTCTTTTTTTTCTGAAGGGAATGAACTCCTTTTGTAAGTAGAGCCTCTAGATAATATCTCCTGTGCTTGTTAAGTGATCTCAGCTTTGACGAAGAGAAGCACATTGTCCCACATCCAAACGTCTTATTGTTCACATTTCAACTCATAGGATCCAGGATCTTTGTCAGCAAATTTCCTCCCTTATGATGGGCGCAGCCTGCTAGCACTTTGCCAAGTACAGCGAATGGGGCTAATCCTTCTTACCAATACTGTTCTCACCAATTTTGGCATCTTTGAGAGTCTACTTGGAAAATAGTTGGGACGGAAAACCAACCAGTTTGCAGCCCCACACAGAAGGAACTATACAGTGGTGCCTCGCAAGACGAAATTAATTCGTTCCGCGAGTTTTGTCGTCTTGCGATTTTTTTTGTCTTGTGAAGCACGGTGTCGGGAAAGTTTTGGAAAAGCTTCAAAAACCACCAAAGTCTTTAAAAACCTCAAAAAAGGCTACCACACCGCGTTCTATGAGTTGCTCCTCGAAGTCAAGTCACAACTGTATTAACGGTGTTAAGAAAAAGGAAACAAACTTGCAAGACGTTTCCGTCTTGCGAAGCAAGCCCATAGGGAATATCGTCTTGCGAAGCAGCTCAAAAAACAAAAAACCCTTTCGTCTAGCGAGTTTTTTGTCTTGCGAGGCATTCATCTTGTGAGGTACCACTGTAAAGCCATTTGCAGTTGTTGTTGGCCCTCTCTCACCTTGTCCACAGTGGTTGCTTGTTGAACTGGAAACATATTTCTTCACTACAGTACATTTATGTCACATTGTTCTTCCAAGGAACTCAAGACACACACACACACACCCCAAACACTTTCAAGGCTCGCTTCACAGTCTTAAGGTGACGCCAAATGTTATATCTAGTTACACTAAAAAAATGCAGCATGCATGAACATCCCTGACTAGTGAGATGAGTGTGGGATTGGTGCAGCTTCTGTAGGTACTTCCCTGTGGTAAACATGCAAGTGCCTTCTGCAGGGGGTGGGAATGTGCCATTTCTCAGGATACATTCTGGTTGTGTGGCACACTGTGAGTGAGCACATGCTTTGCTTGCAAAAAGTCCTAGGTTCAGTCCCTGGCTTCTCCAGGCAGGACTGAGAAAAAGCCCTCTCTGAAACCCTAGAGCAGGCATGAGGAAACTCTACCAGGCCCTCAGAACTCTTCCCAAGCCACACACCTCAATATCCCTCCTTCACAATTCAAATACAGTGGTACCTCAGGTTACAGACGCTTCATGTTACAGACTCCACTAACCCAGAAATAGTACCTCGGGTTAAGAACTTTGCTTCAGGATGAGAACAGAAATCATACGGCGGCAGCAGGAGGCCCCATTAGCTAAAGTGGTGCTTCAGGTAAAGAACAGTTTCAGGTTAAGAACGGACCTCCAGAACAAATTAAGTTCTTAACCCGGGGTACCACTGTACTTTTGCCTGGATGGAATGGAATTCTGAAAATGCCTCTTGTTTGTATGAATGGAGAGTAGAGAGGTGTGCCTCTGCATGAGCATAGCCAGGGGAGCACCTCTCTGCTCCCCTAACAAAAATCCTGGCTACGCCCATACGTGTGTGTGTGTGTGTGTGTGCGCGCACGCATGCGCAAAAAAATAGCCAATTGTGCAAAGGTTGAATTTACCTTTCTTACTCTCCCCACTTTTGCCTCTGGCTCCACCCACCACTGGAATATGGCTCCTTGGGACCATCCCCAGAAGGGAATGTGGTCCTCAGGCTGAATAAGGCTTCCTTGGGAGCTGCTCCCAGTTAGTGGCAGGAGTGCCAGCTTGATCCTGCAACCGAGATTGCACAGAGCCATGGGTGCCAAGCAGCATGCATGGCCCTGGTGTTGAAATCTGTGGGTATCCGGACCCTTTTGGGTACTTGGGCATCCAGGGAACTGGCACCAATGGTTAGTGGAGACCGTACTGAGTGAGATAGACTGTTAAACTGACTAGGAATAAGGCATAAGGCAGCTTCCTAAGTTTCTAGCGAGTGCAGAGTGGGTTACAGCTAAGGGGCAGAGTAAAAAAAGGGGGGAGGGTAAAGGACCCCTGGATGGTTAAGTCCAGTCAAAGGCAACTATGGGGTTGCAGCTTGTTTTCAGACTGAGGGAGCCGGCGTTCGTCCACAGACAGCTTTCTGGGCCATGTAGCCAGCATGACTAAACCGCTTCTGGCACAACAGAACACCATGATGGAAACCAGAGTGCATGGAAACATTATTTACATTCCCACCAGAGTGGTACCTATTTATCTACTTGCACTTTGTGCTTTCGAACTGCTAGGTTGGCAGGAGCAGGGACAGAGCAACAGGAGCTCACCTCATCGTGCGGATTTGAACCACCAACCTTCTGATCAGCAAGCCCAAGAGGCTCAGTGGTTTAGACCACAGCGCCACCCGAGTCAGGGACAGAGGACCCTGCTTTGCACACAGAAGACCCTGGTTCAGCCCTCAGCATATTCAGGTAGGGCTGGGAACCCCTAGAAAGCTGCTGCCACTCAGAAAATCCTGAACTAGATTGACAAATGGTCCAACTCAGTACATGACAGTTTCCCATTTGACTAGCTAGGTTTTACACTGTTATGAGTTTGGGGGAGGTAGGCTATATGCCTGGACCCCCTTCTAATTCCTGGATTCTGCAAGTGTTAACAGCTAAGCAAGGATTCAAATTGTTGAAATAGCCAGACAAGTTTCTTGTTAGTGGGTCCCTATTAAGTATGGACCATTATGGTAACAAAGGAAGTGGCTCTGTGCCAGATGAAAAATTGGAGGGCCTCCTTCTCTCAACTTGACAAAGGCCAGAGGAGAGAGTTATGTGAGCTGGAAGCTGGAAGCGTGAAACAGGCTGGGAAGCCAGAAGGTTAGAGCAATGACGGATTTCTGCTTGAATCCAAGGCTGTGGCTATGGGAGAAGCAAGACCACATTGGGGTGTTAATGCTGTGAACCTCTCCATCTAGACTCAGCTTGTAAATATGTGTAAATAAACTGTATATCCTAAAGACACCACAGTCTCCTCTGGGCCTCATTCCAAAGGAAACACAAACCCTGGGTGAGTGCCTGGAAACTCACACTGCTCAGAGATTGGGATGGCATGCATCCATATCATACCTTGTAAACTTATTTTAAAACCTTACTTGAAAAGCAGGTATTGATTTTTAAAAATGTGGTTATCTATACAGTGGACACTCGGGTTGCGAACGTGATCCGTGTGGGAAACACATTCATAACCCACAGTGTCCGCAACCTGCAGCGCTGCATCTGCGCATGTGTGAGTCACGATTTGGCGCTTCTGTGCATGCGCAAAGCGTGATTTAGCATTTCTGCACATGCGCAAGCGCCGAAACCTGGAAGCAACCCGTTCCGGTACTTCTGGGTTTGGAGCGGTGCACAACCCGAAATTGCGTAAGCCAAAGCGTCTGAAACCCGAGGTATGACTGTACAAAGCTAATGAAAAGCCTGCATTGACTAGAATGGATGTTTAGTTTTAACAGCGCTCTCTCTTGCTTTCTAGAACTATGTTGCATAGGTCTTCAACAGTGATGTGTTCCTGGCAAAAAGATACAATAATCAAGTCATTCCTTGAGGGGGGAAAATGCCCATATAGATCCTTGTTCTCAAGAAATACATTATGTAGCAGAAAAAGAAAGAAAGAAGGACCCACTGCAATTTGAAGGGGAGGCGGTGGAATGAGACAAAAGCATTCTTTAGTTACAATGATCCCACTCTGAATCAATACAACTTAACCTGCACCTTCTGAGCTCCGGAAAGGAATTAATCCATTGCAATGAGTTTTGTGTTCTACAAAGTGTCTGATAAGAGCAACCTCACTGCAAAGTGTTGAAGAGATACAGAACTGCCTGCTTTGCACAGCCTCTTCTACCCCCACCCCTTCCTGGCGGAGAAGCAAGATTTCTTTTTATCCAGCCAGGAAGATAATGCTCCATACAGAAGCTGTAGGAGGGCTGCAACTGTTCCAGAGAGAGTCAGAAGGAAAGATTTCACAAGGGCAGGAGGGGCAGAGAGACCCAACATTATATCCCCCCCTGACCCCTGCAATCATGTACCTCTCAGGATTGATATAAGGAGAACCTTCTAGCAGCAGATAGAGGGACAGCTTAGAAACAGGACTACTGACTTAAGAAGAGCTCTGCTGGATGGGCCCGATCCAATGTGTCTCCTCCAGGTTCCGGAGGACCCTTGGACAAGACTGCTCCTGTGGGCCCCCCTCACTCATTGAGTTCATCTTCCCACTTTAGCAGGTCCAGGGGGTCTTGGCAGTGAGGCCCCTGTTGAGGTGTGATGCCTGACCATACTGACCAAGCCACACATCAATCTAGTTTTCCACATGGGCTGCTAAGAGGCACACACAAAAGGCCATCTGCACACCATGAAGGCTGCACTGGTCTGCTCATCTGCTCCCCCCCCCAGCTGACATTTCTGTGGCATCCTGCCCTCCACAAATATGCCCAATCCTTCTTTCAGGCCACTTATGCTGGGGGTGGAAAATTCCTGACATCCGTTCTGTGTTGTGTGAAGCAGTTCTTGCTTCTGTCTGTCTCAAATCCACGCCCAGCCAATTTTGCTGGGTGACCCTGAGTTCCAGTGTGATGGAAAAGAGAGAGAAATCTGCTGCCTGTTTGCTCCAAATCATGCTTTCCCCCCCTTTTCTTTTTGGAATGTCTCCTCTGATTCACCTCCAGCTTCAGTAAAACAGAGAAACTCTTACAAAACAGAAGAGATATGAGAGGATTCTGCAGGACAGAGCATTTCATAGGATGTGGTCCAGCCCTCTCCCATACAAGGGCACCCACCTACTTCATTAGAAAGCGACGATAAGCATGGGGGCTGCTAAGACCTTACAAGACTCAGGCAACAGCAGATACTTTCCTAAAATGTGCATATGCAAATCTATAGGCAGAGATGCAAATTTAAGTCAACTTTCAGAGGGAAAACTTCCATGGAAGCAATGCAATCTTTTAAGTTTAAAAGGGGTAGGGGAAGGGGCACAGAATCCATGGCCCTGGTCATAAGACCATTTAAAACACACACACTTAGTCCTGGATAGAGCAATGTTTCCATTCTCAGGTTTACAGCCAACGCCTTTGCCTCTTACTGGGACCTTTAACACACACCCCACAGAACCCAGCAACAAGCCACAGGTGCTGTCAGTGGTTTTGAGCAACCCACGTCCTGAGTCCTCCACTTCACCTGGCGTGTGAAAACATCCTGCGTGCAGTCAGCACCCAAACTGTGTCTTCCACCCTCCTGGGCTGTTTTCCACACTCAGCGGCCTGTCTGAATGGACCATCCTTTCATTGCCTGGTATATGGAGCAGAATCCTTTGCTCCACCCAACCTCAGCTGGCAGGATTTGAGGCGGCTGTGGGGGACATCTCTCCCTGGGAAGAATAACCCAGCACAAGACCGCTGGCAAAGGCAGCCCCCGCTCCATCACCCCTTTTATTGGTTACGAAGCACCTGCAAATCCGGAATGCGCCCAGCCTGTCTCTGTCCCTCAGTCTGCATATAAGGCTTGGCTTTTCTCACAATTGCTCAAGGCAAGTAGGGCAGCAATGCCGTCCGTGTCCACAACCCTCCAGGGCCCCCGAGTCGCCCTGGATCTCCGGTACCTGAGCCTTCTTGTTCCGCGGGTCCTCCTCGTGGGGCAGCGCCAGCCTCCTCTTCCTTCCCTTCGGGGCGGCGCTGGACCTGTCCTCTTGGCTGCCCCCCTCGCCCACCCACAGGCCGCCGGGGAGATCCGGGGGCTGATAGCCCATCTGGCTGGGATCCAGGGGGTCCTTGGAGAGCAGGATGCAGATGGAGGGCACGTTCTTGTGGACGGTGAGATGTTCTGCGGGGCCCCCGTCGGGCCGGGCTGCCTTGTTCTCCCAGACCTCCAGAAGAGTCCTGTATTGCACTTTGGTGACCTGGTGGAGGCCGCCCACTTTCCTCTTCATGATCTCCACGCAGGTGATGGTCTTGGTGACAGCCCGGCCGCAGCCGCTGAAGACGATCTGCCGGGTGTCCTCCCGCGCCACCCTGCCCATGGCGAAGCCCATCAAGTTCCGGATCTTGCTGCCCTCCTTCACCTTCATCTCAATCACGTCCGAGGGGAGGCCCACGAAGGGCAGCGGGCTTTCTTCCTCCGACGTCTTGACCTTCCTGAAGTTCTCCATCCTGGACTGCTGGGGGGCGATGGGCTCGGTTCCCCCAGAAGCCACCGTCTGGGGCACGGCGGCGAGGGATGAGGGTCCCACAACCTCCGGGCTTCCTGGGTGCATCTCGCAGAGAACCCGGTGCCTCTGGCTCGCGGGAAGGTGCCTTAGACCAAGCTGGCCCTCGGTCCATCTAGCGCAGTGCTGCTCACACTGGCCGGCAGCGGCTCTCCGGAGTTTCGGGAGGGGAGTCCTTCCTCGGTCCTGCCTGGAGGTGCCCAGGAACAGAACCGGGGACCTCTTGAGCGTTGAGCAGGCGCTCTAACCACTGAGCCACGTTCCAGGGCAGCACAGACGAGAAATGCCCCAAGCCAGGCTCGCGGGACGGGCGCGCAGTCCAGGAGAGACCGCAGCAGCGCTGGCCGGGCTGGATCTCTCCCTCCTCGGCTCGCTGGCCCCTGCAGCTGGACTTCGGCTCAGTGGGCGCCCGGAGCCCCCGGAGGGGTGCAGGAGAGCAAAGGGGGAGCCCCGCGCCCTGCTCAGCGCGGCCCCGGCGTCCCGGCGTCCTCTCCCGCGCCGCTTGGCTTTCCCGCGCCGGACTTTCCTCCGGTTTCCTCTTTGGCAGCGAGCGAGGCCGGCAGGAGCTGCTCCCGGGCTCTCCCTCCGCGTCCGGCCCCCTTAAAGCGAACCCGGCCCGCCTCTCGCCCGCCGCGCTCGCCGCCCGCCGCCGCCTCTGCTGCCTCAAGGACGGGCGCGCCGTCAACTCGGAATCGCTCGTGTCAGCAAAGTGCAGGCAGCTGCTGGGGCTGAGGCGGCTCCGCGGCTGCTTCCCGCCTCCGCTTCCCTCCGCCTCCTCCTCCGGGGCTGAGCGGGAGAGCGGCTCCCCGGGGGCCGCCGAGAGGGCAGCGGACGGCGGGCAGGCAGAGGTCCCGGAGTGACTTTTCCGGGGACAGGGACTCTGGCCACTGCGGGGCTCAGTTGGCTCGACTCCGGACTGGAAAGAGCCACCCCTCCCCCCTGTCCACTTGACCAGCAGGCTAGGACAGTGGCGTAGCGTGGGTTGTCAGCACCCGGGGCAAGGCAAGTAATTTGCGCCCCCTAACCCGTGGATTTGCGCCCCCTAACCCTAACCCCCAGATGTTGCGCCCGGTGCGGCCGGCCCCCCCTGCACCCCCCACGCTACGCCACTGGGCTGGGACCCATAAGTGGGAGTTCGGGAAAGGTGGCCTGCGAGCGGCATGGTGCCGAGGGAGCATTTTTCGGTCGAGGGCCACATCCCCTCCTGGAGAGCCTTCCGGGGGCCACATAGCGGCGGTGGGCAGGGCCAGGGACAACCAATATAAAAGCTTGAAACGCTCAGGGAGGGAGCAGGTAGGGCCACTCAGGGGTGTGGCCTGGGGAGGGGGAGGGCAGAGTCCCGAGGGCCAGATGGAAAGGCTGGGAGGGCCACCTTTGCCCTCCTCACGGAAGGCTCCCCTCCCCTGGTCTACCCCGAGTGGCAGTGCAGCAACCCAGGGTTCCAGACAAGGAGCTCTTCGCAGTCCCTGGCAGTCCCAGGGGGTTCAACTTGGGCTCCGCATGCAAAGCAAGGGCTCTCCTGTGGAGCGAGGCCTCTCTGTAGCTTCTCAGAGACTCTTTAGGTTCTAAAGGGATAGCTGACCAAAAGACACGGAGGACACGACAGAAAGTTGATAAATAATAAGCAGGAGGCAAGAGAATATGGACAAGGTAGAGTCAAAAGGAGGCCCTTGGTGACACAGCCCCTAATGGATCTGTGGAACTCTCTGCCATGTGATATAGTGATAGCCAATAGCTTACGTGGTCTTTAAAAGAAGGGGAGCTTCCTCATATATATTAGTTTTTACATAAAGTTTCCAAAAGTCATACAGCATACAGTGGTACCTCGGGTTACAGATGCTTCAGGTTACAGACTCCGCTAACCTAGAAATAGTACCTCGGATTAAGAACTTTGCTTCAGGATGAGAACAGAAATCGTGTTCCGGCAACGCGGCGGCAGTGGGAGGCCCCATTAGCTAAAGTGGTGCTTCAGGTTAAGAACAGTTTCAGGTTAAGAACGGACCTCCGGAACGAATTAAGTTCTTAACCAGAGGTACCATTGTATTTTCTTATCTTATACAATGTTTTGGACTTCCATCAACCACATCTGAAGATTTTTCAGTCTTTGTCACTTAATCTACATTTCATTAATTTCACTATTACTTTTAAAAAGAGGGGAGGTTTCTCATGAGCTACTTGCTACACTAACTCTATTAGGCATTCCCTCCCCTATTCCCCCCCACCCCCCAGAGCTGGTGAACATTGTAGAATAGAAAACCATTGTATGTAGAAAACCTCTCTGCTGGCTTGCAAGTCTGAAACACTGCAGGCTAGTAAGAAACAGCTGAAAAATGGCAAAACTGTTGCAAGTATTGATTTGCAATTGAGATCTCCACCACATCAGGCTCACGGATTGTTTTTATGCCTGTGGTAGATTGCAAATCTTTCTGACGCTGATTTGTCAAGAACCTGGGTGGAATTTAGGGTTTTCCAGATGAGGCCTGGCAGCAAGGCTAGTGAATGCTCTCTCACTTAGGCTCCAGCTGTCTCTTATTTCACTAAATGCAGTTGCAGTAGAGCCAGTGTGGTGTAGTGGTTAAGAGCGGTAGTCTCGTAATCTGGGGAACCTGGTTCGCGTCTCCGCTCCTCCACATGCAGCTGCTGGGTGACCTTGGGCTAGTCACACTTCTCTGAAGTCTCTCAGCCCCACACACCTCACAGAGTGTTTGTTGTGGAGGAGGAAGGAAAAAGAGATTTTTAGCCGCTTTGAGACTCCTTCAGGTAGTGATAAAGCGGGATATCAAATCCAAACTCTTCTTCTTCCTCTTAATATCATTTGCTGGAAACCACAGGAAGGCAGGGGGCTTTTGTCCTGTTTACATCTGGTTGGCCACTGTGAAAACAGGATGCTGATTTGGCCTGATCCAGCAGAGCTTTTTAAATCTTCTTACGTTCTCTCTGGTGGTTCCTGTGACTGTCAAATCACCACGCCTGTTTTTCTTTTGGCTTTTGGAGATGCCTTGTTAAAATGCTGTGAGTTGCAAGTCTTATCATTCTTTTAGTGCTCAGTTCCTTCCCTGGGCTGTTGGGAAGTTTAATCTTAGAGTGGGGAATGGAAGTGTCTTGTCTCTAGCATACATCCGTGGAAAGGCTTGCGCATGAATGCAAACAGCCTGCGCCGCACAAGACTGCAATCCCACACCCTGCAGGTGCCACGGTATGGGTTGAACTGCGGGCAACAAATAGACAGATGCAGGGCTGGCCCACCCATGAGGCAAGGTAAGGCAGCAGGTTCCATAGGGATAGCAGATCTGGCTTCCAAGGAATGCATCGCCCAGTGCTGCTGCCCTGGTGGCAGGGAGAGCTGTGGCATGCTCCTTGGAGGCTGGATCTGCCACCTCCTCAGCAGCCCCCCACCCCGTGCCCCCTCTACTCTTGGCAAATAGGAGGCACTGCTGGTCTCCTCTCACCCTTGATGTAGATCTTCACTCACCTCTTCTTCCCAGGCAGGATGTGGGCACCATTTTGTGGGTCACCTCAGGTACCAACATATCTTGGGCCAGTCCTGGGCAGATAAAAAGGTAAAGGGACCCCTGACCATTAGGTCCAGTCGTGGCCGACTCTGGGGTTGCGATGCTCATCTCGCTTTATTGGCTGAGGGAGCTGGCGTACAGCTTCTGGGTCATGTGGCCAGCATGACTAAGCCGCTTCTGGTGAACCAGAGCAGCGCACGGAAATGCCGTCTACCTTCCCGCCAGAGCGGTCCCTATTTATTTACTTGCACTCTGACGTGCTTTCAAACTGCTAGGTTGGCAGGAGCAGAGACCGAGCTACAGGAGCTCACCCCGTCACGGGAATTCAAACTGCCAACCTTCTGATCTGTAAGCCCAAGAGGCTCAGTGGTTTAGACCACAGCGCCACCTGCATCAGATAGATGATTGTTTTTCAGCAATAGATACAGATCAGGGCTGGGGAACTGAGACAAGGAGGAGGACGCTGTCGTCCCCTGGACTGCTGGTAAGTAAAAAGGAGGACAGGTGAGGGCAAACTGAGCTACCCTATTCACTCATATGGACCAGCCTCCCCAGGGCATGGTAGTGCAGGATGGACTTAATTCCAATGGTGAGTCAAGCTCAGGGGGCAGCATCTGTAATGGTCACAGCTCAGGCGTTGCAGGTTCTGGATTGCTGACCTCAGATCTCATGGGCTCTGAGCCATCAGCTTTAGAATATATGGACTCCAGCACTAAGAACCTGGTCCAATTCCCCAGCTGGTGACACAGCAGCACCAGACTCAGACAGCTCCTCCTGGAGACTGAGAAGGACACCAAAAGGAGCTTGGGCTCTGTAAGTACCCAAGGGCATTGCCAGCCATCTCTCTAGAGACCTGATGTGGGAACAGCAGACTCTGGTTATCTCTTGCAGTGTGTAAACAACAAAAGAAGAGCCCTGCTGGATCAGACCAAAGGCACATCCAGTCCAGGACCCTGTTCTCTCCCCTTCTCTGGTTTCCAGAAACTGGTATTTAGAGGTACACTGCTCTGATATTCAAGACAGCTACCATGGCCATTCCCTACCTATGTTCAACCTGTATATTTGTAAATGAAAACAAGTATTACCAAATGCACAGATTCCTCCAGTGACCTCCTCCCAGCAGGAACAAAATCTAGGTAATTGCTGAAACCTCTCACCCCTTGGAGAAGTGGAATGAGCACCACAACATGCTCCCTTCCAGTGCTGTGCAGTTCCTGTCCCAATAAACACAGCGATTCCACCAGCACATTAAAGAGCAAAATCCCAGTGCTTTGCTTCAGTCGGAAGCATGCTATGCACTGGCCTGGAACATCAAGCTGTGTTTTGCCCAGCCCAGGCACCGGGAGCCAAGAAGCATCATGCTGCAGGGATTATCCCTGTGGCTCATTCTTGGATGCGATAATATGGTTCAGGAGGCTGATGCTTTTGAGGGGAACTTAAAGACTTGGCTTTGGCGCTGCATTAGTATGGAAATTGTTTGTGCTCCTATGAGATAATTATAGTCTTCCCATCTGTATTTTCAAATGGTTTCAAGGGAGGATGGGGAGTTTGGGTGGATCTTTCATTGATGGATGCCCTGAAGCACCTTGTCTTGGTAGAACAGCTTGCTTCACTCTGGGTACGGCTGGAACCCAAACCTTGACATAAGGTTTGCCTCACTCTTCCACGGGGTTGGAGCTCAGAGCATCACTGCAATGTCCCCAACCTTCTCTGTCTTGCTGAATAAGTCTCTTATTACTTAGGAACATTGGGAGCTCCTGATGCTGAGTCTGGCCACTGGTCCAACTAGCTCAGCATTGCCTGGCACCTTCTGCACTCAGAGCAGATGTTCTGCCTCTGAGCTAAGGCTCTTTCCATTTGGAGTAGCAGCAGCACTGGGACAGAACAAATGCAGCCGACTCCCAAGTAAGCTTTGCTATGTTCATGAGACTTACTCCTAAGCAGGGTCTGCATCAAGTGTCAGCATGGTCAGGCATCTGTTGAGAGTTGGCATCTCAGTGGGCAGGCATGGGGCAGGGAACTGGCACTGGACTCCTCAGCTTCCCAATTGCAACCTGCTTACTCGCTCACCCGCCTCCCATGTTGACCCAGATAAGACTGGGGTGAAAAGGAGGAGCACTTGATGCCTCTGCCCGCTTGCTCACTGGCTCTAGTGACCATTCCCCATGCTGCCTGAGAGATGAAATCCAACAGTAGCTGCAGAATGGCAGGCTACCCATGTCTGCTTGAAACCGAAGGATTTAAATCAAAACAGGTTGTGAGAGAGCAGCAATTGGCTAACAAGCACAGAGTATTTCTGCCCCTCCCAATAGTGCCAGCTTCACTGATTTGCTTGATCTCTCTGATTCCTCTCTGCCACCCTGCCAAACAGCATTGGGTGCCTTGCTAATTCTTGCATGCTTGGGCAGGATGGGAGGTGCAAGTGCACACGCTGTTCCAATTTAATTCCCAGCCTACCTGGAACCTGCACACTCTGACAAGGGAAGTCCAGCCTTCCATCACAGAATGATAGACTTTTAGAGCTGGCCCAAGCATCATCTAGACCTATCCTCTGCAATGTAAGAATCTCAGCTAACATACCCCTGGCAGATGACCGTCATAGCTGTGGACAGGCAGCGAAGCTGCTGTTGAATTCTGGCTGAAGTGAAGCCTATGTGTAAGGTTAAAAGAGCCAGACCACAGTCCATTGAGTAACCTCAAGACTCAATTGTTGCAGTGCACTCTGTGTGGGGCTCCCCTTAGGCCTGGTCCAAAATGCTGTGGCCAGACTGTTAATGGGGACAGCACAAACCTCTGGTTCTCAAAAGCTTGCTCTGGCCACATCCAAGGTTTTGGTACTAATTTGTAAGACTCCTAACAACTCTGGTCCAGGATACTTCAGGGACCTCCTGATCCCTTAGATCCCTACTAGATCCCTGCAGTCTTCAGAGGAGTCACTCTGAGTGGTCCCCCGTAGCTTGGATACATGGCTCGGATCCACCTGGAGCCCTGCTGCGTTCAGAATGGTGGGCCCAGTTTTGTGCCAGCGCCACTAGAGATCAGGCAGGGCTCCTCCCTGTGGAACTTTTGGCCCTACAGTAACTTACTATTCCAGCAGGCTTTTAAAGATGTCAGAATTTAAAGGTGCTGTTTTTGAATTTTGTGGAGATTGGTAACAATGTTTTTTTAGCCCACCCTTTAGATCAGTTGCTCTGCTCAACTTCAATCCCCAGATCAAATTCTCACATTTGCTTTAAAGAATCATTGCATCTTGTTTGAATATCACTAATGAGTTTGTAAAAACTGGAGACATCTTTTTGGTTTTCAGGGTCAAATTCAAAACCAGATTTTCAAATGGGGCAAGTGACCTGGTGGGTTGGTAGTTGGGCTGGAGATGAAATGAACCATATGAAGGATATGCCCCTCCTCTTCCAGTTTTGGCCACCAGTTGATCACCTGTTAGGAATATGTTATTACCATATGAATCCTTCCTTCCTTCCTTTATTGCTTTTTAAAAAATGCCATGCATACATTTTATTATTGACCATAAGGAACAAAGACCGAAAACAGACTGTACTAATCATGCCCATTAAATGCTAGAAGCTCCAAGGGGATGAAGATAGGCAGAACTTGGAACAAAAAAGTTGAATCTCTGCAACAGCATTATTTTTACAGCCAACACTCTGTCCAACCATGACATATTTGTCTTTGACCAGGTCTTAAAATCTCTCCTGATATCTCTTAATAGGGAACTGAAATTTAATTGTTGCACTTTGGTCCAAGACTTTGAAATGAATACATCCAAGATTTTAATGTGCCTGTATTCTCAACTGTACATCAATTCAGGTGCACTGCTTCAGATTTTGTGTTGCTGGTAGTCAGTCTTGCTACCCTTCCATAGTCTTCAATTACTCTGATGGCCTCCAAGATGGAGGCCTCCATTCAGAAAAGCTTCCTAAACACCTGAAAGCTCTGAGGAGTGAACAAGACACAGGTGACTTTGTAGAATTACCTTCTCAATTGATAATCTTGCAGTGTGACATGTGCAACTTTGCAACAGAATCTTTCATGAAAAATGGGACCATTTTCCCACTTCAGGGGGAGGGAGGAATTATTGGGGTATATTACTGGATTGTAATTTGTTAATGTGCCTTTTTAGCTGCATAATTTTGAAAACTAACAAACTATGTGTATTAAAAGGTAGGGATTGGACTCAATGATCTGAATGGGTTGCTTCCTGACTTCTCTGATTCTGTGGTTTCTAGGCATTTGTTTGCAAGAAGAATACCCTGGCACAGCTTCTTTGGCAGACAAGCTGAGGTGGATTAAGTTTATGCATGGCAAGTGCGTCTTTTCTTGAAGATCCTCTCCAGGCTAGAAAGAGCTGGGGAACAAAACAGGCAGGGAGCTGGCAGTCATTCAGAAAACGTATTGGCGCAGAACGAAAGCCTGACAAGCAAGGCCGGTGTGTGTGTCTCATTAAGTGGGTGCTTCAAGTTTATGGCAAGCCGAGTAGATGAGGATCTTGATAAGGCATTAAAAAACAGTGACAGGGGTGTGCAGGGCTCTGCTTTGCCACAATGCCCCGCATTTCTTAGGCATCCTGAGCAGGGATACTAATAACTCATTCCTCTCCCAAGAAACAAATTTGCCCAAGGTGTGTGGAATTGACTTCTTTCCCGAAAAGCTTTCAAAAAATGGTTGATTCCCCACCCCAGATAAAGTGGTGAGTTAACACAGGTTCAAATTTGCAGCCCCAGTGGGCCAAGCACAAAGCACCACAAACTCAATATTATACATGAAATTTAATAGATTATTTTTTGCCCAACGAAGGACAAAACAGTCACAATGAAAGGGAACCATTTATTCTCTTTTGCAACACACCCTTTTATTTTATTAGAAGAAATGTCTTTTTGAGCCTGATATATTTTGTAGTACCTTTTTTTTTTTTTTGGTGTTCCATTCTTCCATCATGACCAGTGGGGAAACCAACTTGACCCTGTCCATTGGCCAAAGAAGAAACAA
Source organism: Podarcis bocagei (assembly GCF_964188305.1). Lineage (NCBI taxonomy): Eukaryota > Metazoa > Chordata > Lepidosauria > Squamata > Lacertidae > Podarcis > Podarcis bocagei. The sequence continues at coordinate 6,772,908 of NC_138134.1, forward strand.
CTGCAAAAAGTCCATTCCCCTCCTGCGCTGGGCTGGAAAGGCCAGCAGGCACACTTTGCAACAGGATTCCTGCACGCCAAAGGACTTTCCTCACTCACCACCACCACCACCACCACCTGCCAGAAACCCCAGGAACAGTAGTTTACTCCTCATAGGCCTACAAGGCCTTTTAGATTGTGTACCCGAGGGCAAGGGTGGTATTATTGCTGAGTGGTGTTGTTGTCATTTTTGTTTATAATGATGCAATTTGTATACCGCCCACAGGGCAGTTCTCAACATAAACCCAACATGTAAGCCAACAAAGGTCCGTATGGTTAAAGCTATGGTTTTCCCAGTAGTGATGTATGGAAATGAGAGCTGGACCATAAAGAAGGCTGATTGCCGAAGAATTGATGCTTTTGAATTCATAGGCGCCGACTCCATGGGGCCTGAGGGGGCCCGAGCCCCCTCAAAAATTCGTTTGGGGGGGCTCCGCCCCCCCAATAATCTCGGGCACCCCTCCAGCAGAGCGCCACCGCCGCCCCTCCCCCAGCCCAAAATGCACAGGGTCGGGCTGCATGCCTCCTGCCCTCCCTCCCGAGCAAAAGCTCCACCCAATTTCCTTCGGAGCTGATTAATAGGTGCAGCATGCTCTCCCCTATTCGCTCACGAGGAGGCGGCGCCACTTTATCTGCATATTCATGAGCTTATTTATTATTCATGAGCTTTCGCGGGCTCCCCCAATATTTTTTATAAGTCGGCGCCCCTGTTTGAATTCTGGTGCTGGAGGAGACTCTTGAGAGTCCCATGGACTGCAAGAAGATCAAACCGATCCATTCTGAAGGAAATCAGCCCTGAGTGCTCACTGGAAGGACAGATCCTGAAGCTGAGGCTCTAATACTTTGGCCACCTCATGACAAGAGAAGACTCCCTGGAAAAGACCCTGATGTTGGGAAAGATTGAGGGCACAAGAAGGGGACGACAGAGGATGAGATGGTGGGACAGTGTTCTCGAAGCTACCAGCATGAGTTTGACCAAACTGCAGGAGGCAGTGGAAGACAGGAGTGCCTGGCGTGCTCTGGTCCAGGGGGTCACAAAGAGTCAGACACGACTAAACAACACCACCCGAGGGCAAGGATGGTATTATTGCTGAGTGTTGTTATTTTGTTTATAATAATGTGATTTGTATACCACCCACAGGGCAGTTCACAACATAAATCCAACATGTAAACCACCCTGGGAGCTTTCCCACCCCCAAGCAGAAGACTAACACCCATCACCCTCCCAACCTTCCAATAGATAGACAAAAGCAACTCCTAGAACCCCCCCCCCCCGAAGGGCAGCGCGTCTCTCGTTGGCCATCTCTACCGCGCAGGGTTGATTGGATATTGAAATCCAAGGCAATGTTTGGCATCTAATCTCCCGCTTAACAAACTCTTCTTATTGCTGCCTCCTAAATGAGGACGACGAGGTGCAATCATGTTAAACAGTTTCCGCCTCGCTGAAGCAGATTGGTAGGGAGCTCGCCCACCCCCAGGCTAGCAATGGGCGCGCGGGGGGGGGGGCGCTGCTTGCTGCTAATGACACAGAGCCTGGCTTCCCAGGCTGCTCCCCCTATCTCTCCGCGGTGCTTAAAATGTAAATGAATTTCATTATTAGCAGCTCCATCCACTAATTGCCATCCAAAGCCATTCATTACCCTGTCAGCTTATTGGTTGGAGGACAACAGAGTGGCTCATTTATCGCAGGCTAAGGGAAAGCTGAAATTAGCTCATGCATATATAGAGAGGGGAGGAAAGGGGGAAGCAGGTGGGGGGAAAGGAGGGGGATGCAGGGGAGGGCAGAAGGGGGAAAGGGGACTGCTTAATTGTTTTAAAAGAGGAGAGACTAAAGAAAAGGAGATGATGAAGGGTGATTAAAATGGAGGCGAGAGAGTGATTAAAAGCTATTATCTATCCCCCACTCCTCCGCCAGCCGTTTGCATCTGATGGAGTGGAGTCCGCGGAAGCTTATGGCAGAATAAATAAAGGAGTATTTAAGGCGCTGCAATACTCGTTTGTTGACTTTGCTGCAACAAACACGGCCACCCCTAGAGAAAGCACAGCAGCCTATTCAAATAGTCTGTCTCAAGATTTTTCACTTAACAAAAAAAAATATTTCCCATCAGCTCTAGTTACATAATACATGTTTGGGTTTTTTATATGAATAATTCTGAAATCCTTACTTGGGCAATGAATTCATTAGGGCCAACCATATGGTCACAAAACAGCAAGCAAACTTTTGAGGGTTTTTTATTTTGAATTCTTGGTTAGGCAGAAGTTCATCTGTTAGGCCAGTGTTTCCCAACGGGGGTGGGGTGTGTGTCATATGGACCCCTAGGGCACCCCAGGATATTCCAAGGGGGCCACAGGTGAAAAATGTGTAAATGGGGGTCACAGCAAGAGGTTAGGGGCCACAGGGGGCATTGAGAAGTGAAGAAAGAAAATCAATTTTTTAAAAAAATCGTGATTGGCTGGCTATCCACTTGGTGGGTAAGGGGGGTGGCCCATAGGAATGCGGGTGGCGCTGTGGGTTAAACCACAGAGCCTAGGACTTGCTGATCAGAAGGTCAGCGGTTCGAATCCCTGCGACGGGGTGAGATCCCGTTGCTCAGTCCCTGCTCCTGCCGACCTAGCAGTTTGAAAGCATGTCAAGTGCAAGTAGATAAATAGGTACCACTCCGGTGGGAAGGTGAATGGCGTTTCCGTGCACTGCTCTGGTTCACCAGAAGTGGCTTAGTCATGCCGGCCACATGACCCGGAAGCTGTACGCCGGCTCCCTCGGCCAATAAAGCGAGATGAGCGCCACAACCCCAGAGTAGGCCATGACTGGACCTAATGGTCAGGGGTCCCTTTACCTTTTAAGGGGGTGGCCCACCAGGTGGGAGAGCTGAGGCTACCATTTTGACCAGTCAAGCCCATAATCCCCAGGTCAGGTAAGTGCCGTGGTGGGATGGCAATGCGTAGGGCTGGGCAAGCTGGGCCCAGTGGCAGCCTGGGCCTGACTCTGCAAGGTGCAGGGTGCAATCCACCCCAGTTCCTAGTGGATCAGGGCCTTTGGATGTTGCTGAGGGGTACAGGCTAGCCAAGCAGAGTCTTCTGGTGCTGCTGATGACTTGCATCTAATAAATAATGAAGTGTCTACTCAGAAGAAAGTCACACTGAGTTCAGTGGGCCTTACTCCCCAGTAAGGGTGTGTGGGACTCTAGGGCAGGTATCCCCAGCCTGCGGCCCTCCAGATGTTTTGGCCTACAACTCCCATGATCCCTAGCTAACAGGACCAGTGGTCAGGGATGATGGGAATTGTAGTCCAAAACATCTGGAGGGCCGAAGGTTGGGCATGCCTGCTCTAGGACTTTATCTAGGCAGTCAGGTCTCCTCCGGATAATAATAATAATACTGTAATAATAATAAAAAATATATTATTTATACCCCACCCATCTGGCTGCGTTTCCCCAGCCATTCTGGGTGGCTTCCAACAAAATAGTCCGTCAAACATTATAAGCTTCCTCAAACAGCCTTTTTGCACTGTTTTTGCACAATATCTTTTTGCACCAGGTCAGTGAGGACCACTTGCATTTTAAAATTCCCCCATATATACAGAACTCCCTGTGCACCTTTTGGACTGTATCTGCAGGTCCCCCCCCCCCGGTCTCAAATAACTGGGGTCAAATAAGTGTTTATATTTTTTAATTCATGGAAGATGGATCTCCCTCAGAAGATTCTGGACTTTCCTTCCTTGGAGGTTTCTAGGCAGAGTTTGGATGGCCATCTGTCATGGATGCTTTAGCTGAGATTCCTACATTGCAGGGGTGGGGTGGTTGCACTACAAAGATGACCCTTGGGGTCCCTTCCAGCTCCACAAACCTTTGTTTTTCTGCTATAACAATATTTCATTAGGTTCCTATCATTATATGTGATTGTATTTTGTATCAATTATAAAAATTATAAATAAAACATGTTCTATTTACAATCAAAAATTTAAATGGCTATCTTTCTACCGATAGGATGGGAGGGACAAGGGCATAGCCAGGATTTTTGTTAGGGCAGCAGGCTTTTGCTGGGGGTGGGCAGAACCTCAGATATATATTTATTTTTACTTATTGGGGGCAGCTGCCCCCCTTGGCTATGCCCTTGGGGGGCCCACAGAAAGAAACAAGGTTGAAAGGGGGGCCACAGTTGGAAAAATGTTGGGAAACACTGTGTTAGGCAAAGTGAAGAGACCACCTCAGGCGACAGGTGTGGGCAGGAGAAGAACAGTGCTTCAAAAACTAAGTACGGTATCTCTAACCAGTGTGGAATGTGAAACACAGAGCAGTCAAATACAACATTCCTAGAGTGGACATAAAAAGGGGGTGTCTGGACCAGCCAGTCGGAACTTCCTGTTTCCTCTACATGTGACCAGAGGTGGGCGTGACCTCACCTGGGCAGGTAACAAAACAGCACAGGGAAGGCAGCCATCTCTCTTTCTGACTCCATTCCTCGAAGAAGCAACATCTTCTTAGCCTGAGATGCTTGCAACCAAGAGAGGACAAAGGAACTATCTCCTTATGGGATAGATTCCAGGTGTTTATATTTTGTAACCTAAGGTTGCCTTCTGGGATCCATCTGTGAACAGAATGTGTGTGAGTAAACTCTTTTATACAAGACTGTGTCATGTTTAATCTTTTTAAAGAGGGAATAAGGGGAATTACCAGGAAACTTATTTTAGAGGCTTAAACAAGCCTGGCAAAGACGTTATCCGCTGTACAAAAAGGGAAATGTTGCTCTGCTAAATTATAGAACTTGTTAACACAAGTTGGGAAGGATATAATTAAACAATATATCTCCTGCCTCCCTGAACATTCCCACAACCAACACTTTAAAAATAAATCTGTTGGTCCGATATGTGAATCTTTCTTTCTTTCAGCTTAAAATGGATGGGCTTCCTCGGTCGTAAATGTGTGCCGCCTGCACCGCCTACCCTGTTCATACAGTGGTCATGTGTCCTATTTTACAGAGGGCAGTCCTCTGCTTGAAGGTCTGTTACAGGAGAGTCCTCTCTTGGGAAGATTTCTCTTTGAAGTCCATGTCCAGTTTCAGTATCCAGGGGAAGGGCTACTGCTCAGGGGCAGAGCACCTGCTGTATCCCTGGCATCTCCAGGTAGAGCTGGGAATGTCTGTGGGAATGTTCAGGGATGCAGGAGAGGATATATTGTCTGATTATATCCCTTCCAACTTGTGTTAACAAGTTTTACAATTTAGCAGAGCAACATCCCCCTTTTTAAACTTGCACAGCAGATGCGTTTGCTCAGGCTCACTAAAGCCTCTATAGTAAGTTATTTGGTAATTTCCCCTTCAGTCCCTCATAAAAGAAATAGACACGACACAGTCTTCTATAAAAGTATAAAAGAGTTTACTCACTAACATTCTGTTCACAGATGGATCCCAGAAGGCAGACCTAAGTTACAAAAGTAATATACTTGGAATCTATCCCATAAAGAGATAGACCCTTTGTCCTCTTTTGGCTGGAAGCCAAGAGAGCATCTTAGGCTAAGCAGATGTTGCTTCTTCGACGAATATAGTCAGAGAGAGAGAGATGGCGGCTAGTCCTATGCTTTTGTTACCTGCACAGGTGAGGCCACGAATACATGGCCATCCCTGGTCACGTGTAGAGGAAGTCTGTCCCAGCCTAGGCCTTCCTTCCAGCCTTCCTTCCTTCCTCTTAACCCTAAATTTGTAGGTACTGCTGAGACACACCTGTGAGACACTAATCAGTGTGTTGCACCACAGTGATGCTCATGCAGAACCAAAGATGATGTTTCACATCCTCAAAATACCACCTGCCCTCTGGGACTCTGTGGACCATTTGCATGCTCTCCAGACACAATACTGAGAATGAGCGGCCTCCTGATTTATCCCTCTCTCCACCTTCCCCAGCACTGCATCCTGAAGCTTTTGTCTCTTTGGGACAATCTGTGTGCAAAGACTGGTGGGAAAGACTGGTTTGGTGGTCCTCACCCAGAGGTCTTCTCTAAACTTTGCATGCAGGAAGAAGTTTCCTCTCTGGATCTTCCCAGTCTTATTTCCCAGCCCTAGTCAAAAAACAACAAGCAACCCTACTCTTTTGTTTTCTCTCTCTATTATTTTGCACCAGATTAGTGCCCTCTGATTACTTGGTTGACCTAGCAAAGGGCTGTATCCTCCAGAAGGGCGCAAGCTGAGGAAGGGAGTGGGTTGGGGTAGACACGTGTTTGTTTTCATTTAAGAAATGTTTAATTTGTACTGTGGTGAGTCATTTGGCTTTGAGCCCAGACAGCTTGCAATGCTTGCAATGGGGCAGACCGTGGCACTGTTGGTTCAGCTTGGGAAATCTCACTCTGCGGGAGGCTGGGAGACAGTTTGGTGGCAATGCTCTATTTCTGGATTTCCTGCATCGAGCAGTGTGTTGGACAAGACGTGATTTTTGTCTCCTCTTAGTTAAAAAATAAATGCTCCAACATTTTTTTGGCTCAGGGATGGAGAAACTCACACACTCCATATTTAAATATCTATTTTATTGCAACGTACACATTGTTTCTAAAGCACTTCATTCTAAAATATATATTTTGTAATGCTCTTTGTTACGTCTCCCAAGCTGAGACCTAAGCTGAGACCTCAGTGACATAAAGCATAATATTCAGAGGGAAAAATTGAATTTTGATCTATTACAGCAGCTACTGGAGTTGCAAAACAGGCCATTTTGCATTGGAACTCACAGAAGTCAACTTTTCTCACTCCCAAGTAAGTGCACATCGGATTGCTGCTTATAATGGGTGTGTTGGACAGACAATATATCTGTTTATTCAGTACAATGGGAAGTTATGATCTATGCCAGGGGTAGGGATGGGTAGACCTGTCCATTTAAGTTTCTCTGAGTTTCTTAATTTCCAACCTGAATTTCCATTCTTCCTATTTCAACATTATATTGTGAACTGCCCTGTGATCATCAGTTGAAGGATAGTATAGAAATTTAATAAATAAAATAAGTAAATCAGTTTGAGATTAGATATACGTTTAATTCCTTGTGAAAACTCACCAACATTCTTGGGTGAATTTCTCCTGAAATGAACATTCCAGTGCACTTTTCCCCAGCATAATTAATCTTTGCTTGCTTTTTTTTTTGTAATAGATGCACAGGCATGAACACTAGGGCGGTTCATAAAAAACTTTTTATTTTTAATGCCTGCTCCAAAGGTCTGATCTTACTACACTAGGGATTATATAGCTTCAGTATATCTGAAATTTCATGCATATCAGTTAATGTATTGACCCTGCTCTGCTGAATTGAAATTTCAGCCTTCACGACATAGGAAAACGGCCAAGGAAACAGCTATATTCATGGAGGAGGGTCAAGATATTGACTGATATGCATAAAATTTCAGATATAGATATATAATCCCTAGTGTAGTGCGATAAGATATTTGGAGCAGGCATTTTCAGAAAAAGGTTTTTTATGAACTGCCCTAATGCACACATAGACAGATGTGTTCCTCCCCACCCCTTACACAGAGTTGTGTCTTTGCCGCTCACTCATGGCTACTCTGTGGGAAGCGCTGTTTTACTTGGAAGTGCTCGCATCGCTTGTACTTCATGGAGAGGCCATAGCGAGGGGTCATGTCCACCTTCACCCCGTCCGGGATACTGAACTGCAGTTGCTGGAGCAAAGTGGCCAAGAAGAGGAAGACCTGCCACCGGGCAAGAGGCTCTCCAATGCACCTCCTCTTCCCCAGGCCAAAGGCCAGGACCTTCTCGCTCTCATCCCGGTTGATGCCCTTCCCGTTGGCAGTCAGGAATCGCTCTGGCTTAAAGGAGGAAGGGGATTCCCATAGGGTTCTGGAAAAGGAGCATTTTTTGAATGAATGAATGAATGAATGAATGAATGAATGAGCATGCCTCTCCTTGCCTCAAGCAGAGATGAGAGAAAAATATTGATTCAGTTTGCATAAGGACACTCTGAAACAATACACTAGCTGAAACACAGCCATCCTTTAAACTCACACTTTCCGGAATTTTGTAACACAGTTCTCTGGCCAAGTAGAAAAATGCTTAAACTGGGGTAAAACCTGCCTAGGAATGCATATATTGGTGAGAATGATATAAGCATACGTTATATCGGGAGGGTTTAGCAAAAATGTGTAGATGAGGCAAGATTTCATACAGATATGTGTCTACAAGGAGAAATTTGTTGAATTATTTTCATGAGGACATTTTTTAAAAGAAGATTTTAAGAAGAATATAACTGAAAGAAACTAAAATTGACCAATTCATCAATCCCTAATCTCATGTGCATCTATTTAATATTTCTCTGAACTGGGGTGTGGCGTGGCAGGGCAGGGTGATATGGCCCCGGGCACACACTTTTGAGGGGGTGCCCCCCAGGGATCCTCATCCTTCCCTGCCTACCACTGGGGGGGTCTCTGGGCCCCAGAGCCCAGCCAGGCCATGCCGCCAAGTCCCTGGGCCCCTCGCTCAGATGGCAAGCAGCTACAGGTGGAAGGAGGCAGGCAAGGGATGACTCCAGTGTAGCCTGGCACTCCTCTACGCAGGCACTGGGGGGATTCACCTGCCAAGGGCTGTGTCGACTGGCTGGGCTCTGCTGTACGTAGGCAGGCAGCATGGCTCAGCCCAATTTCCAGTGGCATAGCGTGGGTTGTCAGCACCTGGGGCAAGGCAAGTAATTTGCGCCCCCTAACCCTAACCCCCAGATGTTGCGCCCGGTGCGGCCGGGCCCCCCTGCACCCCCCACGCTACGCCACTGCCAATTTCTGTCTGGTGGTGAGGGCTGGGCTGGTACAGCAGACTTTGTTCAACTTCCGCGCCCGGGTGCCAGCAAACTCCACTACGCCACTGATCTGATGCGGCCAATGTGGTGCCCTTGACCATTAGCTATGTTGGCTGGGACTAAATGGACATTGAATTCAGCAACACCTTGAGTACAACACAAGCCTTATTTTTTGTTTTAAAAAGCTACTTGTTGTTGTTGTTGTTGTTGTTGTTGTTAATAATAAATAACATTCCTTGGGCCAGGGACTAGCTTCACGACTGCCAGAGGGAGCAGCTAACCAGGACTCTCTCTTCTAGACTGGAAACAGGGAGAAGCAGCTGCCCTTGAACTCAACATTTTGAGGAAGGTTGTGATGTCTGTTCAAAAAGGCATAATGGTGAATCCAAAGCTGGTTCGCTGTTCAGGATACATTCTCTTACACACTGCCTCATCTCCACAGCAGTGTGAGATTTCAGAGGTCCAGGCTTACCCAGGGTCTGAGAACCCTTTGGAAATGAGGCACAGAGGAGACTGTGGTGTCTTTAGGGTATATGGTTTCATTTACACATATATAGTAAAAGCCATGGTTTTCCCAGTAGTGATGTATGGAAGTGAGAGCTGGACCATAAAGAAGGCTGATCGCCGAAGAATTGATGCTTTTGAATTATGGTGCTGGAGGAGACTCTTGAGAGTCCCATGGACTGCAAGAAGATCAAACCTCTCCATTCTGAAGGAAATCAGCCCTGAGCGCTCACTGGAAGGACAGATCGTGAAGCTGAGGCTCCAATACTTTGGCCACCTCATGAGAAGAGAAGACTCCCTGGAAAAGACCCTGATGTTGGGAAAGATGGAGGGCACAAGGAGAAGGGGACGACAGAGAATGAGATGGTTGGATGGTGTTCTTGAAGCTACCAACATGAGTCTGACTAAGCTGCGGGAGGCAGTGGGAGACAGGAGTGCCAGGCGTGCTCTGGTCCAGGGGGTCACGAAGAGTCGGACACGACTAAACGACTAAACAACAACAACAACCTGCCCCTCGGTGGTGAGACTGCAGAGCAGTCACATCTCAAGAGGGCCTTGTTTCGCCCACGGCTGCAGCCTCAGATTCCAAGAGACCACAAACATCATGTGTGACCCTCTCTGCAGGATAAAACAGACAGACCGTCTTGTGCTTTGCCTCACCCCCTCCAGCTTGCAAAATGGACCCTTTTTTCTTTTTCGCTTAGCTCATCTCTCACTTCAATCCTGGATGCTTCCTCTCCCATCTCTGGTATGGTCTCAGCAGAGAGTGTTTTGCCTTGTTGATGGCTTTCCTTGAGGGTTAATAACTGGCCATCATCTTCTTCTGTCCTCCTAATGACCCTCCTTCAGGGAGCTGGTCTGGCTTGTAAACATAAACTAAGCCCAGGGATTTCCATCTTTGGCACAGTTTAGTTAAACTTTGATCAATTCTAACTTTTACTGAATCCAAGAATTTTGGGTGACTTGCACTCACAAACTCTGGCACCCAGAACCTATACCAGTATGTCTGTAACATATTCACACTTAAAATCAGGGATGGGGAACCTGCAGCCCTCCAGATGTTGTTGGACTCCAACTCACATCATCTCTGACCACTGGTTACACATGCTGGGACTTACGGGAGCTGGAGCCCTACAATATCTAGAGAGTACCCAATTTCCCATCCCTGCTTAAGTGAGTGCTAAGGAATATAACTGATTGGTACAGTGAGCATGCACAAGGTGTGGGGAACATGTCTTCCCAAGGGCTGAGATACACTTACTCATCATGGTTGACTTGCCACTGGTTGACAAAGACACAGAGGTCCCTTGGGATGTAGTAGCCATTCAAAACGGTGTCTTTAGTTGTACTGAAATGGGAAATAAATGTATTTATTGGGGAAACCCCACAAAGCACCTGAAGGGATGGAAGAGTGGAAGGAAAATCAAATGGAATTTGGGAGGCTGTAGGAATGAAATGAATGCCATGCAATGGGGAAAGGGATGGAGATTAATAGGGCAGTTTCAATTTTGGTCTTCTCCGACCCTGCCCATTTCCCCTCTGATCCCATCCGCTTGGTCCCCAGAAGGCACAAATCTGCCCCCACGGGCTGAAAAAACACCTGCCCCCTGCTGCAGTGGCCAAGGTCAAGTCATATTAGCCACCCGTAAAGACAAAACAAGAAGGAAGGCACTCCAATCATCCTAGGTTGCCATGCATTGTCCTTAAAGATTGACCAGTCTCAGACTAAGGTTACCAGATTTTTTTCAATGAATCTGGGGACACAATAAATGAATGAATGAATGAATGAATGTTCAGGACATTGATGCTGCAGCAATAGCGGTGGCAGAGGGGCAGCCACCGCTTTGACCTCAACCACTACGTTCCCCCTTCCTCTGAGGCTTCTTTCTCCTTTCTCCATGAGCCTGGGCAGCCCCTGAGTTGTTGGTTCTTTGGTGGTGGTGGTGGGGAAGCGGTGTGCGGTGGGTCAGGCATGGAAGGCGGGCAGGGGGCAGGGATCTTTCAGGCAGCGCGTTGCCTCCTTTCCCCAATCCCATTCCTACTTTCGTGCAAGCAGGAGGGGGCGGGGATCCCTCAGCTGGGAAGGGAGGCTTCCCATTGCCTAACTGAGAGATCCCTGTCCCCTCCTGCTTGCACGCAAGCTCTGATAGGCAGCGTGAAGCCTCGCTTCACAGCTGAGAGATCCCTGCCCCCTCCTGATGCACGCAAGTAGGAGTTGGGAGGCTGCTCCAATAGGCAGCATGAAGCCTCCCTTCACAGCTTAGTTGCTGGGGTCAGGGAATGTGGAGGCAGCCCGGAAGCTGCATCTTTGAGCCCCTGTACCCCCATCATATGGGGACTTCCGAGCAGCTCCTGAAGCCAGCCAGAGCTAACTGCTCCGGGCTGCTGAGACTAGACTACCGCTGCTGCATTTCCCAGGGACATTTGATGAAATCCGGGGACATTCCGGGGATGGAATTTGTCCGGGACTTATTCGCAAATCTGGGGACTGTCCCTGGAAAATGGGGACATCTGGTAACCCTATCTCAGACTTTTCTCTCCCTGATTATGAAGACCTGGAGTTTTCTTCATTTTTGAAAGGTGAAAACCCTGAAAATGCTGCTAATTCCACACCAGATGGCCCACCCCGTGTAGACGCAAGGAAGGCACAGGCTGAGGGTGAGGCCCCTCATGGACATGAGCTGGGGAATTGGGATGGGTTTGTGTGGCGATCACACAGGGTCCCCGGACGTTTAATGGTCTATTGATCCCTGTGCCACCACTGTGCTCACTTCCCCACTGCCACCAACCTGTTACTCTCTCGTAAAACACTGAGTCCAGTCAGTTGTTAAAAGTGAACCAAAAAAACACAAGTTCATTTTACAAACATTAACAAGTTTATGGTTTCTCAGATAATATTCCTGTCAGTATCTTAACTTCAGTTTCTTTACCGACCTATACCTTCTGACTGATTATCTCAACTGTTTGACTGACTCCTCTTAACAAATTCTCTCACTCTCTCCCACCAGACTAGCCCAACCCACAGACTTATCTTCTCCGTCTCTTCTAACTCCAGACTGTCTTCTGAACAACTCTAACTCACTAAAAACCCTCTGTGCTTAAACCTTATACACAGTTAACTCCTCCCCCTGGGTTCCCATTGGTTAGTCATTTTACAATTAGCTACCCCTTTCCCTATGGACGCGGGTGGCGCTGTGGGTAAAAGCCTCAGCGCCTAGGGCTTGCCGATCGAAAGGTCGGCGGTTCGAATCCCCGCGGCGGGGTGCGCTCCCGCTGCTTGGTCCCAGCGCCTGCCAACCTAGCAAGTTCGAAAGCACCCCTGGGTGCAAGTAGATAAATAGGTACCGCTTACCAGCGGGAAGGTAAACGGCGTTCCTTGTGCTGCGCTGGCTCGCCAGATGCAGCTTGTCACGCTGGCCACGTGACCCGGAAGTGTCTCCGGACAGCGCTGGCCCACGGCCTATAGAGTGAGATGGGCGCACAAACCCCAGAGTCTGTCAAGACTGGCCCGTAACGGGCAGGGGTACCTTTACCTTTACCTTTACCCCTTTCCCTATGAACCCAGTATGATGTCACACAAATGCCACAGTTTGCTTGTCTCTTTGGAAGGCTCAGGACTTACCAGTGAGGGATTGTGAAGGGCAGGAAGGAGGAGTGCCGGAACACCTCCAGGATGAAGGCTTCGGTGTAAGGCATCAGGGGACGGTCCGACAGCCGGGGCTTGCGCTCTCGGCCAATGCTCTCATCTACAGGTTAAGCATAAGAACATCAGAAGACTCCACTGGATCAGGCCAGGGGCCCATCTCGCCCAGCCTCCTGTTCTCTCAGGGCCCAACCAGATGCCCATTCTGCAAAACCAGCAAGCAGGACCCCGGCACAGGATCCTTCCCCCCTCCTCTGGTTTCCAAGAACTGGTATTCAGAAGTATTGCTGGCTCTGTCTGTGGAGGCAGCCATTGCAGCTAGCAGCCACCGAGAGTCCTTTCCTCCATGAATTTGTCTTTTCAAGCCATGCAGGTTAAAGAGGAGAGAAAGAAACTGGGATCCAGTCTGCCAAAGAGACGTGTGAATTATTATAAACAGAGTTTTACCTATCTCTTCCTGAATCTTTTTTTGGATTTCTGGATAGACAACAAGATACATGAGGCACCAGGACAAGGCTGTGGTCACTGTGTCAAACCCTGGGGGGGAAACAGAGTGGTGTTTTTTAAAAACAAAACAAAACAAAACACAAAAGCCTTTTTTTAAAAAAGTGAACCTCCTTTTTAAAAGCTGAATATAATTTTAGTCTGCATCAATTAAATAGTATCCAAGTCTCAATAGTTCCCATCTGAGTGAGTGTGTATATAATTAGACATGTTGTTGAGAATGGGGACACATATCTGTACGTCTCCCAGATGTTCAGAATGCCAGAGCTCAGGTTCATTCAAAGAACCAGACTGTGGGGAGATTCAAGACAGACCAAAGAGAATTGAGGAGCTACCTTACAATTACAGTGGTACCTCAGGTTAAGAACTTAATTCCTTCTGGAGGTCCGTTCTTAACCTGAAACTGTTCTTAACCTGAGGTACCACTTTAGCTAATAGGGCCTCCTGCTGCTGGCACGCGATTTCTGTTCTCATCCTGAAGCAAAGTTCTTAACCCGAGGTACTATTTCTGGGTTAGCAGAGTCTGTAACCTGAAGTGTCTGTAACCCGAGGTACCACTGTACAGTACTTGGTACTGGGAAACCAATTCATCACAGCTCAAGAATCCCTGACAGATGGTCATGCAACCTTCAAAGGAAACCTGTTCAATGGGTCTTATCATCAGAAAGATCTTCTGAATGTTTAGTTGGAACTTCCTTTCATGTCATTAGAATCCATCGGTTCTGGAGCACAAGAAACGAGCTTGTTCCATCTTCCATGGGGAAGCCCTTCAAATATTTTCTCGAAACCTCCTTACCTGCCCCAAATAGGTCATTGACGAGGTTCACTACTTTTTCAGATGAGAGTTGAAGCTTTGCGTTTTCTTGGCTTTGGTCGATGAGGGAGTCTGTGATGTCCCGGATGCTGTCCTGGGAAGGAATAGAGACTCAGTTCACAATTATGGTGGTTAGAAGCCAGGGGCGCGGACTTATAAAAAATATTGGGGGGGCCCGGGAAAGCTCATGAATAATAAATAAGCTCATGAATATGCAGATAAAGTGGCGCCGCCTCCTCGTGAGCAAATAGGGGAGAGCGTGCTGCGCCTATTAATCAGCTCCGAAGGAAATTGGGTGGAGCTTTTGCTCGGGAGGGAGGGCAGGAGGCATGCAGCCCGACCCTGTGCATTTTGGGCTGGGGGAGGGGCGGCGGTGGCGCTCTGCTGGAGGGGCGCCCGAGATTATTGGGGGGCAGAGCCCCCCCAAACGAATTTTTGAGGGGGCTCGGGCCCCCTCAAGCCCCATGGAGTCGGCGCCTATGTTAGAAGCTAGTTCTTGACTTCCCAGCTTTTTTTTCTGGTGCTGCTCTTATGATCTGAGATCAAGGACAGACTGTATTTGTTAAAGCATGCATTTTCATTGGATTTTAATGGGTACACACTCTTAAAATGAAACTTCATCGAGGTTTTTCTAGTGTTGACTCTGGTTTTGTTTTGTTTTTTAATAACAACCAACCATGTGGTGGCCATCACGTACAAGATGAAATGCAACCAGAAGGTGGAAGAAAAGTAACATGGAGGGCATAACATTTCATGGCCTATCTGGGAAGTCCTTATTTCAGGCCTAGGCAAACTCGGCCCTCCAGATGTTTTGGGACTACAATTCCCATCATCCCTAGCTAGCAGGACCAGTGGTCAGGGATGATGGGAGCTGTAGTCCCAAAACATCTGGAGGGCTGAGTTTGCCTATGCCTGCCTTAGTTCATTATACAGGGAAGGGCCATAGCTCAGTGGTAGAAGATCTCCGGTTCAATCCCCACTGGCATCTCTGGGAAGGGCTGGAAATATGTCCTGCCTGGAACCATGGAGAACCACTGCTGGCAGTCAGAATGGACAATGGTGAGCCTGAAGGACTTATAGCCCAACCTGGCATGAAGCAGTTCCCTGCATCCCTTACTTTGCTGAAGCTCTCATAGTGCTCTTGGATGATCTTCTGCAGGAAGGTAGTGAAGCGTTGGTTGATGGCCTTAAACTTCTGCATGTTGTTGCTTGGGAGGTACTGGAGGGCAGGGATGTAGTCAGCCGGGTTGCCGGAGGATGCAAACTCCACAAACTCCTCGCTCACATTCACTATGCTGAGCAGCTCCTCATCTTCATGGCTGTAGCGCTTGCCAAAGCAAATGGCACAGATGACGTTGGCCACAGAGACCACCAGGTACCGGTAAGGGTCGAGACTCTTCTTCTCCAGCATCACCTGCTGCAGTTTCATCACCAGGTAGGTGGCCTCTTTGGAGACGTGCTCTTCCAATAGGCAGGTGGAGGAGGAGTCAGGGCTGGGGGAAACAGCGAAGCTTTTGAGGGCACTCTGGGCCAGTTTCCGGCGCACCTGCCACACCTCCCCAGAGTCTGTGCCAAAAGCCAGGCTGTTGCCTCCTGACACAAAGCGGGAGCTGAACAGGTCAGGACGGCCCATGAAGTCTCCTCCTTGCCTCACCAAGGCCTGCTTGATGGTCTCAAGGCCACTTAGCACTACCACCGGCCTCATGCCAATATGGATCTTCATCACATCTCCGTACTTCTGGCTCATTTGCGTCAGACTCAAGTGGGGGTTCTGCCCCAGATCCAACATGTTGCCAATGAATGGGTAGCCCCATGGCCCTGGGAGGCTCTTTAGGCCCTGTGGCACTGGTGTTCGGAGGGATTTGATAGCGATGGAGATCAGGCAGAAAACAGCAATGGCAATGAGGGCTTCTGCAGCCGAGATGGTGCCCAGGATTCCCATCAGCGACATGGCAAATGGGGGCAGGGTGGATGGGTAAGAAACCCTCCTGAAATAAGCCAAAACAGCCCAGGAGGCAGGGTTAGCAGGCGAAAGTCTGTGTTTGGCTTTGCTGAACTCAGAGAGTTGCAAGCAAAGAACCAAATACTTGCAGATGAAGTTACATTGTGCAAGAGAGTGTGTTCAGAAAGGACTCATTCAGGTGTCCTGCATGCTAGGAAATGAAATTCCTGCAGATCTGTTATCTAAGGTTGTTAGCAGAGAACAACTTAAGGTTTATGTACAGCAGTTGCAATTGGGCTGAACCACAGGTGAAACAGGTTACACGAAAAGGGGGAGGATGTGAGAATATTCCGTTCCACCTAAAAAGGAATAGGCATGATTGTTGTGTGTCACATGCATGTTTACCTTCCAGCACAGCTTGCTGGGAACTTCCGTTGTGTATAGCTTTTGCTTATGCTTCTTGCTCGGACACGAAAGGGGGAAGACATGTTTTTTCCTTTGTCCTGATGTATGCTGAATAAACTGCTTGTAAATACGCTTTACATATGCCTCTATCTGCCCTTCCGTTGCGAAGTTTATTTGCTGGCTTGCGTGCTCAGCTTCTGAAAGGCTTCTGAAGCTCTGAGTCACAGTTTTGATGCAGAACCAAGGACTGGAGTTCGGCCGGCAACTGGCCGGTGGGCTGGAGCCAGCTGGGGGCCTGGCCATTGACCAGTCTGACTGAGGCTGATAGGACATGGAGTCCAAACACTCTTGGAGGGCCACAGTTTCCCCAGCTCTAGTCTATAGGGACACCGCTCTATGAGTAATACCAGTTTTCATGCTTGTTAAATCAAACTACCACTCCCTTGGAAGGTGATGAACTCTCCCTCCTTGGAGGTTTTTAAGCAGAGATCGGGTGGCCATCTGTCAGTGATGCTTTAGTTGAGATCCCTGCATTGCAGGGGCTGGACTAGATGACCCCAGGGGTCCCTTCCAGCTCTATAGTTCTATTATTCTAAAACAGCTAGATACCATGTATATGAAGGCAATGCATGATCTTCCTTAGTTGGGGCTGATTCATACGACCATTAAAAATGCATTTGCTATTATTTTTAATTTAACTGCTGCTCCTTTCACAAAGCCCTCCATCTGCTTCCTACTTGCCTTGCCATTTTCAGTGTCTTTCTGCTTCTCTCTGTTCTCAGGCACCGAGCTGATTGCCAATGACCTTTCATTACTGGTTGTCAATGAACTTGCAATAGTCAATAAAAACACATTCTCCATCTGCTATATATTTTGGAAAGTTCGAGGAAGTTGTTCGTTTGTTCTGCATCTGGACACTTCTTAAAGTATCATAATTGAATTTTGCATATTGGCTATTGAGATCAAGGAGCAGGTTTTTGCCTCTGTTTGGAGACAAGTAGATGCCAATTTGAATCAAGATCGTGGGCTGAACCTTTCACAACAGAGCTGGGGTTTTTTATTTTGGGTTTGTTTGTTTTTTTGGTGTCTCAGAATTGCTGAGCAATGCCAGGTATTAGGCTGCTAGCCTATAATAAATATTCTACATCATAGGAATAGAAATCTATTCTTTGACATTTTCGTGGAGAAGCAGCAGAGACTGTACCACAGTCGCTAACATTAACCAGTTGTAGAAACTTTTCAAATGCCTGTCATAATCTTCCAATCTTCCAAACTGCTTCCTTCTTTCCCCTTGTGGAGAGCGGGGAAACCTTCCCAGATCGCCCCCACCAGCAAAAGTGTGCTATAACTTATGGACAATCTTCTTAAACTTATTTTTTGGGGGTAGGCAGGGGAGTTCTTCTCCAGATTTATTTATTTTCTTACATGTATATCTCTACCTTCGGGTAGCCCTGAAGTTTTTAATGTTTGATGTTTTACTTTGTTTTTATATACACTGTAAGCTGCCCAGAGCAGCTGGGGAAACCCAGCCAGATGGGCGGGATATAAATAACAACAACAACAACAACAACAACAACAACAACAACAACAACAACAACAACAACAACAACAATTCCGCCATACGACGCGACTCTGCAGTAAACTTCCATGCCCTGGCCAGATCCAGTCTCAGCCCACCAATGGCCCCAGGCGCCTTCAGATAACAGGTAACTTTTGGGACAGATAACAGAGTCCACCCAGGCCCCATCTCTGCTTCTGCAGGTTTCCCAATATCCCATCCCTGCTACTTATGGTCAAAATCCCCTTCCCTGCCTGGGAAGCGTACACTTTCCCAGCTGCGACCATTTGTATCCTATATCCCCTATACAACAACTAGCACACAGCAGACTTATAGTAAACAGGTAAAATGACACATTGCTATGCTACCTTATAATAGGATGATGCAGAAAAAGGCCTGCAGTGGAAATCTAGGCATGTTGACTTGGAGGTAAATCCCAGCATGTTTTCTGGGGCTTGCCAGCAGGCAATCATGCAAACATTTACAGTTTAGCACACTACAGACCTGTGTAGCTTAGATGGGCGAAGGAACTGGAGTCTTGACCAGTACTGTAGCTAATCCAGTCAGGATTTTCTGTCTAGATCTCTCTCTTCCCCCAGTGGACATGCTGTGCTGAGCAGTTCCAGAGGTCATTTTATGCACTGCCCTCAGATTGGCCAATCCACGCCCTCTTCCGCTGGCCAAATCCGCATCTTCCCAGCCAAGGCTGGACTAACAAACAGCTAGTATTGGAGGAAGCCCAATAAAAACACCCCACTCCATTACACTCCAGATTGTGGTGGAAGCAAAGAACATGTCCCGTATCAGCCAGCCACAGCCTTGTTGATTGCCACAAGCACATTCCAAGTGTTCTTGAGCTGTTGCGGTTTTTGCGTTGTCTTGAGTTGTAATGCTGCATTGAATAAAATTTGATTTCATTTTTTTTATCAAAGCAAGCTCTTGGTCATTGCAAGAGAAATTCACCAAACTAAAAAGACTTCTGCTTGTTGAAACGTATAGCTTGCACCAGCTCAGCTCAGCAAATTGGAACAAAACAATGAGTGGTATTAAACCAGGTTTTACTCAGAGTAAACCCATAGAAATTAATGGGCCGAAATTAGTCGTGTTTATTGATTTCTGTGGGTCTACACTTAGCTGAATATCACCCAAATGCAACTGATTGACCTTTCTCCAGTCTTCCTGCCTGAGCCCCAAAGTCCAACTACAAAGGGCAGAGGTTTCCCAGGAGTAAAGCTGTCCAGTTTGAAGATGAAGAATTATATGAAGGAAGGTTAGGGGCCTTGAAGTTGCCCACTGTCCCCAGTTAGCACTTCGACAGCAGACTGAGCAGACATGCAGGGGACTTGGCCAAAGCCCACCCCACCAGGAGAAAGAAGAGGTCTTGTGTTTCTGTTTGAATGGGGGTGATTATTTCTATGCATTTAATTTAGCATGTGCACATCTTATGCAAGGCGAGAAGAGACAGGAGAGCAATCCAAACACCGGAAGGTCTGTTGCCTGGAAGATGGAGCAAGCTTGTTTTCTACTGCTCTGGTGGGGCGGACCCAAACCAGCTGATTCAAAAGGCAAGAAATGTGATTCCAGCTAAAGGCTTGGAAGAACATTTGAGGGTAAGAGTGATGGCTCTGACCTATAAAACCTTAAATGGCTCAGGAGCACAATGCCTCAAGGACCGCCTTTCTCTTTATGAACCTACCTGGACCCTGAAATCATCTTCTGAGTCCCTTCTTCATGTGCCTCCTCCATGAGAGGTCCAGAGGGTGGCAACAGAAGAAAAGGCCTGTTTGTGGAATGCTCTCTCCAGGGAGGCTGATCTGGAATCTTTGTTACACCAGGTGAAAATGTTCCTCTTTAACCAGGCCTTTGGCTGCTCGACATCTGATGCCCTTTTAAAATGTCTTATGGAAGGGGGGATAATTGGGTTGGTTTTGTTTTTATAGTGGTACCTCGGGTTAAGAAGTTAATTCGTTCCAGAGGTCCATTCTTAACCTGAAACGGTTCTTAACCTGAGGTGCACTTTCGCTAATGGGGCCTCCTGCTGCCACTGCGCCGCTGACGCACAATTTCTGTTCTTATCCTGGGGCAAAGTTCTTAACCTGGAGCAACCAGGTTAGCGGAGTTTGTAACCCAAAGGGAACCCCGGGAAACGGGGACGTCTGGTAACCTTATGTGGTTGGGTAACCACGAAGGCCTGACCTGAGACAAGGAGGAAGAAAGGGAAAGGAAGGGCAGTGTTGGTTCAAGCAGGTGATCAAACTCCAAAGTCCCTGGTCAGGAGCAGCGCTGCAGCTTGCGACAGGTCAGGCCAAACTCTGGTTAAAAATTGTCCAGCTTTGCGTGAGAAGCCTTTTGGCTGAGCTTCCCATTGTGCCCTGGAGTCCAGCAGGCAAGAGGAATGTGGTGAAAGAAGAGGTCAAGGCAGAGGAGGCTGGGCTGGAAAGAGGGAGCAGGAAAGAGGCGCAAAAATTTTCAAGGGCACAAGTTGGGTGAGGGATGCTTCCTCACCTCTGAATGTGTTTATTACATTGACGACCCAAACTACAACCCCTGTTTACCTAAAACGGCCATTCGTGTATGCGCAAGGAGGATGACCCAGATGCAAGAGCTCTGTGGGAAGGTGAGGTGAGGCACCTTCTTTGGGGGGCACCCCCTTGCCAGGCTGTTCCCACCTCTGCCTCCTCCTTTGCCCCAGTGTCCTGTGCTGCCCAGTCTGGAGTCCCACAAGCTCCGCCCAGGCTCCAGAGCGCAAGACAACGACCAAGGCGACTCTCAAGGGGGCGTGCCAGCCTAGGCTCAGTGAGACAGCCCTTGCTGTATGCAGGCGAGCAGGGTCTTCTCCTAAGACAGGCCTGTGTGTGTGTGTGTGTGTGTGTGTGTGTGTGTGAGAGAGAGAGAGAGAGAGAGAGAGAGAGAGAGAGAGCAGCCTGCAGCTGCCAACCCATGATACGCCACTGCTGACACATTGTTGTCTAACCTCTGCTTAAACTCCTCCTCTTTTTGGTAAACAAAAGAATAATAAATAAATAATAGTTGCAATTGCATGCAAAAATGTGGATATTAGGAGACATGCATGAAAAAAGGCATACAAATTTATATACAATTAAAAAAAAATGAATTGGGGTGAACTGAGCTAAAGATTTGAAAAATGAGAAACGAGTTTGAGAGATGCATTGATTCATCCCTATTTTCCCCGGTGCTGTTCCCATCGCCTTCCAATTAAGAACATAAGAAGAGTCTCCTGTGTCAGGCCAACAGTCTAGCTAGTCCCACATCTTCTTCCCACAGTGGCCAAGCAGATGACCCCAAGGAAATCCTGAAAGCAGGACCTGAGCAGAAGAGGACTTCCAGTGACTGGGATTCAGAAGCACGGCTGCCTACAACCATTGATAGCCCTCACCTCCTCCATGAATTTGCCCAGTCCTCTTTTAAAGCCATCCAAGTTGATTGCTATCACTGCCTCCTGTGGTAACAAGTTCTATAGTTTGTGCTGCATGAAGAACTTCATTTTATCTGTTCTGAATCTCCCAATACTGAATCTTCCACTGAATTCATGGAAAAGGCAACTGTTTGAAGCAGGAAGTGTGCAGAGAAAATCCATGCTTGCTTGTTTAGTACCCAGAATTCTGCCATGATTTCGTGCCAGACTCTCCTCTGCTTTCCTCCCAGCATGGGATGTTGACACTCCTCAGATGACAAGGCAGAATCTGCCCTCTCCAGCCCAGGTTAACCATTGCCCAGGTTTGTGTGAGGAGCTTGTTGGATCACTTTCAGCCTCTTCTGCCATTACAAGCAGGGAGAGGGGAAACACAGGCAGATTTAGGGCACCACAACTAGTTTGGCCACACTGGGTGCTGAACCTTGGGCAGGGGTCAGCAAACCTTTTCAGCAGGGGGCTGGTCCACTGTCCCTCAAACCTTGTGGGGGGCCAGACTATATTTTTTTTTTGGGGGGGGTGAACGAATTCCTATGCCCCACAAATAACCCAGAGATGCATTTTAAATAAAAGAACACATTCTCCTCATGTAAAAACACCAGGCAGGCCCCACAAATAACCCAGAGATGCATTTTACATAAAGGACACATTCTACTCATGTAAAAACACACTGATTCCTGGACCATCCGCAGGCCAGATTTTGAAGGCGATTCAGCTGCATCCGGCCCCTGGGCCTTAGTTTGCATACCTAGCGGGTGCTGCAGAGAGTCACAACTATGACATAGTGAATTGAGCAGAACAGAAGGTGAGAAGTGTTACCGGAAAAATCCGAGGGCTCCCTTGGACAAAAACAAAGACACTAACCAGGATAACTTGGAGCAAAACAGCAGCCTGTAGGCTTGGCCTTCATTGAACTGTTGCAACAGGGTGTTCCCCTCACTTGCAGGAGAGAGGAAAGACCCAGAAAGATGGTGTGCAAGACCTTATAAAAACTTTTGAAATTCCCATCCTCTAGGTCAAGCCCACCCCCAGAAACATCATGCATACATTACAGAAAGGAGGGGTTGAGGGAGGAGTTGTGGTGGTAACCTGAGTGTCCTGTCACCTGGCTG
The DNA here is from genome assembly GCF_964188305.1 of Podarcis bocagei. Lineage (NCBI taxonomy): Eukaryota > Metazoa > Chordata > Lepidosauria > Squamata > Lacertidae > Podarcis > Podarcis bocagei. Next base: position 6,795,643 of record NC_138134.1, read on the forward strand.
GTTCCTCCTTTCCCCCTCCCCATGAGTCACTTCCAGGAGACAAAGGGGAGTTGGCAGTTTCCTGCCCCCAGAGGGAAGATCTGATCATTGTCCTTTGTTTCAGTCCACGCTGAATCCACTCCCAAATGCAAGTTCTTTGTGATCTTGATGGTCTTCTGTCTACGGGTTGGCATAGCAACTGGGCAGGGCTCCTGTGGATGGGCTGGGATGGTGAAGGGATTATGGCTGACCAGAACCAAGCCACCCTCCTTTGATAGTCCTTGTCATATGGAGTAAAACAAAAATGGAACAGTGCAAATCCGATGTATGGTTGATTTTTTTTCTTCATCCAAAGCTCTCAGGGTGGTCTTGCCTGTGAGGCAAGACCTGCTTCGCTGGGCCCACCTCCCTCAGTGGGTCCACCACCACACTGCCGTTGCCAGCTGCCAAACTCCTTATTCTGTTCCATCTTCCTCGTCGCTTGCTTGGCAGGAAGCCCACAAGCCACTGGGCGTCACCATCTCTTCCTCCTCCTCCTCCTCCTCTGCACCCTTGTCTTGGATTGAGTCTGAAGTGTGGAAATGATTATGTCCATGATGATACACACAATCTAAATCCACATCCAGTGTTGAACAGAATAGGGTTAGTACATAGAATCCTAAAATTGTAGACTTGGGAGGTACGCCCAAGGATCATCTAGTCCAATCCCCTGCAGTGCAGGAATTTCAACTAAAGCAGGCATCCCCAACCTTCGGCTCTCCAGATGTTTTGGACTACAATTCCCATCATGCCTGATCACTGGTCCTGTTAGCTAGGGATCATGGGAGTTGTAGGCCAAAACATCTGGAGGGCCACAGGTTGGGGATGCCTGAACTAAAACATCCCTGACAGATGGCCACCTGATCTCTGCTTAAAAACCCCCACCATCTTCCGAGGGAGTCTGCTCCACCTGCGGGTTCTTCCTAATGTTTTACCAGAATCTCCTTTCTTGTAACTTGAAGCCATTGGTTTGGGTTCTCCCCTTCGGAACAGGAGAAAACAAGCTTGCTCCGTCTTCCACGTGGTAGCCCTTAACATATCTGAAGATGGCTATCATATCTCCTCTCAGTCTCCTCTTTTCCAGGCTAAACATACAAAGCTCCTTCAACCATTCCTCATAGGGCTTAGTTTCCAGACCCTTGATCATCTTGGTTGCCCTTCTCTGCACATGTTCCAGCTTGTCAACATCCTTCTTAAATTGTGGTGCCCAGAATTGGACACGGTATTCCAGGTGTGGTCTGACCAAGGCAGAATAGAGTGGTACCATGACTTCCCTTGATCTGGACACTATACGTCTGTGGATGCAGCCTAAAATAACATTAGCTTTTTTGCTGCTGCATCACAGTGTTGACTCACATTCAACTTGTGGTCTGCTAAGATCCCTAGATCCTTTTCACATGTACTCCTGGCAAGCCAAGTTTTCCCCATTCTATATTGGTGCATCTGGTTCTTCCTGCCTAAGTGTAGAGCCTTACATTTGTCCCTAATGAAATTCATTTTGTTGGTTTGGGCACGGTTCTCCTATCTTTTAAGGTCATTTTGAATCCTGATTCTGTCTTCTGGGGCGTTAGCTACCCTTGCCAGTTTGGTGTCATCTGCAAATTGGTTGAGCATCCCCTCAATTCCTTCATCCGAGTCATTTATAAAGACGTTGAGGAGCAACAGGCCCCAGATAGAACCATGTGGCAGCGACTTGTCATCTTTTTCCAGGATGATGAGGAACCTTTAGTGAGCCCTCCTTGTAGCTGGTCAGTCAACCAGTTACAAATCCACCTCACAGTTACCTCAGCAGTGAGGAAGTGCTCTGGCGTGAATGAAGAAGGGTCCTTCCAGAGCTTCCTGGAAGAGGAAAGAGAGACGGACTGTGATGGAAGGAACCTAGTTGGGGTTGAATTATTGATCCAAGAGAATCACAGAAATGTAGAGTTGGAAAGAACCCAGCGGTCATCTAGTCCAACCCCCTGCAATGCAAGAATCTCAACTAGACCATACATGACAGATGGTCAGTTACAATCAATGACCCTTGGGCTGGAGAGCTGAAGGGCAGCACACTCCGGCTTGTGCTGTTGGCCATAAAAATATATCTCAGTGGCTTACAACAGTATAAAAACCAAACAATAAATCACAAAATGTTAAAAACAAGTTAACCATCAAAATTAAAATTAAAAACAAGCATTAATAGAGAATTGCAGGAGGCTTTCAGCAGGCATTTAAATGTTGGTGCGGATGGTGCCCACTGAATCTCTAGTGGCAGAGGGTTCCACAGGACTGAGCCAGGGGCACTAAAGGCTCCATTTCTTGTTGTTGTCAAATGAGCCTCGCCAACTCAAGGAACGACCAAAGATATCAAGCAGGCACCTTTGTGGTGCTCCTTTTGGTGCCTGCTAAAAACATTCTTCTCGCACAGAGAGGTCTGTCCAGATGCTTAGAGAGTCGGTGTGAGTTTTCTTCTTAGCATTTTAACTTTTTGTATGTTTTAAACAGTTACTGTAATTTTTTCTTAATAATTTTGTTGTCTTATCCTTTTTGTTAACTGCTTTGAGTGGTTGTAAATTTTATTTAAATATCTATATAATAGCAAGAATAATAATGAAGAATTGATGCTTTTGAATTCTGGTGCTGGAGGAGACTCTTGAGAGTCCCATGGACTGCAAGAAGATCAAACCTCTCCATTCTGAAGGAAATCAGCCCTGAGTGCTCACTGGAAGGACAGATCGTGAAGCTGAGGCTCCAATACTTTGGCCACCTCATGAGAAGAGAAGACTCCCTGGAAAAGACCCTGAAGTTGGGGAAGATGGAGGGCATAAGGAGAAGGGGACGGCAGAGGACGAGATGGTTGGACAGTGTTCTCGAAGCTACCAACATGAGTTTGACCAAACTGCGGGAGGCAGTGGAAGACAGGAGTGCCTGGCGTGCTCTGGTCCAGGGGGTCACGAAGAGTCAGACATGACTAAACGACTAAACAACAACAACAATGCTTGGAGGAGCGTCAATCTGGATGATATCTGTGGGCTCCTTCTAAATCTGGGATCCTGTGCACGTGAGGAAACTTGCTGAAACAGTCAGACCAGGTCCTTTGAAGAAGAAGAGGAGGAGTTTGGATTTGATATTCCGCTTTCTCACTACCCGAAGGAGTCTCAAAGCGGCTAACATTCTCCTTTCCCTTCCTCCCCCACAACAAACACTCTGTGAGGTGAGTGGGGCTGAGGAACTTCAGAGAAGTGTGACTGGCCCAAGGTCACCCAGCAGCTACATGTGGAGGAGCGGAGACGCGAACCCGGTTCCCCAGATTACGAGACTACCACTCTTAACCACTACACCACACTGGCTCTCAAAGTAATGTCCCAGCAAAGTAAAGGGTGAGCCCTGTTGCCTTTCTCCACCTTACCTGGCCGGGTCCTGTGTGGGTTTTGGCTGTTGCTGGAAGCTGGAAACACAGAGACCTGCCTGCTCTGTGCAGGACCCAGAGCTGTGCCTCAGGGTTTCCCCCTGGTGCTATGAGCCCCTCCATCTTCTGCTCAGGAGGTCCATATGTGAAAATAAGTGCATATACCCCAAAGACACCACACTGTCCACTGACCTTCCAAGGAAACTGAACCCTGGCTAAGCACCTGGAACACCTTTCACTGCTCAGAACAATCATAGTCATCACCATCTCCAGCGCCAGTCACCTTGCAACTCTCTCATAAGGTTTGCTTGAGATGCCCACTAGGGGGCACTACTGTCAGCAGGACTCACCAGTGAGGAATTCTGAAAGGCAGGTAAGAGGAATGATAAAGGCTTCCCATCTGACAGCCTGGGCCTCCTCTTTCTGCCAATGGCTTGATCTGCGGGGCAGAGAGGAGGAAGGAGGTGGGGTTGGAACCAAGCCTTGTAAGAATGGCTTTTCAAACAGTGATAGACGATCTCCTCAAGAGCCCCAAGGGCTCTCCAGCTTCTCCCGCCATTTGCAGGTGTAAATTGAATTATTTAATTATTTCCCAGCACAGTACGTATACGTGGTCACATGTGAGTAGAATTTGTGTAAGGGTGTGCGTGTTTGTAATGTGTGCAAAAATGTAGGTGCTGCCGGGGGGGGGGTGTTGTAAAGTGTGCATAGAAGTTTATATATTAGTGCAAAAGGACGGACAAAAAAACCCCCACATTCTTTTACATTGCATTATATACGGCCCTTCATCAAAAGTTCTCAGGGCGATTCGCAAGATAAAAATGCAAGATAAAAGCACAGATATTTAAACCAGAAGCAACAAAACAATGACCCCCCCCCCAGGCACATTTAAAATGTGTTGTCATAACCTGCCTTGGGACCTTCTGAAGAGCATATACTAAATTTAAAACAGTATAGAAATTTATACAAATGCTCAAAAGGTGGGCCCTAGCATTGGCTTACGGGTCATCTACTTTTACCTGCCAATGTTTGGGGAGGGTTAGAGAGCTTCCTTTCAGAGTAGGGTACTGACAGCTTCCAAAATTAGTGGTAACTCTTGTGCTCCTATTTCCCCTTCCTGGAATGGCATGAGTTTGATATAATGGAGCACACCAGCAAGGGAAGGGAGCCTCTTGCTGGCAAGACTTTTTTTTTTAAAGCAGTGTATAAATTTTATGAAATAAACAATGTAAATTGTTTTGGAGGTAACAGTTGCATGGTGCCTTACTCTTGAAATAAAAAAGGTAAAAGGTAAAGGAGCCCTGGATGGTTAAGTCCAGTCAAAGGTGACTATGGAGTGTGGCACTCATCTCACTTTTAGGCCGAGGGAGCCGGCGTTTGTCCACAGACGGATTGCTGGGTCATGTGGCCAGCAGGACTAAACCACTTCTGGCGCTTGGAAGACTGTGAAACTGGAAGAAGCTGAAACAGACACATTGGCCCATCCCTGGTAGGGAGGCTATTGCCTTCCCTGCAGCTGCTCTGGCTGATGGATGGCTCCAGGCTGGCCTTCCCCTGGCCACAAGGCCCTTCCTGGTAGGCAGAAGGGTCCCCTTCGCAGGGGCACATGGGCCTCTGGACCACGGATGGGGCCGGAGTGTGCTTCCCTTCAGCCCAGCTCTTTGGCAGGTAGCCTTTTTTAAAAAAAGTGTAACAAATGCACCCATCGTGGTATTGTACTGTTATTCAAATAAATAAATAAAAAACACACATTTGTCTTAACATATTGTGTTAAGGGCTTCCATGTCCACTAAGTCTCCAACATGCCAGGGAACTGTAGCTGTTTATCCTCCTAAATTTAGAGCCCAGAAGCTCCAATCAAGCTTAGTAAAGTAAAGGTAAGGTAAAGGGTAAAGGGACCCCTGACCATTAGGTCCAGTCGCGGACAACTCTGGGCTTGCGGCGCTCATCTCGCTTTATTGGCCGAGGGAGCCGGTGTACAGCTTCCGGGTCATGTGGCTGGCATGACTAAGCCGCTTCTGGCAAACCAGAGCCATGCATGGAAACGCCGTTTACCTTCCCGCCAGAGTGGTACCTATTTATCTACTTGCACTTTGATGTGCTTTTGAACTGCTAGGTGGGCAGGAGCAGGGACCGAGCAACGGGAGCTCACCCCGTCACAGGGATTCGAACCGCTGACCTTCTGATCAGCAAGTCCTAGGCTCTGTAGTTTAACCCACAGTGCCACCCACGTCCCTAAGGTAAGGTAAAGGGCAAATCACAGCCTGGAGGGCCACATGGCTCTCCATCTTCTTAAGTGTGCCCCCCAAAACCCAGAGAGAGAGAGGGAGGGAGGGAGGGAGAGAGAGAGAGAGAGAGAGAGAGAGAGAGAGAGAGAGAGAGAGAGAATGGGTGATGTGTGAATGAATAGAAAAATGCTTCTGTGTTTTGTGAATGGGTATGCGAGTGAAAGAGAGGAAAAGGCTGGCTCAATGGATGGCAGATAAATTAAAGGGAGACAGAGGGGAAAAGAAGGCACCTCACCCACTCTTTTGGTTTGGTGCTGCCTCCTCACACTGAAAGGAAGCCAAACCTGTGTCGCTGTGTCTCGCCGCTCAGAGAAGGGGCCTGAATGTGACATGCTGTCACAGTCTGGGAAATCGAGGCTGTAGAAGAGGTGCCTCCAGCACCCAGAGTCAAGAGAGTGAAGGCATGCAGCTGAGAAGTCATGCCCAAGCAATTGCAGGAATGCTTCCTCACACACAAGACCAGCATGTGCGTGACAACAAGAATTTGGAACAAAGCGCCTTGCCTATGCCAGGCAGGGCTGGGTACCTGCCGTGCCTCCTCCTGCCTGCTGGGTATCAGGTACCATCCTTGCGTGCCAGGCAGCTGTAGCTCTGCCTTACCCACTTGAACACACCCTGCTGATCTCCAGCTGGGACTCTGGGCTCTTGAAGATAATTCTCTGCCACGCAAAACGTGCGCCACACTCCTCTCACAGCAAGAGCAAGTAAACAACATTGAGGGCTCCACTTGGAGTTGACTTGTTTTCTCATGGGTAGTCACTGCAGTCCAGCTGGAACAAACAATCCCTTTCGTGTTCAGTCTAGTAAATCAGGGCCAAAACAGGCATGACAGATTTGTGATTGTATCTCTCTATTCATTAACATGATAAAGTTTCCAAGCTATGGTGAATATTGGATGGCATGCAGTGATGTTTTACTCAGAGTGGGCCCAATGAAATGCATAAGCATGGCTAAGTTGTCTCTTTAATTTCAATAGGTCTACTCTGAGTAAAACTTTGTTAAACACCATCTTTTTTTTTGCATGTGCAATCATGTGTTAATTGTTTTCTTATCTGCTGCAAGCTATGACTGAAACATTCAAGGCTGACTGTTCCTGAATGTAACTAAGCCCACAAAAGTGACTGGCCTCTGGCAACTTCCAGAGAAGGGCTGGGGAGAGGATTCCACGTGCAAGAACCTGTGGCATCTTCACTGGGGCAGAGAAGCCCTCTGCCACTCCCCTGCCAGTCCAGCTATATGGGGGGCTCCCCTCGCGCCTGACCCAGAAGCTGCAGTCAGTGCAGAATGCTGCAGCACGATTGCTGACAGGAGTGAGGCCTCTCCAGCATATCACACCTATGTCTTCTCCACTGGCTTCCAGTTTGCTACTGGGCCAAGTTCAAGGTGCTACTATTAGTATATAAAACCCTTAACAACTTAGAACCAGTTTACCTACAAGATCGCCCTATCCCACCTGTGGCCACTGGACTGCTTTGATCAGTGGAATTGGCAGAGTTTCAGGTCCCACACAATACCCTCTCTGCATTTGTAAGAACTCGGCAGGCCATTTAGCGTGGCGGCACCTACACTTTGGAACTCCCCGCCCCTTGATACGAGGCATTGGCATCTTTGTGACATTCTTTGGATTGGACAACCCTACCCAGACATGTAGAAGGGATGTGAGTTCCAATCTGTTTTTTAGTTTATTGCTGAAGTTATCCTTTGAATGTTTGAGAAGGGTTGTTTTTTCCTGATCGCTTTATTCTCTTGGCAAACCGCTTTTGTAGCTGTCAAGCGGTTTATAAATTTTAGGATTATTATTTTTTTAGGACATTTTCAGAAAAAGCTGCTGGTGGCTCTCAGCTGTTCCCTCTCAGCTGCTCGCTCCTAGTTTGTGGGAGGCTTTCTTTAAGGCGTGACGCGGGGGGGGGGGGTTGCGTGCGAAGAAGGGCAACCTCTCCCCACTGCGCCGCTTTGCTCCACCCTGGCAGGCAGGCTGGCAGGCTGGCTACACGCGACGCGCTCGGAGAGGGCCTCCGGATCGTCCCCCGGGCTGGGCAAGGGCTCGTTCTCACGCAGCGGCTGTTGCGCAGCCTCGCCGCCGCCGCCGCCCTTGCTCCTTCGCGTGCGGGGAAAGGCCGCCGGCAGCCCTGGGAGCGCCTCCCTCCGCGCCTTCACACGCAGCTGTGCCAGCCCAGCAGGCGGCTCCCATCCTCCCCGAGCCCCGGCCGGGCTAGCGGGGGTTGTGAGCCACCCGCAGGGAGCCGGGGGTCCTAGCAGGCTCCCTCGGAAGGTGGAGGTTGGATGGCCAGCTGCGAGGAATTCTTAAACTGCGATTCCTGCCTTGTAGCGGGTTGGACTAGATGACCCTTGGAGTCCCTTCCAAATCTAGGGTCCTATGGTAATCCGTGCTCTGGATGATGATGATCATCTGTTTGCCAGTTTTCTTAGCCTCCTTTCTTTAGAGGAGTCCAGCATATATGAACAACAGCAATACGACAAAATGCAATCCTTCATAAAACTATAAGAATAAATTTTTAAGCATTTTTGTAAAAAATAGAGAGAGAGAGAAATAATATAGCCTCTTTAACATTAATCTGAAAAGAGAGAAGTCTTAATCTGGTGCAGAGAAAGATTGGCATGTGGACCCCAGTGGCACATCTCTTCCAAAGTTATTGGTTGGTTTGGCTTCACTCCAAAAGTAACAGGAGGATAATAAAAACCTTTTATCAGGACCTATTAAAAATGGGATAGGCAACCTCAGACCCAGGGCCCTTTGTGGCCCTCCCAGCTTCTATGCCTGGCCCTCAGGACTCTCCTTAGCCACACGCCATCTCACGTGTTGATCAGTTTATTCTGCAAGAGAGATCATTGGTCCTCTTGATGCATTGCAATTCCGAAGTCTCAAGTTGCAGTTTCCCTTTGAAGTCCCCCCCCCCCCCGCTGGCTTTTGAATCATGATGACAGATTTGTGTCCTTTGGTGTAGAGACTGGCCTGTTTGTCATACAGAGAATGCCGGAGAACACCTGTTGACAGTTGATGCCACCTTGAAGAATGGGCAGCTGGATGACATTGTGGGTGACATTATTAAGTCCCGTCAAAGTGTTGTTGGAAAGAACGTGGAAACAGAGTTGGCCTCTGGAACTCCTTGCAGGGGCCAGCTCCTGCACCCACACCTCTTAGGCATTCTGTTGTTGCTGGTGAGCAATGAGGGGGCCGTTTACAAGCAAGCAAATAACTCAAATGAAATAAACAGTGCAGGCATATCACATTCCTACAGGCCTGCGAGAGAGAAGGTTCATGGTGTAGGACACGCAGTGGGGAGCCTTTTTCAGTCAGAGGTCTGCATTCCCCTCTGGGACAGCCTTCGAAGGGCCACATGCCAGTCACACCCTCCTCTCTGTACTCCCCATCCAGTCAAGCAAGAGACATTTTCAAAGTTCAAGGATATATTTCCAGCCAGGCAAAAATACTCAAGGGGGGTGCCAAGCAGGGCCAGTGGGAGGTTTGGCTTGGAGAGAGGCCTTTACCCCCACCCCTGAAACGTCAGTCCCCCACCCCTGGTCTAGGATGGCCCATGAATCACTGGTGATACATTTGAGGAACTGCAGCTGGTTCTGGGAACCCCAAGTGACAACGAGTGATGGCCAGTCATATTCTCTTCCAGGTGTGCTCTGTAATAAATCACTCCTGAGCATCAGTCTAGTTGTGTTCATCTGCTCTTGTTGCTTTCACTTTGTTGGGTAGTTTATTTACTTACTTATTTCATAAAATTAGGATACAGTGGTACCTCAGATTAAGTACTTAACTGGCCCCCTGCTGAAAAAGTTTGCTGAGCCCTGCTCTATTCCATTTAACCTTGGCAAAGCATGCAATCCTGAATGAAACATGTTATTTGAACTGGTCATGTTGTTCCTCGACTGATGCCTCTCCTCCCACACTGACTCTGATACCAGTGTGAGAAAGAAAAACACATCCCAGCACAATCCAATGTGATTCAGTCTCTTCATGTTCCTATGAGAAAGAACTATGGGATATACAACATTAGTTCTATTCAAGACAGACTGACTTAGGCTCATTGATTTCATTTTTTTTAAATTTTCTGTATAAATATTACATACATGCCAAAAAAAAGTACAGTTATAGAAATAATACAACTTACCGAATACCAAAAAAGCTACTAATAAGAAGAAAAAATAAAAAAGTGATACATAGTGAAAAGAAAAGAAAAAGAAAGAGAGGAAAAAAATTAAAAAGGAAAAGGAAAATAGAAAAAGTTGACTTCCTTTGACCACTATACAGTTTCTATGATCTCATATCTTTAGTTATCTGTAATCATTTTGCATTAATGGAGAGACTATTTGTTTTTGTTGTTTAGTCATTTAGCCGTGTCCGACTCTTCGTGACCCCATGGACCAGAGCACGCCAGGCACTCCTATCTTCCACTGCCTCCCGCAGTTTGGTCAAACTGGTAGCTTCAAGAACACTGTCCAACCATCTTGTCCTCTGTCGTCCCCTTCTCCTTGTGCCCTCCATCTTTCCCAACATCAGGGTCTTTTCCAGGGAGTCTTCTCTTCTCATGAGGTGGCCAAAGTATTGGAGCCTCAGCTTCAGGATCTGTCCTTCCAGTGAGCACTCAGGGCTGATTTCCTTAAGAATGGATAGGTTTGATCTTCTTGCAGTCCATGGGACTCTCAAGAGTCTCCTCCAACACCATAAACTATTTGTTTGGCTGTGGAATTCTTAGTCAAGACCATGCCAATTATAATTTTGGGAACCGACTTTCTTCATATAATTTGTAAAGACATCCCATTCTCTCCTGATTTTTTCACTTGGATGGTTTCTTACTATTTCCGTTAATTTCACCAGTTTGAGGTATTCGCTTAATTTTAATAACCATTCTTCTTTTGTTGGGATTATGTTGCGTTTCCAATATTTTGCAGTCACTATCCTGGTGGCCGTTATTGCATATAGAAAAAATCCTTTATTATCTTTTGGGATGTCTGTTGTGAATAAACCTAAGAATAATAGTTCTGGGTTTTTGTTTTTTGTAAAGGTGTATCTTAACATCTTTTTTAATTCTTCATATATCATGTCCCAAAATACTTCCATTCTGGGACACGTCCATCACATGTGGAATATATTCCCATCCTTGTGATTGCACCTCCAGCACTTACTACTGTGTTTTTTATTCATTTTCGTCAATTTTGATGGAGTGAGGTACCACCTATACATCATTTTAAAAAAAATTTAAATTAAATAGCAGGCTGTGAACTTGATGTCATATTTCCAAAGATTTTCCCATTTCTCTAAATCTATTTTATATCCAAAGTCCCGGGCCCATTTTACCATTAAATCTTTTAAATGCCAATTTAATAATAACTTGTACATTTTGGATAAGTTTTGGATAACTGTTGTTTGAGATATTTCATTGTCGAATCCTTTTGTTGTTTTTTTATCATCCTCAAAGATGCCATTTAATTGATGATACTGTAGCCAACTTAGCCCAGTATGTTTGAGTATACAGTGGTACCTCTGGTTAAGTACTTAATTTGTTCCGGAGGTCCGTTCTTAACCTGAAACTGTTCTTAACCTGAAGCACCACTTTAGCTAATGGGGCCTCCTGTTCTCATTCTGAAGCAAATTTCTTAACCCGAGGTACTATTTCTGGGTAAGCGGAGTCTGTAACCTGAAGCATATGTAACCTGAAGCGTATGTAACCCGAAGTACCACTGTATCATATTTTTTCAATTTTAATTGGTTATTTTCTTTTATCTTTACATCTGCCAGTTGGTATCTATATTCTTCCTTTTCACCGTCACCTCCTCCATTGGTGATAACAAATAGGGGGTTTTCGGTTCCAGCAGCAATTTCTGTCCCAAACTTTGTATAGTGCTTTTCTGATGATATGGTTGAGAAATCCTTTGTGTATTTTGATTTTATTGTATCCCAAATATCCATGCCATCCTACTCTATTATTGCACCCCTCTATATCAAGTATCTTAGTATTTTTTAGGATCATCCATTCTTTCAACCAAACCAGGCAGGCAGCTTCATAGTACAATTTTAGATCAGGGAGTGCAAAACCACCTCTATCCTTAGAATCTGTCAATAATTTAATTTTTATTCTGGGTTTTTTGCCTTGCCAAATTCTTTGAAACAATTGAGTTCATTAATTATTGGAATAGATTGAAAAAGAAACATCATTTTTGGGAGGACAACCATTTTAATTGTTGAAATTCTTCCCCATAGTGATAAGTTTAAGTCTGTTCCCGGATTCCAACTCTTTTTTTATATCACTCCAGACCCTTACATAGTTGTCTTTGTAAAGATTAATATTTTTCATGGTGATCCAGATACCCAGATACTTGGCCTTATTGGTCACTTTTAACCCTGTCGCTTTTTCTAGCTCTGTTTTTTCTTGTGTGTCCAGATTTTTACCATTAGTTTAGTCTTCTCTTTATTAATTTTGAAACCAGATATGTGACCTTATTCATTCATTTTCTCCTATGTTCCTAAAATAGACTTTAATGAGTTTTCGGGGGTTTTTAAAATCATCTGCAAAGGCTTTAACTTTGTAGGCTCTTTGTCCCAGTTTTATTCCTTCTATATAGCCTAATTAATTTCAATGGGTCTACTCCAAGTAGAACTTAGCTGGCTACAGCCCTTCATTTTGGCAGCTACCTTGTTGATGCAGATCAGTCCACTCCTGGCATCAGAGAAACCTCCAGGCTGTCAGTGTTTTTAGGGCAGGATTAAAGCGCTTACCAGAACTCTCAGTTTGTGTGCTGAAAGAGGATTAAAGCACACTGTCACCCTAGCATAACATTGCCATTTCTTGTGGTTTGGAAAATGACAGAGAAATTCTCTGGAAAGTGTGGGATGAATGAATGGCATGCAAGCAGCTATGTAAAAGAAATCTGAATGAATGGTCACCAAACTGAGTGAGGGGATGGAGCAACTCCCCCATGAGGAAGGTTGCAACTTTGGGTAGCTTTTCAGTTCTGAGGAAAGGCGAGTAAGATGGAAGTGTGTAAAAGAAGTATATAAAATCATTCATGACATGGAGAAGGTCCATAGAGAACAGTTTCTCTCCCTCTTGCATAACAACTGGAGCTCAGGCATCCAATGGCTGAAGATTTACGGGACACACACACACACACACACACACACACAGCTGAACGCTGGAACTCCACAGGAGGCAGTGATGACCACCAATTTGGAGGGCTTTAAAAGAGGATCAGATCAAAGATGGTGGAAGGCTGTTAGCCATGATGGCTAAGAAATGCTTGTGAAAAAGACATCCGGTGGAAACTAAAGACACTATGCCTGTGGCTGAGGATAATTGTTTGAACCCTTCCAATGGATATTGGAGAGGGGGGGGGGGAATTGACCAGGGAATTTTAAAAAACTGGAAAGAGATAATATAATGTATGTAAAAATCCCGAAATAAAAAATTTAAAAAGAAAGAAATGCTTGTGAATAGCAGCTGCTGGAATGAGGGGAGAACATCATGGGCGTAGCCAGGATTTGTGTTGGGGGCAGGCCTTATGTTAGGGGAGGGGCAGAACTGAGCTGTTAGTTAAGTATTTCTATTTATTTACCGTATTTTTCGCTCTATAAGACACACCAGACCACAAGATGCACCTAGTTTTTGGAGGAGGAAAACAAGAAAAAAAATATTCTGAATCCCAGAAGCCAGAACAGCAAGAGGGATCGCTGTGCAGTGAAAGCAGCAGTCCCTCTTGCTGTTCTGGCTTCTGGGATAGCTGTGCAGCCTGCATTCGCTCCGTAAGACGCACACACATTTCCCCTTACTTTTTAGGAGGGAAAAAGTGAGTCTTATAGAGTAAAAAATACGGTATTTGATTTAGGGTGGGCAGCTGCCCCTCCTGCCTATCCTTGGCTATGCCCATGGAGAGCACTACTGTGCTTGAATCCTGCTTGTGAGTTTCCCACTGAGGATCTGGTCATCCACTGTGAGAACAGAATGCTGGACTAGACGGGCCATTGGTCTGATCCAGCAGGGCTCTCCTTAAACTCTTATGGTCCAATCAGTACAGTTCTGGGCGCCACAATTTAAGAAGGATATTGACAAGCTGGAATGTATGCAGAAAAGGGCACCCAAGATGATCAAGGGCATAGAAACCAATCCTTATGAGGAATGGTTGAGGAAGTTGGGTATGTTTAGCCTGGAAAGGAGGAGAGTGAGAGGAGATACGATAACAATCTTCAAATATCTGAAGGGCTGTCACATGGAAGATGGAGCAAGATTGTTTTCCGCTGCTCCAGAGGAGAGGAACTGAACCAATGGCTTCAAGTTACAAGAAAGGGACCCCTGACCATTAGGTCCAGTCGTGACCGACTCTGGGGTTGCAGCGCTCATCTCGCTTTATTGGCCAAGGGAGCCGGCGTACAGCTTCCGGGTCATGTGGCCAGCATGACTAAGCTGTTTCTGGCGAACCAAAGCAGCCCATGGAAACGCCGTTTACCTTCCCGCCGGAGCTGTTCCTCTTTATCTACTTGCACTGGTGTGCTTTCGAACTGCTAGGTTGGTAGGAACAGGGACCAAGCAACGGGAGCTCACCCCGTCGTGGGGATTCGAACCACCGACCTTCTGATCGGCAAGCCCTAGGCTCTGTGGTTTAACCCACAGCGCCACCCGCGTCCCAAGCTTACAAGGAGGTTAAACAGTATCTTGGTTTTATTGAGCATTTGCCCTGTTTATTTAAAGTGTGGTTATATCACAACGTGCATTCATAGACTCATAGTTGGAAGGTACCCTGAGGTTCCTCTATTCCAACCCCCGGCAATGTAGGAATCTCGACTAAAGCATCCATGACAGATGGCCATCCAACCTTCTGATGGAGTCTGTTCCACTGTCAAACAGCTTTTACTCTCAGAAAGTTCTTCCCAATGTTTAGTTGGAATCTCCTTTCTTGTAAAGGGACGTGGGTGGTGCTGTGGGTTAAACCACAGAGCCTAGGACTTGCTGATCAGAAGGTCGGTGGTTCGAATCCCCACAACGGGGTGAGCTCCCGTTGCTCGGTCCCTGCTCCTGCCAACCTAGCAGTTCGAAAGCACATCAAAGTGCAAGTAGACAGTTCTTCTGTCCCTTTCATCTGGTGCTAACATGAACAGGTTCTGGAAGCAGGGTGTGTTCAGGTGTGTGAGACTCAGCCACTGCCTGGCACGCAAGGCTGATATCTTGACCTCATTAACCCTGGGAACAAGCAGCCTCTCTCGCTTTGGCAGAGATCATGAGATAGACACAAGGGAGCCACTTACAAACAGCTGGCATGTTTGCTCAGAAAGGAATCCCCACTGTTCAACGAGGCCTGCTCCAAACCAGTTAAGTGTGTGCAGGATTGTAGCCACTGAAGCTAGCCATTAAATGAGGCTGAATGGAGAAAGAGTCCAAAGAGACAAAGTCCTTAACACAGCACACCATGGAACGATGGAACTCACTTCTGCAAGATGTCCTGATGCCTGCCAAGAGTGACTTTGAAGAGGGGTTAGATCAGGCGTACACAAACTCCAGCCCTCCAGATATTTGGGACTACAATTCCCATCATCCCTAGCTAACAGGACCAGTGGTCAGGGATGATGGGAATTGTAGTCCCAAACATCTGGAGGGCCGGAGCTTGCCTATGCCTGTGTTAGATAAATTCATGGCAGACAAGGCTATTCATTGCTACCTGACATCCTATTAACTGTGTGCTACTTGCAGTGTCAGAGGCAGTATGCTGGGGAACACAAGCAGGAGAATGCTGCTGTGGTGTAGGGGTCTGAGTGTTCAACTAGGACCTGGGAGACCAGGGTTCAAATCTGCACTCAGCCATGGGACCAGACAACTGATTCTCAGCCTAACCTACCTGTAGGGATTAAATAAGGAAAGGGGAAACCATGGAGAAAAATGCGATGAAAAAATAAAATTTTAAAACCTGGCTGGCCACAGTGAGAACAGGATCCTGGACCTGGTGGGTCATGGCCGGATCCAGCAGGGCTCTGTTTATGCTCTTCTGCTTTAGAAGCATGGGAGGACTGAGTTCACAGGAATGCCTACTGGCCGCAATGGCTGTATTTGACCTCCACTGTCGGAGGCCGTATGCCCTCGAGTACCAGCTGGAGGGGGCCACAAGTGGGCAGAGTGCTCTTGTGTCCTGCTTGTGGACTCCCCTTTGGCCCAACTGGTTGGCCACTGTGAGAAGAGGGGCCTGGACTGCACGGGCCTTTAATTCTTCTGTCCTTATTGGCTGTGCTGATGGGAGCTGGAGGCCAGCAAACTGGGAGGGGGGTTCACAGGTTCCCTATTCCTGTTGTGGTATCATTTAAAGGTATATCAATCATGATAACCAACAGTATATTTAATCAAAACTATGTTTGTTTGTTTTTAATTACTTCATCAAAAAAACTATTTCCACCCTAGCAGAAAGGCATTGATCTCTGATGGTGGTTTGGGGGCTGTAGAATCAGAAGAATGCAGCCCGAGCAGTTTGGGACCTGGAGGAGAGAGCAGAGCCTCTAGGTCTGCCAGGGCTGGCCCAGGGGTCAAAGTTTATCAGGCAGCATTCCAGTTCTTAGAGGCCACAGTCCGCCCCCCTCACCCTCGGGTTAAAGTTTGCCCTGGTTTGCGTGAGAAGGCGTTTGGCTGCCGTTCATCAGGTTTCCCGTGCAAACGCAAACAGGGACTGGGGGGAAGGGGGAATGGTCCTTGGGGCCGGGGAGGTCACGTTCGGGACAGGACATCGCGTGAGAGGAGTGGAGCAGGAGGCAGGACCAGGGAGGGGCTGTTGGCCTTAGGGAGAACCAAGGCGGGCAAAGTGCTCCCCGCATCAAGGCCACGCAGCACAGCCTTCAGCACCAGGACTGGGCTAGAGGTGACGACTTCATCCTGTAAGCTGCTGCAGATTCTTATTGCGGAGCCAAGCAATATCCTCCAGTTCATTCATTCATTCATTCTCAAATCAATTCCACACCTGCAGTGGCGTAGCGTGGGGGGTGCAGGGGGGGCCGGCCGCACCGGGCTCAACATCTGGGGGTTAGGGTTAGGGGGCGCAAATCCACGGGTTAGGGGGCGCAAATCCACGGGTTAGGGGGCGCAAATTACTTGCCTTGCCCCGGGTGCTGACAACCCACGCTACGCCACTGCACACCTGCGGAGATCAAATGGGCTTTACAAAACAGCACGTTGATGTCAGCTATCCAAACTACAGACTTGGGCTAGTCAGGCTGCAACTCTATGCATGCTTTCCTGGGAGCAAGTCCCACTGAATTCAGCCTGACTTACTCCTGAGTATGAATGGGCAGATAGACAGGTGGATAGACAGGGCTGAGGTGTACAGTATAGCACTTAGAAGTCCCAACGGTTTTGATGAGAGAGTCCTACATGTGCTTAAATTATCTCTCCTGTTGAGATTAATATCTTTTTTTAAAAAAATTAACAATTTCAACATAGCAAATTATCAAAACAAATCATCTTCATTATCCCCCCCCACATTTTTCCCCTCCCACTTCCCCAACAACCCCCCCCCTACGACTCCTTTCTCTTATTTCTCATCCAATGTTAACTTCTGCATATTATAAAACTGTATACATCCTTATATTATTCTATGTGATCCCTCAATGAATTTGTGTATGTTTATTCAAAACCTGCCAAGGAGTCCAATTCATTTTGTTGTCTTTTTAAAAAAATTGTGAAGGGTTCCTTCTTTGAAGCTACAGTTGTCCTTGTCTCGTAATTTGCATGTCAGTTTCACCAGTTCTGCATAGTTCATCAATTTCTCTTGCCACTGTTCTTTTGTCGGGGTTTCCTCATTCTTCCATCCTTGTGCAATCAAGACTCTTGCCGCTGTTGTAGCATACAGAAATAAATTGTTTCTTTTCCTTGGCAGGTCTTGTCCTACAATCCCTAACAAAAATGCCTCTGGTTTTTTTTAAATAAATGTTATTTTGAACATCTTCTTCAACTCATTATATATCATTTCCCAGAATTTTTTAATTTCTCTGCATTCCCACCACATATGGTAAAAGGTCCCTTCCTTTTCTTTACATTTCCAACATATGTTTGACCCCTGTTGAGATTAATATCGAGCAATTACAGGTGCTCTCACACAGAAGCAAGTTCCAGTAAATTTACTGGCTCTTACCAACAAGTAAGCAGCTTTAGGGCAGCAATCCCGTGTAGTTTTCCCTGCCAGCAAATGCCTCTGAACTCACGGCACCCCTGGGAAGACATGCGCTTTTAAGATGGGCAGGATTACTCAAAAAATGTTCGATTTCGTGACCCCCCCCCCAAAAAAATGCTTTTATTTTTCTCATGCTTCTTTTTCTTTCATTTTAGAAGGACAATCGCCAAAAGGCAATATTATTGTTTCCATTTTTCTTTATTGCTAGAGGTATGCCAACGGTGGCATGGTTCTGTGGTTTTTTAAAAAAATGTTCCACATTTTGAACTAGTAAAACAAAAGGCAATTATTTGAAAGGAGGTTAAAATAATCAAAAAGCCATAAAACTGTAGAGCTGGAAGGAACTCCTAGTGTCAACCCCCCTGCGATGTAGAAATCTTTCACCCACGGTGGGGCTTGAACCCACAACCCTGAAATTAAGACAAAAATCGCATAAGTGAT
This sequence comes from Podarcis bocagei, assembly GCF_964188305.1. NCBI lineage: Eukaryota > Metazoa > Chordata > Lepidosauria > Squamata > Lacertidae > Podarcis > Podarcis bocagei. The sequence goes on from NC_138134.1 coordinate 6,813,946, forward strand.
GGAAGCTGCTTTTAGGAAGTGGGAGGGGAACCTAACGTGATGCTTTCAGAAATTTATGCCTTTGGTTCTTAGTAAAGGCAGGATTGAAATCTATGAGCAGAGCGGTTCTTTGGAACTCCCTGCCAGTTGACACCAGGCAGGCAGGCGCCATTACTGTCCTCTTTTTGGTGCCTGCCTAGACATTTTTGTTTAGGGAAGCCAATTCAGACATGTAGGGTGTCGACAGGCGTTTTTAATCTGGCCATTTGCTTTACTGCTGCTTTGAAACTAATTTTTTACTATTTCAAACCAGGGGTTCCCAAAGTGGGAGGTAGCTCCCGCTGGGACGGGGTTACTCCAGAGTGGGCGCCAAGAGGCCATAGCTGTCAACGTTTCCCATTTTTTAAAGGGAAATTCCCTTATTCCGAATAGGATTCCTCGCAAGAAAAGGGAAAAGTTGACAGCTATGCAAGAGGCGGGGGGCGGGTAGGGGCGCTGGAGGTGGATGGACTGACGGGCGTTGCGCAGCTGATTACCCTGGGTCAAGTTCATCACCGTGGTTGAATTAATTCACGTGAATAGTTTTAATTGGGCTTGGAATAAATGTGCAATTAATTGCCGCTCTCTTGAATTTCATCGAGCTATCACCTTCGTTCAAGCCGCTATGCTGAGTGCTTCTTATGTGGGCGGGGGCTGGATTTATGGGGACTAAGGGGTCGTTCCCCCCCCCCACGAAAAGTTGCGCCTGGGCGCTTCGCTCCGGGCGCCGCTGCCTCCTCCCTGGGGTTGCTTATCTCCGCGCGCGATCTGCCTGCCGTGCCACTTGCGCGCCCCTTGTCACGCCAGCCGGGCCCGCCGCCTTCTCGGAAGGGGTCGGAGCCGCCCCTTTCCCGGATCGCTTCCCGAGTTTGTTTCCAAGGAAAGGGAGCGAGGCCGAGGCGCGCCCGCCTGCCGCGCCGCCTTCTCACGCGAGGCCGGGCGCGCTCCCGGGGCACTTCCGCGCTCGCCGCCGCGTCCCCGATCCGCCAGGCTTGCTTAGCGCGCACGTGGCTCTTTGCGCACCGCCAGCACGCGATCTTCTCCAAGGAGCTCAAGGGGGGGGGGGCGCGCGTGGTTCTCCCCCTTTCATCCTGCAACGACAACCCCGCGAAGTAGGCGAGGCCAGGTGCCCGTCCACCTTTTCAGACCCAGGACCCACTTGACCCTTTCTCAAGATCTCCCTGTGCTTTCGCATGGCGGTGTGGCCCTGCTGCGTCCCGTCTTGGATCGGGCCACCGTCCACGAGTGGGTCCCGACCCACCAGTTGAAGACCCCTGAGTTAGGCTACCGGTCAGTGGCTGGTCCAAGCCACACGCAGCAAGCCATCAGGGATTTGAACCCAGGTCTTAGCCCTACGCTCTAACCACTATACCACACTGCCTTTCCCACAGCTTAGGTTCCCATTGCAGGGTTGTGGCAGGCATAGCTCTGCTCTCCAACAGTAGGAAATGACCAGGGTGGTGAGATGACTTGGGAGGAGGGCAGGCTTGCCTAAGGCAGGGCCAGCCCTGGAAATGGCCAACTCTGTTTGGAAGGCCAAACTGTTCCACAGCCTGGGTGTAGTCACCAAGAAGGCTCTGTCTCTTGTCCCACTCAGCCATGCCCCCCAGCCATGCCCCCGCCCTCGTACTACCACCCTTGCTGTGTGCTTGTGAAACATGGACCACTTATAAACGCCATCTCCAACTCCTCGAAAGATTCCATCAATGGTGTCTCAAAAAAAATTTACACATCACTTGGGAAGAGAGGCGAACTAATGCCATTGTACTGGAAGAGGCAAAGATCACCAGTGTCAAAGCAATGATTCTTCAACATCAACTTGATTGGACTGGTCATGTTGTTTGGATGCCTGATGATCGTCTTCCAAAGCAACTTCTCTATTCTGAACATAAAGATGGAAAGCGTAATGCTGGTGGTCAACAAAAGAGGTTTGAAGACTGTCTCAAGGCAAATCTAAAAAAATGTAGTATAAACACTGACAACTGGGAAACACTTGCCTGCGAGCGCTCCAGTTGGAGAACAGCCTTTACCAAAGGTGTCATGGGCTTTGAAGACACTCGAACTCAGGATGAAAGGGGAAAACATGTTAAGAGGAAGGCACGTTTGGCACATTTGATCGCCCTCACTGTGATCAGCTCCCACCTGGAAACCTATGTCCCCACTATGGAAAGACATGTGGATCCAGAATTGGCCTCCACAGTCACTTACGGGCTCACTGTTAAGACCGTTTTCATGGAAGACCATCTTACTTGGCTACAAGTGATTGCCAAAGAAGAAGAAGAAGAAGAATGCAGAGTAGGGCCTTCTGATGAGTAAAGAGTGGAGAAGATGGTAGGGGAAGAAGCAGTCCCTGAGGTGTCCTGGGCCCTAAGACAGGTAGGTCTTTAGTAGCTAATCACCTATGCTTTGAATTCTGCCTGGAAGCAAAGTGGCCACCAGTGCAACTCTTGAAGGATCCTTGGGACATCCAAGTGATTTATCAGCTCCAGACCATTGTCCACTAGAGGAGGGGCAGCTGAATGCGTGAACTTTCTTGACACCACAAACAAAGAAGACAATATGGATACAGGTAGGTAGCCGTGTTGGTCTGCTGTAGTCGAAACAAACAAACAAACAAACAAAAATTCATTCCAGTAGCACTTTAGAGACCAACTAAGTTAGTAATTGGTATGATATTTCATGTGCATGCACACTTCTTCGTGAAAGCTCATACCAATAACTAACTTAGTTGGTCTCTAAGGTGCTACTGGAAGTAATTTTTTATTTTTATTTTATTTATTTTATTTTGTTAAGACAATATGGAAGTTCTGCCCCTGCCTTCATATCAGCGACAGGAGCTCAATCATGCGCATAAAAAGTCTTGTCCACAGATAAAAGGACTGCATAGGATGTCAAAGACCCATTACTATTTCTGCAGTGGGGTTTCTGTCTCCAGCATTCTAGAGCAGCCCAATCCACATGAAAAGGGAGCTTTTTACCCACTGTATGCTCGGAAACACACCTACAGCAAGGCCCGTTCCAGCTGGAACTCTGCATTCTGGCCTCCATCCAGGGGAAACCGGAGCTGCTCCTCAGATGGGGAGTCCAGTATGGGGAGTGGGGGGGACTCCTTTGGAGGGGAGGCATAGAATAAAACTTAGTTGGCCATCTTCCAGTTAGCCAGCAGCGCTGCCTCCCTGCTCCTTTCTCTCCCCACAATAAACGTATAAAAAGATCTTGGAATCCTGCCTTATTGCCTCGTTTGCACAAGTTTCTTTTAATATTCCCCTTTATCCCTTTCGTCTCCTTACTTTCCACTTGACCATATCTCCTCAATTGCTTCCTTCCTTTGGCTGGAATACTTGGGTAGTCTTTTTTTAAAATATGCATTTAATAATGAAATCATAAAACTGAGCGCGTGGAATGCTCTAAGGGACATTCTGATGACCGGCATTCGCTGAGCGCGCGAACAAGGCTACGGCAGGATTTGATAGACTGGGAGGCGAATGGGGGAATTTGTTTTCTGTGTTCCCAATATGTTGAAAAGCAATAAAATCAATCAATGGTTCCTTTTAACTTATTCCCATTGTCTGCAGCCGGGGCCAGGGGGCTCAGGACTTAAGACCCCGCCGTCGGGGCGCAGCTCCTGGGCAGCGAGTGTCGGAGCGCAGCGGGTCGGCTTCCCTGGCGCGAGCGCGCAAAGGGTTGCGAGGAACCGGGCAAAACAAAGTTTTTCGCTGCGTCCACGTGACCCGAGGGCTGCCGGCCAATCAGAGCCCGAGGAGGTGCTTATAAAGCGAGCCGAAAGCGGTGCTTCGGGGAGCGTGTTCGGAGGAGGAGGCGAGTGAAGGCATCCCATCCGGAGCCAAAGTGGGCATCGCGGGCAAAGTTGGTCTGAACGGAGCGGTGGAGACAAGCTGAAACTTCTGATCGGTGAGCTGAGCACTCCAAGGGGGCTTCTCCTCCTCTTCCAGCCCCAGTGCTTGACCTGGAAAACGGGTCAGATCTTCCTTGCACGTATGAATGTGTGCATGGACGCTTACCTGCGGATGGGAAGGACCTTTTTTTGCCTGTGGCCAATTTACCTTTTCTCTGGGTCGTCTTTCTAGGCAAAACAATTGCTATTAGAACTTTTTGTTTAAGAGGGAGCTGGTTATTCCTAACCCGCAATGATTATATGTTGCACTCACATTTTTTTTTTATTTTTTTTTGCTGCAGAACTGAAATCATAGAATCATAGCATTGTAGAGTTGGAAGGGATCTCAAAGGGTCATGTAGTCTAACGCCCTGCAAACGTTGGCTGTGTGTGTGTGTAAGCCCTTATTGATTCAGAGGAGGTTTGACAAAAAATGCCCCTGAGCATGCACAGAATGCCTTCTAGATGCCACTCAGAACAAGCCTGGTGGATGCCTCAGATCAGCTGTGAGCCTGTCCCTGCTGCACCCCTATTTTTAAAAAGACCTACCACATGCTATGTAATCATTTTTAAGAGAGATTTTTTTTTAGATGGTGCCTTTCCTCAGGGAATGTATGAATGCTTTTCCATGTATGCATGATCTGGAGGTTCTGTCCTTGCTACAGCCTGCAAGCCTGGTCTTGGGGGAAATCACATTTCCCCAGCACAAAATGAATTGCTGGTGGGAAGATAAAAAATTCCTTCCAGTAGCACCTTAAATACCAACTAAGTTAGTTCTTGGTATGAGCTTTCGTGTGCATGCACACGTCTTCAGTATCTGAAGAAGTGTGCATGCACACGAAAGCTCATACCAAGAACTAACTTAGTATCTGAAGAAGTGTGCATGCACACGAAAGCTCATACCAAGAACTAACTTAGTATCTGAAGAAGTGTGCATGCACACGAAAGCTCATATCAAGAACTAACTTAGTATCTGAAGAAGTGTGCATGCACACGAAAGCTCATACCAAGAACTAACTTAGTTGGTCTTTAAGGTGCTACTGGAAGGAATTTTTTATTTTGACTATGGCAGACCAACACGGCTACCTATCTGTAACTGGTGGGAAGATGTGGCTGTTGAAGTTATGAAATTTTGTGCTCTTTTTGTGTGTGTGTCACGGGCACATGTTGGATGGTGACACAACACAGTCTTCAGGTGAGCACCGAAGTCCTCCTTCCCCCTCCCTGGGTCATTTTGAATCCTGGGACATTTTGTTATTCTGTGTGTGCCTCCTCCCAGTGCCTTATGGTTTCCCAGTACTTGTCAGCGCTGAAACAAAAAACCTTGCTTGTACACGCACAAGATTATTTCTCACCACCGTAAGGCAAGGAGAGATGTGGGGATATAAAAAATGTACTCTTGTGCTGCAATAAAAAGAGATTAAACATATAGAGACATATAGAAAAGCCATCACAGGCTGTTCCCATTTTAAATACAGAATCATAGAACTGTAGGGTTGGAAGAGGCCCCAAAAGTCATCTCCTCCAAGCCTGTGCAATGCAAGAATCACAGCTAAGTAAGCCGTGATAGATGGCCATCTGAGCTCCCTTTAGAAACCTCCAAGGAAGGAGAGTCCACTACCTTCCAGTTTGTTCTGCTGTCTAACAGCTCTTACCTTCAGCAGGTTCTTCCTAAGGTTTAGCTGGAATCTCCCTCCTTGTAATTTAGATCCATCAGTTCAGGTCCTACCCTCTGGGGCAGCAGAGAACGAGCTTCTCCACCTTCCCTTCAGATATATGTAGAACGGAAGCAGATCATGCGTGTCTCCCCTGAGTTTACTTTATTTCATTGCGTTTCTAGCCCACCCTTTTCTCCAAGGAGCTCAAGATGGCACACATGTCCCGCCCCCATTTAATCCCTACAACCCCCCTGCGATGTAGGTTAGGCTGAGGAGCAGTGACTGATTCCCAAGGTCACGTTCAGTGAGCTTCATGGCCAAGTGAGGATTTGAACCCTGATTTCTCAGGTCCTAGTCCAGCACTAACCACTGTACCATGCTGGCTCTCAGAGCACAAGTTTAGCCTGAGCTTGACTCTGGCAATGGGTGTGGGCAGTCTAAGGAGGGGCAGGGTGAGGGTACTCTGCATAACTTCTCGAGGTTGGTTTCACACCAGTGGGGAATATGGTGCCCTTGAGATGTTGTTGGGACTCCAGCTGGCTTTGGTCCCAGCCAGCTTGGCCAACGGTCAAGGGTGATGGCAGCCATCTTTCAGCAATGTCTGGAAGGAAGCAGGTTCCCTACCCTGCCCAAGGCTGCAGTCCTAAGGATGCCCCAGGAGAAGAATTATCCTCTGGCCCTCCAGGTGCTCAGAGAATTGCAGCACCGGAGGGTACCCTGAGGGCCATCTAGTCCAGCCCCCTTGCAGTGCAGGCATCACAACTGAAGCATCCATGACAGATGGCCATCCGTTATTCAGCTTGAAAGTTGAGTTTGGAGGAATTTCAGTCCTGAAAACACTCCTGATGTCGAAAAGCAAGTGCAGTTCAACTTCTGCAGTGTTAAGATGGTGCTATAACCATTGGCTATTTGGTCCCTGAAGTTACTCACAATGCGGTTTCTCTCCCCCTCTTCTCTTTCTCTCTGCTTGTATTAGGACACTTAAATCTAGGAAGATGAGGGCAGTGTTGCTGGGTAGCCACAGCATTATGTCTCCTTCAGAAATCCTCCTGGCCATTGCGCTTTTCTGCCTGCTCCTGGTTGCCATCAAATCCTTCCGGCAGCAGATCCCTCAGGGGCTGAAGCAGCTCCCGGGGCCGAGGGCATACCCGCTGATCGGCAACGTCCTGGAGCTTCAGAAGAACCCTCACCTGGCCTTGACTCAGATGAGCCAGAGATACGGGGATGTGATGCAGATCCATATCGGCACAAGGCCAGTGCTGGTCCTGAGTGGGCTTGAAACTATCAAGCAAGCCCTGGTGAAGCAAGGAGAAGACTTCTCAGGGCGCCCTGACCTCTACAGCTTCCAGTACATTGGGGATGGCCAGAGCTTGACCTTCGGCAGGGATTCAGGAGAAATGTGGCGAGCGCGCAGGAAGCTGGCCCAGAATGCCCTGAAGGCCTTCTCGGCTTCTGCCAACCCAACGTCCTCCACTTGTCTGTTGGAGGAGCACGTCTCCAAAGAGGCAGACTACCTTGTCATGAAGTTCCAGGAGTTGATGGATGAGAAAAAGAGCTTTGACCCCTACCGGTACCTTGTGGTCTCTGTGGCCAACGTAATCTGTGCCATGTGCTTCGGAAAGCGTTATAACCATGAAGACCAGGAACTGCTCAGTCTGGTGAACCTGAACAATGAGTTTGGGGCAGCGGCTGCTTCCGGGAACCCGGCAGACTTCATCCCTGTCCTCCAGTATCTTCCCAGCCGTGCCATGAAGGCCTTCAAGGACCTCAACCAGCGCTTCACTGCATTTGTGCTGAAGATAGTTAAGGACCATTACATGAGCTTTGACAAGGTATGTTTGTGTGTGTGAACCATTCAGTTTGGAAAGTTTCATCCTTGATTTCTGGCATGTATTCCTGGACCATCACCAACATGGTAGAAGACCGACCAGGGCATTGCAATGACTTGCTTGCCCATAACCTGCTGCAGGGATAGGCAACAGGGTGCCCTTCACCTGCCATGGTCCAACAACATCTGAACAAGTACCATGCTGCCCACCCAAACTTTAAAAGATTGTATTTGTTGATGGAGCCGTAGATCTCCACACAGTAGATACACCAGACTGCATGTCAATGTGTGGTTTAACACTTGCAAAGGAAGCTATGTGGTGCCTAGGAAACGGGCTCATGCAGAATAGAAACCACAACATGAAATTTAGCCCATATTCTGACATCTGAATTACATCCCATGTATCAGCTATGGAACAGGGTGGTGTCTACAGGGTTGCAGATGGTCTCCCATGCAGGCAGTGTCTAGACCTCGACCTGCTTAGCTCTAGGAAGATTGGTATGCCTTGAAGCATCCTGCAGCCAGGAGAGCTACAATGAGCTCTTGTACTTGTAGCTTATTCTGTAACAGCTCATGGTAGACCATACACTTTGCTTGCAGAAGGGTCAATCCTTGGTGATCCTAGCAAGAGGATCAGGAAGCAGGTGATGGGAGAGACATCTGCCAGACACCCTGGAAAAGTGCTGACAGTCAACAGTGGGCTATTTGTTTATTTTATTTATTAAATTTATATACCAGCCTTCATCCAAGGACCACAGGGCACTTTACAGTAAAAAAACACAAAAATACACAGCATAATAACAATCGAAACAACATCCCCCATAGTTTAAAAGGCCACAAATTGTTTAATTAGCTAAAGGCCTGTGAGAAGAGGAATGTTTTTGCCTAGTGCCCGAAGGTATGTAGGGAAGATACCAGGTGAGTCTCAATAGACAGGTAGCCTGACCTGATATAAGGGAGTTTTATATGTCTGTCTTCTAACTGACCGGGATTGGCTCTGCAGGAAGACAGTTATCTTCTGGATTTGTATTTCAGGAGAACATCCGAGACATTACTGACTCCCTGATCAACCACTGCGAAGAAAAAAAACTGGATGAGAATGCAAACATCCTGCTTTCGGATCAGAAGATTGTCAATATCGTCAGCGATCTTTTTGGAGCTGGTAAGAATCTGCTAATCTAGAGAGAACCTTTCAACTGTCTTCTCCCTCCTCCACCTCCCGTTTAAGTTATCGTGCACGCTGCTTAGCATAAGAGGAGATTTGCTGGATCAGGCCAAAAGCCTATCTAGTTACAACCATTGGTCATTATCATTTGATACGATGTTCACACCAATTCACCAAATACAAGAACAGTAAACCGGGTGGCGTTGTGGGCTAAACCACAGAGCCTAGGACTTGCCAATCAGAAGGTCGGTGGTTCGAATCCCCACAACGGGGTGCGCTCCCGTTGCTTGGTCCCTGCTCCTGCCAACCTAGCAGTTCGAAAGCACATCAAAGTGCAAGTAGATAAATAGGTACCGCTCCGGTGGGAAGGTAAACAGTGTTTCTGTGCACTGCTCTGGTTCACCAGAAGTGGCTTAGTCATGCTGGCCACATGACCCGGAAGCTGTCTGCGGACAAACGCCGGTTCCCTCGGCCTATAAAGCGAGATGAACGTGCAACCCCAGAGTCGGTCACGACTGGACCTAATGGTCAGGGGTCCCTTTACCTTTTTTTAAACCGTAGCTTCAGATCTCCGATCCATTTTGTGAAGTAACGCATTGGCTCTCCTGTCTCTGTATCTTAACAACTAATTCAGAGTCTGCATGGTTTTGATACCTCAGTACAGAGAATGGAATCTTGGAATTGGGCTCCTAGACGATGTGTTGCATTAATGTTCAATAGTTTGGCACCTGATGCTGAATATTTCCCCACTTGATCCCTGTCTAGGTTTTGACACAGTCACCACTGCTCTCTCCTGGTCCCTCATGTACCTGGTGACGTTTCCAGAAATCCAGAAGAAAATGCAGGAAGAAATAGGTAACCCTGGCACTCCTAATTCAAGCGTTTCAAAACTGTGTTTGCCCAAGGCTAAATTTGAATCCATCTTACTTTCTGCCTCTTTCCGGAAACTGCAGACCAAACCATTGGCAGAGAAAGGAAACCCAGGCTGTCAGATCGTTCCGCGTTGCCCTACACAGAAGCTTTCATCCTGGAAATGTTTAGGCATTCCTCCTTCCTGCCTTTCACAATCCCTCACTGGTAAGGCTTGCACAATGCAGGATTGGCAAGGGAACAGTTTTGGCCTGGTATATTTTATTATTATTCTTACTATTTCCCATCTTTCCTCCAAGGAGATCAAGGTGGTGTACACAGTACTCCCTGCTCCATTTTATCCTTGCAATCCTGTACCCACTTACCTGGGACTGGGAATGAAGTTGATAGGATATACGGTACTTCCAGACAGGCATGTATAGGATTGTACCATTAACAGCTGAAAAGATGACCCATCAATCGTGTCAGCTTGTAAATCTGCCCTGTCTCCTAACTTACTGCTTGACTTCCTCCATGCTTGTCTGAAGTCAGCTTTTCTAAATCATCTTACTTTGAATTAAGTTTAATCATACTTTATTCCAGAGACATACATGCTTTAGGATTGCAGCCATTTTTACATTCAGCCCATGCCACCTTTATCACATAAGAACTAAACACCTGCAGCTCCTTGTGTATGTATAAATTGTGTTCTGGTTCCTCTCCTTGTAGCACAACCAGGGACACAGCACTGAACGGCTTCTACATCCCAAAGGATCTCTGCGTCTTCGTCAACCAGTGGCAAGTCAACCATGATCCGTAAGCATCTCTGGAACCCGCTTTGTAATGCATGGAGTAGAGCTACCGTATTCCAGTTTGCCCCAAATAAATGGTTTTGATTCTCAGTGCAAATCCTGCATCCCTGAGATACTTGGCTCTGGATGGAAAGCCTCAGGCTGTAACCCAATGGTGTCGGACCTCAGCCCTCCCAGCCTGGCCCTCTGCACCCCCCATCTGAATTCTCCCTGGCTGGATCGTGTCATTGTGTGCAGAAACTAGCCTACTTATAAATGTTACATTCATTATTCTTCCCACTTTTGTCCTAGCCATCAGTGGCATGAAGCCCCTGGAAGGCTGTCCACGAGGAAATACAGCCCACAGGCCAAAAAGAGAGGCTTCCTTTCCCCTGCTATAACTTTTCCCAGCTTCAAGCAGCTGGATTTACTATTGGAGACACCAAAATGGGTGCTTTCTCCAAACCTCATATGAAATGGGAGTCTAACCCAGGGATGTCCAAAGTCCGTTTTGGGAGCCTAATCTGGCCTACTGGTCAGTTTAAACTGGCCATTGTGGCAGTTTATTTCTTGGGGTAAACTCCTAAAAAAACCTCAACAACTTCAATCCTAAAAAAAAAAAAGCTCAACAACTTTGGTTGGCTCTCACGGCCCTTCACTTCATCAATTCTGGCCCTCTTTGAAAAAAGTTTCGACACCAGTGGTTCCCAAAATGGGGCAGTGGAACTCTAACCTAGTGGTTCCTTGGGGAATTACCTGGGGGGCACCAAGAAGCAAATGGGGGCACCGGAGGTATAAATGACAGAGTTGGAAAAACTGGCGTCACTGGATCTAGTTCATTTTTGTTGAATTAATGAAACTGAAGAGTTTTAATTGTATTTTGAATAAATGTGCAGTTAATTGTTACTGTTCTGAATTTTATTGTGTGGCTTGTGCAAACCACTATTCTAAATAATGCTTTTTGGAGGGTAGGGCAGGGGCCACTGGGGAAGTGTTTCTGGAACCAAGGGGGTGGGGCCCCACAAAAAGTTTGGAAACCTCTGGTCTAAAACACCTGCTCTTTGCCTCTCCAGGAAGCTTTGGCGAGATCCTTCTGCCTTCAACCCAGAACGGTTTCTCACAGCTGACGGGACGGGAGTAAACCGAGCAGAGAGCGAAAAGGTTCTGACGTTTGGTCTGGGCAAGAGGAGGTGCATTGGAGAGAACGTTGGCAAGGGCGAAGTGTTCCTTTTCTTGACGACCATCGTTCAGAAGCTGGAGCTGAGTGTGTGCAGCGGGAAGACAGTGGACTTAACCCCTCAGTATGGACTCACAATGAAACACAAGGAGTGTGAGCATTTCCAGATTAGACAGCGTTTCTAAGAACCAGTGGTGGCATCTGGGAGCAAAGGAAGATTGGGACGACCGGGAGGAGGGATTCCTACCCTGCCATATCTGTAGCTTGACTTAGGAGTGGGTTGGTCACCCAGGCTGAACCGTGGATTGAGGCTGTATCAAAATAACAAAAGTGGGCAAATTATATAGGTTGGGTAATGGCATGAGGCACTGTAATCATTTTCATTTAAGTGACTTGAAACCAAGTATGCCCTAGGTGGGCTTGTATGGCATGGAATAACTTCTCCGATTTGACCGTAATACTGTGGTGGCTTTGGTCATACACTAAGACTTCAATGGAAGAGTCTTTCTAGGATGCAGACAAGTAACTGAGAGGTTATCATGCTTGTTGTACAAACATACATTTAAGAGGAAGTGGATAGGCATGTATGTACCCATCAAATGTTGCTTCCTGAAGGCCTTGTTAAAAGGGGCAGTGGATTCACACTTTTATAAACCTTTACTACTAACAGAACATTGTAACCAGATAATCACATATATACTAATAGCAAACTCAGCTTCACACTGTGAGTCCTTACATAGCAAAATGGCACCAGCCATGCCTAAGATGAGAAGAACTAGCAAGCTTGTGTTTGGGATCAAGAGTTTGCAAAAATAACACAAACTTTAGGAAAATCTTTGATGAATCCACAGACAGACAAACGAGAACAGTGTCTGATCAGTAGTCACAGAACTTTGACAGCACGTTGAAAAACTAGGAAGGAGAAACAAAGGGAATATCCTTGAAAACTTCAGGAATATACTTTAAAGTGCAACATTTTGTTGTGGGTCTCACTTGTGTTTACTAAATGCAAGTTGTGCTTCATGAATCATTCTCATATAGTTAAGTATTATGATGCTGTACACTGAGAAACTCAATAGTAAAGAAATTAAATGTAATGGTGGTATATACAGGAAATCTGTTTATGGGGCTATCTATAGAGACATAAGGGAGAGAAAGGGGGCTTGGTCCCAGAACATCTCTTGTCCTCCTTGAAATCCCTTTTCCTCTGCAGGCACTTTTGATGTGAAAACGGTAGTCTGATCTGACTTCCCTTCAGTTGGGGGTGAGGACTAACTATGTGTGGCTGCCAAACTCTAGGCAGGCACTATATGTGTACAGTGCTGTTTATACTGATGATGATGTATAAATAAAAATAGCTTTCTACAAGAATTTCAGGCTTGCAGTTATCTTTGCTTGATCAGCTTAAATGAAAATCTGCTTAAATAATTTTAAAGGAATTAAAAATCAACTAGAAAACTCTCAAAAATATTTTATTAAATGTATATCTCACACCAAGAAATCTTCCAGTTTATCTAAAACTGTTTTACAAACATATATATAAAAAAACGCCGATAGAAGACATTTAATGTTTTGCTCAACATTGAAATTCAGTGATCAATGGCGCAAAGCCCTCTATATAGAATGAAGACGTGCCTCATCTGGTGCGTAGTCCTTTTAAACATGGTGACAAGGTATTGCACAGAACCAGACCCACCTTGACCTAAACTATTTGTAACGATCCTATACACAAGAAGTTGGTGTAAAGCAGGCTGGCATGAATTTACACCAGATCCAAATTCCGTTCAGCAGCGGGGCTACTGCTGGCTCAGTCGGCCAAAGCCTGGCAGAGGAAAACAAGCTTTTTAAATAGTGTTTGAGTTACACCATCCTTTCTACAGGCAGAACTTCTGCCAAGTTGCCAGGTCACAAGACTAGGTTGAACGGACTTAGAATCCAACCCAACTCTGCTTTTTCATGGTTTAGGCCACTTTAAGATCAATATCACCTGCATTTAATATGAGTTATGTTTACACGAAGCATCTTTTAATTAATTAACTAATTAAGCAGTGTATGAATATTATGGAATAATTGAGTGTAAAAAGCCTCAAATCAGTTTACAAAACAGTAAAAACAAGAAAAAGTCACAACCCTACTTTAAAACATACAAAAGTTACAAATACCTAAAACAGATTAGAATTACCTCGGTGCACAATTGTCCGGATTAGAATTGTCCGGATGGATTTCTAATTCCGCTTCTAGTTCCGCGCGAGAACTGTCACGTGATGAAGCGAAGGAACCCCGCCTCCCGCGCTCGCAGGGACCGTGGCGCCGCGCTTAGAGCGCCCGACGGCCACCCGGGAGCCCGGGGTTCGGATCCCGCGATGGACGAGGCTCACTCGGCGGTGCCCTCGGGGCCAGTGGCCGCCTCGCTCAGCCTAGCCTGCCTCGCAGCGAGGGCTCCTCGGCGGGGAGGGAGAAATGAACGAGCGAGAGAAGAGACAGCAGAGCGGCCGCCGGAGCGGAACAGCTGCTCCCCCGCGACACGCTCTGCGCATGCCTGGATGAAAAGCCCCGCGTGCGCAGCGGCGCAGGCGCATTCCCCACGGACGCTGCCTCAGAAGTGCAGCGGCAGCGGACGGAAGTGACGTCGGTACGCCTGGCGCTTCCGGTGTGAAGAAGAAGAAGAAGCTCTGAGGGGGCAGAAGCGAGTGAGTGAGTGGCCGAGCGACCCGTCGAGTGGCCTCCCTACCTTCTCGCTTCTTGCCTCTCGCCTCGTTGCCGGGAAAGGCCGAGAGAGGGAAGCCGGGGGGGCGTGGCTCTGGCTCTGCGGGTTGGGGGAGAAGAGCGCCGGGGCCTCTTTCGGAGCCCTTTGGGAGCAACTGACGGGGGGCGCGTGAAGGGGAGGGGCCGCCGTCCCCTGCCCCCTCCCTCCCCCCCCCGCGCGAGCGGCCCCTGCAAGCCAGCACAGGGGGTTAAAGGGAGTAGGTGACGTCACTTCCCCTCCCCCCTCAGCCCCTGGAGGGATTCATCCTGTCAATTCTTTCATTTCCTTGTTTGCCCTCAGTCTAACGTGGGCGCCGTGGGTGTCCCTGAAGCCTGGCAGCAGTTAGGGAGGCGCGCGAGAAAGCGGAGGGAGGGAGTTCCCTGCCCCGAGGAGCTTACAAAACGAGCGAACTTGGTGACGTTCCCTTTCTTCAGGTTGAGGGTTAGCTGTTTTTTGTTGTCGTTTTTGACCATGTTCATGGTGTTTCAGAGGGAGAGTGATGTAGGCGAAGCGTACAGGTAAGCTCGTGCCGCTAGGGAGCTCTGCCCCAAGGAGCTAACATTGAAACAAAAAGTGCTTGGTCCTTTGGCTGCTCCTGGGGGAGAGGGCTATCGCCACAGTGGGCCTGCTCTACCTGCACGTTCAGAGGCAGTAATGCTTCTGAATGCCAGTTGGGGCTTGTGGGTTTCCCACAAGAAGGACCTGGTTGGCCACTCTGAGAACAGGTTGCTAAATTAGATGCCTCCCCCTCCAATTGGCCTGATCCAGCAGGGCTCTTCTTATGTTCTTATAGAAATTGGGAGGGGAAGGTGCCGTTATGCTCAGGTCCCGCCTGTGGGCCTCCCATTGTGACATCTGGTTGGCCACTGTAAACACATAATACTGGACAAGACGGGCCTTTGGACTGATCCAGCAAGGCTCTTAAGTTCATTCAGGTCGAAGGATTCATAATAATAATAGTAATAATTATTAATAGCAGGGTATGATGTTAAAACATCTTAATAATAATATTTTTATTATTTATACCCTGCCCATCTGGCTGGGTTTCCCCAGCCACTCTGGGCAGCTTACAGCACATAAAAAAATTCTAAAACATCAGAATTAAAAAAATTCCTGATACAGGGCTTAAAAGTGTTTCAGAGCAGGAATGACTTGACCATTTGGCCCTGAAGGCTAAAAAAAAAGAGCCCCTTGAGTTTTCAGCCACAAGCCTGGCCTCTGCAACTGAAAAACCCTTGTCCTCTGTCCCAGCCAGCCACACTTCTGAAGGTAACAGGACAATGAGCAAGACCTCTGATCATCATTAATGGCCAGCAAACTCGTGGGAGAAGATGATCCTGCTAATAACCTGACCCCAAACCACTTACAGGTTTACAGTTAGTCACCAGAGTCTGGAAACTAATTGGAAACCAGCAGAGATCACATAAGATGCCTGAAGAACTGAATAAAATGTGAAGGAGGAAAAAAATAATTTTAACTTTTATTTTTAACTTGACTAGTTAGTATTGTATCCATTCTGGTTGCTCAATTTACATATATTGTATTCATTCATTGTAGTGATATTTAATGTTTTAAAGTACTGAGAAAGTACAGAGGAGTGAAAGCCAAGCCTTGGAGTGGTGGTCAGTGTTATGATGCAATAAAAAAAAATCAGACTACAACAGCAAACTTTATCCTATCTTTTTCACTTTCATTTTGCAGTGATCAGGGAAAATATGGCTGCAGATTGGCTTGGAAGCATTGTCTCAATCAACTGTGGAGAGAGCCTGGGAGTCTATCAGGGAAGAGTGTCTGCTGTGGATCAGGTCAGCCAGACCATCTCCTTAAAGCGGCCTTTCCATAATGGTGTTAAATGTTTGGTACCAGAGGTCACCTTCAGGTAAATGGCCCATCTGTCTGCTTTTTCTAGACTCTGACCATTTAAGTGTTTGAGTGTTCGAGACCAACCATGAAAAACTGCCATGAGCTGGTGGGGGAGGGGGGCACTGCTGATATGTTGTTCACAACCACATTTTCTTATTCCCAGGATTCTGGCTGATGATGCCAAATCAGTACATAAACCAGGAGCTGAGGTGCTCTCAACCTCCAGGCCAGATTAGGCTCATCGTAGCCATGGTGCAGTTTCTCCACTGTATCTGCAATACCTCTGCCTTGCTGTCTTTTCTGTCTGTCTGCCTCCCTTTCATATTCTCCACATTGCAATCCAGCTGTCACAAGAAGAAAATGAGAGGGAGAGAGACCTGGAGCCTGGCAGGTGCACACGCATGTAGGTCAGAAACCCAACCATGGAGCACAGTATCATTGGAAAAACCCTTTTAAGTGCTGTTGTCCATGCTCTGGCCCCAAGTCCATATGTTTCCTGCCTGGCTATCAGTCTCTCTCATTCTCTTTGCAACAACTGGATTGTAAGTTGGGTGGAGGAAGAAACAACAACTTCTGATTCCTCTATAAACAGTGAAGACTTGCAGGGATTGTAGGGAATGATATGGGACCAGGAGGATTGTTACCATCCCCTTTCGTATGAATGGATGTAAGAGAGAATGAATGGATTATGTAGCAGCGGATGGGTGAAGTAAGTAACAGGGAAGGATTGGCTAAGACGCTGCCCACTTTGGCTTCAGCCCTGCCCATCACTGTCATGCAGCCCCCGAAAAATAATCCCCAAGGAGCTTTGCTCCTACTCCAATGTAAAAAACATTTCTTTTTATTGGAACTTTTTTTAAAATAAATGGATACATATCACATTTGAAAAACTGGAGCCATCTCTTAAAAGATCTTGATATACTGGCTGGTAACTGGCTAGACAGTTAAAAACAAATCTTGGTGATGATACTTGCATGCCTTCTTGTTCATAGTAGTTGTTTTTCCCCTTTTTAGCAAACTCTTTTAAAAAATCCACCCCAAACATACTGAATTTCATTCGCACTAACAAGTGTGATGGTTGGGGGTGCAAAGATGTTCAATGAGCCAGATGCTTCGGGCTGATTCCTTGGATACTGGTATCTACAGTTCCTCCTGGCAGCCCCCTGTGCTTGCTAGAGATCTTAAGTGAATTTTATCTCTCTTTCAGTTACAGATACGTAGCCGTGTTGGTCTGCCATAGTCAAAATAAAAAAAATAAAAATCCTTCCAGTAGCACCTTAAAGACCAACTAAGTTAGTTCTTGGTATGAGCTCTCGTGTGCATGCACACGAAAGCTCATACCAAGAACTAACTTAGTTGGTTTTTAAGGTGCTACTGGAAGGAATTTTTTATTTTTATTTTATCTCTCTTTCGTAACACTATGAATGTCACCCAGTGCAGCTGAATGTTGGAAGATTCCAACTCTACAATTTTATAAGTCTTTTCTTAAATTGAGGCATCCAGAGCTGGACACAGGACTCCAGGTGTGGTTTGACTAATGCGGAACGGAGTGGGACTGTTACAGTGGTACCTCTAGGATCCGTTCCGGAGCCCCGTTTGCATCTAGAATTAAACGTAACTAGCCACGGCGCGTCTGTGCATGCGCGCGTTACTTTTCCCCGCTTCTGCACATGCGCATTACATCATTTTGAGCGTCTGCGCATGCGCAAGCAGCAAAACCCGGAAATAACGCGCTCCATTACTTCCGGGTTACCGAGGAGCGCAACTCGAACGCGCTCAACTCGAAGCGTATTCAACCCGAGGTATGACTGTACTTCCCTTTTTTGCTGCTGCATCACACTGTTGACTCATGTTTAGCTTCTGATCTACGAAGGCCCCTAGATGTTTTTCACATGTACTACCAGCAAGCCAAGTGTCGTCCTATCGTATATTTCTGCAGCGGGTTCTGCCTGCTTAAGTGTAGAGACTGACATTTGTCCCTATTGAAATTCATTTTGTTAGTTTTGGCCCAGTTCTCCCATCTTTTAAAGTCATACTGAATCCGGATCCTGTCTTCTCCGGCATTAGCAACCCCTTCCAGTTTGGTGTCATCTGCAAATTGGTTGAGCATCCTCCTCCTTCCTTCATCTAAGTTATTTATAAAGACATTTAACAACATTGGGCCCAGAACAGAATTTGTATTTGTATACAGTGGTACCTCGGGTTACAGACGCTTCGGGTTACAGACTCCGCCAACTCAGAAATAGTACCTCGGGTTAATGACTTTGCTTCAAGATGAGAACAGAAATCTCACAATGGTGGCACATCTAATATATGTTAAATTTACAAAAGGCCACAATAACAAGTGTTCCGTGGTGAAATGAATTTTTTTGTACCAAGAACCAAATTTCTGTGGCAAGGTTTCTAAACTATTGTCATTAGAATGCTACAACTTGCTTAGCGTTTAGACAGTTATGTCTGCATTGCCTGCATCTTGATTTTTTTTACCCCTATCTTTGCACTCCTAAGGACTGCAAACTTAGTAATATTAGAGAAAAGGAAAAAAGAAAGCTAATATACTGTGAATGATGAATTGGTTTCCCAGTACCAAGTACCTGTGCTGAGTGCCAGCACGAAATTCACACAACCCTTGTAATGCTCCACCACCAGTAATACTGAGCTGAAGATACCAGTGTGATAGTCTGAAAGCTGAACTTTTAGACTGAAATGGAAGAAGTTGTTATACTTTTCGTTATTTTCCTCCACCCACTTGGATTTCTTCCTAATGTTTCATTTTTTACTTCAAATCTAATGAATGTGTCTAAAATTTCAGCTGTGAAACTTCTATGATGATAGGCAATATCCCACTGAATGCCAGTCACTGGGTGGAAACAACCAGCTCAGTTATTGCCTTCACACCTTGTTTCTGAGCTTCTCATGAGCCTCCTGTTCATCTCTGTGAGAAATGTGTGCTAGGCTGGATGGGCCTTTGGCTAGCAGGGCTCTTGTATACTCTTTCTCCTTCCCTTCCTTCTCGTCCCCAAATATTAGAGTAGTTCTACCAGGGGGTATTGACTGTATGGTATGATGTATTGATGTGCATTAAAAAATTGCTAATAATTTTTCAGCATTTATATTATAACTGATGGCTTGATGAAGCCTGCTTATGTTTCATGATGTGATCAATTTGAAAAACTGGCTCTTTTCTCATATCTGCTTAGCACATGCCAATTCCTGAAAATTTGATGGTACTTAGTTTTTTGCGGTTATTGCCTCTTGTGTAACTGAAGTATCTGTTCTTACTGGCACAGCTTCTAACACATTTTTGCACCTGCTAAACTTGTCAGCTAGCTGGTTTTGTGGTGCAATAGATTAGGGCTGGAGAAGATGTCCAAGATGTTGTTGGACCCTTATCTCCCATCAGTGTTGGTTAACTTGGCCGTAGGTCTGGAATGATGGGAATTGGAGTATCCTGGTATCTGGAGGATCACAGCTTCCCTATGCCTGATGTAGAGGTAAGCACTATTGCAAAATCACACCTTGTTTGGGCCTCTTCCTTTCGTTTAGGGCAGGTGACATTACTGAACTGAAGATCCTGGAGATTCCAGGCCCTGGTGATAATGGGCAATGTGGAGACTTTCAGCACACTGACCTTTGTATTCCTGGCATTGGATGTCCAGGGGGTACCAGCCAGAATGGCCCCGGCAAATTGCTGAAGAAACCTGGTGCTTCTAGTAGTGCCCCACAGAATATTCCCAGGCGAACAGACGTTAAAAACCAGGAGGTTGCCATTTCTCCCCAGCAGCAGCAATGCTCCAAGAGCTATATGGACCGGCACATGGAGTCCTTGAACCAATCCAAAGGCTTTCGCCGGAGGCACAACTCATGTGAGTACATTGGCCACATAATACTCTTCTTTCTCTTTGTCCTGAGCATGCATTGCTACTGCCATTCTTGTACCCATTTCCCTATCTGGGAGCTGAGATGGGGCCTGTAAGCTGGAAGTACTTTTAGAAATCAGGGTATGAAGCTTTGTTGCTTAAACTGTTTTTAATTCTGAATCTTAAATTGTTTATTTATTTTATTTTATTTGTTATGTTTATATACCACCCTTCATCAAAAGTTCTCAGGGCGATTCGCAAGATAAAAATGCAAGATAAAAGCACAAATACTTAAACTGGAAGCAACAAAACAATGACCCCCCCAAGCACATTTAAAATGTGTTGTAATCTGCCTGGGGGTCTTCTGAAGAGCATATACTAAATTTAAAACAGTATAGAAATATATACAGATGCTCAAAAGGTGGGCTCCAGCATTGGCTTACGGGTCATCTACTTTTACCAGCCAATGTTTGGGGAGGGTTACAGAGCTTCCTTTCAGAGTAGCGTACTGACAGCTTCCAAAATTAGTGGTAACTCTTGTGCTCCCATTTCCCCTTCCTGGAATGGCATGAGTTTGATATACGGTAATGGAGCATGCCAGCAAGGGAAGGGAGCCTCTTGCTGGCAAGACATGTTTTGACTTACCTGCCAGATTCCAAAGATGTGTGCAGCTGTCCTGAGGCTGGGCATGTTAGCAAGGAAGCAGGACCACATCATTCCCATGCCCCCCAGTCCCTCTTTATTGTCTAGCCTTCCATCAAGAGAAGACTTGGGATTGCAGCACTCAGATAAGAAAAGGGAGCCTTCCCTTTGCTAGTGCCCACCTGTCTTCCAAAGGTGACTGAGCAGCTGTACCAAGACACTTTTAAAACATAATGTCTGTAATTCTCTTTTGTGTCATGCCCCACCCCCCCAACATAAAAACCCCCACCCTGTTTCAAGTGCAGAGAGAAGGATTTAACAGCTGTGGGATGGAATAAGAGAAGGCAGTTCTGTGATAGGTTTGCCCATTCTGGCTGTAATGAAATGCCATTTGTGAAGCTAGGCCTGTTTTCTTTGCAGATGTCCTAGGACTCTTCCTGACATACTTGATGAGGCTTTTATGATGTCATCAACTTGACCATAAAGGCTCATTAACATTTGCCTTGTGGGCAAATAGTCATGCTCATAGTATTCCTGCTTGCAGGAGTGTTTGGTCTGCAGTGGCTTAAGTGAGAAATGCCAGGTATCAGCTATTCATGTTTCATGCTCCTGTAAACGGCCATGACCGTAATGCCTTCAGAGCAATGGCTTTCATTACTTTAGTAACTGCCTTTTTGTTAATCCTTCACTTTGAAACTGCTCTTCCCTTTAACTTGAATCTTACTTCTAGTCAATGCTTGAATGTTCCTTAACTGCAGCCAGCCACTGCAGATTATAACCGCCAATGTGTGTCTGTATCTACCTCTGCAAATGCGCCAAGCTGTGAAAACCAGATCTCGCTTCTTTAGTTTAAACTTGTTTGTCCCAGTCTTTCTAACTTGAATCATTTGCTTACTCTAGTTTCCTAATAAGTTCTATAAAACTGAGTTTGAAGGGAAGAAAATCTGGATCCCTTTATATGTTCTCTAAAAACCTCTCATCCATAGTTACTGTCAGCCAAATCAGAAAGGAAAGTTTAACTTAACATTAAGTTTAGTTTAGCAAGATTACCTAGTGAGTGGGAGTGCAAATGCTTCACTGACAATTTCCCTATGTTCTGCCATTGCTGCAACTTAACCACTTGTGGTAAAAAAACCTTTTGATCAAAGATAACTCAGGAATGACTGTCATATTGAGCACCAAAGAAATGTGTTTATTCATGTGGGGGCTGTAACATGACTACCTTGAGATGGCGCAAACATTAAGCCTAAACTATAACCTTGTAAATTAGATTGCTCTAAGAACAGGTGAGGGACAGTTAGGACAATGCAGGAAGGGACATAATTCACAGGGAGAATGTGTGCCTTAACCGCAAAGAATAAACAGATTTATTCCTTGGTATCTTTAGATAAAAGGATCTTTGGTAATAGACAGCTATCTTAAGACCCCATAAAGCTGTTGCCAGTTAGAACAGCAGATGCTGCGCTAGGTGGAACAGTGACCTGGCTAATCTATGACAGCTTCTTATACTTATTCACTTCTCTTTGGTCCTGTGGTGAAAATAAGCAGTGTTTCTAGATCATCTCCTTTTCGAATCAGTCAGTGTTGGATGGATGGATCCTGTCTAGTTTCCCGACTATATTGCCCAGTCAGGGTTGCCTAGCTTTCAAGGGAGAAAAACATTTAACAGGTTGGGGAGAGCACAAGCTATGCAAATATCAAAAGACTGGTTCAGCTGTTTTATTTGCCACCTGTACCTGCACTGTGTATCCTCGTTCTAGGCTAGAATCTTGGGCATGAGGTTAAATAGATTAGAAGATGCTGGCTGTGAAAACCCAAGGAAGGTGATGGTGCAGTGTGGCTGAGTGTTATTATTGTGGAGGTGGTGCCCTGCATTGAGTGAGCAGCTGTTGACCTTTAGATGCCCTGTAGCGTGCATACTGAAGGCCGGGGCAAAGTTACCTCTTTATAATGCTTGTGCAAAAGGAATCAATAAATAATAGCATTGGGGTTACACAACAATGAGTTGCGTGCAGGGCTGGTCCTGCCTGCTTCAGACTGGGGTTGGCAGGGCAGCCTTGGAAAGGGTTTTGCAGGAAGGCAGACGGCTCGGCTTGTTGGCTGTAATGACTGAATCTGTCTGGGAGCCCTTGTTTACCTTTTCCAAGGGAGGGACTCCTTGGCTGCTGGCAGGTGGCCAAACTGAATTCTCAGCTGTGCAACATCTGACATTACAACCAACTGTTCTAGAGGTAAGCTAGTCCATAGAGGAAATGCAAATGGCCCACTGAAGGCAAGCCCCTGTGAAGTCTGCTTATCAGCCCATCTACTGTTTTGACTGTGTTTAGCTTGGCTTAGAGGTTTTTTGTTGTCCCAGCATTGTGCTGTGTTGAAGAGGCCCAGCTTTACCCACTCTTAGTGGTAGGCCTGCTGAGCATGTGCAGGCTACACTTGGAGTAGTGTAACATAGCCTTGGTTGGAACACCACATCACACACCTCTTGAAGTCCTGAGTGGTGTAGGAAGGTTGTAAGTGCTTGCTCAGAGCAGCCATTCCTTTTTCTGCCCACTGGATATAATAGTATTGGTAGGGCAGTTAATTGCTAGCTACTCACAGTGGATCCCTTGGTTTTGTGGCATAGCTTCCAGTTGTGAAAAGAGCATGCATCCTGTTTATTAGATTACTCACTCCAATTGCTTTTCCTAATGTAGACCCAAAAGCTTCATGCAACCACCATCCCTGTCCTCCTATGTCAAAAATATAAGCCCTTTCAGAGCTTGACTGGTCCTTCAGGGACGTAACAACATATTTATGGTGGCCAAGTTATGCAAGTGATGTCACTTTTGGTTGCAGCTGTCAGCAAGTTTTCAGAACTGGCTGTCAGGAGGGTGGATTACATGGCTGACCTCCACAATCACTGTGTATTTAACTCTGGTGGAGCTGGAGCTTGGCCTTCATTCAGGATGTCTCATGGGAGCCCATAGAGAGTGTTCTGACTATTGTTTTTCCTGCTTTTGTGGCTTGTTTTGTTCTGTCAGCATTTAGATTCCTGGCAAGCTGTCCACCCCTACCCTTTGGAATTAGCCACTGTGGGTGTTTTTATGTCCTTGTTTTTTGAGGGGGTGACGGAGCTGTGAAGTAGAACACAGTTTATTTGCAGATGAGTCTGGAAATATCTAAACACTCAGTTTGGAGCTGGCAGCAGCAGAGTATACAGGCAGCCCCCCATTTACACAGGTGTTAAGTTCCGAGGCACCGCATGCGTCTGAAAGCATGTATTGAAACCCATTGAAAACGCCTGCAAACATCCCACCCTGCTCTTTTAGTGATGTTTCAGTGTCGTCTTTATGATGTTTCTGGGTCACTTCTGGGTTCAGTGCGATGCATGTATACAGGCCTAGGCAAACTCAGCCCTCCAGATGTTTTGGGACTACAACTCCCATCATCCGTAGCTAACAGGACCAGTGGTCAGAGATGATGGGAGTTGTAGTCCCAAAACATCTGGAGGGCCGAGTTTGCCTATGCCTGCACGTATACATAGTTGCACACATTTTGAATGAACGTAAACAGGGGGGCTGCATGATTGAGCTGACCTCTTTCTATCAGGTGCCTCCATGGGTGACTGTGCTTTGCTTTTCTGAACTCATGCTGTTGGATGAGGTAAGGGTGGAAATTTAGGGGCTGGAGAGACCAGGCAAGGTCTTCCTGGAAAACAAGTGTCAAACCGTTTCCTAGATGTCCATAACTTTTGGTTGGCCTTGGTAGCCAAGCCAAAACTTGAGTTTGCTAAGATCTTTCCCTGTGCCATTCCCCCATGTGATAATCCCCTGCTCTTTTCCCATTTGAAAATTGGTACTAGAAAGAGTGGCAGTGGGCTTCTTGGTTTAGCTGTGTGCCATCCATATGCTCTAAATGTCTCTGGCAGTGACTCCCAGAGAGCCACTGGAAGAGCAAGACAATACAGAGCAACTGGGCAAGATCAACAGTTTTTCATTGATAGTGTTTGAGTCATTGAGGCATAGTGAACTATGTTCTGAAAGAAACAAGAATAGGCTGGTCAGACAGACAAGTCTCATGCAGTGTTAGAAACTCGGATGTATAAGCTAGGCGTCAAATAGCATCCTAAACCTAGGTTACGGTCCCCAGGAAGTTAGACTAGATGACCCTCAAGGCCCTTCCAACGCTACAATTCTATGATTTTGTGATGCCAACTACATTGCCTGACTGTAGTTTGCTCTTACAACAATTCACATGTCCATTGTATGCAAGGAGAAACACACACCGTGGAAATGGAAATGGTGTAAGCTATAGACTAAGGCAGAGGTTTTTTAAATGTTGTCTGAGTTCCACTTGGGTGTCCTTTGGAAAGGTTGCAGAACAGTCAAATATCTTTGCTCTCAGCCCTGCACTTACTTTCCTTGATGTGATGATAGAGGACTGAATTGTCAAAAGGTTAACAAGGCTCTAGCCCAGGCCTCATAATGCAGTGCTGGTTTTGATCATGATAGGAAAAAAAGGGGAAGGGGCAGCTCTTCCTCAAGGAAGAAGGGTAGGGGGGTGCAGGGTGGCACCCACATGAAAAGTGGGTGGGGCCACCCTCACACTACAGTTAAGTGGACCTGGGGAAGCCGAGCCAAACCTGTGGCAGAGGCGTCTGTCCTCCAGTGCACCTCGAAAGAATGTGCCACTGCTGCCCTGGTCTACTGCCAGAGCCCAGCCTGGCCCTGCAATGGAGAAGTGATTCTCAGGGTGGCCTGGGTGGCCCAGCGTGGCTGTTTTGAGGCACCGAGAAACTGCCTCCTGAGAGATGGGTACGCAGGGCTGAGCAAGCAATGTAGGCCCAAGGAGAAACACGCTTTGCCCTCTTTCCTCCTAGGCATGTTTTCTTGGAAGTAATCCCCTCCATGTCCAGAGGAGCTTTCTTACCCTCAAGAAAGTGTGCCTAGGATTGCAGCTTGTGCAGTAGCACAGAAGCAAAGTTTGCTACCATGCGAGCCAGTTAATTCTTGTGGGAGTACAGAAGAACAATACGTGCATCTTTTGCTGCGCATGAATCAGCTGGCTCGTTGGAGATGTCAGTTGCCAACCTGGTGCTCAGAAATCTCCACCTGGTTACAATTGGACCCACACCAGTAGAAAAATGCACCTGGCGTTTGGGAAATTCAAACACTGGCCTTATGGGCAGTTTGAAACACAATGTGGTGGGTGGCTTTGCATCACTTGGCAAAATAGTCTAGAATCCATCTTGTGCAGTCAACAGTTTGTGTTCTTTGTTTTCATAAACATCTGCTTTCCTTGTTGACTAATCCTTGAATTGCCGTGTCCTTTACTTCAGGGTCCTCCAGTAGCCGCCATCCAAACCAGGTGACTCCAAAGAAGAGTGGTGTGAAGAACGGGCAGATGAAGAACAAAGACGATGAGTGTTTTGGGGACGACATTGAAGAAATCCCAGATACAGATTTTGATTTTGAAGGGAACCTGGCCCTCTTTGACAAGGCAGCTGTGTTTGAGGAGATTGAGACTTACGAGAGGAAGAGTGGGACTCGCTCAAGAGGCACGCCAAACGAGAGATCTGCACGCTATCGCCATGATGAGAATATCTTGGAATCTGAGCCTATCGTGTATCGCAGAATCACTGTGCCCCAGGCAAGCAAAGAATTCTGCACTGGTATGCTGGCTTTTTAAAATTGAACACAGCGGCTTCTTTGAGGGATGATTTGAAAGGGAATGTCTGTTTAATACAAATGTGGCTGTTCTGGTTTTATCTGTGCTGGGCCACTTGCTCTGTGCTGCACGGCCCTTTTTCTTTCATGGATTGGATCAAAAACACTCCGTCTCCCACATAGGTAGGTAAGCATGCAAAGATGTGACTGTTTATGAGTGTTTGGCTTTAATATAGAACTTTCAGGGCTTCACATATATTCACGTAATCTTTACAGCAGCTCTACAGAGCAGGCCAGTAACACTCCACATTGCAGGGGCTGAAGGGGCGTTGGATGATGAAGAGGGATAGTGGGTTTGGATCAGGCCATGCCGTGACTTTCATGGCTGAGGTGAGACTTGAAGGACTGGCCTCTTGGTTCACAGGTCATGCCTTTAGCCACTGTGCTGCCCTAGCTTTTCCTTTTCTGGGCGTCTGTCCTTAAAATACTTGCATTCATTGCAACTTTACTGCCATAGTGGCTGCTGATATTTGGATTGGATTCAGCTGTTTTTGCCACCTTCTCTGAGCGAGGTTTGAATCCAGGCCTCCCTGGTCCTAGTCTGACAACTTTAGCTCACACTTTCCATATGTTGTTGGCCTCCAACTCCCATCATCCCCAGCCAGCATGGCCAGTGGTCAGAAGGGATGGAAAATGTACTCCAGCAACTTCTGGAGGGCACCAGGTATGTAGTGGGAGGGCCGGGTGCTCCAATTGCTACGCCATACTGGCTGCCAGTGCTGGACCCAGATGCATCCCTGAACCTTGGTGGCCCCCCCCAAACAGTTAGACAGTGGTGACACTGACCTCCTTTGCAAGCCACTGGAAGGATTCTTGCAGATAACAACAACAACAATAATTTTATTATTATACCCCGGCCCTCTGGCTGAGTTTCCCCAGCCACTCAGGGCAGCTCCCAACAGAATATTAAAAGCACAATAAAACATAAAACATTAAAAACTTCCCTGAACACGGTTGCCTTCAGATGTCTTCTAAAAGTCAGATAATTGTTTATTTCCTTGACATCTGATGGGAGGACATTCCACAGGGCGGGTGCCACTACTGACCAGGCCCTCTGCTTGGTTCCCTTTAACCTCACTTCTTGCAGTGAGGGAACTGCCAGAAGACCCTTGGAGCTGAACCTCAGTGTCCAGGTTGAACAGTGCAAGAAAGTGTTTCTTATAAAGGAAGAATGATGCTTCTGCTTTGTTACTGTTGAATGTAACTATTGGGTGGCATTGATGGGGACAAGGCAAACCCCAAACAGCACAGCACTTCACAAGAGGAAAAGGAAATGAGCAGCCATGAGGGTGGGAGGCAGGGAAGGAGCAGAACAAGGAAGGAGTGGGCAATGTCCCTTCCAGTGTTCTACACCAGGCTGTGTGAGCTTGATCTGCTTTTATTACCTTAATTATGGAATAATACAATCCACCTTCTAACACAAGTGTAATTTGAGTCTGGCTTTGATCCAGCCCTCATTTGCGGCACTATTGTTGTTTTCCAGAGTTACACGCTACCTCTTAGATTGCCTTCCACCCTGAGTTTATTTAGCACGGTCTGGTCTGGTTTTGATAAGCCGGTCTGACAAGTTGTCCTTTGCGTGAGTGAGGAGAAAGGAAGTCCTCTTGGTACTTGCACGCTCATGCCAAAGATCAATTAGGGCAAAGTGTAACAGAGCTCTTGCTTTGCTGGGATTGCATGCAACAATGCTGTGTAATCTCACACCTTATCTCCCTCCACTTCAAACAACATCCCCTTGAATGGGGGAGAGCGGAGCATGGAGAGTTCCCAAAGGCAAACAGACACTAGCAGAGTGGGCACGTGGTGACACCCATGCGGGCCCTCTTCTCTTGCAGGTTGGGGTGCCCACCCAGCGAAAACAAAATGCATCCTTTAAGTGTGTGCAATCCTGCAAAGAAGTTCTACACACAGAACAGTCCCCTTATGCAGCGCCTATTTATTTCAGCAGGTCTTGCTCAGGAGAACATCTCAATGTGATGGTACTTCTGTCATCCCTGTTCGGATGTTTCCTTGAAATAAGTTGATCCAATAGTGCATAGAACTGGTCTGTAGATTTCTTAGAACTATTTGAAGCTCTCTCTTGAAAACCTTCTCTCTTACCTGTTTTCATGCCTTCATTCAGCCTTTCTGGAACTTGCTACTACAATATGTGATGGCTACTAGCTTACAGAAAGCTTTGAAAGGGAATTGGGCAAAATTTAGGATAGATCTGAGCAGCTACTGGCTGTGATGGGGCCATGAAACTTCCATGTTTGGAGGCAGCACTGAATGCCAGTTGCTGGGCAGGGCTGTTGCATTCTTGCCTTGCTTGTGGGGCTTCCTGGAGACATCTGGCTGATCACTGGAGGAAACAACACTGGTCTAGATGTTCTGTTCAGATCAAGCAGGGCAAGGCTACTCATTGCTTTATTTCTAAAAATACTTATATGCCATCACCGTTTCTAAAATGTTCAGAACGCAGCTTCTTTATCAGCTTTGTTGCAAAGTAACTGAGCCGGGGGTGGGTTGATTACTGTTACTAAGAAGGAAGGAATATTCCACATGGTATAAGACACAGAAGTTGAAAGGATCTGACAGGAGTTAGCCAAGGCCTGGTTAAAAAACTGTGTTGCAAAACTTGAAAATCACCTCTGTGCATCACAGATCAGGTAGTGTGAGTTCAAACCTGGGAATATGTTGCCCGCCCCCAAGACATAGCTGTCCCTTAAGCTATTGCTATGAGAGTCTTTGCTTACAAGCAAAACACTACTGCTGAACCTTGTTTGAAAAGGAAGGAGGCTGGTGGATGCTGTGAGACTAGATTGACTTTGAATGTTCTGGGTTTTTTCTCCAGACTATGGACCACCCTGAAGCTGGTTAAAATAACACACTAGCATTAACATGGGTGCTGCATGCAATAAAACTGATTAAGGCAACACAATTATCTTAATTGGTTCTTAACATGCAAGGTCAAGTTGTGTAAATCAGTTTGCCTCTCCCATCTCGGTCACAGGGGCTGTTAAAAAAACAAACCAAAACCTTGACATTTCAACTTCAGTTGGCCCTCTGTGGAGTGGGACTCCGCAGAGCTCTTTGTTTATGTAGAGCAGGTGTAGCCACTGTGGGTGGACTGCCAATCCCATCAGCCCCAGCCAACTTGAACAATGGTAAAGGATGATGGGATTTGCAGTCCAAGAACACCTGGAGGGAACCCTGTTTTTGAGTGACTAGCCGCTTTTCTCGCAGGACTGATACAGCCTCATTTAAGGATTCTGTGTTGCTATGATGACCTAACCATCCTTGACTGGAAGAATGTTCCACTGATTTCAGTAGAATGCATACCCAAAGAAGGGTAGATAAAGAGGATGTGTGCCGTGTGGCCACTGCCTGTCTGAGCAGACAGCTCTGAGCTAGATGCAGCAGTACTCTTTCCCTATAATAACTGCATACACTGGGTCATTCACGTGGCTGTGAGAAAACACACTCCTGTCTACATAGATTTGGGACTCCTGATTGTACTTCCAGGTGAGTGTTTCTAAAAACATGTGCATGCGTGTGTCATTGCTGAACATCTGTTGCGCTGAGCACAGCTATACTGAATCTTTATGGTGAGAAGAGCTAGAGGAAAGCACAACAAAACACATATTTATGGAGAGCCATGTCTCGGTGGTAAGAACTTAAGAGTCTACTGGATCAGGCCAATGGCCCGTCTAGTCCAGCACCCTCTTCTTGCAGTGGCTGAACAGTTGCCTGTGGGAAACCTGCAAGCAGGATTTGAGTGCAGGGGCTCCCCTCCCCTCGTGGTTTCCAGCAACTAGTATTCAGAAGCATTGCTGCAGCAAACTGCAGGCTGAGCATAGCTGTCATGGCTAGTAGCCATCAATAGCCTTATCCCCCGTGGTCTTGTCTAATTTTTTTAAGTCATATGAGTTTGGTGGCCATCACTGCCTCCTGTGGGAGCAAGTTCCATCGCTTTGACACTGCAGTGCACGAAGGATGACTTTCTTGTATCCCTTCTGAACCTTCCAACACTCAGCTTCATTGGATGCCCACAATTTCTAGCGTTAGTGGTAGAGGGCTTGCTTTATGTGCTGAAGGTCCCAGGCATCTCCAGTGTAGTAAAATGTATAGATTATATTTGCTTTCTTGTATTGCACTCTATTACATCCTGCCTTTTTTCCATCATTGAACCCAAGGCAGTGTGCCTGTGGCGCCCGATCAGATCCCCTGTTCAGGCACTTGATCAGACCTAGACATGCTTTCTTCCAGTGAGGTGGTGGCCTCTGGTGCCTTCAGACCCAGAGCCCTTGGAACACGGATAGCCAAGCTGGGAAAGGCCGCCTGAGACATTGGAGTGCCCAGTGCCTTTCTAGAGTAGATAGTGGGCTTAGATAGGTTTGGATATATGGCAGGGAAGGATCACCACTCAGTGGCAGAGCAAAGGTTTATTCCTTGCAGCTCATGCATCCTGCCCTGGGGATGGTTCACTGTCTGAGACCAGGCAGTACTGATCAAGGTGGGTCAACAGCTGGGCTTTATATAAAGCAGCTTCTTCGTACTTCAGAAGCTTCTGTTTACATCTGCATGAAGTTACAAAGGACTGATGAGCACAGATTACCGTAAAGCATATCATGCTTCATTTCATTTCTATAGAATTTTGGATCTTGAAGGTTTCATCAGCATTTTTTTAAAAGACAATTCTAGGCACACTTCAAGGGGTGTGTGTGATCTCACCAGAAACTTTGCATTTTGAATGTTACTAGATGTTACCCTTCTGTCTTCCTCAGTTTGCTGCACTAGCCTTTGGTATCCTATAATCCCAAGACGTGACATGCACACTTACGATGCAAACCTCTCTCCTGTAGACTTGTTTCCATGCTGGTGTATAGAAATGGGATCGCTGACAGGTTAACTGAAATTTATGTGAGTTATACAGCTGTTGGTTGTGTCTATTTGTCCTGAAGCCTCTGGGCAGTTGGGTGACCATGTTTAGAATGGTCCAGTTCTTAATGCAAAAACTGAGCATGTGAGTGCTGTCTCAGGCTCAGGCTCTGGACCTGAAGAGCAATGCTGTTTTTGCCAAGCATCTCCTAACAAATGGCTCCCTCCCTTCTTTATTTCAGACTCTGGGCTGGTCGTTCCAAGTATCTCCTATGAGCTTCACAAAAAACTTCTTTCGGTGGCAGAGAAATATGGGCTCACCCTTGAACGGAGACTGGAAATGACGGGGGTATGTGCCAGTCAGATGGCCCTGAGTCTGCTCGGAGGGCCCAACAGGTAAAACACCTTTCCTAGAAAGTAGCAAGCCTCACTGGATTTTACATGCTTCACAGAATGCTAAATGACATGACCTGTCGTGCTGCAAGCCAGTCTAGCCATATGGCTATTATTGTGGATTGGAAGCCTGGGTCTTGGCTTTCAGCTGTTCTTGGTTCCCTGCCAATCAGACACAGGAACTGTGTTCAGGGTGTAATTCTTTGTAGTGCCTGGGATGGTGTTCTTTGTGAGGCACCTGGAGCTGATTTGTTAACTCATCCAGTGTCATCTGCCTTGTTAGCTCCTGCTCATGGCAGGCCTTGGCTTTGTGGATGAATTTCTACAAGGGCTTGAACTTACAGAGAGTGTCCTTGGGGTCCTTACACCTCTGTCATTCTGTGCTGGGCGTTTGGCTCTGAAAGAAACTAGCCAAGTTAGGGCTTTGTCCCTAAGAACTGATTCTTGGTCTACTTCCTCTGGAGAGCAGTTCCAGTCCCTCCATGTGAGATTACCTCAAAGCGACCTGACCCAGAAACTTGTTTGGCAGTGATGCAGCCTGGCTGATTGCAAAGCAGAAGAGAAAACTGGAAGTTACACAGGGATTGTGAGATTTAAACATTAGATTTTTATCTCCCTTGATCATCATGAAAACATTGTTATTCCAGTATTTTAAAAACCACTAAGCAGTTTCATTATTTTAAAACCTAGCTTCCTAATCAGCAATGCTACATTTTGCTAACACATGCCCTTGTGACACTGCAAACCTTTGCATGCTTAGTTGGAAGAAAGCTGCATTTGAATTCAGTGGTGTTTCTTTCTGAATAAAGAGAGAATTGTTTGGGAAATTATGGAGTCACTGAGGAGTTATTGTGACTATTGTATGTCTTAACTTCTGAGCCTTGGTTGCATGCATCTTAAATATATTGAAAGTATCTCTTCTCCCATTAAGAAGGCAAGTTTTTGTTTGAGGAAACTGCTTGTGATGTTTAAGACCCATTGTACATCTAACTTTCAGGTTGAACCCAAAAAACATTCACCAGCGACCCACTGTTGCCTTGCTGTGTGGCCCTCACGTGAAGGGGGCCCAGGGAATCAGTTGTGGCCGGCATCTTTCCAATCATGATGTGCATGTTATTCTCTTCCTCCCCAACTTTGTCAAGATGTTGGAATCGATCACCAACGAGCTGACACTTTTTAGCAAGACCCAAGGCCAACAGGTGTCCAGTGTCAAAGGTGAGCCCGGGTACAGCCATGGATAGTTTTTCTAAATATATAGAAATAACAATTATTTGCTATATTGCCAAAGCCTCAAGTCAGCTGAATAAAGAAAGATAAAAGTGTGCACTGGCCCACTCCATGTGTCCTGCCAAGCTAAATCATGGCTGCTTAGCACAAGCACACAGCTTCCCAGAAAGGAAACAGCAGTTGCTTTTCTGTTAGCAGAAGAATCTAGTACTGCCATCTCCCCTCCCCGGGGACTGAAGTGGTGCACTTTTGCCGCTGCATCCTGGCTTTGTATAGGTTCTGGGGGTCAAGTGATGGAGTGGGACAGGTTGTAGATGCTAATGTGATCTTTGTGGGGCTGTGGAGGCAACCTCTAATACAACAGCGCCATCTACTGGCCAGGAGCTAAGCTATTTTTATACCCACTGGACTTGTAGGGAACGCTTTAGTTGGAAAGAGACGAGTTGGGTCAGTTGCACGAGCTGCTAACCAAATCCTGGGGCTTTGAAATACATGCCTATTTTAGACTTTATTCAAAAGGAGCTTTGAAAAAGTTGTAGAGGACAGATCTATGGGTGGGTGTTAGTCCTGCTGTCTGTAAGGGACATTCCTGTTCATAGGCAGCCTGACTTTGGGGCCCAGTTGCTATAAGCAGGAGAGGAGCATTGCCTGCATGTCGTCTTCTGTGAGCCTCCTAGAAGCATCCTGCAGGGCTCTGCTGACGGCTGGTCAGCCTGCTAGAAGAGTCTTGGGGAGGCTTTCCTAAAGTCCCTTATAAGGTTCCTACTTGACAAAGTGCTCTCTTGTTCCTCCCGCTCCCCAGATCTTCCAGACTCACCAGTTGACTTGGTGATAAACTGCTTGGATTGCCATGAAAATGCCTTCCTGAGGGACCAGCCTTGGTACAAGGCTGCTGTGGACTGGGCCAACCAAAATAGAGCCCCCGTCCTCAGCCTGGACCCCCCGGTGAATGACATGGAGCAAGGGATCGACGCCAAATGGTCTCTGTCCCTGGGGCTGCCACTGCCCCTAGGTGAGAGGGCTGGGCGCGTGTACCTGTGTGACATCGGCATTCCACAGAAAGTCTTCCAGGAGGTGGGGATAAACTACCACTCGCCTTTCGGCTGCAAGTTTGTCATCCCTTTGCACTCTACCTAAAGTGGGGGTGGGGGTGGGCTTTTGCCCCGAAGAGGAAAGTGGGGCAGAACCGCCTCGAACCGCACGACTGATCCTGACCATATTAAAACTCTTTGAAGCCTTAAGGATGTTGGAAGTTCTCAGCTGTGTTTCTTTCAAGAGAAATATCAGTATTGAGGAGAACCAAGAGGGCTCGTGCTCCTCTGAGCCTTTGATGCTCTCCTGATGCCATGAAGGAACGCAGAGGCAGCTGGTGTCTTCAACCAGCTCGGCAAGTTGGTGGTGGGAGGGCAGGGTGCGTGCTTGCTTACACGTGCAGGTGCCCCTGCCCGTTCAGATATGCAGCTGACAGTATGGTTTCATTTTTCCTTTCCCCCCCACCCCACAGGACTGGCAGGGGACATGTGTCACCCTTGCTGATCATGTGGGAATGAGGGCTGTCCTGCTGCCACCAGGGCACCCCTCTCTTGTGCAGCTACAGCCCCGTCTCTCAAGCTATATGGTACCTTGGCTTGCTCAGTCTAGGCAGGTGGTGGGAGACACCTGCTTCTCCTGCTGGCAGCTTGAGAGTTTGTAGAGCAGCAATTGTGTCTCTGAGCCACTGCCAGCACACACTTGTTTCCTTTTTGCTTATTTGAGTGAATGATAATGTGGTTGCAATACTTGTGGCTTAAAAGAAGACTGAGGAAGCAGACTCATTGGTGCTGTTACTTGTGCTTCTCCACAAGTCGTGTCCTGCCATCTTACTGTAGAATTCACGTTGCTGGCGTCTGCTCCTTTTTAAAAAAAATACCTACTTCCCAGGGCCCGTGTGTGTGTGTGTGTGTGTGTGTGTGTGTGTGTGTGTGTGTGTGAGAGAGAGAGAGAGAGAGAATATTGAGACTGTCTAGCTGCCACTGGATTTGAAACCCATAGAAAAATTCATGTTCTTGATGGTGGCACTGTCCTGTTCCCTCTCAATATGTCCAGAACAAGCACATGGCTACACTTTTAAGTGAAGCAATGAAATGTGAGGGGGCTTTGTCTAGTGGTGCAGAACAGTTGCAAAGTGGCATTGGAACAGAAGCGGCTTAAGATTTAAAGGCCTGTGGAGTGAGGCAAATGGCCAAGCAAAGCCGCCTCTTCCTGCATGTTGCTTTTGCACCGATGTCAGTTCCTCTTGTGCTTCAGGCATGAGCTTGTATAATGACCCACTGGTGAATTGTGCATCTCAGCTACTGCCTCCCTCTCCCGATGTGCCGTTCTTCAGTGGGAAGGGCACAACGTTGTGTTGCTCTCTGGGGACCAACTCATTGCTGTCACTGGCTTGTTCTTATTCTGAATGCTGCCAGCAGAACATTTTGGTTTGTAGCCAGGCTTTTTCTGGAGTTCAGGGGTGCAATACACTGTTACGTAGCTGAATACCTGTTAGCTCTGAGAAATCAGCCATGCTTGACCTTCTTGTCTCTAAAGGTGCCATACAGAACTCTCTCACAAATCACAACGATTAAAATGTGCAGTAAAGCAGTTGTTCTTCTGTGTTTTCATTTCTAGAGTGCAGAAACTGGTTTTCTTGGTTACAAATGACCATAGTTCATTCACACTTTCCTGCAGCCATCTTGGGTCCAAAAGAGACAATCACAAGAAGACTTAATCACTTTGACTTAAAGGCATAATTATTATCTCATATTATCTCAGTGTATTTGAGAAAAAATAGAATTCACTTCAATATTTAAATGATTTCGCTAATTTTATTTCCTAAAAACTCCCAACTACAGTTATACTGGAAAATGCAGATTCACTCTTCCAAGAACCTTCCATTCATGCCAAAACATTTTAAAAGAGAACCCTGTACCTCTAGGAGAAAAACAGATGTTTATTACAACCACTGAGAACCTACACTGACCAAAGCTTTACTATTAGAATTGATCAAGCCACTTATCTGCCCTATATCCATCTCTGATTTACCAAAATGGCAGGACAGCCTGCTAGATGGCCTGAGATGCCTTTTGGCCTTCCAAACAACTGCCCAATTTAAGCTCCTCCAAAACTTTGAAGTGATCTGAACAAGCACATACCTGTGACAAAATGCAGGCAATAGCCAAGATTGCATTACCCACACAATATGAAGGAAGCAATTGGGGGCGGGGGGAACAAACCTCCATCCTCTTTCCCTCCTCCATGCAGGTTTCTTGTAAAGGAAAGATGGCTGATAGCACAGCAAGGAAGAAACTACTTTGTAAACACCCAGCAGAGATTGGTGGCAAGCTATAAAACCACTATTTTATTGTTAACAGAAAAATTCAGTAGGGCAGGGAGCAAAAATAGCTGGACACAGTCATACAAGTAAATTATCAAACAATATGAAACACTTTATTTGAACTTTACAACATATAAATATATGAGACAAATCTGTGCTTTTGGGTTGCTGTCTCCCCCCCACCCAGGCCCAGGGTCCACCTGACATTGCACCAACCCCTTGGAACACTGCTACAGAAGGGTCTCTGGAGTCTCCACAATAAATGTCAGGCCAGTCTTGGAGTATGTACACGTCCTGCAGGAATCTCCATGATCCCCATCTGTCATCTGCTCAGGTCCCGGTTTGAATCTCGGCAACTAAGCCGCCGTTCCTCTGCAGATAAGCCAGCGAAGAACGGGTGGAGCAGAGCTTCGCCAAACGTGATCCGCTGGGCAGGATCAAATGCTAACATTTGCCTCATCAGACTGAACAGCTGCATGTGCTCAGCAGAATCGTGCAGCATGTATGTCTAGAAAAAGGAATAAGCAGGGGAGGAATTAGACCTGATATGGAGAGAACCAGAGCATAGGGTCATGAAGAGTCGGACACAACTAAACAACAACAAACGGAGACAACTGGTTTAGTATTGCCCTGGAGTATTAAAGGAAATCAAGTTATGTGATTACAATAGTGCCAAGCTCTATTATTTTGTGTAAGGTCTAAATAATAGGGAGTTTAATAAGTCGCTCTCCCAGGACTTTTACTGTAAAACTAGTAGTAGCAGAGTAGCAGGCAACACAGAAGTGTCCCAAGTAGTCCTAAGACTACCCAGTGTAGTCCTGTACCAGCAGGGCTGCACCTGCAGCATGGCTGTCTGAAGCACACAGTGCCAGAGGAGCTCAACTTTCATTGTTAATGCAGTTCCAAGGGCTTCTGGCTATGGAGACATACCTTGGCTCTCCATCTTGGCTAAGAGAAACAGGTGTGCAAAGAAGCACCTGCCAATTGATCAATACACACAATTTAGGAAAGTCAAAGCATTTGGGGTTTCTCCAAAAAGGGACAAACAGTATATCATCAGTCACCACTAGTAGCTCCTTTTAGGGATGGGTTGACTAATTTCTCCATGCAAGCACACATTCACAAAATCTGCCCAGCATTATCAAGCCAACAGGGTGCTGTGGTAGACTTGTGAAGAGCTATCCTGCAACCCCCCAGAAGACAAAACTCTTCTTTAGGGTGGGACAACTGCTTACAGACAGTACGGGCTGGCTTGCATGGTTTTTGCTTCACTTATCAATACAAGCAGAATTACACAGGTTATAACTGCATCAAAAAGTGGTAAGGCTTAAGAATTTTGGGGGAAAGTAAACAAAGCTCTTTCCACAAAATATGAGACCAGGAGCTCAGTTGACAAGAGTCCCCTTGCAGCCACAAAAGTGAAGTGTCGTCCTCATGAAAAGCTCCTACCTGGTATGTGGAAAGGTGTGGTGCAGAAAAAATGGGATGGGGAGAGTGGAACATAATTATTCCACTCTGCATTCCCACAAGCAGAAAAGATGGAAGTAGATAAAAGAAAGGTCCAGTATATTCAGAAGATGGTGTTTCTAATGGGCTTGGCTTCCTGTTTCAAAGGGCTTGCTGAGAAGCAAGCAATGCGGATGAACACAGATGAGAGTAATTTAGCTTTCAGGTGCTCAGTTACAAACAAGTATTTGCATAAAGAACTGCTTAATGCATTCTGACCAGAGCAGATCAAGTGGTTCTTACCTGCAATGGTTTGCAGTTTTCCTGGACATACCTCCCATCAGAGGTGTTCTCATCCCATACCAGACTTCCCTTGTGAAAATACTTTTGTTTCCTGGGTGAGGAGAGAGAGCTCAAATTGAACACATGTACTGGGCTGAGTTAGGCAAAAGAAATGGCATCTCCCCCCCCCCCAGCAGTTGAATAAATCCATAGACTGCCTCTAAAAATGTACAGAGCACTTGAGTCGCACATCTAAACATGTCATCTACAGGCCTTGCTGCCTCGTGTAATTTTTTTGAGAGCATAAAACATAGGAGAGTCCATATTAAATCGTCAACAAATCTCACTGACCTGGTTTATTTGCCCAAAGTGCCTCTCTCTAATTTGGGGACCACCTATTTACCAGTCAAAACCAAGCATTCCTACCGTGTTTTGCGGATCATATGCTGTGGGATTGGGCCAAGGATCTTCTCCATCATCACAAGATGCTCTCTATTCTCATGAGTCTGTAGAGAGAGAAATATATGCTGAACTTAGCAGGGCAGGTATGGGGCTTCAAGCAGGAATCTTCAATCCCTACCTGGAGGTGCTGGGGATGGAACCTGGGACTTTTCACATGCAAATCATGAGCTACAGCCCTTCCGTAGGCATCTGGCTGGCTGGTGTGGGAGACAGGATACTGGACTAGGCATGCCTTCAGTCTGGTTCAGCAGGGCTCATCTTATATACCTCTTGGGAAATGGTCACTCCATAAGGAGTGAAATGTATGACAGCATTTCCAGGAAACTGGGAGAGGTGACCAGGCCCACTGGTCTCTCCAGCAACCCCAGCCTTGGGGTTTTAAAGTAAGTAGCATGCTCATGCCTAAAATGCCTATTTGTGATAGTGATTTCTCCAGCACTTTACAAGGAAAAGAACAAGCAAAGACCCCTTAAACAGAAGGGGAAAACATTCCGGTTAATGTCTTCAAGAGCACAACTAGATCTCTAGGTTGCAGAGCAGGAGCTGAACTGCAGAAAAACCTGGCAGGCAGAGCGAGGAACTGTAGCCATTCAAGTAAAACCTCTTGGCTGTTATAAAAAACACCATAGGGCCTGCATCCTGGTGGCGTCCTCCCTTTCAGCAAATACTGGACTATGTGGGGCCATCTCTATCCCTTGGTGTAGCCAGGCCAGCTTTTGGGGAAGAGTCAATAATTTTATTCTGCTCTCCGCAAAGCTCTTTCCACCAAGCAAAAACCAATAAACTATATTGTACCAAGAAGTACGCAGTAGGTTATTCAGAAGAAAGCAAACCACTATGCTGAATTGGTCCAAAAAGGAGTACAGCAATTCCTGTACCTGAAAGAGTGTGAATCCACGGTAGTACTCGAAGAGGATGCAGCCGATGCTCCAGACGTCACACGGCTGTGACCAACCCAGCTCTGCAAAGGAGAATACAGAATGAAGACTGCCGTTCTACTCTGTACCCAAATGCCACCATTTTGTTCTTCAGTTGCTAAGTAGGGCTTTCCTGCTCAGCAGCCAAGGAAAACCTTTCAGTGGTTTGCCCTTTAAAAGGGGGCTGAGGGAATCTACCAAAGGAAAAAACCACCAGGAAAAAACTCACTGCAATTGGGATATCTGCTGAGCTCAGTGAAAGTAGATGGTAGCACATTCCTCCTTATGCAATCTCCCCCTTCCTGCCCATTAGCGGAAAAAGGTTGGAGGAGCAATGATGCCATCCTTCAGCTCCATAAAAGAAAGAAGCTGCTGCTCTGTCTTACACAAGGTGAGTCACAACAGAGTTTGGAAAGAACTGCAAACTGACAGTGGGTTGGAATTCACATGCTGATGTGCATGTGCAGCAGAAGAGGGCAATGCGGGTCAGCCTGCATGTTCAGGATGTGGCAGGCGGTCTCTGCGCAAGGCTTCAGGGCACAGCCTTTCTCCTGCATTGTATGCAGACTGTGTAG
This sequence comes from Podarcis bocagei, assembly GCF_964188305.1. NCBI lineage: Eukaryota > Metazoa > Chordata > Lepidosauria > Squamata > Lacertidae > Podarcis > Podarcis bocagei. The sequence goes on from NC_138134.1 coordinate 6,853,657, forward strand.
ATATGCTCTGGCTACTATGCCCTCTGCACATCTTGGGGACTGTGCCCCCTACTGTTCAGTAACAGCAAGTGTGACTAAAGGGTGAATGCAATTGTAGGGGGGGGAAGAAACACCCCCCAGAAAATATATTCTTTGGCCACTTTGTGAGAATGCCAGTGGGTTTAAAAAGGACTGAGGAGGACTAAGTTCCCTCCACCCATCAAATGTCATCATGGTTAAATCAAAATGATCTTTAAGTTACCATTTTTGTTGTTAAGTGCCCTCCCATTTCTGTAGTTGATAAAGGACTGATTGTGTGCAAAATCACTTAGGGGTGAAAGTGATGCAAGCCCTTACCAAGAGGCCACGGGTTGATTTGTAGTGATACTGAAGTGGGATTAGCAACATCTAAACTAGCACTTGCCTCTTAACCCCTTCAAGTTTACTCCCCACTCATCAAGATTATTTAAATGTGATGAAGTTATCACTTGCCCTCTTGAATGGGTCGCATGGAGAGACCCTCATTTGGGGGAATAAGTAGAGACTGAGTTCCTTAATCAGAGGCAGCAGACTAGAGTCTCCAGTTCATCTGCAGGCCACGAAGAGTGCGCAAACTGCTGTAGTGAAGGTACAGATACCCCACTTACAGGGCTAGCTCACCCAAGCAAGCTAAAATGAAACTATTTGCTTTGAAATATGTTGCCCCCTGTTGAACCTTGATGCCCAGTTGCTTCCCTCCTTTTCATTTCAGGCATACTCCTCCCCACAAGCCCCTCTGACATGTAGGTTCCTCTTCTTGCTTATGCAAAGCAACCCATTTTGCAAACTGAGCACTCACCCACCATTTTTTGAACTGCTACACTCGACTCCCAAGTGCCATAGTAGTTAATGCCAACTCACCCAAGATCACTTCTGGTGGGCGATAATGCCGAGTGGCCACAATAGTGGTGTGATGCTCATGATCAAACGTGGCACTCCCAAAGTCCGCTACACGGATGCACGTGTTTCTGATAGACTTTTCCTCGCAGCTCTGTAACGCAGAAGACACACCCATGGTTACTGAGCTGCTTTTGAAAAGGTGGAGAGTTCCAGACAGAAGGCCCTACAGCCTTCAGTGGGCCTTTCCTTTCAAAAACGAAGGAACTGTAAGTCTACAGACTTGGTGGTGTACGTTCAAAAAAGCCAACGCCCCGCGTGCCAAGGAGCCCAGATTTCAGAAGTTGGAGGGTGTAACCCGTCCCATTCTCCAATTTCTGGGTGATCCGAGGTGCTGAATGTGATCCTTGCCATCAGTCCCTCAGCTGCACCCACTTCCCAATACTCCTCCCCTATCTTTCATTCAAAAAGGGCAGGCTATTCTGCAACTTCTATGCTCTTAGGTGTAACCCACCTTTTTCTCGTTGTACAAGGTATCAAATTCTGAGTTTACAAACAGTATGTTTTCAGGTTTGAGGTCAGTGTGAGTTAGCTGGTTGTCATGAAGAACTACAGAAAAATGGGAGAGAGAAAAAGAGGTTTTAAGAGGCCTTACGTTCCTGCTATACACTTTGGTTCTCAAGCAAAGCCTATCTCAACAGATGTTAAAATAGGACTAAATAGAAGTATAGAATCAAGATTCTGCAGACCCGAATGTTCCAGTGATTTATATGGGTATATAAATGATTTAAATAAATGCTCATAAAAGGTTGTGGGAAGGCAATATAAACTTTGCCTTCAAGTTTATATTGCCTTCCCAACTTCAAGATACTGAAACAGCATTAAGGTGGAAGCGAAGAAACTTTCCAACAGGCTTCCCCCCCCCCCTTTTCCCAAGCAAGCAGAGCACATGCCATACTTACACTTCAAGGCATGGCACAGCTGGTAGGCCATGTGTCGGATATGGGAGAGAGGGTATGGCTGGAAGTTATTCTCCTTCAAGAATTCAAATGTGTTCTTGCCCAGGAGTTCAAAAGCAATGCACATGTGACCATGGAAGTTGAACCAATCTGACATCAGGACACACAGGCTGGGCCAGTGGAGAGAAAAAACACACAGTAGCTGTAATTGTGGCTCTTGAGGTCACACTGCCCATTCCCTTCCCTCGCTGAGGCTAGACTTGGGGGCCACATAGATGATTGCCTGTCTCATCCTGTTCTAGAATCATCTGGAGTTGCCTTTAAAATTCCATCCTCAGGCCACCCCTCACCCAGCAGAGCCCAACACACAACAGCACAGCCAGCGGCCCCATCAGTGTGAGTGGCAGGCCTGGGGGAAATGGGGCTGCAGGGAACACAGGTATCAGGGGATTCTTCCTTCTCTTAAAGGAGGATAAAGATGTACATAACAGATGTATAACAGAGAATGTTAATGTTTGCACCTGCTTGAAAATCCATGAGTCTGAGAGTGGAAGCCCTGTTGAAAGCATCTGGGTAAGGATAGAGAGAGAAACAAAAATGACATTGTTGTGGCAGTATACTACAGACCTCTCAGCTGAGCAGAAGATATGGGTGATGGTTTCTTTAAACACATTACAAAATGGCCACATAAGTGAACAATAGCAATAATGGGGGATTGCAACTATTCTGGCACCCCTTGGAAGTCTAACTCTGCTAAGAATGGAATGTACAATATATCCTTGCCATGCCCTGCCAACAATAGCATCTTTCAGAAGGCAAAGAAAGGAACAAGGGTATTATAATTCTGGACTTTATCGTAACCCACAAGGGAGAACTGGTTGATGGAGTGAAAGCAGCAGGAACCTTGAGGAGATGACGACCAAAGCATCTTGGAATTTGTGATGGCAAAGGATGTAAAAATTGAGAGTAGCAGATTTCAAAAATCAAAGAAAGAAATTGGGTGGGAATTCTAAAATCCATGGCTAGAAATTCTAAAGGAGGGAGGGGCTCCAAAAGGCATGGGGCATTTAAAAAACTGAAATACTGAAAGTACAACAGCAAACGATTCCAATGAGAAAGAAAAATGGGAGACATCTAAAGAAGCCCGTGTGGCTGCACAAGGAGCTTTCTCATTATCTGAGATTTTAAAAGGACACGCTTCGCTTGAGAACTGGAAATATAAGCAATGACGAAAGTGATACAGTAGCATGTAGTAGCATGGCTAAAGCCCAGCATTGCCTGAGATCTACAATGGATGCTAATAACATTTTTAAAAGGGCTTTTTGGCTACATTCAGAGCAAGAAGAAAAAGGAAATTTGCTGCTTGAGAGCAGACAGTGAGGTGTTAATAGGTGACAGAGTTAAGGGAGAACTACTCAGCTTCTGTTCCGCCTCAGTCTTCTCCTGCAATGGGAATGTTAGAACAAATGATAGGAGGAGGAACAAGCAGCTCAGGATAAGTAAGGAGATAAGAGAACATTTAGCTACTTCAAATGAATTCAAGTCTCCAGGGTCACATCCTGAAGGTGCTTGCCGATAATTCTTTTGAGAATTCTTAAAGAACAGGCCAGTTTCTGAAGACTGGAAATGGGCAAATGTTGTTGCCATCTTCAAAAGAGGTGGCCAGCCTAATGCTGAAACTAGGCAAAATTCCAAAAGCTGGTCTGTGAGTGTCTAAAAAAATATGCACTGATTACGACAAGCCAGCATGGGATCCATCCTGTTCAAAAAAATTAAATATGACTCGAAGATGTAGAGGGAATGCTGATTAAATTTGCAACGGCATGAAGCTGGGAGGGTCAGATATCATTACCAGCAAACAGAATCGAGATTCAAAAGTATCCTGCCAGGCTGGAACACTGGGCTGAAACCAGTAAGATGAAATCTGAGGTCCGTCCTCAAGTTTCACTTAACACGTGTTCAGATGAATGCCTGCACATGGCTACAGTTCCAATATATTCTGCACTGGTCAGACTACACACCTGGAATACTGTCTCCAGTTCCAGGCATATTTTAATGAGAAATTAGAGCCTGTCCAGAGGAGGGCAGTCAGGATGTTGAGGGGGTCTTGAATCCAAGCCCTATGAGTGTGGGGGGAAGCTGTGGTCCCCTGGCTAACACTGAAGTACCACCCTTACCATCCCTGACCACTGGCCATGCAGGGGGCGGGGCGTTGATGGGACTGAACAACATGGGGAGGACTGAAGGCTTCCCCAGCCCTGTCCTACAAAGAACGGTGGAAGAAGCTGGGGACATTTAAGGGGAGACAGGATAGCTATTTTCAAATATATAAAGGGCTGCCATGCAGAAGATAGAGCAAGCAAGGGGACGAAACGAGAACTAGTGGGTGGAAACTGCAGGGAAGGAGGTTTGGCTGAACATGAGAAGAAACCACTTAAGAGCGACAGCTCATACACAGTGGAACAGGCTGCCCTGAGAGGTGGAGGGCTCTCCTTTGTGGGAGATGCTAATCAGACGCTTGGGTGGGCATGTGTCAGACATGAGCTAGTTGCATCCTGTACTACAGATCTTGCATTGAGCAGGGGTTGGATTAGACAATGACTATGTACGTTCCTCCAAAACTGAATTTTCATCCTGTGACTTCCCGCTCCCCCCCCCCCCCGCCCCGGATGCATAAGCACCAAGCCCTAACCCAGGCAGTTAAATATCTATGTTTCAAAGCAATTAACAGAACTGCACTAACCAGTTCTAGTTGCCAACTATTCCTGAGGGGAGAGGGAAGGTGGTGATCCTCTGCTTCCACTGCAGTTGCTTTCATGTTCTACCACATTGAGCAGACTGACCAGAGTTCACCCCTGGACCCTTCCTTTAGGAAAGGAGTAGCCAACCTCAACCCAATCCCAATGGCAAGACTTACTGTTTATTTTCTTTGTCTTTTTCTTTAATTTTCTTTAGGACGTTAATTTCTAGTCTGGCCGCTTCACGGTATTTGCCAACATTTCGAATAATTTTCAGAGCTACCAGAGACTTGCCTCTACAGAAGGGGAGGCAGGCAGGGGGGGAAATGGAGCAATGAGACGCAAGGAACAACAGAAGATCTCTGCAACAGAATTCAAGCCTAACTCTTGGTCACACAACAAAATCCTGAAGGGAGAGGAATCAACTCCAACCCCTTCTTTGTAATTGCTCCCCATGGAGCCAAAGATTAAAGAAAGAAAAAAGAAGTAAAGCATTCATCATTGTATTCTCTAGTAAAGGTCGTGGATGTGACTACAGTTTGAAAGAAGGACCCAGGCTTTAACTTTCTCTCCTGCTCATTACTCATGGGTTGGATCCAGACTAAGTGAGCTGAACTCAGTTCCCACTAAAACCAATGAAACAAGTTAGCCATCAGTCCTACTGATTTCATTGGGCATTCAGTTCAATTAACTCAGTCTGGATCCAATCCAATAGGGTCACATCTGGTACAGCCAGGCCTATAGAGCTTAAGTGAGCCAGGGAACGTATTTCATACCAACCTAGGCACACTCTTTTCATGGCAGGGAAGCACTTGCAGATAGAATGAGAACGGATTATTGTCCAGGTCCTCATGCCACTTGCAACCACTGACCTGCCACAAGACAGGTCAAGAGGGAAAAAAACTTTTTTGCTCAGAACTGTTACAGTTTGTGTTATTGTCTTGGTTGTCTAGGGTTTGACTTGGTTATAACATATACAGCTGATCCGCTGCTTTAATGTTGCTCTTTGGTTCTATTTGTTGTTTTAATAAGGATAATCATTAGGCAGGAATTAAAAGCAGTGCAGAAACAGTGCACAAGGGGAGTGGGAACCAACCCAGATATTCTCTACCCCCACCATTCAACTAAGTTTTATTCACAGTAGAGTCACTGAAATTTATAAACCTAATTTTGTCATGTTCATTAATTTAAATATGTTCACTACCCACAATTCTTACCTGAAAAGGGCTCATTAACTACTATCTACCCCACACCAACTTCTCTCAAGTTCTGGAGCTCGGGGCCACAATCCTCTTTTAGCCTTAAGCCAAACCAATAAATCCCAATATTCCTTGACATAAGATCACCAGGACAGCTTACCTGGCGTGGTCCACACACTCCACAACTTTGCCAAATGTGCCTTCACCCAGGCTCCCCACAATTTCATCTAGGAGAGAAAACAAAAGCAGATGTGAGCCCTGGAGACTTAATGAGTGTGTGAGGTCCTGCAATTTCAAAGCATTCAAGTCTCAAGAAAGGCTCTCACTGCTACACTCTTTAACACACAATTGTCTACTTCCTGTTTCAAGTATTTACTGTTCAGTCCATTTATAAGCAATAAACACTAGAGACCCCTCCCGTACACTGAGAGCGATCTCGTCTAACATGGGGATAGAAAGTAGAGAGGTAAAGTTTTACGAAAGGTGGCTGTACATCGCTCATGGAGCCAATCGCCGATCCTGCACACCAGGTGACCTTCTTTGTCATCTTCCACGCTCCTGCTGCGCTTATTGCTCTGTTGGCTTCTCTGCACACACCGCCCCCCGAAACGCCATCCGACCAATCGCACACAGCGGGCAGTTCCGATTGGCAGATTGAGTTGTCATTCAGAGGCGGAGAGACGACGATGCGTCGGTGGTTGGATTTTCCAGATCCCAGCATTTCATAAGGCACACAGCATATATAACGATAGGGATATTGCAAGGGACACGTCAAGACACAAACCGACTTCAAAACAAAAGTTTAAAAAACAGCTACAGGTATGTAAAGAAACTCTGATTAGCTATGGAAGGCAGGCAGGCAGGCGCAGGAGCCTCGCAGCAGCAGCAGAACCACGCGGTCCTCGTGTGGGGAGCAGCGGCTGGGATGCTCCAGCCCCTGGTCACCCTCCTACCACAGAGAATTACCATCCCTTCTTAACCACCAGGGAAAGACACAGCAAGCAGCGCAGAGAGGACGACTCAAGGACAGTAGCTTCTCCACCAGCATCTGGGACGGGCAGCCCAAAGGCAGTTGGGTCAGCAGAAGTCTAAGCAGCTCCCTTCCCCACCCCAGGCCACCTCCTCCTCTTCCTCCCATGAAGCCTCTCTCCCTGCCTGCCAGTTTCTGTAAAGCCCCTCTGTTTCCAGCATGATCGGATTTGGATGTCCCTGCCTGAAAGAAACCACTACAGATCTGACCCTTCTATGTGCTTGCAAGTCTGACCTGTGCCAGATCAGTTTGCTTTCACTTCTGAGCTGGAATCAAGCCTAGAAGAACTCTAGAAGCAGTGGCTGTGTCCTGATTTGGAATCAAGTATGTCTTGTGCTGCTGACAACCATTGTGCAAAGCATCAAAATCCAACCAGACACCCTCCCCCTCCCCCAGGAAAACATCTCGCTTTCTCAAAGAGAAGGAGGGGATGAAAAATCAACCTGGCATTGCTACTCACTTCTACTGAAGTGGGGAAGGTGGGGGAGAACAGTCAAGTAACCTGAAGGGTTCCACTACCATGAATAATTATTCCAATCCCTGATTCCCCCCCCACTCCACTTTTAACCTTTCAAAATGCAATGAATTGCAGTCTCTCAAGGCTGAGTTGCAAAAATAGGTTACAGACTCCAGGCCTGCACTTCCTTTCATCTCCCATTCCCTTCCACTGTAGGACCAACCACATACAAATCCTAAAAGAGACTTTCTGAAATTGAGAGAAGTTGAGACAAGACCCTAAAATAAGGTGTACGATACTGAAACAGTTTAAGCCACGCCAACCAAAATCCATACCCTTAGCACTGTACAAACATAACTTTGGGATAAATTCCAAGAACAGGAATGAGGGGGAAAGAGTGGAGTTAAATGAGATTAACCTCAGCTTTACAACATAAGCAAGCTTAACTGAAAAACAGAGGAACGGAAGAGACTGTAGTGTGTTCCAGACCAACAACAGAACTCATATTACATCAACGTGCATAAAATTGCACATTGATTAGAGCACTGACAGGTCTGTGACTCTATGAAGCAAAACTGGGTGTGTGCTTCAAGACTCATTCCTCTTGGGTTTCTTTCCAATTTTTTCTTTGTGGTTGGGGTGAGTGAATGGGCAAGGTCTGTGAGCTGCTTGGAAATGCTAACAAAAAAATTATATTAACAAAGAAGATGATATGTGTATGTGCTGCAATCCCAAAATCCCCAACACCCCCCCCCACCTGAAGCCAGTACAATCTGCCATCCAACAAGTCAGATGCAGTCCAACAGCCATATATGGAGACCTGCCTGGTACTCTTCATGTCCCCTCTCTTGGGGGTGCATTCAGCCTCTCTCGGGCTGCCATATACAACTTGTGGGCTGCAGCGACACAAGTTGTGCAGACTGGCTACCGAATGAGGAAGGCACCATCTTATACCAGAACTGTTCACCCATGAAGGGTCTTAGAGAGGAGAGGAAGGTCTGTGAGCTTAAAAGTCCTGAGAAATTAAGGTTAAATGGGCCAGACTAAATGGGACAAAAAGGACTGATAACCCCGGGACCGGGGGGAGGGGACGCTGGAAGAAGATTGGATTGTTTTTATTCTCTTTTTTTATTGTTAGAAATGTTTTTATGGAAGTTGCAAAAATGCTGAAATGAAATTTTTAGGCTCTTCTAAGAATGTTTAAAGAATTAGGTAAAAAGGTAATGGTTATGAGAAGCTGGTAAAAATAAGATTTAAATTTTAAGTTGTAAGGTTTTATATAAGATAAGATGAAAATAGAGCAAGGTAATGTATTGACAGAATATTATGAATTATGGAAAGGATTTGCTGTGACAATTATCAATTAAGATACAAGAGATGGGAGGAGGAGGTGGTCATGGAAAGAAGGTAAAGAATGTGGAGAATTTGAGAATGATGGTTTTATCATTTTATTTTTTATCCCTGTTTTGTCTTTTTTCTTCTGTAATTTTCTTTTTTTCTTTTTGTGATTTTAAAAATTCTTGTTTTAATAAATATCATTAAAAAAAAAAAGTCCTGAGAAATTAGTCTGACGCAGCTTGACCTGGCCCTAGGAAGGAGAGGGTGCTGGCAGAAATGCCTTGCTGCAGCTGCAAAGGCAAGACTGCTCTGTGCCCCTGAACACAACCGCTGAGCAACACAGGATGTGAAAGTTGAGAGCAGAGGGTCATGTGTGCAAAACGAAGGGTGTGGCACAGCCATTCTGAGCCATGTGCACAAACGTCCCCCCTCACCCCCACATGGTCACTGATGCCATAATTGGCTTCTCTCCCTCCCAATGCAGCCTGAGAAACACACACGAGTCTCAGACGCTAAAATTATTCACAGCTGCATCGTCAAGACTAAGAACAGCTAATATAACCAGTTATCACACAAGCAGAAGAAAAACTTAACTCTGCATTGAGGAGAAAGACAGGGGATTAGAAGTACTCACCCAGTATGATTCAAAGCTGGAAAAAAGCTACAAGTTAGTTAGGCCCTGACCAATCCTGATCTCATTTTGGATGATACTCACCGAGGAGGTACTGCTACAAGACCTGGTCCTGCGTTTCCGGCAGCGATGCTGGTGCTTCCTTGTCCGGTGGCGCTCTCTGTCTCGAGATCTCCGGTGGTGCCGTGAACGGCGTGCAGCGTAATAGTCTTCTCCAAAAGATGAGCTCCGCTCTTCAAACCTGTAGACATCACTGTCATCTCTGTCTCTGTATCTTCTCTGGTAGGGCATTCTGTCATGGCTGTGTGACAAATAAAAACCTGTGATTAGGAAATGGGAAAGGTGCCCTGGGGGTGGGGGGGGACAGAAATCTGTACAGTAACCCCAGTGCAGTGCTGTGTGTAACCTGTGTGGATGGATTTCCCCCCTAAATTGATTTTTGAATACTGAATTTATTGTTATTCATTTTTATGCTGGTTTTTTTTTTGCGTCAATTAAGTGTTTTAAATTTGTTGTTAGCCACCCTGAGCCTGGTTTTTTGAACCGGGAAGGGCGGGGTATAAATAAAATTTTATTATTATTATTATTAACCTGCACTAGACACTGCTTTCTGTCATTTCACTGCAGGGCACAAAGAGAGTCTTGTGGTAGCTGCAGGGGTAGCTACACAGGACTAGAAGGGATCTGGACATCTACAATTCCAATTTAGAAGGATCATTTAGTACCAAAGCAAGCATTCACCATGTGGGTATGACTGCTTGTTCCAAGATAATCTCCTGCTCACCTTCTAGACCGTGACCTCCTTGACAGATCCCGGCGAACTGGGTATCGTGTTCTTCCATCGTGTTGCTCCCTGCTGCAAGACCGCCTCCTCTTCCACCTGTGGCTCATGTAGGGCTCCTGCTCTGGGGAGCGGTAGCGCTTACAGTGATGCATCTAGACATACAAGGAAGGCACCTGTATGAACACCAGAACAACCTCTGCAGCAAAACAAGCTCATCCCGGCAATCTTCAGCAATCTTGGCCCACAACATTTCACCACCTTTTACAAGCCTCCCAAATCTTGCTGTATCTTAAACATCATGTTTTAAAAATACCTATAAGAGAACCAGGCCGGTGTGCTATGAAACACAGGAATGGTCATTTCAGTGGCACTAAAAGGGCCTTTGTGACATAATCAACAGCTTCACCAAGAGCTATCTAGTTAAAGGAATACTACCTATTTACCCCCAATCCATTTAGAAAAGCCATAAACAAAATATACATGGGAAAGGTCAGTAAGAGAGGCATACTTTCAATCTGATTGTCGTAAGATGAGCAGTGCAAAGGGGCTGCCACTTTGGAATTCATTTCTCACTAGCAATCCTATTTTAGAAGTTATGCTTATGCAAAGAGCTTTTAGGACTGCAGGTTAGATCAGTTTTGTTACTGCCTCTACCAGCTTCTGAGAGCATTTCTTACGAACCCTGCAATTACAGACTGATACTGCCAAGCCTCATGAAATAAAATAAACTGGATTTAAAGTATTTTTATCCCAGCTATTTTCTCAGTATTATTTACAGCATATTGACAGATTGAACAAATGTATACCCCACCTTTCCCAACAGTTGAAGAGGTACAAAATGATTGTTCATTTACAGCCCTGCAGTCCATGCACATTTCTCAACATGGGAGGTTACACCATAATAGTATACGTTGCTAGAGATGGGAAGGCCTGGGGGGGACAGAAAAATTGGGGGGGGGATCTGTGTTTTTTCCATTTCCCCCCAAAGCCGTTTTCCTCTGGAAAAATTGAAAAAAAAAGTTTGATATAGTTTGAATATTCCACACTCCCCCCCCAAAAAAAAATTTCTGTTTTTTTCTAGGCCTTCTCATCTCTATGTTTTACATCTGTAAATTATTGAGTTTCAAATTCTTCCTAACCTGCAATTTTGTGTTTTGCTAAACAAGATGAAATGCAAGTGTAAATTGTAGATAGATTCTACTTATTAAAGGGTGTGAAATAAGTTGTCTCTTTTAAACACAGCACTTGTTTCACTTTCCACACTATCTAGCATTATGTCATCTCTACGAAGTTACCAGAAAATAAACGCTTGAGCAAATATTAAATAGATGCCTGAATTGGAACACATGGCAAAAAAAGTTCATTTCCCACTCAACGAGGATATGCTGGTCACAAAGGGCGGTTCTTTAGTTATCAATATATGGTAACTTAGAAATCTAATGTCTGCCCAAGTACATACAATTGGAGTTCCTATGTATGTGCATTAGCATCCCAAGCGAACAGAATGTTGGCTATAGAATTTAGTAAAATTTTGAATGTTTCCTTGGGCAACTTCACTTAATGCTTTGAGCCTTCCCATCAACTTGTGTCCTTTCCCTCTACTGGCTATTTTTGTTTAATAAAGGTGAACCTTTAATAATGAGTGGAAAATCAATCTGCTTTAATTTAAATGATTGCCATGGCTACTTTATAGATGTGTCTACATTCAAAAAATAAAATGTTTCTCAGCAAGATTATTTATTAAAAAATTATATACTGCTAATTTACTAAACATATCAAAGCAGTTTACAATATTAAACGATAAAAGCCATACAATAAAAGCACAAAAAATAAAAAACAAGTTAAAAGCAAAAAAGGTTAAAAGCAAGTATCAACAAACCACTGTGGGAGATGTACTCTTAATTGCCTGCATAGGCCTGGCGGAATAATGAAGTTTTCAGCAGACATTTAAAAGTTGGCATAGAAGACACCCACTAAATCTCTGTTGGCAGGGTGTTCCACAGGATGGGGCCGGTGACGTTAAAAGCTTGGTTTCTCACTGTTGCCAAACAAGCTTTGCCAACTTGGGGAAAGACCAAGGAAAGATGATCCTGCAAATTGAGCTGGGCTATAATCAGACCTGAGGTACCCTGGACCTAAGCTGTCCATGGCTTTGTAAATTAATACAAAAACCTTGCACCTGGCTCAGTAGTAAATTGTCAGCTAGTGCAGCTGTTTAAACAATTGTGTCTCATGTTCTCGGCCAGAGGCTCTCCATCAGCAGTCAGGCCACAGCATTCTGCCGAATCTAGCTCAAAATTAAGAAAATGGATGCAAGGGGTATTTAAGAAAGCTTGCTGCGCTTTTAGGCGATCTAGAATATTTCCTTTGTGATCTTTTACTTTTACTGCTATCACCTATGATTTGAACTTTTTATTAAATAAGGGCTGGAAAAAACACCTTCCTATTTCCCTTTCTTGGTGATCTTGCTTGTCAAAAGTGAAATGGCTCTGGCAGTACCGTATCGCAATGCTTCCTTTCTTGCTTTGCCTTTCATTTCTTCTCATAATAATATTTTTGCTGGCTTACCCCCTTTTTTGGATTCTGCTGCATTTTTTTTTCTAGGAATGCAGGTTGAGCATGAGGATGGCGAGAGCACACTGGAAATTATGACAAAAAGGAGCATTTTTGCAGGAGGGGTTCCTTCCTGTGTACCTGCCCATTCTGAAGTTTGATTGTGCTTATCTGTTGGCATGTTTAGTATGAAGGGAGGAGTGTAAGTAGAATAAATATTCTTCTATCTTGAAATATACAATAAAACCATTCTGGTCTAGTTCTTGGTGTCTTTCTAGCCTTTCCTTTCTTCACTAGCAGCCTCAAGCATTCCTGTTTCACATGTTTTCATGTGCAGGAATAAACTTTTATTTGGGTGAGATGGGTTCAAAATTGAAGCATTTGGGGTGGGAGGGGTATTCACAAATTAAAACTTATCTCCTACATGCATTTCTAAAGTGACTAGCAATATTTGCAATGGCAATAACACTGTTCTCTACATAGTTCAGAGGTGATCATTTTCCATTCCATTTACAGGAGTGCTATGTGAAACCCAAGTATATGTATCCCTTCATACCAAAGTATGCATGTGCTTGAATTTCACAGAACACCTCAGTGGATGGCGTGCCCCAATAACAGACAGTTCTGTGAGCCAACTCTTTTTTATCTTTTAAAGGAAAACGGCCTTGCCAGGTAAGATTGACATAACAACATTCTATCAGCAGCAGCCCCCAAAAAGTTCATCAGGAGGGCATGAGGATGAGGATGGCCATTCACTGCTCGTCTCCTGCATCTAGTCATCAGGTATGCTGCATCTAAACACACAGGCCGATTTTTAGCCAGGACAAGCAACAGTCAACCTCTCTCCCGTGAACTTGTCTTTTAAATGCCACCAGAGCTGGTGGCAATGATTCACAAGAAAAAAACAACAGCACTACATCCACACACGCAAAAATACTTCCATTCTTTCCCCAAACTCTACCATCAACTTCATTAAAGGTACCCCTGCCCATACGGGCCAGTTGTGTCCGACTCTAGGGTTGTGCGCCCATCTCACTTAAGAGGCTGGGGGCCAGCGCTGTCCGGAGACACTTCCGGGTCACGTGGCCAGCGTGACGAAGCTGCTCTGGCGAGCCAGCACCAGCGCAGCACACGGAAGCGCCGTTTACCTTCCCGCTATAAAGCGGTACCTATTTATCTACTTGCACTTAAGGGTGCTTTCGAACTGCTAGGTGGGCAGGAGCTGGGACCGAAAGACGGGAGCTCACCCGGCTGCGGGATTCGAACCGCCGACCATACGATCGGCAAGTCCTAGGCTCTGAGGTTTTACCCACAGCGCCACCCGCGTCCCTACCATCAACTTCATTAGATACTTGCAATTTCTAGCACTTAGAAATGAATTCTCCCTCTTTATCTATATGTACTTGATAAAATATTTTAAAAATTATAAACTATTTTCCTGGTTGCCGTTGACTAAAAAGTTACTGACTGTAGTTCACATTGATATACTGGCCTTGAAGAACCGATCCTCCTCCCTCTACTCCCTTTCTCTTGCACGGCCAGTCTTTCTAGTTTTAAGTCTGATGGGAAGAATGGCCTGCCTCTTTCTCATCCTCTCTCTTAATTGATGTGAGTCACAATAGAAGGCAATAGTTGTCTGAGGTGGGATAAAAATCTAGCAAAAGTACAGTGGTACCTCTGGATGTGAATGGGATCCGTTCCGGAGCCCCGTTCGCACCCTGAAGCGAACACAACCCGCGTCTGCGCCTGCTGCGATTCGCTGCTTCTGCGCATGACGTCATTTTGAGCATCTGCGCATGCGGCGAAACCCGGAAGTAACGCCTTCCGTTACTTCTGGGTTGCCACAGAGCGCAACCCAAAAACGCTCAACCCGAAACTATTTCAGCCCGAGATATGACTGTAATAGAATTTAAAAACACCCCTAAAATTGCATTTATCAAAGGGCAATGGATATGCCCTACCACCAATGACCCCGATGACCACAACTCCCAGACTATTTAATCACCAATTTTTTATAGGACTATATTTAAAGGGTTGTATTTTTATTTAAAAAAATCCCACTCCTTGTTTTTGAGCAGTTGTATTGAAACGTAAGAATTCTTTTGTGCTAAGCTGGTGCTCAAATTAAGGGCTGGGGGAGGGCTCCAGTGACAGCCAGACCATGGAAAAACCCTCTTCTCCCTTCGCCGCTCTCACAATTTTGATTACTGGGTTATTACTAAAAGCACACCAGATTTAATACACCCCATCCCACAGTGACAAGTAGATCAAGTTTCTGAAAGGCAGGTAGGAGCAGGGTAAGGCATTTGGCTGTCCTCCAGATATTCCTGGTCTACAACGCCCATCAGTCATCCTCCTCCTCCTCCTTGTCCATGCTAGCTAAGGAATGAAGGGAGATGGGAATAAACCCCGGAGGAAGGAGAGGAAGGCTGTAACAGGCAGTGATAGAGCATCTGCTTTGCACAAGGCCCCAAGTTCAGACCCCTGGTGGGGCTGGGGGAGTTCCTTGCCTGAAACCCTGGAGAGTTGCTGATACCACACCGTGCAGACAATACTCATAGCTGTCAACCTTCCCTTTTTTGCGGGAAATTCCCTTATTCCAGTGCCGCTTCCCACTGCTATCCCGGATTGTTAGATATCCCGTACACTGTCCCTGGGACAGGTGAGGCTGCTGATCCCCATTTTCGAGGCTGCTGATCCCTTATTTTCAAATCTGAAAGTTGACAGCTATGACAATACTGAGCCAGAGAGATCCAACAGTCTGACTCGGAATAAAGCCGCTTCCTGCACTCTCGTTTAAATCGGCCCCTTCCTCAGATCCTCGAGAACTGGAGCCTTATTTTTAAAGGAAGGGCCATCGCAAAAGAGGCTGTCCCTGTTCCTACTTGGGAAGGGCCGCAGCTCGGCAGCCGAACATCTGCTTCGAATGCAGAAGGTCCCGGGTTCGATCCCTGGCAGCATCTCCAGGTAGGGCTGGCCATCTCCCTGCCGCCAGCCAGTCAGTGCAGGGCCACGGGGCCGGAGTCTTGCTTCCAGGAAACTCGGGTCAAGGCAGCGGCCTGGGCCTCCTGCGTTCCAGCCGCTTCCCGAAGCGGAGCCGCAGAGCCACGCCCAAGTCCCGCGAGACTTCCCCCTGGCACCGCGAGACCGCGCGGCCTAGAGCCAAGATAGCCGCTCGCCCACCGCCCAGAGGTGGTCGGGACGAGGGGAGAATAATGGCGAGGCCCGAGGGGCGTGGCTTACTCGAAGCCCCTCCCCCTCCGCACAGACCGCAAAGGCTCGGCCCGACCCGACAAGGCCCGACGCAGCGGGGCCTGAGGCCTTCCTCTCCCGTCGCTTCTGGGGCTCCTTTCACCACCACCACCACCCGCCCCTCCGCCCCTCACCGCTGTCCCGCGGCTCCTCCGACTCTCCTGGTCCCGCTCGTTCTCCCCTTAGCAGCGGCGGCGGCTGCAGCGACAGAGCGGAGGCGGTGGCGACGCAAACGGCACCCAGCGCATGCGCACTCTGCCGTCCTATGCGCCGAAGGGAGCCGCCGCCGCGCGGGCTAGAGCGGCCGACGCTTCTTTTTCCTCCTTTCCTTGACGCGACGAGTCTGAGGAGCGTGGGCCGCTCTACCCGCGCGACTTCATGGTGGAGAAGGAATGCGGCAAAGAGAGAGATTGACCGGAATTACGTGACGGCGGCTATAGGAAGTCCAAGGGGATGCGGGCTAAAGAGGTTACCGCGGAGACTTCCGGTTCGCGATTATGCATTAAAACCAGCATTTAAAAATACCCTAACCGACAATTATGTTTAAAAAGGCAAACAAATTTACATTAAAACCACAGTTCCCCAAGCTACCTGTGTCGTGTGCCTTCTACCTGTCTGCCCCACCTCCCACCCCATAGCGCCCCTGACCCAGAGGAGGAGGGACCAGTTGTGTTGGAATGAAACCACGACAGAATTTCCCTTCACAGTTGGACCAAGATCATCCCTATAAAAGGGGGGGAGCAGCTGGACAACTTATTGCAGGCTTCCTCAAACTCGGCCCTCGAAATGTTTTGGGACTACAATTCCCATCATCCCTGACCACTGGTCCTGCTAGCTAGGGGTCATGGGAATTGTAGGCCAAAAACTCTGGAGGGTCGAGTTTGAGGAAGCCTGATTTATTGCTGCCCCAAACTGGACTCTAGCACTTTCAGAGAAACTGACCAATGAAGGGAGTCAAAGCTGTAGCTGGAAAGTGATTCTATAGAGACACAGCACCCCTTCATGTGCAACCGAACATCAACTACAGTGGCATCCACAGAGCTCGCTTGTGCAACTTTGGAGCAACATTTCCCCATAAGACTGCAATTATTGTTGTTGTTGCTGTTGTTATTTTATTTATACCCCAACCACTTTTGGTGGCTTACAACATATCTGTATTCTGGGGGAGTTGGGTGGGGACGGAAATATTTGTTAGAAGCAGATTATGGTTTCATGTTATTTTGGAAAAAAAAATTCAAGTTACAAAAATCAAATAATCCAATGTCATTCATCTCCAGATGTTAAATGTATGGCTTGTACATACATTGGGTTAACAGACCCCTGACCATCCCAGTCGCCATCCAGTGTCCAAATTCCAGTGCACAAGAGTATGTTATTAATTAATTAAATTTATTTAATTTGTATACCACCCTTCAACATAAGATCTCAGGGGCAATTCATAGAATAAAATACAAAACAAAAATACAAGTAAATAATCAAAACAAAACGGTGAAACAAGAACACTCCCCCTTTCCATAGGCACATATTAAAAGGCTAGAATATTAATCAGTCAAAGGCTGAAGAGGAACACTTTTGCCTGGCGCCTTAAGATATATAATGAAGGTGCCAGAAGAACCGCCCTGGGGAGATCATTGCACAAACAGGGAGCCATTGCAGAAAAGACCCGTCCTTGTGTTGTCACCCCCACCCCCCAACCTCACATGGAGGAGGCACATGAAGAAGAGCTTCACCTGATACATGCAAAGTCTGTGTCAGTTTATATGGCCAGAGGTGGTCCTTGAGGTATTGTGCTCCTGAGCCATTTAAGGCTTTATAGGTCAGATCCATCACTTTGAATTGGGCCCGGAAGCTAATTGACAGCCAGTACATGCAGGCCAGGATCGGTGTAACATTCTCAAACCATATTGTCCCAGTGAGCAACCTGGCCACTGAATTCTGCACCAGCTGAAGCTTCTGAACAGTTTTCAGAGGCAGCCCTATGTATAACGCGTTGCAGTAATCTAACCTATTGGTTACCAGAGCATAGACAACAGTAGTTAGGCTATCCCTGTCCAGATAGGGGCGTAGCTGGGCCACCAGCCAAAGATGACTGAAGGTGCTCTGTGCCGCTGGGGCCACCTAAGCCTTGAGTGACAAACCTGCTCCTTCAGAGGAAGTGTAACCCCATCAAGAGCAGGCGACCTCCCACCCATCTGGTCTAGGGAACCACCCACTAACAGTGCCTCAGTCTTATCTGGAATGAGCTTCAGTTTGTTGGCTCTCACCCAGTCCATTACCAAGGCAAGACACTGGTCCAGCACTTCCACTGCCTCACCTGCAGATGTAAAGGAGAAATAGAGCTGAGTGTCATCAGCATATTGCTGACAACATACTCCAAACCTCCAGCTAACCCCACCCAGCGGTTTCATGTAGATGTTATGTTGTTGTTGTTGTTGTTGTTGTTTAGTCGTTTAGTTGTGTCCGACCAGAGCATGCCAGGCACTCCTTTTGTCTATGGAGTTTTCTTGGCAGGGATACTGGAGTGGCTTGCCGGTTCCTGCTCCAGGTGGATCACGTTTGGTCAAAACTCTCCACTATGACCTGTCCATTTTGGGTGGCCCTGCATGGCATAGCTCATAGCTTCTCTGAGTTATTCAAGCCCCTTCGCCACGACAAGGCAGTGATCCATGAAGGGGAGATGTTATGTAGCAGGGAATAAAATTGAGCCCTGAGGAACTCCACAATGAATGCTCCATGGGGCTGAAAAGCACTCCCCAAGCATCGCCTTCTGGGAGCGACCATCCAAGTAGGACCAGAACCACCACAAAGCAGTTCCACCCACCTCCAACTCAGACAGCTGCCTCAGAAGGATACCATGGTCAATGGTATCGAAAGCTACTGAGAGATCAAGAAGAATTAACAGGGACAAGTTCCCCTTGTCTCTCTCTCGACAGAGGTCATCATACAGGGCGACCAAAGCAGTTTCTGTGCCAAAACCCAGCATAAACCCCAATTGAAATGGATTTTTTTTAAAAATTCAGTTTCCTCAAAAAGCATCTGGATCATAGCTGTCAACTTTTCCCTTTTCTTGCGAGGAATCCTATTCGGAATAAGAGAATTTACCTTATAAAAAGGGAAACGTTGACAGCTATGATCTGGATCTGAAGCACAACCAATTATCTTTGTTTTCACCTACAGAATGTTCAAGGGTGTGTCATTTCTATTCACACACACAAACACCCTTTTCTGTGTTCTTCCTTTCTCCTCCCTGCTTATGGCAGCTCCTCCCTTTCTGAGAGGTGACCCACGTTTCACAATGGCCAATTTATTAGCAGGCCAGAAGCAGGTACTGCCTCGTTGCCACCACAGTTTCCATAGCAGCAGCTGCCCTGCTTTTTGTCTTGGCATGGGATATGTATTTCCCCACAGCAAGCTGGCGCATAGAAGAGAAAAGAACGTATTTGCAGGCCTCTCTCTCAGCACTGGGAATTCAGAGTCACACCAGCATGCTTTGTGAGGAGGTACGGTAAGTCTAGAAAAGTCCCAGAGTTTTGGACGCTTCATTGCTGCAAGCGATTTCTCCCTTTAGAATGCAACTTGGGCTCACTTACTCAGAGCAGCCGACCTCTGGAGCAGCTTACCCATGAGAATCTCTAGATGGGTCCCAGAAGGGGTTGGCACAAGGATGACCCTGTCTTTGCAAAGGGAGTTGAACGGCCACTATTTCGAGTGGGGTTCAGTCATATACCAATAGATTCAAGTGGCACAGTTCTGGTTCCTTGCGAGATCTTGTGCAACAAAATTGGTTCCCTGACCTTTTGCAGTCAGAAAAGTGACAGGAAAATACACTGGGAAGTGTGTGATAGCACTTCCTTTGATGCAATGTCAGTTTAAAGCACCTTTAACAAATCAAACCACCCCTCAAACAAATCAGAACGACTGCTCAGTAGGCAGGTAATCTGCAAGTGCCCTCACCTTCACAAGCTGATTCTTGCACACCATTATTCTGCTATTTGCGATATCCCTTGGATCGCACGCTGTTGGAATCCCAGCAGGAATTGATTTCAGGATGTCAGTAATAGATAAGCCCCTGCACAGTCCTCTGGGAGGTTTAAGAAAAACAGCACTCACTCATTATTCTTTAAAGTGTTTTGCAATGCCTTTGAAACCCACAATTTTAACCATTGTGCAACTGTGCAATTCCAAAGAAAAAACAAACACAAACATTTTAAATTGTCTTTAAACAGCTTTTAATTTAAGTTTTTCATGCAAATTCTAGAAATATGCCTTTGAAAGAGTACCAAATCTGACATTTTCAGTTCCGCATAGGTAAGTGTATCAGGTAAAGGAGATAAATCAAAATTCAGGGATGGTTCCAGCAATGTGGATTCTGCAAACGCCCTGATGCTCAGCGTCTCTTAGTGTTGAACAGCTTAGTCATAAGGATTTCCCAAATTCCAGGATTGTGGAAGAATCTCTATAGGCTGGGAAAGACACAGGTTCGTGAGATCTCTCATTATGATCTTTTTTTTTTTTTTTTGCTATGTTTGGTAATGCGTCTTTTAGATCCCATGATCTTCCTGGATCTTCTGTCTTTAACTTGGATCCATAGATATCAATTCTGGATCTGTGTCTAAATCTACACAACTGGAGACAGACAAAAAGACTTGGCTGTGACCATTCAACTCTAAACATGTTGCTCCAGAATTGGAGAGGATTTGCAGGCTTGCCCTCCCTGCCCTGTCCTAGCAATAAACATTTCCCACATGGCTTCGCAGAAATTGAGTCCTTGGGATTGCCCAGCAAAGTTGCAGAAAGTTCTAGAAGAAGCCATCAGCCCTCTCAACCATTTTCTGCAGCAGAGGTGAAGAACATCAACATGGACAGGGCTCTTTCTCCAAAGGTTCTCTTTTCATCAAAGGTAAGAGAGCAGCTTTTCTGCTGGGGCTTAGCCTGTCAGGTTTATCCGAAGTGCTCCTGGATCTCAGTCAGCAACCCACCTGCCTCTTTCTTCCTTTTTCCTCTTGATCAGAGAGTTGTCAATGGGGCATCAGGACCGCTGGAGCTCAGCAGCTCAAGAGGCCGAGTGGGAGAATACAGCGGGGAACCCCTTCATCCCAAGCACCCCCAGAGAGCCAAGTCTATGAGTCCGCCACAAGTGCTCCGCACGAAAGGCAGCAGAATGTACGTGTGTCAGGCAAGGTGAAATATACTCGGAGTCCTGCAGTGATTTCATGCTCTTTATTGCAGCTTGTGAAACAGTGACTGAATTGCCCCCCAAACCTCAGGCTTTTATATACATTATTTACACAACGTCTGATTGGCTGATTCTGCTTCCCTCCTGGAGCCTGATTGGTCTTTTCCTGCAGACCAAATCAATTGTTGCATTCTACCATCCTACTTGCCTATTGTTCTAGGATCCAAGTTTAGTACACAACACAAGGTCAAAGTTCTGCTTTCAAAATCCTTCTTAGGAAAGGAAGCATGAGGTACAAGATGTCGTGATGGACAGCAATTGAAATGGCTTTCAAAGAGGATTAGACACATCCATGGGCGAGAGGGCTATCAGTAGCTTCTAGTTATGATGGCAGCAGTGCTTCTGAACAGTAGTTGCTGGAAATCATAACTGGGGAGAGGGCTTGTGAATTCAGGTCCTGCAGGCAGGTTCCCGAATAATCCTCTGTCTCCATAGTCAGAGGCAGGAAGCTTCTAAATACGGTTCCTGGAAGCTGCAGGAGGGGAGGTTGCTATTGTGCTAAGGTCCTGCTTGTGTGCTTCCTACAGGCATAAAATTGGAGGAGACCCAAAGAGTCATCATAATAATAAATCATAATAAAAATTATTTATACCCCGCCCTTCCCGGCCAGAGCCGGGCTCAGGGCAGCTAACACCAATAAAATCAAAGTAAAAACATACCATATTTTTCGCCCTATAGGACGCACTTTTCCCCCTCCAAAAATGAAGGGGAAATGTGTGTGCGTCCTATGGGGTGAATGCAGGCTTTTGCTGAAGCCTGGAGAGCGAGAGGGGTCAGTTCGCACCGACCCCTCTCACTCTCCAGGCTTCAGGAAGCTCTCCACAAGCCTTGGGAGCCCGTGGGAGTTCCTTCGGGCTCCCTAGGCTTGCGGATAGCAGCCTGCATCTAGAAGCCTGGGGTGCGCTGCACAGCGCGCCCCGGGCTTCGGTTCCCCGACCTGGTTTGGAGGCTGGCGGTGGGGAGAAGCGTGCTTCTCCCCGCCACCAGCCCCACAAGCTCGGGGGACAGCGGGGAGGTGGAACGCCGCCATCCCGCTGTTCCCCGACCTGGTTTGGGCTTCAGGCAGATATCCGCAAGGCGTGGGAGCCCGGCGGGAAGTCGTGCCGGTCTCCCAAGGCTTGCGGAGAGCTGCCTGTTCTGGGGGCTAGGGTCGGGGGAAGCTCGGGCTTCCCCCGCCCCAGCCCTGCGCCTGGGGGGGGGGAATAATTTTTTTTCTTTATTTCCCCCCTCCCAAACTAGGTGCATCCTATGGACCGGTGTGCCCTATGGGGCGAAAAATACGGTAATGGGGGGGAAGGGGGGGCGGAAGAAAAGAAAAAAACAATTTAAAATACAGGTTAAAATGCAGCCTCATTTTAAAGTAGCCGATAAATCAATACCATAAGGGGAGGGAAACATAAGGGTCAGACCGAGTCCAAACCAAAGGCCAGGTGGAACAGCTCTGTCTTGCAGGCCAGGCCCTGCGGAAAGATATCAAGTCCAACGCCCTGAAATGAAGGAATGACTCTGGCAGGCCAGTTGTTGGACTAGATGGGCCTTTGGGCCTGATCCAGCAGAGATCTCCTTATGTTCTTCCTTGTGCTTCTCAGAGATATACCAGATGGTGCAGAACACAATAGCTCAACCGTCGGAAGAAGGCATTATATCTATCACCTTCCAAATTGGAATACAAGGGAGGATAGTTCCACACAGCCACTTGCTAGAAGGAGACAGAGCTGCTCAGAGTTGGACCTGCGAGCATCTATACCAGAAGAGCTGCCAAGGAACATTGAGGCGGGAGAAACCTGGTCCGTGAGGAACCTTGAGCTGGAACTCAACATGATGCACTTTGAGCTGCTCTCCCTAAAGCAGAAGGTAATGTGGGGTGTTGTGCACAGTTTTGGATGCTGTGCCTCAGAAACGAGAGAGATTAGAAAAGGGCAACCAACGCAAACAGGCAGGTAGAGCAACTCCTCTCTGGGGAAAATTTGGGCTTTTTAGTTTCGGGGGAAAGCCTAATGTGTAAGATCATGTGAGGTTTGGAGAAAGAGGCTAGAGAGACATTTTTGGAGGCCATCTGTAATGGATGCCTTAGTTGAGATTCCTGCTTTGCAGGGGGTTGGACTAGATGACCCTTGGGGTTCCTTCCAACTCTGCAATTCAATGTTTCTATGGTCCTTTGAATGTTGGGATATTCAGAACAGGTAGAAGAAAATACTCCTCCATGCAGCACGTAGTTAAACTATGGAATTTGCTCCCAGGAACGTAGTGATGGCTCTGCAAGGCCCTGGCTAAGGGCCTCTCACCTGGGAACACAGTCTGGGACCTCCTTCGTTTCATGCAAATGGGTCTTAATGCACAGTTTGCCTCTGAAATCTCCTCTGATCCCTTGCCTTTTCCACAGCAGATGGAGAGCTCTTTCGCTCACGTAGAAAAGGAGAAACAGTGGTTGGAAATGATTTGCTCAGAAGACAGGAAGCACAAAGGAGACCTGGATGATAAGTGAGTAGGGTCCTCCCGGGGCGTGACCTCAAGAAAACTGGTGCACAACAAACTTGATGAAGCTAAGCAGCCTGGAGGGGAGTCCCATGTATGTGTTCCATGGAAGAAAAGCAGGATATAAATGTTAGGATATTTCCGTTCCACCTTAAAAGGGAGCAGGATGTTTGTGTCACAGCCTGCGTATTTCCTGTTCACAGGATGTTTATGTTTGCTGTTGCTTTCGTTTTCTCTCTCTGTCTGAGACACTGACGCAGGCAGGCAGTCATGTCTTTCTTTGTTCTGATCAACGCTGAATAAAGCTTGTAAATAATGCTCTCCTGAGTGCAACTTTTGGCTGTGCATTATCTGCTGATAAAGTGTGCATGAGCTCTAGAAGAAACTCATGTCGCTAATTGCTGATACTGCGTGACTATGGGAGATCAATGGATCGTCCGGCAAACGGCTTGGGGCCATGATGGACTTTATCTCCCTGGCAGTATCCCAACAATAAATACATTTGAGTTAGAAAAAAACAAAAACGAGGGAATATAAAATCATAGATTGGTCTGAATTATTATAGAATCACAGAATTGTAGAGTTGGAAGGAACCCTGAGGGTCATCTAAGTCCAACCCTCTGCAGTGCAGGAATCTCAGCTAAAGAACCTCTGACAGATGGCCATCTATCCTCTGTTTAAAAACCTCCAATGAAGGAGAGCTTTCCGAGGGTTCCATTCTACACTTGAACAGCTCTTGGCACCAGAAAGTTCTTCCTAATGTTTATTGTTAATGGCTGATTCCCTTCCAGGAAAGAAGGCTCGCATGACCAGTTGACGCTGGTCCATTAAAGCAAGTGGGGCCCTTGCTGCCCCTCTAAGCTTGGTCCTCAGTAAGCCCCTGCCTCCCTACTTACTATTATTATTGCATTCATTCCCATCCTGTCTTTTTTTCTGACAGGGACTCAAAGCAGCTTATAGATAAAACAGAAACAGCTAAAAGCATAGGGAAAAAGAAATTGTTAAAAAAACAATTAAATATTAACATATCTAAGATCTATTAAAACATACAGTGGTACCTTGGGTTACAGACGCTTCAGGTTACAGACTCTGCTAACCCAGAAATAGTACCTCAGGTTAAGAACTTTGCTTCAGGATGAGAACAGAAATCACGTGGTGGCGACGGCTTGGCAGCAGCGGGATACCCCATTAGCTAAAGTGGTACCTCAGGTTAAGAACAGTTTCAGGTTAAGAACGGACCTCCAGAACGAATGAAGTTCTTAACCCGAGGTACCACTGTACAGATAATTACAATAAAAACATCACAGCACCAGCCCTTTCCTTAAAAACAGTCAGTTCCCAAAGGCCCTGTTGGAATATACTGTAACAGTCTGTGCCTGCCAGCAGAAGCTGGGCGTAGCGTGGCGAGGGCCAGGGTGGGGGGACATAGTCGCATGGTTTTGAGGAGCTTGAGTCAGGCACTTCTGCGCAGGATTCCCTGCCCTGCTTGCCGTCAGGGGTCTCTGGGCTCTCCCTGAATGGGTGGGCAGGCAGGCAGCGCAGCCTCGTGAACCCTCTGTGCCCAGCGCCTGCCCAGTACTTCGTGCCTGTCCCTATTTTCATTGGAGAAATGTTGGAGGGAATGATTTCTGCAGAGCATGTAAATGGTATGTTCTGGGTACTGCAAACCTAGGAAACAGGAATGAACTATTCTTAGCATGTATGGATGTGCCTGCCTTTTAGGCTCTTCAGTTTGGAAACAGAGCTGGTAAAGGCCAGATCTTCTCTAGGCATAAGGAACCATGGATCGCTCTCATCCCCGGGCTCCAATCAGAACGCCACTGTGGTAAGCAAGGCTTCCTAAAATTGACCTCAGCCGGGCTGTGTGGGTATGTCTGGACCTAGCATAGGATCGGACATAGATAGGTTATCATGTTTAAAATTGCAAGAATTCACAAAAGGTGGTGTATGGGCACAGAATTTAGTGTCCTAGGAATCACAGCCTTCAGTTAAAAAACAAAGTTTCTAGTCTTCATGAAAGCACAGATATATTTGAAAGCATCTGAGTGATGCCTCTTGAAATCTAAGAAGGCCGATTCCCAGTTGTTGGAAGGGGGGCGGCTTTGGTGCCTGCATAACTTCTTTTTTTTTATAAGATATTTATTAAGATTTTCAAAGTATTACAAAATAAAAAAGAAAAAAATACAAAATAAAAAAATGGTTAAAATCAACTCCATCTTTCCATTACTTATTTTTCATTAGCTTATTTCCCGGACCTCCTCACACCTCCCTTTTTTGTATTCCAATTCAGTTTGTTGGTTCAGCAAATCCCTACCCTCTTTGTTTATCCTAGTCTTTAATTTTAAAATATTATGACATTAAGTTTTTACCTAAATAATCAATTTTTCATATTCTCTTATAATATTACAGCTGAAAACCGCTTAATTTCTATCCAACATCATCCTAGCATTCATCAATTTTACAATATTTCTGTAGATAGACTTTAAATTTCTTCCAATCTTCTTCCACCGACTCTTCTCCCTGGTCTCGGATTCTGCCAGTCATTTCCGCCAGTTCCATATAGTCCATCACCTTCATCTGCCATTCTTCCAGAGTGGGTAGCTCTTGTGTCTTCCAGTACTTTGCAATAAGTATTCTTGCTGCTGTTGTGGCATACATAAAAAAAGTTCTGTCCTTCTTTGGCACCGATTGGCCAACTATGCCCAGGAGAAAGGCCTCTGGTTTCTTCAAGAAAGTATATTTAAATACCTTTTTCATTTCATTATATATCATCTCCCAGAAAGCCTTAATCCTTGGGCACGTCCACCAAAGGTGAAAGAATGCACCTTCAGTTTCTTTACATTTCCAACATTTATTATCGGGCAAGTGATAGATTTTTGCAAGCTTGACTGGGGTCATGTACCACCTGTATACCATTTTCATAATATTCTCTCTTTGGTGCCTGCATAACTTATTACCCCCTCCGCACAACAATCAAAACCAGAGTGAATGATGAAAATAAGAAAGATTGCTTACTGAATTCAGATCACAGAATTCATCCCTGTTAGGATATAGTTCCGTTGTACCTTAAAAGGGAACAGGCATGACTGTTGTGTGTCACATCACATGCCTGTTTGCATTCCAGCAGTCTGCTGGGAACTTCCGTTTTGTATATTGCTTTTGCTCTGCTGTTTGCTGAACACAAAGGGAAGCAGACATGCTTTTTCCTTTGTTCCTGAACTGAATAAATGCTGTAAATATACTTACACATGGCTCTGTCCGCCACTTCTGTTGCGAGAAGATTTATTCACTCTGCTGATAAAGTGTGCCAAGTCTCTAAATGTATCTGAGGCTCGTGTCGCTGTTTGATGCTGTTCCAAGGGAAACCGGTGATTGCCCGGCTGCTGGCTGCTGGCTGGAGCCATCTGGGGGCCTGCCCGATGCCCCCGTCTCCCCGGCAGTATCCCAACAATCCCTACTCCCATGCAGAATTTGGGTTGCTTGGCAGCATAATTTTCATTTTCCTTAGCACAAAATCCATGCAGCCCTGCTCATCAAGGTCAGAAGCCCCATTGCTACAAATATAATGTCCTTATTGATGATGGGTTAAGGTGTTAGGGGTTAATGTGTGATGTTCTATTGTGTTGTTGCGGTTGTTGTGTTTCTGTATATTCAGCTGGAAGCCCTGACTGGGCAACCCAGTCAGATGGTTGTGGTACAACTCATTATCATCATTATAATGTTTCAAACGTATTTAAAAACCACAGAAGTCATTCAAATGCACTCTTGATTTCCAGGAAGAACTGGTCAGCCTTCAAAGCAGCCTGTTGGCTCACGAAAGCCACATCAAGGCCCTAGAAGAAAAACAGGAGGAGATGGGGCAGAAGCTG
This sequence comes from Podarcis bocagei, assembly GCF_964188305.1. Classification (NCBI taxonomy): domain Eukaryota; kingdom Metazoa; phylum Chordata; class Lepidosauria; order Squamata; family Lacertidae; genus Podarcis; species Podarcis bocagei. The sequence continues at coordinate 6,881,033 of NC_138134.1, forward strand.
GAAACTGCAAAAGAGGTTTGCCAAGGAGACTGCAGAGCAGCTAAGATATAGAGTTGCAGAGGGACCCACACTGTACATTTCAAGCACACAACTTCCCCCAAACATTCCTGGGTCCTATATTCTATTAAGGGGGCTGGGAATTTGCAGTTCTGTGAGGTGGGGAACTATAGTTCTCAGGGGCCAGGAACTACAGTTCCCAGGATATAAAGCCACATGCTTTATACACGTGTTAAATGTGCTTTAAATGTATGGTATGAATGTGACCTATGCTTGGGGAAGGGCATGTTGCCTCCTTAGTCCCCTGCAAAAGTACTTTCCCCTAATTCTGCAAACATTGGGGTTCCCCCAAGTCTGCTGATATCTCCCTCTTGTTTCTCAGTAGCCCCGTTTTGGCTACATAGCTGTTGGCACTAAGTGGTGGTATATAGTTTTACACACCACCCCAATTTCTGAGTGGCAAGAGATTCTGGGGTTTCTGTTTCCTTTGAATGAAGACCAGTGGTGTCTTTATGATATATGCTTTATTTACACAGAGGTACAACCTGAGCTTAAGATGGAGGGGCTCACAGAATTAACACCCCAATAGATCTTGCTACTCCATTAGTCTAAGCTTTGGATCCATTACGAAACAAAAAGTTCTCTGTGTCCCCAGCTTCCAGCTCTGCTCACACTGGCTATTGTCCCCCTACCTAGCAGATAGTTGAGGGGGCGGAGGAGAGGGCCAGCCTTTGGCTAGAAGGGCCCCATCACTTAGCTGCAGATCTTGAAACCTAGCTCATTGTTTGGGGACACTGATAAGAGCAAAAGAGGAACCTGCTGGATCAGGCCAAGGGCCCATTGAGTCAGGCATCCTCTTCTCCCAGGGGCCAGCCACATGCCCACTTTGGGAATCTTGTTATTAAATATACCAAGAAAAAAAACTAACCAAGAACTCAGGCCAATGTAAGTTTCAATAGTGGGAGTAGTCCCTACTCACAAATAAATAATCAATTTTAACAAAAACTGATCCATTCAAAAGTATGTATTCTGATAAGGATTACAAACTCAAATACAGTGGTGCCCCGCAAGACGAATGCCTCGCAAGACGGAAAACTCGCTAGACGAAAGAGTTTTCCGTTTTGGAGGTGCTTCGCAAAACAAATCTCCTATGGGCTTGCTTCTCAAGATGAAAATGTCTTGCGAGTTCCTGCGGGTTTTTTCCCCTTTCCCCCCCTTTCTCTAAGCCGCTAAGCCGCTTATCAGCTGATCCGCTAAGACGATAAGCCGCTAAAAGCCGCTAATAGCGCTAATAGCGCTAATCTGCTAATCCGTCAATGGGCTTGCTTCGCAAGACGAAAAAACCGCTAGACGAAGAGAATCACAGAACGGATTCTTTTTGTCTTGCGAGGCAGCACTGTAGAGATTACAAACGCTAACAGAGATTACAAACTCCAACTCATAAAGATATGTACAACACAATAATTTGTTACAGAATTAGAAATAAGAGTTTGTGCTTAGAGACAAGTTCATGTTAGTCCATAGTCAGATTCGACGTGAAGGTCTTAGTTTCAATCACTGAGCAGAAGTCAGAAGTTAATTATGGATCAGAAACCAGGACAGGGCCCTGTTTCAATGTATTCACCTTCATCAGCTAGAAGTATCAAATATTACATGAAAACACATTTAATTTCTAAATTACCATAGATTATAAAGCAGTCATAAATTATAAAACAGTATTATATAACATTTGGTTCCTTACCTAATTTTTAAAGGGTCATGTAAGTTTGAAGACTTTCGGATAAATATATCCTGTTATTTTCTACATTTCTCAGAGATAGCAACTGAAAATAATAATAATAATAATGACATGTGTTGAATCAAATTAAAAACTCTAAGGCAGCATATAATCATATGATTCCTCATCTATGTGTGGGTAGATTAACGTGTATCTTGTGCTTTTCTGTGTGTTTTCAATTTGGAAGTGAGCCTGTTACCTTTTATATGCACTTAAAGGGGTAGATGAGATTCCCTAGATCTTCTTAAAGGCATAGAGTTCTAAAGTTCAGAGGACAGCTACAGTTTAATTTAAAGGTCTTAAAGAAATGATGTATAATCCTGATAGCTATTCAGACCCATAGGGGTCATGGTCTTAAAGTAAATGGAAGTACTGGACTTCCTGTTGTAATACAGTCTATTGATATCTCTCCGATTGAATGGGTCTAACTCTAGGTTTCCAGATAATGAAAATTAGAATCATAGAATAGAATCATAGAATCATAGAGTTGGAAGAGACCACAAGGGCCATCGAGTCCAACCCCCTGCCAAGCAGGAAACTTACAAAAGCATCTTCCTGGTGTTTCTGTTGTATGTAGTGTTCTACTAGTGGGGTGTGTCCATGCAAGAAGTTGTACATTGGCAAGAGTACCAGACCGATAAAACTACGCATAAATGAACATCGCTCACGAATCTGTGGATAAATGCCGGCTCCCTCGGCCTGAAAGCGAGATGAGCACCGTACCCCATAGTCACCTTTGACCGTCCAAGGGGTCCTTTACCTTTACTGCCCACTCTGGGAACCTCTGCGTTAAGCCAGAGGGTAGGGCAGAGGGGCGCTGGGAATGAGTTTATGGAACCAAGGTGGACCCTGAAAGTGTGGGAACTGCTGGTCCATGCACTCTTCACTCTGACGAAATATGTTTGAATGACATTTTGAGGGGGAAATGTGCTGGTTTGCCTGACAGGAGAAGGATCGGTTGGAGGAGAAAGTGAGGGAGCTCAGCCTGAAGTTGGAATCTGCCCTTTCTGACTGGGAGAGACCCCTCCAGGTATGGGGTCTGGGCAGGACATTAGCTAGGGGGTGTTGAGGTGGGCCCCGCCAGGGGCGCAGGCAATGGGGGGGGGGAGCACAAAATTGGCTAAAAATATGTCCATAAATATAAATAATTGATTATTGCCTCATAAGAAATGGTTTTAAATAGAGGGTGAATTGAATGGGTGGAAGGGAGGGGGTTGGAGGAGAGGCGGAAAGAAGAGTTGCCATCTGATGGGCAGCATAGTTACCTGTGCTGCTTTGAGTACTGCAGTCGTGTGTTGAGCTATAGCGTTTCGATCCTGCCAGCCGCTTTGCTTTCATTTTGATGAAGAAGAGTGAGCAGTAAATTATTACCATAGCGACTGTCTTGCAGGAGAAGGTGGCCTTCCACCAGGAGCTCCAACATCTCACCTTGGAGCTGGAGTGTGCACGGAAACAGCAGGAAGGCTCCAACGACCAAGTCTCAGCCCTCCATTCGGAGCTTGTCTGTGCCAAGACCCAAGTCAACCTCCAGGACAAGGAGAAGGTTCTCATGGAGGAGGAGCTGGAGTCCACCAGACAGGTGAGTTCCCCCATTCTGGCCCATTCTCCAGCTGTGGGTGGGATCCATGAAACACCTACATCACTCTCAGTTCCTTGGAGAAAAAGGTGTGTGTGTGTGGGGGGGTGGGAATGTAATACATTATATTAAATTGCTTCACCCACTTCTGTCTCTGGCCACGCACTGCTGGCATGCAACCCCTCCGCTGGAAAGGAATGTGGGCCTCACACGGAAAAATTTTCTCCATCCCTGAAAGATTACTATTATTAACTACAATTTATCACCCGCCCTTCGTCCTAAAGTCCCAGGACAGGTTATAAGAGTTAAAACACAGCAGTAATATTAATGCACAATATCACACAACTTCAAAAAACAATATCAAAAAATATACATATGAATCAGCTCTGTATAGGTACACTCAGTGGAGACGCAGGAGAGGGCCTTCTCAGCGGCTGCTCTCAAGCAACTTTGGAACTCCCTGCCAAGGGAAGGCAGACTGGCTCCCTCCTTGCTGCCAGCAAGTGAAGACTTCCTTGTTCCAAAAAGGTCTTTGGGGAATGACTGTTTTTAAGGAAAGGGCAGGTGCCGTGCTGTTTTTATTGTAATGATCTGTATGTTTTAATAGGTATCACACACACACACAAACACTCACACACAATTTTAATTCTAATTAGTGTTTAATTGTTTTTTAATGATTGTGTTTTTCTGTTTTTAGCTATTTCTATTTTATCTGGCATCTTAAGTCCCTGTCTGGGAAAAAGCTAGGCTATAGATTATATTATATTACCATTTTATATTCTAACAATATTTTCATAGGTGGACAGTTGTGGTTAGGTAGCGATCTGGCCCTGTGCCCAACTGTTCACTAGATCAGCAGTTCTACCCTGAAGGTCTTGAGTTTACCAAGTGGCCGTGTGCATTCACCTGGAAGGGTCTCCGGGCTAAGTGAATAGAGCAAAGGCCTTGCAATCTCCCTTGCAGGCGTGCAAAACGCTCTCTTCCGAAGCAGCCGAGAGCCGCCAGAGGCTGGAAGCCTCTCTGGAGAAGCTCCATCGCTCCGAAGCAGAGAAGAAGATCCTTGAGAGCCGCATCCAGGCGCTGGAGAATGAGCAGAGCCAGATGCTCAAAGAGGCGGAAGGAGCCTCTCTGAGTCAAGAGGACAGGAGGAAGCTGGAGGAAGAGGTGAAGGCTCTCCAGGAAACCTGTGCGAATCTCAGGTACTTGGCAGGAAACACTGGGAGATAGCCTTTTTCCTGAGCTCCTGCTTTTCTCCAATTAACCACTCCAGTCACAATGTTTAATATGGCTTTTATTTGGTCAAAGCAACAGCAGCTGTTGGGAACCCTCCAGGAGTAGAGTCCAAAGGACTGTTAGCCACACAGACTTCCAGAGAGGCATTCCCTCCCCTTAGCTTTGCATGTGCACAGGAATTAAGTCACGTTCCAGAGGAAAAGTGTGCCTGTATTATCAGAGCTGGATGCCTGAATTAGCAAGAAGAATTTGGTGTCTACTTTCCTTTTTTAATAATATTTTATTAGGTTTTATCAATAAAGAAATTCAAAAGAATACAAAAACAGAAAAATACAAAGTTACAAAATACAAAAATACAAACATTAAACACAAAAAAGACAGGAAAAGAGAGGGGGGAAACACATAAAAAAGAAAACAAAACTCCCTCTTTTTAAATTTCACTTTAGTTAACTTATTTTCCTGACTTCCTCACGCCTCCCTTTTTTGTATCCCTTTTCTTAAAATTTAGTTCAGCAAATTCATATCCAGTTTAACTTGTCTATTTATCAATCCCATCTTACATTTTACCTTGGTGCTAGAACCCCATCAGTTCATTTCAACTTCATCAGCATTCAAAAATTTTACAATGTTTCTGTAAATAAATTTTAAATTTCCTCCAATCTTCCTCTACGAGCTCTTCTCCCTGATCTCGAATTCTGCCAGTCACTTCCGCCATTTCCATATAGTCTATTAGTTGCATTTGCCATTCTTCCAGGGTGGGTAGTGTCTACTTTCCATCAGTTTGGCTCAAGGCTGAGTTTTCCCTGCACAAATGTCCTTGACACATCCTTAATACAGTCTGTGGAAGCACATTCTCTCTCTTTTTTTAAAATGATATTTATTAAGGTTTCAAAGAAAAGAATTACATGAATTAAAAAAGAAGAAGAAAAGAAAGACAAAAGTAAAAAGAAAAGAAAAAATACAAAAATAGATAAGAAACACTTTTAAAAATACATCAGTCTTTTCATACCTTACATTCATTTCCTTGTTTCCCTGACCTCCTCACACCTCCCTTTTTTGTATTCCAATTCAGTTAGTTAATTCAGCAATTTCTTTCCCTCTTTGTTTTTATCTTAATCCTTTAACTTAATATATTATAACTTTGGTTTCTCACCTGTTAATAACCCATTTTTACATACACCTTTATAACATTGCTGCTTAAACCACTTAACTTCATTCTGACATCATTCTAACATTCATTAATTTTGCAATATTTCTGTAAATAATCTTTAAATTTCTTCCAATCTTCTTCCACCGACTCTTCTCCCTAGTCTCGGATTCTGCCAGTCATTTCCACCAATTCCATGTAGTCCATCATGTGGAAGCATATTCTCTTAGCTGTAGTTCCCCTATTAGTATATATAGCAGAGCTTTCCAAACTTTTCCTGTTGGGGCCACACTTTTTAGACAGGCATCATTTCGTGACGCAGTAATTCAGTTTTATTAGCAAACTGAAGGTTAAACTACCCCTTTTCCAGCTCTGGGAGGAGTTTGGGGAGCAGTCATGCCACACATTTGCACACTGCAGTCAACACAATGACATATCGTGACACACAGTTTGGAAAGCTCTGGTATACAGCAATTTGTTGACCTGCTACAGTAGTAAATATTAGGAGATGGCAGAGATCCTGCAGCCTGATATTCTGCTTTTCGGGGAGTTTTTTTTTTTTTTTTGTACATTCCTCTGCCACAAGAGGGCAAAGTCTTGTTCTCTGCTGCCCAGAGGCAGGGATGGGGCAGAAATTGAGTTCAATGTAGCTTAGACTGAGAGAATGATTCAAGGTCATGAAGTGAGCTTAACAGTCAAGTGGAGGTTTGCAGCTTCTATTTGGTTATTAGTTGTTTATTTATTAAAGTGTTATACACAGCAAAATTGTGAAAATTAAACCTCAAAGCGGTTTACAAAGAGACTAAAATGATAAAATTACCTGTTAAAAACAACAACAATCAGCCAAAAGATAAACTCAGCAATTGACTAAAAACGGATTGAAACTTTCATCAACTTTCTAAACGTCTGCCTAAGCAACAATATTTTTAGCAGGTGCTGGAAAGAGTACAGTGAAGGTTCCTGCCTGATATCAACAGGCAGGGAGTTCCAAAGATAGCGTTCTTACAATTGTAGAATGGGTATTACGTGGCAGGTGTAAAAACGCCAGTTCCAGCAATTGAAGTCAGATACAGGGGGGCTATAATTGGGGATATGAGGAAATGAGATCTCAAGTCGTTCAGGATTTATATACTAATCGTAACACCTTGAACTTGGTCTGGTAGTAAATTGGCAGGCAGTGCAGATCTCTGAGCACAGGGGCAATATGCTGACCAGACCTCCCCTCTGTCAGCCGTAACCCTTCAGCATCCTGCACTGACTGCAGCTTCTGGACCAAGAGCAAAGGAAGCCCCACATGGGGCTTGAAGTAACCCCTGTCACCACGAGGTCAGAAAGCGAGCGAGCGCCTGCCTTTGTCCCCTCTGGTTCTTGCAGGGAATCCTGGAGGCTCGTACAGAGAGAGAAGGACATGCTGCAGGCTCGTACCCTGGAGCTAGAAGCAGCTCTGCACGCCAAGCAGGAGGAGGTGGGCAGCCGGCTGGACAGCCAGGAGCACATGCCCCAGGACGAGAGAGGTCGGCAGGGGCAGAGGACGGCAGCCGCGAAGACCAGGGAGGAGGAGCTGCAGAACATGGCTGCCCCAGGCCTCTCTGCCAAGGTGTGGGGCCGCTGGGGAGATGACACCCCGCTAAGTCTCTTGCCTTTTTCTTCCCTTTTGCTACTGCACGGGTGGGGAACTCCAGGGCAGTGGCGGACCTTGGGGGTCAGCAGTGCCCTGTGCAACTCCTAAATTTGGCACACACACCCCAACTCTTGTGCTCCATGCAAAATCAGTTGCGGCGCCCTCTGCAGCGCCCCCAAGGCTTGGCACCCAGTGCAACAGAACGGGTAGCGCTCTCCTGAATCTGGCTCTGTGCAGGGAGACTTCTGGGGGGCTTGCTATCTAGCCACCGGGACTCTCTGCAAGCCAGGCCTCTCCTGGCCCTACTTCACAGCCTCTGGGAGCCGGGAGGTCCAGCTTTTCATACCAAGTGAGCCTCAAGAAGGCTTTGACACAGAACCCTGCAGGCTCTTTCTCTGCCAGAGACATCACACCTCTTTCCCAAAGCCCAGCGCCTCCTTACCAGGCTCTGGGAAGGTAGAATTGGGGCTGGGGGAGGCGTCAAATGTTGCCAAGGGCCACCCCAAAAGGCCTCGAGGCCTGCATGCTGCCCTCAGGCCGTGTATTGGACCGCCCTGTCCTGAAGTGTTTTTGTCTAGCTGGAAATATGTCCTGGAGCTCTGACCCTGCCTTGTGCTTGAGTGTGCCAGCTGGGCAAAGGAATAATTTGCATCTGTTGCTCCTGTTAGCCTCACTGCTAAGCCTGTGTGGGGCCCCCAGGTTGTCCTTGAGGGCTTTGGGAAGGCAGGTGCAGGGCATGGCAGGGCAGCTTGGGAGGGTTGCTGTGGCTGGCACAGCACCCAGCTGGGTTGCTGAAAACCCCAAGGCTTCACCTCCCACTTCCAGAAGCCGAGATCCGTGAAAGAGACGGGAGCTAGAAGAGGGCCCTGCCATCCTCCGGCCTCGCTGCCCACACAGGTCCATTTCCTCCCCCAGGAACAGAGTCAGGACTCGGAAGCGAAAGTCACCAGGAGCCCCCAGGGAGAGCAGGAGAGCCTGAGGCAGCAGCAGCAGCTGGTGACCGAGCAGGTAGGCAGCAACATTACCTCTGTCATCGCTCCTCCTCACCTTTGCCTCTTCCTCCCTGACTCACCATCTTCTTCACGGCTCTTTGGAGAGCCAAGGAGGAGGGAAATGTCATCCTGGGAGCATTCACAAGGTGTGTGTTTGTGTGTGTACTGATGCTCAAGAGCCTCCTTTGACTCATCTGCCCACCACTTCCTGCTCTGAAGTATGAGCATGAGTCCACTTGGTGCTATATTCATTGTTTTGTTTAGTCGTTTAGTCGTGTCCGACTCTTGGTGACCCCATGGACCAGAGCACGCCAGGCACTCCTGTCTTCCACTGCCTCCCACACTTTGGTCAAACTCATGCTGGTAGCTTCGAGAAGACTGTCCAACCATCTCGTTCTCTGTCATCCCCTTCTCCTTGTGCCCTCCATCTTTCCCAACATCAGGGTCTTTTCCAGGGAGTCTTCTCTTCTCATGAGGTGGCCGAAGTATTGGAGCCTCAGCTTCACGATCTGTCCTTCGTGAGCATTCAGGGCTGATTTCCTTAAGAATGGATAGGTTTGATCTTCTTGCAGTCCATGAGACTCTCAAGAGTCTCCTCCAGCACCAGAATTCAAAAGCATCCATTCTTCGGCCATCAGCCTTCTTTATGGTCCAGCTCTCACTTCCATACATCATATATCCATAGGGTTGTAGAATTGTAGAGTTGCAAGGGACCCCAAGGGTCATCTAGCCCAACCCTCAGCTAAATATATGGTTTTGAACGACACTTGCTTTCATTTTGGAACCCAGAGCAGCCTTTGCCTGCCTGACATCCTCTAACTGATGGGCATCGTAGTTCAAAGTGTGTTGAAGGCACCAGGTTGGGAAAGCTTGCTAGAAAGCTGCCCTGATATCGAATCACACTTTTGGTTCATCTGTCCCAGGACTGGCCACGCTGAGTCACAGCGGCTGTCTTGACTTTGAGGCGGGGGGAGGCGCTTCCTAGCCCTGTGTGGGGATACCAAGGATCAAACCCTGGACCTCTTGCATGCTCTGCAACCTCTGGTCTCCATCTGGAGCAGGGCTGTTATCTATTTAGAGCATTTAAGTCAGGTCATCGTCCCCTGTCCCCCCGTGCATTTCACAGCTCTTCCTCAACCCCCGGCTTCAATTCATTTATGTTTATGTACACTATGCAACACATTGTTGGACTGCGGAACTCCCTCCCACAGGAGGCAGCAATGGCCAGCAACTTGGATGGCTTTAACAGCGGTTTAGAAAAAATTATGGAGGAGGAGAGAGCTATCGATGGCTATTAACCACAATGGCCACACTCTGCCTCCGCGGTCAGAGGCAGAGATGCTTCTGAATACCAGTTGCTGAAAGCCTCAGGAGGGGACAGGGCTCTTGTGCCTGACTAGGTGGACCACTGGCCTGATAAAAGAAACCCAGCACTGGAAACGCAGTGAGTGCACGGGAAACCAGAGTGGAAACACATGGCCAACATCCCTGGCCCCGTGATGCTGTGGAGCACTCTTCCGACAAATTCAGCAGGCATTCTCCCTTTTGACTTCCAGGCGTCTCTCTCTTGAAGACTTCCTTCTGCTGACAATAATAATAATAATAATAATAATAATAATAATAATAATAATAATAATAATTTTTTTTTATTTATACCCCGCCCATCTGGCTGGGCCTCCCCAGCCACTCTGGGCGGCTTCCATAAAAACCAAAAATACAGTAAAATATCACATGTTAAAAACTTCCCTGAACAGGGCTGCCTTAAGATGTCTTCTGACAAGCCTGTGTCTGTGTTTAAAATGTCCTTGAGTAGCCAGACATTTCAATTATTGTATTGCACTGCTTTTATTTTATTTTTTTAAAGATATTTATTAGAGTTTCCAATTTTTTACAAACAAAAAGAAAAAAACAAACATAAAAATATTAAAAACACATAAAATTCACAACTTATTTTCTCATAACTTATTTCCCCGACCTCCTCATACCTCCCCTTCTTGCATACCCAGTTTGAGTTGTTTATACAGCAAATCCTTATCTCAAAGCATTACAGTTTAAAAAGAAAAGAAAAGAAAGAAAAAAGAAACACCTTATTTTCTCTCCAACATCTTAAATTGTTATAACTTTAAATTCTTGCTTACAAAAAGAAAGTCATTTTATCATGATTACAGCCTGAAACCACTTAATTTCAATCCAACATCATTCAACATTCCTTAATTTTACAATATATTTGTAAATAGTCCTTAAATTTTTTCCAATCTTCTTCTGCCGACTCTTCTCCCTGGTCACGGATTCTGCCAGTCATTACTGCCAGTCCCATACAGTCAAGTGTTGCACTGCTTTTAATGGGTGGGTGGGTGAGTGGGTGGGTGTTTATACAGTATTGCTGGCATTCTATGAGAAGGCACCAAATCGGTGCTTGTATAAGCAATCAAACAAACCAACAAACTTGGGGAAGGGCCATAGCTCAGTGGCAAAAGGGTCTGCCTGGCTAGTAGAAGGTGCTGAACTTATTTCCCTCTGCTACCTCCTGGCAGGGTTGGGAGAGACACTTTGCCTGAAACCCTGGAGAGCCTCTGCCAGCCTGTGTAGATAATAATAATAATAATAATAATAATAATAATAATAATAATAATAATAATAATATTGCCACTCTGGGCGGCTTCCAACAAATGATTAAAAATACATTAAAATACAAGCTAAATGGAGCCATGGTCTGACTCAAACACCTTCCAGTGTTGCTCAACCAAGCACAGCAGGGCAAGCAAGGCACAGGAACAGATTTAAAAGGGGCGTCAGGCCTCAAAGGCCAGAATCCAAAATTACCCAGCTGCAGCACAGCACCATAAAGGTTAGGCATCCAACTGTCAAGGTGGTGTGAAATTCTACCCTCCGCTGCATTGGCTTAAGTGCATGCAGCAAAACGAATGTTTAAGCTGGCATGGGGCCAGGTGGCGTGACATTGCACAGGCGCCAGGAATGCCCCTGGCAGGTTAAACTTCTCATCAGAGGAAACTTTGTTCCTGCACCAACAAAAGGAATCCTCTCCATGTGACTGACCTGGGGGCTGCTCCAGAAATACAGATTATGTAGCACCAATCCTGATTTGTTTGCAAAAAGGGTACAAGGCAGCTAGACTCTGCCTGGTCTTTACTGAGCATTCATTCTGATTTCTTTGTGTGGCAGTTACCGTATTTTGTGCCCCATAGGACGCTCCGGCCCATAGGACGCACCTAGTTTTTTGGGGGGGAAATAAAGAAAAAAAATTTATTTCCCCCCCAGGTGCGGGGCTGGAAGAACCAGGTTGGGGAACAGTGGGAAGGCACGCTCTGCCTCCCCGCTGTCCCCCGAGCTTGTGGGGCTGGCGATGGGGAGAAGTGCGCTGATCCTGGGACAGCAGGCAGCTCTGCGCCGCCATCTGGAGCGGGACGGGACTTAGCGCCCCGCTCCGGATGGCGGCGCAGATCTGCCTGCAGTCCCGGGACTGCAGATGGCGGCACAGATCTGCCTGCAGTCCCGGGTCGGCAGGCAGCTCTGCGCGGCCATCGGGAGCGGTGTGGGACTTCGCTCCCGGTGGCCGCGCAGAGCTGTGCTGAGCCAGGGACTGCAGGCAGCTCTGCACAACCCTCGGAGCCGGTCTCCCGAGGGTTGCGCAGAGCTTCCTGAAGCCTGGAGAGCGAGAGGGGTCGGTGCGCACCGACCCCTCTCGCTCTCCAGGCTTCAGCGAAAGCCTGCATTCGCCCCATAGGACGCACCCTGATTTCCCCTTCATTTTTGGAGGGGGAAAAGTGCGTCAAATAGGGCAAAAAAAACGGTATGTGAAAATGAGCCTGTGTCCTGAGCTGCTTGTGGGGCGTTTATTACACACGTTCCTGTTCGTAATCTGTTCACCCCACACTTTTCAATGTGTTTCCACTGTTACTTTCCAAACCACAAAGAAGTCTGTGTTGTTGTTGCTGCTGTTTTTTCTTCTTCACAAAGTGAGTTTGTTGTACTAGGGGCAGCAGAACAATTTTAATCAGCTTTAAAATTGCACACATAAAGTTGATTCATTTATTATGTTTATATTCATCTTTCTTCCAAGGAGCTCAGGGTGGCATACGTGGCTGTGCCCACCTCCTCATTTAAGCCCCACTGCAGCCCTGTGAGGCTGGTTAGGCTGAGAGTGGGTGGCTGGCCCAAGGTCACACCCCGTGAGCTTCCTGGCTGAGACAGGATTTGAACCCGGTCCCTAGCCTGACACACTCACTACTATGCCACATGGGCTCTCAGTTTTAGCATGAGCTTAATTCGCTCCTGCAAAACACCGACAGCCCAGAGGCACCCAAAATATGTAATCCAAATTAGCAGTGTTACTGTTTAGGGGGCTCTCCTGTTTTGGGGTGAGTGGGAGTATTCTGCAACGTGTTACTGATGGTGCATCAGAATGAGGAAACCCCGACCAAAGAATAGTGGCAAGAGAAATTGATGAACTATGCAGAACTGGTGAAATTGACATGCAAATTACGAGACAAGGACAACTGTGACTTCAAAGAAGAAAGGGGAGCCTTTTACAAACTATTTAAAAAGACGACAAAATGAACTGGATTCCTTGGCAGGTTTTGAATAAACATACACAAATTTATTGAGGGTTAACATAGTAGACAGATAATATAAGGAGGTATACAATTTTATAATATGCAGAAGTTAACATGGGTTGAGAAATCAGAGAGAGGAGCTGAGGGAAGTCTTAGTGGGGAGGGAGGGTTTGTTGGGGAGGTGGGAGGGGGGAAATGGGGGGGAAATAATGAAGAAGATTTGTTTTGATAATTTGTTATGTTGAAATTGCTAATAAAATTTATATACACACACACACACACACACACTACACACACACACATATACACACACACACAAATACATACACACACACACACACATATACACACACCACACACACACATATATACACACACACACACATATACACACACCACACACAAAAATATATATATATATACACACACACACACACACACACCAGACCGTCCACACAGCATTCTGCTTTATGTGTTGCTCTGTGATGCTTCCCCAGCTGTTGCCAGGAAACTTGGAATATACCATGGCACAGCTCAAATATTGCATCTAACCCAGATTACCAAATTTTTCATAGCTGCTTTTGGGAATCCCTGCTGGCTAAGCTTAACCTTGTATCTGTTTTCTGCCCTTCTGACAGCTGAAGGAGCTTTTCAGGCAGCAGCAGGCAGGATACAAGAAGCATCCCGGAGGACCAAAGGAAGAAAGTTCAGTGGCGCCTCTGAAGTCGCAAAGGATGCTGGTAAGAAGTCTTCCCTCCCTCCCTCCCTCCCTGGTGGGTTTCTTGTGGAGTAACACTGCAGTTGGGTGTTGAGAGTGACAGGAGTCCCAAAATTCCCCACATTTGTCAGAGGAAGGGTGGGGAGAAAGAAAGAGATGAGGTTGGGGGCAGCCCTATATGGTGTCCTCCAGACATTACATAAGAACCTAAGGAGAGACCTGCTGGAAGATAGGAAGATTCAGAACAGAGAAAAGCAAGTCCTTCTTCATGCAGTGCAGAGTTAAACTGTGGAACTCGCTCCTGCAGGAGGCAGGGATGGCTTTAGAAAAGGTTTGGACAAATTCATGGAGGAGGAGAAGGCTCCTGGTTCCTGGCCAGGATGGCCCTGGTCTGCTTTCACAATCAGAGGGAGCAATGCTTCTGAATGCCAGTTGCTGGAAACTGCAGGAGGAGAGAGGACAGCTCTTGTGGTTGTGTGCTCCCCACTGGGGTATCTGCTTGGCCACCATGAGAACAGGATGCTGGACTGAATGAGCCCTTGGCCTAATCCAGCCCGCTGCTTCTGATGTTCCCATCCCAGCTGTAACACAACGAGCATCAGAAAAGGAATTGGCTTTCTGTGGTTCAACAACGTGCCCAAACCCTGCAAAACCCTTTTATTTGGGGGGAAGATGTTAGGATTCCTGCTCCATGGTTGCAGTCATGGGATTTTTGTACATGACGGTGCATGTTTTGACTCCACAGAGTGGGAAGTGACGGAGACAGGATATTTGTGTTACTGTGTTCCGTGAAGTGGGACTATTGTCCTTTGTTTTTTCTCTTTGCTGTCTGATGCTAGAGAGAGAGAGAGCCATGTTGCAGTGCTCTGTGTGTGTTTATATGTAAATAAAGTAGATTAGCCAAAATGCTGAGTTGCTGAGGTCTGTTATGCATGAGCTGCGAAGATTCTGCGGATCCCTAAGTGTGCCGGTGTCGGTTGGCATTAGTCGCTGTGATGTTCGGGCTGAAGAAAGCTTATGAAGCTCCCAAATGAAAGACCAAGAGGGAGAGAACACGCCAGTTGGGCATGTGTCTCTGCCAGGGTCCTACTCGAGTGTAGGCTGAACTCCTGACAGAAATGACTTGCTCCAGCACTGTATGGGGGCACTTATTCTTTAAGGGCAATGGAAGCATCATTACATCACTCCCTCTGCCCCACTATTTTTAGAGCAGTGGAGAAGATACAGAAGGACCCTCCATCCAAATGTGCCTTTCCAGGGGAAACCCTTAAGTGTTGAAGGCAGGTGTGAACTATTGGCAAAACCTATTGGTGTTTTGCAACTTTCTGACTAGTTGCAGGACCTTAGCCAGACCTAGCAGAGTAAACGCAGAATCCACAGAAGCAATTGGCAACTTGGCTGCAGACAGGATAGACGAAGCAGGAGCCAGGAACTTGTAGTTAGGTGTTTATTGTATACAGTGGACCATTTACAGGAACAGAACACGGATCTTTCGCTAGCTCTCTCTGACATGACTCACAACTTCTACACTGATACACAGAACTCTGAACCTCTGAACTAACACATTCCAGTTAGTAGACCATTACATAATTATCACTCCTTTGAGAGAGCTTGACCAATCAGGGAGCTGTCTTCATGTCTCTGTTATCACCAGGCAGACTTACTCCTTCAGATTGCCTTCTGGCTGTCTGCCAAACCTTAATTGACTCTGTGTGAGTAGCTGCACGTACACAGTTTCCCAACATGGACAACCTAAGCCTCGCGGACAGCTTGTAACCCTTGGATGGCCTCTGTGTGCCCAGCCCACCAAACCTTAATGCTTCTGCCACCATCGCAATGGGAAACAGAGTAGCTGGCTGGAAGGGGGAACCCAACCCCAGAGCACAGAGCCTAGTGTGTGGTTCCTACACCTCTCTGGGTGCATGATGTCTGTGGTTGGGTTTCAGGGCATGGTGCCTCTGGAATTTCAAAGAGTTCTATAGCCTCTTCTTTGTGCTTCCTGCAGACTGTAGCCAAACCCATCAGGCTTCCTGAGGAAGGTCAGGCAGAACTTCAGGGTGTTCCCGGCACCAGTGGAGAAGCCCAGAGTCTACAGCAGCAGCTGAGAGAGAAAACGGAAATAGTAAGGAAGGAAGACTGCTGATGGGGGTGGCAGGAAAATGCCAGGGGTTGCTCCTGCTCACTCGGGGGCAGACCAGCCTGCCTCACCGCCTGAGGCAAAACAGGGAGGTGTTGCCCTGGGCGCACACCTTGTGAACCGCCTGCCCCCCACTGCTGCCTGCGCTAAAGCCTTGCTTCTCAAGGCCTCTGTGTGATCCCACAGGGCTCTCGAGAGATTTCTCCTTACCTCTGCTCACCGCAGAGCAGCTGCCTCAATCCACCAAGTGGACGGGCCGGCACTGCTCCTGCCACCCATTCAGAGAGGCCACTTGACAAGTCCACCTTCCCGATCTGATGAAGCCGGCGTTTGGAAGGTTCAGGTCACATAAAAAGAAGTTCCCCAGGAATTATTTGGTGGATGCCGCGACTGCTAAACATGATGTATGGTGCCGATGTGGCAGCCCCCCTCCCCTATAATTCATTTCTCCCTTCCAGATCACCTCCATGGCCTCTGAGATCCAAGCTCTGAAGCAGAAGAATGAAGCCTTAATGAAAGGTAGGGGGGATGATGGTGATGGTGATGGTGATGATGATGATGATGACGATGATGATGATGATAGGCACCTGGTTGTCCACTGTGAGAAGAGGATGCTGCTGGACTCGGTAGGCCTTTGGCCCGCTGTAAGGTGTTAAGAGCACCTGCCTGGCATGCAGAAGGTGCCAGGCTCAGTCCCCGGCATCACCAGGTAGGACTGGGAAAGATTCCCCGGGTAGGGTAGACAAAACCCACTTTGACAGAATCCTCTTTTTTCCTTCCACATTATTTAAGAAGAAGTATTAATCACTTTTTTGCCGCAGCAACTCAAAGTGACTTACAGTATGTTAAGCAAAAAACACATACAGTGGTACCTCGGGTTACATACGCTTCAGGTTACATATGCTTCAGGTTGCAGAGTCCGCTAACCCAGAAATAGTACCTCGGGTTAAGAACTTTGCTTCAGGATGAGAACAGAAATCGTGGCGCCGCGGCAGCAGCAGGAGGCCCCATGAGCTAAAGTGGTGCTTCAGGTTAAGAACAGTTTCAGGTTAAGAACAGTTTCAGGTTAAGAACGGACCTCCGGAACGAATTAAGTACTTAACCCAAGGTACCACTGTACATCCATTGAAAGCAGCACATATATTTTTGAAACACCTACATTAAAAAACACATGCAAGAAGGCCATAGATAGTTATAAAGCTAAAGGCCTGACCAAAAAGGAATGTTTTCTGAAGATATATAAGGAAGGGTCAAGATGAGCCTCCCTGGGGAGAGTCTCCCACCCTTGGGAGGCCAACTCAGAAAAGGCCCTGTTCTTGTGTGGCTGCCCATGAAGGGCGGCTCATGCTGAGAAAAAAGGCTTCAGATGACAATTGCAGGACCCAGGTCGGTTCCTGTGGAGAGAGGCGGTCCTTGTAGTATTGTGGTCCTGAGCTGCCAAAGGCTCTGTGGGTGAAAACCAGCTCTCTGAACTGAGCCCAGAAAAGAATCTACAGGAGTGTCAGGCAGAATTAATGCAATGTGCTCAGACCTTCCGCTCCCAGTCAATAATCTGGCTGCTGAATTTTTGCACCAGCTGTAGCTCCTGAACTGTTTTCCAAAAGAGGTCTGTACAGTGCATTGCAGTAATCTAATCTGCAGTGGCATAGCTAATTTATTATATTTGAGACTGTAAGCATTGTTTTTGTGTTACTAGTTCTTATGTTTCTGCTTGTTTGCTATAAGCAAGGCTCACCGGCCACTTTTTGGACCGGTGGGCATTCTTAGGTGCCGGGTTCTGCCCAACTTTTTTGGGGGGGCCAGTCACACAGCGGGAGGAGGCAGTGAGGCCGGATGGGGCCCATTGCAGTCAAAGGGAGGCCCAATGGTGTCTGTTGCAGCCATGAGAAGGCCCAGTGATGCCCACAGGAAGGCTGGTATTAAGTAGTGGGTTGACATAGCAGCCGGCACAGCGATTTCTTCAAGTAGCTCTTTATTAAGACAAGCTGGAATAGAACTGACTGTGAACAGCTCAGCCGGCCTGTATTTATAGGCAGCCGGCTGTCAACATTGTAACCACAACAGCTCAGAGTTCCCGCCTAAACTAACTGCCGCGGACCTGAGTGAAAACTATCTACAGACCTAAATGAAAACTATATACAGTATCCCCCTGTTGGCCCAGGGTGAAACTACACTACATAACAGCTGGTGCGGCCCGGACCCCTCCTTGAATTTTCTGGGGGCCCTTGGCCCACCCTAGATGGTGCCTCTGGTTGAGAAACTGCCATGGGTGCCCGTCCCAAAATGGCTACTGTGAGGGCATGGTGCAACACAAAATGGCTACCACATCTGAAAGAGCAGAAGAAGAGAAGCAGGGCAGGAGTGGCCCAGTCAATGGAAACGAGAACAGAAGAGAAGGAGGAAACAGTTCCACATCTATTACAGATCTTTGAGGGGAGCTTTACTGAGGCCTTTCACAAGCACCTTAGGACATACTGCAGGGAGTGGGGCTGTGTTGGAGACCCCTGGCATAAGCTTTAATGGAGGGAGAGAGAGAGAGAGAGAGAGTTTATGCTGAAATAAATCTATTAGTCTTTAAGGGGCCACCTCACACCATGGTTGCATTTTCTTGCAAGGACTTCTTAGACTTTGGAGCAGCTGAGGTTGAACCATTGGTAGTTTCCCACCGATGCTTAAATGTTATCGAAGAACTTAAAAACCTAAGAAGAACTTAGCTGCTGGATCAGACCGAAGGGGACCCATCTGGACCAGCATCTTGTTCTCACTGTGGGCAACCAGATGTGCCTTGCAGTTTTATATAGGTATTAAAAAAACCCAACTATTACTTGCTGCCCTGGAATCTTTTGGAGCTGACAGTAGGGGAGATAATATTTCTTTACTAAGACTTCTGGGTTAGCGCGATCGACTAATGGCGGATTCCCTCTGAGCTCCGGAGGGAATCGGCTCCGCAGGATCGGGTCTTGCCGCTGCGGCGATGCGGGGACCCTTAAAAATCACAGGCGGTGAAGCCTGTGAACCTGGTGACTCGGCGGGACCATTTGCGCCCCCCCGACCCGTGAAGGAGCCTTTTTAAAGGCTTCAGAACGGGAGACGGGGTGAGCGGCGCGGTGCTGTGAGTCGACTGCTTCTCCTACGGAGTGAAGCCGCATGCCATGGTCGGAGAGCGCTGACTTCTTCTTGTGAACAATTGGACTTTAAAGCAGCAACCCGTGAGTAGTACGGAAATTGGATTTCTAAAGGAAAAAAAATTTTTTTTTATTAGGCATGATCGGGGAAGGCGTAAAGAGGAAGTCTGTCTTTTTTCTTTTTGTTTTTTCTTATTGGCTTTTTAAAATGGAAAATTCTTAATAAATATTTATTTAAAAAAAAATATTTCTTTACTAAATCTCTGTTCCTGTTTCTCTACTCCCCAAACAGCCAAACTGAGGTTCCAGCAACAGATCCAAGAGATCTGCAGACTTTCGAAGCAAGGACCAGAAAGGAGCAGGGCTGAGTGTTTGGTTCCCCAGCTCTCCGCTAACCCGGACCAGGATGCGCAAAGCGCTCATGGGTGCAACAGCCCTGTCCCTTCGCCCCAAAGGAACAAACTCACACCCTCCATTTGCGGCAGAGAGAACTGGCCTGCGGCTGCACCGGACGCTCAGCTCCACTCTGGTGCTGAAGGAGAGCAAAGCCGTGTTGCTTCTGACACGTGTGTCACACATTTTTCAGTTACAAGCTCTGCTGCCCATGGAAATCTCCTCTCTGCATGGCCTCTCCCCTCGCCCCCAGGGTCCTCCAGCCCCACTGTGCCTTCTGTAATGCTGTCGTTGCCCCCCACAACTTCCCACCAAGAAGGCCAGGGCCACCTTGAGGGCGAAGGGACCTTGCCCAGCCCCAGGAGCTCAGCTCTTTTGTCCCCGAGGCCATTTGGGTCCCCAAGACCATGGTCCCCCTTTAAATTCAGAGGGAGCCCCGAACCTTCAGAGGACTGAACTGAAGGAGAGCTGGAGAAACTCTGGCATATTTGAACATTAGGAAATTCAATGGGAAGATCACTTAGATGAGGGGTAGGCAACCTAAGGCCTGTGGGCCGGATGAGGCCCAATCGCCTTCTCAATCTGGCCCCCAGCAGTGTGTTTTTACATGACTAGAATGTGTCCTTTTATTTAAAATGCATCTCTGGGTTATTTGTGGGGTCTGCCTGGTGTTTTTACATGAGTAGAGTGTGTGCTTTTATTTAATATAGAATAGAAATAGAAATACTTTATTGTCACTGTACCACTTGTTTACGGTGAGATTAAACGAGCCCCTCCACAATCTCTCAGTCCTTGTTACACACTGTGTGTTGTCGTACGACCACCAACCCTGAACATCAGCTGCAATGTTGCTGTTTTCCTTTCAGCAGCCTCACGGACCATGGGTAGAAACTGTTCTTTAACCTGTTGGTGCAGCTTATAATGTTTCTATATCTCCTGCCTGAGAGCAGGAGATTGAAAAGGTGCTGGCCAGGGTGTGAGTTGTCCCTGAGAATGTTCCTTGCTCTTCTGAGGCAATGGTCTCCTGCGATGACATCTAGCAGACTCAGGGGACAGCCCATGATATCGTGTGCTGTCTTCACCACCCTCTGTAGGGACGTTCTTTCAATGACTGTCAAACCAACGTACAACACCGTAATACAGTATGAGAGAACTGTATTACAGTGCATCTCTGGGTTATTTGTGGGGCATAGGGATTCTTTCATATATATTTTTTCAAAATATAGTCTGGCCCACCACATGGTCTGAGGGACGTTGGACCAGCCCACAGCTGAAAAAGGTTGCTGACCCCTGGGCTTAGATCATCTGGGGAGAGTCTCTTTGCAGTACTGTGCCCTGCAGGGTGTCCACAGGGCGGTGACTCCCAAAATGGGCTTTTCTGCTGTCGTCCTTCCACCATGAAGCAGCACCCAACTTGCTGAGACACTCATTCTTCTCCCCCAGGCTCTCCTGGAGCATAAGGCCAGTTTTTATCTGTAGAAATTCCCTGAATACTTGTTTCTGCATGCTTTCATACTACTTTTTTTACTGGTTTTGTGTGGTATTTTTGTAGGACTCGTCTTATTTTTGTGGTTAAATTGTTTTTCATATTGTGTTATGATCTTGCAACCTGCCCCGGAGTCACCCCAAATTGTGGGCCTACAAAGGTCATTTTATGCAGGGCGGCGGAGAAGTTTGAACCCTCCCAATCTGCCCTTCCCACTTGGCTTTGCTGGAGCCCTGCACTGCAGAATTTGAGGCTGCGTTTCAGTTTGACCCTCGTTTCACAAAGTGTGAATTGGTCCGGTTCACCTCTAAGTTATATAACCTTTAGGAGACATCTGAAGGCAGCCCTGTACAGGGAAGCTTTTTGAGGTTTCATGTTTTACTATGTTTTTATATATATGCTGGAAGCCACCCAGAATGGCTGGGGCAACCCAGTCAGATGTGCGTGGTACAAATAATAAATAATGATTATTAAATGTATGGGCACTCTCTTGCACAGGCTCCTGTTTCTGCCTTTGAGCCATCCTCTTGGATCTTAGCTGGCTTTATAGAAGATACGCAGACACCGATTATATCCCCCCCCCCCTTTGGGTTATCTGACATGATCATGACATGTCCAAATGGCCCAAGGGGGAAGCTCAGGATGCCTCCCACCTGCTGAAATCTTTCCAGTCACCACCATATAGAGAAGAACACACACACCTAGCTCAGCTGCAGCAGGGCAAAAGCTTGTCTCCTGGCAGGCAAAGGGCAAGAACAGTGGTGCCTCGCAAGACGAAATTAATTCGTTCCGCAAGTTTTTTCTTCTTGCGAGTTTTTCGTCTTGCGAAGCACGGTTTCCCATAGGAAGGCATTGAAAATCAATCAATGCGTTCCTATGGAGACCGTCCGGGGACAGAGGGGAAGCGCTGCGCGCCTTCCCCTCTGTCCCCGGACCTGTTTTAAAGCAAGGGAAGGGGCAGCGGGGAGAATCGCTTCTCCCCGTTGCCGCCCCTTGGTTCAAAACGGGTCCGGGGACAGAGGGGAAGGCGCGCGCGTGCCTTCCCCTCTGTCCCCTCTTTTGAAACAAGGGGCGGCGGGGAGAAGATCACTTCTCTCCGTTGCCGCCCCTTGGTTCAAAAGGGGTCCAGGGACAGAGGGGAAGGCGCGCGCGCGCCTTTGCCTCTGTCCCCGGAGATTGCGAGGCTGGCAATGGGGAGAAGCGATCTTCTCCCCGCCGCCCCTTGCTTCAAAAGAGGTCCGGGCTGCGGGGGCAAGCTTCGTTTTGCGAAGCAAGCCCATAGGGAAATTCGTCTTGCAAAGCAACTCGAAAACGAAAAAACCTTTCGTCTTGCGAGTTTTTCGTCTCGCGAGGCGTTCGTCTTGCGGGGCACCACTGAACTTTGTGGCAAAGCGGACTGAGCCAGTGAGCTGCAGGGGTTGAGCTGGAGTGGGGAACCTGTGGCCTTCGCAATGGCACTGTGCTCCAAATCTCACCGAGCCTCAGGGCCAATGGGAGCTGGAGCCCAGTGACCCCTGGGGGTCAAAGGTTGCCTTTCCTAAAAAGGACTGAATTAGGAAGGGAGAAGAGAGGAGGGCAACCAGGATGACCAAGGGCCCCGAAACCAAGCTTCATGAGGAATTGAGGATGTTAAGTCTCCTCTTCTCCAGGCTAAACATGAGGCGACATGAGAGCCACCTTCAAATACCTGAAGGGCTGTCACAAGAAGGCGGAGCAGGCTTGTTTTCTGCTGTTCCAGAGGGGAGGACCCAAACCAACAGATTCAAATGACAAGAAGAACTTCTTGATGGTAACAGCTGTGCAGCTGCAGCAGACTCCCTTGGGAGGCTGTGGGCTCTTCTTCCTTGGAGGTTTTTAAGCAGAAGTTGGACAGCCATCCGTCAGGGATGCTTCAGTTGCAATTCCTGCATTGCAGAGGGTTGGACTAGATGACCCTTGGGTCCCTTCTAACTCTACGATTCTGTGATTCTCTAAGGACCATAACTCAGAGCCACCTGATTCAGAAGGTTCAGTCTGCAACAGCATCTCCAGGTGGGGCTGTGAGAGACCCCTCCATGGATCCCTGGAGAGCCATTGCTGCAGGTCGGTTTGGACAATATTGAGCTGGATGGACCAAAGGATCTGACTAAGTACAAGGCAGCTTCTTGCATCCCTCATAGTACAAGAAACTAGAGTTCAAATCCTTGCTCAGTCATAAAGTTTCTGAGGAGATTTTGAGCTGGTAGGTTGCTCTCAAGTCTAACCGACATCACTCAAAATAAGTTTATTGTACAAATTGAAGGCCATGACAATTCCATACAATCATACAGTGGTGCCTCGCAAGACGAAAAGAATCCATTCTGTGATTCTCTTCGTCTTGCGAAGCAAGCCCATTGAAGGATTAGCAGATTAGCGCTATTAGCGGCTTATCTGCTGATCGGATCAGCTGATAAGCGGCTTAGAAAAAAGGGGGGAAAGGAAAAAAAACCAGCAGGAACTCGCAAGACATTGTCGTCTTGCGAAGCAAGCCCATAGGAAATTTGTTTTGTGAAGCACCTCCAAAACGGAAAACTCTTTCGTCTAGCGAGTTTTCCGTCTTGCGAGGCATTCGTCTTGTGGGGCACCACTGTAATCAGTTTAAAATATGACTCGGACATCTGCAAATAAAAACAGCAAACATATAATGTGAGATATCTGATAACAGGGATGCCCCTGTTTCAGTTCAGTGCTCCAAATTCCCCTCACTTTTCCCAGCTATTTTACCCAGGTGCTTCTTCTCGATCTATTTCCCAGTGCAGTGTGGTCCCTCAACAACCCCTGGACCCTCTCACTCAGAGACAGCCTGCTATCCTGCACAAACAGGGGTTTGCAAAAAGTGCCTCTTTGGATTTGCATGGTGGGGATAAGTTAACATATAGTGAGAAACATCTTCCACATGGCATTGCCCAATAATACAACCTCACAGGGTTGTTGAGAGGATATGAAGGGGAGGTGGTGGGGAGATCGGTGTGTAGGCAGGCCCTGAACCCCCTGGAGGGAAGGGTGAGATAAGGGAACGAAATAAGCATGTTCTGAGAAGGAATGCAATAAAGGCTGTTAATGGGCAATGCATTTGCTTTATACAGAGAGGCTCTCCTTGCAGAGCTCTGTCCATCGCAGCCTCCAGCACAACAACCCTTCCAGGCTGCCTTGCAGCGATGCCACCAGCACCTTCTGTTCTGACATTTCTGTTTGCACCCAGCTGCCCCAGTTCAAGTTCCTCCTCGTTGCAACAGCAGCATGACAGCAGTCAGCACCCCACCTAGAGCAGTGCCACGCCTTTCAGCTTTGCTGATGCAGTTTCCAGTTCTCTTTTGTTATGGCCGGCAGCCAAAAGTTATGCAGATAATGCAATGCCCCAGAAACTGCTGTTGCTGCAGTGGAACTTAGATCTGAGGTCAGCGTGCCTGATGGATGTGGAGAGCATTATGGAGGAAGAAAGCTTGGTCCACCTGCTCTTTCTGCCTTCCTTGGCTGTCCTGGAGAGCTTGCCGTCGACTTTTCAACCCCAGGGTTTCCGAAGGGCTCTGAGCAGCATCACCTCTCTGTGGGCAAAAAGTCACTGCCTTGGGAGGACTTGGAACTGGCTTGGATTTCTCCAGCTGGACTTCCTGCAGTCCTGCGTACCTTAAAGGTGTCGCAATGCCAAGTTCCCCTCAAACCTTCCCTGGCCTCCCATAGCAGAGGAAGGCCATTTCTCGCAGGGTGCCATTGCTTTGGCTGCCATCCTTCGCCATGGCAGGCAGACTCCCCAGCAGGAAGCTCTGGACGTGCATCTCAAGGGCAGAGCTGAAAGCCTTCTGACTGAATGGCATGCCAGCGAGCAGATTCCATGTTCCCCCGGCTGCACATCTCCTTCCAGTGGACCTGCCCCATCTCAGGGGCCACAGGACCGATCAGCACTCGGCCAACAGCGCAGCTGCGGGTGTAGAGGCGAGCCTGGGACAAGATGGAGGGGGAAACAAGAGTCAGGAATAGTTGTGGGGGACCTTAGAGCTGCCCTATAGCAGGGCCAGCCCATCCTGAGACGGACTGAGGCAGCTATCGCGGGAGGTGGAATCCAAGCCCTGCCACCCCCACCCCCCGAACGAGTGAAGAGAACTGACTGTGGCTTCCAGCAGGGCTCTCTTGCTGGTGGCACCCCTCCCATGCACCCTCCCACTGCTGCCAGAGAAGCAAGGACAAAGCGGCAATGACCTCCAGGTTCCGGCAAGATCCCCCAGACCCCTTCAGATCCCACCAGAACCTGGAAGCCGTCACTGCCACCACAGGACCCTGGCAAGCAAAGTTGGGCAGAGGGGCACGGCAGCACCTTTCCATTCACCTCAGGGGTTTTTCCTGCCTATAGGAAATCTCAGCCCAAGCTTTTCCACCTACAAATTCCTTCTTGAGGAAGTGCACCCTCTTGTGTAAGTTGGCACAACAACAAGCAGGAATCAATGCATTGTTTTGTTTCCTCCTTGGGCAGAAAGGATTCACTAGGTTCTCCTCCTCCTCCTTTTATCCCTACAACAACCCTGTGAAGTAGGTTAGGCTGAGGGTAAGAGAGCTTCATGGCAGAGTGGAGATTAGAACCCGGGTCTCTCCTAGGTCCTACTCTAATACTCTAACTACTGAACCACACTGTATTTCTAAAACCTCATTTCTCTTTAGCTCAACTCAATGGCTAAGACATACCTCTTGACCCCAGCTTTTGACACTCAAAGAGCATATTTTTAGGACCCCCAATATTTTTGTGACTGTAAATTGTTTGGAACTGTTTTTAACATTGTGTTTCAATGTTGTGACCTGCCCATGGACCTTAGGGTGAAGGGAGGATTTAAAAATCACAATAATAGATTAATAAATCTATACATTTGTACAACTGTTCAGCAAGTCCAGAAGTGTGGATCCAGAGTGGGCTGGGCTCAGCACTCAAGACCGTATGTTGCATTTGGGCACAGGGAATTACCTGTGTGCCTGCACCTTTCAGGCCAACCCAGGATGCAAGCTGCTCTACCTTTGCTTGCCTCTCCCCCGCCCCACAATGGGCTAGGACAGGCTTCTTCAACCTCGGCCCTCCTGATGATTTTGAGACTACAATTCCCATCATCCCTGACCACTGGTTCTGCTAGCTAGGGATAATGGGAGTTGTAGGCCAAATACATCTGGAGGGCCGAGGTTGAGGACGCCTGGGCTAGGAGAAGGTAAAGGGACCCCTGACCATTAGGTCCAGTCGTGGACAACTCTGGGGTTGCGGCGCTCATCTCGCTTTATTGGCCGAGAGAGCCGGTGTACAGCTTCCGGGTCATGTGGCCAGCATGACTAAGCCGCTTCTGGCAAAACCAGAGCAGCGCACGGAAACGCTGTTTACCTTCCCACCGGAGCGGTACCTGTTTATCTACTTGCACTCTGAGGTGCTTTCGAACTGTTGGCAGGAGCAGGGACCAAGCAACGGGAGCTCACCCCATCGCGGGGATTTGAACCGCCGACCTTCCGATCGGCAAGTCCTAGGCTCTGTGGTTTAACCCACAGCGCCACCCGCGTCCCTAACATACTTTGGCTCAGATCTTCCATCCATTACCTGCATGACTGTGAACTCCAGGGACAACTGCTGTTCCTGGATGTCTCCGGCAGGTAAGCTGAAGAGGAACGGGGCATTCCACACGGGGTTGTAGCCCGCTATGGACTTGGTCTCCTTTGTGTCAATGACCTTTCCGTCATGGCAGAGGTGGATCAGAACGTAGTGGTCTAGAAAGAGGAAAAGCAGAGGACAAGGGATGGGAGATGCAGGACTCCTCAAGACGGACAGGTTTGTGCCTGACGGCTGGAAGAGGCAGAGATGGTCAACCTTGGAGTCCCTTCCAATTCCACCATTCTATGAAAGAAGGGAAACGAGAGAGATTCCTCTCCCCCCCCCCCAACTTTGATAGGTGGACAGGACTGCCACCACCTGATATTACTTGTCAAAGTTCAAAGAAAATTGCTCATTGGCATTAACAGCTGTCATCTTTGGAGATGTGCTTTCAGTGCCCATCTGTTGATCAGGATCAGGGCCTGCAAGAGGCTCCCTATAATGGATCATCACCTGATCATCAGCCCCAGGGAGCCCCTTGGTAGCCTCTGTGGAGGGAGAAAAGCTCCCCTAAGCTAGCATTTCCCACTCTGCAAAGAAAGCAGTTTCAAGCTGCAATTTCCAGAGTTGTTTAACAGTCCTGCCCTTTTCCTGGAGAACTCTGGGAAATGTAGTACTGTAAGCAGAAGAGGAGTCTCCTAACAACTCTCAGCACCCTTAACAAACTGCAGTTCCCAGGATTCTTTGGGGGAAGCCATGTGTGTTTAATGTGGTATCCTAATGCTTTCAATGCATAATGCAGACGGGGTCTGAGAGATCCCCATCTTAATTTGCTCACAGATTTTTTAAAAATGTGTGTGTATGCATATAGATTAAAATATGAAAATTTTATGAAAATTTGTGTCCTGAGTCCTGTACCTAAATCTGTGAAGGTACTGAGCATTACCTGCACCAGATCCCAGTTTAAACACAGAATTATTGCATGTGGAGATCACAGAGGAAGGCATAGCTCAGTGGCAGAACATCTGCTTTATATGTAGAATGTCCCAGGTTCAATCTGCGCTGGCTCCTCCAGGTAGGTCTGGCAGGGACTCCCTGCCTGAACCCTGGAGAGCTGCTGCCAGTCAGAGTAGACAACACTAAGATATAGGGAGCAATGGTCTGGCTCAGCAGAAGGCAGCTCCCCATGTTTGTGTGCGTTGGTACTTGCATCCTACCTGGTGTTCCCAGCATCCGGCTGACGCGTCCCAGGTTCTCTGCTTTGCGGACCAGAACTTTGATGCGATTGGCCAGAGCTTGATACTGGAGCAGGAGGAAAAGCTGCCCCAGGGACCTGGGCTGAGAGAGCCAAGAGGCGGAGCTCACGTCCTGGGAACTGTGGCACTGAAGGGGGAGAGAATGAACACGTCATGACATAGATATACACATCATACACATACAGGAGATAGCCAGCTCCAGTTTTATATTTCACATGGATTTAAGAACCTAAGAAGAGACTGCTGGATCAGGCCAGTGGATGCCCATCGAGTCCAGCATCCTCTTTGCACAGTGGCCAACCAGAAGCCTCAATGGGAATCCAGGAAGCAGGGTTCCAGAACAAGAGCAACTTTGCACATGTCACTTTGCGCTGCTTACGGCCTCTTTGTTGGGATGCCTGCGTGTCAAAGTCACTTGCCTAAGGCTTTAAAATGCTGTTTAGTTATTTCACTTATATAAAACTGCCTGGGCCTGCCCTTCAGGGGCCTACATACCCCCCAGGGCAGCAGCCAATAGGAGTTGAAATCCAATAACATCTGGAGGGCCAGTTTCCTAAGCCTGCTCCAAAGGGAACACCCACCCACTGTGGGCGTAGCCATGGGGGGGGGCAGCTGCCCCTCCCTAAATCAAGTAAATCATTACAAAATACATAACTAACTGAGGTTCTGCCCTCTCCTGGAAATAAATCCTGGCTATGCTCATGACACACATGCACACAAATAAAACCAGCCCTTACCCATCCAATACAGGGTTTCTGCCTGGACATTGAGGTCCAGCTCTGAGAGCCTTCTGGCGGTTCCCTCGCTGTGAGAAGCCAAGTTACAGGGAACCAGGCAGAGGGCCTTCTTGGTGGTGGCGCCCGCCCTGGGGAACACCCTCCCACCAGATGTCAGAGAGAAAAATAACTACCAAACTTTTAGAAGACATCTGAAGGCAGCCCTGTTTAGGGAAGCTTTTAATGTTTAATAGGTTATTGTATTTTAGTGTTTTGTTGGAAGCCACCCAGAGTGGCTGGGGAAACCCAGCCAGATGGGCGGTGTATATATAAATTATTATTATTATTATTATTATTATTATTATTATTATTATTATTATTATTATTATTATTATTATCAAACTGTGCCCCATGGGTGACCATGGGTGCAATTTGTGGTTGCAGGTGACCCACCCATCGCTAGGAATATTGGGGATTGGTTCTCAATTGCCTTTCTGTTGCTCCTTTTATTGCTTATATTACAATTTGAATTTTAGGGAACCATTGCTGCCCCAAGACCCTCAAGAGGTCCGCAGGCGGAGCGGGAATTGGGGGTCCCCGCCGGGCGCGAGGCGACGACTCCCCGGCCTCTGGGCGACGCGAGCCTCACCTTCGTGAGCGACAGCTCCTGGGCGAGCGCCGAGGGCGAGGCGCCGTGCTCGCCGGCCACCTGGGCGCAGGGGAACAGCACCTCGCCCACGAAGGCGTCCTTCCGACGGGCGAATGCCCTGGCGTACACAGCGAGGCGCAGCGTCAGGCCCGGCAGCTCTTGGCGGGCGCAGCCGGGGAAGCGGAGCTGCTGGTGGAACTCGGGGTGGAGGCTCCTCCGGCGCCGGGCGGTGCGCTGCGGCTCCGCGGAGCCCGGCAGCAGGCGCGCCTCGACGTAGCAGCTGCGGCTGGCGCCGAGGCCCCCGGGCAAGTGGGCGACGCCGACGACGTTCACCGTGAGCGTGGCCTCCGGAGGAGAGTAGCCGACGGCGAAGTGCAGGCGAGGTCGCGGCTTGGCCTGGGCGGCGGCGGGCAGGAGCCCCGCGACGGGGCGCACGGCGAGGGAGCTGCTGTCTCCCGCGGCAATGGTGCTCCGGCGCTGCGGGCCCCGAGGGCGCTGGGCAGGCGGCGCGCTCAGCCCTGGCGGGACGACGAGGCTGGGCAGGGAGGCGCGGCCGCGCAGGAGGGGCGTCGGGGGGCTGCCGTCGGGCGAGGCCGGCGCACGAGCAGCTGCAGCAGGCAGGCTCTCCAGAAGCTGCCCCGCCAGCTGGGCATACTGTTGCTGGATGGGCACCGCCGTCGTCGGAGAGGGCAGAGTGGGGCCCAGATCCACCAGGGGGCGGCCCGACGCCTGCGCCTCGCCGCAATCCGGGCGCCGCGTCCTCCGCCGGTGCCAGCAAATCGCGCAGCCGAGGAGCAGGCAGAAGCAGAGCAGGCTCAGCCCGACGCCCAGGAATACCTGTAAGTGCACTGAGCAGAGGAGAGGAGGACAATAATAGAATCTAGAGTTGTAAGGGACCCCGAGGGTCATCTAGTCCAACCCCCTGCAATGCAAGAATCAGATCTAAGCTGAAGCATCCCTGACAGATAGCCATCCAACCGCTGCTTAAAAGCCCCCAGGGAATGAGTGTGCATTCCATTCCGAGGAAGTCTTACAACCTGAAAGTTACTCCGAATGTTAAGTCCGAATTTTCTTTCTGTTTGCAGAAGAGGGTCATTTTGTGGGGAAAGCAACTGCAGAGCCTCAAGGGAGCAGGCCCCAGTTTCAGGGGAGGGCTCATCATGGGCCATCTATTTAATTTATTTACTGCATTTTTTTAAAAATAATAATATTTTATTAAGATTTTCCAAAAAGTTAACATCCACAAAAAACAACAAAAGTGAGAAAAAACAAACAACAAACATCAAGAATTCCAACAAAGAAACAGAAAAAAGAAGAAAAATACAAAAGAAAAATTTAGCATAAAAAAGAACACTCTTTTATATTAATAACTTTCAAAACCTTATTCTCTTTGCTTCCACCCGCCTTCCCTTCTTGTATTCTACTTTAAAAGTTAGTTCAGCAAGATCGTTTAATATTCATTTTAAACCTTTATCCATCCCTTTATAATCTTATTTATCTTAATCGCTAGAACCCCTTCATTTCATTTTCAGAGCCTTCAACATTCATAAATTTTACAATATTTTTGTAGGTAATCTTTAAACTTCTTCCAATGCTCTTCCATCTGCTCCTCTCCTTGATCTCGGATTCTGCCGGTCATCTCTGCCAGTTCCATATAGTCTATCACTTGCATCGTGCCATTCTTCCAAGGTGCATTTATACCTTTTTCTGCAAGGAGCTCAAGTTGGCTTACCTGGTTTCCCCCGCTTCCTTTATTCCCAGCAGCAAACCTGTGAGGTAAGTTAGGCTGAGAGGCCGAGACTGGACCCCCCAGTGAGCTTCATGGCCGAGTGGAGATTCAAACTCTGGTCTCCCAGGTCCTAGTCTAACACTGTAATCTCTGCACCACCACTGGACCTCCATCTATGTCCTCACTTCTCCACTCACAAGTAGGGATGGCCAAACATGTCCATTTGGGTTTTGCTCGGTTTTGCTTTTTTGTTTTCATTTGTAAGTTCTGTTCACATGTCCACATAAAGTTGCAGGTTTTTGAAGTATAACAAGACACCTTGAAAATTATTATGCAATCTGTATGCAGTTTTGCCTAACATGCACATTCCAAATGCAGCCGCACCATAAAGCTAAAGCTAAAGGGGCCCCTGACCGTTAAGTCCAGTTGCGGACGACTCGGGGGTTGCGGCGCTCATCTCGCTTTAATGGCCAAGGGAGCTGGTGTTTGTCTGCAGACAGCTTCCGGGTCATGTGGCCAGCATGACTAAGCCGCTTCTGGCAAACCAGAGCAGCCCATGGAAATGCTGTTTACCTTTCCGCCGTAGTGGTACCTATTTATCTACTTGCACGGGAGCTCACCCCGTCACAGGGATTCAAACCGCCAACCTTCCGATCGGCAAGCCCTAGGCTCAGTGGTTTAGACCACAGCGCCACCCACGTTCCATAGCCGCACTATAGATCTGTATAATGACATTGCACTATCACTATCGGCAGCTTTGGAATGTGTGGATTAGGTAGTATCTCCTTTAAGTGTGAACTGGATTCTTCCCCATCTCTGCTCACAACAGCTGGAGCAGATTGGCAACAACAACCACCACTAAGGCTCAGAAGGGCAAGAGCGGCAGCTCAAAAGAAGAGTAGAGAAGGCAGGGAAGGGACCCCATCCGACTCCCACTCTCTCCAAAAGATGCCTGCAGAGCAGCTCTGGCCTGATGACATCAGTTCGACATGTTTGCTCAGGAGCTAAAATAAAGCCAGACTCTCCTCAAACCAGATAAACCCCAGGGAAAGAAAAGCTCTGCTTATCAGGCCTGCAGTTTTGCTGACGCAGGGCTGTTGTGGAGCTAAGAGGCCCTTGCCTAGTCAAACAGCCCTTTGCAAAGCACTCAATCTGTGCTTGGCTTCCAGGTCAGTTGGCAGCTCACCCCAGAATGTGTGTGTGTGAGAGAGAGAATGTTGCATCTTCCCGTGAGATGGGAGGAGGGAGGGCTGCAGCGCAAGGCTAGAGCGCATGCTTCGCATGTAGAAGGCCCTGGGCCAAACCCCTCCACCTCTAACAAAAACGGGGGAAGAATTGTAGGGCTGGAAGGGATCCCACTCAACCCCCGGCAGTGCAGGAACTTGCCAATGTTTCTTTCTTCGTCTCACGTCCAGAACAGAAATCAATCCAGAGAACACCGATAAATAGTGCCTGCTGCTGCTCCTGTTTGCAGACTGTGGCCCCCAGGATGTTGCTGGACTGTCTAGCTCTCATCAGCCCTGAGCACTGGGCACGCTGGTTGAGGTTAATGGCAGCTGGAAGCCTCACAACACCTAGAGATCTGTGTTAGAAGGCTGCCTTTGATTTTTAGAGAATATGACCCACAGCTGACTTTTTAATGCTTTCCCGCTCCCTGAAAAGGGATGGGAAATAGAACCAGATACCGTAAAATCATAGAATGGTAGTGGAAATGTAAAGAAACTGAAGGTACATTCTTTCACCTTTGGTGGACGTGCCCAAGGATTAAGGCTTTCTGGGAGATGATCTATAATGAAATGAAAAAGGTATTTAAATATACCTTCCTGAAGAAACCAGAGGCCTTTCTCCTGGGCATGGTCAGCCAATTGGTGCCAAAGAAGGATAGAACTTTCTTTATGTATGCCACAACAGCAGCAAGAATACTCATCGCAAAGTACTGGAAGACACAAGATCTACCCACCCTGGAAGAATGGCAGATGAAGGTGATGGACTACATGGAACTGGCGGAAATGACTGGCAGAATCCGAGACCAGGGAGAAGAGTCGGTGGAAGAAGATTGGAAAAAGTTCAAAGATTATTTACAGAAACACTGTAAAATTAATGAATGTTAGAATGATGTTGGATAGAAACTAAGTGGTCTTTTGCTGTAATGCTATAAGGGAATATGAGAAAATGGTTATTAATAGGTAAAAAAAAATTAATGTTATAATATTTAAAAATTGAAGATTAAGATGAATGAAGAGGGGAGGGATTTGCTGAATTAACAATTGGAACTGGAATACAGAAAAGGAAGGCGTGAGGAGGTCCGGGAAATAAGCAAATGAAAAATATGTGATAGAAAGATTGAACTATTTTTTAACTATTTTTATTTTGTATTTTTCTTTTTTCTTTTTATTTTGTAATTTTTTTGAAAATCTTAATAAATATCTTATTAAAAAAACACCATAGAATGGTAGGACAGGAAGGGAACCCAAGGGTCATCTAGTCCAACCCCCTGCAACGCGGGAATCAAATGTCCTAATGCCAACAATGTGATGTAGTAGCAACAGGCCCCATCTGCACTATACTTTGAAAACAGTATGGTATCCTTGACAAAGCAATCAAACAGCTATGGCTTCCACCAAGGAATCTGGTAGTTTGCTAAGGGTGCTGAGAGTAGCAGGCAGGCCCCTCCCTCTGCCCCTCTCACAGAGGTGCAAGTGGCTTAACAGTCCAGCCCTCTTCCTAGGAAACTCTGGGACGGACCCATCTGGGGCCTTATCTACCTTATACCCTTGAAGCAATATTTTTGAGGAGCCATGGAAACCCAAAGAACCCTGGGAATGGCAGTTGGCTCAGGGCGCTGGGGCTAAAGGTTGGACCGTGTCCATTTTTTTACTGAGCATTGATTCTAATTTGTTTAGACTGGTGACTGGGAGCGGCCGCAGAGACCACATAACACCGGTCTTGAAAGACCTACATTGGCTCCCAGTACGTTTCCGAGCACTATTCAAAGTGTTGGTGCTGACCTTTAAAGCCCTAAACGGCCTCGGTCCAGTATACCTGAAATAGCGTCTCCACCCCCATCGTTCTACCCAGACACTGAGGTCCAGCGCCGAGGGCCTTCTGGCGGTTCCCTCACTGTGAGAGGCCAAGTTACAGGGAACCAGGCAGAGGGCCTTCTCGGTAGTGGCGCCCTCCCTGTGGAACGCCCTCCCACCAGATGTCAAAGAGAACAACAACTACCAGGCTTTTAGAAGACATCGGAAGGCAGCCCTGTTTCGGGAAGCTTTTAATGTTTGATGTATTATAGTATTTTAATATTCTTTTGGAAGCCACCCAGAGTGGCTGGGGAGGCCCAGCCAGATGGGCGGGGTATAAATAATAAATTATTGTTGTTGTTGTTGTTGTTGTTTACAGGGTGGTTATATGACAATGACTGCTCACCCTGATTTGCTTGCAGGGTGGGTGGTCTCTCCATTAGTCACTTGTTCATCCCACACACTTTGCAATCCATCTTCCCACCACTTTCCAAACTGCCCACGGCCAGAGTGCTTTAGTCCCCTTTCAACGCACAAAGCTAAGACACGAATCCCTCCTCCTGCAAAATGCTATTGCTCCAGATTCACCCATACAAAGGAAAATCATCCGCAGAATGCCCACCCCACAGGCTTAAAAGGCTCTTTAGCGCCACAGTAACAGCCATGCCTTCTCCCAAAGAATCCTGGGAACCGTAGTTTGTTGAAGGTGCTGAGAGCTGTTAAAAGATAAAGGGACCCCTGACCATTAGACCATTAGGTCCAGTCATGGCCGACTCTGGGGTTGCAGCGCTCATCTCACTTTACTGGCTGAGGGAGCTGGCGTACAGCTTCCGGGTCATGTGGCCAGCATGACTAAGCCGCTTCTGGCGAACCAGAGCAGCACACGGAAACGCCATTTACCTTCCTGCAGGAACGGTACCTATTTATCTACTTGCACTTTGACATGCTTTCGAACTGCTAGGTTGGCAGGAGCTGGGACCGAGCAACGGGAGCTAACCCAGCTGTGGAGATTCGAACCGCCAACCTTCTGATTGGCAAGTCCTAGACTCTGTGGTTTAACCCACAGGAGACCCCTATTCTCACAGTGCTACAGTTTCCGTGTGCTGCTCTGGTTCGCCAGAAGCGGCTTAGTCATGCTGGCCACATGACCCAGAACCTGTACGCCGGCTCCCTCGGCCAATAAAGCGAGACGAGCGCCGCAACCCCAGAGTTGGACATGACTGGACCTAATGGTCAGGCGTCCCTTTACCTTTTTTACAATCTCCTTAGGAAACTATAGTTCCCATGATACTTAGGGGGAGGGGGGGAGGATGGAGGAGGAGGAGGAGGGCATACTCACCATGCTGGTGTTTGTCTAGCAGGACCTGGACCAGCAGCCACAGGAAGAGGAGGATCACCAACCCTTCAATCATCCCCTTGCAGAAGAAAAAGATGATGGACTGGCAGAGGGACAGAGCTGGGAAGATGTGGTCCTTGAAGAGCGCCATCCCCTGCCTTGCCCCAGATGGGAGTGAGAGCCCGAGGAGGGTCCTTGCTCACCTGAGCCGGGCATTTGGGGCGGACAGAGGAGGACAGTGGAGATCAGCCATGGAAGAAGAGCAAGGCGGCAGCAGCAGCCGGGGAGAGCTCTGCAGCAGAACCTGGCAGGCAGGAGAGGTAGAAGCAAGGTCCCTGGGGGGGCGGAGGAAAGGGGCTCGTGGGGCGCAAAGGATCTAGCATCCCCGGAGCCTGCCTGACAGTGTGCAAGTCAACGCGTCTCTCTTTAAATAATCCAGAGCTCTGCAGGCAGATCCTCTGGCTCACACCACATCTATTCCGGTCCGCTTGAGGCAACCGGCAGTGACCCCCTTTCCTTCCTCCCCCCGCCCCCCATGGGTTGCCATTCCGCATCAGGAGCAACAAGACCAGCCACGCAGAATGTCATCTGCCTTGCAGGGCAGGTACATTATTGGAAGGCCCATGACCTCCCCAAAGGTGGGCTCCTTGCGAAACAGAGAAGGAGGTATAAATAGATCCTGGGCGAGAGATGCCGTCCGCTTCGTAGATCTTGCAGGCAAGAGATGGTGATGTGGTAAGACAGCTGTGAAGATCAACCTCGCCTTTCTGATAGAGAAGGCAGCTCTTTGATCTCTCACTTTTGTCTTTGGTGTTGAGAGAGCTGCCATGTAGATGATCATGCGCAGGGGGCGTTTTACTCCACAGAGATTACTCCCCCGAGCAGAATTAGAATTGTAGTTGAACATGTAACTTCATGTAGGGATATCTTGTACTGCAATACCCGTCCCTGCAGTGCTTCCTATAATGTTCATCAAAGCCCATGCCCATCCAGCGAAGGCCCCTTGCAATGTTAGTTAAAAGCTTCCCATTTGCAGCTTCTGCCCCTTTTGTTGGGTGGCAACAGCATGAAAGATGAATAGCTTATTGGTCCCTCGCATCATCCATTAGCCCCTGTTTCTGTAGCAGGGGTGAATTACTGCTTTCCACTGTGTTTTGTTTATAGTGAAACAGTGTTATTTCTCATCTAAGAATGAAAACCATTTTTCACTGCACCCAGGAGGAGGCACGGTAGCCCTGAAAGGGCCTCACTGCATGGCCCCAATCCACACTGAACACATGATGCCTGGGGGATGTTGCGCATCATCTATGTGTGACGCAAGTGTGTCACAACATCACACGTCTCCTGACACCACGCAGCCTGGTGCAGCCTTCTGCAATGTTCCGCCAGCAAAATATTAAGGGGGCAGAAGACACCTCCGCCCCCTAGAGTTGGCATACCTGACCTCCCGGCAAGGAGCAAAACGCTCAGGGCGCCCCCAATCTGTCAGTCCTTTGCAGGAGGGATTCAAGTGCACAGCAGAAATTTAGGTTTGTGCATTTCAAGTGGATGCAACAAATCCGCTTGGTAAAAAGAACAGGGCATTTTGCGGAATAGAGAGTGGCAGGGAAATGCCCTAAAAAGTGTGGAGCGAATGAATGACTAAGAGGAAGCTGCCTAAACACACTGTGAGCAAATCGGGATGAAGGCAGGACATATTCACGTTGTGTGCCCTTTCCACAAAAAATCATAATGCTCAGTAAGAGACAGGGCAAGCTTTGGGCCAGCAAATCAGGGTGGATGCTCAAGAAACAGGTACTAAGGGAACGTATTACCTCTCATGGTGGGGCTGCCTGCTAATACAGACACTTTGGGGACTGGTATCCTCAGAAATATTCAAAATAATTTGGGAGCTCCTGCAGTTCTCCCTCGATTCTTGTTTATTATACAGTGGTACCTTGGGTTACAGATGTTTCAGGTTACAGACTCCGCTAGCCCAGAAATAGTACCTCGGGTTAAGAACTTTGCTTCAGGATGAGAACAAAAATCGCGCGGCAGCAGCGGGAGGCCCCATGAGCTAAAGTGGTGCTTCAGGTTAAGAACAGTTTCAGGTTAAGAACGGACCTCCGGAACGAATTAAGTTCTTAACCTGAGGTACCACTGTACACCTCTTCAAAGGCTTGTCTCTCTTTAGCTCAAACCTGGAAGGTCTTAAAGGAACCACCCCCAGATTTATGGCCCAACAACGTTTGGCGAATGGCCATCGCTGAGAAAATAACACTCGTTTTAAAGTGATAAACAGAAAAATGGATAAACTTTATGCACTATGATGGCCTTTTGTTCTCCTGGAGAAGAAGAGGCTGAGAGGTGATCTGAAGGTCACAGGACAAGCTTGTTTTCTCCTGCTCTGGAGGGTAGGACCAGAACCAATGGATTCAAATTGCAAGACGGGAGATTCCAACTAAAGATTGGGAAGAACGTTTGAAGGTAAGAGCTGTCGGGCGTTGAAGTGGACTCTCTGTCATGGGTGGATGGCTGTCTGTCGGGGGTTCTTTTCCGACAATTCCTGCATTGCACTGGGTCAGGCTAGATGGCCCTTGGGTTCCCTTCCAGCTCGACAGTTCTCTGATTCTATTTGCTTCTCATCCGCAGGGTGAAAGGCTCCCCGTCCTGGCCTACTGGATTGCAGCAGTGGGGGACACGGCCAAGGGCATGCCAGGAAGGGTGGCTCAGAGCCAAGAAGTCTGACGCTGGCATGCTTCCGCCGCCTCGGCTTTTCCAAGGGCGTGTGCAGACCAGCAGCAGAGGTGCAGGTGTCCCTTTTTTCAAATTTTAACTAGTAGTTTTGTTTTATTCCTATTTAATTTAAACCCTGCCACTTCCCCAAATTTCGGAATCTTTTCTATCACTTTAGGGAGTGAAGTTTTTGGATCTTCTACTGTTATCACTAAGTCATCTGCATATGCTTTTAGTTTAAACTCACTTTCCCCAGTTTCTACACCTGTGATCTCTTTATCTGCTCTTATTTTTCTGGCAAGTACTTCCCGTACCAGGATGAACAACAATGGTGATAGTGGGCATCCTTGTCTAGTTCCTTTTTGTATCTGACATTCGTCTGTTATCACCTGATTTATAATTAATTTTGCTTTTTGTTCCGAGTAAATTGCTGGTATTCCCTATAGAAATTTAGGGCCGCATTTAATTTCTTCAAGCAGCTTTGTCATGAATTTCCAAGAGACGTTGTCAAAGGCTTTTCCAGCATCTATAAACATCATTGCTGCTTCTTTTTCATTTTTGACCTCCAGGTATTCTATTATATTCATAATATTCCTTATATTCTCCTTCATTTGTCTACCTGGAAGAAACCCTGCCTGATCTTGATATATATATACTCATTCAACATTTATTTCAATCTGCTAATATTTTTGCAAACAATTTGTAATCATTGTTCAACAGGGAAATAGTAGTGCCTGGGCAGTGGACAAGGGTCCGAAGCAGAGCCCATCTATTTTTAGCTTATCTGAAAATCTACAACCATACAGATTAAGATTGTCAATGATTGTTCCCGTGTGCTCAGAGGCCAAGAGAAAATGTTCCAATAAAAAATATATTTCACTTGCAGTTTCCAAGCTGCCGCGGTGGCAACGTCCTTGACTGGGTCTGGAGGGCTGACCTGAGATAACCCTGGGCCAGCTTTCCCTCTACGTCCCGCCCCTCCCTTGGGCTGCTCTAGGGGAGCATGATGTGGGACATGTCATGGTGACCCCAAGGACCTTTTCATCCATCCCTAATGGAGGTAGAGAAGGAGACCGGAGAGGAAGAGCACTAGTTCCACAGGATCTTCAATGTGCCCAAACCCACATTGGGCCCCTGACCATGAGGTCCAGTCGTGACCAACTCTGGGGTTGTGGCACTCATCTCACTTTATTGGCCGAGGGAGCCGGTGTGCAGCTTCCGGGTCATGTGGCCAGCATGGCAACCAGAGTAGCCCATGGAAACGCCGTTTACCTTCCCGCCGAAGTGGTACCTATTTATCTACTTGCACTTTGACGTGCTTTCGAACTGCTAGGTTGGCAGGAGCAGGGACTGAGCAACGGGAGCTCGCCCTGTCGCGGGGATTCGAACTGCCGACCTTCTGATCGGCAAGTCCTAGGCTCTGTGGTTTAACTCACAGTGCCACACGTGTCCCTGAAGTACAGCTATTAATCCCGTGAAATAATCAGACAGGGCCAGCCCGCCCATGAGGCAAGGTGAGGTGACTGCTTCAGGCAACAGGGGTGGCAGATCCAGCCTCCAAGGTGTGCATCACTCGCTGCCACTCCTTGGAGGCTGGAACTGACTCCTCAACAGCCCCACCTGTGCTTCCTCTACAGCACCTCTTGGCAAATCGGAGGCACTGCTGGTCCTGGGGAAGAAATGGCAGGGGCTGCTCTCTGGGGTTTCCTGGCCTCTGCACCCAGAGTGCGCCCCTTTCCCTTCCCACTAACAATGGCCTTTGATTTCCGCTTCAGCTATCAGGTAAGGTTGATTACCTAGTGGTGCAGCAATGAAATTGCTAGCCCATTTTCTAAGCTAAGCAGGGTCTCTGGTATGTTTTAAAATTGGATGAGTGGCCATGTGTAATTCTATGGGGAAGAAGATGAGAAAGGAGGAGGAGAGGAAATTTCCCCACGGTGGCCAGGAAGATCGTTTTGGGAGGCCCACATGCAGTCCAGGAAACCAGCAAGCCTCTCCTGACCTGGCCAAGGGTAAGGTAAAGGGACCCCTGACCATTAGGTCCAGTCGTGACCGACTCTGGGGTTGCGGCGCTCATCTCGCTTTATTGGCCGAGGGAGCCGGCGAAAAGCTTCCAGGTCATGTGGCCAGCATGACTAAGCCGCTTCTGGCAAACCAGAGCAGCACATGGAAACGCCGTTTACCTTCCTGCTGGAGTGGTACCTATTTATCTACTTGCACTTTGACGTGCTTTTGAACTGCTAGGTTGGCAGGAGCAGGGACCGAGCAACGGGAGCTCACCCCGTCGTCACAAGTCCTAGGCTCTGTGGTTTAACACACAGCGCCACCCGTGTCCCCTGGGCAAGGGTCCCCTGCAGTAAATTGCCTCTGAACCTGGATGTGCTATTTAGCTCTCAGGGCTAGGAAGAACAGTGACTTTTTTATTCCTGCATTTATATGCAGCTGAATTCTAGATCAGTCCCTAAGGGTTTTACGAAAAAAGACAACAAAATCTGTCTGTCTGTGTCTACGAATGATACACAATGGGGACCCCAGACTACGTTTTTATTGTGCTTTTGTGATTGTTCTCGGGATGGTTTTGAGGCAGTTCCACATGATCCCATTTTGAATAGTGGGCTCCTCTTCTTTGGAGGTTTTCAAGCAGAGTTTGGAGGCCGTCTGTCAGGAATTCTTTAACTGAAATTCCTGCATTGCAGGGGGTTAGACTAGATGACCCCTGGAGTCTCTTCCAACTTTACAGTTTCATGATTCCATCAGGATCACAAAACAACTGCTAAAGCGGAAATCATGCGTGGGCGGTCTGGAATAAATCCATCAGTCCGAGATCCCCATCCGTGCTCTAATGTTGGGCCCTTGTGACCTCAACATTCTCTAACCCCCTACAGACCACACACACAACTGATACACATTTCCTTCCTCCACCGATAATTCTGAAAACTGCAGTTTGTTAAGGATGCTGGGAATTATAGTTCTCTGTGTGGGTGAACTACAGCTCCTTTTTTGGAGGGGAGGAAATGTGCTTTAAATGTATGGTGAGTGTACAGGAGTAAGAAGGTATGGGAGAACTGAAACAAATTTGTGTCACTTGTAAGTTTGTGATATTAATTTATTACATTTGGTTTGGGTTTGAAATTCTGCTCCTATATGTTTGGCTGCAGATATGCCTCTGTTTTTGTTTTAGTTAGCATCTGGTATTATATTTTGCTGTGTTTTCTCATAAGTAAATATATCACAAGTAAATAATAAACAAAAACCTGGGGACACCCCCCCCCCAAATTAATAAATAACTGTAGGGTGCTCCCGCTGCCTGCCAACTTGCCTGGGCTCCTGCAGCCAGCAGCAGCCTCTTGGCTGCAACCCCTCTGCAGCCCCCTCCTTCCCACCCCTCTGAACAAAGCTCCTTGCTGTTCTGCTGGGAGAAGGGCCATGCTCTCCCCACAAGCAAACAAAAGAGGCTCAGAGAGGAAATGGACTGGCCTCCTGCAGCCGCTCCTCAGCATCCCTCCTCCACTGCCCACCTTTGCTGCAAGGGGAGGGCTATAACTCAGCGCTGGAGCACCTGGTCTGCATGCAGGAGGCTCAGTCCCCAGGAGCAGAATCTCCAGGTGGGGCTGGGAAGTCAGTCCCCTGCCTCAAACCCTGGAGAGTCCGTTGCTGCCAGCTAGAGTAGACAGCACTGGTCTGAGTCCGTATCGGGCGCCTTTCAGTGAGCTACAAGCAGGCTGGTGCCACTGTTTTGGGGTCTCTGAATTTTTGCTTCCTTGGTTGCAAGGCAGTTCTCCAACCAACTACAGTGGTACCTCGGGTTACATACACTTCAGGTTACAGACGCTTCAGGTTACAGACTCCGCTAAGCCAGAAATAGTACCTCGGGTTAAGAACTTTGCTTCAGGATGACAACAGAAATCGGGCTCCGGCGGCGCGGCAGCAGCAGGAGGCCCCACTAGCTAAAGTGGTGCTTCAGGTTAAGAACAGTTTCAGGTTAAGAACGGACCTCCAGAACAAATTAAGTTCTTAACCTGAGGTGCCACTGTAAAATCCTGGTGCACTTTTCACGTAACTCAAATTCTTCTGTCTTGCAAAGTGATGTGGAAAACAGCACCCGAGAGTGGAAAATGGCCCGAGGCCTTTGCACTTCATTTGAAAAGAACCTTGTGCCCCAATAAGGGTCTCTGGCCTTGCTCTCTCCCATCCGCCCCCCAAGATGCCCCCCAAACCAGGCCTGTTAGTTCCCACTTACCTGCCTGCACAGCCTTGCTCCCAAAGTGAGCTGGGAGGATGGAGGAGTCCTGGAGCGGCCCTGGAAGTCCTGGCATGGAGGCGCCTGGCAGGAACCAAGGGAAGGAGCCCAAAGCGTCACTGTGGAGAGGTTGAGGAGGAGGAGGAGGAAAAAGAAAGAAGTGCTAGGTCCCCAGCTGGGAGCCGCTTAGAACTGGCAGTAAGGTTTGCAGGTGGCAGGTGCCTGTTGCTGGCAGTGCTGGAGAGCGGGGTGGCATTGGCAGGGCTGATAAACAGAAGCGAATAAAGCTCTCTAAGCCCACAGAGCTGAGCAAACAGGTGGAAAAAAAAATATTCTGGAGTGTTTACTCCCCTTCTAATCCAGGGGAAGGGCGGGCTCCCAAAGCAGAGGGTGGGAGGGAGGATGCCAGAACAGCGGTGGAGTCAAAGCCCATTCTTAAGTGTTTGCTGCCAGGGAATGTGGCGTTTGAGAGGCAGGATGGCAGGAGGGGCAGCCAAGTAGCAGGGTGGAGGGGCAGGCCCAGCGCGAGGGGAATGCAAGAGGGCAGTGGCCAGGGACAGACAGGCCTGTCCACTTGGGTTCTCAGTTTTCCAATCTTCAATTCAGTTTCTCCACATTTGTGCAGCTACCCGGCTCAATCAGCTCTGCTCTGCCTCTGCAGTTGGAGGTTGCAGTGCTTCTAAATACAGTGGTACCTCGGTTTAAGAACTTAATTCGTTCTGGAGATCTGTTCTTAACCTGAAGCAGGCTCTTAAACTGTTCTTAACCTGAAGCACCACTTTAGCTAATGGGGCCTCCTGCTGCCGCTGCGCACCCATAGCACGATTTCTGGTCTCATCCTGAAGCAAAGTTCTTAACCTGAAGCACTATTTCTGGGTTAGCAGAGTCTGTAACCTGAAGCGTATGTAACCTGAGGTACCACTGTACAGTGATACCTCGGGTTAAGAACTTAATTCGTAGTGGAGGTCCGTTCTTAACCTGAAGCACCACTTTAGCTAATGGGGCCTCCCGCCGCCACCGCACGATTTCTGTTCTCATCCTGAAGCAAAGTTCTTAACCCGAGGTACTATTTCTGGGTTAGCGGAGTCTGTAACCTGAAGCTTCTGTAACCCAAGGTACCACTGCTGGAAACCACAGGAGGGGAAGTGTTGCTCGTGTCCTGCTTGCTGGTTTCCCTTTGGGACATCTGGCGGTCCACTGTGAGAACAGCATCCAGGACTAGGTGGACCACTGGCCTGATTTGGCCGGCTTTCCTTATGCTCTTATATGTGTTTTTAAGTCCTCATGAAAATGGGCTCAGAAAAGACTCAATATGGAGGCCAATTGGCCAAAATATTGGGAGATAGTAGAAAAGGATGGAGACG
Source organism: Podarcis bocagei (assembly GCF_964188305.1). Taxonomy (NCBI): domain Eukaryota; kingdom Metazoa; phylum Chordata; class Lepidosauria; order Squamata; family Lacertidae; genus Podarcis; species Podarcis bocagei. The sequence goes on from NC_138134.1 coordinate 6,924,406, forward strand.
CATGGAGATTGCAGAGTTTTGAGAAATTGAAGGATAAAGTGCGGGACTGGTTACACTACGGTCAGATTAGGGAGGTTTTAAATAAGGATAAAAAAACAGGCTTCCAGGTGGAAAAATCGAAACTAGAAACAGAACTGTTAGAACCAAAAACTAAGGTACTTTCAAGAATGTATAACTTGCTGTTAAAATGGAACACTCAGGATGAAACGGTTAAATCAGCCATGATAAAATGGGCACAAGACATTGGCTACAACATTATGTTTGCTGACTGGGAACGGTTATGGACCACCAGTATGAAATTTATGGCATGTAATGCCTTGAAAGAAAATATTATGAAAATGATTTACAGGTGGTACATGACCCCAGTCAAGCTTGCAAAAATATATCATTTGCCAGACAATAAGTGTTGGAAATGTAAAGAAACTGAAGGAACATTCTTTCACCTTTGGTGGACGTGCCCAAAGGTTAAGGCCTTCTGGGAGATGATCTATAATGAACTAAAAAAGGTATTTAAATATACCTTCCTCAAGAAACCAGAGGCCTTCCTCTTGGGCATTGTCGGCCAAATGGTGCCAAAGAAGGACAGAACTTTCTTTATGTATGCGACAACAGCTGCAAGAATACTCATTGCAAAGTACTGGAAGACAGAAGATTTGCCCACTCTGGAAGAATGGCAGACGCAACTGATAGACTATATGGAATTGGCAGAAATGACTGGCAGAATTCGAGACCTGGGAGAAGAGATAGTGGAAGAGGACTGGAAGAAATTTAAAGACTATTTGCAAAAGTATTGTAAAATGTATGAATGTTAGAATGATGCAGGATATGAAGATAACATGGCATTAGTGACATATTTGAGAGGAGTATGCAAAATTGGTTTATAAGAACAAAGGTGAAATTTGAACATTATGTCAAGCTCAAATAATTGATAATAAAGGGGGAAAATTGGAGACATAAATAGTTGAAATGTATAATATAAAACAAGATTGAAAGAAGGTGAAGTTTTGCTGAATAAGATTTTGTAAACGAGAACACAGAAAAGGGAGATGTGAGGGAGTCAAGAAAGAGGGTTATGGAAATGATACTTAAGAAATTGAATCTTTTTCTTTTTTTCATGTCTTTTTTATGCTTTTTCTCTGTTTTTTTATATGTTTTGTATGTTTTTCTTGTATTTTTTGGTTTTTTTTGATTGACTGTGATGGTGTTTTTTTTCTCTTTGGTTGTGAATGTGAAGTTGGTTATATTGTTTAAAACCTTTAATAAATATTTTATATATATAAAAAATAAAGTCCTCGTGAAAATGCACCAGCATCTTAGTGCACATTTCACCTAAAAGGCACATTTTTTTGGAAGCAATTTTGCCTAAAGCACATATTTTTGCAAAGCAACCCCCTCCTGCCAAATAGAATGCATTTTTGGGTACCGTATTTTTCGCTCCATAAGACGCACTTTTTTCCTCCTAAAAAGTAAGGGGAAATGCGTGTGCGTCTTATGGAGCGAATGCAGGCTGCGCAGCTATCCCAGAAGCCAGAAGAGCAAGAGGGAGAGCTGTGGAGCGCCTCTTGGTCTGCTGGTTTCCCAGCAAAGCAGGATGAGGGACGGTAAGGGCTCCCTTCTGTCCCTCACCCTGCTTTGCTGGGAAGGCAGCACAACAAGAGGTGCTGCACAGCTCTCCCTCTTGCTGTGCTGGCTTCAGCAATCGCTGCGCAGCTTGCTCTGGCTTTTCAGGGAGGTGGGAGAAGGGATGGAGGCAGCCTGTCAGTCCCTTCTCCCACCACCTGGAAAAGCCAGCAAGAGCCACTCTATCTTTAAAGAGCCACGCCGAGGGAGCGTGTCTTTTCTTGTTTTCCTCCTCTAAAAACTAGGTGTCTTATGGTCGGGTGCATCTTATAGGGCGAAAAATATGGCATGTTATTTTCATTTTTCTGCACACTTTAACCCAGTGCATACCTCTGTGTACACACTACCTGGCTGGAGAACTGCCCTGCAAAATTCAGAAAAGGGCAGATCATGAAGGATGGCTAGGCTTCAGTCTGTCGATTGTTTGAGATGGTGCAAATGAGGCAGGTTTGCCTTTCAGTGTGGAAAGAGTCAAATTTCTCCCTGATCTCCAATAATGGGGCATTACTGGAAGGAGATCTTGGGAGGGCCACAATTGGGGACTGTGCCTTTAACAGACCCCCCTCAACTTCCTGAGTGCATACAGTGGTGCCCCGCAAGACGAATGCCTCGCAAGACGGAAAACTCGCTAGACGAAAGAGTTTTCCGTTTTGGAGGTGCTTCGCAAAACGAATCTCCTATGGGCTTGCTTCGCAAGACGACAGTGTCTTGCGAGTTCCTGCTGGTTTTTCCCCCTCCCCCCCTTTTCTAAGCCGCTAAGCTGCTTATCAGCTGATCCGATCAGCAGATAAGCCGCTAAAAGCCGCTAAAAGCTGCTAATAGTGCTAATCCTCTAATCCGTCAATGGGCTTGCTTCGCAAGACGAAAAAACCGCTAGACGAAGAGAATCACAGAACAGATTCTTTTCGTCTTGCGAGGTATCACTGTATTGCATGCAGAAAGAAAAGCTGGCAAAAGGGCAGGGTGGGGGGTGTTCCATGCTGGTCCCAATTCTCCCTGCCCTCTTTTTGCAATTCACCAGTTTGCTTCCATAGCAAACTCTCCAGCAGGGTACCACTGGCTCATTACTGAAAAAAGGAGGCACTAATTTGCATAAACTTTGCATACGCTGATGTATATGTACTGATGCAAATTTAGAAATGGCTATAATTTATATATCAGCATTCGTCCAGATTTGAGCACATAAAGCTTACACAGAGGTTAGATCAGGGGTAGGCAAACTAAGGCCTGGGGGCCACATCCGGCCCAATGGCCTTCTAAATCCGGGAATCAACGTGTTTTTACATGAGTAGAATGTGTGCTTTTATTTAAAATGCATCTCTGGGTTATTTGTGGGGCCTGCTTGGTGTTTTTACATGAGCAGAATGTGTGCTTTTATTTAAAATGCATCTCTGGGTTATTTGTGGGGCATAGGAATTTGTTCATCCCCCCCCCCCAAAATAGGCCCCCCATAAGGTCTGAGGAAGAGTGGACCGGCCCCCTGCTGAAAAGGTTTGCTGACCCCTGGGTTAGACTATCTCTGGTCTCTGAGTTTTGACTTGTTTGCAGGAAGGTCATACAACAAGGGGTGCTCATTCGGCACTCACCCCAATTTCCCTTTTGATATTCATTCATCCCACATTTCAATTTATTTCCCTGTCACTTTCCAAACTGCAAAAAGAAAAGCCAGCTTCTTTTTAAAAGTGGATTTACTGCACAATTACTGTAGTTTTACTTGTTGTTAATTCACCGTAAGGTCCCAGGGCAGGATACAACATTAAGACACAGTATTAAATTGATTGTGGGGGTTAAATGAGGAGGTAGAGAATTATATACACTGGTACCTTCGGTTGCGGACGGGATCCGTTCTGGAGCTCCAATCGGATCCCAAGGTTTCCGCAACTGGAGGTGCCTGTTCTGTGCATACGTGCAGTGCAATAGAGCGCTACTGCGCATGCATGCGCGGTGAACCTTGAAAATATACTTCGGGGTTTGCCACGTGTGTATCCCGAAGGATACATACCAAGAGGGGCACGTAAATAGAGGTACCACTACTTGAGCTCCTTGGAGGAAAAAAGGTGGGTTAGAAATGCAACCGATCAATTCATAGAATCAGAATTGGGACCCCACAGGTTATCTAGTCCAACCCCTGCAAAGCAGGAATCTCAACCAAAGTGTCCATGATAGATGGCCATCCAACCTCTGCTTAAAAACCTCCAAGGAAGGACAGTCTTCACTGGTCACCACCTTTATTGATTCAAGCAATCTTGATTAATTCAATCAGTCAAGGGAAGAAACATGGGTGCAAAAAGGAGTAACACTCCTTGCGGGATAAAAAAAATCCTTCCAGTAGCACCTTAAAGACCAACTAAGTTAGTTCTTTGACTATGGCAGACCAACACGGCTACCTATCTACTCCTTGCGGGAGTTCCTTTAAGTTCCTCGCCAGTACTGCCATCTAGTGATAAGCGTAGAGAACTGCAAGCCAAGAGGGCTTCTAACATGCTCTGAAATTGATCAGGGAAGAAGGCCTGCAAAGTAGGTCAGGCCCAAAGAGCCCAAGGTCACTGGTTCGAGGTCACTCATCGAGACCTGTGCAGCCATGTGGGGTTTCTGAACCAAGCCTTCCACATCCTCCTACAAGTCTCTTAACCACAGCACCGCAGGGACTCATATCTGTGTTTCCTTATTGACACCTTTTTTTTTTTGGTAACTGTGCTCATCTATTTACAGAAATGCAACCAAAACATCAGCAGGCAATAAAGCCTAAGGCATGGGTAGGCAAACTAAGGCCCGGGGGCCGGATCAGGCCCAATCGCCTTCTAAATCCGGCCCGCGGACGGCCTGGGAATCAGTGTGTTTTTACATAAGTAGAATGTGTCCTTTTATTTAAAATGCATCTCTGAGTTATTTGTGGGGCCTGCCTGGTGTTATTACGTGAGTAGAATGTGTCATTTTATTTAAAATGCATCTCTGGGTTATTTGTGGGGCATAGGAATTCGTTCACCCCCCCCCCAAAAAAAAATATAGTCCGGCCCACCACATGTTCTGAGGGACAGTGCAGCTGAAAAAGTTTGGTGACCCCTGGCCTAAGAGAAAGAAGCACAACCCTCTATAGCATTGGTTCCCAATTAGGGGTCCGGGGACCCCAGGGGGACCATGAATCCATCCCTTGCCTCTCCCCAACTAATATTTTTTTTCCTCATTTTTGCATGGTAATATCACAAATTTTATGGCCTGTATTAGCACATTGGCCAAACTCTGTTTTGAAATCCCACCTCAATAACAGTTTTGACCTGCCAATAAGCAGCAATATATCACTCCTCTCGTGAGGGAGAGCGGGGCGTCCAATTTCAAGGCATCACCAATATCACACAATGATCTCAGCCAATAACACTGCTGATCTGAGCTGCCTTCCCTCACAGGGCAGCTGGTTGCCCTCACTTCATTTTTTTTTAAAAAAGATTTTTATTGGTTTTACAAAAAAATTTTAAAACAAAAGAAACATATAAAAAGACATACAAACATGTATAGTTTCGTACCCTTTTTTTCATAAACCTTGTTTCTCGGACTCCCCCATACCTCCCCTTTCTGTATCCCAATGTCCAAAGTTTTTCAGCAACTTCTAAATAGTTCTGTCAAGCCTCTGTCCTCTTAATCTTTCCTTCATTCTAATCTTATATCGCTGTAACCCTTTCTTTCTCAAAACCTCGACATTCTAACATTCATGCAGTTTATAGTAGTCCTTAAGGTAAATTTTAAACTTCTTCCATTCTTCTTCCGCCGTCTCCTTCCCCTGATCACGGATTCTGCCAGTCATCTCAGCCAATGTCATGTAGTCCATCACTTTCATCTGCCATTCTTCCAGGGTGGGTAGATCTTGTGTCTTCCAATACTTTGCGATAAGTATTCTTGCTGCTGTCGTGGCGTACATAAAGAAAATTCTGTCTTTCTTTGACACCAATTGGCCGACAGTGCCCAAGAGAAAGGCCTCTGGTTTCTTAGGAAAAGTACATTTAAGTACCTTTTTCATTTCATTATATATCATTTCCCAGAAAGCCTTAATCTTCGGGCACGTCCACCAAAGGTGATAGAAAGTACCTTCAGTTTCTTTACACTTCCAACACTTATTATCAGGCAAATGATAAATTTTTGCTAGCTTGACTGGGGTCATGTACCACCTGTAGATCATTTTCATAATGTTTTCCTTTAAGGCATTACATGCCGTGAATTTTATACCGGTGTTCCACAACCATTCCCAGTCAGCAAACATAATGTTATGACCAATGTCCTGTGCCCACTTAATCATAGGGTTGCCCTCACTTCAAGGCACCGTGGCACTACCTTCCCCTGGCACTGAGGCGGAACAGCTTTTCTCAGCCAGCAGGAAAGCAGCCTCCGCTGCAGTAGATGCAGCTTAATGCACCCACATCCCCATGTGGTGGAGTCGTCTACGCTGCTTCTACTTTTCCCACTCACCCAATCTCTGCAGCTGCTCCTTCCTTCATCCCCACGCCTGATCTCCAATTTGACATTGTGATATACAGTGGTACCTCGGGTTACAGATGCTTCAGGTTACAGACTCCGCTAACCCAGAAATAGTACCTCGGGTTAAGAACTTTGCTCAGGATGAGAACAGAAATCGTGCTCCAGCAGCACGGCAGCAGCAGCAGGAGGCCCCATTAGCTAAAGTGGTGCTTCAGGTTAAGAACAGTTTCAGGTTAAGAACAGACCTCCGGAACGAATTAAGTACTTAACCCGAGGTACCACTGTATTGGAATATCACAGTTTAACTGCTGATATAGCATGATACTGAAAACGTGGTACCACTCAGCCCTAGTCTGTTTTTTAGTACAGTGAGGATGAATTTGATGAAGGGCCGTGAGGACCGACCAAGGTTGTTGAGCTTTCCTTAGGATTTTACGCCAGGAAATAAACTGCCGCAGGGGCTGCCGGATTACACCCCAAAATGGACTTTGTGCATGCCTGCTATAAAGGAAGTCCAAGTGATTTCTATGAAATATCTGGGCCTTCTGACATATTTCAGCTCACCAATCACAAAGGACATATCAGATGCAGTAATTCGAGGTGCTCTCTTTCCCCCAGTATTTTTACTGGGTGTTTTTATTTACTGACTTTAAAGTTGTCAGCTCATAAGAAGTATTTATAGGTCAACAATTTTGGATAGAGATAGCTCTCTGCTTAGTCCACCTCATAGGTTTGGTGTGAAGAGAAAATGGACGGGAAGGGGAAACCCTGGGCACCACCTAAATTTCTAAATTTCCCAAGCACAGGGCTAGGAAGCATGTGTCCATCCAGACCATGGGCAGGCAAACTAAGGCCCGGGGGCCGGATCCGGCCCAATCACCTTCTAAACGCGGCCCGTGGACAGTCTGGGAATCAGCGTGTTTTTACATGAGTAGAATGTGTCCTTTTATTTAAATGCATTTCTGGGTTATTTGTGGGGCCTGCCTGGTGTTTTTACATGAGTAGAATGTGTGCTTTTATTTAAAATGCATCTCTGGGTTATTTGTGGGGCATACGAATTCGTTCATTCCCCCCCCCCAAAATATAGTCCAGTCCCCCACAAGGTCTGAGGGACAGTGGACCGGCCCCCTGCTGAAAAAGTTTGCTGACCCCTGGTCCAGACGATGCTGGGCTCCCAACTCCCATCCTCACTGGCCACTGGCTATGTTGGCTGAGGTCCAACAACATGTGAAAGCCCCCCCCCCACTCTCTTAAGAGCAAATGCAATAGAGAGCAAGTCAAGAGGTGGCAGCCCTGGCCATCGCTCCCTGGATGGGAGACCCCTTTGGGCCTCTATGGCACCTTGAGCTTCACGAAGAAGAAAGCAGGATGTTCAGCATCTGGGAGCAGAGAAGGGGACTCATTTCTGTCCAAGACCCAGCTGTCAAAGCAAGCCAGGGAAAAGGAACCTGTGGACTTTCTAGATGTTGCCACCATCCCATCAGCCATGCAGAGAACGCCAATCCTGGGCTGACTACACTGGCTGCCAGTTAGTTTCTGGGCCCAATTGAAAGTGCTGCTTTTGACCTATAAAGCCTTAAACAGCTCAGGACCACAATACCTCAAGGACCACCTCTTTCCATAGGAACCTACCCGAGATCATCCTTTGAGGTCCTCCTTTGTGTGCCTACTCGTCTGGAGGATGGCAACATGAGAACGGGCCTTTTCTGTGGTGGCTCCCCAATGGGGGACGCTCTCCCCAGGGAGGCTCGCCTAGCACCTCTGTTACATATCTTTAGGTGCCAGGCAAAAGCTTTCCTCTTCAGGCAGGCCTTGGGCTAATAAAACAATTTACGGCCTTTTAAACTGTGTGTATGGGTGTGTTTTGTTTTGTTTGTTATTACATTATGTACCGTATTTTTCGCCCTATAGGACGCACCGTCCCATAAGGCGCACCTAGTTTTTTTGGGGGGAAATAAAGGGGAAAAAATTATTCCCCCCCCCAGGCGCGGGGCTGGGGTGGGGAAGTCCAAGCTTCCCCCGACCCCAGCCCCCAAACAGGCAGCTCTCTGCAAGCCGTGGGAGCCCAGCGCTGGCTCCCGCTGCTTGCGGAGAGGTCCGCGAAGCCTGCATTCGCCCCATAGGACACACACACATTTCCCCTTCATTTTTGGAGGGGAAAAAGTGCGTCCTATAGGGCGAAAAATACGGTATTTTAGGTTCTGTGTTGTAAACTGCCCTGTGGTCTCCTGATGAAGGACAGTACACAAATTTAAATAAAAACAAGAACAATGTCCGCTTCCTGGAAGGGCTTTTAAATCCTTTTCCACAACAGGATTCTGCCCAAGTGTTGGAATGGAAGAGCTGCTGTTTGGCTTTTCCAGGGAGCTACAAAAGGGGAAGCAGCAGTGGGGGGAAACAAACAAAAAACGGCACAAAGAGGAAGAAGTGCATAGCTGTTGTATGAAGAGGTAGAAGTTTATTGGAATATAAACATTCAGATAACATGTAAGATAGAAAAAAAAACCCCACCAACAACATATACAGACACTTGCTGGAAGGAAACATCTGAGGTATTTATTTATTCACCATCTAGGCTATCACATTTTATTTCTTCCTTTAAATAGTTAAGAGAGAGAGAGAGAAAACACCCCTAGCTGTGCAGCTGCTGCAAAAGTGGTGGCAGATCTTAGAACCACCTGCCTCCTTCCCTCCTTTGGATCTGCCTGGAAGAGGCAGCCGCTAAGAAAGGGCTCTGTGTGTGTGTGTTGCTTGGGAGGACCCAGAGCGCCTCTCTGGGACAGCAACCTCACTTCCACCTCCACGGCTGAAGGGCCTTGTCCTGGAGTCTTCTGGTGCCATCTGAAAAGCACTGGGCCCTCTTTCCCAGGGCAACAGAAAGGAGGGGGGGTGTTGTTTTTTAAAGACTTTGTGAGAGAGGGACCGTAGTTCAGTGGCAGAGCACAGGCTGTGTGCAACCCTTTGCACAATCCAGAGCTAAGCCAAGGGGGGCCTGGAGGATCCTTTCTTGTGGGGATGCACCTCGCCCACAAGCCCAGCATCTCTGCTGTGGGATTTCGTGCTTGAGCTGGGGGTGGAAAGGAAACTGCCTCTGCAAATGAGACTAAGACCAGGGTGGAGGAGCAGCCCTTTCTGTCATATCAAAAGCCCTGAGCGTCATACAATCTTTCAATATTCAGAATTGGGTGAGGTGGAGTGAATGCTCCACCTGCACCTCACCAAGCCCAAAATCTGCTGCTGGTTTCTCCACCGACCTCCAAAGCCTGGCAAAGCACAGCACAAACAGCAATACAACCCTGCCCATCCAAAAGAGGGGAAGGAAGGAGATGGGGTGGATTTCTACAACCTGAAATGGCAAACCCAGAAAACAGCCAAGGGCCTGACGTTTGAGGCTGCAGCTTATTTTAATGAGGTATATACGTATATATGTCGTTACAAATCCCAAAATCTACCCTTTTCCCTGAACTGGGTTCAGAACGACCCTTTAGCTCCCTGGCTGCTTTCAGTTTAGGTGAGTGAGGAAACTGATGGGCCTGGAGGGCAGAGGCCACCCCAGGGCTCCAAGCACCTTCCTGTGCAAGAAATGCAAATGGTATCGAGTGCAATGGGACCAAACTGGACAGAGCAGTGAGAGACCCGTTGGCGGAAACTCAGCTCTGCCTGAAACTCCAGGTAATGCAGATGACTGGGAGGAGTGGGCTCCTTTTTAAATCAATTGGGGCACATGGGTTTGGAGGTTGCCCCACAGTTTATCCTTCTTCCAAGCCAGTTCCCATCATCCTCCAGCTGTTCCCTGTGCCCAGAGCCAAACTCTGACACCCAGGAGAGCGTGGTTGAGAGGAAAGTGCTGGAGGGTGAAGGTTCACCTCCGAGTAACTATATGAATTTTTATGCTTTCAGTGATTTATTATTAAATCAGGCCCCTTATCCTCCCATGCCTGCTTCACACATAAATCAGAACAGACCCAAGTTCTCTCTGCCACTTCTGTGTCTAGCTTGGTACACATTAAAGCAAGAAATCCCAGAATCCACTGCTGACAGAGCTTGGGGTGGGGGGAGAGAAGGTGTTTAGGAAAAAGCCACCCCCCCAACTTAGAACTCTGCACCAGGGTAAAAAAGAAAAGCTGAAGCCACAAGTTCTGAAACCAGGAAACCGAGTTATGCAGATCAAGCAACTCTGCACAATATTCACATGTTTATATGGTTACAGGATTTTGTTCTGTGTGTTCCACTTGGGTAGGGATTGGGAGAGGAAGTGTCAGAGTCACGTGAGTATTGGGGAAATTTGTGCAGGAAAGGTTAGAGCTGTATTAAATGCAGAAACCATACTGGACACCTTCAAGTGCTCATCCACCACCACCAGCCCCCAAAACTGAGGCCTGGAAACCTACGCTTACAAGACAAAAGCAGTCTTAACAGGATTCCTTAGAATTACCCAGCAGATCTCAACTTCCTAATGGAAGGGGAACAGCTCAGTGCTGCAGCACCTGTTTTGCTTGAGGCCTGCCTGAAACCCTGGAGAGCTGCTTCCAGTTGGTGCAGAGGATGCTGAGCTCAATGGACCCACGGCCTGGCTTTGTACAAAGCAGCCTTGTAGGATGCTAAGATGGAAAACAACCACCACTGCAAATGGGACAATCTTCCGTTGCTGGGAGTGGTGGTGAGGGAAAACACACACACACAATAGAGAAAGAAAAGAATTAGCCAGCAAAACGCCCGAGAAGATTCACACCCAACCCGGGTTGTGGTGCAGGTTCTGCTTAAAGGCAAAGGAGGCCTGAGGCAATGAGCCAAGAGACCGATGGGGGACAAATCTCACGCCAACTTTGGCAACCTTCCTGCCAGCTAGAATAAAGTCAGCCAGCTGCCTTTACAACCAGACCATCTCTGCCAAAGGAAAGCAGGTGGACTACAGGTTTTACTGCTAACAGATACTTTAGCTCCTGGCTCCTGGCGGAGGAAACACCCAGGAGGGCAAAATGTTTTTGGCTGGGGGCTTCCAATGCAAATGGGAGCAACAAGCAATATGCTGTTGTGGAAAGCTGAAGGCAGCCTTTGGATTTTTGACATCCCAGCCTCCAGATTCCACTACTCCTACCTTCTCTGTTTCAAGAGGTGGAACAGTCATACTCTTGACAGTAAAGGAGCCAAGTAGAATCGCAAGGGGCCCTGAGAACTGGCCACAGATAAGGCCTTATCAAGTCAGCTGGGGGTGGGGTGGGGGGTCGCTGTTGCTGCAGGGGACAGAGCTGGATTTTGCTGCACAATCCGCAACACGCCTTAGCGTAGTCAGGTCTGGGATATTATTTGCAAAGCCCCAAACACAAAGAGAATGCTATCCTGTGGAATCCCCATCACTGAGTATGCAGGGAGAATTCCAGCCACATGCTTCATTCAAATCTAGCAAGGTTGTGGCAAGGGAGAAAATAAAATATGTTTGCAGACTATTCGGTCCACAGCTGGCCAGATCTGACCCAGGCTTCTGTGTTCCCTAGAGCAGCGGCCCAGGGGCCAGAGGTGTGTTTTGACACACTATCTGGTCCGACTCATCCAGGACGAATGAGTGTCACAGTTTGGGAGCCATGCAGTCACTTGGGATAAGGCAATCAGTTGGGGGAGGGGGGCAGAAGAGGTAGCTTGGGTGTGGAGCTTTGTTTTTCCCAGAATCTGCATGAGACAGCAATACAATGAAATGGGTAGGGAATCTCCTACAGTAACAGCAGTGTAAAACCTTTATCAGGTCAACTAAAACACCCCAAGTATGAGCAAGCTTTCAGTTTCAGCAGATCTTTTCTTCAAGGATTGTTTGTATTCTGTGACAATGTAGTAGCAGGATTATGCTGCTGTTGCATTTTTTAAAACAAGATTCTGATGGACCGACTTGGATCTCTGCAGTTTTGGTCTGCTGGAAAGCATCCAGTGTCCCATTGCTTTTCCAAGCAGCTGTTGGCTGAAGAGAGATAACACTGAAGCGTGGAATCTCTTTCTCTCCTACAAAGGCTAGACTTTGTACAATGCCTTGCTTGAAGTTTGGCAGGGTGGCTGCAGGAACGCTTTGCAGGCCACATCTGGCTTGCCAGCTGAGCCTCCCTGGTGCAGACTTGAGGCCTTCCAGCAGGAATGGCGTCTTCTCTTGCTCACGTCCCCTTTGATAAATCTGATTGGTGGAGGGACGAATGTGGTGTCACTTGGAAGGATGTGTGAACTTGGCACCACAGCAATTTCCTTGGCCCAGTGGTACATGCTCACATACACAGCGGTTGGGAGTGCCTTGGGTAAGTAACCGCAGAGGAACACACCTGGGAGAAACATACTGGACCTAGAAATCCAGTATTTTTTTAAAACGGAAAACCTGCAGGACTGAGCACCATCAAAGACTAATAGAATTGTGGAGTTGGATGGGACCGTCGAGTCCAACCCCCTGCAATGCAGGAATCACAACTAAAGCATCCCTGACAGGTGGCTTTCCGGCCTCTGCTTAAAAAACATACAGCCAAGGAGTCCACTGCCTTCTCTGGTGGTCCATTCTTGTGCTCAAAGATGTGTCCAGAAAGGAACATTCTTATTAACTCATAATGCATTTTAAATGCACCCTTCAAATACAAATAGTTTCCCTCCCAAGGGCGTATTTTTCCTCTGCAGGAACTTGTCCAAAAGCAACATCGTCGAAGGAAGAGGATTTAGTGCACTTGTGTCCCCCAATCTATTTCTTGTAGCCGGGGGGGAAAAAAACATCACTTCAGCCATTCCCAGTAGCTTCACAGTTACGGATGTGCCTAGTTCTTCCAAGCTGGGGGTTCTGCTTTCCCTCTGAGGGAGCCTTCAAAAAAGAGGGGAGGGGAGAGAAACACCTGCACTTCTGAGAGGGCCTAGCTGCCTCCAGAGCTCCACCCACCGTGCAGGACTTGGGTTAGAATCCCATGAGAACCAGCGAGCTCCCAAGAGGCCAGAAATAATCAGAATTGCAGCCCAGGACTTTACTTCAAGGGTAATAAGGAAACAAAGTCCTCTCATTGTTCTGGGACTGAGATGCACCTAACATGGATTGTTTTGAAAATCCTGAACAACTAATCAGCCCTTTGAGGAGAAAACATCAAACCAACGAGAAGGAAAGAGAGAAAGTCAGCCTGAGAAATTAACCTGCATCTTCCACCACCACCTATTACCCCATGAGCCAAGTGCTTCCATGCTATCTTGAGGACATCAAAGGTTTCTGATCCTTCAACTCAGGGGGCTCCTTTTTTTTGGTGTGTCTTTGGTGCTACAATATATAAAATTTAAAATAAAAAGCAGTCAACAAGACATATAAAAAGAAGCTTTAACATATGCAAATCCTTCCAGAAGAGAGAAAGAGAAAAAAAAAATCCCAACAACAACACAGCAATAAGTACATATTTTTGAGGTATTTCATCTGCTCAGGAGAAGCTGATGCAGATCTGTAGCATGACTGAGACTCGCCAGGGTAGGAGAGGGAGGGCGGATCCCTGTTGGCAAGGAAGTGGGGGCTGCCGGTGCAACAGGCAGGCAGCGGGCTTCTGCTACAAGGAGGAAACAGAAACAGGCAGACGTTCAAGGGGGGAGGTACAAGGAAGTGCTAGGTGTGTGCACAAGTGTGGAGGGGGAAGCAATTGAGGAGTTCATCTGTCCTGAGGAACAACACATGGCTCCCTCATCAAGATTTTAGAAGGGAAGATGTGGGGGAAGGTGCTCAGAAGCCCCTGGTTGTTCTAGGGCTGTGGGGCAGTCAATTAGGGCTGGCCCCACCAATGCACAAGGAAGCAGCCAATCCGCCTTTGATAGGCTGGGATCACAGAGGATTCTCGGAAAGTGTTAAGTGAGTGGACACAGGCAGCAGCAATGCAAGAACAGCTTTGTTCTTTCAGCATCAAGGTGCCCAATCCCAGATACATTTGGGGGAGGGAGGACAAGGGTGGGTGGAGCATAAAATGTGCCTGACCTAGATGAGCCCCTAACCACTTTCACCTTTAGCTTTCTGACTGGTAGAGTTTTTAAAATAAAATTTAAAAATTCCATGCATCCCCACCCGCCCCTGAGGCAGAAAGAATGGAGAAACAGAATTGCACAACTTGGACCTCATGGGGAGGCTGGATAGGAGTGAGGCTGTCACTCCTGTCATGCTGGCGCCTGAGCCCCAGTTCTGCAGGGAAGGCTGGGCAAAGCTGCGAAGGGCAGCTGGTGCAGATTCCTCCAGAGGCCTGTCCAGCCTCCCAGGGGCCTTGCTCAATGCTGCAGAAGCAGCACGAAAGGGAACTTCCATGCTGTCAGACTCCTCCAGAGGAAGCTAGCAGGCCAAACCTAAGGCCAGAAGGAGAGAGGGAGGCAGGAGACGCACCGGCCCTTTGAGTCAAGGCTGGCTAACTGGGAAGAGGAAAGAGACCCAGTCAGACCTGCACATTAACACACAGAGGGATGAAATATGGGTTTGTGTGTCTCTGTGTGTAAAAGCAAGCTGGAGAGAGGAATTAAAGGATGTGGGGGTGGTACATGAGAGAAGAGAGCTATGTTCCCCCCCTGCCTCTGGGGGGTAGGATTGTCAATACACTGCAGTCACGTTTGGGGGGGTGTCATTTGAAGCATGGAAAAATGGGTTTCTTGCCTTCGCCTTTTGCTACAGTGGCGATGCTCAGTCATCTACAAAAACTCACACAGCCCGTCCAGAGAATCCCTGATTGAAACACGCCCTGTGTCCCCTCCCGCCCCCCGCCCCCTTGCCCTCCTTTTCCCACCGAGGACACAGCAAGACCTGAAGAAAGGTGAGATGGGCAGCAAGAGACCACCTCGGCAGGATCCTTGCCAGCACAGGATCTTTGCTTCTCTGCCACTGGCTGGTCTTCTAAGCGGGCTCCTCGAGGCGAGGTCACCGGCAGGACCGCTTGGGGCCAGGGAGAGAGAGAGCACCTCCTCCCTGCTTCCCCCTCAGAGAGACCAGCTGGTTGAGGGCTCTACACCAGGTGTGCCCCTGGAGGAGGTTGGGCTGGGAGAACAGTGGGAGGAACTGCTGCTGCCGCCGCCGGTGCTCTGCGTGCTGGATCCGGCAATGAGGTGGACGACAGGTTTCTGGGCAAACAAGACCCCTGCGGGGCAGAGAGAAGGGAGGAAGATTAGCAGGCCAAGGATAACATAAGAATGTAAAAAGAGATCTGCTGGATCAGGGGACCCATCTAGTCCAGCATCCTGTTCTCACTGTGGTCTTCCTGATGCCTGTGAGAAACGAGCAATCAGGATCCAACCACAAGACCCCTCTACCCTCCTGTGGTTCCCAACAACTGGTATTCAGAAGCATTGCTGCATCCATCTGTGGAGACAGAAGCATAGCCATCCTGGCTGGGAGCCATCGATAGCCCTCTCCTCTCTTAAAGCCACCTACATTTGTGCCCGTCTCTGCTCTGGCTTCCTCAGAGCGGCACTGGCATCTCAATAGCCGTGTGTGTGTGTGATCAGAGGATTGTTCTGAATTGTTCTCCAGACACCAGCCATTCCGCAGCTTGGCAGAATGCTCAGCCTGAAGCTGGATTATTCCAAATATTGGGTGGCTGATTCCAAGGGATCCACCTTGCCCCATTTCAGAAGTGGACTCTTTCTCTCTCACCAGCATAGATTGTGCCATTGATTTCCACAGACATATTAATGCTTCCAAAGCCAGACGGGGTCCAGTTCAGTGCTGCTGATGTCGCTGCTGAATCTGATTTATCCTCTGGTGGGGGACAACAAAAGAACAGTGTGAGTTGTGTTATGCTCATCCCACTACATAGGACAGACCTGGTTTGGGCATTTCTCTTTCTTTCCCTCTTTCTTTCCTTCTCTCTCTCTCTCTCTCTCTCTCTCTCTCTCTCTCTCACACACACACACACACACACACACACACACACACACCTCCCCAGACCTGATAGTTGGTCAACTGGTAGAGATTTCACCTTGCTCTGCACTACGCCTTGATCCACCATTAAAATAAATGGAAGGGAACAATGGGCCCTGAATGGCTCAGCTGGAGAAACACTGGACACGGGAAGTCATGCACAAGGGGTTTAAACCAGGGATGGCGATTTTTCCTTTTTGGACTGAGGGTCACATCTGGCGTGGAAACTGTTCGGCATGCAGGCCTGATCCCTGCATCTGGAAAACACCACATTCCAGCTGGCAGTGGGCTTTGAGACTGGGCAATGACCCCCAGCATCCTCCTCCTCCAACATGCAGCTGACTGTGGTAGACCCTGTAGACCTGCCGTTCTCTCCACCCCTTTGGGTCCCCTTCCAACTACCATTCTATATTCATGCCTCTGTGGCTGAGGTGATGAAGACGCATCAGTGGCAAAGCAAGTCCAGTACATCTCATGAGACTTCTGACATGCACCTCATCAGTGCTATTTTCCTAGAAAAATTGGTGCTGGAAAGCATCAAGAACATCCCCCTTGTTCTCTTAGAATGGCAATGGCACCCACTTGAGAGGTGCCAGAACTGAGTTCTGGCTGAAAAAAAGTCCTGCTTGCACAGATTGCCAAGCCAGCTTTATTGTGAAGGGACAGGCACAGCAATCTCGTCCACTCCAGGGGGGTCAGGAGTGAGAAGTAGGAGAAACCGGGTGATTCTCAAGGGGTAAAAACTCCCATGAGGCCAAATGTGGTCTGAGGGCTGTGGTTTGCCCATCACTGGTTTAAACCAAGAAGTTGCACCTATCTGCCCACATCCCATTCTTGGGTGTGGGGTGGGGGTGGGGGAGGCCAGGACATTGTGATGAGTACTGTGCTTCCCTCATGCACCAAGTCCCTCCCCTCCAAACAGCATTATTCAGAATAGCAGTCTGCACAGCCCACTAAGGAAGATAATAACACAATAAGATTCAAAACAGTAGCAATTAATTGCACTTTTATTCAACATCCAATTAAAGCTAGTTCCATTAATTCAGCTTAACTGATGAACTTGATATGAGATAAGCCTGTCAGTCACTGAACAAGTCTTAGATACCACATTTAGTCATGGCTTCACTGTTCAGCAAACTCTTAACGCGATGGGTTGGCTTGGTGGTGACACCTGTTTCCCAATGTCTGGTTTAAGGTCACTAAGCAGGAGATTTAAATCACCACCTCCAGTGCCCCCATGCTGTCTCCTTGCCTCTTAGAGCCCCCTAGGGAACCCCCCCCCAGAGGATGCTACCACCCACTTTGTCAGCCAGTTTTAGACTACGACTCCCATCAGCCTTTGCCAACCTGACGTTCTCCAGATGCTTTGAACTACGTGCGCTCGCTGGGGCCGATGGGAGTTATAGTCCAAAGGCTGCAGCAGAGCAAGGGCAGCCTCACCTCGGCCGTTGATCTTGATCTTCATGGGCAGCTGCCGGGCCATGCTGAAGAGGTTCCGCTGAAAGGCCTGCTGGATGAAGCGCTGCTCCTCCTCCGTCATCCGCGCCACCTTCTCCGCGGGCTCCCCAGACTCCAGCCTCTCCCTCAGCTGGTCCAGGGTAGCGGTTCGTGCCGCTGCCGTCACAGCCGCCTGCTGATTCGCCAAGGCCACAGGCATGGCAATGCGGTTTGGCGTGGACACGGTCAAGGGGACGCCGTCACCTAGGAAAGCAAACGGGCCACTCAGGGACCTCGAGGCAACTTGCCCAAGTCTGGAAGCACCATCCTGACAATGCTTTTAGTAGCACTGCCCTTCCCATTCCCCTCTAAGGCAGCAACTGTTTCATCCCTGGCACTGACATCAAAAAATTATGTGATCTTTGGGTGTAGGGCAGTATATACGTTAAATAAATCAATAGTAGGCCAATGAGGAAAGAGACCGTAGGGGTTCTGGGGACAGGGAAGAGCTGAGTCCAGGTGGTCTGAAAGAAACCAGTAGGGTCCCGCTCCCTGTTTTTCTCCTGGCACAGGTCATCCATTGTGGCGATTAAAGTGGTTTTGGAAATAGGTCCAGAAATTCAGTTTCATTTGACATAGCACAGTGTTGCCCAGCCACCACTTACTAAGTACGCTGCCGCAGAGGAGGACGCTTGAGACTGGCTGAGAGCAGTTATAACTCTCTGCCCCAGAGGATAGGACTCAAATCAATGGATTCAAATGACAAGAAAGGAGATCCTGGCTGTATGTTAAGAAGAACTTTCTGAAGGAAAGAGCTGGCTGACAGCAAAACAGTTGTGCAAGGTAAGGATTCGAGTGAAACCGACCACCTGTCTCCTTGATCCTTGCCCATCCTAGCTAATAAAAGCGAGCTGGGAAGGGCTGGAGATGGACTCTGCGGGGTGGTGAATGCTTCCCTCTACGAGGGAGCCTTCCCAGACCCAATGAAAGAGGAGGTTATTAAACCGCTTCTTAAAAAAACATCTTTAGACCCGGCCAACTATTGCCCAGTCTCAAATCTTTCATTCTTGGGCATAGTGATTGAGCAGGTAGTTGCTGAACAACTCCAAGCATGCCTAGAGGATGCGGACCATTTGGATCCCTTCCAGTCAGGATTCAGGCCTCACCATGGGACTGAAACTGCCTGGTCAATGGCTAGGGACAAAGGTGAAAGCTGTTTCTTGGTTCTGCTGGATCTCTCAGCGGCCTTTGATACCATCGACCATGACATCCTTCTAGACCGCCTTGAGAGGCTGGGAGCACTGTTATACAGTGGTTCCGCTCCTTCCTCCTGGGCCGTGTCCAGAAAGTGGTGTTGGGGGATGAGTGTTCAGACCCCATGGCTCTCACTTGTGGGATACCTCAGGGTTCTGTCCTCTCCCCCATGCTTTTTAAGATCTATATGAAGCCGCTGGGAGAGATCATCAGGGGTGTTCATCAGTATGCAGATGATACCCAGCTCTACCTCTTTCAAATCGGAACCAGTGTTGGCAGTGAAGATCCTGTGTGAGTAACTGGAGGCAGTTGGAGGATGGATGGAGGCTAACAGATTGAGGTTGAATCCTGACAAGACTGAAGTAGTGTTTTGGGGGGACAGGAGGTGAGCAGGTGGGGAGGACTCCCTGGTCCTGAATGAGGTAACTGTGCCCCTGAAGGTGTGCAGCCTGGGAGTCATTTTGGACTCACAGCTGCCCATGGAGGTGCAGGTTAATTCTGTGTCCAGGGCAGCTGTCTACCAGCTCCATCTGGTATGCAGGCTGAGACCCTACCTGCCCGCATACTGTCTGGCCAGAGTGGCACATGCTCTGGTTATCTCCCACTTGGACTACTGCCATGAGCTCTACGTGGGGCTACCTTTGAAGGTGACCCGGAAACTACAACTAATTCAAAATGCGGCAGCTAGACTGGTGACTGGGAGCAGTTGCCGAGACCACATAACTCCGGTCTTGAAAGACCTACATTGGCTCCCAGTATGTTTCCGAGCACAAAGTGTTGGTGCTGACATTTAAAGCCCTAAATGGCCTCAGCCCAGTATACCTGAAGGAGCATCTCCACCCCATCATTCAGCCCGGACACTGAGGTCCAACTCAGAGGGCTTTCTGGCGGTTCCCTCCCTGCGAGAAGCGGTTACAGGGAACCAGGCAGAGGTCTTCTTGATAGTGGCACCCGCCCTGTGGAATGCCCTCCACTCAGATGTCAAGGAAATAAACAACTATCTGACTTTTAGAAGACATCTGAAGGCAGCCCTGTTTAGGGAAGTTTTTAGTGTCTGATGTTTTATTGTATTTTTAATATTTTATTGGAAGCCGCCCAGAGTGGCTGGGGAAACCCAGCCAGATGGAAATAATAATAATAATAATAATAATAATAATAATAATAATAATAATAATAATAATAATAATAATAATAATTCTCCCCCACCCCGGTTGTACTTGGCAGGGAAGGGATGACACTTGTTCCCCCTCCTTGCACTAAAAGGAATGTAAATGCTTTAGGGAGATCACGATCAGGCAGCTGACAACCTGCTAAAACTAGGACAAAAGAAAAGGGGGCAGAAGTAAATAAGTTTAGTGTAAATGAATTCAGGGAAGGACTGCACGGTTATGACAGAAACGGCTAAAAAGTGAAGGAGTCAAAATGATGAAGAATGGTGAAGAGAGGGAATGAGGCAGAGAGTAGGGAGGGAGAACACATTTAGGGGTGAAAAAAGAAGTTTATTCTGGATGCACGAGGAAAGGGGAGCCAGTCAATGCAGCTGAGGAACAACTAGGAAGATGGTAGCCACCCTTCCCCTCCGCCCACCAGTCCCAAGACCAGCCGACAAACTTTGCTGCCTTCGCTCACATGGCTCTGACCCAAGAACACTAAGAACACTAAAAATGGCGGATGTCAATCACAACCAGCTGAAATTCTCACATCTGTTGGAGGAAGTGGCCACTGTGAGCCACACCGTGCGTGCATGTATGTGTGTGCAAACACACCCTTCACCCACTGTATCCATCTGACTGCTAAACCTGAACACATGGCCCTTCAGGCCACCCAAATGACGAACCAGGTAAGTGGCTGACCTTTCCTGAGAGCGCCTGCTGAAGACAGGTGAGGGTTGCTGGTTCCGCCACCAGGGGCGAGGCTAACGATGGGGAAGCGGATCTTTGGAGGGCACAGGAGTGAAGGAGGCCCCGTGGCAGCAGGGGAGTAGCTGAACAAGGAGGAGCTGTAGCTGGGCCGGCGGCCTTCCCGCCTGTTGCCGTCAATGGCAGCCTGCAGCTCAGCGGGAGAACTTAAGGACTTCTTCTCACATTCATAGGCGTAGAGGTACTTCATATACCTAGAAAAACAAAACAAAGAACAGGAGATGCAGAACCAGACAGAATGCTGCATTTGGTACAGCAGAGATGGACTCTAGTCAACACTCAGCCCAGGCCCAGTCACAGGGCTCATTCAGACATCAAGCCAAACCATGGTTTGTGCTAACCATAGTTACAACAAATCCCACCATAATTTGAGCTGCTTGTCTGTTTAGTTCTCATCTGATCAGGACTCCGCTCCTGTAAGTTTGTGTTCATGTCTTTGTGCCCTGTCATTTGCCAATGATCTGCGGATCCAAACATAACAATGAACCACAGTTAGCACAAACTGTGGTTTGACAGGCCAGCTTGGAAGCTCTTTTTAAAGCATGGTTCATAAGCAGACAAAATTTCAGATATAATGCCAGAACATTTCACCTGACTGCAGTTATACTACATAGGGGCTGCGTGAGAATAAATGAGATAAAAGTAAGTAAAAAATGGCATTATGGAAATGCTATTAAAAGGGTGGAGGGAGAAGGAAATGGCAGGCTTCAATTTGGTGATAACTTCAGTAAATCAACAGTTCTATCAGCTGCTGGAAGAAGGCACAACCCGAAATACAGAAGAAGCTAAGCAAAATAGTATGTTTTTTTATAACTACGTAATTACAGCAGGAATGTAGAAATTTCAGGGTTCTGAATCACAGTTTACTGAGATGGGGAAAAGTTGTGATGGGCCTAGGATTCAGATGTTCCCTGTCTCCTTTCCTAGGGTAGCTGCAAGGAGCTTCCAGTCTACACCGTTTAGAATTCAGCCACAAACTCTTAATCTAGTTCTAGACTGAGATATCACACAGGCTTGTGGAAGGTCCAGGACTTACTGGGTGCGAAGTGTAAATGCAGCACTGGTGATGGAGGTGGGTAGGTTAAGGCCTTTGGTGATCTCCCTCCAGATCTTCTTGTTGATGATTTCCACCAGCCCTCCCTTGTCGGTCACCAGCTTGTAGAGCATGTAGAGGTCGAGGATCTGCTTTGCCATGATGGGGATGCGGTTGATTGGCGTCCCTACAGCCAAAACGAAGGAAGCAGGAAAGAAAGAAAGAGAAAGGGAAGAAGAGAATGAGGGCAAGGAAAAGCCACTTAAGACTCCAGTTGGACTACCTCTGTGATCCCACAGCTCCTGTAAAGCCTTTGCCTCAACCACTCAGTCCCCTCCTAAATCTAAATCCAAGTATGTGTAAACCCAAGTGCACGTGTATTCTTCTCATCTCCTCTCTCTCTCTGTTTTTCCTCCTTCTGTTGCCCTGCTGGAGCCGAAGTTAAGATAGTAAGTTGCTGTGGGCAGTGACTGAGAGGTGATAGGCTAGCCATCTTGAAATATCTGAACGGCAGGCGAGGGCCTGGAAGATGGAGCAAGCTTGTTTTCTGCCACTCCAGAGAGGGGGACCCTAAGCAATGTATTTAAACGACAAGAAACAAGAGTATGACTAAACACTAGAAAGAACTTTCTGGTGGTAAGAGCTGTTCTAGAGTAGAACAGACTGCCTTGGAAGAAGGTGGACTCTCCTGCAACGGAGGTGTTTAGACAGAAGTTGGATGGTCATTTGTCAGGGATTCTTTAGCTGCATTGCAGTGGGTTGGACTAGATCATAGAATCATAGAACTGTAGACTTGGAATGGACCACAAAGGTCATCTAGCCCAACCCCCTGCAATGAAGGAATCTTTTTGCCCAAAGTGGAGCTCAAACCAACAACCCTGGGATTGAGGGTCTCACACTCTACCAACTGAGCTATCCCTCAGATGATGACCCTTGGGTCCCTTTCACTTCTACAGTTCTATGATCCTATGAGTGACCTGTCCTTTGCCTGTTACTCAAAGTGCCATTCACACTGTTGGTGCTGTGTGCATTCTATAAAATATAAGAATATCCCCACCTACCCAGCAAGAAGAAAAGGGTCCCTAATTTGCGAAAGAAGTGCAGTAACACCACTAAAGTTCTCCTCCTGGCACCCGCTTCCCCTTAGGGCAAGCAAAACACCGACCATACAGAAGAGCTCTGCACCTAGGCAACGGACAGAGAAGAGGCCCGGCTTAGGGGAAGAGGAACAGCCGGCATTATTACGTTTAGGAGGCCAAGGTGTGAAAACCCAACAGTTTTGGCTCATGCGCAAGATTACTATGGCATTTCTGAGCACGATTTTAATGCTCTTCCTTAGGGGTTCCCATGTACCAGTACACCAGAGATGGGCAACCTTTCCTGTATTTAACTGAATTTATTGTGGTTTAAGTTTTGCCTTCCATTTCCCTGACCGTGGCAGAAGTCAAATTGCAACCACTGGGAATTGCATGGCAGTTATGCAGCACTCACAACCTGGAATGGTGACTCGAGGGGGGGGGGAGAGTGAGCAAGCGAGCTGAAAGCACTTTCATTTTAGAAATGGAAACAAAAACAAAAACAAAATATTTTGTTTTTTGAGCTGGGGTGGGGAGGGGAGAAAAAAGCGCCTGGCCCTCTTCTTGTCTTATTTTTATATGTAATTAAATACCGTATTTCACTACATAATCACCACCACCGCATAATAGTCACACCCCTTTTTTCAGGCCCTAAAATTGATCCCAAAGTTTTCACCACATAATCGTTGCAGAAGGAACGCTGTGCTGCCTACTGTGCCTGTATAAGTGTCAAGTTTTTGAGTAGCACAGCTCAGGGGAGAATACAGTCGTACTTTGGTGTTCAACAGCTTAGTTCTTAGTCCAGAACAGATTCCATTCAACTTCCAATGTACGAGTGTATAACAAGGTGGTGTTTTGTTTCTGATTTGCTTCATTAGGAAGGAGTGTAGAAGAGAGGTTTTATGGTGCAATAGTATTAACTATCTGAACAACTCGTTTGAAGTCTGGCCATAGTGCCGTTCCGGATCTATTTCCTAACCACTCAAGACTTTGGCAACCAAAATGACGCATTTATTTCCCACCCCGTCATGGGCAGCCGGCGAGCATGCAACATCTTGGTTTCAACACTGACTGGAGGCTGCATGTTTTAGGGACGTTGCCTCTAACTTTCCTTTCTGTTCCAGCACAACTTCCTTCTGTCAGCCAGCAAATCTGTTCTTGTTAAGTCTCCTAATATTTTGAAGATGGAAAGAACAAGCCAAACATCCCTCCCAGAAATGTGAAAATGGAACACAGGCCAACACCTTTGTCAAGGAACAAAGCTCAGCTGACATGCTGGAAACTAGGGGGCCAAATTCACAGTAAGGTTTGGCACATTTCAAAAACACACACGCAAGGAAGCAGAATTCAAGTGATATATACTTAATGAATAGAGGAACACTACAAAACCCTCAAACGGAAAGAAGAGCCCTTTTCAGCAGGTCCTTTTTGCTGGATGGATTATGAACACAATGCATAGCTGAAACAGAACTCCCAATCTATGGTTCTCAAGGAAGCCCAATACTGGGCCTGGAGTAGAGGCTGGAGCTCAATGGATGCATTAGAAAGGCGGATCATTATCTCTTGCCACCATAACTGTGTTTATTTTGGGGTGGAGGGTAATATGGAGTTGAGAAATGCCCCTCCCATGCCATTGCTTCTTTGGTCTAAATTCCCCATCTGCTTTTCTGGTGCCTTTGTTTTTGGAGAAAGAGGTGCCAGGACACTTGCACACAGTTAGATCCAAAGCTTTAAATCAAAACTTCTTCCTAACCAGAAAGTTTGCAAGCAAGAGATTTCTTGGCAACATTAGCAAACCCCATTGTGTTATATGGCAGTTCATAAATGGCAATCCATGGTTTGGTGTTGTCTTTAATGAGCATAAGGATTCTTGGGTTCAGGTACTCCCTCTTTCCCTCCCACAGAGAGATTTCTCTCCCTCCGATCCTGGTGTGAAACAAACCATTGCCAGTTTGTAAAAAATAGCAAACTATGGCTTACTTCAAGCCAAAAAAATGAGTGGGAGGGCTGACAATCATGAGAGAGCTCCCGAGTTCCAAGTATTCTGGCTGCTCACTCAAATAATGCCAAGCCAGGCTGTGGCATCATTTCTGAGCTGTCTTCACCTGTCCAACAGAAGCAAAACACTTGCTTACGGAAGTCTTAGCAGCCCATGTTGCTCCCAGATAATTAATAAGGGTCTGAGACACGTACACATTATTAAACTAAGTGTTCCTTAATATTAAAAGAAAAGGTCAACTTTATTACACCACCAGGCCAAAACATTAAAAAAAGAAACAAAAAACTCCTAAGTTGGCTTTTCAGCCTAAGCACTGCTGAATAAAATCAGTCTCCCAATAATTAAGCTAAAGCTTTAAATCAATCAAGCTGATTAAAGCATGCAACTCTCATTTTGATTGTTTGAGGCAAGCAAAAAACGGCTAAGAATAAAAAAGTGTCCTTGATTTGAAGGATTACTTTGGTTTTTACAACCTCAGGAGTTTTAAGCCTCTGTAAGGAAATTCCTCTTCTGGCAGGGATGTTTTTAAAAACTACTTTATCACTTCTGAACTTAAGATTGCTCCTTTTCTTTTCTTTTCATATACATTGTAAACAAATCTAGGCAATGGAATACAACAAAAACAGGCAAGCAAGGCAGAATAGGAAATGCCACAGTGGGTAGATCACATATTAAGGGCCAGTTTGACAGGAAAGGGCAAGAATCCCCAACCAAAGATGACAGATGCTGCCCAGAGGACAGATTTCCTGCAAAATGTCGTCAGGCTCCGCAGCAGAAAACATTCATAATCCTTGGGAGTTTGCTTTGCTGCTCTTCCTAGGATAAACAAAAGTTCCTATTAACCAATTCTCTGGAATTCTTTTATGCCACATATTTTTAATGTCAAAAAGCCTGACAAGTTAACAGGGTGTGTATGCTTGTGTGCGTGTTTCAACCTTTCATGGGTGATTTGCAACTAAGTAGACCCACTGGAATGAATGAACTGGACTAAGTTAGGTCCAAGAGGTCTACTTTGACCAAAATATAGTTGACTACCATCCCATATGCTTAAAATGTAATACTCTGGGGGCTGCAGCAGCCTTACTGGTGCAGAATAATGGTTGCTCCAGCCTAGTGGTTCGTCCTTCCAAAAGTTAAGAGATCCAGATGTTTCTTGCTGCTTTTATGGGTCTCAAAGGCAGCTGAGTCCCACAGTCAGGCCAGTGACCCATCCAGCTCAGAACTGCCTATACTGACTGATGGTGACTCTCCAGGGCTTCAGATGAGACACTTTCCTAGGCCTAACCTGAAGATGCTGAGAATTTTTAAGCCTTGTGGCCACTAAACAAGCAGCATGACCTTCCTCACTAAGCTGCAGCCCTAAAAGAAATGGTCTGCTGGATCAGACGAACAGCATCTCATTTCTGACAGTGGCCAAGCAGCACCTTCTAGGGACCCAACAAGCAGAGTGTGAAGGCAGCAGCCCTCTCCCTCTGCGGCAACCTGTACTCAGCCACATACCGCCTCAGTGGTACTCTTGAGGAAATATTCCCAACATTACACTTTTGTACAGACAGGGCCATAACATTTGAAGAAAGACTAATAAGAATCAAGGAGAGTAGTTAGCATTTGTACAGTGCTGCTGAATGTTGTACAGAGCTTTATGTACACTTTTGGAATGTGATCTTTGCAACAGGGTAGGAGAGTATCATCACCTCCATATTGCACATTGGCTTGAGACAGAGAATTCACCTTGCATCAAACAACTTCATGGCAGAGGTAGACACACCAGGCCAGTTCTCACATACAAGGGTACATGGCTTTGGCCTAAAACATAGTTTGGCTGAGATGTTCTCCTTCCAATACATACACCAGTACCAAAAATGCAGAAGCTGCAGTTTGTGCAGAACATTGCAGCATGATTGCTGACACAAGTCAGGCTTTGTCAGCATGTAACGCCTGTGCTCAGAGATCTCCACTGGTTGCCAGTTTGCTACCAGGTCAGGTTCAAGGTGTTTCTATTAGTATATAAAGCCCTTAACAACGTGGGACTACCTGAGAGATTGCCTTACCCCATAAGCATAAAGGCTCACTTGACCGTTTCAATCAGCAGAACTGGCACTATTACAGGTGCCACAGGTGTTCCGAATTTGTAAGACATGGATCATTTAGCATAGCAGCACCTACACTCTGGAACCTCCTGCCTATTGATATCAAGCAGATGCCGTCACTGTACTCGCTCTTGTGTAGACAATCCTACCCAGATGCTTGGAAAGTTTAGATTAAGCTTTAGTATTTTAACTTTTTGTATGTTTTAAAGTATTGCTGTATGTTTCTTGATTTTCTTGTTTTATATTTTTCAAAATCAAGCGGTGTATAAATTTTATGAAATAAATAATACATAAATAGGGGAATCAGTTGTGAGAACAAAGAGGAATCCAGCCTCTGTATGAAATGGTTTTACAAGTATCCGACAGACCTCCCAATCCTCTGTTGAACCAGTTTTATGGCAGCCCACTTAACAGCTGTGCTAGTGGCTCCGTGCAAGACATGACATGATTCAAAAGGCACTGCAGAGCTTTGCGGAGCCACCAGCTAAAACTGCAAATAAAGAACAAGGCCAACTACCCATCCTCTTGCTTTCACAAAAGCAGAGATAAAACTGATATGCACATTTGTGTGTGCAAGTGTTTCCTTTCACTGATGGGTGTCATTCTTCTGCCCTGGTAAATTCTCTGTGAGAAAGGCAGGAGAGAGCTGGGTGCGTGAAAACATTAATAAAGATTAAGCCCAGAATGCATGCTTTGCGTATCCAGTAAATGCACTTTTACACTCCCCTGGGGCCTCCTGTGGGACTAATTACCCACCCACTCTTCCCCAATCCAATTTAGCGTATGGTATTAACTTATCCCTAAGCATGCTTGATCCAGTGACCAGATGGGGAAGGCAGAGAGTGAAAGGGGAGGTAACTAACAAATTTTCCCCGGAAGACAAGGGGCAGCATTGAAGGCTGGTCTATGTAACCAATGGATAGATGTAAGGTGGCTGCAGGAAGACAGCTTGGCAAGTCCTGGGTCCCTGCAATATACATTGGATGCCACGTGCAGAACATACTGTCAAATGCTCAAGACAGCAGCACTTACAGTGGGATGCCAGAAGTGGAAAACTGAGTTTGCCTGCACTGATAGGATTTCAGAGGTGGTGCTCTACAGTTTTAAACTGTTGTGACTTTCTGAATGAATGGGAAGTTGAATGTGGGCTATGTTGTTGGCTTATTTGCGTTATTATAGTTGCATTTTTAGAATATGTTTGCATGCTGCCCTCAGACTGCGGATCTGAAGGCATCTTGCCTATGAGGCGCTTCCAAACTTGGACCCAACACCAAATGCACAGCGTACAAACAGTGAGTGGGGCATTATTATTTATTTTATATATATATTACTACATTATAGATTTAGATGTAGATTTAGAGTTATTATATTTGAATATCACTCTTCATCTCAGGGCAGTTCACAACATAAAACAGCAATATATGAAACACAAAATACGTAATAAAAATAAGAACAAAAACCAATAATCCCCACTCGCACAACACATTCAATCAGCCAAAGGCCTGGTTGAAGAGAAATGTTTTTGCCTGGTGCCTAAATGTGTATAATGAAGGCATCGGCCAATCCTCCTTGGGGATAGCATTCCACAAACGAGGAGCCACTGAAGAAAAGGCCCGTTCTCGTGTTGTCACCCTCCGGACCTCTCGTGGAGGAGTCACACAAAGAGGATGATCTCAGGGTCCGGGCAGGTTCATATGGGGAGAGGCAGTCCTTGAGGTACTGGGGTCCTGAGCTGTTTAATGCTTTATAGGTCTACACCAGCACTTTGAATTGAGCCCAAAAGCTAATTGGCAGCCAGTGCAGTTGGACCAGGATTGGTGCAATATGCTCAAACTGTCTTGACCCAGTGAACAAGCTGTCTGGCATCTGTACTAGCTGAAATTTCCAAACCGTCTTCAGAGGGTAGTTAGGTTGTTTTACAACTTCAGAGTGTCGCTTCTTCCAAGGAGTGGGGAAGTCAAATTCACACTGAAGAAACAAGATGTTGAGGACATAGCCTCTCTCACACTTGCAAAGGGCCATAGAATGAACAAGTGACCAACTTACAAGACAATGGCAGACATCCTACCATCAGTCTATATGAGGGGTTCCCAAATGTTTTTGGGACACTACCCACTTGGTTCCCATAAACTCATCCCCAATTCAAAACAGTAACAATGAATTGCAATTTTATTTAAATCCAATTCAAGCTATTTAGTTTAATTCATTCAACAAAACTGATCCACTGAGAGCAGCTTTTCAAAGTTTGATAGTCATTCATACCTCCAGCACTCTCCTGCCACCTCTTGCCTCTTACCACCCACCCTAGGTAACCCCAACGCTCCCCAAGGACTGTTACTGCCCACTTGGAGAACCACTGGTCTATACCCTCTTAGGGGAAGAAACCCTTTTATTACATGGAGAGCTAAAATTAAAGACTCTAGTGCGCGCATGTGTGTCTGTGCGCGCGTGCACCCACCCACCCAAAAAATCCATTCAGAAGGTGTAGTGGGTTTGAGTTACTCGTGCGTAAACTGTCCCCATTAGGGAGCTTAATTGCCTGGGTTAGACCGTCCTGACTGCACAGCCCATCTCAGCGTGGCTGCCTCAGTCGCTAGCAGAATCTGTCTGTGGGCGTTTCTTAAACCTTTTCCAGCATAAAAGCTGTTTGACTCCCAGTCGTCTCCGCCTCTCACTGCGCGGGAGTCTTCTGCGCAGGGAGGGCGTGGGCAGTGGAGGACCAGTGCTCTCCTCACTGATGTCCAGGGAAGAATCCCGGAGCTCTGCCTCCGCTTCCCCCATCTCCCCTCCTGGATCCCTGGTGTTACGCCGATTTCCTTCCCCCTCTACCAAGCTGCATCTCCCCCTGGTGCTGGTACCTTCTCCTGCAGAATCGGGGAGCCTCTCCTTCTCCTTTCGCTCTGATGTCAGTTCCCTGACAGAAGGGACCTAATTTTTATTTCTTGGGGGGGGGGGGTAGAATAAACCAGCCCTATCTGTTTCCTGTACTCTTTCTAAAAAATCTACAAATCTGCCAGCTCCTTGATTCTTTAATCTTAAGATCATTACTCAAATAGGTTAACATCATTCTCAACTTTCTTTGCTCTAAATGCCTATGCCCAAAGAATATAGTTCTGCAACTAAAGTGGCATATTTCAAGATAAGTAGGTGCTCCAATCAAGGGGGCATTTATATTGCTCTGTTTACCCTTCCAAAAAGCTTTCCAGAATTACCCAGTTTCCTGATACGATACACTAATGGCTTTGAAAGTTCAAAACCCAATAGAAAGTGTAGTCATATATTATATTTAAAATATTTACATCCCACCCTGCATCGCATCATCTCAGGACTGGGTGCAATAAAACAAGTACTTAATACCAAACATACAAGCTAGTAAAATTAATCTGCTTAAATCCCTCTGTATGCTGCTCTGTATATTCTGGGGTGCTGTATGTCCCTAGAACAAAGAGCAGCATAGTCCATATTCATAAAATGAAATCTAGCCTTGTTTACTTCCTGTGCCTGACTCTCTCGCCCGTCTCAAAAAGTGGCTTAGGTTTTACAGCACAATCCTATGCATCTCTATTAAAAATAAGTCTGAATGCCTTCAGATTTACTCCAAGGTGAAGTGCAGCCTTACTTTCACAGCAATTCTGTGAGGTAGGCTAGTTAGTCATTAATAGAATCATAGAACTGTAGAGGTGGAAGGGACCCTGAGGGTCATTTAGGCCAACCCCATGCAATGCACAAATTTCAACTAAAGATGGCCATTGAACCTCTGCTTAAAAACCTCCAGTAAAGGAGAAAATATCCGAGGCAGTCCATTCCACTGTCAAACAGCTCTTACCATCAGAAAATTCTTCCTAATATTTAGTTTAAATCTCCTTCCTTGTAACTTGAATCTATTGGTGCCCAGAACTGGACCCAGGACTGCAGGTGGGGTTTGATCAAGGAGGAAGAGAGCAATACTTCACAGAGCTGGCATGACGAATCTGTGCCACTCCAGATGTTTGTTGTTGGACGACAGCTTCTATCAGCCTCAGGCAGCATGGCCCAATGGTCAGGGATGGTGGGAGGTGTAGTCTAACAACAGATTCCCCACCTCTGGCCTAGAGCATTTTCTGCAGCTGCCCACGTGGATGGAGCTGTGTTTTTTGAGAGCCGCTAAGCAAAAGTGCAGCCTGCCAAGAGCTATCAGTAATAACAGAAATATGTAATACCAAGACTTTTCTTTTTAGGTAGGCTTTTAACCTCCATATGATGCAGTTTAGTTTTATTTGTATCATTCTTCCTGGTGAAATTATACATTTCCCCCAGAGCTCTTTGCTTTGAGAACTTGTCTTCGTTTAAGAACAGATGTAAAAACAAACAAACAAACAAACTTGGGGCTGATACACTGGGAATACAGTGGTACCTTGGGTTACAGACGCTTCAGGTTACATACGCTTCAGGTTACAGACTCTGCTAATCCAGAAATAGTACCTTGGGTTAAAGAACTTTGCTTCAGGATGAGAACAGAAATCGTGCAGTGGTAGCGGGAGGCCCGGTTAGCTAAAGTGGTGCTTCAGGTTGAGAACAGTTTCAGGTTAAGAACAGACCCCCAGAACGAATTAATTACTTAACCTGAGGTACCACTGTATACTGATACACTGCACCACAATGTCTTATGCTTGAAATCTGAATTCTGTGTTTTGCTGTTTTCATACCATTTTTTTAACTGAAGGATTGAATTAATGTTACAAATGTGGTTTTTAAAAAATTGCTTTGGTGTTCCCTGGGGTTGAAAAGCAGTCTATAAACAAAATACCAATCAGCCAGCCACCAATAATGCCTAAAAAAACCCCATCTGAAATCAGAGGAGGTCCAAGGATATGTTTGTGATTCAATGTCTTTGTGGAAGTCACTGCTCCCTCTGACTAAATAAATAAGGACCAGTAAACATATGCAAATGTTATTTGTTAGCACTGCTTCTTTGTGCAGAACTTCTATCTAATAATAATAATAAAAGCAGAAAGCAAAGCCCAAATAGCACTGCTCATTTTTAAAGAACTGCATCAGTATTTGCTTGGCCTTGGGTAACAGATGTGAACAGTGCATTAACCTCCTCGTATACAGTGAATTTTAGAAAAATAAACCACATGGGCTACATGCGTATTTGAAATCCACGATACAAATATGTGTTAGGAAAATAGGAAGTTGCCTGTACAGAGTTATAGCCATATGTCTACACCAGGGTTGAGGAACTCCAGCCCAGGGGCCAATCTTGGCCTGCCAGGGAGTCCAGTCTGTCCAGCCGATTCCCCCACACCACACCCACCTGTCAATCAGCTGTGTTGGGAGATATCAGCTGATGTGGGGTGGGGTCAATTATGTGTTGGCTGCCCCAGCCAGTTCCCAACAGGGAAGTAAGCAGCAGACAGCCAGAGCAGGATTTAACCTCTGTCTCATCAGCTGATAAGTGGGCATTAAATCCTGCTGGATGCTGTTTCTCCAGCACATGCCTGGCATCTGCTTGCCTAGGTTTTTTTTGGGGGGCGGGGGTTGAACAATTTTATTTGATCAGTTTTATTCTGGTATTTCCTCTGCTTTTAGTGCTGGTTTTCCAGGTTTTAATACCGTGCTGCATTTACTTAACATGAACTGCTTAATTTTAAATGCACAGTTTGGTGCTCATTTGAAAGGCTGGACAAAAGCCATTTAAAACATATTTTAAAAATAGATTTAACAGTAAAGGGAAAGCAGACTCCATTTTCCATTCCAGTGCTGTTTTGGATGCTTGAGCCTTTCACAGGTGGAGACTGAGAGAAGCAAACAAGACACAGTAAGTGTGGAAAGGTTCCTCCTACAGCCCTCAGCCGCCTCCCCTCCCAGCCCCCTGGTAGGAAGAGAAAGGCGTTAAGTCTTTATTGGAAGCCCCCAGTGCTGAACAGGAAAGGCTGAGAAATGAGCATCATGGGACAGAAAGAGAGAGAGAGAGGCTGAGCAGATCCTTTCACGGCCGGCTGCGAGGCTTGTCAGGGCCCATGATGGATTACTGTCATCTGGCAGTGGGGGGATTAATGATCTGGGGGTCAGAGGGGAGAATTCCAGAGGGAAAGGTCACTGACCGGGGGCACAGGGCAGGACTTGTTGCCTTTTGATGGCAAGCTCGTTTCTACTGTACTTTCCAGTGTCTCTCTCTATTCCGACAGCACGCAGGGACCTCTTGGATTGCGGCGATGCAGACAGAGGGCCCAACCTCTTGCCAGCAAAGGGAGTGGGCTGTTTCCTCTGTCCTTACATTCTGCATGCACTTCCCCTTTTCACTAACAGAGGAACCCTCCCTGCTTCACCCCTGCTGCTACATGATCCCAAGCCACCTCACCTCTGATACAGGGTAATCAAAATCAGATGGAGCCCTGGGCACAGATAATAAACAGCAGCCCAAGGAGTCTGCTTTCAGGCGCAGGGGACTACAGAGGCTTTTCTGAGTCCAGAACTGGAGATGACAAAATGTCTAGAGCCTGGAGAGAGGAATAATTATCCAGGGCTCTGTGCCAGCAATTTAAAATATAAACTGTCCTGGGCTCTGCGTTCATCATCCGAGCCCCTTCTTTGTGTGCCTCCTCCAGGTGAGATTCGGAGGGGGGCAACATGAGAAAGGGCCTTTTCTGTAGTGGCTCCCTGTTTGTAGAATGCGCTCCCCAGGGAGCTTCAGCTGGCACCTTCATTACACACCTTTAGGCACCAGGCAAAAACAGTCCTCTTCAACCAGGCCTCTGACTTATTAATAGTCTAAAAGGTAAAGGTACCCCTGCCCATATGGGCCAGTCTTGACAGACTGCGCTCCTCTCACTCTAGAGGCCGGGAGCCGGCGCCGTCCGAAGACACTTCCGGGTCACGTGGCCAGCATGACGAAGCTGCTCTGGCGAGCCAGCACCAGCACAGCACACGGAAACGCCGTTTACCTTCCCGCTATAAAGCGGTACCTATTTATCTACTTGCGCTTTAAAGGTGCTTTCGAACT
Source organism: Podarcis bocagei (assembly GCF_964188305.1). Classification (NCBI taxonomy): domain Eukaryota; kingdom Metazoa; phylum Chordata; class Lepidosauria; order Squamata; family Lacertidae; genus Podarcis; species Podarcis bocagei. Next base: position 6,958,163 of record NC_138134.1, read on the forward strand.
GCTAGGTGGGCAGGAGCTGGGACCGAACGACGGGAGCTCACCCCGCCATGGGGATTCGAACCGCCGACCATGCGATCGGCAAGTCCTAGGCACTGAGGTTTTACCCACAGCGCCACCCGCGTCCATAGTCTACACCCTTTCAAATGTGTCTGTGGGAAGGGTGGTGGTATTGTTTTGATGTTGTTTTACTTATTTATTTGTTTTTATCCTGTATTTTATTGTGCGAACCGCCGTGAGATCTTATGATGAAGGGCAGTATATAAATCTAATCTAATCTAAAGAAAATAAATGGAGCTCAGTTGCTGCAACAGACTTGAATGCATGAATGACTCCCTGCTCCAAATTGGCATGTTTGGGACCATGGTAGAAAGATCTCCAGGACGGAAAAGGTGCTACTTGAGCTGTGGTGCTTGGTGGCCAACTCCAGAGCTGTCACAAGCAAACAGGCTGGTGGCAAATACTGTGCACCCAACAGGATGTCCCCTACCAAATACGGTGGCATGTCTGTGGTTCCTTGGCAGCTGCCCATCCAGGCAGCTCAGCTTTGAGACCATAACTCTATTTTAAAGAAAAGGAGATTCCAGTGGCTAGCTGACCCTATCCAATTTACAGCAGAATGTAAGAACACAAGCTAATTACCACACGCTGCTATGGGTTAGCCAATGTGCTGACTGGTGGATGCTGTGGGCCTACACCTCCCATCCAACCCAGCCAGCACAGGCAATGGTCCAAGGAGATGAGCCAGCAATATTGGGAGGGCTTCATGCTGACTGCACCTATGCTAAGCAGAGGGGTGAGGCCTGCCTCTTGACAGATGTGTATTCAAATCCTACCTTTGCCATGAGCTCTATGCATGGCAGCCTGGTGCCCTCCATACAATCTGGAGTACAATTTCCATCAGCCTTGACCACTGGCCTTCATGCATGTGGCTGATAGAAACTGTAGTCCAGCAACAGCTGGAAGGCACCAGGGTGGGGAACAAGCATGTCAGGTCTTGGGACAGATGACTCTAGCCATCTGCCAGGGATACTTTAGTTGAGATTTCTGCATTGCAGGGGGATAGACTAGGTGACTCTTGGGGTCCCCTTCCAACTCTACTATTCTATGACTCCCTCTGACCTCCAATTATCCATCCACAAAGTACAAACACAGTTATGACTGCAAAATGGTCCTAGAGAGACATGGTAACAAAGGCCTGATAGTCCTATCACCATAGGACAGAAAAAAAGAAACACTGATAACACTATGCCCTTCCTTCTCACTGCTCAGCAGCCTTCACACTTTGCTAGAAAAATAAAAAAACTTACCTATTGAATCTCAACACTGGCTAGGAAGAGAGTGTGGTAGTATTAATGGGCATGTAAAAGGATCGCGACCAGGAGACCTGGATCCTTTGCTCTCTGTGAGCCTGAAAATTTACCAAAACTCCGCTCTTCTGCTCTGTGCCACAATTCTGCCTCCCCAAAATGGAGTCAATGTCATAGTACAATCAAGTCTTACACACATTTAACTTGCACAATTTCAGCCAGAAATGGTTATTATTATTAGTATTTATTGAATTTATATACCGCCCTATACCCAGAGGGTAAATGTCGTTAGTTGAAATCCAGCAAATTAACACAAGCAAGGCAGAGGACTTAAAAGTTATTTTTGCTCCAGGGTTTCCTGGTGCAAAATAGCTTTGCTGGGATGCTCTTGCGAGATCTCGCAGGGCCATCAGAGCTTCTGAAAGATGTCACACAAGCATCCTTAGCCTTCTGGAGCAGGTGTGCTGAGCAGCCCTTCCCAGCAAGCATGGTAAAGAGCTTAAATACTCTTTTTGCACTGGGAAAACTGTCTCAGATAGATTTTAAAAAGAATTAAGCAAACTGGAGGCAGACTGGCCTATCAGTGGCTACTCTAGCTAAGACAGAAGCTCCATATTCAGAGCTAGTGTACAGTGGTACCCCGCAAGACGAACGCCCCGGAAGACGAAAAACTCGCTAGACGAAGGAGTTTTTCGTTTTCTTAGCCGCTTCACAAGACGCATTTCCCTATGGGCTTGCTTCGCAAAACGAAGCTTGCCCCACAAGCTCCGGGGATAGCGGGGAAGCGCAGCGCGTCTTCCCCGCTGTCCCCGGACCTCTTTTGAAGCAAGGGGCGGCGGGGAGAAGATCGCTTCTCCCCGTTGCCAGCCCCGCAATCTCCGGGGACAGAGGGGAAGGCGTATGAAAGTATTAAATTCTGCTCGTCTTTGTTTTAACACTCTGGTTTATTTCAAGTTATTGTTTAAAATTTGTATTTGTGATTGGCTTTTAAAATAATCTTGGGGGTCATTTGGGCCCAAATGTGGTTCTGAAAAGCTTTAACAAGTATAAGAAATATGGTGCTTGGGGGAGGTGACTGGAGGCCCTGGAGGAATTGCCACCATCTGGTTTTACCAGTTGCTGGAAACCACAGGGGGGGAGAAGGCTCTTGCGCTCAGACTCAGCTTGCTTGTTTCTTGGAAGAGGCATCTCTTTGGCCACTATGAGAGACTGGATGGGCCACTGGCCAGACCCAGAAGGCTCTTCTTATGTTTTTATGTCACAGGCGGCAAAGAGCAACCAATCCTGCATACTTTTCCAGTATGCAGGAAATAACATACCTCAATGTTTCAATAAAGGGCCAAAAATGTTCCAGATCAGCCTTCTACAACCTGGTGCCCTCAGGTGCTCCGGACTTCCACTCCCATCAGACGCAGCTGATGTCTGTTGCCAGAATCTCTGTGCATGTGGCAAAGCAAGAAGTTACAGGCTCTGCCCTTAGGACTTGTTTGAAAGGTAAGAAAATACAGTCCGGAGAGAAAGAAGCCCTCTCTGCCTGTCTGCCACCCCCCCCCCGCCATCCCATAGCAGCCCTCATCACTCATTCCATGCCCCAAGCCCCTTGTCTAGTTCCACAGTGAATCTTCACACCTCCTGATGTGATAGTCATTACCTGATCTGCTAACCTGTGGGCCCTCACATATGTTTATCAAAGCGGGAGCTGGGAAGGAGAGCAATTAATCATGTTCTATTTGATGTGAGGCCCAGTTCTTATCTGCACCCATGGAAATGCCATTGGGCTCCGCTTCCCCTTCACCCCCTGAATAACGCAAGACTGACAGATTGCTTCTGCTTATTAGATGAGCTGCCAAACTGAAGGCTACTTAACAGGCACATGTGTCCTTGTGTCAAGGCGACCCACCCAGTCAAAGTTGCCTAATCTGCCCCGATGCGCCCACTGTGTCTCAACACTACTCCCTAGGCCTGTTCTCATGGAGTTTGTTCACGTTAAGCCTCGCTAGTGTTCAGTTGCTCGATGGCTACTGGCACAGCTGGGTTCAATATACTTCACGCTCATAACATCTTTACCAGATGTTCAACAGCTCTGCTACTGGTGGGGTTCTCACCCCTCTGACCCTTGAACTAACTCCCCCAGCGATATCTGAAGCAGAAACACAGTTTTTCAAGAAGTAAAAGAAGATCCATTGATGTCTTAAAGGCTTAAATGGGAAGGCTTGGGCCCTCTGGCTTCAGATATGAAGCAAAGGCCTCCACCGGCATGTTGGCAAAGAGGCCTGCTTCTTCCTTCGGCACTCAGGAGACTTGGCCTCATCGTGTGGCCTGAGTGCCCAGTATTAAACTAGTAAAGCACATTAACTGAAGCATCTGAACAGAAGTCACTGGCTCTTAAGCTGGATGGGGAAAGGGTCCAAGGCATCTCTAGCAAGACAGGAAGATGGAAGTATCTTCATGTGACTTACCTTAAAGAAAGCTAAGTGTGGATGAATGGAAGTTCAGACTCATAAGGAGCTATGCTAAGGTGAGAGGTACACTGCTATGAAGTGAAACAGGGCACCGAGATTTCTCTGATGAGCAAGGGCCCACAAATTTGGAAGACTGGCAGTCAACAACAACAACAAAATGCACAGTCCTGTGAGCTCCAGAGAAAGGTGGGAGATCTTGCTGGTATGAACCATTGATACCCTCTCCAAAAGTCCTCCCTGCTCACACCTAATTCACACTTGGAAAGAGACTGGCACGTCTACATAGTTATAAAAGGCTCCTTCTGAGGGAAATTCCAACAAAGAAGGAGCAGGCTGTTTTACAGCACTCCATTCTGTATGTTCCTTCATTCTTACTTAGTAATTAAAGTATCCGAAAGCTGGAATCTGTGAATGGCTTAACTCTCTCTGAAGCCGTGACTTCCTTTCCAAATTCCTCAAGGCAGTGCCACAGAAGGCTCCACAGACAAAAGCCTAATGGAATAGCATCTTCCAAGCTCAGAGATGGAAAATGTAGCCGATAACAGTGTATATGGTAAAAGAAACCTTCCCCTTTTCATCAGTAGTCATCTCCTATCTTTTCCATACAAACAGAAATACTCCAAGTTCATGATATGGACCAATTGCTCGCAGCAGCAAATAACTGAATTTTAGTGTCACAATAGTTTGGAGCTCAGGGGTTTGAAAAGGCATGGGAATTTTTCACTATTTTTAGTTCAAAGCAACAGAGCACAATTTCCTTATTTCTTTGCTCATCACTAATCTCCTCCAGGACCCGCAACAGAAAGTCCACAACACCATTGTAAGGAATTTGTAAAATGGACTTAGGGTAAACATGCTCCTGTTAGCTCACTTGATTTGGCCTGCTACTGAAGGAGAAATATTGGCAATATTCGGACTCTAGGATATCCTCCAGGTAGCAAAAACTTAGCGGTAAAGCTGCAGGAAAGAAAAGGGGGGGGGGGAGAGGAGGTATTAAGGGTATTCCCTAGATAGGCTTGATAAGTGCCACTGCTGCCTGGAGATAAAAGAACCCCCTGCCAAACGCTTTCATCAATATCAGTATTTGCTGCATGCTTTTCCACATCTGAAAACATGCAGATAAGGGGCATACAACAGCAGGAAAACATTAAAACCACACGCTTGGGCTTACAAAGCCTCTTCTATGTATATATACATCAAACTCAGAACGGACAAGCCATCTGGGAAAACTAAGGTCACGTAGGAAACCTTGAGCAGCAGCAGAATGGCACAATCAGAAGCTTTTTATGAGATCTTCACAAAGGAGGAACATAAATGAACAAAACAGTTTTCCTGGCTACAACACCATTTGCAATCCAGCATCCTTGCCTTCTTGAGAATTGATGCACACCCATATTCCCTATGTAGCATAGTTTATTCGCCTGGAAAACAACCTACCTTTTTCAGAAGATTTCTAAAGAAATCCAGACAATGGTCTTCTGATATAATGGATCTGTTGGACACTGTGAGAATAAGATGCTGAGCTAGCAGAAGAATGGAAGGGGAAAGCTAATGCTGTCAGGCCCTTCTTCACGTGTCTCCTCCACAAGAGGTCCAGAGGGTGGCGACACAAGAACAGGCCTTTTCTGTGGTGGCTCCCAATTTGCGGAAGGCTCACCTGGCACTTTCATTACATATCTTTAGGACCCAGGCAAAAATGTTTTTCTATAACCAAGCCTTTGGCTGATTAAACATTCTATGGCTTTTAAAAAGTGTCTTTTTTGGGGTGGTGGTGTTATTTTGTTTGTTCTTGCTCTTCTTTCATTATGCATTTTGTATTTTTATGTTGTGAACCACCCCATGGTCTTCAGACGGTAAAGGTAAAGGTACCCCTGCCCGTATGGGCCAGTCTTGACAGACTCTAGGGTTGTGCGCTCATCTCACTCTAGAGGCCGGGAGCCGGCGCCGTCCGCAGACACTTCCGGGTCACGTGGCCAGCGTGACGAAGCTGCTCTGGCGAACCGGCACCAGAGCAGCACACGGAAACGCCTTTTACCTTCCCGCTATAAAGCGGTACCTATTTATCTACTTGCACTTTTAATGGTGCTTTCGAACTGCTAGGTGGGCAGGAGCTGGGACCGAACGACGGGAGCTCACCCCGCCGCGGGGATTTGAACCACCGACCATGCGATCGGCAAGTTCTAGGCGCTGAGGTTATACCCAAACCGCCACCCGTGTCCCTTATACCGCGTCAGACGGTATACAAATTTAATAAATAATAAATGAACACAAATTCCATAGCTTGAACCTAAGACTAATTTCACAGGATGTGGAACTATCTGCCACTGGAGATGCTTGCTCCCATTTCCTCTCAAAGCCTACTGAAGAAGTTTAAGCAAACTGACAGCTTGCCTGCTGAAATTTGAGGCATTGGTCCATGTTGCTTAGATTATTTTTATGGTGCTTGTTTTACTTTAATTATTTGTTTTATTGTGTTCCTGTTTTTACTATATGATTACTACATGAGCCACTCAGAGCATTTCCTCAGATGTGGAAAGGATAGAAATATCTTTCACAAATAAACACTCGATTTATACTCAAATAAACACTAGCTACTAGCCATGATGACCATGTTCTACCTCCAGCTGATGGGACTTACAGGCGGGGAGATGCCTGGAGCACCTAAGTCCTGCCTGTGGACTTCCCATAGAGGCATCTAGTTGGCCACTTTAAGAACAGGATGCTGGACTAGATGGGTCTGATCCAGAAGCCAGGCTCTTATATTCGTACAATGAATTGCCTTGTTTAAACTTTGAACTAGAGCTCAAGTTCCGTCACAGGCAGCCTCGATAAGCAGAGGAAAACAGCTGTTGGGGCGCATGAGTATAATAAGTGAGCTCCTAAAGTCATGATCATCACAGTTCTCTCACACAACAGCCACCAAATCATCCAGGAGGGTTGTAAGCAGAAACTCTCTCCCCCATGCCCCACCTCTAAAAATCCCTACTTGACATAGAATGTTGTGGGGAAGACAATACTAGGAAGGGGGAGGCTGCCTACACAATTTTCGTGGAGGGTCTAACAAAGTCTGGCCTTTTCTCTCTCCTTAATAAATTACTTTTATGGCATTGTCCCTTTCTGCATTCATTGTGTGCTTTGAGAAACAAAGATTCTCTGGCAACAGCTCTCTGGGAAGTGTATGACAGCATTGGGCACTATCGGAAGGGCTGTCACATGGAAGATGGAGCAAGCATGTTTACTCCTGCCCCAGAGGGTAGGACTCAAACCAGTGGCTTCAAGTTACAAGAAAGGAGATTCCTACTAAACACCAGGAAGAACTCTCTGACAATCAAGAACTGTTCAATAGTGAAATGGTCCCCCTTGGGAGATTGTGAACTCTCCTCCCTTAGAGGTTTTAAGAAGAGGTTGGATGGCCAACTGTCTTGGATGTTTTAGTTGAAACTCCTGCATTGCAGGGGCTTGGACTTGATGACCCTTGGGGTCGCTTCTAACTCTACAATTCTATAGAAACAGAGGGGACCACGAGCATCATCTAGGCCAGGGGTCTGCAACCCGCGGCTCCGGAGCCGCATGTGGCTCTTTTACACCTTTGCCGCGGCTCCAGGGCGGATACTAGCGAGGGGAGGAGGCGCATTGGGCGCCCTGACACTCCCCATTGTGGCGGGCGCTGTTCTGGCTGTGATGTCGCATGGGGGCAGTGCATGCGTTAGTCACGCACCGCCCCAACGTCACCTTCCCGCCCGCCCGCTACATTGTAAGGGGCATGTACGCTGGTCACTGCATTGAAAGGGGGCATGTACGCTGGTCACTGTTTTGAAGGGGAGTGAAGAACACACACACACAAAAAGGTAACTTGTTAATTTAACGTTTATTTCTATGAGGAGGAGTACCGTATTTTTCGCTCTATAGGACGCACTTTTTCCCCTTCAAAAATGAAGGGGAAATGTGTGTGCGTCCTATGGAGCGAAGAAGCCATAGCCCCATGACCCTCTCCCGGCTGGAGAGGTGGCGCGCGGCTATGGCAGGAGCCTCTTTAGCCGCACACCACTTCTCCAGCTGGGAGAGGGTCGCGGGGGGCTTCTTTAGCTAAACAAGCCCCCCAGACCCTCTCCCGGCTGGAGAGGTGATGCGCAACTATGGCAGGAGCCTCTTTAGCCGCGCAACACCTCTCCAGCCGGGAGAGCGCGCGCGCGGCTAATCAGGCTCCTGCGGTAGTCGCGCGTCACCTCTCCAGCTGGGAGAGGGTCGCAGGGGGCTGCTTTAGCCGCGCGAGCGCTCTCCCAGCTGGAGAGGTGACGCGCGACTATGGCAGAAGCCTCTTTAGCCGCGCACCACCTCTCCAGCCGGGAAAGCTCGCGCGCGGCTAAAGAGGCTCCTGCTGTAGTCGCGCGTCACCTCTCCAGCTGGGAGAGGGTCGCAGGGGGCTGTTTTAGCCGCGCGCGCGCTCTCCCAGCTGGAGAGGTGACGCACGACTATGGCAGGAGCCTCTTTAGCCGCGCAACACCTCTCCAGCCGGGAGAGCGCGCGCGCGGCTAAAGATGCTCCTGCCGTAGTCGCGCGTCACCTCTCCAGCTGGGAGAGGGTCGCAGGGGGCTGCTTTAGCTGCGCGCGCGCTCTCCCAGCTGGAGAGGTGACGCGCGACTATGGCAGAAGTCTCTTTAGCCGCGCACCACCTCTCCAGCCGGGAGAAGGCGCGCGTGGCTAAAGAGGCTCCTGCTGTAGTCGCGCGCTCTCCCAGCTGGAGAGGTGACGCGCGACTATGGCAGGAGCCTCTTTAGCCGCGCACCACCTCTCCAGCCGGGAGAGCACGCGCGCGGCTAAACAGGCTCCTGCGGTAGTCGCGCGTCACCTCTCCAGCTGGGAGAGGGTTGCAGGGGGCTGCTTTAGCCACGCGCGCGCGCTCTCCCAGCTGGAGAGGTGACGCACGACTATGGCAGGAGCCTCTTTAGCCGCGCACCACCTCTCCAGCCGGGAGAAGGCGCGCGCGGCTAAAGAGGCTCCTGCTGTAGTCGCGCGTCACCTCTCCAGCTGGGAGAGGGTCGCCGGGGGCTGCTTTAGCCGCGCGCGCGCTCTCCCAGCTGGAGAGGTGACGCGCGACTATGGCAGAAGTCTCTTTAGCCGTGCAACACCTCTCCAACCGGGAGAGCGCGCGCGCGGCTAAAGAGGCTCCTGCGGTAGTCGCGCGTCAGCTCTCCAGCTGGGAGAGGGTCGCAGGGGGCTGTTTTAGCCGCGCGCGCTCTCCCAGCTGGAGAGGTGACGCGCGACTATGGCAGGAGCCTCTATAGCTGCGTGTCACCTCTCCAGCCTGGGGAGCGCACGGGGGGCTATGGCAGGAGCCTCTCTGCTGCACGCCTTTCCCCGCTCCCCGACCTGCTCTTTGGGGCTGGTGGTGGGCTTCCTCCTGCCAGCCCCAAAGAGCAGGTCAAAAGGAACCTGAAGCCTGGAGAGCGAGAGGGGTCGGTGGGCGCCGACCCCTTTCGCTCTCCAGGCTTCCAAGGTAGCCGCCTGAAGGCGACTGAACGCACCTTAAACGGCACCTTGTTTTAGAGGGGGAAAACAAGAGGGGGGAAATTCTCCCCCTCTCTGCGCAGCACCTCCTGCCGCTTCGCTGAAGGGGTGCTGGGCAGAGAGGGGGAGATTTTTTTTTTCTTGTTTTCCCCCCTCTAAAACAAGGTGCGTCCTATTGAGCAAAAAATACGGTAATTCTGAGGGGTCAAACAAAGAAATAATAAAAAATGACAAAAAAGTTATTTTTATAATGACGAGTTTTGCAGCTCCCAGTTTTTTCCCCCTTCGGAAACGGGTCCAAGTGGCTCTTTTTGTCTTAAAGGTTGCAGACCCCTGATCTAGTCCAACTCCCTGCAATGCAGGAATATTTAGCCCAACATGGGGCTTGAACCCATGACTCTGAGATGAATAGTCTCATGCTCTACAGCAAACTCGGCCCTCCAGATGTTTTTTTAAGCCAAAATTCCCATCATCCCTGACCACTGGTCCTGCTGGCTAGGGATGATGGGAGTTGTAGTCCAAAATCATATGGAGGGCCGAGTTTGCCTACGCCTGCTCTACAGACTGAACCACCCAATTTGAATGATTCAGTCTTTCCAGACAGAGCCCTATTACTTTGATCTCCTTCTTGTTTCCTCTCACTCAGTCATTGCAGGATCAATCCAGACACCAATGAAAAGGAATCCACCATGATAACTCTCATTAAGCTTGTATAGCAAATCCCTCCCTCTTTTCTGGGATGCAGCCTGTGCCTGTGGGTGGGTGCGCCAGGTAGCAGTAGCTCCACTCCTCTGAAATTTGTTGTTTTAATCCATTTTTAAACTCATGTAACTTTATGCACAAGGGACAAGGACGTTGGTTGCTTAACCAAACCTTAGCCATAACACCTGAATAGCTCTCAGGAAGTCTACTGGCCCTAAAACAGATGAGAGTGCTTTTGCAGAAATGCAATTCTCCAAGGCAACCTTTCATCTTCAGGACAGCCCAAGAAAGGGACGAGGTCTTCATGAATCCAAAACAGAGTCCTATAATTTGAAGGCATGGGCTAAAGGTTGACGAACCAGCTCCATTTTTTCTCATTTCTCTATTTTAGTGTCACAGAGGGGGCAATCTCCCCCCTCCCCAGTGTGTTAAAGCCTTCCTCTCCTCTCTCGTCATTACTGCCACTGAAGAGGCATTTTATCACTTGCAGGTGCAGCTGCTTTGTGGCAACCTGCTGTGCTCAGAGGAGGCCCGCACATTTGATCTACATTAGGCCTGGTGCAGCAGGGCACTGGACACAAATAGCCTGTCAGGGGATGGTATCCAGGGCCAGGGCTTTTCATCCTCAACTCTTTTTTCAGGAGCTCATGTGAAATCTGCTGTTTGTCTTTCACACTGGGCCTCCAAGATCAATCCTCAACCTAGCAGCCTGTGCTGATTCAACCTTACAATACTGGTGCCACCTAGGAAAGGATGAGCAACTTGTTCAGAAATCTATCTAGAGCTAAAAGGGCCTCACAGCAACCCTGAATTTTGTGACTGACGCAAGCAAAACACACTACAGACAACAGAGGTTATGTTTTTGCTTCCAAATTTAGTGGCACTAAGCAGGGAGGAGATTTGTTGTATTTATTTGACAGTAACAGAAAAACCTGTTTTTTATGGGTTGCCTTAGCTGCTGAGATTGTTTAGAAGCCTCTCTCTCTCCCTGCCCCCCAGCTCTCTCTCTCTCTCTCTCTCTCTCTCTCTCTCTCTCTCTCTCTCACACACACACACACACACACACACACACACACACACAGCTTCTTTTCTTTGCTCCATTAAGAACATTTGCTATTTTAATACTTCAACATACCATGAGGACAAGAAACTTGTGGTTGCAGAGTGAGGCACATTTCCCTAACAGACCTCTTGCTTCTACTTGGGTTGGCGTAGGGGAAATGGAAACCCATGTATGCGCAAATGCTGCCATTCCTGCTGTTTCCTTTCCTCCTATCCTCTTTCCATTCCCGCTGTCAATGTTTACACTGCAACCGCCTCATAACAGGTCTCAATAATAATGAGTCTATCCTTGTTTCAAACCAAGTCTGGAAGGGGGGGAAACGACAGTATCTCTTTTACTTAAACTTCAACTAAGCTGTCTGTTTCATGGGATTCTCTTTCATAACTCTCCACCTTTGAAGCAGAAGGTACTGTTTCCTCTCCTCCCCACCCACCAAGAAACAAAATCTCTGAAGCCAATCCAAGCAGCAGCTTCACTAGAAGGACTCCAATTCCAGCATAGGACACCAGCAGGTGTATTCCTCTCTGTGACTTTTCAGGTTATCGAAACAAAACTCAGCGTAAGAGTTCTACTCACCCCTCTTCTGCATAAAAATGAAGAGGTCATCCAAGAACTTCTTCCGTTCAGGATCACCATCCAGTTCATACAACTGGGGAATAAAGCAAGTAGATTATAATTCATGCTGGGTTGGGTTGGGAAGGAAAAACAAGGCAACCCAGACATATAGTTAATTTGGGTTGTATCTTTGGACCTTAAAATCTAGTTTGTTGAATTCTCTTCCAGCTGCAGAACCATACCAGGGATTAACACATTCTTCACTGCAACGGGCTGCATTGAGCACTGCTGTTTGTGTAACAGGACTACCCCTTCCTGTTATCCTCCCCTGAAGCCCACCCCACCAGTGCCCCCTCAAATTCTGCTCCAAACAGATTTTGGGGTGCATGGGGAGCTACAGTGGGGAGGAGAGGATAAAGTCTTGTGTGAGTGAAAGCAGGTTCAACGCAGCATCAGATACACCCTAAAGAATGCAACTCAAATGTTGTTTTCCCACTAGGCTCAAATGTACACTCAAACTCAAGCCATTGTACTGACCTTGGCAAAGTCTCGGGATACCTCTCTTCCTCTGCTGCCATCAGCTTCTTCGTTCCAGCTCAGGCTCCCATTCTAAAGAAGAAAATGAACAAAGAGGCAGTGATTAAAAGGTAGAACGCTAATGGGTTATTTACAACAGAGGAAGCATTTAGGTCAAGAAACAGGAAATCCTAACTGCTACAGCCACCTTCTGTGGGTCAACATCAGCAAGAACTAAGAGCTGAATTCAGAGAAGACCTCCCCCTGCTCAAGGAAGGGCGATTTCTGACTCTGTTCTGGAACAGTGCATATGAAAAGCAACTGTTTTTTTCAATTTGCACAAACTCTTTTCAAGCCCTTTACATGGCCTGCTTGTGTATATGGGTTACACGCCCCCCCCCCACTGTAATGGAACCACAAGACACGGCATGTGCACCTTGCTTCAGCCCTATATTTAACATCTTACGCTCAAGCAAACCCTGAACACCGTTTAACACGTACCCACTTTGTGATTATGTGAACCTTTAACTTCATGGGACGGAGGTCCAGTTGTCCTCCCACTAGGATCTACTCCCACTGCAGACACGTTTCAATGAGAAACTCATCATCCCAAGGAGTTGCCAGAGCAGGAAGAAGTGGCCAAGCAGCATTTGCTTCTAATGGTTGTGGGAACGGAAGGAGAAATTCTGCTGCCATCTGAACTGCAAACACCACAGTGTAAAAGGTAGCCTGGGCAACAGACAAAAAGCGAACTGGGGGAGGTCAAACACCACCGGCTGGTTCAGATCACCCACCCACCATCTGGTGGTGAGCACATAGGATCTTAAATCAGATAAAAAGCTACTGAATTCACGAAGGGAATTCCAAACAAAAACAGTTTTTAATTAGAGCCACTTTAGTGTCTACAGTCTTAGTGTCATCTGGTAGTGACACATACACTGAATTACCAAGATGAATAGTCCCTGTCAGAGTCAGGCAAAGCTACATTCTCCCTTTTGAAACAGCAGCAGGCTGCCCTAATGCCTGCTGATTTAGTTTGAGCCAGTAATTCCTGCTGGAAAGTCAATTATCCGGTGAGCCCCATCAGCTGAAAGATATTTAATGGAGGATTATTGCCACTTCTGTTATGTCAGCTGTTTATCACAGCATACTGCTTTCCCAGCCCTTCTTCAGAAAGAGCTCAGAAAACAAGCTTTGTATATATGGAAGGATGACCACTCATCTACCCTTTGTGCAGAAATAATGCACACCTTTCTTCCACGCTCATCTGCACCATTGGTCAACAGATGCTCCAAAATGTACTGGTAAGCAAGTAGTTTATGACTACCATCACCCTGTGAGGACTGTTTGACACACAAGCTGGAGGAAGATCCCCCACCCCAAAATAAACAGCAGCTGAATTGTTCCTTCGTTTGTGGACTGTTGGCATCCGTCTGTCTTGAGAGACAATGGGAGTGCACCTACAGGGGTGAATTCAAACCGCTGTGTTAGCAGCATCAAAGTAACCTCCCCTGGACACAATCCTGTGCTGTTAGTATGAAGGTCCCAGACTACAGATCAGGACTTTAAACATAAACGTCTAAGACTGATCAGCAGAGATGCACGAAGACATAGTCAAAGGCAGTCAATGAATGCTCATATTTTACTGGTGAAGAACACAGAGGCAGAAAAAGGCTCGTTCACGTCTCACCATAGTTTAGCGTGCCATCTGAAGGCAGCCACTGAATTAAAACCTGCTTTTCTTGTTAAAAGTGGGGGAGAGAAAGAATGGGGGGGAAATATTTGTCTTGGGTTAAAGGTATGATGCAACTGGGCGTGCATTAATTTTTTGTATTGTTAATGTATTTATTGCAACAAATTAAAAATATGCATTATTCAAACAGACAGCATGGACATTTACTTTCCATTTCACTAGAGAAAACACTTTTGCTCACTAACACTACGCCTTGTTTCTGTAGAGTTCTGGGCACTTAGCCCAGAATCCAGCACTTCCAATGTGTCAGTAGCACTTGTCCTTAAATAAGTGATCTTGCTTAGTGTCCTTATGCATATAGAGAGCCAAGAAGAAATATATGAATTTTATAACTGCACCCCTTATTACTAAGCAGAAACAACTGTGCAGTGGCAAAAGGGTTGTGAACTGCAAAACCAGAGGTTTTAGTTCATGCTCCTCGGTAATATAAAAGTTCCATTTGGTTGCAAACAACTATTTTGAATTGTTACAGCAACCACAAGTATATGATTCTACGCACTCATATTCAGGGAATTCATGAATCACAAAAAATGGAAACTTTATTTATAGCATACCAATACACCAATCCACTCTGACTTCCAGCAGGTGGGAAGGCTTCAGGGCAAGACATGGCTGCTTGCTCTTTCCCATGACTGGCAGAAGGAAAATATATAGATGTATGAAATAGTGAAAAAGCAGAATTATACAGAGAGAGTTGTCAGACAAACTTGCTTCATTTACCTAAATCGTACATGTTGCAGAATTTACTTAATGGTATAGAGTTGGGAGTATTTGGCATTATATTAATCATAGAGTTGGAAGGGATTCCCTGAGGGTTCATCTAGTCCAACCCCCTGCAGTGAGGGAACCTCAACTAAAGTATAAAAGACAGATGGCCATCTAACCTCTGCTTAAAAACCTCTAACAAAGGAGAGTCCACCACCTTCTGAGAGTGCTCATTCTACCTTCGAACGGCTCTTGCCCTCAGAAAGCTCCTCCTAAAGCTTTCCCTTGCCTTTATACAATGAAACACAATACAACATGATCACTTCCTCCCAAGTTTCAGAGTACTTCCACTTAGTCAATCAGTTCTTCTCTGTTGGTGAGAAACAGGTCCAAGATGGATGATCCCCTTGTTGTTTCTCCCACTTTCTGGGAAATGAAACTGTTGGCAAAGCAATGGAAAATTTTGTTCAACCTTACATTCTTGGCAGAGTTTGAGTTCCAACAGATATAGGGGAAGTAGAAGTCTCCTATGACTACTATATTGCTCCTTTGTGAATGTCTGGTAATCTGTTGTAGGAAGGCATCATCTAAGTCTTCAGTCTGGCTTGGAGGTCTATAGCAGACACCCACAGTAAGGTCACTGTTGTTTCCCTCTCCTACCATTTTTATCCATATATTCTCAATCTGTCTTCTATGCTCCAGGTCATGGATCTGTTCACAAGTGGACACTTCCTTTACATACAATGCTACTCCTCCTCCCTGCTTGCTTGGTCTATTCGTTTTGAATAGATTATACCCCTCAACTTCTAACATTCCATTCATGAGTCTCATCCCACCAGGTTTCAGTAATACTTATTAGGTCATATTTGCCATCCTGTATTAAGAGCTCTAATTTGTCTTGCTTGTTTCCCATGCTCTGTGCATTAGTACAGACAACTGAAACCAATAGTCTCTCTAGCTGCTTCCTTATTGTAGTTTCTTGCCCTCTGACAGGTTTTAGGAGTACCACCTCAGTTTCCTGTGCATCAATGAAGCTATTATCTCCAGAACCAGGTGTTCTTCTGTCATCTGTAATGTTGTCTCCCTCCCTCTCAAGATCTAGTTTAAAGCTCACCTGATCAGGTTTGTGAGACTCTTAGCAAACATATTCTTGCTACCCCCTGTGGGGTGCAGCCCATCTCTTGCCAGAGGTCCCTCCTCAAGGAACTGGAGGTCATGATCCAAGAAGCCAAACCTTCCTGATGACACCACCTACACAGTTAGTGGTTTACCTCCAGTATTTTCCTCTTCCTTCCTGGGCCATGACCTTCAACAGGAAGGAGTGATGAAAATACCACCTGTGCCCCAAGGCACAGCTTCTGCCCAGAGTCTCATCATCCCTAGCTGGAAGGCTGTCTGTGGCAGTATTGTTTGTATCCACATGAATCAGAAGGAGCGGTTGTGGTCAGGGGGCTTTATAAGACTCGGCAACTTCTCTGTCACATCGTGAATCTTTGCACCTGGAAGATAGCACACCCCCTGGGACATCCTGTTTCCTTCCCACACTATTGCCTTTTTCCTCCTCAGCAGGGAGTCACTTACCACCACCACAAGTTTCTTCCTCCTTGGGGGAATGGCAGGAATCGTTCTATACAGTGTGCCTTGGAATGTTCTAAGGTCTGCAACTGCTGTTGAGTCTTCCCCTCTTGTATATTGGAGCTTAGCTGGATATTATTGGGATAGGTTACAAAGCCAGGAGCCTAATGGCTCAAGTACTTGCTGCTACTTCCTCTCGGCTTGCCTTCTTCAGACTGCAATTCTCTTTCTCAGAGTTCATTTCCTTGAGAGGTAGCAAGTGGGTTATCATCATACTCATCCACATCTGAAGGGTTAAGGTCAAGAATAAAAATGACTCCTCCAAGTCCATCTCCTCCAGTCTCTTCGTCTTCTGGGGGGTGGCAGGAATCATTCTGTGCACTGTACCTTTCACAGCCACTTTGGTATATTCTGAGGTTGGCAACTGCTGTCCTAGCTCCTCAGGCCCAGAATTGGTGTCTGAGATGAGAGCATGAAATTGCGTTTGCAGCTCCAATGACACAGCATGGACCCCGACAGTCCTACTTCAGTGTGTCATGTACTTCCAGGGGATTGTCTCTTGCAATGGGCAATCTTTCTCCTCTGTAGCGGCACCCCACCTGTGCTGCTGTTCCAGCACAGTCCACTCAGCTCTATCAAGAAACTATGCATCTTGTCCTACAGCTCAAAGTGTGACTAGGTGGGCCTCAAGTTGCTATACCCTCTCTTCCAGCAAGGCAACCAATTTGCACTTGCTACAAGTATATTTACGTGTTCTCCAGACAAATATGGCACAGGTGCTGCAGGTTACTGCAGCAGCTCTCTCACCCTTCATGTTTCTTGGTCCTTTGCACAACATGAGACATCTTAATATTTATTATTATTAATTATACACACAATACAAAAAGCCTTGGCACTAACCAGGTAAAAAAGGTCATACATTCCTTCCCCAGACACACAGACAGTAGCTTCTGGACTTCCTCTCCCAACCAATTCACCCTAGCAGTCATTTCCCCTGCCTGCCTCAAGCAACTGAGCAAGTAACTCAACTCCTGCCTGGTCCTCCCCATCTTGTTCCTGCTTAAGTCTTTGCTCCCATCTGATCCTGGACCACTTGCTGCACACCGGCAACTTGTAGTTACTCTAGAAGTTTCTTTTCCTGCATATTTACTAGAATACATACTTGGCTATGGTGCATGCTAGCTATGGCATGTTTTGGATCAACACCAGCAAGGTTTTACAAAGCAGAGGGGTGGTGGTGAATGCTGTGTTCCTTGTGTTCACCTGAAATCTCCAACAGACATATCACAGATAAGGATTCCTCTCTCTCTCTCTCTCTCTCTCTCTCTCTCTCTCTCTCTCTGTGTGTGTGTGTGTGAGAGAGAGAGAGAGAGAGAGAGAGAGAGAGAGAGAAGAAAGAGAGGCAGCTTTAGGCCTTAGGGGCATCCCCAAAACCTGCTGGCGACATTCCCCTTCATCTCTGATCCACAAACACACCTTCTAAGGTTAGTCAGCTATCAAAGCATGCCAGGGAGCTGTTCCTCCCCAGAGATTGCAAGCCTGACTTTACAAAAGCAATTAAGAGCTGGAGCTATTTTAGGATTACTCCCCAGCCACCTGGGACATCTTATTAGAGTGGAATTCAGATGTCCAAAACAATTTCAGTTTCCCTAGTACTGCCCACCCCCAAAGCCACTTAACCCTTTCCTGAAGTGGAAATTCCTGACACAACGACACTTCTCCATTTCTATTTCTTCAGAAGCCAAACTTGTAAATGGTTGGAGGGCCCCTCCCATGGGGCAGCTTTTCCCACCAAAAGGATGAACCATTTCTTTCATTTGTGCACCATGGGCCCTGCCTATGCAGAACTCTATCTAGTCTTCAAAAGGCTGTCTTTGGGCAGGGGATGTAGCAGCACTTAAGATCTCTCACATCAAAGTCCTATGACACCTTCATTCTGGAGGAACACGTCAAGGACCATCAGAGGCATTTATTACCGTTATTGCAATATTTGCTGCTGCAAGCCTTATAAAAACTGGTGCAACAGAAAACTGAAGCATAAGACAAAAAACTTTTGCCTAATACTGTGCAACTCTTTCAACAACTGCTGTCAAATGGGCAGCCGCCCTCGGTTCCATTTCTCTGTTGGTGCTTCCCAGAACTGCTTTCTTCCATGCACCTACTCCACAAAACACTTTGGTTCCTATTATTTATTACACTTGCAGTTAATTTTATCTGTGAGACTTTATATCCTGCCCCAGCCTAAAGGGGGGGATCACAACCACCTGAAAACAAAACTAAAAGAAAAAGATAAAAATCTAAAGCACGTCATCCAAATAAAAACTGCACGAAAACCTAAATATAAGGCTGAACTGACAAACTCCAGACTGGCTTAGCTTCAGCCACCAAATGCCAGCCCAAAGAGCAATGGTTTTGCAGCACCTTCACAAGAAATTCAGGCCATGGAAAAAGGATTCCAGCACTGCTAAGCCTTTACCAACAGTACCCACACAGGAAAACTTCCAGTGGACTGTGCCCTTTGGGCCCAGATATGATTGTAATAGAAACACTCAATCTTTCAGAGAGGGAAGTAATTTCAGATATTTGTGCACTAGATTCTTATAAAATCACTCCAAGAGCTCAAAGCAATGTCTACAAAGGCATCTGATATTGCTATATGCTGCACCCAAGATATTTAGGGCTATAAATGTCAGAAACAAACTTAAGAGCAGAAAGGCTGCAAACTGCAACCCTGCAGCTGCTTCAGTTGCTGTAATGTATTTCACCCTGTCAAACAAGTGCCATGGCATTTAATGCGGAACAACCTGTGACTAGTCTTAGAATCATAGAATTGCAGAGTTGGAAGGGACCCACGAGCCATCTAGTTCAACCCCCTGCAATGCAGGAATCTCAACTAAAGCATCTATGACAGATGGCAACCCAACCTCTGCTTGAAAACCTCCAAGGGAGAAGAGTCCACAATCTCCTGAGGGAGACCGTTCCACTGTCAAACAGCTCTGTCAGAAAGTTCTTCCTGATGCTTAGTTGGAATCTCCTTTATTGTAACGTGAAGCCATTGGTTTGAGTCCTACCCTCCAGAGCAGGAGAAAACAAAGTTGTTCCCTCTTCCCTGTGACAGGCAACCCTTGATATATTTGAAGATGGTTATCATACCTCCTCTCAGTCTCCTCTTTTCCAGGCTAAACATACCCAGCTCCTTCAACCATTCCTCCTAAGGCTTGGTTTCCAGGCCCTTGATCCTCTTGGTTGCCCTCCTCTACACCCGTTCCAGTTTGTCAACATCCTTCTTAAATTGTGGTGCCCAGAATTGGACACAGTATTCCTGGTGGGGTCTGACCAAGGAAGAATAGAGTGGTACTATTACTTCCCTTGATCTGGACATTATACTTCTGTTGATGCAGCCTAGAACAACATTAGCTTTTTTTTGCTGCTGAATCACATGGTTGACTCATGTTAAGCTTGTGGTCCGCCTTGTTCTACATGAGCAAATCTCACATACAGCTTGCTGCTGTAGCCCAGTCTCAAGGCCCTCAAGTACAAATCACAATGGCTGAATCAGAATCTCCGGCAGGGAAAGGCCAAAGCCTTCTCCAATCATCAGCCTGAATTTGTGAGAATTGTTCTTACCACTGAGAGGTTATGGGAGCAGCAGTGAATGTAGGACCATTTGAAAATGTGAATGCCACGAAAATTAAGAGGTTCAGCCATATCTGACGATGGCTCTTCAAATCACAGACTAACCATCTTCATTATTTTAGTCCTCTTTGATTTGTAAACCCCCCACCCTTTTCTATTCTATTTATTTAGAAAATAGCAAGGCTTGAATATCTAAAGCGGTGGTTTCTCCAGGAATAAGCACTCATTTTGAGACAAGGAAAGGTTGACCAAGGATCTGTTCTGGTTTTGCCCACCAGCTTTGCCACACACACACACACAGAAGTGAGAGAGGTGGTGGTGGGGGGTATTTGAAGATTACTGGGGAAGCAGCAGAAATTCCTTCTGTGGGTGGAGAAAGGAGTCCTCGGAAGTGAACCAGATGCTGTTAAAAAGAAAAACTGTTGTAGTACAACACTCTGATAAGATCAGGTTTACTATCCTGTGCTGGAAGCTCTTAAGTACTAGCAGAGAAGAATGCTGTAGTAATTCTCTCTCCCACACATGTACACCTTCTATTGCCTGTTATACTTTGCATGAGCTTCCTTGAGTTCCTTTCTGGGGAAAAGGCAGAAGATAAAGAAATAAGTATAATAATAAGAGCTGGGAAATCCTACTCCCCCCCACCAGCAAGTGGTGTGAAAGCTCCTGTGGCTTTCTAAATGCTTAAGAAACATGAAACCAATCAAGGTTAAGTGTGACAAAAAAGGAAATATACTAAATTTTGCATGTGTAGTTGACCAGTTGACTCTTTCGTTAGACTTCCTTAACAACTTTAAAATCCATGGTTAGGCAACGCCTCAGTTGGGACCAACCAAAATGTCACAAAAGTGTGGCAAGCTGCTTAGTTCTCCAGAACTCTTCAACACACAAGTTACCCAGAGTGGGCAGGTCAGCAGTGGGGGCAACAAATACTAGGTTTACGCTGTAACCATGAGCTCAGCTTGGAGACTCATTTTCAAAATGAAGCCTGCAGACTAAGTCCCTCCCAGATGCTACACATATCATATTACACACCTATGATAAAACCATACAAACTAGACACTTGTGGCAAAGACCCATTTAACCAGCTGGAACAAAAATGTCTCCAATTGTTTCTGGAAATTGCAGAGAGTGGGTGCCTGTCTTATTCTGACAGGAATACTATTCCACAGAAAAGCCCTGCTCCAGGTTACTATGGAGCAGGATTCTGAAATCTTTGGAACTTGCAGGAGAAACTGTCCTACAGACTGCAACTATCCCCTGAGCATTTAAGGGATAAGGCAGTTTCTCAAGTAACCTGGTACTGAGCTGTAAAGGGTACCAACAAAGGGTACCAATATATTGGTACAAGCACTTTGAACTTCGCCCAGTAGCAGATTAGCAACCAGCACAAATCCTGCAAGCAGGCTGAGGTTATTTTGCCCCCCGCCCCAGCAACCTAGTCATTTGGTTTTGCACTAGCTGCACCTTCCAACTCAGCCAAAGGCTGCCCCACACATGGTCCATTGTAGTAATCCAACCAAGAGGTTAACAATGCATGGACAACTGTGCTCAAGCTAACGCAATCCAAGACTGAACATAGTGATCTTACCAATTGAAGGCCGTAAAAGGCACTCCTAGCCACCAAGAATGCCTGTGCATTCAGCAACAGAATTGGATCCAGGAGCACCTCTTAACTATGCACTTATTTCCTCAGGGAGAGACCGACCCCATCCAGCACAGGTGTCTGAATTACTTCCTAGACCTGGGAACCACTCACCGACAGAGTGTCTATCTTGCCAGGATCCAGACGTAGTTTATTAGATCTTATCCATCCCACTACTGCATCCAGACACCGGTTTGATCACACATCTTTGCACACACATCCCTCACTTTCCACAGCAACCGCTACAAAACTGAATCTAGGATGTAGCTCAGTAGACAGAAGCAAGGTTGGTTTTCAGGGACTGGGACCACTCATGTCTCTGGGACAGGGCACTTGCCTCTACCCCAGCAGTACTCCAAGTACCACCACCTCTATTATTTTCTCTCAAGTAAGTAAATAGTTGCTGTGCATCTCCACACTTAATGGCATTCTTGGTTACAATCTATGCTATTCTTCTAGAAAAAGAGGTGCCGGAACTCACCATGGATACCTTCCTTGTTCTCCTAGAATAGCAAAGGAGCCCTCTGAGAGCTGCTGGAACTGAGTTCCAGCGAGTTCCGGCTGAAAAAAAGCCCTGGTTGCAATGTAGGCTGGACATCCTTAATACTGGCCACTGGGATAGATGCAGGTGTCCTGTCCCAGAGACACAAATGGCCCCAGTCACTCAGAATCAACCTTGCTTCTGCCTGCTTAGCTACATTCTAGATGTTTTAGTCACTATACAGTGACAGAACTTTGCAAAGAGTGCAACAAACAAGACAGCAGTTTCTGTCCCAAGCAGATAAAAATTCATATTATCTAAACAAATGGACTTGGGACATCAAGAGAAAATAAATAACAAATTTCAATGCATGGACATGTCTATTTTGAACACTGTCCTAGGAGAATCACATTTTCTCCTCCAGCCATAAATTTATGTGTGTGAGAGCATTCAGAGATTTTATGTTCATGGCAGAGATGTTTCAGATTCCAAATTCATCATCAGCATCTAAACTGAGCATTGTGCTGCATGTGCAAGGCTTAAAATAATAATAAACCCATACCATACCACATTCAGATTCCGGACTTCAAGACTGTTTCTTCACTTTTGACCTCAATCTGACACATCTTAAATGGATCTGATGGAGAACTCAAACATCCACAAGTGTACACATATTAAGATAAACTTATCTGCTTGAAAATCTGTGCCACTGTTTCTATGCAACAAAGTCATATAAATGTAAACACAGGCATTTTAAACATGCAGTGGAAGAGTTATGTAACTTGCTGTGAAATGTTACCCCAAGTGAACAGAACTTGCTGCAATTCTCTCTGCACTTCTCCTCCCTGGTAACCTGAGAAAGTATTCAGCTATGCCTACAACTGGAGAGGGGCCCACACCTCTGCAAGGAACACCCTTCCCCTGCAAAGTTTTCATTTTTCCTCTGCTCAATTGCAGCCGGCCATAATAACCACCCTACTGTAGCCGACTGAGCCCAGATGGATCCGGGAAGCTTAGGGGAGATAACAAGCCAAAATGGCTCCCTCTGCTTTCCTTTGGGGATTTGCCAGTCCCTTGACAAGCGGCCAACCCTTCCCTCCTCATTTTGTGCTGACAAGATTCTCACCGCCCCTGTGTCATAAGCTGAGCCAGCTCTTTTGTCTGCAAGGGTGCTCTACAATTATTTACTTGACTGTGGGAGGCTGAATGGAACTCCAAGCAGCCAGGCATCACCACCTGCCTGCCTTCCAGTAGTATTTAGCAACTGAAAACAGGACTTGCCTACAGTGGGATGGAGCTCGAGTTTTAAAATGAGGTTGAAGAGCGGGGAAAGTGGCATCATGCCAAAAACACATTTTGGTTCAGAGTGTCAATTTCAAGTGAAGTTAATGCAGCAGAGAGCCATTTTTAGATCAAACATATGTACTGGTCAATGTAAAACACCATTTAAGGAGAACTTGCTAACTATATGACAGAAGAACATTACCAAGAGAGATCAAATGATTCCATTTCTTCCACCTGCACAAGGGTAAGCATTTGATGTTGTGGGACCACAATCTCATTAGGCTCTGCCAAGGGTATGGGGTGAGGGGAGCTGGTCCACCAGATGCCTTATGGAAGCCAATAAGCAGGGTAGGATGGCATAAGCCCTCACCTTTGCCTCCTGATCAACTTCTAAATCAACCTGGAGTTTACTATGACGATCTATGGTAAAGGTAAAGGGACCCCCTGACCATTAGGTCCAGTCGTGACCGACTCTGGGGTTGTGGTGCTCATCTCGCTTTACTGGCCGAGGGAGCCAGTGTACAGCTTCCAGGTCATGTGGCCAGCATGACTAAGCCGCTTCTGGCAAACCAGAGCAACACACGGAAACGCCTTTTACCTTCCCACCGGAGCAATACCTATTTATCTACTTGCACTTTGACATGCATTCGAACTGCTAGGTTGGCAGGAGCAGGGACACAGCAACAGGAGCTCACCCCATGGCGGGGATTCGAACCACCAACCTTCTGATCGGCAAGTCCTAGGCTCTGTGGTTTAACCCACAGCGCCATCTGCGTCCCTGACGATCTATGACCAACAGTCAAAGACAGATGTTTCCTGCGAATTTACTTAGCCTTCTTTCAAAGCCAACTAAGCTAGTAGCCATCACTATATCATGTGGCCATGAATGCTCTGGAGCGACTGCCCACCATAGCCTGAAACAGGGTGGGTAGCCTGTGGCTCCTTCAGCTATGGGCAGATAACCCCCATTTTCCCTGATGAGTAGCCATGATGGCTGGGGCTGCTGGGAGAGGGAGTCCCAACAGCAGGTGGAGTACCGTAGGCTGACCAGTCCTGGCTTGTAACACTGTCCTCCTTGAGACACATGCCTTTTCAGTGTTTCTCAACCTGTGGGTCCCCAGATGTTGTTGGACTACAACTTCCATCATTCCTAGCCAACATGACCAGTGGTCAGGGATGATGGGAGTTGTAGTCCAACAACATCTGGGGACCTACAGGTTGAGAACCGCTGCAAGTCATCAAGGCTGGATGACTGGTAACAAACTTCAAGCGGGCTGATTTTGGAGGGCATTCAGGAACTTCGGTTATAGCTGTGAAAAGTGCTGACCAAACCCAGGCCTTGAAGCATGTTGCTCGACCTGTGGGTCTATTTCCAAGCACAGCTGAAACTGCTCAGTATGTCCATTAAAGTCTTAAGCAAGGTGGGCTTAGGAAATGGAAGAGAACCAGCTTTCCCCATACACACCAGCTGTCCACTGAAGTCAGTGAGAGAGATCCTTCTGTGTATCCTGCCTCCATCAGAAGCACAGCTGGTGGGCACACAGGGAAAGGCCTACTTGAGTGCAGTGCCCAGATGTGGTTTCCAGATGTGGCTAGAAACCACGTCTCATGAGGCTACATGCTTCACCTGGAGAAGAGGAGACTAAGGTGGTATGTTCAACTAGTTAGAGGGTTGTCCCATGGAAGATGAAGCAAGCTTGTTTTCTCCTGCTCCAGATGGGAGAACCAAACTATTCAAATGACAAGAAAAGAGATGCCGACTAAAGATTAGGAAGAACTTGCTGGCTGTAGGAGCTGCTCAACAGTAGAACGGACTCCCTCAGAAGGTGATGGGCTCTCATTTCTTGGAGGTTTTCAAACAGAGGTTGGCTGGTCCTGTCAAGGACTCTTTAGCTGTAATTCCCACATTGCAGAGAGTTGGACTAGATGACCCCTGAGGACCCCATCCAACTCTACAATTCAACGATTCTGTTAAATTTGCTCTGGACCATCCAATGTAGGCTGAAGACCTTTTCATTTTTGTTTGTTACTAATGTGACACTCTCCCTAGTTTTCAGTTTGCCTGATATCTGCTATTTTATTGTTTAGAATGTTTTTATTTTAAAGGTATGTATTGTTTTTAACTAGATAGGAAAACTCTGTAAAGTAAAATGCCAGAATAAAAATCCCAAAATAAAGCAAGCAAGCAAGCAAGCAAGCAAACAAACAAACAAACAAACAAACACCTAGTGGTGCAGCAATAAAACTGCTAGCCCATTTACAAAGCTAAGCAGGGTCCAGTATGGTTTCAAATTGGATGGGGAACCCCGTATTGAGATTCCTGCATTGCAGGGGGTTGTACTAGATTACCCTCGGGGTCTCTTCCAACTCTACAATTCTATTGTTCTAAGTAAACAAACAGGAATGCAAACCGCTGGCACCCAGCACTCCCTTCACCATTGGCTATTTATAACATTAAAGGCCAGGAATTTCTGGAATTATTTAGGGACTGCTCACATTAAACATCCAGCACAGCATCTTCACATAGCATGACAGAATAGTGACAGAATTCACATCACACTATTTACAATGACACAGATTGCACACCTCTGTCAGGGTCGGCTTATATCGAGCAGGTTGTGATATGGCAGAGGGTAACTGTCCAGTAGGATTTCTATACATCAAAAGCTCGACTGAGCTGTGCAGTTTATCTGTGGAGGGCCAATGATCATTTGCCAGACAGCTTGCCACCACCTGACTGACACTCCCCCTGCTCCTTTTGCAGATGTGCTCACTGCAACACCAGTTACTGCTGTTGTGAATGGTCATGGGACTAATCTGTATACATTTCATCCATGCACAGAAATGGCAGAAGCTGAACCTATTGCATGCTATGACCTTTATTGTGTTTTCTTCCCATATGGGTACACAGATCTCTCTCCCTCTCTCTCTCTCTCTGTGTGTGTACACACACACACTTCTGTCATCTCTCTCTCTCACCTGAGGATGACATTTCATCAGGAGCAAGAAATAGACTATACTTCACAAACACTGATGCTACTGCAAAACTGCTCAACTTTAAGGTACCACAGGATTTTTTCCTTTTTTCTTTTGTAAGATAAAGGTAAAGGGATCCCTGACCATTAGGTCCAGTCGTGACCGACTCTGGGGTTGTGGCACTCATCTCGCTTTATTGGCCGAGGGAGCCGGCGTACAGCTTCCGGGTCATATGGCCAGCATGACTAAGCCGCTTCTGGCGAACCGGAGCAGTGCACGGAAACACCGTTTACCTTCCTGCTGGAGCGGTACCTATTTATCTACTTGCACTTTAATGTGCTTTCGAACTGCTAGGTTGGCAGGAGCAGGGACTGAGAAACGGGAGCTCACCCTGTTGAGGGGATTCGAACCGCCGACCTTCTGATCGGCAAGTCCTAGGCTCTGTGGTTTAACCCACAGCGCCACCCACGTCTTTTGTACTTGCTGTAAAATACCAACGTGCTAATTCTCTAGAACCATTTAGAGTAATCACTCCTCAGCAACAAGCAAAGAGGATGTGCAACTAAAGGTCAGTCAACCCCCATGCAAGATGGTACATGAACACCTAGAGACCAATTTACAATTGACTCAGCAGGCTGGCTGAACTTCTGCCAGTTGCATCACACTGCATGATTTGAATTGCAACACCCGAAAAGCTCTTTGACCACAGAAGAGTCACACATAGCAGTATAGAGTGCCCATTACTCTCCAGCCAACAATACCAAAGCTGCCAGCATTAGCTGCAAACGGAAACTGTTAAGGGAGCAGGGGAGACTTCCCAAGGTGTGCTCAGAGGGTTTGCCACATTCCTGCCATGCACTTCATCTTCCCTTCCTGGGCCCACAGGGGCAGGCAGGAGCTGCAAAAAGCAAAAGGCTTCCCTTCTGTTTTTGAAAAAAAGGTACAAAGGGGCTACTTGATAGCCCACGGGTACCAGCTGCACAAATATAAGTCGGGGGACACCTGCTAGTAGTAGATGTGAAAAGGATCTAAGGGTCTTAGTAGACCATAAGCTTAACACGAATCAACAATGTGGTGCAGCAGCAAAAAATGCTAATGATATTCTAGGCTTCATCAATCGAAGTATAATGTCTAGGTTAATGGGAAGTTATAGTACCACTCTATTCTGCCTTGGCCAGACCACATCTGGAATACTGTATCCAGTTTTGGTGCACAATTTAAGAAGGATATTGAGAAGCTGCAATGTATGCAGAGGAGGGTGACCAGGATGAGAAAGGGTCTTGTGGGGAATGGTTGAGGGACTTGGATGCGCTTGGCCTGGGAGGGAGGAGACTGAGAGGAGATTTGGTGGCCATCTTCAAATGGCTAGGGGGCTGTCACATGGCAGATGGGGCAGGCTTGTTTTCTCCTGCTCTGGAGGCAAGGACCTAAACCAGGGGTCTGCAACCTTTAAGACAAAAAGAGCCACTTGGACCCGTTTCCGAAGAAAACAACAACTGGGAGCCGCAAAACCGGGAAGGTGACGTCGGGACGGTGCGTAACGCACGCACCGCCCCCATGCGACGTCACAGCCAGTACAGCGCCCGCCACAGTGGGGAGTGTCGGGGCACACAATGCGCCTCCTCCCCTCGCTAGTATCTGCCCCGGAGCCGCGGCAAAGGTGTAAAAGAGCCACATGCGGCTCCGGAGCCGCGGGTTGCAGACCCCTGACCTAAACCAATGGATTCAAGAAAGGAGATTCCGACTAAACATCAGGAAGAACTTTCTGACAGCAAGAGCAGTTTGACAGACTCCCATGAAAGGTGGAGGTTTTTAAACATAGGTTGGAGGGTCATGTGTCCTGGATGCTTTAGCTGAGATTCCTGCATTGCAGAGGGTTGGACTAGATGAACCGTCAGGGGTCCCTTCCAACTCTACAATTCTATGATTTACCTTTCCCCCTTTTCAGAACTGACATTTCTCAAGGGATTGGACTGCAATAGCCTTCACCACAATGCTGCAGTCTTTCCTATTATTTTATAGGCAGGTAAACTACTTGATCTGTCCTTATGCTGGTCTATGACCGTAATAAAGATTTAATTGATTGATACTTGATCTGCCCAAAACAGTCATTTGGCAAGCTCTAACACAGCTTTCTGCCAACCTACTACCTGCAGATGCTTTTAGACTACCACTCCCATCAGCCCTGACCAGCTGATGGAAATTGCAGTCCAAAACACCTGCAGGGCACCAGGTTGGCAAGGGCTGCGCCAATGGAATCCCTCAAGGGAAGTGCCTGCTTCCAGGACCACCAACAGTCAACCCGGGTGGCAGGGGTAACAGCCACTATTACTGACCTGCTTGAGCTGCTCATCCAGCCTCCAGGCCTGCCTTCCAGATGATGAACCACAATATGGAGGGTTGGCCGACTCATTACCCTGCTCATCCTTTCCCTGCTGTCCCCGCTGCCCCCCTAGAATAGGCAGAGGATTAGAGGAAGAAGCCACTCTTTGGTTGTGGGGGGCAACTTTGGAAGCATGAAAATACTTCAAAGCGGAACATGACTCTTTCCCAGTTCTTGGTGCATCATCCTCAAGGTCACCATCTTCCAAATCTTCTTCTCCTCCCTCCTCTTCTTCCTCCTCTTCTTCTTCTTCCTCCTCCTCCTCCGAGTTCATACTGCTCTGATCAAACGTCTGGGCAGCCCCAAGCACAGGTGGGACTCGGGCAGAAGGACCAAGGAGGGGGCCACCTGGAGCCTTTCCAGATGTGGCACCGAGAGCAGCTTGCTGCACCGTCAGCTGCTGGGCATAATGCAGCTGGGTTTCCCTCATCTGCCTCTGTTGCCTCTCCCTGGAATCCATCTGCAGAGGGGCTGCTTGCTGTTGCTGCTGCTTCTGCTTTTGCAGCTGCTCCACCACAGCCTCCAGTTTCATCCTGCTGTTAACATGGCTGCGATAAGGTGAGAGTTCTGCTGGAGAAGACTCCAGCCAAAGCTTTTGGAGAGCAGTGGAATCTGAAAAACAAATATTGACCTGTGTAAGCTACTTGCCGCTGTCCTCCCACCAGGAGTCCTCCCACCAGGACAAGAAGAAAAAATGCAAAGCTCATATTCCCCCGCCCCCTGAATGAGAAACCATGCCATTCAGTCCCAGATTTCACTGCATATTTGGCACCTTTTCATTTACAGCTCCTCTCCCTAATGAAGTGTAGCCTCTGAAGCAGCTTCATGATCTGTGCAAAAAGAACATCCTCCCATCTTGTCAAATTTACGAGATATCTGAGTGTTAGATTTTAGCCTATTTTTATTAAATATCTTGTCATCTCTCCACAATGAGCCCAAAATACTTACATTTTGCACAATTAAAAGCAAACAAAATCCAATCCAAGCAGTAAAAAGCAGCACTGAGACCTATTTAAGTACTCAAGAGTCCTATCCCGAATCAAGTGCCCCAGATGACTCTTTATTCAGAAGCTTATTTGCATACAAAATAAACTTTTTCCTTTGCCTGCTATTTTACTATGGACTGATCTGATCAGTCAATAGTATTTAAGGAACATAAGAAAATCTGGAGCTTTGTTTGTATGCATTGGCAGTCAAAACCCAGGCAGGAGCCTTTTAGACTCAAGGAGGGGCTAATGGGCTGTTTTAACTCTCTCTGTTCCTTTTCTCCAGCCTCCAGTTTTGTCAGTGCATCAGATCAGGCTAGCCAAAGCCAGCGTGGTGCAGAGTTTGGAGTATGGGCCCAGAAGTGAGGAGGCTTGCTTGGGTACAATCCCACACTGAGCCACAGAGCTCCCTTGGTGACACTGGGCCAGTCACTATTTTGCAACCTAACCAATCTCACCAGTTTAGGATAAAATGGGAAGGTGGGAAGAACACGCGTCACCCTGAGCTCCTAGGTGGGAGGATGGGATAAAATGTCATAGATACTTCTGAATTCCATTTGCTAGAAGCCAACGGAGGGGAGAGTGCTGTTGAGCTCAGGTCCTGCTTACAGACTTCCTATAGACTTCTGGTTGGCGATTGTGAGAGCAGGATGCTGGACTACATGAGCCACTGGCCTGATCCAGAAGAGCTCGTATTATGTTTTTAAACAAGAAACTACCTTTGCATCAGTTTTGATTAGATCAAAGATGTGGAAACATCCTTAAGGTGATAAGGCATCAGACACAAGAGTTTGTGTGCCCAAATTGCACACTCTGAATAGGGCCAGTTTCATTTTTTTCAGCAGCTTATTGTTTACGTGGGACGCGGGTGGCGCTGTGGGTTAAACCACAGAGCCTAGGACTTGCCAGTCAGAAGGTCGGCGGTTCGAATCCCCGCGACGGGGTGAGCTCCCGTTGCTCGGTCCCTGCTCCTGCCAACCTAGCAGTTCGAAAGCATGTCAAAGTGCAAGTAGATAAATAGGTACCCCTCCGGTGGGAAGGTAAACGGCGTTTCCGTGCGCTGCTCTGGTTTGCCAGAAGCGGCTTCATCATGCTGGCCACATGACCCGGAAGCTGTACGCCGGCTCCCTCGGCCAATAAAGCGAGATGAGCGTCGCAACCCCAGAGTCGGTCACGACTGGACCTAATGGTCAGGGATCCCTTTACCTTTACTTATTGTTTACGTGACTACTGTACATGATATGGAAGTGAGAGCTGGACCATAAAGAAGGCTGATCGCCGAAGAATTGATGCTTTTGAGTTATGGTGCTGGAGGAGACTCTTGAGAGTCCCATGGACTGCAAGAAGTTCAAACCTATCCATTCTGAAGGAAATCAGCCCTGAGTGCTCACTGGAAGGACAGATCCTGAAGCTGAGGCTCCAGTACTTTGGCCACCTCACAAGAAGAGAAGACTCCCTAGAAAAGACCCTGATGTTGGGAAAGATGGAGGACACAAGGAGAAGGGGACGGCAGAGGACGAGATGGTGGGACAGTGTTCTCGAAGCTACCAGCATGAGTTTGACCAAACTGTGGGAGGCAGTGGAAGACAGAAGTGCCTGGCGTGCTCTGGTCCATGGGGTCACGAAGAGTCGGACATGACTAAACGACTAAACAACAACAACAACTGTACATGCTAGGGATTTCACTACTTTTGTATTCACACAATTATATACTCATTTGGACTCTGTCTCCAGTTGCAAAACTGTTGCAGCAACAGGCCCCTCATTCATTCAACTTGGGAAGCAAAATGTGTGTGAAAAGGGATGGGGGGGGGGGGAGAGAAGAGGCGAGAGAAAAGCCTCAGCACTATCAATCAATAGGGCAGCAACAACAGGGTGCCAAGAAAGAGTTCCACCCTGCCTTAGCAACTCCCCCAATAATAGTAAGACCTGCCTCAGTTTTGGATGCAGGAAAATACAGCACAATAGCAACCTGCGAATATCAAATGGTTCACAAGATACACCAAGAAAACTTGCAATTGGTAATTATGTGATCAACTCTCCTCAAGGAAAGTTACCTCCTGATAACGAAGAACTAAGCTAGTGATTGCAGGTTTTAAATGTAAAAGTGGTCCTGGTGAGATCCCTTCTCTACAAGGGTAAACATAAGGTAGACATGAAGCCCCTTTCCTTGTCCCCTACTGTAGCTGTGCCTGATACACATAGTTGAACTAAATGTATTATGCTCCCATTTTCTGCAATACTTCAATTTTCTTCCCCATATCAAATTTTACATTAGAAAGTATAAGAGGAACAACCTGCCAAAAGTGCCATATGCAAAGATGGCACTTTATGAAAAATTCACCTCCCATTGTGAAATTTGTACACATCATTTTTACAAGGCAAGAGGAATAGCCAGGAAACAGAATTTCAATATACAAGAAGGCAAAATGCAAATAGCAACTGAACAAAGTGTTGACCCTTTCCTTCCCCGTCCATCTACTGATACTTTAAAATAAACTTGCTTCTTTTTCTTTGCCTCTTAAGATTGTATTCTGACATTTAGCAAAATAACTTCTCTCTAAATGAAAGAGGTTATTTTGCTAAGACTAAGTATGCAGTTTCAAGAACAAGTAGAACAAGCCCATATCTCATTTTGGAGAACACCAAACAACCAAAAGAAGACCAAGAATTTCCAGTGTGCGTCTCAAATGTTCTGCTGAGCTACAGTAAATCAAAATCAAACTAATCCCTTAGCTATAAGTCAGGGAGAAATGCTCAAGAGCTCATAGTGCAATCATCCCATCAATCCCAACCCCATGCTTTCAGTTAGATTAGAATGCCACAAGCAATCTTGTAATGCCTGAACTAGTACTTGACATACTGTTTACATACTGTTTATAAACTGCAAGGACAACTATGGATTTTGGATAAAAGAGCTGTGACATCTATAAAATCTCTACTTTTGTTGGAACATGATTTAAGGACATTACTGTAAGTTGTCTACAGTGCCACAGGTGAACATCCACAAAAGAACAGATAGGGAACATGTGCTACAGGTCCAATACTATAATTCATGACCTGGCATTCTCTTGCTGGGTCCAGTAAACACTTCAGGTGTGGGAACATTTGCTGTGCTCTCTCTCTGGTTCCTGCAGGTCTCACCCAGGTCCAGAACAACTCTACTTGGCAGGTTCCAGCAAGACGGGTGCATCCTTGCCGAAGGCTACAATTAGACATGAATGCAAAACCCTACCAGCTTCCAGTGCTAAAGAAAGGGACCTGAGCAAGGGCAGCCACACCTTAAGTATTCAGGCAACCATCAAATCCCTATCATAGCAGTTCAGTCCCGAGAGTGCTTCCCCCAATTTTCAATGTGCACAATCAATTTCAGATTGCATGTGCTTGCCATACCCCTTGTTTCATTGAAATATCCCTGTCCCCAGCAAATACAGGTTGGATTTGTGGTGTCCATTTGTGGACATCCAGTTGCATCTGCATTTCAATGTTTGAACAGTATCTATGCACTGACTTTAACCATGCTTATGTGCAGAGTAAGCCCCACCAAGTCCTGCATCCTGATATAGGTAATTCAGATTGCAGCCTTAAAGGAGAAAGAAAAGCCTGCTGACGCCGTACCGCCATTTCTTCAGGGTATACCATGCAAGACCCTAAAGATCAAGATACATTCCCCAATATACTTAAAAAAAAACCTCTGCACAACGTTCTGAGAAAAACACACCCAACATCACTGCCCATTCCAATTAATACTCTAGTATCATATATGTGGGGATGTGGATGGCGCTGTGGGTTAAACCACAGAGCCTAGGACTTGCCGATCAGAATGTTGGCGGTTCGAATCCCCGTGATGGGGTGAGCTCCGGTTGCTTGGTCCCTGCTCCTGCCAACCTAGCAGTTCGAAAGCACATCAAAGTGCAAGTAGATAAATAGGTACCGCTCCAGCGGGAAGGTAAACGGCGTTTCCGTGCGCTGCTCTGGTTCGCCAGAAGCGGCTTAGTCATGCTGGCCACATGACCCGGAAACTGTACGCCGGCTCCCTCGGCCAATAAAGCGAGATGAGCACCGCAACCCCAGAGTCGGCCACACTGGACCTAATAGTCAGGAGTCCTTTATCATATATGTGTGTACTTGTTTCCATCACTCACATCCCCTTCTTCATGTAACACGTAATCAAGTTGACTACTAATGATGAATAAAAATAAGAAAATTCACTAACAGTATACATTATCTACAAATGTGTATGTTCAAAAACAGCAGCTCACAGCCAAAACAGTACTAAAGAACTTGGTAAAACCAGAGCTTTTGTCAGGGGGTACTCAAAGGTGTGCAGTACCAGCGTGTGCGCACACCCCACCCACTATCTCTCTCTTTTGTTAAAAAGTGTTGCACTTGCTGCAACAACTTCATGGTGAGTACAGGCACCTTTTCTTGTTAAAAACTGACACTTACTGCAACAACTTCTTGGTGAGTACCAGCCCCTATTTTTCGGGGGGGGGGGGAGAGAAAACTGGGTAAAACCACACCTGAAAAAATATATGTGGGGGTAAGAGTCACTGCTGCTTGCTGGAAATTGAGCTACAATGGGATTGGATGTACACATAACTGGGCTGCTCTGATTTTAGGTGTTCTGGTAGAAAAAGCCCTGTTATTCTTAACCTTTTCCATGCCTTCTCTCCTATAGCCAGCTTTACCCACATCTGATGAATTAATGGTTTGTATTGGCACAACCAGAGCATTCAACAGTCACTTCTCCATAGACTTCTCTGTGCTGCACCTAAATTAGCTTCTAATCACAGAAGCTTTATAATGTTATAGGTCTATAAAATTACGGCCACAACTAAAAACAGTTCTCTCACCCCCTTGACACTAGATCCCAAGTGGAATTGAACTGGTGGCAGCAGATTCAGGACATGGTGCATTCAACTGAAGCAGAAAACACAACTGAGCATCCGGAATTCTTCAACTTCAAACTGTGGCAATGGTGAAAGTTTGTATACTTCCCTTCCCAGAAAAGGCATTACTTACACCCTCTGAAGTTCACTACGAAATTCTATGCTTTCCACACAAACAGACACAAACAAACCCTCTCAGAGAAAATAAGTCCCACTGTAATAAATAGGGGCTTACTAGAATCGTGTGCAGGATCTCTTTTAACTTAGCTGTTTTTCACACAGACTATAGAGAACTTTCTTATCCCTCCTCAAAAGCGGCTCCCGGTAGGAACGACTGTTCAAGTCAGTGGGAGGTGGAGCAGCCCAAAGGCGCCCCGCGGCCCTTCCTCGAGAGTAAGACCGCGCAGCAGCATGGGATTCCTCTCAGTCAGGGTCGGCCAGAGCGCGCGGCCTGAGGCTGCGGGCGAGCCCCGTTCCCCGGGGGCGCCCAAGGGCCCCGCCACGGTCCTGAGAGAAGCCCCGCCGAGACCGCCAGGTCGACGCGCGCCCGGAGCCACCAGCAGCTGCTCTGCAGCCCGAACCTGAGGGAGGAAGGGCCGCCGGCTTACTCGCGAGGAAGCCCCTTCTCGCCGGGCGGAGGCAGCGCCAAGACGCTCCCCGGAGCCAACTCCGCGCCTCACGAGCGGCCGCCGCCCGCCGCGCCAACTCCCGCAGCCCCGCGACTCCCCTCACTCCCACCCCCGCCGACAGGCCGCCTCTTTACCTCAGCGCGGCGACCACAACAGCCAGGCAGCCCAGGAGGCAGGCAGGCAACCGCCCGCTCCGGCGGGGTCTCGCGCGCAGCAGCAGCAGCCGCCGCCTCAGCCGCGCCCCCAAACACCCCCGCCCCGTCCCGTGGTCCCTCCCTCCCTCCCTCCCTCGGCCGGACCGGAAGCGGAGGACACAGGCGACGCGGGGGACCTGTTTGACAGAGCACCGGAAGTAGCGTCACCAACGGGGACTCGGGAGGCGAGCAACCACTTCCGGGTTGGGGGGGAGAGACGATTATTTAAATTATTAAATGAATAACAAGATAATAGGGGGGAAAGGGAGGATGGGAGGCCCGTTAGGCTAAGTGGAGCTTATTCCAGGGAGAAGCTCCCCCCGTCCCTGCAAACGGAACGGCTCGAGAGGCGCGTCACTCGACTCCGGAGACGACGCTCTGTTCTGTTTCTCTATGGCTCGCTCTCCGATACACTCCGGCCCTTGCCATCTCCATGCCTCTCCCGCCATAGAGACGGCAGCTAGAGTGACACCGTCTGCGGCCATAGGCGGGACGCTTCCGACCGGAAGTTTGGACTAAAATGTGTAAAATGTTCGCTATTTATTAACTCCGCCTGAGGGTTTTTTTGTGTAATTATTCTCTGTTTCCACAGGAAAAAGTGAGGGGAAAGGAAAATGTAGGTGACACTAAAAAGAAAAAGAGGGAAAGATCCCCACCGAGGACTTAACCATAGAGACTGAGAGTGCGGGGCAGGCGCCTCTTTTTGCAAAATCACCATAGCAACCGATAAGAAGCAGGCCGAGGGAGAGGGGCGGGGCCAAGGAGAGGACGGGCGGGACTCCATAATCAACAGCCAATGGGCGTCAGGATGAGTCCGTTCCGGGAAATATGAACGGCTCGTGGCGCAGCAGCGTTGATAGCCGCTCCTCAGAGGTAGTGCGCACGCGCGCCAGTAGCTCTTCGCTCAGATTATGGCGCCCCCTTTTGTGGGGGGCCGTGGCCTGGAGGCAGAGCGCCTGAAACTCGCACTTGGAAGGCTGCGGGTTCGATCCCCAAGAGGGAGAGAAAGATATGCGATGCTAAAAGGCCCGGCACGGAGGGCAGCTAGGATCAGCCGGTTCGGTGTTTGCAGCCAGCATGTTGTCCAGCTGATTCCTGCATTGCAGGGGGTTGGAATATTGACCCTGAAGGTCTCTGACTGTAGGACTCCCGCAGATCATCTAATATTCCAATACCCTGAAATGCAGGAATCACAATACTGTTGTTGTTGTTTAGTCATTTAGTCGTGTCCGACTCTTCGTGACCCCCTGGACCAGAGCACGCCACTGCCTCCCGCAGTTTGGTCAAACTCATGCTGGTAGCTTCGAGAACACTGTCCCACCATCTTGTCCTCTGTCATCCCCTTCTCCTTGCGCCCTCCATCTTTCCCAACATCAGGGTTTTTTCCAAGGAGTCTTCTCTTCTCATGAGGTGCCCAAAGTATTGGAGCCTCAGCTTCAGGATCTGTCCTTCCAGTGAGCACTCAGGGTTGATTTTCTTCAGAATGGAGAGGTTTGATCTTCTTGCAGTCCATGGGACTCTCAAGAGTCTCCTCCAGCACCATAACTCAAAAGCATCAATTCTTCGGCGATCAGCCTTCTTTATGGTCCAGCTCTCACTTCCATACATCGCTACTGGGAAAACCATAGCTTTTACTATACGGACCTTTGTTGGCAAGGTGATGTCTCTGCTTTTTAAATGAAATAAATAAAATGTGCCCCGTGGCTATTAGAGACAGGGCCTTTCTGTTGTGGAACCCAAATTCTGGGGCTCTCTCCTTGCACCTATTCTCCCAGGTATTTATTTTCATCAATTTCACCAGTTTTCACAGCAGACTTCATCCTTTTTTAGAAAACGGTGTTCTAGTAAGGCAAAGAATGTATGGCGGTTTATAAGAATTTGTCTGTTCAAGTACTTTGGGGGCACTTGTTAAAAGGCAGATTAAATCCAGCTAATAAACAGATATTGCAAGGTGGGTTTGAATTGGACGGATTATGACGTTTGAGATGAATAAATGCAATCTTTAATAAATAAACTGCTCAATGATGCCGACTATTGACTCACATGGAGCTTTATATTCTGGGTTACCCCCCTAAAGGTTGGTACTTCCTCCAGCTGCTGCCACCTTGCCCAGTAATCAGGGATGATGGCAGCCAGAGGTCATATTCATAAGTTAGGCCTCCCCTTTGCTAAATTCACATCTTAGCACTCATTTTTATCACATTCTCGAATTTTTAGAGCAATCATGTCTCAGATTAAAGCTGGGGAATGTGAGGTGTGATCCCTTTAGGGAGCAAACTGCATTGGGGAGATTGCATTTGCAGCCATTGTAACCCAGGGAACTTCCTCAGAGTAAGCCCTGCGTCAGTGCAAACAAGTGAGCCTTGCTTACAGCTCGTGGTCTGTTAGGAGCGAGACCAACCATAAGGCCTGTGTCCAGAGGCGACGCTGAGCCAAACTACCACTCAGCTCTTGACCACCAACTTTAGGATTCAGGGCAAAGCCTCACAATGGATGCGTTCCTTTCTTTCAGGTCGGGGACAGAGGGTGGCGCTAGGGGAGGAGTTGTCGCAGCACCCCTTGGTGTGTGGAGTGCCGCAGGGCACAATCCTCTCCCTGATGCTTTTTAACATGTTTATGCACACCCTTCCCCAGCATGTCTGGAATTTTTGACTGGGTTGTCATCAATATGTTGATGACACCCAGCTTTATGTGTTGATGGACGGCCATCCTGACTTGGCCCCGGACACACTGACCAGATGCTTGGAAGCTGTGGCTGGATGGCTGCGTGGGAGCCGGTTGAAGTTAAATCCTTTGAAGACAGAGGTCCTCTGGCTGGGTCGGGACATGGGATTGGGGGGCCAACTCCCATCTCTTGCGGGGGCTCAATTAGTGTCAGCGCCTTCTGTCAGGAGTTTGGGTGTAACCTTTGACACCTCCCTCTCTATGGAGGCGCAGGTTGCAGCTACAGCAAAGGCGGCATTTTTCCACCTTCGCCATGCTAAGCTGCTGGTCCCTTACCTTTCTCGCCCTCATCTAGCCACAGTGATCCATGCGACAATCACCTCCAGGCTCAATTATTGTAACTCGCTCTATGCAGGGCTGCCCTTGAAGCTGACCCAGAAATTCCAGTGGGTGCAGAATGCCGCGGCGAGGCTCCTTATGGGGTCCTTGCCATGGGACCACATTCATCCAGTGCTATACCAGCTGCACTGGCTCCCAGTGGAGTACAGGGTCAGGTTTAAGGTGCTGGTTTTAACCTTTAAAGCCCTATGTGGCCTAGGACCCTCGTGTTATGGGACTGTCTCTCCTGGTATGCCCCACAGAGGACCTTACAGTCCACAAATAATAATATCTTGGAGGTCCCGAGCCTCAAGGAGGTTAAACTGGCCTCAACCAAGGCCAAGGCATTTTTGACTTTGGCCCCAGCCTGGTGGAACGCTCTATCACAGGAGACTAGGGCCCTGTGGGACTTGACATCCTTCCGCAGACGGAGCTGTTCCGCCTGGCCTTCAGTCTGGGCCCAGTTTGACCCTATGGGACTCTGTAAGTTACTTCTTTGGCCCTTTTATCGGCTCATGTGGGACCAACATGGATAGCTGGCCCTGATGAATACTTGAGGTCTCCAACCCCATGGTTGTAATTCATGGGCAGTCATTTAATTTTATCCTGATTCTAATTTTTAAGCTGTATTTTAATCAATGGTTTGATTGTGTTTTAATGTATTTGATATTTGATAGCCACCCGGAGCCCGGTCTTGACCAGGGAGAGCGGGGTATAAATAAGAATTTACTTACTTACTTACTTACTCACTCTGGATGCTGTGGCAGCAGGAAATGGGGCCAAGTTAAGCAGAAACCACAAGTGTGGCTCCCTGTACCCCCAGTCTGGCTCGCTGCAACGCTGAGCAGTAGATGGGCTTCATGTTATATGTTAGCTCCAAAAAGTTGTGTTTATCAAGAGAGTCGTTTACTACAAGAAGCACACCAATTTTTACTTCATTTAGCATGACTTTATTGCCTTGTTTTGTTTGACAGAGAAAATGGATAGTAATAAAGTACTGAACTCCACATGAATCAGAAAAAAGAAAAGGCAAAGGTGGTACACAATCAATCAGAGTGGCTGGAGCAGAAATAATATATTATTATTATTATTATTATTATTATTATTATTATTATTATTATTATTATTATTATTATTATCATGAGTGCAGCTGTGGACAAGCCTTGACAGAGCGGTGGACAAAGGTTGTCCCATGTAGGAACCAAATCAAGAACTGGATAAATACTAAATATCCTGCAAGAGAACAGAATTCAACAGATAAAAGCAAGGCCCCAATATATATTGACTTGGCCAGAAGAGGTTGGCTGCTTGGATTGTTAGAAGCATTTGCGGTGGACGATGGATGGGCCAGACTCATCGTACTCCTGCTTGCTGATCCACATCTGCTGGAAGGTGGAGAGAGAGGCCAGGATGGAGCCCCCGATCCACACCGAATATTTGCGCTCTGGTGGGGCGATGATCTTGATCTTCATCGTGCTGGGGGCCAGGGAAGAGATCTCCTTCTGCATCCGGTCAGCAATACCGGGGTACATGGTGCTACCACC
Organism: Podarcis bocagei; assembly: GCF_964188305.1. Classification (NCBI taxonomy): domain Eukaryota; kingdom Metazoa; phylum Chordata; class Lepidosauria; order Squamata; family Lacertidae; genus Podarcis; species Podarcis bocagei. The sequence continues at coordinate 6,998,001 of NC_138134.1, forward strand.
AGAGAGCACTGTGTTGGCATACAGGTCCTTGCGGATGTCCACATCGCATTTCATGATGGAGTTGTAGGTTTCCTCATGGATGCCAGCCAACTCCAAGCCCAGGAAGGAGGGCTGGAAGAGGGCCTCAGGGCACCGGAAGCGCTCGTTGCCAATGGTGATCACCTGCCCATCCGGCAGCTCATAGCTCTTCTCCAGAGAGGAAGACGAGCTGGCTGTGGCCATCTCCTGATCAAAGTCCAGGGCCACGTAGCAGAGTTTCTCCTTGATGTCCCGCACTATCTCCCTCTCGGCCGTGGTGACGAAGTTGTAGCCCCTCTCAGTCAGGATCTTCATGAGGTAGTCAGTCAGGTCACGACCAGCCAGGTCCAGGCGCCTAATGGCGTGGGGCAGCGCATAGCCCTCATAGATGGGCACCGTGTGGGTCACCCCATCCCCAGAGTCCATGACAATCCCGGTGGTGCGGCCAGAAGCATAGAGAGAGAGTACGGCCTGGATAGCCACGTACATGGCTGGCGTGTTGAAAGTCTCAAACATAATCTGCGTCATCTTCTCACGGTTCCCCTTCGGATTCATGGGGGCTTCCGTGAGCAAGACTGGGTGCTCCTCGGGGGCCACACGCAACTCGTTGTAGAAGGTGTGGTGCCAGATCTTCTCCATGTCATCCCAGTTGCCGACGATGCCATGTTCGATGGGGTACTTCAGGGTGAGGATGCCCCTCTTGCTCTGTGCCTCATCCCCCACGTAGCTGTCCTTCTGGCCCATCCCCACCATGACCCCCTGGTGCCTGGGCCGCCCCACGATGGAGGGGAACACGGCCCGTGGAGCGTCGTCTCCCGCAAATCCCGCTTTGCACATTCCGGAGCCGTTGTCCACGACCAGAGCGGCAACCTCATCCTCCGCCATTTTGAATTGATCTGTAGGGAATGCAAGACGGGACAGACTTCAGGCAGCTGCTTTAGGACAAGGGTGGAGACACTTTAGACAGCAGAGATTAGAGACAAGCTATGCAACACTAATGTATTCTCCAGCTTCATCCACCTTGAGAGTGCAACTCTCTAAAAATGCACTTTAGAATTATCCATATGAGTAAGAAGTAAGAAACAAATCAAGCTAAGAAATCTGCCAAATGCAAACAAAGCTGGCGTTTAAGTACATACACATACAAAAAAAAAATACTCCTTGGAAAACACGTCAACTACACACATTTAGAGAGGCTTGCCTGACGGAGAAAAGTGCCAGCAGGCCCCGAGAACAATACAGCACCGGTGCCTTCTGGTTTCAATACGAATTAAGATGGCACCACTCAATTTGCCCCTGGTTTGGTTAACTTACCCAGCACAGACAGTTGCATTTTCCCTCTCCCTGATAAATCAGTGCTGCCCGTTTTCTCTCTGCATTGCCATTTTTGCCCAAAGGCAAGGCAAGAAAGCTGCTATTTCCCCTTTACGGCCACCCATTCTCATGAGTGAGGAGTCACAGTGCTTCTCTCCCTAAAACTATTCTGCAGTCACTTTCAAACTTGAGCCCATTCTAAAGAGGCAGAGGTTTGATTTTCTGAAAAAGTTTCACATCACACTAACAAGCATTTTCTTTACCAGGTTGTTCCACCATTTTAGGAAAAGAGCACGTGTATTTTTTTACAACAACTCAGCTCAATCAGTAGAGCCTGAGATTTTGAATCTCAGGGTTGTGGGTTCAAACCCCACATTGGGCAAAAGATTCCCACATTGCAGGGGGTTGGACTAGATGACCCTTGCGGCCCCTTCCAACTCTACAATTCTATGATTCTATAAAGCCGTATTTGCCCCATCTGTTACATTTGTATGCAGTCATTTTAATTTTTCTTGAGTAGCCAGTCATTTTCCTTGGGAGGTGGGTGGCGCTGTGGTCTAAACCACAGAGCCTAGGGCTTACCAATCAGAAGGTTGGCGGTTTGAATCCCCGTGATGGGGTGAGCTCCCGTTGCTCGGTCCCTGCTCCTGCCCACCTAGCAGTTCGAAAGCACGTCAATTGCAAGTAGATAAATAGGTACCACTCTGGCAGGAAAGTAAACAGCGTTTCCGTGCGCTGCTCTGGTTCACCAGAAGCGGCTTAATCATGCTGGCCACATGACCCGGAAGCTGTCTGCGGACAAACGTCGGCTCCCTCGGCCAATAAAGTGAGATGAGCGCCGCAACCCGAGAGTCGTCCGTGACTGGACCTAACAGTCAGGGGGTCCCTTTACCCTTAGCCAGTCATTTTAATGATAGTTCTGAACTGCTTAATTTATTACTATTTTAAAAATCTTTTTCTGTTGCTGAAGTATTTGATATTTCTGTCCTATGAGAAAATAGCATTAGGGCCTTTTTTGGTTTGAAGAAAGAAAGAGGCAACACGATAGACTTCTAACGAATTGTGCATAGCGTGGAGAAATTGGACAGGAAACGTTTTGCTTCCTCTCTTGTGACATGAGAATTTGTGGACATCCAACGAAGCTGAATATCGGAAGGTTCAGAAGAGAAAACAAAGGATTTATTTGATGAGAGGAGGGTGGCGGTATATGAATAAATAAAAACAAATTGGCAGCAGGGGTAACTAGACCGCACAGTTTCACTGTTGCATGTTTGCTAAACAAGACCAGGTGTTCCTAGGGGGCCACCGGCATCTTGTTTTAGAAGACATGGTGCCAGATCTTCTCCATGGCATCCCACCTGCCTCTTCAGAGGGTGTGCAACCCCATCCTCTTTCCAATAGCTAGCAATCAAAATTATTGCTGCTGTTGTCGCGTATAGAAATAAGTTACTCTTATCTTTTGGGATATCTTTATCTAGAATTCCTAATAGATATGCCTCTGCCTTTTTTGTGTGTGATGTCCTTATCAATTTTTTTATTTCGTCATAAATCATGTCCCAAAAGGTTTTAATCTTTGGGCAAGTCCACCACATGTGGTATAACGTACCTTTTGTTCTGTTACATTTCCAACATTTGTCGTTGTTCCTTTTATTTATTTTTGACAGTCTGTCAGGGGTTAAGTACCATTTGTGGTGAATTTTTCTGAAATTCTCCCTTAATAAATCACACACAGTAAAATTTATGTTTTCCTCCCAAAAAGTTTTCCATCTTTCCAGATCTATCTCATATCCCAAATCATGCTCCCATTTTAACATGTTTTCCCCTTTCGTCTCTTGTTCTAAGCTGGTTTTCATTAATAATCTATACATTTTTGCAAGTATTTTTTGATCGCTCTGCAATATTTCCTTTTCTAATTTTGAGGTTTTATTTTCAAATCCCCCCCTTTTTTATGTCTTTTTCATATGTTGCTTTTAATTGATAATATTGTAACCAATTTATTCCAAATGTTTGTAATTGTTCGTAAGTTTTTAATTTAGTATTTCCGTCTGCATCCTCTAATATTTCCCTATATGTTGGCCAAGTCTCTTTTACATTACTCTTTAATGTTGTAGTTGCTTCCACTGGCGAAACCCATTGGGGAGTTTTCTCAATAATTTTCCCTTTTGTTCTTTCCCAGACATCCAATAGAGCCTTTCTTACTATGTGATTTGTAAATTTTTTATGTTGTTCTTTTTTGTCATAGAATAAATAGCTGTGCCAGCTGTATATTTTGTCCCAGCCCTCTAATGTTAGGACTTCATTATCTTTTAATAATATCCATTTTTTTATCCAACACGCCTCAAAATACTTTCTTAAATCTGGCACTGTGAATCTTCCACTTTCCTTTGGGCCCGTCATTACTTCTAATTTTATCCTTGCTTTCCCCCCCTGCCATATAAAATTTGCACGTATGGCACTCTGAGCTGCTTGAAGGAAAGGGGGTATATCCGTGAAATAAATAATCATGACGGGGTAGCCTATATGGGGCTCAGCAGATGTTTCTGGACTATAGCTGCCCTCATCCCGGACTACTAGTTGTGCTAGCTGGAGCCGCTGCGAGTTGTAGTTCAGCAGCATCGGGTGGGTACCCCATTTCCCTGGAATGTAAGGTGGGAAGTTCAGGGTCTAGGGAAGATGCTGACCATTTCTCCAGTTGCTCCTGCGCAGCTGCTCAGTCCTACAGCTTCTTGGAAATGATTCCTGTGTTCCGATTCAGAACACAGGCTCCGTCCCTGAGCTACAGCTACTCTCTAGCAAAACTCTGCCCATAGACCAAGTCTGGTCGTCAGTCCATTTAGCCCACTGCATTGCTTACCCTGACCAGCAGCCGCTCTTGGGCCTCCGGACAACTGCTACTTTCCACCTGGGGATGCCAGGAACAACCTCTGCGCTCTGCTGCTACGCCAAGGCCCCTCCAACTGCCCAGGCTGCCGTTTTGAATTTAGCCTAGGAGCTCAAAAAGGTGCCTTGTATGAGATCAGACCTTTGGTCCATCTGGCTCAGGGTGGTCCACACCGGTGGGCAGCAGCAGCTTTCCAGGATTTTAAGCAGGGGCCTCTCCCAGTCCTATCTGGGATTGAACCCAGGACCTGTGTGCAAGGCAGGTGCTCTCCCGTTCAGCTACAGCCTTTCCTTTCCTCCCTCACCCAGCCTCCAGCACAGCTCACCTTCCTTCTGATCATAAGCTAGAGGGTTTTTAAAGAGAGGTGGGATGGCCAAGTGTCAGGGATTCTGTAGTTGTGACCCCATTGCAGGGGTTGGACTAGATGACCCTTGGGGGTCCCTTCCAACTCTACAGTTCTGTCATTCTACAGAGTAGAAAGGAAACAAACAGAACAGGAAGGATCAGGCAGAGAAACCGTGGGTGCTGAGTCCTGTTTCATACTTACCTGAGGGAAATGCGGTCGCCTTTGCTGTTAATCTCACGGGGATCCCAGTAAACGCAAAATCTTTTCCTTCCTCGTTCCACTTACCTGTTCCTATCCAGTCTGCCCCCTGGTCTTATACCTCAGCTTATCTGTTGAAAATGGTTTTATTGGAAACCACGTGTGCAGTAAAGGAATATCATAAATACACCTCCCGTAGCCTCTCAGGGCAAAGAGCAAAAGGGCTGCGTTTTGCAGTATGGCCAAATATGGTCAGATTGAAGCATCTCTGGTCATATTCTAGCAATTCATTGGTGTGTCTTTAAAAAAAGTCCTTCTGATGACTCAACATGTGGGAGCCGGTTGAAGTTAAATCCTTTGAAGACAGAGGTCCTCTGGCTGGGTTGGGATGACATGGGGTTGGGGGGCCAACTCCCATCTCTTGCGGGGGCTCAATTAGTGCCAGCGCCTTCTGTCAGGAGTTTGGGTGTAACCTTTGACACCTCCCTCTCTATGGAGGCGCAGGTTGCAGCTACAGCAAAGGCGGCATTTTTCCACCTTCGCCATGCTAAGCTGCTGGTCCCTTACCTTTTTTGCCCTCATCTAGCCACAGTGATCCATGCGACAATTACCCCCAGGCTCGATTATTGTAACTTGCTCTACGCGGGGCTGCCCTTGAAGCTGACCCAGAAATTCCAGCGGGTGCAGAATGCTGCGGCGAGGCTCCTTATGGGGTCCTTGCTGCGGGATCACATTCACCCAGTGCTATACTAGCTGCACTCGCTCCCGGTGGAGTACATGGTCAGGTTTAAGGTGCTGGTTTTAACATCTTTCCGCAGGGCCTGCAAGACGGAGCTGTTCTGCCAGGCCTTTGGTCGGGGTTCAGTCTGACTCCCTCTCCCCTTTCATAAGAACTTGCATGAAAGTGGCCTCCCAATTTTTTCTCACAGGCCCATATAAGTTCAGCACAAACAGTTGGGCCTGGGGAGCATTTAAGGTCCCCAACCCTAATCTGCGGGTTGCCAACCGATTGGATTTTATTCTGATCCTGATCTGATTTGAGGATGTATTTTAATTGACTTCCGGGTTGGCGCGATCAGCTAATGGCGGATTCCCTCCGCGCTCCGGAGGGAATCGGCTCTGCGGCGGCGACGCGGGGACCCTCAGAAACCACAGGCGCGGATGCCTGTGGACCTGGTGACTCGGCGGGCACCATTTGCGCCCCCTCCGACTTGCAAATAAGCCTTTTTAAAGGCTTCGGAGCGGGTGGCGGAGAGCGGCGTGGTGCTGCGAGTAGACCGCTTCTTCCACGGAGTGAAGCCGCAAGCCATGGCTGGAGAGCGCTGACTTCTTTCCTTGATCATTTGAACTACAAAAAGTAACAACCCGTGAGTAATACGGAAATTGGAATTAAAAATCCTTTTTAATTGAATTCGGTACGACCGGGGGAGGTGCCAAAAGGAAGTCCGCCTCCCCCCCCTTTGCAGACAATTTAAAGCAAGAATTAGATAACTAAGGTTGAGAGACTGTTTTCCTCTTTTCGAGATAAAAATCTTTAATTTCACGACTTGGATATACAATTTATTACTGGAGGATTAGAACTGAATGACAGAGTTGAAGTGTAACCCCCCCCCCCGGAACTGGGAGCGATCCGCGAGAGAGCCTGCAGAAGATATTTACAGAGTTTGACAGCTGTCAAATGAGCTGTCAAAGTCAGGAAATTCTATTTGTTGCTACTTTGGCCGGTTATTTTTGTTACATTGGACTGTGAGCTTTTGAAAAAGGAGAGAAAATAAGAACAAAATAACCTGATTGTTGGAGAAAGAATACTTAGTAACCAGAATCCCTCTAGAGGGGGTTCTGAGATATTACAATGGCTACAGATGGAAAATTACAGGCAGAACTGGATAGGGTGTTTGATTTCCTGGGAAAGCTGCAAGAGCAGAGTGATGTTATGGCGGCAAATCTTATAACCTTGAATCTTAAAGTAAACAATTCTGTTGAAAAGGACTTGACGCAAGAAAAATCTGCAGCTGGAAAGGAAAATACATGTGCTGTTTTGGAAGAATGCGAAGGAGGAGCTGAAACGCCACAAGTGGAAAAGAACAACCAGAGGCCTGGAATTGGAATGTAAGGAAAGCAAGGTTTGGATGAAGAAAATTTGGTTTGAAATGGAGAATGAGGACTGGGGATTTTTCCCTATAGGGAGTCCGGACATAGGCGCCGACTCCATGGGGCTTGAGGGGGCCCGAGCCCCCTCAATAATTCGTTTGGGGGGGCTCAGCCCCCCCAATAATCTCGAGCGCCCCTCCAGCAGAGCGCCGCTGCCGCGCTGGCTCTGCCTGTTGACGCTTGGCGCGTCCGCGGCTTTTATAGGGCACCGGCGCGGCGGGGGGCGCCGGGGGAGGGGGGCGGCCGGCCTGTCTCCTTGGCAACCCCATTGAGCAGCGCCGGCTCCCCCGGGAGGGCCATCCCCCCGCGCCGCCGATCGCCAACACCGCCGACGCTGTGGCTGCCCGAGCCCGAGCCAAAGCCAAAGCCCGAGCCAAAGCCCGAGCCCGAGCCCAAGCCAGCCAGTCAGGAAGGAAGGAAGGAAGGAAGGAGAAATGGGGAGGGAGACGAGGGAGGAAAATTGCGCGCAGGGTGAAGAAAGGAGAAGGGCGAACGAGACGAGCTTCCAACCCAAAAAAGGGCTGGAAGACTGGGAGGATGAAGGATCGGGAAAGAAAGCGACGCCTTCCCCGCCCGCGACGTCGCCCGCTTGTCATTGGCAGCGCAGCGGGCACCCAGAGGGGCTGGGCACCGGCGCAGGGCCGCTCCGCAGCCGCGGAGGACAGCTGCGCGGCTAGCAAGGTGCGCCGCGTAGAGCGCGGCCCTTGTGTGGCCCGGTGGCCAGGCAAGCTCGGGCGGGGACCCCCATGCGAATCTAAGACGGGAGAAGAGGGCAGAGAAAAGGGGGTCCCTTCCCCAACCTCCGGCTCTGAGACTTCCCTGCGCCCCAGAAAAGCGAAAGGATTTTCTCTCTTTTTTTTTTAATAAATATTTTATTAAGTTTTCAAATACAAAGTTAGAAACATACACTGAAGAAAAAAGTAAAAGAACAAGAAAAAGAAAAAAAGAAAAAGAAGAAAAGAAAACCAACCATTCAACACATTTTTTATATAACTAACTGGACTTCCTCGCATCTCCCTTACCCTGCATTCTTTATAATAAAGATATCAGCAAATTATTACCTTGTTTCGTACCTTATTTTGTACTTTTCAAATACTATACCTCTAAATTTAACATACTTTTCATCAGTTACTTATATCTTAAATTAAACATAGTATTACCTTAGATTTTGACCTTTTCTTACTTAAAATATAATTTCCTGTTTCCCAAATCTAATTGCTGAAGCTATAGTTTCCGAATCGTGTAAATTTTTAACATTCATACAACTTATATTGTTTTTGTAAATAGTCCTTAAATTTTTTCCAGTTCTCTTCCGTTGTTTCTTCTCCCAAATCTCGGATTCTGCCAGTCATTTCAGCCAGTTCCATGTAGTCCATCATTTGCGTCTGCCACTCTTCCAGTGTGGGCAAATCTTGTGTCTTCCAATATTTTGCGATAAGTATTCTTGCTGCTGTAGTTGCATACATAAAGAAAGTTCTATCCTTCTTTAACACTTTCTGGCCAACAATGCCCAAGAGGAAGGCCTCTGGTTTCTTGGGAAAGGTATACTTAAATACCTTTTTTAACTCATTATAGATCATTTCCCAGAAGGCCTTTACTTTTGGACAAGTCCACCAGAGGTGAAAGAATGTCCCTTCAGCCTCCTTACATTTCCAACATTTATTATCAGACAGGTGATATATTTTTGCAAGCTTGACTGGGGTCATGTACCACCTATAAATCATTTTCATAATATTTTCCTTCAAGGCATTACATGCCGTGAATTTCATTCCGGTGGTCCATAACCTTTCCCAGTCCTCAAACATGATGTTATACCCAATATCCTGAGCCCATTTTATCATGGCTGATTTGACTGTCTCATCCTGAGTGATTTTCTCTTCAACCTGCCCTCCATCCTCTTGCGGAAAACTCTTTGCCTGCCCTGCCTGTATCTCGTTTTTGCTTTTTAATTCCACACACGCACCCTTCGGACTTCGTGGCAATCGGGCGCGCGGGTGCGTTTCCTAAGAGAGTGAGGACCCCCGCCTCCTCCCCACCTGCTCCCTCACCAGCCAGCCAGCCAGCCAGCCGCGCGCCCTAGCCGGAGAGCCCCGGCCGTCCCCGTCGTGCAATTGGCTGGATCTCCCTTCAGCAGGCTGTGCTCACAACTCGGCCCAGGGACCCGCAGCAGCAGATCTCCGGCCCAGCTGAAGAATCCGGCAACAAGCCCCCTCCTCCCCAATCGCTCTGCCGAAATACGCTCCAAAACCCGCCAGATAGGCCGCCGGCCGCCAAGTCTCGTGGCGCCCTGAGCGAGGGTCTCTCCCCAACACCGCCACCTCGAACTGCGTTCTCCCGGCTACCCGAGCGAACCAGCGGCAGGACCCCGGTATGGGCCCCCCCAATATTTTTTATAAGTCGGCGCCCCTGAGTCCGGAAGATCTATGGATTACAAATTTGATCAAGGTGAAAACTGGAATGTCTGGGACATTTGTGACACTTGGACTTAGAAAGAGTAAGAAGCAGGACCTGGACTCTTTTTTCGAATATGGAGGGCTGGTTGGAAAAAATATAGACCCTAGTGGGTCAAAGATGCTCCGAGACCTGATGTTCAACATAAAGGACTGTCAACAAAACCGGCTGAAAGGGACTGAGAGAGATTTAAGAGCCTCGGATGTGATAGATCCAGGCTGAGAGCTGATAGACTAATGGACAATTTTTGGGAATCGAAACCGGGGGAGGGGGGGAAAGCTGTGGAATCCAAAGGGGTATAATTATATGTTTTACTTGATAGGTTGTCTTGTAATTATTTTAATAATTGGGAACCTTGTGAAAGGGAATTTGGGTCGACCTTAGAAAAAGGGCGAATTTTAAAAGGAGGTTTAGAAGTTTAAAATCAGCTAATTAAGATGAATTAAGTAAAATATTAATAAGGGATAATTGGGGTACAAAGAACTTGCTGAGCTAAATTTTGAAATTGGGATGCAAGAAGGGGAGGTGGGGGAAGTCAGGGACAGTGGTTAAGAAAATAAGGTTTTAAAAATTATATGTGTTATTTGTATGTCTATGTTTTTGTGTTTGTCTAAAAAAATTGAGAAAATCCTAATAAAAATTTTATTAAAAAAAAAGAGAGGATGTATTTTAATTGATTGTCTGATTTTATGTTAATGTATTATACATTTGATGTTAGCCACTCTGAGCCCGGCTTCGGCTGGGGTGGGGGGATATAAATAAATTATTATTATTGTTGTTGTTGTTGTTGTTATTAAGCCCTATGCAGCCTAGGACCCTCATATTATGGGACTGCCTCTCCTGGTATGCCCCACGGAGGAACTTATGGTTCACAAATAATAATATCATGGAGGTCCCGGGCCTCAAGGAGGTTAAACTGGCCCCAACCAGGGCCAAGGCCTTTTCGGCTTTGGCCCCAGCCTGGTGGAACACTATCACAGGAGACTAGGGCCCTGTGGGACTTGACATCCTTCCACAGGGCCTGCAAAACAGAGCTGTTCCACCTGGCCTTCGGTCTGGGTCCAGTTTGACCCTATGGGACTCTGTAAGTTACCTCTTTGGCCCTTTTATCGGCTCATGTGGGGCAAACATGGATAGCTGGCCCTGATGAATACTTGAGGTCTCCAACCCCATGGTTGCAATTCATGGGCAGTCATTTAATTTTATCCTGATTCTAATTTTTAAGCTGTATTTTAATCAAAGGTTTGATTGTGTTTTAATGTATTTGATATTTGATAGCCACCCGGAGCCCGGTCTTGACCGGGGAGGGCGGGGTATAAAAATTTACTTACCGGTACTTACTTACTCACTCTGGACGCTGTGGCAGCAGGACATGGGGACAAGTGAAGCAGAAACCACAAGTGTGGCTCTCTGTACCCCCAGTCTGGCTCGCTGCAACGCTGAGCAGTAGATGGGCTTCATGTTATATGTTAGCTCCAAAAAGTTGTGTTTATCAAGAGAGTCGTTTACTACAAGAAGCACACCAATTTTTACTTCATTTAGCATGACTTTATTGCCTTGTTTTGTTTGACAGAGAAAATGGATAGTAATAAAGTACTGAACTCCACATGAATCAGAAAAAAGAAAAGGCAAAGGTGGTACACAATCAATCAGAGTGCCTGGAGTAGAAATAATATATTATCATTATTATTATTATTATTATTATTATTATTATTAAGAGTGTAGCTGTGGACAAGCCTTGACAAAGCGGTGTACAAAGGTTGTCCCATGTAGTAGCCAAATCAAGAACTGGATAAATACTAAATATCCTGCAAGAGAACAGAATTCAACAGATAAAAACAAGGCCCCAATATATATTGACTTGGCCAGAAGAGGTTGGCTGCTTGGATTGTTAGAAGCATTTGCGGTGGACGATGGATGGGCCAGACTCATCGTACTCCTGCTTGCTGATCCACATCTGCTGGAAGGTGGAGAGAGAGGCCAGGATGGAGCCCCCGATCCACACCGAATATTTGCGCTCTGGCGGGGCGATGATCTTGATCTTCATCGTGCTGGGGGCCAGGGATGTGATCTCCTTCTGCATCCGGTCAGCAATGCCAGGGTACATGGTGCTACCACCAGAGAGCACCGTGTTGGCATACAGGTCTTTGCGGATGTCCACATCACACTTTCTGATGGAGTTGTAGGTTTCCTCGTGGATGCCAGTCAACTCCAAGCCCAGGAAGGAGGGCTGGAAGAGGGCCTCAGGGCACCGGAAGCGCTCGTTGCCAATGGTGACCACCTGCCCATCCGGCAGCTCATAGCTCTTCTCCAGAGAGGAAGACGAGCTGGCCGTGGCTATCTCCTGATCAAAGTCCAGGGCCACGTAGCAGAGCTTCTCCTTGATGTCCCGCACTATCTCCCTCTCGGCCGTGGTGACGAAGTTGTAGTTCCTCTCAGTCAGGATCTTCATGAGGTAGTCAGTCAGGTCACGACCAGCCAGGTCCAGGCGCCTAATGGCGTGGGGCAGCGCATAGCCCTCATAGATGGGCACCGTGTGGGTCACCCCATCCCCAGAGTCCATGACAATCCCGGTGGTGCGGCCAGAAGCATAGAGCGACAGAACGGCCTGGATGGCCACGTACATGGCTGGCGTGTTGAAAGTCTCAAACATGATCTGCGTCATCTTCTCGCGGTTGAGCTTCGGATTCAGGGGGGCTTCTGTGAGCAAGACTGGGTGCTCCTCGGGGGCCACCCGCAACTCGTTGTAGAAGGTGTGGTGCCAGATCTTCTCCATGTCATCCCAGTTGCCGACGACACCATGTTCGATGGGGTACTTCAGGGTGAGGATGCCCCTCTTGCTCTGTGCCTCATCGCCCACGTAGCTGTCCTTCTGGCCCATCCCCACCATGACCCCCTGGTGCCTGGGCCGCCCCACGATGGAGGGGAACACGGCCCGTGGAGCGTCGTCTCCCGCAAATCCCGCTTTGCACATTCCAGAGCCGTTGTCCACGACCAGAGCGGCAACCTCATCCTCCGCCATTTTGAATGGATCTGTAGGGAATGCAAGATGGGACAGACTTCAGGCAGCTGCTTTAGCACAAGGGTGGGGACAAGAGAGATTAGAGACAAGCTATGCAACACTAATGTATTCTCCAGCTTCAGGGAAACCAAGCAAGCCCCATCCCAGGTAACTTCATTCATTTTCATCCACCTTGAGAATGCAACTCTCTAAAAATGCCCTTTAGAATTATCCATATGAGTAAGAAGTAAGAAACAAATCAAGCTAAGAAATCTGCCAAATGCAAACAAAGCTGGCGTTTAAGTACGTACACATAGAAAATTTTTTTACTTCTTGGAATACACGTCAACTTTACACATTTAGAGAGGCTTGCCTGACGGAGAAAAGTGCCATCAGGCCCCGAGAACAATACAGCAACGGTGCCTTCTGGTGTCATTACGAATTAAGATCCCACCGCTCAATTTGCCCCTGGTTTGGTCAACTTACCCAGCACAGACAGTTGCATTTCCCCTCTCCCTGATAAATCAGTGCTGCCCGTTTTCTCTCTGCATTGCCATTTTTGCCCAAAGGCAGGGCAAGAAAGCTGCTATTTCCACCACAGCTCACCTTGCTTCTGATCATAAGCTAGAGGTTTTTTAAAGAGAGGTGGGATGGCCAACTGTCAGGGATTCTGTAGTTGTCATTCGTGCATTGCAGGGGTTGGACTAGATGACCCTTGGGGGTCCCTTCCAACTCTAGGTAAAAGTAAAAGGTACCCCTGCCCGAACGGGCCAGTCTTGACAGACTCTGGGGTTTGTGCGCCCATCTCACTCTATTGTCCGTGGGCCAGCGCTGTCCGGAGACACTTCCGGGTCACGTGGCCAGCGTGACAAAGCTGCATCTGGCGAGCCAGCGCAGCACACGGAACGCCGTTTACCTTCCCGCTGGTAAGCGGTACCTATTTATCTACTTGCACCCAGGGGTGCTTTCGAACTGCTAGGTTGGCAGGCGTTGGGACCGAGCAGCGGGAGCGCACCCCGCCGCGGGGATTCGAACCGCCGACCTTTCGATCGGCAAGCCCTAGGCGCTGAGGCTTTTACCCACAGCGCCACCCGCGTCCCTCCCTTCCAACTCTACAGTTCTGTAATTCTACAGAGTAGAAATGAGACAAACAGAACAGGAAGGATCAGGCAGGCAGAGAAACCGTGGGTGCTGAGTCCTGTTTCATACTTACCTGAGGGAGATGCGGTCGCCTTTGCTGTTAATCTCACGGGGATCCCAGTAAACGCAAAATCTTTTCCTTCCTCGCTCCACTTACCTATCCAATCTGCCCTTGGTCTTATACCTCAGCTTATCTGCTGAAACAGGTTTTATTTTAAACCACATGTGCAATAAAGAAATATCATAAATACATAAATACATCTCCTGTAGCCTCTCAGGGCAAAGAGCAAAAGGGGTGCATTTTGCAGTATGGCCAAATATGGTAAGATTGAAGCATCTCTGGTCATATTCTAGCAATTCATTGGTGTGTCTAAAGTCCTTCCGCTGACTTAACATGTCCTTTATGTTGCCAGATTTCACTAGCTTTCTCTGGAAATCCATTTAAACAGGTGATTGATCCAGCCTGCTCTTTGGATATTGATTATTGGTTCCCCTTGCAAAAACGTGCTCCAGACTGTGCCTCTGAGATGCCAAGTAAAAGATGGATTTAGGATGCAACCCTATCCACACCTGTTTAGAAGTAGGGGCAGGGGAGAAATTTGGTGGCTTACAAAATCACAAAACAATAACAGCATGAAAAATCTACAGTACTTTAAAACACACAAAAAGTTAAAATACTGAAACAGGTTAAAATTCACACCAACCTTCTAAGTATCTGGACAGAATGTTTTTAGCAGGTGCCGAAAAGAGCTCCGCAAAGGCGCCCGCTTGATACCAATAGGCAAGGAGTTCTGAAATGTAGGTGATGCCGCATTCAGCGATCTCATTCTTACAAATGTGGAACAGGGTCTTACGTGGCACCTGTAGAGTGCCAATTCCACCGTTCACAGTGGTTCAAGAAGGGAGATGTGGGCACATGTAGGGTTGGTTTTGATGGGTGCTGTGAAGGTTTGACAACTGAGCCATTCACTTGGGCATTGCTTCACTGTCAGCCTTGGTTTGTTTTAAAATTGTACTGAAAAACTTTTTCGCAGCCCTTGGCCTGTTGTTGGCATCCGTCTGTCTTGAGAAACCATGGAAAAGTGCACCATCAGGGGTGAAGTCAAACTGTTGCAGAGTTACATCACTTTCTGTGGCTGTAGAGACTGATACATGAGAGACAAGTTTTCATCTGCAGCTGGGGCACAGGAAGGCGTCCCCGTTGTGCAGTCATTCCTCCTCTGGTCACAGCAATGGATGCATGACACAACTGTCAGAACCGTGGGATGGAAAGCCAGCTGGACAGATCCCAGCTGGAGCGTCTCCCTTCTCAGGCTTGCCGCTGCGGAGATCCATCAGTCACCCTTCTCCGACGGGCGTCTGCGACTCATTCTGCTGTGCATGAGCACACATTACTCAGCAGAGTAAACACACAACAGATCTGGCTTGAGGCGTGGATACTGTTGTTGTTTAGTTGTTTAGTGGTGTCCGACTCTTTGTGACCCCATGGACCAGAGCACACCAGGCACTCCTGTCTTCCACTGCCTCCCACAATTTGGTCAAACTCATGCTGGTAGCTTCGAGAACACTGTCCAACTATCTCATCCTCTGTCGTCCCCTTCTCCTTGTGCCCTCCATCTTTCCCAACTCAGGTTCTTTTCCAGGGAGTCTTCTCTTCTCATGAGGTAGCCAAAGTACTGGAGCCTCAGCTTCAGGATCTGTCCTTCCAGTGAGCACTCAGGGCTGATTTCCTTAAGAATGGATCGGTTTGATCTTCTTGCAGTCCATGGGACTCTCAAGAGTCTCCTCCAGCACCATAATTCAAAAGCATCAATTCTTTGGCGATCGACCTTCTTTATGGTCCAGCTCTCACTTCCATACATCACTACTGGGGAAACCATAGCTTTAACTATACAGACCTTTGTTGGCAAGGTGATGTCTCTGCTTTTTAAGATGCTATCTAGGTTTGTCATTGCTTTTCTCAAGGTGTGGATACTAGGCTATGTTTATTGTACATATACCAGGACAAAGAAAACATGGCTTCTCTCCCTGTAGTTCTTTTCGGAGAGAGAACACAAACGCAATACAGAGCGGATGTTCTGCTCACAAGACTCCAACAATCTGTGTTGGAATGTAAGCAGACATGTGACATGTAACAATCCCACACGTCTGCAGTGCGGGAGGAGTGGAAATCTCCAGGCACAGTGGTTGTCTGCAAGGGATTCCCACCCGGCGGGGTTGATGTTGCCAGCCTTCATGTCATATTTGCAAACATCTCTGTGATACAGAGTTGGTCTGCCATGGGGCCTGGTGCATGAAGCCAGCTCCCCATAGAGCACATCCTTCAGCATCCTGCCATCTTCTGTTCTGTTGACATGACCAAGCCAGCATGGACATCGTTGAGACAGGAGTGTGAACATGCTGGGAATGTGGGCTTGGGGGAGCACATCTTTGTTTGAGACTCTGTCCTGCCATGTGATGCTCAAAATATTCCTTTTTAAAAAATTTTATTTTATTTATTTATTTAATTTAAATTCATCATTAATACACATATACAAGCATACAAACATACATTTCATACAATCCTTAAAAATGTTCAAACATACTTACACTCAATCCCACAAATAGTTCCTTTCCCCATCACCATCCACCAACCCTTCACCCCACCTTTGTGTTTGACTTCCAATCTACTCAACTACAATTTCTTTCCACTTCTATTACTTTCTTTCACACACCTTTACCCTAATTTCATACTTCTTTTTCTATTACACATTGTTTTCCATCTTATTTGATATTTCAGTATTTGAAACGGAACTTGTTTATTCTAATAGGAGTTCTGATTTTTCGATATGATTTTGCAAGTATCTTTTAAACACCTTCCAGTCCCTATCTATCTTTTCTTTTGAAATCCTTCCAATTTCTTCCATTGTTTTGGATATATTGTAATACTCCAATAATTTGGCAAGCCACTCTGTTTTTGTCGGTATTATACCACTTTTCCAGTTTTTCGCAATCAATAGCCTTGCTACTACTGTTGTGTATAAATATAAGGTCTTATCTTCTTCCTTTAGGCTTCCTGGTACTATTCCTAATAGAAAACCTTCCGGTGTTTTCCTAAATGAGTATCTAAACATTTTTTTCATTTCATTATATATTATTTCCCAAAATTGTTTGATGTTTAAACAATTCCACCATATATGTATCATAGTACCTTTTCCCGTGTTGCATTGCCAGCAGATATCGCTACAGTTTTTATTCATTTTTGCTATTCTTTCAGGTGTTAAATACCATCTATGTTGCATTTTAAGGTAATTTTCTTTCAGTATATAACACATGGTGAATTTCATATCTTCTTTCCACAATTTTTCCCATTGTTCAAACATAATATTTTTCCCAATATCTTGCGCCCATTTAATCATTGATGCTTTAACCAATTCATCCTTTGTTTCCCACTCTAAAATCAGATTATACAATTTAGATATATTTTTTGATTTTTCTTGTATTAAATATTTATCGAATTTTGATATTTCTTTTTCAAATCCTAACTTTTTGTCTTTTGCTAATCTATACTTAATTAATGCTCAAAATATTCCTGATGCAGCACATCTGGGCACCATTGAGGAGTCGCTTCTGACGGTTGTAAGTTGCCCACGACTCACTTCCATAAAGCAGCGTCCTCAACACACAAGCCTGGTAGACCTTCAACTTGGTATTGGCTGTTGGCATCACATTTTCCCATACCCTTTTGGAAAGGCGATTGCCATAGCTGCCTTACCAATACTCTTGTCCAGTTCGGCGTCAATGGAGAGATTGCTAGTTATGGTGGAACCCAGGGAGACAACATAGTCTTGCCCCTCACCAGTGCTGATGCATGGAGTGTTGGTGACATCCTGCCCCAAGATATTGTCTTCATCAGGCTGATTATCTCCTAATACACACATTTTTGTGTTCTAATTAGCTTAATAGTCATATTTTTGCAAAGAAATTTCCCCTGATAGAATGCATTTAAATATTGCATTTAGGTATCTTTTCCTATATGTATTTTCACATATGCATTTACATGCACACTTTGCCCGGGTATATGCATTTCTGTACTTAACTGGAAAGCTGTATTGCAAAATTTGTAGAAATGTCAACTTTGACGGCTGTGCTTCAGTTCACCTCTTGTTTTGGAAAGCGCAAATTAGCTGGGCTCACCATTTATTTATTTTTATTAAAGTTTTATTGGTTTACAAAAGTATGTACAATGTCTCTTTTTTCAAGTTATGTTTTCTGCAGGTCAGTTTCATTTGTTGTGAGACAGTAGTGTTACATTAGTTTTTCTAATAAGGCTGTTTCCCATACTATTTGATACCATTGGTCTATGCTTACTCCTAACAGCTCTCTCCAGTATCTGGCTATGATGCTTCTGAGCTCTTTGTGATGTGAGTGGGCATTATTATCTTGGAAGATGTTTAGTAGGGCCAGTTCTGGGGTGACTTGCTTAGTTATTTTGCATTATTTCTTGCATGATTGATGTCCAGAAGAGTTGGATTTTAGGACATTCCCTCCACGTGTGGAGGTATGTGCCTGTGGAGGTGCACTGTGCTAGTCCTGGGGGGAAGGTTACCGTTGTCGTAGTCAAAGTCCAGTCCTGAGTCACTAGCCTGGAAACAGTTCATAAGGAGCAAGGCGAGGTCCGAAGCAGGAAGCCGGGCGGGGACAGGAACACTGGAAGGTCAGGTCTGAGTCCGGGTAGGAGCAGGTACTCAATGACAACGTTGCTTCCGCAACCTGGGACCGGGCTGGCTGGTCTTTATCTTCTCTGAGGCCAGGGGCGGTCCCGGCCCCCAGGAGACCCGCCTCTCCTGGCCTTAAGGCGAGCACTCCTCCTGGGAGAAACCAGTTCCCTTCACCTCTCTGCCCTGAGCCTCTGCAGTTCAGGAGAGGCTGAAGGGTGCCTGGACCCAGGGGGAGACTCACCTGTAGGCACTGAGTCCTCAACCACCTCTGGAGCCAGAATGGATTCACCTGGTGCCTGCTCCTGAGGATCCGGCACAGGTGTAGGCGCCTCAGAATCAAGGCCCTGCCCCAGTTCAGCCGGCCCTGGAGGCGGGGACTCCTGTGCAGGCTGGGATTCCTCCGGTTCATCCTCTGAATCGGATTCCCAGGCCATCACATGCACCCTCTCCAGCATTTTGGTGAGGTTCCTGGGCGTATTAGTGCTAGTTCCCGTGGTGTTAGTTACCACCTGTTAGTGAGTTTCAGAGTAAGTTCTTTCTGCTGATATGGATATAAAGGGAGGTTTAGACCACATTCTGGTCCACTGGATGGGGTTGATCTCATAGCCTATGTCACCCTCCCATTGTTTTTAGATTACGTCTAGGGGGGTTGTGGGATTTTGGAGTAGTATTTTGTATATTGTGGATACCATCCCTTGGCTGTGTCCCTTTGTTGTTAGGAGGGGTTTTTCGAAGGTTGTCAAG
This sequence comes from Podarcis bocagei, assembly GCF_964188305.1. Classification (NCBI taxonomy): domain Eukaryota; kingdom Metazoa; phylum Chordata; class Lepidosauria; order Squamata; family Lacertidae; genus Podarcis; species Podarcis bocagei. The sequence goes on from NC_138134.1 coordinate 7,016,945, forward strand.
GGCCTAGTTGCTGCTGATTTCACTACTGGATTGTTTAAGAGGGCATGTACTGTATTTTCCACCCTAAAAGACGCACCTTTTCCCCTCCAAAAATGAAGGGGAAATGTGTGTGCGTCCTATGGGGCGAATGCAGGCTCCTTGGCTTCAGCGATAGCAACGCGAAGCCTCCGAAGCCTGCGCTCCGGAGGCTTTGCGTTGCTTCCGCTGAAGCCAGGAGAGTCTGCTCTTTGAGGCTGGCGGTAGGGGAAAACAGTGCTTCCCCCATCACCAGCCCCAGAGGATGGGGGGCAGCGGGGAGGCGCACGACACCTTCCCGCTACTCTCCAACCCAGCTTTGAGGCTGGCGGTGGGGGGAAACAGCGCTTCCCCCATCACCAGCCCCAGAGGATGGGGGGGGGGCACAATCTGGGTTGAAAAGCCCACAGGAGCCGTGCGCTCTTTAAAGAGCGCACCGGTCTTGGGGGCTTTTCCCCGAGGAAGGACAAGGGACTGACTGGCCGTTTCAGTCCCTTCTCCCTCCTGGTCGAAAAGCCCGCAGGAGTCGCGCGCAGCTCCTGTAGGCTTTTGCGGGAGGTGGGGGAATTCCGCCACCTCCCGCAAAAGCAGGGAGGAGGTCTTGGAGTAGCGCACAGGCTGCGTGCAGCCTGTCCGCTGCTCCCAGAGCTGCGGGGGGGGGGGGAATCATATTTTTTTCCTTGATTTCCCCCCCTGAAAACTAGGTGCGTCCTATGGGTCGGTGCGTCCTATAGGGCGAAAAATACGGTAATTGGTGGGGTGTTAGCCCAGGGCATTTGAGTGTCCCCTAGTTTGTCTTGTATTTCTTGCGTTGATGTGGATTTGTTATTTCTGTAGAAGTCTGCTAGGCTGTATAAGCCTTTGGTTGGCCAGGTTTTTAACTGGAGGTTTTGTGCTGCATGGTGGAATAGTGGGTGGTGTGCCAGGGGAGTTAGTGGGGATGGGGTTGGGAACAGTTTACCTACTTCTTCTTTTCATGCTGTAAGCATGGTCTGTGTGAACCTCTTTAAGTGTTGTGGGTATTTTCCTTAGTTTGTTTGGGAGGAATGAGTATGCTATGGTGTGGGTATTTTTAATTGTGTCCCTCTCCAGGTGTACCCATTGTTTTGTCTCATCTTCTAATGTATATAATATAATATACAGTGGTACCTCGCAAGACGAATGCCTCGCAAGACGAAAAACTCGCAAGACAAAAGAGTTTTTCGTTTTTTGAGGTGCTTCGCAAGACGAATTTCCCTATGGGCTTGCTTCGCAAGACGAAAACGTCTTGCAAGTTTGTTTCCTTGTTTCCTTTTTCTTAAAACCGTTAATACCCAGGGTGCATTGCTTGAAGAGGTGCAGTTGCGACTTGACTTCGAGGAGCAACTCATAGCACGCGGTGTGGTAGCCTTTTTTGAGGTTTTTGAAGACTTTGGTGATTTTTGAAGCTTTTCCAAAACTTCTTTTGCAGCCATTTGGTAAGTTAAGCTTTTAAAACTTTTTTGGGGGGGTTTGGATTTTGGGTTGGGGTGTTTGGAATTCAAGGACTTGGTGTTGGGGAGGGGTTTGCAAGAATCTGGAAGCTTGTGTTTTTCCCCCCTGCATTTTTATGATTTTTTGTGACCATTGGGGCACTCTGCTGTTGTTAAAAAAAAAAAAAAGATTTCTGGGTTTGGATTTCTGTGTGGTGGGTGGCTGGGGAGGTGTCAGGGAATTGTTGAGAAAGGGTTTGCAAGAATCTGGAAGCTTGTGTGTTTTCTGGGAGGTTTGGTGCTTTTGAATTTTTTGGATGTGAAGCACTGATTTTTTTGGGGGCGGGTTGCGAAGGTAATGTATGTACAGTACACTTTGGTGATTTTTAAATGCCTTTCTGTCATGTTTAGAAACTTAAATTATTGTTCCTTCAATTTTTGAAATGCTCTTTACAGTATGTGTGACTTTAAAGAGCACTTAATAAACTCTTTTTGTACCAAATTTGGCTTGGTTCGGACTTTTTTTGACCATAGGAACGCATTAATTGATTTTCAATGCATTCCTATGGGAAACCGTGCTTCGCAAGACGAAAAATTAGCAAGACGAAAAAACTCGCAGAACGAATTAATTTCGTCTTGCGAGGCACCACTGTATACAGGATAATAATAATAATAATAATAATAATAATAATAATAATAATAATTATTATTATTATTATTTATACCCCGCCCTCCCCAGCCAAGGCCGGGCTCAGAGCGGCTTACAAGAAATAATAAAAACAAGTTGAATTATTACAACTTAAAAACAAAATTAAAATACAACATTAAAATATTGAAACATTAAAATATTAAAATGTAGCCTCGTTGCAGGAGAAGGAAAAGAAAGAAAAAAGGGAGGGAATCAAATTGGCTCCAAGCCAAAGGCCAGGCAGAACAACTCTGTTTTACAGGCCCAGCGGAAAGAAATCAGATCCTGCAGTGCCCTGGTCTCATGAGGCAGAGCGTTCCACCAGGATGGAGCCAGTGTTGAAAAGGCCCTGGCTCTGGTTGAGGCTAATCTGACTTCCTTAGGGCCAGGGACCTCTAGGGTGTTGCTATTTATGGACTTTGAGGCTCTCCGTGGGGCATACCGGGAGAGGCGGTCCCGTAGGTACGAGGGTCCAGGGCGTGAAGGGCTTTAAAGGTCAAAAGCAGCACCTTAAATCTGACCCTGTACTCCACCGGGAGCCAGTGCAGCTGGAAAAGCACTGGGTGAATATGCTCCCATGGCAGAGACCCCGTGAGGAGCCTCGCTGCAGCATTCTGCACCCGCTGGAGTTTGTGGGACAGCTTCAAGGGCAGCCCCACGTAGAGCAAATTACAGTAGTCAAGCCTGGAGGTGACCGTTGCATGGATCACTGTGGCCAGGTCGGGGTGGGAAAGGTAAGGGACCAACTGCTTGATGCGGCAAAGGTGGAAAAATGTCGCCTTGGCTGTTGCTGTAACTTGCGCCTCCATGGAAAGGGAGGCGTCAAGGATTACACCCAAACTCTTAACGGAAGGCAATGGCACTAATTGGGCCCCCGCAAGAGAAGGGAGTTGGATTATGTGGCATATTTGGTTGGCAATGTTATAGGAGGCTTCTGTGTTGGGGATTCCCCATCCTCCTTCTGAGGTGGGGAGGTGCAGGTATTTGGGGCTTTTTCTTGTTTTTTTGTGTGAGAAGATAAATGAGTGTAATTTTTTCTGCCATTTGCGAAGCTGGGCTGGGGAAATCCAGATTGGGATCAGGAGGTTAATTTTGGGAGGCTGATCATTTTGATCATGGCTGTTTTGTCTGAGAGAGTGAAGTTGGTGTTGTTCCATCCCTTCAGGTCTTTGTTGATTTGTCACCACAAGGAGTTGTAGTTGTGGAGGTATAATTTGTTGAGCTATCTGGTTATTTGTACCCCATGGTATCTGAACTTGGTGTGGCAAAGTTTTATCTTGGTGATGTTGGTGAATTGAGGGGGTTGTTGAAGCACTTAGCCTCAGACTTGGCAAAATTTACCTGAAGACTCAACACCATTGCAAATGTGTTGAGTTCTCTGATTAGGGAGGTTGCTGTGTTTATGGGGTCTGGTGTTGTGACCATTAGGTCGTCTGCAAAGAGCCTTAATTTATAGGCTCTACCTTTTATTTCCACTAGCTGGGCTCACCATTAAATGCAAATGAATTTTTCCTCCATCCCTACTTCTCTAAGCCCACCGTTTACTTGGCCTTTACAGAGGCACAATCTGGGACGCGTTTCTGAACAAAACCAATAATCCATCTCCAAAGATATGTGGGAGGCTGCATCAGCTTTCCAGAGAGAGCTCGTAAAATCTGGCAACGGAAAGGAGATGTTGAATCAGCAGGACTTTTTTTTTCAAAGCCACACCCATGAATTGCTAGAATATGGCCAGAGATGCTTCAATCTGACCATATTTGGCCATATTGCAAAATGTTCTTTGCCCTTTTGCTCTATGCCCTGAAAAGCCACAGCAGGTGTATTTACGATACTTTTTAATTGCACACATGGTTTCCAATAAAACTTGTGTCAATAGAGAAGCAGAGATATAAGATCAAGGACAGATTGGCCAGGAACAGGTAAGTGTGATGAGGAAGGAAAAGATTTTGTGATTACTGGGATCCCCGTGAGATTAACAGCAAAGGCAACTGCATCTCCTTCATGTAAGTATGAAATGGGGCTCAGCACCCACGGTTTCTCTGCCTGATCCTTACCTGTACTCTTTGTCTCCTCTCTTCTCTGAAGAATCACTGTAGAGTTGGAAGGGACCCACAAAGCTCATCTAGTCTGCAATACAACGTACGCAAAACACCAAATTGGCTAACCCGTCATGATTATTTATTTCATGGAAAGCCCCTTCAAGCACCTCAGCCTGCCACACGCACCCCTACTTTGCTTTAATACAGTGGTACCTCGGGTTACATACGCTTCAGGTTACATATGCTTCAGGTTACAGACTCCGCTAACCCAGAAATAGTGCTTCAGGTTAAGAACTTTGCTTCAGGATAAGAACAGAAATCGGGCTCCGGCGGCACAGCGGCAGCAGGAGGCCCCATTAGCTAAAGTGGTGCTTCAGGTTAAGAACAGTTTCAGGTTAGGTACGGACCTCCGGAACGAATTAAGTACTTAACCTGAGGTACCACTGTAATCACAACAACCTTGCAAGGTAAGTAACACTGAGAGACAGCGACTGCCTCCAAGTCACCCACTGATTTGAACCCAGATCTTACTGTTCCTGGTCCAACATAACATCTGGATCAGGAGAGGCTGTGAAAGACATGGACCGGCGTCTGGATGCAGTGGTGGACTGGGTGAGGGCCCATAAACTGTGCTTGACTCCTAGAAAGATGGGGGCTCTTTGGGTAGGTAGCTACCATGTTCAGGAAACTGGCAAGTTACCCGTTCTGGAGGGGTTGCATGCTATCTGAAGAGGCAGGTGCACAGTTTGTGGGTACTTCTGGATACATCTTGGTCACTAGAGGCCCAGGTGTCCTGTGAAGGCCATTTACCAGCTTTGTCTGGTTCACCAGCTATGGCTGTTCCCAGAGAGGGGTAGACTAACCCCTGTAGGCCATGCCCTGGTAACATGAGGCACTCTTGTTAAAACAGCTGCACCGGCTGCCCACCTACTGCTGAACAGAGTTCAGGCTCCTTGTGCTAATTTACAAAGCCTTGAACCACAGGGTGCCTGAATCCTTATATCCCAGCTTGATCACGGAGATCAGCTTCAGGAGCACCACTGGCTGAGGCTCACTTGATAACAGCAAGAACTCAAACCCTTAGTGCCACCAGCCCACTCCTGTGGAACTCTCTGCCACTAGACATCCAGCAGGTGTCTTCCATGCCAACTTTTAAAGACCTGCTCAAAACTCTCCTATTCTGCCAGGCCACTGTAGGCAGTTAAGGGTGCATTCCCCACAGAAGTCTACTGATGTTTGTCGCAAATTAGTTTAACTTGCTTTTAACTTTTTAGGATTCTGTCAAATTATAGTTTCAGATTGTTGTAAGCTGCTGTGATATATTTGTATGGTGCAACAGTACATAGATATTTATTCTCATAGCCTAGGGGTCTGCAACCTTTAAGACAAAAAGAGCCACTTGGACCCATTTCCGAAGGAAAAAAAACTGGGAGCCGCAAAATTCGTCATTATAAAAATAACTTTTTTGTCACTTTTTTATTATTTCTTTGTTTGACCCCTCAGAATTACTCCTCCTCATAGAAATAAACGTTAAATTAACAAGTTACCTTTTTGTGTGTGTGTGTTCTTCACTCCCCTTCAAAACAGTGACCAGCGTATATGCCCCCTTTCTATGCAGTGACCAGCGTACATGCCCCTTACAATGTAGTGGGCGGGAAGGTGACGTTGGGACGGTGCGTGACTAACGCATGCACCGCCCCCATGCGACGTCACAGCCAGTACAGCGCCCGCCACAGTGGGGAGTGTCGGGGCGCACAATGCGCCTCCTCCCCTCGCTAGTATCCGCCCCGGAGCCGCAGCAAAGGTGTAAAAGAGCCACATGCGGCTCCGGAGCTGCGGGTTGCTGACCCCTGTGACATAGCCTATGTCATTCTTCCATTGTTTTTTATTGCATCTAGGGGGTTTGTGGGATTTTGGAGTAGTATTTTGTATACTGCGGATACCATCCCTTTACCGTTTCCCTTTGTTGTTAGGAAGAGGTTTTCGAAGGTTGCTGCTGATTTTACTGTTGGGTAGTTTAAGAGGGCATGTAGTTGGTGTTGCGTTAACCAGGGCATTTGGGTGTCCCCTAGTTTGTCTTGTATTTATTGTGTTGACAAAGGTTTGTTATTTTTACAAAAGTCTATTAGACGATATAAACCTTTGGTTTGCCAGGTTTTTATCTGGAGGTTTTGTGCTGCATCGTGGAATAATGGTTGGTATGCCAGGGGGATTAGGGAGGATGGAGTTGGGGATAATTTGCCTATTTCTGTTTTCCATGCTTTGAGCATGGTCTGTGTGTACCTGTTAAGTGTTGTGGGAATTTTCTTTAGTTTATTTGGGAGGAGTGGGTATGCTGTGGTGCAGGTATTTTGAATTGTGTCCCTCTCTAGGTGTACCCATTGTTTTGTCTCATCTTCGAGTATATATGCGATTATATGGCGTATTTGGTTGGCAATGTAATATGCTTTTATGTTGGGGATTCCCCATCCTCCTTCTGAGGTGGGGAGGTGCAGGTATTTGGGGCTTATTCTTGGTTTTTTATGTGAGAAGATAAAAGAGTGTAGTTTTCTCTGCCAACTGCGGAGTTGGGTTGATGGGATCCAGACTGGGAGGGTTTGGAATAGGTAGGTTAGTTTTGGGAGGGTGATCATTTTGATCATGGCTATTTTGTCTGAGGGTGGCGCTGTGGGTTAAACCACAGAGCCTAGGACTTGCCGATCAGAAGGTCGGCGGTTCGAATCCCCGTAACGGGGTGAGCTCCCGTTCCTCGGTCCCTGCTCCTGCCAACCTAGCAGTTCGAAAGCACATCAGAGTGCAAGTAGATAAATAGGTACCGCTCTGGTGGGAAGGTAAACGGCATTTCCGTGCACCCGGAAGCTGTACGCCGGCTCCCTCGGCCAATAAAGCGAGATGAGCGCCGCAACCCTAGAGTTGGCCACGACTGGACCTAATGGTCAGGGGTCCCTTTAACTTATTTTGTCTGAGAGAGTGAAATTCATGTTATTCCATCTTTTTAGGTCTTTGTTAATTTGTCACCACAGGGGCTTGTAGTTGTGGAGGTACAATTTATTGAGGTTTCTGGTTATTTGTACCCCTAGGTGTCTGAACTTGGTGTGGCAAAGTTTTATTTTGGTGACCTTAGTGAGTTCTTTTTGGGTGTGAGGAGGGGTGTTAAAGCACATAGCTTCTGACTTTGTAAAATTTACCTGTAGGCCCGACACTATTGCAAATGTGTTGAGTTCTCTGATTAGGGAGGTTGCTGTGCTTCTGGAGTCTGGTGTTGTGACCATTAGGTCGTCTGCAAAGAGCCCTAATTTATAGGTTAGAATCATAGAATAGAATCATAGAGTTGGAAGAGACCACAAGGGCCATCGAGTCCAACCCCCTGCCAAGCAGGAAACACCATCAGAGCACTCTTGACATATGGTTGTCAAGCCTCTGCTTAAAGACCTCCAAAGGAGGAGACTCCACCACACTCCTTGGCAGCAAATTCCACTGTCGAACAGCTCTTACTGTCAGGAAGTTCTTCCTAATGTTTAGGTGGAATCTTCTTTCTTGTAGTTTGGATCCATTGCTCCGTGTCCGCTTCTCTGGAGCAGCAGAAAACAACCTTTCTCCCTCCTCTATGTGACATCCTTTTATATATTTGAACATGGCTATCATATCACCCCTTAACCTCCTCTTCTCCAGGCTAAACATGCCCAGCTCCCTTAGCTGTTCCTCATAAGGCATCGTAATTTCGTTGTCCCCGAGAGGGGGCAATGACAATAAAGATATTATTATTATTATCGTTTCCAGGCCTTTGACCATTTTGGTTGCCCTCCTCTGGACACTTTCCAGTTTGTCAGTGTCCTTCTTGAATTGTGGTGCCCAGAACTGGACACAGTACTCCAGGTGAGGTCTGACCAGAGCAGAATACAGTGGCACTATTACTTCCCTTGATCTAGATGCTATACTCCTATTGATGCAGCCCAGAATTGCATTGGCTTTTTTAGCTGCCGAGTCACACTGTTGGCTCATGTCAAGTTTGTGGTCAACCAAGACTCCTAGATCCTTTTCACATGTACTGCTCTCAAGCCAGGTGTCACCCATCTTGTATTTGTGCCTCTCATTTTTTTTGCCCAAGTGCAATACTTTACATTTCTCCCTGTTAAAATTCATCTTGTTTGTTTTTGCCCAGTTCTCTAATCTGTCAAGGTCGTTTTGAAGTGTGATCCTGTCCTCTGGGGTGTTAGCCACCCCTCCCAGTTTGGTGTCATCTGCAAATTTGATCAGGATGCCCTTGAGTCCATCATCCAAGTCGTTGATAAAGATGTTGAATAAGACAGAACCTTGTGGCACCCCACTAGTCACTCTTCTCCAGGATGAAGAGGAACCACTGATGAGCACCCTTTGGGTTCGGTCAGTCAGCCAGTTACAAATCCACTGTGTGGTAGCATAGTCAAGACCGCATTTTACCAGCTTCTTTACAAGAATATCATGGGGCACCTTGTCAAATGCCTTGCTGAAATCAAGGTAGGCTACATCCACTGCGTTCCCTTCATCTACCAGGCTTGTAATTCTGTCAAAAAATGAGATCAGGTTAGTCTGACATGACTTATTTTTCAGAAATCCATGCTGACTATTGGTGATCACAGCATTCCTTTCTAGGTGCGCACAGACTGTTTGCTTAATGATCTGCTCCAGAATCTTCCCTGCTATTGATGTCAGACTGACTGGGCGGTAATTATTTGGGTCCTCTCTTTTCCCCTTTTTGAAAATAGGGACAACATTTGCCCTCCTCCAGTCTGCCGATACTTCGCCTGTTCTCCAGGAATTCTCAAAGATGACTGCCAGTGGTTCTGAGATCACATCTGCCAGTTCTTTTAATACTCTTGGATGCAGTTCATCTGGCCCTGGAGACTTGAATACATCTAAACTAGCCAAGTATTCTTGTACTATCTCCTTAGTTATTCTGGGCTGTGTTTCCTTTGCTGAATCATTTGCTCCAAATTCTTCAGGTCAGGCATTGTTTTCTTTATCGGAGAAGACTGAGGCAAAGAAGGCATTGAGGAGTTCAGCCCTTTCTGTGTCCCCTGTTTGCATTTCACCATCTTCTCCTCTGAGTGACCCCACTGTTTCTTTGTTCTTCCTTTTGCTACGAACATACCCATAAAAGCCTTTTTTGTTGCTTTTAACCTCTCTAGCAAGCCTGAGTTCATTCTGTGCTTTAGCTTTTCTGAAAAGGTACTGCCTTTTATTTCCACACCCTTGATGTCTGTGGCTGCTTGGATTCGGATTGCTAAGGGTTCCAGAGCCAAGATAAATAAGAAGAGAGACAGTGGGCACCCTTGATTCGTGCCTCTTTCGATAGCTATAGTATTAGAATCCATGTTATTAGCAATATGTTGGGGTGGGGATGTGGGTGTTGGTACACTCTGGTGCCACCATTGTGCTGATTGGGTGTCAGATTTTAGCCTGTTTGTGGGTTGTTGGGTGGTGGGTGGTGGGGAATATGGTTTGAAGTCATCTGGACTGGCGTTGGTGGAGATGCAGGGCTGGGGGTGCTGCTGATGGTGTTGGCTACATTTATGGCCTAGGGGGAGGGGGGAGGGAGGGGGGAATCACCAGTCCTTCAGTTTGAGGTGTTTTCTGGGTGCTTCATTCAGCTGTGGTTGTTGTTGTAGGGTCGTCCATCTGTGATGTGTTGATTTGGTTGATCCTGGTCTGTTGCCTTGCGCTGTATGTTCGGCAGGATGCTTCTGTGTGTGGTGGTGGTTGGATGTGCTGGTTTGCATTGTTGTGTTGCTTCTGTTGCTTCTTTTTCCTCTTTACTGTTGTCCAATTGTTTGGTGTTGTTTCCTCGTGGTGGTCATGACTGTCACTTGGTGGGTCTGTCGGTTGCCATTCCAGTGGAGGGTCAAGTTTGAGGTTCTTCAGTAGTTGCAGGGCTTCAGGTATGTTGGTTGCCGTGTGTTGTGTTGTGTTGGTTGTTACTATAAGGCGGAAGGGGAAGCCCCATCGGTACTTGATCCCTGCTTGTTGGAGGCGCTGGGTGCATGGGCGTAGGTTTTTCCTCCGATTTAGGGTGTCCTGAGATAAATCCTCTAAGGCCAATATGGGCTTGTCTCCATAATCGAAGGCTTGTTGTTGAGTTTCTGAGGTTGTTCCATACCTCTTCTTTCTTTTTGTAGCATGTGAAGCATACAATGATGTCTCGGGGGGGGGGGGGCGTTGGGTTTCGGTATAGGTTTTAGGGCTCTGTGAGCCCTCTCTAGGTCGTCTACCTCGAGTGTCAGGTTTGGGATTGTATTTTTCAGCCAGCATACAATTAGGTCTGCTGGGCTTTTCTCCTCCACTTTTTCAGGAAAGTTGCGGAAGCAGATGTTGCAGCGTCTACTACGGTCTTCTAAGTCTGCCAGTTTGATTTTCATGGCTGTGTTTTCCATATCTACTATTTCCAGGTGGCTTTCCAGTTTAGCCACTTTATTACTGACACGTGTGTTTTCCTCTGGGTATTATTCTTTCTTGTATTTAGTTCTTCTTTTCTAGAGTTTCCACTTTGGCGGTCATGTCACTGAATGCTTTGAGTAGTTCTGTTAGTCTCATTTTCACTTCCTTCAGTTCTTGTTTTGTTGGGTCATTGTCCTCTTGGGGGGGGTGTTGCGTTCTTGGTGCTGTTTGCCATCTCCCTGGTTGGTGTCATCACAGTCTCGTTGGTGTTTTTGGTTTCAAATTTGCTTGGCATCCTCTTGGAGCAGGGCGTGTTGTGGTTAGGAGTTGTGGTGATTCCTGGGTGTTGCTGATCTGTTGAGCTGAACAGGCGTTGTTGACTGGTGGCTTAGATTAGGCAGTCATTAGTGTCCCCTCTGGGCTGTGCTTTAAGAGCTTCTCTGGGGTTCCTGCAGTCGCCTCAGCAGTGTTGCGGGGGGGGGGGGCAGCCAAGCAGACAGATGAGTAAGACGGTTCACATAAAGGGGCTGGTAGGCAGGGGTATGAGAGATTGGTGGGGTGGGGTCAGAGGGAGAGTGTATGTTTGGGGGGGTTATTCGTGGGTGCACCTGTGTGTACACGTCTGTGCATGGATCCTCACGAAAGGAGTATTGGGGTCCAGTCGAGGGTGGAGGGGTTAGGGGTTCGTAGTAAAGAATTAGAAATTTAAGGTTGGCAAGGATGTGTTCAGGAACAGAACCCAGCAAAGCAGTATAGAGGTTGAAGGTGAAAAAGGAGGGGAGGAAAGGGGGAGAAGCAGGGGAGTGGAGGGATGGAAGTGAGAATAAAGTAAAGAGGGTAGAGAGGGAAGGAAGGAAGGAAGGAAGGAAGGAAGGAAGGAAGGAGAGAAAAAGAGGGGAAGACACAAGGAAAGATGAAAATGTTTGGTTGCAGTAGTGGTTCTAGTAATAGTATGAGGTAAGACCCCCTGGGGGGGGGATTGTTAATAAAAGTGTGTGGGGAGGTATGTGTATGTAGATTTTAGGGTTAGGAGGGTAAGAGAGACTAGAGAAGCAGACTAAATCAAAGAGGGAAAGTGGGGGGGGGACGCGGGGGCAGGAAGGTGAGAGATCTGAAGATGTTGAAGTTGTGATGCCTGGCAGTATATCAAATGCCAAAGGTAAAAATAATGTCGAAATGAAAATGTATAGAGAGCCCTTTTGAGAGACGCAAATTTAATATAATAATGTGTATGTGTTCTTTTTAAAAAGGAGGGGGGAAGGGGAGAGAGAGAAGGAGAGGGGGAGGGGGGAGGAGGAAAGGAAAAGAAAAGAAAGGAAAAGAAAAAGGGAGGGGGGAAGGGCACCAGTGGCAATAGCAATGGGGGGGGGAGAGTATTTTTATTTTATTTTAATTTCCAGAGAGGATGGTAATATTGTAGTTGCAGGACAATGGGGGAAAGGTAAGGCTCCCTCCTCAAAAACAGGCAAACTAAGAAACTAAAGGGGGACTAAGAGGAAAAGAGGAATAATAATAATAATAGTAATAATAATAAATGATTTTTTTTAAAGTAATAATGATTATAAAAATAGTAATTAAAAACAAAGTGTTTCCCCCTTTTAAAAAAAGAAAAAGAAATGGGGGGTAGAGACTGGGGTAAAAATAAAACGAAATACAGAAAATAGGGAAAATATGTTAGTGAGGGGCGTCTTGTCTGGTAAAAATAAAGTAAAAAATATTGGGAGGGAAGGAAAGAGGACAACAGCAACAGCAAAAAGTCCCCTCCCTTTTGGGGGGGTGGAAAATGTGTTTTTAGGTAATATATGGATGTATTTTAAAAATTGTGGTAATAATAATTTAGCGAAAGGGCTGAAGATTTAGGGAAGGGGGGAAGGGGAAAAAAAGGGGAGTTGTTTTTTTAAAAGGGGGTTAAAAATATATGAAAAGGGGGGGAGATTTGTGTATTAAAATAAGTAGAGGATAGAGTTAATGAGAATAATATAATATAAAAAAGTTGCTTGGTAATATGTTTTTTTATAAAATTGAAGAAAAAAGGGGGGAAAGTAAAAAGCACACGCACACAAAAAGGAAGTAAAAAAAATAATAATTGAAAAAAGCAGGACAGGGTTTTGCGCAGCCTTCCTCTTGCTTTCTTCCTGCTTGGGGGGAAAGCTTGGGTCAGGCTCAGCCACGTGTCTTTTCATGGCTTCCCTTGCCCTCCTGGCAGCAGCAGGTGGGGCTCTGTGTTTGTTTTTTGGTTGCCCCCCCTCTTTTCTCCCCTCTCCCCTCTCCTGGCTTAGGTCTCCGATTGTCCCTGGGCAGTCGGCCGGGTGGCTGAGTGTCCTGGCTTTTGTACCTGGCAGCTCCCTCAGTTGCTGCGCTGGGCTCACCTGGTTCCTTGTCGGTTCTGGCGGCAGCAGCAGCAGCAGTCCCAGCGGTCCAGAACCAGCCAGGTAACCCAATTGATTCTGGCTGGCTTCAGGACCTGCTCGCTGCCGTGGCTTCCGCCATGATGCCTCGCCGGAAGTCATAGGACATAGATATTTATTATAAAAAAAAACCATTACCAACAAAACCACGAAATGTAGTGGCTACGGAAGGAGACCTTGAATTAGGAGAACTGTTCTAGTGGCAGTTGGTTCGGGTCACTGAGACAGCTCCTCCATGCGTCCTTCCTGTTGTCCAAAGATTGGCAGGGGAAAGGGATGGAAATGGAGAGTTGAACATGGGGTAAAGCAGTCTTCAGATACTTGAAAATTGTTTATATGAGCACATTTCCTCCCTTGCAGTGAGTTCTGGAATATTCATAAACCAAAACATGAATATTATCTGGGGGGTAAACAACTCTTTGTTTATTTCCTGCAGACTTGCTCCAAATGGCTGAGAATGGGGCTGCCGCTTTGGTCATTGACAATGGCTCTACGACATGCAAAGCAGGTTTTTCAGGAGAGGACGCCCCCCGGGTGGTCTTCCCCATGGTTGTGGGGAGGCCCAGAGACCAAGATGCCATGGCAGGCTTAGGGCAGGACAGCTACGTGGGGGCTGAGGCACAGAGCAAGAGGGGCATCCTCACCCTGAAGTGCCCCATCGAATATGGCATCGTCAGCAACTGGGATGACATGGAGAAGATCTGGCACCACACCTTCTACAACGAGTTGCGGGTGGCTCCCGAGGAGCACCCAGTCTTGCTCACAGAAACCCCCAATAACCTGAAGAACCACCGTGAGAAGATGACACAGATCATGTTTGAGACTTTCAACATGCCAGCCATGTACGTGGCCATCCCGGCTGTGCTGTCGCTCTATGCTTCTGGCCGCATCACCGGGATTGTCATCGACTCTGGGGACAGGTTGACCCACACGGTGCCCATCTATGAGGGCTATGCCCTGCCCCTCACTCAAAGGCCCCTTCCCTTTGCGGGCCATGACCTGACTGACTACCTCATGAAGATCCTGTCTGACAGGGGCTACAACTTCCTCACCGCAGCCGAGAGGGAGATAGTGCGGGACATCAAGGAGAAGCTCTGCTACGTGGCCCTGGACTTTGATCAGGAGATGGCCACAGCTGCCTCCTCCTCCTCCCTGGAGAAGAGTTATGAGCTGCCGGACGGGCAGGTGATCACCATTGGCAACGAGCGCTTCCGGTGCCCCGAGGCCCTCTTCCAGCCCTACTTCCTGGGCTTGGAGTGGGCTGCTATCCATGAGGCAACCTACAACTGCATCATGAAATGCGATAAGGACATCCGCAAGGACCTGTTTGCCAACACGGTGCTCTCTGGTGGTAGCACCATGTACCCTGGCATTGCTGACCGGATGCAGAAGGAGATCACATCCCTGGCCCCCAGCACGATGAAGATCAAGATCATCGCCCCACCAGAGCACAAATATTCGGTGTGGATCGGGGGCTCCATCCTGGCCTCTCTCTCCACCTTCCAGCAGATGTGGATCAGCAAGCAGGAGTATGATGAGTCTGGCCCATCCATCGTCCACCGCAAATGCTTCTAACAATCCAAGCAGCCAACCTCTTCTGGCCAAGTCAATATATATTGGGGCCTTGCTTTTATCTGTTGAATTCTGTCCTCTTGCAGGATATTTAGTATTTATCCAGTTCTTGATCTGGCTCCTGCATTGGGCAACCTTTGTCCACTGCTTTGCCAAGGCTTGTCCACAGCTGCACTCATAATAATAATAATAATAATAATATATTATTTCTACTCCAGGCACTCTGATTGATTGTGTACCACCTTCGCCTTTTCTTTTTTCTGATTCATGTGGAGTTCAGTACTTTATTACTATCCATTTTCTCTGTCAAACAAAACAAGGCAATAAAGTCATGCTAAATGAAGTAAAAATTGGTGTGCTTCTTGTAGTAAACGACTCTCTTGATAACCACAACTTTTTGGAGCTAACACGTAACATGAAGCAAATCTACTACTCAGCTTTGCAGTGAGTCAGATTGGGGGTACAGGGAGCCACACTTGTGGTTCTGCTTCACTTTTCCCCATGCCACAACGTCCAGAGCTGAGCGGTAGTTTGGCTGAGCGTCCCCTCTGGACACTGGCCTTATGGTTGGTCTCGCTCCAAACAGACCACGAGCTGTAGCCAAGGGTCGCTTGTTTGCACTGACCCAGGGCTTACTCTGAGGAAGTTCCCAGGGCTACAACGGCTACAAATGCAATCTATCCTATGGAGTTTGCTCCCTAGAGCAGGGGTAGGCAACCTAAGGCCCAGGGGCCGGATGCGGCCCAATCCCCTTCTCATAGGCGCCGACTCCATGGGGCTTGAGGGGGCTCGAGCCCCCTCAAAAAAATTTTTGGGGGGGCTCAGCCTCCCCAATAATCTCGGGCGGGCGCCCTTCCAGCAGAGCGCCGCCGCCGTCCCCCGCCTCCTCCCCACCTGCTCCTTCGCCAGCCAGCCAGCCGCGCGCCCTAATCGGAGAGCCCCGGCCGTCCCCCGCGAGATTAGGGAATCCCCGGGGGCGGGGGCTTCTGCCTCGCTGCTTCGCAGCACCACCGCCACTGCCAAGGCACTGCCGGAAATCCCGCGAGAACCGGGGAATCCCGACTGGCCACACCTCCCAGCCAGCCAATCGGCTGGCTGGGGGGGCGTGGCTTGCCCTATTTAGGGCCGGAGCCACTTTATTTGCATATTCATGAGCTTATCTATTATTCATGAGCTTTCCCGGGCCCCCCCCAATATTTTTTCTAAGTCCGCGTCTCTGCCCCTTCTCAATCTGGCCCGCAGACAGTCCGGGAACCAGCATGTTTTTACATGAGTAGAATGTGTCCTTTTATGTAAAATGCATCTCTGGGTTATTTGTGGGGCCTGCCTGGTGTCTTTACATGAGGAGAATATGTGCTTTTATTTAAAATGCATCTCTGGGTTATTTGTGGGGCATAGGAATTCATTCGTTTTTTTCCTTCAGAATATAGTCCGGCCCACCACATGGTCTGAGGGATGAAAAAGGTTGCTGATTCCTGTCCTAGAAGGATCACGCCTCACATTCCCCAGCTTTAATCTGAGACATGGTTGCTCTTAAAATTTGAGAATGTAGTAAAAATTAATGCTAAGCTGTGAATTTAGCAAAGGGGAGGCCTAATTTATGAATATGACCTCTGGCTTCCATCATCCCTGATCGCTGAGCAGCAGCTGGAGGAAGTAATAGGAACCTTTGGTTTGTTTATTAAATGGATTTAATCTACCTTTTGACAGGTACCCCCAAAGTACCTTAGAAGGCCAATCCTTATAAACCACTATCAATTTTGTGCCTTATTAGAATTTATTCGAGTGTTTTCTAAAAAAAATGACGAAGACAGATAATGATCAGAGCATGATAAAAATGGGTGCTAAACCCAATTACTGTATTGGACCGAATATAAGCCGCCCCTACAAATAAGCTGCACTTTTAAAATTAAGGGGGTGGGGAGTAAATACCTGGATATAAGCCGCTCCCTTAAAATTCCGCAGGCACTCACACCTGTAAATGGCAAATGTAGAAGAAAATACTACGGGTACCATTCCCCCGCACTCCTAGTCTGCTTCCTGGGAGGGAGCCACACCACTTTGCCGGCGGCCTTCCCCCCCTTCCCCCTTCTTTCCAGCAGTTCTGGGGAGGCTTGTGAACAGCGGTCCGGACGGGCATTGTTGTCCCGCACCCCCAATGGTCCTCGTGGCGGCATCCTGGGGGGTGGGGGCCGCGCTCTCCATTTCGGCCTTGGTAGGCAAGGCACGGCCATAGACCTAGGGCAGCTGTTTCAGCAACGATATCATAAAAGCCCATTTTTGTAAGGTCGCGAATATAAGCCGCACTTTAACTTTTCACAGTCAGAATTTTGGGGGGGAAAGTGTGGCTTATATTTGGGTCAATACGGTAAATGGTCCTAAATACCACACATGGGAGGACAAGAATAGGTGCAGAGTTTGGGTGCTGCAGCAGACAAGGCCCTGTCTCTTATAGCCACGAGGCATATTCATTTATGTCATTTACATACCCTCCATCATTTCTCCGATGAAAATAGGAATGTCCTAAGGAAAAACAGTGATAGGACATTCCAGGATCAAATCAGAAACCGGCCCGACTTCTGTAAATCTGGAACTGTCCCTGGAAAATAGGGACACTTGGAGGGTCTGAAAATACCTGCACCAAATGAAGGAAAAGAAGCTGGCCTACGAAGCCCTTCCTATAGTTTTGAAGAAAAAGGTCACCAATCCACTACAAATTACTAAATTGCAATGCTTCTTCAGCCAGCCATTTTTTAGGAATCATGGGGAATGTTTATTCCTTTCTTGTAAATGGAGCCTGACACTCGGAGAGTCTGCATTTATTCTACAGTGTTGGGATTCTTGCATTTCAGGGGATTGGACTAGATGATCCATGGGGTCGGGGATGAATGTGCGTTCGGGTTGCGCTCCGCGGCAACCTGGAAGTAACAGAACGCGTCACTTCTGGGTTTCACCGCTCACGCATGCGCAGATGCTCAAAATGACGTCACGCGCATGCGCGGAAGCAGCAAGATGTGTCGTTATGGCTTACATTGCGTTCAGGATGCGAATGGGGCTCTAGAACAGATCCTGTTCGCATCCTGAGGTACCACTGTATATCCTACCTTTCCTCCGAGGGGCTTAAGCTTGCATGCATGTTCTTCCCATTTTATCCTCACCACGTGTTGCCTCCTTTATACCCTTGGGTTAGTCTGAGGGTGAGCAACTGGCTGTACATAATAAATAATAATAATAATTTTTATTTATACCCCACCCTTCCCGGTTCAGAAAACCGGGCTCAGGGCGGCTAACAACAAATTTAAAACACTTAATTGATGCAACAAAAAACAGCATGGAATACAGTATAAAACGTGAATGACAATAAATTCAGAATTCAAAAATCAATTTAGGGGGAAAATCCATCCAATAAACATTAGGTGATCACCAGGGCTAGCTGGCTAAATTGGTCCTATTTGGGCCAGCGAGGAGACCAGGGGAGAATTAGCTGTGGGATCCCAGAGTGGGTAATCTTCATAAAAAGGGGAGGGGAGGGAAGGAAAGGAAGGGGAATAAAAGATCAGGTTAAGTTCAAATTGAAAGCCAGGCGGAATAGCTCTGTCTTACAGGCCCTGCGGAAGAAAGTTAAATCCTGCAGGGCCCTGGTCTCATGGGACAGAGCATTCCACCAGGTCGGAGCCATCACTGAGAAGGCCCTGGCCCTGGTGGAGGATAATCTGACTTCCTTAGGGCCTGGGACTTCTAAACTATGATTATTCATGGACCTTAAGGTACTCTGCGGGGCATACCAGGAGAAGCTGTCCTGTACATACGAGGGCCCTAAGCCACAAAGGGCTTTAAAGGTCAAGACCAGCACCTTAAACCTGACCCTATACTCCACCGGGAGCCAGTGCAGCTGGAAGAGCACTGGGTGAATATGCTCCCATGGCAGAGACCCCGTGAGGAGCCTCGCTGCAGCATTCTGCACCCGCTGGAGTTTCTGGGACAGTTTCAAGGGCAGCCCCCCGTAGAGCGAATTACAGTAGTCAAGCCTGGAGGTGACTGTCGCATGGATCACTGTGGCCAGATCGGGGCGGGAAAGGTAAGGGACTTAAAAGAGGCCTGCACTTAATTGTGTGTCAGGATTGGACCCTTCACCCACCCCTTTGTTACGAGGTGCAAGCAGCATCTCTGTGACAGCAGTTGATGTGCCTTTCCCCTCTGGACAGGGGCATCTGGCGCTCCTCTTCTTCCGCTTTTTATGATGCTCCACCCATTGTGCCCCCAACTCTGTCAGCGTTTTGTTACTCCATGGCCCAGCAGCAACCATTTTGTTACTCTCCCCCATGGAGCTTTCTTCAAAGTCCAGCTGCACCCCCGCCTCGTCCCCCGTGCTCCCTGGCCACCCACTCTTGTCGGAACATGCAAACATGTGACGAAAGAGAGGAGGGGCTGCCACCCACCTTTCCGGGAGAGGGCAGGAAAAGAGGCTCCAGCCTAGGCTGAGGGAAGTGGGCATGGGAGGGTGTTTGCCCCCAGCCTAGCCCACTCACTCTGCGAACCGGGCATCTGCAAGGCCGGGTGCTGGAGGGCAGTGAGCTGCCCCTGCGAATGGCACAAAGGCTGCGGCGTTTGCAAAACAAGATGCATTTTATGCCAGTCAGTGATTTGTAAAGACAATCCTTGTATGAGTCAAGACTTCGTCCGTTTTGGAGCTGCGCTGTATCTTTGTACAGGGGTACCTCTGGTGGCGAATGGGATCTGTTCCGGAGGCCCGTTCACAACCTGAAAGGAATGCTCCCCGCGTCTGTGTGTGCACAGGTTGCGATTCACCGCTTCTGTGCATGCGTGTGACGTCATTTTGTGCATCTGCGCATGCGCGAGCGCCAAAACCCGGAAGTAACCCTTTCCGGTACTTCCGGGTCGCTGCAGGATGCAAACTGAAAACGCTCAACCTGAAGCAAACGTAACATGAGGTACGACTGTACTTCTTTTATTTTTATTAAGAACAGGAAATCATGCAAATAATGGGAACTGGTCACCAGATATGTTTGTGCCTTTGTCCTTCTAGGCTGTGGTGATTCATGGTTCTTTCTTTCTTTCTGTTATATGGTATAATCTCAGAGTTGGAAGGGAGACCCACTCACCTGCAACTCAGGAAAGTTTGCGCACTTAACATATAGAATAAGAGAACAAGAACATACGGTTAAAGATTGGAAAAATTTTATTGAATATATGGGGGGAAATTGTGTACAATTGAGTTGGCAGCATTAAGATAAATTCAACAATTTAAATAAGTTTTGATGGATGTAATAACTGAATATTGAATGGTTTAGTTTGTGTAAAATATGCAGGAATTTATGATATGCAAAATGAACCATGGAAAGAGAAGAATTTCACTGATATTTTAAGGATGTTTAAATGAGTATTCTAAATAGTAAAACAGAATAAAATTAATAAAAATTATATATATAAAAGGAAAGCTTGCACTCGTCCAACTCCTTTAAGCAATCACTAATGACATTAAAAATAAAAGCAAAACTCAATTCAAGGACGAAAGGCGCTAGAACTCCAACTACCGTAACTGAGGAAGAGAAGCGCCTTAGAAACAGATTCTTTCTAAACTCACGGCAGCTCCGAATTCCCGCCGGCCTATTGGCCCCTCCTGGCACCCTCCTCTCTTCTGATTGGCTCGGGCGCTTAACGTCACGACGCTGCTCTATCCCGATCCACGGGCTTCAAGTGTCTCTCTTCCCCCCCCCCCACCATCCGAGCTGGGACCGCCGCTCCCAGGATGCCTTGCGGATCGACTGAGGAGGGGGCGGAGCTTACCGCCGCTCCTCCTCTTCCCTCTCCGGCCGCCCAGGCGAGAGACGCGAGGCCGCTTCCTCCGCGCAGACTCCACTCCCCAGCATGCCTCGCGCGGGGTCAGGGAAGCGCTTCCGGCTGGAGGAGACCGTCGGCTGTAAACATCCCGGTAGGCAGAGCGAAGAGGGGGGATTTTCTAGGAAAATGGGCTTCTGTTGCTGTTGTTCTTAACGGCATTTGTGGCCCACCTTTTCCTCCAAGGGCCTCAAGTAGGACAGCCGAACGCCTCTCCCTCCCCGGTTTATCCGCGCCACAACAACCCTGCGAGGTGGGCCAGGCTGAGAGGGGGAAGGGGCTGCCAGTGGGCCAGGGTGGTGTAATGGTTAAGAGCGGTGGACTCGTAATCTTGTGAACCGGGTTCGCGTCTCCGCTCCTCCACATGCAGCTGCTGGGTGACCTTGGGCCAGTCACACTTCTTTGTTGTTGTTTTTTAAAATGATATTTATTGAAATTTTACAGACAATTAAAGGTTACAAGATTAAAAATAAGAAATAAAAAGAATAACAATAATAAAAGAAAAAGAGATTCAAAAATACAAAGACAAAACACATAAAAAGTAAGAAAAAATTAAAAAGAAATCAATATTTTCATGTCTTATATTTCATTTACTTGTTTCCTGACCTCCTCACACCCCCTTTTTTGTATTCCAGTTCACATAGTTAATTCAGCAAATCCTTACCCTCTATCATTTATCTTTACTCAATATCTTAACTTATTATAACTATATATTTTACACCATTGTCAATCCGTATTTACATATTCTTATTAATCTTTTTACCAATACCGCTTATTTTCAGTCCAACATCCCTTTAACATTCATTAATTTTACAGTATTTCTGCAAGTAGTCTTTAAATTTCTTCCAGTCTTCTTCCACCACCTCTTCTTTGAAGTCTCTCAGCCCCACTCACCTCACAGAGTGTTTGTTGTGGGGGAGGAAGGGAAAGGAGAATGTTAGCCACTTTGAGACTCCTTAAAGGGAGTGAAAGGCGGGATATCAAATCCAAACTCCTCCTCCTCCTCTTCTTCCGTGAGAACTTCAAGGACTGGGGTGGGGGGGCAACTGTAGGGTTGCCGCCTTTGTTCTGGCAAAATACGGGACAGGGTAGGGTGGAGACAATTATATTTAA
Organism: Podarcis bocagei; assembly: GCF_964188305.1. Taxonomy (NCBI): domain Eukaryota; kingdom Metazoa; phylum Chordata; class Lepidosauria; order Squamata; family Lacertidae; genus Podarcis; species Podarcis bocagei. The sequence continues at coordinate 7,038,504 of NC_138134.1, forward strand.
GACAGGAGTGCCTGCCTGGCGTGCTCTGGTCCATGGGTTCATGAAGAGTCGGACACGACTAAACAACAGCAACAACATACAGTCATACCTCGGGTTGAATGTGCTTTGAGACGAGCCTGTTCGATTTGCGCTCCGCGGCAACCCGGAGTGCGTTACTTCCGGGTTTCGCCGCTTGCGCATGAGCAGACGCTCAAAATGACGCCATGCGCAGAAGTGCCAAAATGTGATGCACGGATGCGGGTTACGTTTGCTTCTAGATGTGAACGGGCCTCCGGAACGGATCCCGTTCACATCTAGAGGTACCACTGTACATAAAAGGTAAAGGGACCCCTGACAGTTAAGTCCAGTCGCGAACGACACAGAGAACAATTTTGGAAGACTGGAAGTACAGAGGCGAGGTCTTTATTCCAGGCATTTCCCCAATAATCCCATCACATTGAACATCCAGAGGTTGAATCCTGACAAGACAGAAGTACTGTTTTTGGGGGACAGGAGGCGGGCAGGTGTGGAGGATTCCCTGGTCCCGAATGGGGTAATTGTGCCCCTGAAGGACCAGGTGCGCAGCCTGGGAGTCATTTTGGACTCACAGCTGTCCATGGAGGCACTGGTCAAATCTGTATCCAGGGCAGCTGTTTACCAGCTCCATCTGGTACGTAGGCTGAGACCCTATCTGCCTGCAGACTGTCTCACCAGAGTGGTGCATGCTCTGGTTATCTCCCGCTTGGACTATTGCAATGCGCTCTACGTGGGGCTACCTTTGAAGGTGACCCGGAAACTACAACTAATCCAGAATGCGGCAGCTAGACTGGTGACTGGGAGCGGCCGCCGAGACCATATAACACTGGTCTTGAAAGACCTACATTGGCTCCCAGTATGTTTCCGAGCACAATTCAAAGTGTTGGTGCTGACCTTTAAAGCCGTAAACGGCCTCGGTCCAGTATACCTGAAGGAGCGTCTCCACCCCCATCATTCTGCCCGGACGCTGAGGTCCAGCGCCGAGGGCCTTCTGGCGGTTCCCTCACTGCGAGAGGCCAAGTTACAGGGAACCAGGCAGAGGGCCTTCTCGGTAGTGGCACCCGCCCTGTGGAACGCCCTCCCATCAGATGTCAAAGCGGTAAACAGCTACCTGACATTCAGAAGGCACCTGAAGGCAGCCCTGTTCAGGGAAGTTTTTAATATGTGACATTTTAGTGTATTTTTCATCTTTGTTGGAAGCCGCTGGGGAGTGGCTGGGGAAGCCCAGCCAGATGGGCGGGGTACAAATAATAAATTATTATTATTATTATTATTATTATTATTATTATTATTATTATCCAGGCTTTTAGCTGAGGGATAGGGAAAGAAGCATTAAAAGAAATTAATGTTATTAACTTGCAAGATTTATATCCAGTGGTACCTCGGGTTACATACGCTTCAGGTTACAGACTCCACTAACCAAGAAATAGCACCTCAGGTTAAGAACTTTGCTTCAGGATGAGAACAGAAATTGTGCTCCGGCAGCATGGCAGCAGCGGGAGGCCCCATTAGCTAAAGTGGTGCTTCAGGTTAAGAACAGTTTCAGATTAAGAACAGACCTCTGGAACGAATTAAGTTCTTAACCAGAGGTACCACTGTATACATATACATACAGTGGTGCCTCGCAAGACGAAATTAATTCGTTCCGCAAGTCTCTTCGTCTTGCGGTTTTTTCGTCTTGCGATGCACGGTTTCCCATAGGAATGCATTGAAAATCAATTAATGCGTTCCTAGGGAAACCGCCTTCGGACCAGGTCCGGGGACAGTCTGCCCCCGGACCTCTTCTGAAGGCTGGGGGGGGGGGACAAGGGCTTTTCTTCCCACCCCCAGCATTTTAAAAAACCCTGGGACAGCGGAGGACTTCTCCGCTGTCCGGGGCGATTTAAAAGCCCCTGGGAAGGCAGGCAGGGGGGACAAAGACTTTCGCCCCCTGCCCGCCTTCAGAAGGTGTTCCCGCCCCCCGCCCCACTTCGGAACAGCTTTCCGAAGTGGGGCGGCTGGGGCAGGTGTCCCCACCCCCCCTCCCCACTTCGGAACAGCTTTCCGAAGTGGGGCGGCGGGGGCAGGTGTCCCCGCCCCCCCTCCCCACTTCGGAACAGCTTTCCGAAGTGGGGCGGCGGGGGCAGGTGTCCCCGCCCCCCCGCCCCACTTCGGAACAGCTTTCCGAAGTAGGGCGGCTGGGGCAGGTGTCCCCGCCCCACTTCGGAACAGCTTTCCGAAGTGGGGCGGCTGGGGCAGGTGTCCCCCCCCCTCCCCACTTCGGAACAGCTTTCCGAAGTGGGGCGGCGGGGGCAGGTGTCCCCGCCCCCCCTCCCCACTTCGGAACAGCTTTCCGAAGTGGGGCGGCTGGGGCAGGTGTCCCCGCCCCCCCTCCCCACTTCGGAACAGCTTTCCGAAGTGGGGCGGTGGGGGCAGGTGTCCCCGCCCCCCCGCCCCACTTCGGAACAGCTTTCCGAAGTGGGGCGGCTGGGGCAGGTGTCCCTGCCCCCCCTTCGGAGCAGCATTTTAAAATCTCCCCGTGTCCCGGGAAGATTTTAAAATGCTGGGGTTCGGCAGCGCTTCGCTCCCGACCCCCAGCATTTTAAAACCTTCCCGGGACACGGGGAGATTTTAAAATGCTGGGGGTCGGCAGCTAATGCTTCGCTCCCGACCCTCAGCATTTTAAAATCTCCCCGGGACAGAGACTTCTCTGCTGTCCCTTGGAGATTTTAAAATGCTGGTGGTCGGCAGCGAACGCTTCGCTCCCGCCCGCCAGCATTTTAAGATCGCCCGGGGCAGGCGGGGGGGGGGGAGGCAGGACACGGGGAGATTTTAAAATGCTGGGGGTCGGCAGCGCTTCGCTCCCGACCCCCAGCATTTTAAAACCTCCCCGGGACACGGGGAGATTTTGAAATGCTGGGGGTCGGCAGCGCTTCGCTCCGGACCCCCAGCATTTTAAAACCTTCCCGGGACACGGGGAGATTTTAAAATGCTGGGGGTCGGCAGCTAACGCTTCGCTCCCGACCCCCAGCATTTTAAAATCTCCCCGGGACAGGGGGAGATTTTAAAATGCTGGGGGTCGGCAGCTAACGCTTCGCTCCCGACCCCCAGCATTTTAAAATCTCCCCGGGACAGAGACTTCTCTGCTGTCCCTTGGAGATTTTAAAATGCTGGTGGTCAGCAGCGAATGCTTCGCTCCCGCCCGCCAGCATTTTAAGATCGCCCGGGGCAGGCGGGGGGGGGGGAGGCAGGACACGGGGAGATTTTAAAATGCTGGGGGTCGGCAGCGCTTCGCTCCCGACCCCCAGCATTTTAAAACCTCCCCGGGACATGGGGAGATTTTAAAATGCTGGGGGTCGGCAGCTAACGCTTCGCTCCCGACCCCCAGCATTTTAAAATCTCCCCGTGTCCCGGGGAGGTTTTAAAATGCTGGGGGTCGGCAGCTAACGCTTCGCTCCCGACCCCCAGCATTTTAAAATCTCCCCGGGACAGAGACTTCTCTGCTGTCCCTTGGAGATTTTAAAATGCTGGTGGTCGGCAGCGAACGCTTCGCTCCCGCCCGCCAGTATTTTAAGATCGCCCGGGGCAGGCGGGGGGGGGGGGGAGGCAGGACACGGGGAGATTTTAAAATGCTGGGGGTCGGCAGCGCTTCGCTCCCGACCCCCAGCATTTTAAAACCTCCCCGGGACACGGGGAGATTTTAAAATGCTGGGGGTCGGCAGCGCTTCGCTCCCGACCCCCAGCATTTTAAAACCTTCCCGGGACACGGGGAGATTTTAAAATGCTGGGGGTCGGCAGCTAACGCTTCGCTCCCGACCCCCAGCATTTTAAAATCTCCCCGGGACAGGGGGAGATTTTAAAATGCTGGGGGTCGGCAGCTAACGCTTCGCTCCCGACCCCCAGCATTTTAAAATCTCCCCGGGACAGAGACTTCTCTGCTGTCCCTTGGAGATTTTAAAATGCTGGTGGTCGGCAGCGAACGCTTCGCTCCCGCCCGCCAGCATTTTAAGATCGCCCGGGGCAGGCGGGGGGGGGGGGAAGGCAGGACACGGGGAGATTTTAAAATGCTGGGGGTCGGCAGCGCTTCGCTCTCGACCCCCAGCATTTTAAAACCTCCCCGGGACACGGGGAGATTTTAAAATGCTGGGGGTCGGCAGCGCTTCGCTCCCGACCCCCAGCATTTTAAAACCTCCCCGGGACAGGGGGAGATTTTAAAATGCTGGGGGTCGGCAGCTAACGCTTCGCTCCCGACCCCCAGCATTTTAAAATCTCCCCGGGACAGAGACTTCTCTGCTGTCCCTTGGAGATTTTAAAATGCTGGGGGTCGGCAGCGAACGCTTCGCTCCCGCCCGCCAGCATTTTAAGATCGCCCGGGGCAGGCGGGGGGGGGGAAGGCAGGCGGGGGGGAGCAAAGACTTTTGCCCCCCGCCGGCCTTCAGAAGAGGTCCTCTTCTGAAGGCCGGCTGTGGGCGAAAGTCTTTGCTCCTGACCGCCAGCATTTCCCTATGGGCTTTCGTCTTGCGATGCAAGCCCATAGGGAAATTCGTCTTGCGAAGCGCCTCCAAAACAGAAAACCCTTTCGTCTTGCGGGTTTTCCGTCTTGCGAGGCATTCGTCTTGCGGGGTACCACTGTATTAGGTAAAGGGACCGCTGACAATTAAGTCCAGTCGCGGACGACTCTGGGGTTGTGGCGCTCATTTCGCTTTACTGGCTGAGGGAGCCGGCGTTTGTCCGCTGACAGTTTTTCTGGGTCATGTGGCCAGCATGACTAAGCCGCTTCTGGAGAAACCTGAGCAGCGCATGGAAACGCCATTTACTTTCCCGCCGGAGCGGTACCTATTTAGCTACTTGCACTGGTGCGCTTTCGAACTGCTAGGTTGGCAGGAGCTGGGACCGAACAATGGGAGCTCACCCTGTTGCAGGGATTCAAACCGCCAACCTTTGATCGGCAAGCCCAAGTGGCAGAGTGGTTTAACCCACAGTGCCACCCGCTTTTCAGTTATATACATTTCAATAGCTTTATAATCATTCTAACATTTCAAAACTCGATTTCCTTCCTCCTCTTTGTGCTGTTCCTTAAATTTATTTTTTTACATTTCCTGCATATTCTAAATTAACCTATTCTTTTATTCATCTACTTTAAATATATGCTCTTATAAAACTGCAGATTATTACTTTTGATTGATGGATTGAGGGCGGTTCACAGAAAAGATCACAATATATAAAATCAAAGCAATAACCCAATAACACCCCTCCAAAAAAGAGCCACATTTTAAAAGAGCATAGGAGGTCGATCAGGTCAACCAAAGGCCTGGTTAAAAAGGAACGTTTTTGCCTGGCACCTAAAGATGTATAACGAATCCTGCCAGTGTCCATATCTGTTTACTGTTTATAAATATTCAACATACCATTTCTATTCTTTTATAAAAAGTTTGTTATCTTGATTTCTTATTTTTCTGGTAAGTTTCACCATTTCTGCATATTCCAAAAGTTTTTGTATCCATTTTTCTTTCGTCGGGACTTCTTTCCATTTTGGGGCAAGTAACATTCTTGCCGCTGTAGTCACATACATGAATAAATTTCTATACTGTTTAGGTAGTTCTACCCCTATAATTCTCAAAAAGAAAGCTTCTGGTTATTTTACAAATGTTATTTTAAACATCTTTTTCAATACATTGTATATCATTTCCCAGTAAGCTTTAACCTTACTACAAGATAAATATGCTTTTTCTCTTTGCATTTCCAACACTTATTTGATTTTGATTTTGACAATTTACCCAGTGTTAGATAACATCTATATAACATTTTCATGTAGTTTTCTCTTAAACCATAGCATGCTGTAAATTCCATAAATTCTATTGCAGCCTAACAGTATGGCCCCTCTGGAATTTGCCACACTCAAATACACACACACATACGCATGAATTTGTAATCTGTCTGTGCTTGGCTATCCGGAGCTGAAATACATGACATTTCACACACCCTTTCAAACTCATGTATTTGGAAAGGATCCCTAACTTGGCAGAGAGAGAGAGAGAGAGAGAAGACCTGGAATACAGGACAAAACTGTATCCATACAGGACATAGTATTAAAATGAAATTGAAATAGGAGACAGTCCTGTATTATACAAGACAAGCGACTAGAGCCCTGGTCTCTCCTAGGTCATAATAAGACACGCTCCCTGCAGTGCCCAGGTCACATTTTAATAGAAAAAAATTAATAAGTGGGTTTCTTTTGCAGTTATGTGGTTCCTTTGGGAAGAGCCGCAGCTCAGTGCTAGAGCACATGCTTTACATGCCAATGGTCACAGATTTAATCCCTGGCAACTTCATTAGGGCTGAGAGAGACCCCTGCCTGAAACACTAATTTTTGAACACCCCTAACTGTAGCTAGTAGTGAGGCATAGAATAATAGAACTTTAGATTGATAGGAACCCTGAGGGTCATCTAGTCCAACCCCCTACAACGCAGCAATCTCAATTCAAGCATACAGGACCATCTAACCTCTGCTTAGAAACCTCCAAGGAAGGAAAGCCAACCACCTTCTGAGATGGTCCATTTCACAGTCAACAGCTCTTACCCTCAGAAAGTTCTTCCTGAACTTCCTTATTGTTAGAAAGTTCTTCTTGATGATTAGTTGGAATCTCCTTTCTTGTAACTCTGTAGGGTTTGAGTCCTACCCTACAGAGCAGGAGAGAATAAGTATGCTCCCTCTTCCATGTGACAGCCCCAACTCCCTCAACTGTTCCCCAGAAGGCTTTGTTTCCAGATCCTTGACCATCTCGGTTACCTTCCTTTGCACCCATTCCAGTTGACTCGTGAAGCTTGTGGTCTCCTAAGACCCCTCAATCCACTTGACATGTATTACTGGCAAGCCAAGTGTCCCCCACCTGATATTTGTGCGGTTGGTTCTTCCTGCCTAAGTGCTGAACCTGACATTTGTCCCTACTTAAATTCATTTTGTTAGTTTGGGCCCAGTTCTCCAAAGTGTTAAGGTCATTCTGTTCTCTGTGGCATTAGCTACCCCTCCCAGTTTGGTGTTATCTGCAAATTAGATAAGCACCCCTCAATTCCTTCATCCACGTTGTTTATAAAGATGTTGAACAACAATGGGCCCAAGGCAGAACTCTGCAATAACCCATTTGTCCCTTTTTTCCAGGAACCCTTTGTGAGCACTCTTTGGGTTCCATCAATCAACGAGCTACAAATCCATCTAAAAGTAACCTCATCCAGCCCACATTTTACCAAATGCTTCGCAAAAATATCATGGGGGACTTTGATAAAAGACTTACTGAAATCAAGATACACCATGTCCACAGCATTCCCATGATCCACCAATCTTGTAACTATCCAAAAAAAGCAGGGAGATTTTTCTGGCATGACTTGTTTTTGAGAAACTCATGCTAGGTCTTAGTAATCACAGCATCCTTTTCTAAGTCTCATAGACCAAGTTGGGCACTACTTTCCTTTTGGGTGAAGACAGAGGCAAAGTAGTTGTTGAGCAGTTCTGCCTTCTCTCCGTCCCCCAATAGCATTTCTCTGTCATCTTCACAGAGAGGACCTGCTTTTTCTTCCTCTTGCTTTGAAAGTAGCCTGAGAAACCTTTTAAAAATTATTTTTAACCTCTCTTGCAAGCCTGAGCTTATTCTGAACTCCTGTCTGACCTCCCGGCAGCTGGGTGTGCTGTGAGGTCTGCAACTGCTGTCCTTGTTCCTCTGGCCTAGAATTGATGTCCAAGGTGAGGGCATGGAATCACTTTTGCAGCTCAGGTGATACAGTTTGCACTCAACCAGTGCTAAGGGCAGTTGGGAGGGAGGTTACACCATGGTTAGTGGTGCCCCTTGGAGGAGACATTCCTTACGTGGAAGGGCTGTAGCGTAGTGGCAGAGTACCTGCTTTGCATGTAGAAAGTCCCAAGGTCAAGCCCGGCATCTCCAGATAGGCAAACCCCTGCCTGAAACTCTGGGGAGCTGCTGCCAGGCAGTGTAGGCAGTACTGAGCTCAGTGAGCCCATGGTCTAACTCAGTAAAAAGCAGTTCCCTGTGTTCCTTTTACAGATTCCGCTTGGAGCTCAGATTGGGGCCTCACTGGACCAAGTCCTCCCAGGGAATCGGACGCCATGGCTCTCTCTGAGTGCTACATCGCAGTCAAGCTGGCAGATCAACCGCTGGCTCCCAAGTCCATTTTGCGCCTGCCAGAAACGGAGCTGGGCGAGTGGCCGTTGGGGGGCTGCAGCATCTCCTACCTGAAGCAGCTCATCACAGGGAAGCTGCAGGAATCTGTCCCCGACCCAGAACTCATTGGTGAGCTGCTGTTCTTAACTTCTTGCCATATCATCATCACCATCATCAGAACTCAAGGTCATGAAATGCCCTGGCCACACCTGCACCACACATTTAAAGCGGTGTCATGGCTTCCCCCAAAGAATCCTGGGAAATGTAGTTTGTTCAGGGTGCTGAAAGTTGATCAGAGACCTGCACCCCATTCCTTTCACAGAGCTACAGTTCCTGGAGTTCCAGGGAAGAAGAATCCAGGTCTCTCAGAGACAAGGCTAACCACTCTGTTTCGTGCAGGTGTAGCCGTTGTTGAACGCCAGCTCCCACCATCCCTGACCACTGGTCATGATTGTTGTTGCTAATGGGCGTTGGACTCCAACAACGAGGCCAAATCCAAGGTGTTACTACAAAGCACTTAGCAATTAGGGACCAGTGTGCCCATTAGATTTCCTTGCCCTGCACGTGCCCATTCAACAGCTTTGATTGGTGGAATTCACCCTATTACAGGCGCCACATAAGACCCACTCCACATTTGCAAGAACTCGATCCTTTAGTGTGGCAGCACCTAAACTCTGGAACTCCCTGCCTATTGATCTCAAGCAGGCACCTTCACTGTATTCCTTTTGGTGTCTGCTAAAATGTTCTTGTAAATTGTAAATTGATCTTGATCTTATGTTTTACCTTTTTGCAAAGCGCTTTCGGGGTTGTTTCTTTTTACAATCAACCAGTGTATTAATTTTTATGAAACAAACAGTCAGACATCTGGAGGGGGGCACCATGTTGTCCAGCTCTGGTTCAGAAAATGGTGCTGGTACCTCCCCGGCCCACAAGCCCAGCTTTTTCCACGTGTTCCATGCTGCACTGCCTGCCTGCCTTTCAGATCTGATCTACTGTGGGCGGAAGCTGCGGGATGACCAGACACTTGAATTCTATGGCATCCAGTCCGGCTCCACAGTCCACGTCCTCCGAAAGTCCTGGCCAGAGCCAGAACAGAAGCCAGGTAAGCCAGGATGGGACCAACCACTTTGGGAACCACTGGTCCGGTGCATGAAGACCAAGATGTCCCTGCATCATCAAGTCCCTGCTCCGTGTCCCCTTCTGGCACCTCAGACAGTGGAATTGCAGAATATGCTTGACCCTTGTCTCATGGGTGCCTGCTGCTGCTGTCGCCTTTTGCTGACTGATTCCACCGAGTGTCTGATCTCGTGCTCTCCCCCTCTTCCCCCCAGAGCCAGTGGACAAAGCTGCTGCAGTCCGGGAGTTCCGGGTCTTGCACACCGCTCTGCACAGCAGTCCTGTCTTCAGGGATTCGGTGAGCATGGCTGATGCTGCTCCTCCCGGGCCCACTGCGCCCCTTTCACAGGGAAGTGGGAAGCGTCGATACGTTGCGGCTGCTGTTCTCAGAGGTAGCTTGTAGCTTTCTCTGTCAGCCTTGCTGATTTCTCTGTGTCCCCCACGCAGGTCTTCAAGATGCTGGGGAACAAGGAGTCGCTCGATCAGATCATTGTTGCTACCCCTGGCCTCAGCAACGACCCGGTCGCTTTGGGTAGGTAGGCTTGGTGTGTAGGCAAAGACACTGCCATTCTGCATTAATCTTAGGCTGTCATACCTGAGCTGGCAAAAGTTTGACACTTAGGATTTAACTGTGTGAGGTCAACCCGTCTTGTCTTCTTCAAACCCCTCCTACCACCTACTGCAGGTACCAGAAGCATTGCAATCAGGCCTGCCAGCCTGCCTTCCGCCTGTCTGGATACTGCTTTCAATTCCCCTTATCATCCAGTTTTCTGACTCCCTTCCCAAACCTGGTGGTGAGTCAGTATGTTATGCTCACTGAGCATGCTCAGTCCACATTGGGCTGGCTTTTTATGGGGTTCTCCCCACCAAAATGTACTTATGCATACCCTGGGGTTCCTCTGAGTCTTCTTGGACTTCCCCCTTGTTCAAGAGTGGTGCCAATTTGGTGGGTGATGGCAAAGTAAGTGACAGGGCTCTCCCTCTGTAGACTGGAAATAGAGGGGTGATGATTAGATGGAACCCTTGAATACAAGTTCAGGGAGGGGGGCCGGGACCAGTGGGGTACACCAATGCACCCATTTGGGAAATAGGATTTTGGAAAAGGAGGACTTTTGATTTGATCCAGGAGTGTTTCTGTCGTATCCTCAGAGGTTGGACGGCCATCTGCTGCGGATTCTTTAGCTGTGATTCCTGCATTGCAGGGAGTTGTACTAGATGACTCTGCAGTTCTATCATTCAGTGCTCTAATCTTCAGTACTTGCAGTTGTAAGGAAGTCCTTGTGGTTTCAGTGGATCTTCTTTCCAAGTAAATGTTCTTGGGGCTGCAGCAAAATGATGTTGCACTACCCCTACCCCTAGGAAAACACTAAATTACAGTGGTGCCCCGCAAGACGAATGCCTCGCAAAACGAAAAACGCGCAAGACGAAAGGGTTTTTCGGTTTTTGCGTCGCTTCACAAGACGATTTTCCCTATGGGCTTGCTTCGCAAGACGAAACTTCTTGCGAGTTTTTTTCCCTTTTTCTCAAAGTGACCGCAAAGGCAAGCTCCGGTCGCGCGGCTGAGGGAAGCCCCGCTGTGGGTCGTCCAAAGTCAGCCCGAGCACGCCACTCACCTAAAAGGCATGGAGAGACGGAGGGAGCGCGCAAAGATCCCGGTGCAGAGGAGGCTCCTGCAGCAAAATAAAGGCAGTCGGCAGCCAGAGGGCTCCAGGACCCGGAGCTGCAGCGGGGCCGTCGATGGCGTTGCCGGAGACTCCTCCCTCTGGCCCTCGCTCTCTCCGCCTTCGCCACCGCTTGCCCTGCCTGCGATCGGCCGGGCTCATAGCTCCGCTCTGCAGAGCGCTGCGCAAAGGCGTGGCGGGACAGGTGTCCGGGGACGCTTTGGCTGAGCGTGCCCCGGGATCGGAGGTGCGGGGTGCTTGCTGCAGATCTTATCTTCCGGGGTCGCTGGGATGGCGGCGGTCGGGGCTTGTGTTATGTAAGCGCGTCAGGAGGGACTGCTTAAGAGGCCGGACGAGGCTTATGCAATGGCCAGATGCTCCCTAGGGGTCGAGGCTTGCAGTTGCGGGAACGAGTTTATACCTGTAGCCGCTAAGCCGCTAATAGCCGTGCTTCGCAAGACGAAAAAACCGCAAGACGAAGAGACTCGTGGAAAGGATTAATTTCGTCTTGCGAGGCACCACTGTAATGAGATTTCCTATCATATTTGGCTTCCTGACTGATAGGATTGATTGCTTCATGCCAAGTCAGTTTAGGTCCGTTTTGCTTACAGGCTTCAGGTTTGCACTTTTTAAGGCAGGGGTTTCCTCTGCAGTTTCAGACAGGGCTCACAGATGGTGTTCGAAACTCCCATTGTTCTAGGCGCATTTTGCAACAGAGAATTTCATTAGTGTTAGTAGTTCCTGAGCTCTGACCACGGTATTGCAGGTTAAAACTGCAGAGTGGAAGGAAAGGAAGACCTTCTTCTGCCTCCCCACTTTCAGCTACTCTCTGAAGTCTGGAGAAGAGACTCTCTTAAGAATATTAGAGGGGTGGGCAGGGAAAGGACTGGACCACGTGAAAAATGAACATATAGTGGTGCCTCGCAAGACGAAAAGAATCCGTTCTGTGATTCTCTTCCTCTAGCGGTTTTTTCGTCTTGCGAAGCAAGCCCATTGACGGATTAGCGGATTAGCGCTATTAGCGGCTTTTAGCGGCTTATCTGCTGATCGGATCAGCTGATAAGCGGCTTAGCAGCTTAGAAAAAGGGGGGGGGGGGAACCAGCAGGAACTCGCAAGACATTTTCGTCTTGCGAAGCAAGCCCACAGGAGATTCGTTTTGCAAAGCACCTCCAAAACAGAAAACTCTTTCGTCTAGCGATGTTTTTCGTCTTGCGGGGCACCACTGTAATACTTTAGCTGCAGTTCATTCATTTTCAGCTTTGTATTTGTGTTATAAAAAAGTGTGCCTAGACATTTTCCTGTTGCACCCATAACCTATGCTCATGGTGCCATTTAGCTCCTAGCTTTCATATACAGTGGTACCTCAGGTTACAGACCCTTCAGGTCATGTGTTTTCGGATTGTGCACCACGCCGAACCCAGATGTACTGGAACGGGTTACTTCCAGGTTTCGGCGCATGCGCAGAAGCGCTAAATCGCGCTTTGCGCATACACAGAAGCGCCGAATCGTGACCCGCAAAAGCGGTGCTGCGGTTGCGAATGCTGTGGGTTGCGAACGTGCCTCCCGCACGGATCACATTCGCAACCTGAGGTTTCGCTGTATCAGTTTCTAACACTGCTCACATACTCCTCTGTACCACACTGAGAACTTCTGAAGTATATATGGTAAGTTTTCTTCTGAAGTATATAAATTCTGCAGTATGTATATTTAATAATAATATTTCTTGGTGGATAGGATGTTGCAGATTTTTCTTGTTGATTACAATAATTTCGTTGTCTGACAGGTGTCTTGCAGGATAAGGATCTTTTCTCTGTCTTTGCTGACCCGAATATGTTGGACACGTAAGTTTTTGTTTAAACATCATAGACCTGAGTTCAGGTGTCCTCCTGAGTCACTCCAGAGAGTGCCTGGAGGCTGATGGAGGATGGATGGCGGCTAACAGATTGAGGTTGAATCCTGACAAGACAGAAGTACTGTTTTTGGGGGACAGGGGGCGGGCGGGTGTGGGGGATTCGCTGGTCCTGAATGGGGTAACTGTGCCCCTGAAGGACCAGGTGCGCAGCCTGGGAGTCATTTTGGACTCACAGCTGCCCATGGAGGCACAGGTTAATTCTGTGTCCAGGGCAGCTGTCTACCAGTTCCATCTGGTACGCAGGATGAGACCCTATCTGTCCACAGACTGCCTCGCCAGAGTGGTGCATGCTCTAGTTTTCTCCCGCTTGGACTACTGCAACGCGCTCTACCTTTGAAGGTGACCTGGAAACTGCAATTAATCCAGAATGCGGCAGCTAGACTGGTGACTGGGAGTGGCCGCCGGGACCACATAACACCGGTTCTGAGAGATCTGCATTGGTTTCCGAGCACAATTCAAAGTGTTGGTGCTGACCTTTAAAGCCCTAAACGGCCTCAGTCCAGTATATCTGAAGGAGCATCTCCACCCCCATCATTCAGCCCAGGCACTGAGGTCCAGCACCGAGGGCCTTCTGCGTGTTCCCTCACTGCGAGAAGCAAAGCTACAGGGAACCAGGCAGAGGGCCTTCTCGGTAGTGGCGCCTGCCCTGTGGAACGCCCTCCCAGCAGATGTCAAAGCAGTAAACAACTATTTTACTTTTAAAAGACAACTGAAGGCAGCCCTCTTTAGGGAAGTTTTTAATGTCTGATGCTGTACTGTTTTTAATATTCAGTTGGAAGCCGCCCAGAGTGGCTGGGGAAACCCAGCCAGATGGGCGGGGTATAAATAATAAATTATTATTATTTTCACAGACAAAACAGGTTTCCTGTCAAACTTCAAATCTTTTGCCCCTGCCCCTGAAAAAAAAGGGTCAAGATTTTTGTGGTGCTGATTTTTTTATAGCTGGCACCTATTTCCCTATGTGAAGGCATCTCAGCCAGTTCTGAGTTACTGAACCATTTTTAAAAAGTTTTGTTTCTGAATTGGCGAGTTCAAACTGATGAACTTGGACTGGAACTGAAGCCAAACCTTGCAAAGTTTTAGGAAGAATGTTAGCAATTTTTTGATATCACAAACTGTTGTGCAGTTGAAAAGGCTGCTACAGAAGGAGGCAACTTTATTTTGTTAGAATTTTTTGTTAAGTCTGGATGGCCTAGCAATCAGGGCTGTTGTAGGAGCTGGTTTCTGCCATTGGTGGGGCCAGGGTAGATGTCCTTGGAGGGTCCTGTGGCTGCTGGGTCTCCCCCAGCTTGCTTGTTCTTGCCACTCTTTCTAGGCTCATCCCATCCCACCCTGCCTTGGTGAATGCCATTATCCTGGTTCTTCACTCTGTGGCCAGCAGCACCCCCTTGCCTACGGGAGAGACCTCCTCGCGCAGCATGCCTTCCAGCTCCTACCGGGACATGCCAGGTGAGCGAGGCGCTCCCACTTGGGGCACAGATCTCTCAGGGGCTGAGAAGCAAATGTAGTGCATTTCTGATGTTTTGTAATTCTAAAATGGGGAGTTCGCACATCAGAATTTGTGCCGTCGGTATTGAATGGTACCTGACTTTGAGGAGAACCCTTTCCTTCCCTCTGGTCTCTTTTCTTGGGCAGGTGGCTTCCTGTTTGAAGGTCTCTCTGATGATGAAGACGATTTCCATCAGGTAATGTTGAAATGACCCAAGAGTTGCGTTGGGTGTCGACACGAGGCCAAAGGACCCTGCAGTCCTGCCTCCTGTTCTGTTAGAATTCCTGCTCCATGATTGCAGTCCTGGGATTTATGTCTATCACATGACGGTGCATGTTTTGATTCAACAGAGTGGGAAGAGACAGAGGCAGGATGTTTGTGTTACTGTGTTCCGTGAAGTGGGACTATTGTCCTTTGTTCATTTTTTACTGTCTGATGCTAGAGAGAGAGGAGCCATGTTGCAGTGCTCCGTGTGTGTTTATATGTAAATAAAGTAGATTAGCCAAAATGCTGAGTTGCTGAGGTCTGTTACGCAACTGCGAAGACTCTGCGGATCCCTAAGTGTGCCGGTGTCTGTTGACATCGGTCGCTGTGATGTTTGGGCAGAAGAAAGCTTTTGAAGCTCCTGAACGATCGACCAGGAGAGAGGGAACATGCCAGTTGGGCAGGTGTCTCTGCCAGGGTCCTACTCGAGTGTAGGCTGAACTCCTGACATGTGGGAAACTACCGGGCCAACAAGATGCCTCTTCTGACAAGCCCACCTGCAGGACAGGAGGGCGACTGTACTCAACCCAATTGTGCTGGCCATCAACTGACATTTGGAAGCGTACGGCCTCTGTTACCAGAGTTCATCACACAGTTGCCCTGGCAAATAGCCATTGGTAGCCTTATGTGTTGAAATTGTTCAAAAAGCTGCTCATGTTAGCAGCAATGCCTACCTCTTACAGCAAATTCAGTAGTTTCACTCTGCTTGGAGGGCTTCCTAATGTTTTGTCTCATTTTGAACTGCTCACAATTCGGTATCATTGGATGGTTATAGGATTGTGAGAGAGGGAGAAAAGCTTTCTGCACTATGCCTAATATTATGCCTTGATCATGTCCCCTCTCCTTACCTTTTAGTTCAAAAAGTTGAAATATGTCATCTATTAATGAATATGCAGCAAGATCACACATTGCCTTGAAAAATACGTTGGGGTTGAATTTGATATGACTTGTAAGCTTTGGGAGGGAGCTGTCAGTTTTTTATATTTTGGAGCACCTTTTAAATATTAAGTGCTACTTAGATTTTTCAGCACTGAATGGGAATCTCTCAGAGCGAAAACATACGCCCCCGACTCTCAAGTTCTTGAGCTGCCTTGTTCAAAACACAGCCTATACCACCGAATACCAGGTGCTTGGGGTAAAAACAGCCTTTTTGGTGGGCTTCCCGGGGGCTGCAGGTCTGATCCAGAAGGGCCTTTCTTATGCTGGGCAGTTGGCAGGAGCTCTGTATCGACTGGATTTGCAAGGATGCAACTGAATTGCACTCAAAAATAGCAAGAGTCTAGAAGCTGATTCCTCCTGTTGTTTACATCGTGAGAGAAGTGAAGCAGGAGCAGAATGAACATTAGAACAGCCCTGCAGAATCAGGCCAGTGGCCCACCCAGTCAAGCATGCTGTCCTCACTGGCCCACCAGATGTCTCTGCGGGAAGCCACAAGCAGGATCCGATCACAAGAGCCTCTCCCCTTCCAGCAACTGGTATTCAGAACCATTTACGGCTCCCAACAGTGGAGGCAGAGTGACTCGGAGCCACTGATAGCCCTCTCTGCCATGAATTTCTCTTAAGTGCGCTGAGTGCTTGCTAGCTTATCCTGATGTGCAAATGCAGCCAATCTATGAAGTCATCCACAGATCTCCCGGAACTCTGCAGTATTTCCTTTCTAGAGAGGAAGCAGGTGTCTCTGTGTCAGGCAGAGACTCCTCTCGTGGGGATTCTGAATGTTCCCAACTGGTTCAGGAATGGAATCACTCTTTAAAAAACGGAACCCGGAGGCCCCGCTCCTGGTCTCTGCTCGCTTGGGTTGGGGAGTCAGCTGTGCAGTTGAAACAAACCTTTTTGTGCAAGCAGGCAGTAAGCAGCATTTCCTCTTTGCTCTTGCAGAGCACGAGGACCACACCTTCCAGCAGCACCTCTGGGTCCCGCCCGGCGTCCCTTGGCTACACTGGGGCAGCCGGCCCCCGGCCCATCACCCAGAGCGAATTGGCGACGGCCCTGGCTCTGGCCAGTACCCCTGAGAGCAGCTCCCACACTCCGACCCCCGGGACCCAGGTAAAAGGGAAGCATGGGGTGCAGCTGGATGCTGCTGGGCACCTTCCAGAGCCATTCCTGGGGGTTGGACTAGATGACCTTGGGAGGGCCTTCCAACTAGGATTCTATGGTATTAAAAAGACCGGGGGTGCAGGCCCGTTTTGTGCCCATGCTGTATACACACATGTGCTTCTATGCCAAGGGTGAGGGGTTTATTCTCCAGCTGAGGGCCACATTCCCCTCATCGACAACGTGCTGGAGGCCAGGGGTGGGAGGGGCCTGGCACGAGAAGCCCTGGGGCTTGGGCCCTGTGGGCCACCTCCTTACAGTGCCCTCTGGGACACAAAGCAGTGCCTTAGTGGTACTGGAGCATCAGAGGGAAATATTCTGCTCCCCCTGCAAGAGGGATGAGGCAGCTGTGGCCCTCCAGGGGTTATTGGTGGCCTCCAGCTCCCATTCACCCTGACCATTGACTTTGCTGGCCCTGGATGCTGGGCTGGGAGTCCAATATCGCCTGTAGAGCCACAAGTTTCTCCACCCCTGCGGTAAAGAGACCTATAATGGGAAATCCTCCATTCCCTTCTATGTACCAAAAGCACCTTCTTCTTCTTCTTCTTCTTCCTCTTCCTTTCCCAGGGGCATTCTTCAGGCACGTCTCCGATGTCCTCCAGCGTCCAGTCAGGAACGCCCATCACCAATGACCTCTTCAGCCAGGCCTTGCAGCACGCCTTGCAGGCTTCTGGGCAGCCAAACCTTCAGGTCCGTAACTTTCAGGCTCACCTGCCCACCCCAGTGGCGCATTCGGCTTGGCCGATGCCTTCCTTGCCTTTGTGGCCTGGGCAGTGCACTGCGCCCACAAGCCACTTTTACAAGGAGGGCTCCTTTGGGAGAAAGAGTGGGGTGGAAATGTAATTAATAAATAAATCAACCTGGTGACATTGCATCCTCTTTAGCCACCCTACGCAAGATGGGTTAGGCTCAGGGCTAGCAACTTGCCCAATTTCTTTATCTCTCCCCTACTCTGTCTCCCCTGCTTGAAGCTAATTCAAGTGAGCATTTAGTTTCGTGACAACCCAGCAGGGGCAGGGAAGCCAAGCCCGAGGCTGCCTGAGGTGATTGCAGGAAGACCTGGATTTTCCCTGGGGATTTCCTGTGAGTTAAGCCTAGTGTTCTTCAGCCTCCATGTGCTCCCTCCTTCTCCCTGAGCAGCTTTATGAGGTGGATCAGGTAGACGATTATCTTGATTGATTGATTAAGGTCCTAGGGCAGGTTATAGCATTAAACACAACATTTAAAACAACTTGCAACCATAAAATTAAGGTGGGTCCTAAAAACATACACCTTGAGTATTCAAAGCCAGGGATACAGCTGTGTCTTCAGAATCCACCGGAAGCTGTGCAATAAAGGTGCCAGGCACAGGTTTGGAGAAAATCGTTCCACAGCTTGGGCCATCACAGAGAAGGCCCTCTCCCCTTGTCCCCCATCCCTGCAGGCAGAGGAACTGCCAAGAGGGCCGCCTCTGCTGATTTCAGCACCCACCCAAAAGTGTCTGTAATGGAAGGAGGTGGCCTCAGGTATTTGGGGCCTGAGTCATTTAGGGCTTTCAAACATTCGCCTTGAATTGGGCCTGGGAATGAACTGGCAACCACTGACTTGCCCAAGAGCACTGTGCCAACTTCTGCAGCCCTGGCTCTGGTTCTCTCCCACTGCCCCTCCAAATCCAGCCATCCCACTTGACTGTGTTGGGACTTGGGCTAACTCTGCTCCTTCCCTCTCTTCCGCCTACAGAGCCAGTGGCAGCTGCAGCTGCAGCAGTTGCGGGACATGGGCATCCACGACGACGAGCTGAGCCTCCGAGCCCTCCAGGCCACTGGGGGGGATATCCAGGCCGCTCTGGAGCTCATATTTGCTGGAGGAGCCCCCTAATGTCTCTGCATGCTTACCTGCGTGCCTCTGACGGAGAGGCCTTGGACCCTGGGAGGTTATTCTATTGCGCTTGATCCCTGTACCCACTGAGCCCGTCCTTGGGCACCTGGCACCCATCATTGCCCTGTTCTCCATCCACGCTGCACTGGGCCAGCCCAGAATCTTCCCCACCCTCCATTTTCCTTGTCGGAAGAAAAGCCTTTTTCAGGCAGAGGGGCTGATGGACAGCAACAAGGCAGAAGCTCTGACTTTGGGATGGATTGTGGTGAACCAGCAGCTGCTTCCAGGGCTGGGTGAAAAGACTCTGCACCCCAGACAGCTGGGTGCCCATGTTCCCCTGTGGGAAGAAGATCGGGCACTGCCCTCTCTGAAGGGATCCTCTATCATTCTGCATAACTTGCATGCTTTTTCCTCCTGTGTTCATGACTTGTCTAATTTGTATGACTCTCAGGCACCTTAATTAAAGCTGCCCTTCTCCCAACAGGCTGTTCTTGTCCTATAAGGTTTTGAGCCTCTGGTGTGCCCAGCTGACAGCCGCCTAGTGCTCTCATGAAACAAGGGTGGAGATCCAACAAAGCTGAATGTTGGAAGATTTAGGGCAGCTTAAAAACAGGACTTTTTCATGGAGTGCACAGTTGAGGCTTGGAACTGGCTCTCCCAAGAGGGAGGGCTGGCCACCTGACAGCTTTAGAAGAGGATTGGACAAATTCATGGAGGAGAGGGGGGTCGATGGCTACTAGCCCCCATGGCTATGCTGTGCCTTCACGGTCAGAGGCAGCAATGCTTCTGAATGCTAATTGCTGGAAACCACAGGAGGGGAGAGGGTTGCTTTTGTGTTTGAATCCTGCTTGCAAGCTTCCCACAGGCGCCTGGTTGTCCACTGTGAGAACAGGAGGTTGGGCCAGATGGGCCATCAATTGGCCTCATCCAGCAGGGCCTTCTGGTGTTCTTAAGGGAGGACAGAAGGCAGATCAGGATTAAGGCAGGAACTGTAGCTGAGTGCAGAGCGCCTGCTTTGTGCATGCAAAAGGACCGGGGTTCAATTATGGCATCTCCAGCTCCTGGATTTTTTGAAAAGATCAGGTAGCAGGTGAATAGGAAAGATCTCTGCCTCAGATGTAGGTTTAAATGTGCAGGTGATTCCAGTGGACATCTTCTGGAGGTGCATGGAGTAACAGACTACCCTCTGTTAAAAAAAAATATTAATCCATTAATAGACTCATTAAGAAAATATATAATTACCTGTGCTAAATATGCATTGGGGATGCAGGTGGCACTGTGGGTTAAACCACAGAGCCTAGGACTTGCTGATCAGAAGGCCAGCGGTTTGAATCCCTGTGACGGGGTGAGCTCCTGTTGCTCAGTCCCTGCTCCTGCCAACCTAGCAGTTTGAAAGCACGTCAAAGTGCAAGAAGATAAATAGGTACTGCTCCGGCAGGAAGGTAAATGGCATTTCAGTGTGCTGCTCTGGTTCGTCAGAAGCAGCTTAGTCATGCTGGCCACATGACCCGGAAGCTGTACGCCGGCTCCCTCAGCCAATAAAGCGAGATGAGCGCCACAACCCCAGAGTCGGTCACGACTGGACCTAATGGTCAGGGGTCCCTTTACCCTTTACCTTTAAATATGCATTACCCTGAATATTTAATAAAATTATCAACATTTATTTAATTAGACCCAATGGTATGATGCTCAGTTCAAAATGCACACACCAGCAACATCATTATCTGTAAATTCTGAAAATGCACGAAGGGTTTCAGTTCTAATTTGGCAATGCGTTGATCAACAGTAAATAGTGTGGCTACATATTACGTCAACCTTGAAAGCACTGAATCTTCAAGAATACTCTCAACCTTTTTCTTAACCTCTTAGTCAACATGCCCTCCAGATGTTTCTGCCCCCCCCAACTCTCGTCATTCCAGACAACTGGCCATGTTGCTGTAATCCAAAAAACCATTTAGCTGTAATTCCTGCATTTGCAACTCTACGATTCTGTGAACCTCTAGAGGCCCACAGTTTCCCCATCCTTGGCTGTCATGACGTTTAGAAGCAGCAGGCGGTGCTCTTCGCACGGAGGGTGTGCAGCGCTCCAGGGAAGTCCCAGCTGGCTGCCAGGACGAGCTGGGAAGGAAGAGCATTTAGAGGAGGGCTGAATAGAAATCCGTGGGCAGGTCTCAGCGAGAGGGGTGAGCTCCCCCCATCCTGCAGCCCTGCCACCTGGCGGTCCAGCGTTGGCATCATCTGAGGAAACAGGAATGCGTAGGGAGCTGTGTCATTAAACCCTGTAACCTGTTTTGAAAGGGAGTCACGTTCTGTGTTTCTGGCTGCCTCTGTATAATGAAAGATACAGGACTTCCTTGGGGTGCTGGAAAGGGAAAAGGGAGGAAGATCATCTGCTTTGTCTGCAAAAGGTCCTCATCATCTCCAGGAGTCCCTTCTGCCTGTCCTGACTCTTTCCACATTCACCTTCCTTCCCTTGTGTCGTTGGGGTTGGGGTTTTCCAAACACAAGAGCTGTAGTTTGGTCCTTAAAACATGAATCATTTGAGGTGTAGGGACCTTTTGTTTCACGTCCCCTAGGTAGCTGTTGGACAGAGCTTCAAGGTAGGTCCCTATGATTCCTTTGTTTGTTCCAGAGGTTGGGAAAACCAAGACCACCCAAAGAAGCCATCAGGTCCTTTTGTTGGATTGTTATAAATGAAAATTAATTTTAAAAATTAATAATAATAATAAAAAAGAAGCCATCAAGTGGATGATCTGAAACTCCCAAGCACTGTTTTGGCATTCTGTTCCACTACAAAAGCAAAAATGCAAGGCCATGAACATGTATCTTTATTATGTTAAACTATTTTTGGGTGGAAGTAAAAGGCACCCAAGTAAAAGGGACGCAAGTGGTGCTGTGGGTTAAACCACAGAGCCTAGGACTTGCCGATCAGAAGGTTGGCGGTTTGAATCCGCGCAATGGGGTGAGCTCCCGTTGCTCGGTCCCTGCTCCTGCCAACCTAGCAGTTCAAAAGCACGTCAAATGCAAGTAGATAAATAGGTACCGCTCTGGCGGGAAGGTAAACGGTGTTTCCATACGTTGCTCTGATTCGCCAGAAGCGGCTTAGTCATGCTTGGCCAGTAAAGCGAGATGAGTGCCACAACCCCAAAGTCGGCCACAACTGGACCTAATGGTCAGGGGTCCCTTTACCTTTAAAAGGCACCCATTGTTACCTAAATAACCATAAGCTTGAAGGAAGAAAGGGGTGGGACCCAAATATTGTCATGTTTCTCCCTCGTAGAAGCCTCACTGGGGGCTGACTCTTAGTAAATTGGCTGCGTATAGCACATGTCTTCCTTCAAAAGACTCCTGGGAACTGTAGTTCGTTAAGGGTGTCAGGAATTCTAGCTCTTTGAAGGGTAAATACAGTTCCCTGGATTATTTGGGTGAGGTTGTGCGCTTTAAACGACCTTTTGATGTATGGTATATATGCACTGGAGTCTCTCTATGAACTCTGTCTTACAAGGAAGACCTGCAACAAAGTGTTGCAGTGTGGAGTCCTGTTCAGGGTGCAAGCCAGCCATGCCCCTTTCAAGATGCTCCATTCCACACCCTGTTATTCATTTCTCTAGATATTCTCTCTCACTTATCAGCATTCTTCTCGTCACTGTGGAATGTTGCTGTGATAAAGCAATAAGGAGGATTTCGGAAACGGAGTGCAAAGCAAACCACTCGCAAGGCACGGGGTGGAAACTTTAATCTGAGGCAATCTGCAGGCTGGAGTTGTGGAAAGAACTCTACCTGGAACAAGCAAGACTTAGTGAGCACTTGTGCTTTTGGAAGGTGCCGTTGCTACAGGATAGAGCAGGTACTTTTAGACTCTGAACTTGGTGGTTCCACAATTATTATTTATGCATTACATTTATATATCACCCCCAGCCCCCCAACATATTTAAAAGGCCATAGATTGTTTAACTGCCCATGGCCTGGGTGAAGAGGCATCTAAAGACACGTAATGAAAACACCAGAGGAGTCCCACCTGGAGAGAGCATTCCGCCACTGGGGAGCCACCACAGAAAAGGCTCTGTTCTTGTGTTGCCACCCTCTGGACCTCTTGGAGGAGGCACACGAAGAACAGCGTCAGAGGATGAGCTCGGGGTCAGGGTCCAGGTTAGGTCACATGGTTAGCTTAAAGCTTTATAGGCCCTTTAAGGCTTTACTTACATCACCTTTACAAGAGGAGCGTTATTTCCCTTAACTTTAAGATTCGGTAAACCATCTCTCCAGAGTTGGGGGCCCGTCCTGCTCTTTCTGGAGTCCTGGGTGTCTCCACAACTTCCTGCCCCAATAGCACGACCATCATCCTTCTGGTGCTGTTTTTCTTGACTTTGTAAGCTGCTTTGATCAGCTGGTAGAAAACACGCCCTCCAAAAGTCCTGATTTTCCAGGGATGCTCACGGAATTACAGAAGCTGTCCCAGGTTCTGATCTGATCCTGGAATGTCCTGCTTTTCCTTTTTCCTCCCCTCCACATCACAGAACAATGAAAAGTATTGTGTGTATAGAGGTGAAAAAATGGGGTTTTGTTTCTACAAGAAAAATAATGCATACCATCCTACATTTCTCTGGTGAAAATAGGGATATCCCATTCCATAATGATAATTTTACTATTTGTACCCCACACATCTTACTGGGTTGCCCCAGCCACTCTGGGCGGCTTCCAACATACATAACAAACATAATAAAACATTAAACTTTTTTTTAAACTTCCCTATACAAGATTGCTTTCAGGTGGCTCAGAGGTTGGAGATCTCCACGCCCTCCAACATTTATCAAATGAAAAAAAGGATTGTCCTAAGGAAAAGCAGGACATTCCGGGATCAAATCAGAAACCGACATGGCTTCTCTAAATCGGGGACATCTCTGGAAAATAGGGACGCTTGGAGGGTCTGAAAATACCTGCACCAAATGAAGGAAATGAAGTCGGCTTTCGAAGCCCTTCCTATAGTTTTGAAGAAAAAGGTCATCAATCCGCTTTAAATTATTAAATTGCAATGCTTCTGCAACCAGCCATTTTTTAGGAAGTGTTAATGGAGAAATCTGAGGGCTCCCTTGGACAAAAAACAAGGACACCAGCCAGGAATACCAGATCAAAACAGCAGCCAGTAGGTTTGGTCTTTATTGAAGACTGTCGCGACAGGACTCCCACCTGCCACAAGGTGGAACAAGATGGAAGCCTGGGGGGGGGGACACAACCTAATCTTTTATTAGCTGCTAATCCCCTTGTTACACCCCCCAAACTACATCACTCATGCACCACGGTTACATCACGAAAGGGGAGGTCTGGTGGCAGTAATCTGAGCATCCTGGACCCTGCCCCATGGTTCCCCTTGCCCTCCACCAAACACCCATTGAGTGCAACAAAAAAGATATTTACATTTCCCTGTTTCCCAGCCAAGTTAATCACACCCTTTTGTCTTCATCTGGGTTTGTTATTTCTGGAATGGCTACCTGTCCGGCACTCAGGTATCAAGATGCCAGGGATTATCACTCAGGCAGAGGGGCTGCTGAGTAGCTGAGCTCACATGGATATATGAATTTCTGAAGTTTTCCCAGTGAGCCAGTACATAGATACATTTATCAGTGAATTCTTACATTTGATATTGTGCAGCAAGGGCCCTTTGAATAGATAGGAAGAAACTGTGATGAAGTGTTTTGTGGGGACAAATCACCAAAGTCACAAAAGTGATTGTGCTGGTTTTGGTAGTGGGCTGCATGTGCATGATATCTGCTGGAGGGGCAACCTCCCCCCAACCTATACCTAAATTCCTGCAACAGTTGCATGGGGAATGTTTATTCCTTTATTGTAAATGGAGCCTGACACTGTTGACTCAGAAGTAAGTCCCACTGCATTGAATGAAGCTGACTCCCAGGTAAGCCTTACACTGCAGTCCTGATGAGGAAGAGGAGGAGAAAGAAAAGGAGGGTTTGCCAAATGCAGCCACATGCTCAACACATTTTTGGCCCTGAGCTTTTATGGAGAAAGTCAGCAAGTTCGTAAATGTGTAGTAAGGCCATGAAGACAAACCATGAAGCAGGAGAGTGTGTTACGTGCATTATAACTCGCTCTACGTGGGGCTGCCCTTGAGACTGACCCAGAAACTCCAGCGGGTGCAGAATGCTGCGACGAGACTCCTTAGGGGGTCTTCGCTGCGGGATCACATTCTGGAGGTGTAGAGGCAAGAGGGGGAGCTGTTTATTTGTGCTGGTGTTGCAAAGGGGTCTCCTCACTGGCAATGCATAATGAAGTAATACTCTCGGTCTCCGCCCAGTGGAACTGCGAGTGGTGATAATAATTTATATGATGTAGTTAACTGGAAACAGAATACAGTACATGATGTTTTGTTTTAATGGGAACCCTTAGTAGTTTCCTTTCTGGAGCCTGCAATGACTTCACCACAGATCCATAAATTTTTAAAGCAGCTTAAAATTCTTAGGAAAATATGGGAAACTGCGGTGGGTGTGTATAATTACAATGTTTTTAAAGGGAAAGGTGGGGAGCTGGTGACCCCCCCAATGTTGAGAGCCGACAGGAGTGACTTGTGCCTGAGGAAACCCAGGCCAGCTCTGTAAACCTGCTTTGAAAGCTAGAGCTCAAAATGGAACAAGAAAGGGGAACGTATACGTTATTTGCAGTAATATATTCAATTTTAGCTCACTTTCTCCTAATTTATGCACATTCATAAACATTGCTTGGAGAACTGCATTGCAAAATTTGGATAAATGAACATTTTGGATCAGAGCTGTGGGTTGGTTTGCATATTGTTTCTAAAAGAGCAGCTTTGATAGATTTGTCTTTACCTGGGCCGGGGACTGAAACAAATTTCTCCTGCTTCCCTAGACAAAATGCTCCAGATATTTCACTCTAGTGCCTCTTTTTATCTCATTGAATGCAATTAGTGGGAAGGACAAATACATTTTGTAATCTCAGAGAACAGGTTATGAGCTAGCAGTTTCCATCACACACAATTACCTATTTTCCCACTTGAAAGGCAGGTGGGCCCCGTCTAACTTTGGCCTTGGGGATTGCTGCTATATTTGATGTTGCATCTTTCCATGTTACGGCTCCACTTGCATTTTTCATCCATGCCTGTAGCCAGTTAACTGGAATCTTCTCGGGGGAAATGCCATGGAAGGGCGCGTCCAGCTACAAACTCAGTGGTATCACAAGAGGTTGGTGGACTTTTTGTACACCAATTCCTGTACGCAAGAAACTGTGGAGGTTATTTCCTGTGCAATGACCAGGAGGAGAGAAGTGCAGTACAGTTGCTGACCAATGTGTGTGTGTGGAACTAACCATCGTACATTAAAAGTGGACTATCTGAAAACAATTTTGCTGGAAGAGGAAAAGCTTTCGGAGACAATCCAAAAGTCATAGAATCATAGAATCATAGAGTTATAGAGTTGGAAGAGACCACAAGGGCCATCGAGTCCAACCCCCTGCCAAGCAGGAAACACCATCAGAGCACTCCTGACATATGGTTGTCAAGCCTCTGCTTAAAGACCTCCAAAGTAGGAGACTCCACCACACTCCTTGGCAGCAAATTCCACTGTCGAACAGCTCTTACTGTCAGGAAGTTCTTCCTAATGTTTAGGTGGAATCTTCTTTCTTGTAGTTTGGATCCATTGCTCCGTGTCCGCTTCTCTGGAGCAGCAGAAAACAACCTTTCTCCCTCCTCTATGTGACATCCTTTTATATATTTGAACATGGCTATCATATCACCCCTTAACCTCCTCTTCTCCAAGTCGGTCATCGCCTACAAAATCATTTTGGTGAGACTTAAAGGTAGGCTTCCATACAGCACAATCCTTCAGTGAATGTGTTGAAAATCCTTTGCAGAACACCCATCTCATCCAATGCCCTATTGGCTTATTGTCCTGGAGGGAAGTTCAGGAGTTGGCAGGAGTTTTGTGTCCTTATTTCTCTTTCCTCTTAATCTCCACTTCTGGTTTTTATTACAGTGGTGCCCCACAAGACGAATGCCTCGCAAGACGGAAAACCCGCTAGACGAAAGGGTTTTCTGTTTTTGAGCTGCTTCGCAAGACGATTTCCCCTATGGGCTTGCTTTGCAAGACGAAAACGTCTTGCGAGTGTTCCGATTTTTTTTTTGCTTCCTCCCCCCTTTTTCTAAGCCGCTAAGCCGCTAAGCCTTTAATAGCCGCTAAACCGCTAATAGCGCTAATCCGCTAAGCCGCTAATAGGGTTGCTTCGCAAGACGAAAAAACTGCTAGACGAAGAGACTCGCGGAACGGATTAATTTCGTCTTGCGAGGCACCACTGTATTATTATTAGTAGTAGTTTGTTATTTATACCCTGCTCATCTAGCTGGGTTTCCCCAGCCACTCTGGGCGGCTTCCAACAGAACACAGTGGTACCTCAGGTTACATGCGCTTCAGGTTATAGCCTCCGCTAACCCAGAAATAGTGCTTCAGGTTAAGAACTTTGCTTCAGGATGAGAACAGAAATCGGGCTACGGCGGCGCAGCAGCAGCAGGAGGCCCCATTAGCTAAAGTGGTGCTTCAGGTTAAGAACAGTTTCAGGTTAAGAACAGACCTCCGGAACGAATTAAATACTTAACCTGAGGTACCACTGTATTAAAATACAATAGCTCATCAAATAGTAAAAGCTTCCATAAACACCAACGGGCACAAACTCCAGAATGGGTGCAGCTTACGAGCACCTTGGGTGAATGTGGGGACTTAGGACCCTGTGGGAAAAAACCCTCCCCTATTTCTCCCCCCCCCACTCCCCGCAATTGCTGGTGCAGCAGCAATGGCAGAGGAGATTTCCACAAGAACAAGACCTCTGGGGGCTTCCATTCTGTGGTCAGCAGCATCTACAGAATGGCAGAGAGCTCCTTCTAGCCCAAGGGCCACATTTCCTTCTGGCAACCACATGACCCTGGTGGGCGTGGGCAGGGCAACAAATGGAAATACAGTGGTACCTCGGTTTAAGAACAATCCGGTTTAAGAACGATTTGGTTTACAAACTCCGCAAAACCGGAAATAGCGTCTTGGTTTGAGAACTTTACCTTGGTCAAAGAACAGAATCCGAACGGAATCCCCTTTTGTCTGTAGACTGACTGCTACACCCCCTACAAACACCCCTTTCTTTTCACTCTATCCTTTTTGATCATGTGAGCACTTAGAAAAGGATGCTGTGATTACTAAGACCCAGCATGGGTTTCTCAAAAACAAGTCATACCAGACAAATCTCATTGCTTTTTTTTGGTTTGTTTTGTTTTTGAGTTACAAGCTTGGTGGATCAAGGGAATGATGTGGAAACAGTGTATGTCAGTTTCAGTAAAGCTTTTGACCAAGTTCCCCATAATATTCTTCCGAGGAAGCTGGTAAAATGTGGACCCGACAAGGCATTTGTTGAGTAAGGTTACCAGATGTCCCCGGATTTACAAATCAGTCCCCTGACAAAATCCATTGAAGTTGAAAAGAGTCCCCGGCTTCATTGAAAAATATCTGGTAACCTTATTGTTGGGTGTATTTGTAGCTGGTTTGACTGGCCCAAAGAGTGCCCCCCAATGGCTCCTCATTATCCTGGGGAAAAGTGACAAGTGGGGTGCTGCAGGGTTCCGTCCTGGACCTGTTGCTGTTCAACGTCTACAAATGAAGGAATCGAGGAGATGCTCATCCAATTTGCAGGTGACACTGGAAGAACATGCACAAATATAAGATGGGGGACACCTGGCTTTCCAGAAGTACATGTGAAAAGGATCTAGGGGTCTTAAAAAGGTAAAGGGACCCCTGACCATTAGGTCCAGTCATGGCCGACTCTGGGGTTGTGGCGCTCATCTCGCTTTATTGGCCGAGGGAGCCGGCGTACAGCTTCCGGGTCATGTGGCCAGCATGACTAAGCCGCTTCTGGCGAACCAGAGCAGCGCACAGAAACGCGGTTTACCTTCCCGCCGGAGTAGTACCTATTTATCTACTTGCACTTTGATGTGCTTTCGAACTAATAGGTTGGCAGGAGCAGGGACCGAGCAACGGGAGCTCACCCCGTTGTGGGGATTCGAACTGCTGACCTCCTGATCGGCAAGCCCTAGGCTCTGTGCTTTAACCCACAGCGCCATCCGCGTCCCTCTTCTAGGGGTCTTAGTGGACCACAAAAAGAAGGAGAAAGCTTCCCAATACAGGAGTTTCAGGATAACTTCCCATGTTGAAGCATTTCTTTTTTATATAAATACTTTTTATTAGTTTTCAATTACAAAAATCCAAGATATGCCTTATTACATCAATACCAAATTGCAATGCCTGTGCTGAAACATTTCTAATTCCTATGCAACGCAACCACTGAACAAGACCCGTTGGCATTTGAGGGGGAAGCAGGGGAGAAGAGGTTTCCGACTCTTGCCCATCTTCGCTCCATTTTTCTGCTGAAACTTATTCCCTCAAATGTCTTCCCCGCAGACACACAAAAGGTATTAATACCCGTATTGTTTGCTGGCAGGGAAAAATCAGCTGGGTGGTGGTGGTGGGGTGAACCTTCAGCGGGAAAACTGAGTGGAAAGAGCTGACGTGCCCTTGGATCGTTGCCTCAAGAGCAGGCAGGTTCCTTCCTCTCCTGATCTTAGCTCTAAAACACTCGGCACTGAGGTCTGGGTTGCATACACACCATACCCTTAAAACACATTGCTTCCCCCACAAAAAACCCCAGGAACTGTACTGCGCTCCTCAGAGAGTTACGGTACATTTCCCAGCACCCTTAAACTACATTTCCCAGGATTCTTTGGGGGGAGCCATGTGCTCTAAAGGTATGCTATGTCCTAAGGCAATAAAAGGCTCTGCCATTTTGTGTTCATTTCCTTGGGATGCAGACAGCTCTGTGGGACTCAGTTCTGAGCAAGGATTTGAGCACCCAGGATCTCTCTCTCTCTCTCTCTCTCTCTCTCTCTCTCTCTCTCTCTCTCTCTCTCTCTCTCTCCATATTTCCAAGGGAGGAAGCCATAGCTAATTTTCAACAGGCTCACTAAATGCAGAAGTTCAGATTATAGTGGGATCTCCCAAGAATAGAATTGCCAAATGTGTGGCAGTTTCAGAAGTTGCAGAGGAAGTTACGTTGAAACAGACATGTGCATAAAAAATCCTTATTGTCTAATATTTACAAATGATGTACAGAAGTTTTGTTATTGCTACACCGTCTTAATTATGTAAGGTGCAAAGCACCTTTTCCTGCCCGAGGGCCACTTTCTCTTCCAGGGGCCAGAGATCAAAGTGGGTGGGGCAACAAACGCCAAAGTTACCTTTGCACAGGAGGCTGATTTCCACACCTGTTCCTCCTCATTCCAGGTGAGCAGAAAACCATTTGTCAGAGTTCAAGGAGGAGGAATCCCAGCCAGGCTAAACCCTCGAGGAGGGTGCAAAGGGTGACATAGGTGGCAGGAGCAGGGCAAGGTGTGGCCTGATGAAATCCTCAAGGACTAGCTAGAGAGGCTGCAGGACATTTGCGGATGGGAGTGACGCCTCTTCAGCATATCACACTTGCGCTCAGAGATCTGCACTGGCTGCCGATTCGCTACCAGCTGCTCAAGGTGTTACCATTAGCATATGAAGTCCATAACAACTTGGGACCAGTCTACCTGCAAAACGGCCTTACCCCACACGCTCCTGCTTGATCACTTTAATCCATGGAACTGGCACTGCTACAGGGGCCGCATAAGGCCTGTTGTGCATTTGTAAGAACCCGACTGTTTAGTGTGGCAGCGCCTACACTTTGGAACTCCCTGCTTATTGATCTCAAGCAAGCACCTTTGCTATGCTCTTTTCAGCGCCTGCTTAAAAACATTCCTCTTTAGACAAGTCTGTTCAGATGCTTAGGACGTTGAGGTAATTTTAACCTGTTTTATAGTATTTTAACTTTTGTATGTTTTAAAGTATGGTTGTAATTTTTTCTTACTTTTATTGATTTAGCTTCTTGTAGACCGCTTTGAGTAGGGACGCGGGTGGCGCTGTGAGTTAAACCACAGAGCCTAGGGCTTGCTGATCAGAAGGTCGGCGGTTCGAATCCCTGCGACGGGGTGAGCTCCCGTTGCTCGGTCCCTGCTCCTGCCAACCTAGCAGTTTGAAAGCACGTCAAAGTGCAAGTAGATAAATAGGTAAGGTAAACGGCGTTTCTGTGCGCTGCTCTGGTTCTCCAGAAGTGGCTTAGTCATGCTGGCCACATGACCCGGATGCTGTACGCCGGCTCCCTCGGCCAGTAAAGCGAGATGAGCGCCGCAACCCTAGAGTCGGCCACGACTGGACCTAATGGTCAGGGGTCCCTTTACCTTTACCTTTAGACCGCTTTGAGGTTTCTTACATTCATATACATTTTATGAAATAAATACATAAGATGTCATTCCTGGGTTGCAGATTCCACCCCCTGTCCCCCCGCTCCCTGCCCAAGCTGTACACGTTTATTATTTCCAGCGCTGGTTTAGTTGCTCTAAGTGGAAAAAATGAGCCCCTTGGCCTGCTGTCCTTCTAGCGAGCTCTAGCCATGAAGGGTGTTACAGTTTCAGCAAGTTTGGGTGGAAATTCAGGAAGAGGATCAGGCAAACTGCCTCCTGAGCCATGATCTGTCACTGTATGGGAAGCACAAGGACAGATTCTGGTAGCAGGAGGTCACTTCCTGCCACCTGATGAGAGACCTGTGCCCCCTCCTTCCTGGATTCACCCCCAACGCCATGGGTCACTGTGGAGTTCTTAGAAATTAAGCATGATCCATTCTTCCATTAACCACAACAGGTGATCATCACTCAACAGAGGGTCAAGGAGTCCACGCTGGAAGGGTGGAAAGGGAAATAAATGCTTTCTGTTGAAGGCTCAGGGATTGTCAGCTGTGCCAGTGCCAACAAAATGTTGTGGCATCAGCTCTCAAAATAAGCTGTCTCCTCCCAGAGAAAAACATCTGTCTCTGTTCTTGTTAAATGTTGGTCATTGAGCACTGCACCCTCTTTATGAGCAAAGCAGGTCACACAAGAACAATCATTCATGCAGCCTTAAAAACAACAAACCTCATGTTATAGTTATAACAACAACAACAACAACAGCAATTCATCATTTATACCCCACCCATCTGGCTGGGTTTCCCCAGCCACTCTGGGCGGCTTCCAACCAAATATTAAAAACAATACAGTATCAAACATTAAAAACTTCTCTAAACAGGGCCACCTTCAGTTGTCTTTTAAAAGTAAAATAGTTGCTTATTGTCTTGACATCTGGTGGGAGGGCGTTCCACAGGGCAGGCGCCACTACCAAGAAGGCTCTCTGCCTGGTTCCCTGAAACCTCACTTCTCGCAGGGAGGGAACCGCCAGAAGGCCCTCAGCGCTGGACCTCAGTGTCCGGGCTGAATGATGGGGGTGGAGATGCTCCTTCAGTTATACAGGACTGAGGCCGTTTAGGGCTTTAAAGGTCAGCACCAACACTTTGAATTGTGCTTGGAAACGTACTGGGAGCCAATAAAGATTTTTCAGGAGCGGTGTTATATGGTCTTGGCAGCCACTCTTAGTCACCAGTTTAGCTGCCACATTCTGGATTAATTGCGGTTTCCGAGTCACCTTCAAAGGTAGCCCCACGTAGAGCGCATGGCAGTAGTCCAAGCGGGAGATACCCAGAGCATGCACCACTCTGGTGAGGCAGTCTGTGGGCAGGTAGGGTCTCAGCCTGCATACCAGATGGAGCTGGTAGACAGCTGCCCTGGACACAGAATTAACCTGCACCTCCATGGACAGTTGTGAGTCCAATATGACTCCCAGGCTGCGCACCTGGTCCTTCAGGGGCACAGTTACCCCATTCATGATCAGGGATTCCTCCTCCTGCTTGCACGCAAGCTCTGATAGGCAGCGTGAAGCCTCCCTTCACAGCTGAGACATCCCCGCCCCACTTGCATGCAAGTAGGAGTTTGGAGGATGTTCCGATAGGCAGCATGAAGCCTCCCTTCACAGCTGAGTTGCTGGGGTCAGGGAAGGTGGAGCAGCCTGGAAGCTGCATCTTTGAGCCCCCGCACCGCCATCATATGGGGACTTCTGAGCAGCTCCTGAAGCCAGCCAGAGCCAACTGCTCCGGGCTGCTGAGACTGCCGCTGCTGCATTTCCCGGGGACATTAGATGAAATTCGGGGACATTCCGGGGATGGAATTTGTCTGGGGACTTATTCGCAAATCTGGGGGCTGTCCCCGGGAAACGGGGACGTCTGGTAACCGTAATCTAAAGGGCTGTCACGTGGAAGATGTTTTCTTCTGCTCTGGAGGATACGACCCAAACCAATGGCTTCAAGTTATAAGAAAGGAGATGCCAACTAAACATCAGGAAGAACATTCAACAGTGGATGCTTTAGTTGAGATTCCCGAAGTGCAGGGGGTTAGACTAGATGGTCTTTGGGGTCCCTTCCAACTATACAATTCTATGATTCCATTATTCTATGAAGATTGCTTGCAAAAATGTGTGCATTAGTCAAACTGGCCTATAAAAATGTACTGATTAGGAGAAATCTGCACTAAAATGCTGATGAATTTTCAAATGGATTTTAAAAATAACAAGTTGCTGCAAAATGAACGAATTTAAGTTTGGGGGGTATGTGGAAATGAGAAACTGAAAGAGCCCAACATCAACAGACCTTCCTGCAATAAAAGAGATGTCTGGTAGGGCCTTGAATTTGCTAGTACAGTGGTGCCCCGCAAGACGAATGCCTCGCAAGACGAAAAATTCGCTAGACGAAAGGGTTTTCCGTTTTTTGAGCTGCTTCGCAAGACGAATTTCCCTATGGGCTTGCTTCGCAAGACGAAAAACGAAAACGTCTTGCAAGTTTGTTTCCTTTTTCTTAACACTGTTAATACAGTTGCGACTTGACTTCGAGGAGCAACTCATAGAACGCGGTGTACATAGTAGCCTTTTTTGAGGTTTTTAAAGACTTTGGTGATTTTTGAAGCTTTTCCAAAACTTCTTTTGCAGCCATTTGGTAAGTTAAACTTTTAAAACCTTTTTGGGGGTTTTTGGATTTTGGGTTGGGGTGTTTGGAATTCAAGGACTTGGTGTTGGGGAGGGGTTTGCAAGAATCTGGAAGCTTGTGTGTTTTTTCCCTGCATTTTTATGATTTTCTGTGACCATTGGGCCACTCTGCTGTTTTTTTAAAAAAATTCTGGATTTGAATTTCTGTGTGCTGGGTGGCTGGGGGAACAATTGGGGAGGGGTTTGCAAGAATCTGGAAGCTTGTGTGTGTTTTTTTCTGCATTTTTCTGATTTTCTGTGACCACTGGGCCACTCTGCTGTTTTTTTTTAAAAAAATCTGGATTTGAATTTCTGTGTGCTGGGTGGCTGGGGGAACAGTTGGGGAGGGGTTTGCAAGAATCTGGAAGCTTGTGTGTGTTTTTTTCTGCATTTTTCTGATTTTCTGTGACCACTGGGCCACTCTGCTGTTTTTTTTAAAAAAATCTGGATTTGAATTTCTGTGTGCTGGGTGGCTGGGGCAACAGTTGAGGAGGCGGTTCTTCAGCAAGAAGCAAAGAGTGGAAGAGGAACCTTCTTCGAGTTGCCCCCCAGAGTCTTAGAAAATGTACTGTACACTTTGTTGATTTTTAAATGTTTTTCTGTCATGTTTAGAAACTTAATTTATTGTTCCTTCAGTTTTTGAAATGCTCTTTACAGTATGTGTGACTTTAAAGAGCACTTAATAAACTCTTGTTGTACCAAATTTGGCTTTGTTTGGACTTTTTTTGACCATAGGAACGCATTAATTGGATTTCAATGCATTCCTATGGGATTTCGTGCTTTGCAAGACGAAAAATTCGCTAGACGAAAAAACTCACGGAACGAATTAATTTTGTCTTGCGAGGCACCACTGTAGTTGATTACATCTTAGCTGAAAATAGTGACCTTCTGGGAACACTCCAGTCCTGTAATATGCTGTAAGGCTGCAAGACCATGTGTGTATGGGGTGTGTGTGTCATAAAGACCCCAGGTCAAGGCTTCCTGTTCCCACAGTTTCAAACCATTTAATTGCTTGATGCCATTAATTCTTTTCCAGTTGCAATCCAGCGCGTGAAAGGGTGGGCTTTGTTTTGTCTGCTCTGTTCCCCCTTAATCTCTTGGTCTGCCAAAGCATTCTCATGGGTCGAGTTTCCTCCGATTCTGAGCTCAAAGTTTAACATGCTTTTGTGAATTACTGATGCCCTGTTCAACACAACAGCAGTTTGAGGCAGGAACACAGAATGGGAAATGGGAAATATTATTTTGCTGGGAGAGGTTTTCTCCACTGTTCAACCTTCTGAGTTCTTTCCTAAAAGGATATATTGTGGAGAGGGATGTCAAAAACAAGTTAAACCACACACAACAAAACACCCCTCCCCTGAAATCCTACCTATAGTTGCCGGCCTTTTCCTTCTGGCAGGGCTGTGAATGGTATCTAAGAGAAACTTTCCCAGCCAAGTGCTGAAAACATTTAAAAAAACGGAGAGTGGGGAGCACACAGGGATCGTAAAAGTGCAGCCCAAAGTGCCTATTTGCTTGCCCAGTCCTGGGATTCTGGTCACTTGAGGCACTCAGAGTTTTGCCAGTCCAGTTCTTCAAAAGGAAGCTGCAGGGGCTTCGTGGTTTGTTGGATCAATGTCTTAGCTGGTACTTAGCCAGGCATCTCTGCCTCTCTTGCACCTGCTGTTCTGTGAAACCCAAGCACTGCTTTGACTGATGCATTAAAGCCTTGGGCAGAAACTGATGAGGGCCACGGCAACCAGCCACCACCGGTGTGTGTACCTGCGCGCTCTCTCTCTCTCTCTCTCTCTCTCTCTCTGTGTGTGTGTGTGAACCTTCTAGGGCAGTGGTTCCTAAGCTTTAGGGGGGCCCACTCCCTTGGTTGCATAAGCTCAGGGTAACAATTAATTGCACATTTATTCAAAATCCAATAAAAACTACAGGCATACCTCTTGTTACGTTTGCTTCAGGTTAAATCTTTTCAGGTTGCATCCCGCGGCGTTACTTCCGGGTTTCGCCGCTCGCCCATGCACAGATGCTCAAAAGGACGTCACATGCATGTGCAGAAGTGGCGAATCGCGACCCACGCAGTCATGGGTTGCGTTCTGCTCAGGTTGCGAATGGGGCTCCAGAATGGATCCCGTTCGCAACCAGAGGTACCACTGTACAGTGGTGCCTCGCAAGACGAAAAGAATCCGTTCTGTGATTCTCTTCGTCTAGCGGTTTTTTTTGTCTTGCGAAGCAAGCCCATTGACGGATTAGCGGATTAGCACTATTAGCGCTATTAGAGGCTTTTAGCGGCTTACCTGCTGATCGGATCAGCTGATAAGCGGCTTAGCGCTATTAGCGCTATTAGCGGCTTATCTGCTGATCGGATCAGCTGATAAGCGGCTTAGTGCTATTAGCGCTATTAGCGGCTTATCTGCTGATCGGATCAGCTGATAAGCGGCTTAGCGGCTTAGAAGAAGGGGGGGAAGGAAAAAAAAACCAGCAGGAACTCGCAAGACATTGTCGTCTTGCGAAGCAAGCCCATAGGAGATTCGTTTTGCGAAGCACCTCCAAAACGGAAAACTCTTTCGTCTAGCAAGTTTTCCGTCTTGCGAGGCATTCATCTTGCGGGGCACCACTGTATTTAATTAATTCCAACAACATTGATTAACTTCATCCAGTGATACCAGGTTTTCAGATTCATTTACACCCCCAGCTTCCCCCTGCTTTGCCTCTTAGTGCCCTCCCCCAGGTAATCCCACTGCCCACTTGAGGAACCACTGGTCCAGGAAATTGCTGCTAGGGGTGTGTGAGGGACAGTCCTCCCCAGCTGTAGTCTCCAAGAGGCTTGCTCCTACTGCAGCAATTATTCATTCATTCATTTAAAAATATAGGCCGCTTCTTATTCAGAATCTCAAAGTGGTTTACGATAAAGGTTGCAGAGCAAACTGCACAATCACATTTGAGAGGTCACTTAAAATCTGACCTCCATGTATTGGGAAAGTTCATGCCAAAAAAGTAAGGGACTTTTTAAAGCACCCATGTTGTAAATAAAAACATGCCCTTTTCCCTTATGGGGTATCCAAGAGCCCATATACTGTAGAGTCCTTACATAGGTTCCCTATTGGTAGGAGAAAATAACAGAGGCCAACCAGAGAATATTGAGAAGCAAAGCAGCTAGTAAGCTTGATCTTTATTGATCTGTTGCAACAGGGTGCTCCCCTTACATGCAGGAAAAGAGGAGGACCCACAAAAATGCTGGGTAAGGGCTTATAAAGACTTTTGAAATTCCCATCCTGTAGATCAAGACCACCCCCCAGAAACATCATGCATACATCACAGAAGGGGTGTAACCTAAGACCACCCCCCAGATACATCACACCTTCACAAAAACAAGCTGTCTAAAACAGAACATTTGTATGTTGTTTTTCTCCTGTCGCAGTTTATCTCCTGTCTGGCAAGTTACTTGATTAGATTTCCTTGGGAACCTGGCCATTCTTTTACTTATTTCCTGGGCCAGGTCACAGGCTCACACCCTATTCATATCTTAAATGTGACAGGATTTGTGAGAAAAGAGACAATGGGGAGACTTTTCCAGTCTGACCTTGCAGAGAAACCATTTGGTCAGTTTAGGAATCAAAATGGTTCCAGGTTGGTCTTCCTGTGCTGATCTATGTACGTGCGGTTATGAACATTATCATATATCTAAGACCATAAAATTCCTATCACACCCACCAGGAACAAACAGTGAAGTGCCTGTTGCATCGTAGGTAGGCATCACAGCTGCCTACATACGATACCTGGAAAGCACATTCCGTCCCTCAAAGAATTCTGGGCACTGTAATTTCCCCCACGCCTCCTGCCCCAACAGAGCTGCAAGTCCCAGCATCCCTGAACAAACTGCCGTGCCCATAATTCTTTGAGGGGAAAATGTGTTTCAAAAGCGCCTTAAAGGTACCGTGTGTCCACAGCCAAAGAAATGCCTGTCCGGTGGATTTCTGTCCAAAGGTGGATTCATCATTTCATCATCATTTTTTAATTTGTATACCGTCTTTCTATCTTACAATAGTCAAGGCGGTTTACAAGCTGAAGAAACAAAAAATGTACATCTTATAACGATCGAATGCAATACAAAAATGTGATAATAAAACTTTAAAATAGGCAACCTACATCAAAAAAGTAACATTCAATAATCATTAGGATAGTATTAAATAATAATAACATATAAAAGTTAAGCAGAAATCCACTCAACAGCTACAATAAATAATTTCTAAACTATAATCAATAAAACAACGGCAAGCATAAAATAATACAATACAAATTGAGACGCAGAGATTAGAGGGTGGGGCAAGGCAGGTGGAAAAAGGCCTTGCCTGATGGAGTCTCTCCCCTCCCCTCAAAGGATTTCGCATCTTTGATAGTTCTTGGCTTTTAATAGCCTTGCAAGGATACAGAGGCCCTATGACCGCCACCTGCTGGCCTTAAAATGATTTCTCCTAGACTAGAATCATCCGCAAAGTCTCATGTTCCTTATTTATTTTGCATTTCTATTGTGCCTTTCTTCCAAGGAGCTCAAGGTGGAGTGTGTGGTTCTCCTTCTCATTAAATCCACACAACAACCCTGTGAAGTAGGCTAGGCTGAAAGTAGTAGTGACTGGGTTAGGGTCATCCAGTGTGCTTCGTGAACAAGCGGGGATTCGAACCCTGGTCTCCCAGGTCCTACTCTGACACTAACCACCACACCACACCACACTGGCACATACTTACTTATTTACTTACTTAATTTCTATACCGCCCTGTACCGAAAGGTCTCAGGACGGTTTTCGTAAGAACTGTGATTAGCCAGTGCCGGTGTGACAATCCTGGGCCCGATCCACGCGAGGCTCCAAGGTGCTTTTCACAAGAAAACTCTTTGGAGTCCAATGGCGACAATTTAATGAAGTCCGGGCTTGCCCAACACTCTAGCCCCTAGACCACACTGCATCTGAGCCCAAATCCTCTGTGGGCTGAGGTGGGCACCTATCTGAAGGAGCGTCTCCACCCCAATCGTTCTACCTGGACACTGAGGTCCAGCACCGAGGGCCTTCTGGCGGTTCCCTCCCTGCGAGAAGCCAAGTTACAGGGAACCAGACAGAGGGCCTTCTCGGTAGTGGCACCCGCCCTGTAGAACACCCTCCCACCAGATGTCAAAGAGAACAACAACTACCAGACTTTTAGAAGACATCTGAAGGCAGCCCTGTTTAGGGAAGCTTTTAATGTTTGATGTATTACAGTATTTTAATATTTTTTTGGAAGCCGCCCAGAGTGGCCAGGGAAGCCCAGCCAGATGGGTGGGGTATAAATAATAAATTGTTGTTGTTGTTGTTGTTGTTGTTGTTGTTTAGTCGTTTAGTCGTGTTCAACTCTTCCTGACCCCCTGGACCAGAGCACGCCTGTCTTCCACTGCCTCCCGCAGTTTGGCAGTGGCGTAGCGTGGGGGGTGCCAGGGGTGCCGACCGCACCGGGCGCAACATCTGGGGGGGCGCGAGTCCAGAGGGAAGGGACAAGTTCCTTCCTCCGCCGGGCTCCCCGCCGCCACCGCCAGCCTTGCGCCCTAGCGCGCGCGCCCCCCGCCGTCGCTGTGGCTGCGCTCCGCTCACTGCTCGCAGGAGGAGCAGCCGCTGCAGCAGCGCCGACGCCGCCACCGACCAGTGGCGTAGCGTGGGGGGTGCCAGGGGTGCTGACCGCACCGGGCGCAACATCTGGGGGGGCGCGAGTCCAGAGGGAAGGGACAAGTTCCTTCCTCCGCCGGGCTCCCCGCCGCCACCGCCAGCCTTGCGCCCTAGCGCGCGCGCGCCCCTCGCCGTCGCTGTGGCTGCGCTCCGCTCACTGCTCGCAGGAGGAGCAGCCGCTGCAGCAGCGCCGACGCCGCCACCGACGCCTGGCCAGGCACGGGCAGCCTCTGCACCCTGCCGCCGCCGCCATCCCCTCGGCCCAGCCACAGGCGGCGGCTGCTTCTGCCTCCATCCTCCTCCGGGCAAGCAGCGTTGTTTGCGCGGCAGCGCCAGCGGCAACTTGCAGGTTAGGGGTTGGGGGGGGCGCAAATTACTTGCCTTGCCCCGGGTTAGGGGGCGCAAATTACTTGCGTTGCCCCGGGTGCTGACAACTCACGCTACGCCGCTGCCACCGACGCCTGGCCGGGCACGGGCAGCCTCTGCACCCTGCCGCCGCCGCCATCCCCTCGGCCCAGCCACAGGCGGCGGCTGCTTCTGCCTCCTTCCTCCTCCGGGCAAGCAGCGTTGTTTGCGCGGCAGCGCCAGCGGCAACTTGCAGGTTAGGGGTTGGGGGGGCGCAAATTACTTGCCTTGCCCCGGGTTAGGGGGCGCAAATTACTTGCGTTGCCCCGGGTGCTGACAACTCACGCTACGCCGCTGCAGTTTGGTCAAAATCATCATCATCATCATCATCATCATCATCATCATCATCATCATCTCCGCCTCGCCCCCCTCCCAGGGCTGTTGTGGGATGCAAACCCAGCAGCCGCGAGTTCCGCAGGCGAAGGGAGCGAGGGGATCCCGGGCGGGGCGCGCCAGCCGCTCCTTCCCCAGCCCCGCCCCCTCGGCTAGCCCCGCCCCTCCCAGCGCAGGTACTTCTGCCGGTCGCGATGCTCGGCGCGGAGGCTGCCCTCGCTTTTCACGGGCGCGCAGATGGGATCCGAGCAGCGCCGCCGCGTCGCCTCCCGCCTCGCCTGGTGGGCCAGCCGCCTGCTGCTGCTGCTTCTTCCCTCCACCGTCGCGTCGCGGCCGGCCGGGCCCAGGATCGTCTCGCCGGCGCTGGGTAAGCGGAGCACCGGAGAGGATCCTGCTCCTCCCACTCATCCCTTGGGCGCCGGCGTCTCGCTTTGCGGGAGAGAGGGGATTTCGGGAAGGGGCGCGCGGCAGTGTGGTATAGTGGGGAGAGCGCTGGGCGCGGACCGGGGAGAGGCCCGGGTTCAGATCCCGCCGCACCCCGCGCTCAATGACCTTGGAGGCCGTTCAGCTTCGCCTACCTCGCAGGGTGGTTGTGGTTGTGTGGGATGAGATGAGGCGCGGGAGAACTATATATACATTGCCTTGAGCTTCGTGGTCGGAAAGGTGAGACAGAAGTGCAACCAGTCGATCAATAAAAATTGCTTAGCGTGTTTAACTGCATTTCCTTCAATAGAATTACTGTACGGAGAAAAGGAAGGTTCAATTTTTAGTTCTTAAGGGTGCCTGCTTTGACATGACCTCTGCACCGTTCAGAGGTGCCTACTCTTGTGCAAAGGGCTCCAAGCAGGCTGGCACTCTTGCAGTTAAGTTTGTGAGCTTTGTGAACTTAAGTCAGTTTCCCCACCCCAAAGGCTGTAGTTCCCTGTGTGCTTACCTGGGAGTAAGCCTCATTGAATTCAGTAGGACTTGCCTCTGAGCAGGCGCACATATGATTGTATGGGTACA
The DNA here is from genome assembly GCF_964188305.1 of Podarcis bocagei. Classification (NCBI taxonomy): domain Eukaryota; kingdom Metazoa; phylum Chordata; class Lepidosauria; order Squamata; family Lacertidae; genus Podarcis; species Podarcis bocagei. The sequence continues at coordinate 7,079,504 of NC_138134.1, forward strand.
TTAGGGAAGAAAGTCTCTGTGTAGTTACTCAGAAGTAACTGCACTGCTTTCAGTGGATTTACTCCCTGGTAGGGATGACTGAATCCGTCCATTTTGGTGTCTTGATTTTGCAATCTTAATTTTAGTTCTCCACATTAGTGTTCTTTTTATATATTTTTCAAGAAAAGGTACTCTTGAAAATTTGTCAGCATTTTAGTCTTGTGTTTCTCCTAAAATGCACATTTCTTTGTACAGTATGCTGTTTTGCCTAATACTTCTTTGCAAAGCAATTATCTGCAATAGTATGCATAAGTTACTTTCACCAATATGCAGTTCTAATTGATATGGGACCCATGTGCCCACACTTACCCGGGAGTAATCCCCACTGAACACAGTGCAATTTGGATCTGAGCAAACGGCACAGTTTGGCCTAGTAGTCTGAGTCTTTGCCGAAGAGCAAGAGAGCTGGGTTCAAATCTCTCCCCCGTGTGTGAGACCCGTTGGACAGCCCTGGGCCAGCCGAGGATTCACCCTCTGCTTTAACAGAGAGTCTGCACTGCGGGACACAAAGTGTTCAGCCCGAGTCTTTTCTGTGCCAAGAACTCACTTAGTGGTCTTGTGCGAACCTCCTTGGCTGCCTTATCTGCTCTGGGGAGACACTACTAGCCTAAATAAAGATCGGGGAATGACTTTTCTTTCTGGTATATTTATGCCCTCTCCCTACCAAGGAGCTCTGGGTGCATGGCATGCACCGTATTTTTCGACGCACCAGACCATAAGACGCACCTAGTTTTTGGAGGAGGAAAACAAGAAAAAATAATATTCTGAATCTCAGAAGCCAGAGCAGCAAGAGGGATCGCTGTGCAGCAATCCCTCTTGCTGTTCTGGCTTCTGGGATAGCCGCGCAGCCTGTATTCACTCCATAAGACGCATACACATTTCCCCTTACTTTTTGGGAGGGAAAAAGTGAGTCTTATAGAGCAAAAGATACGGTAATTTCCCTCCTCTCCCGTTATTCTTTCGACAACCCTGTGAGGTGGGAGACGGGGACTGAGCCATGGCCACCCTGTGGATTTCGTAGCTGAGCAGGGATTAAGCTGGCCGTTCTTGCCTTCTGCCTATTGCTTGTGAAATGATTCAAACGCTTCCAGAGACTATTTGGGGGTAACCAATGTGGTTCCATCTAGATGTTGTTCCTTAGTGTATTGCAGGCACGTCCAACTCCCAAGAGACTGTGATCTACTCACTTTATTAAAATACTGGCTGTGATCTACCCATGGTTATTTATTGACAGGCAAAGTTATTGAGCTTGTTTTAGGGGAGCCAAAGCTTTTTCTGGTGGTGGTGGGGAAGAGATCTACCGTGATCTACCACAGGTGCCCAGTGATCTACTGTAGGTGTCCAGTGATCTGCCGGTAGACCACGACCCACCTGTTGGACATGCCTGCTGTATTGCATTTCTATACTGCCTTTTTTTCCTCCAAGGAGCTCACGGTGGGGCAGACCACATCCTCAACAGCAACTCTGTGACAGGCAGGGTAGGTTGACAGGCAGAGAGCGGCTCAGGATCAGACCTAGTGGACTTCATGGATCAGTGGGGATTTGAACCTGGGTCTCTCCAAGGTTTTAGCTCCTCTCTCTCCCTCCCCTCTAATAAATTAAGAATAAGAATAAATTTATTACTTGTGCCCCAGCCACTCTGGGTGGCTTCCAACAGAATCTAGCAGAACACAGCAAAACATCAGACACTGAAAACTTCCCCAAACAGGGCTGCCTTCAGATGTCTATGGAAAGTCATAGAATTGTTCATCTCCTTGACGTCTGAAGGGAGGGCGCCACTACCGAGAATGCACTCTGCCTGGTTCCCTTCTCGCAGTGAGGGAACCGGCAGACGGAGGAGGAGGAGGACCTCAGTGTCCGAGCTGAACGACGGGGGTGGAGACACTCCTTCAGGTATACTGAAGGTCAGTACCAACACTTTGAATTGTGATCGAAAACATACTGGGAGCTGACGTAGATCCTTTAGGACCGGTGTTATATCGTCCTGGCGGCCGCTCCAGGTTACCAGTCTAGCTGCTGCAATCTGGATTAGTTGTAGTTTCGGAGTCAGCTTCGAAGATGGAGTGTTCGAAGAGGACTGTTTTTCCCCACTGTTGAGTTTCTTAGGAATGAGAAGTGGGGGAGAATGTTGGCTTCCTTGCAGTGTTTGCACGTAGACTCTTCTTTAGCACCACTCTGCAGTAGACAGACAGTGTTTTATTTATGTTACACAATTTATACAGGGAAGGCACCTGCTTCATATCAATAGGCGAGGAGTTCCAAATTATAGGCCCTGCCACGCTAATGATACATGTCACATAACCTCTAGATTGTGGGAGTGGCTCTGTGGAGGAATGATGATCCCTGCCCTATATCAGAGGAGATAAGTAGGTGACTCTCTGGCCCTTTGGCTGGTATATCCAAAGGACATTAACAGGGTTTTGGAGAGCTGATCTTTCTGAGCTATATCAATGAGGGTTGTTGTTTCATTTTTTTAAAGAAGTGTCCCACCTTGTTTTAAGGGGGTGACAGGTGTCGGGGACCTATAATGTGGGGATCCATAGCATAGAAAATGGGTTGCAGGCGTCCCCAAACTAAGGCCCACGGGCCAAATAAGGCCCGAGGGATTCATTTATCCGGCTCGTGGCACTGCCCACTGCCGCCACCCGCTCTTACCGGCGCTGCACTGCGCGGCTGCCCACTTCCGGGTTGGAGGAGCACTGGAAATAGCTTGTGCGCATGCGCAAGCATTATTTGCACATGCGCAAGCTTTATTTGCTCATGCGCAAGCATTATTTCCGGTGCACATCCAGGTCGGAGGAGGCCCGTGCACATGCACACAAGCTATTTCCGACCCGGAAGTGCGCCGGAAATGGCGTGTGCGCATGCGTATGGGCACAAGCTTCCCCGCGTGATCGGCGCTGGAGACACCGGCTGCCTCCAGCTGTTGTGGGCAGCAGCCATGACTAGCCCTCTCCTCCTTCTGACTCCCCAGGTTTCAGGCTGGGGGCTTTCCCAGCCCTACCTGCAGACGCTAGGTGGTGTGCCTTCTGCATGCCACGCAGCTGCTCTGCCACTGAGCCGCAGCTCTTTCTGGGAAGAGGTGAGGTGGGCCGAGGGGTTCTTTAGCTGCGCAGCCATATTCCTTCACTTGCTTTCAAAACGTGGGGAGCCGGCCCTGCTGTGTTTGGGGCCCGCCTGATGGCGCTGCAGGAACAGAGCCCCCACCAACCCACATGTAGCCCCCCCCTACTTGTTGCCATATATGTTGCGGCCAAACCTCAAAGGATGCCTCCATCAGCCGTGATACCACTTTGGTTGGCATTTGCATTTTACAGTGATATCACTTTGGTTGGCATTTGCATGTTAGCATTTGCATTTTACAGAGAGGCCCAGAGAAGCGTTTGGCTTCATGGCTCTTGCTTCTGAGAAAATAGAAGTGAAAGACCAGAGAGCTAACCTGGAAAAGCACCTTTTCCTCTCTATTTCTCTTGAAACACAACTGCTTCTGTGTGCGGAAAGCTCTCCTGCCATGACTTTGTAGGGGGTGGGACTAGATGGTCCCGTCTGACTCTACCATTCGCGTTCTCCCTCTCTCTGGGAAGAGCAGGAAGCTTTTTGGAACTGGAGAAATCTGAGACCAAAGGGACGCGGGTGGCGCTGTGGTCTAAACCACTGAGCCTCTTGGGCTTGCAGATCAGAAGATCAGCAGGTTCGAATCCCCGCGACAGGGTGAGCTCCCGTTGCTCGGTCCCTGCTCCTGCCAACCTAGCAGTTTGAAAGCACACCAAAAAGTGCAAGTATATAAATAGGTACCACTCCAGTGGGAAGGTAAATGGTGTTTCCATGCACTGCTGCTGGCCACATGACCCGGAAAAACTGTCTGCGGACAAACGCCAGCTCCCTCAGCCTGTAAAGCAAGATGAGTGCCGCAACCCCAGAGTCGTCTGCGACTGGACTTAACTGTCAGGGGTCCTTTACCTTTTTAATTTTTTATTTGAGACCAAGGATGTGGCACATTGAGTCCCAGAGTAGGCAATGTTGCCCCCTGGGGGGCAGTGGGATTACCAAGGAGGCAGCAGTGGGGCACTGGAGGTGAACCCCTCCAAGCATGCTGATTGCTTATTCACAATTGACCAGGCTGGAGCAGTGGCAGACAGTGGCGTAGCGTGGGGGGTGCCAGGGGTGCCGGCCGCACCGGGCGCAACATTTGGGGGAGCACGTTTGGCTGGCCCTCCTCGAGGAAGCAGGAACCCCACTGTCCTCGGACCTCCTCCGAAGGCTGGCGGTGGGGCGGAGAGACCTCCTCCCGCCGCCAGCCTTCGGAAGGCTGCTCCGAAGCCTGGCGGTGGGGCGGAGAGACCTTCTCCCCGCGCCAGCCTTCGGAAGGATGCTCCAAAGCCTGGCGGTGGGGCGGAGAGACCTTCTCCCCGTGCCAGCCTTCGGATGGCTGTCCTGAAGACTTGTGGTGGGAGCAGTGGCGTAGCGTGGGGGGTGCAGGGGGGCCTGCTGCACCTGGCGCAACATCTGGGGGGGGGCGCGGAAGAGACTCGAGTGCTAAAATCCACGGGTTAGGGGGCGCAAATTACTTGCCTTGCCCCGGGTTAGGGGGCGCAAATTACTTGCCTTGCCCCGGGTGCTGAGAACCCACGCTACGCCACTGGTGGCAGAGCAGGCTTTCACTGCGCCCGGGAATGCGTGGCGCAGAGGGCGAACACAGCACTTCTACAGTAATCCAGTTTTGAAGTAACTATTTGAACTATTGCAGCGAGGCTTTCAGTGATCAGTGAGTGGTTGTCCCCCCCTTATTAAAACCTGCACAGAGAGGTGGTGATCCCTTGCATCACTGATCCAGAATGATTAAAGGATTTGGCAGTCAATGAGGTTTGTAATCTGCCAGGATACTGAACAGCAGAACCAGAAAAGCTTAAGACAATGGGTTTTGTAATGCTTTGCGCTACAGGCCTTGAAAGCCAGAGCTGTTAAAGTAATATCTGATAAGCCTGCAAGGCATGCCAGGAATTGCATAACCCTGAGAAACTGAGCCTGACTCATGATTGGGGTTAGGAAGCCTCTGAAGGACCTATGTGTCAGGATTAAGATGTAATAAGATTCAACGTGAGAGGTGGTGTTGTTGTAGTAGTTAAAATTTGTATACTGCCATTCAACTGAAGATTACGGGGTGGTTCACAACATAAACATACAAAATGAGAACACAAAATACATAATTAAACAGCAAACAAACCAATAAGCTCCTTCCCACAGACACATTTAAAAGGCCTGGGAGAAGAGGAATGTTTTTGCCTGGTGCCTAAAGATATGTAATGAAGGCAGCAGGTGAGGCTCCCTAGGGAGAGCATTCCGCAAATGGGGAGCCACCACAGAAAAGGCCCGTTCTCATGTTGCCACCCTCTGGATATGAAAAAGGGCCTCAGAGGATGATTGCAGGGTCTGGATTGGTCCATATGGGGAGAGGCGGTCCTCCAGGCCCTTTATCACTTAATGCCCAATACTGCCCTTCAGGTTTCTGCAGTGTCACCAGATAGGAGGTGTGGCTTATTTCGTGTATGGGTATATCCCCTTGCGCTTGTTTAATTGCCAAGATCACAATCTGCACATTATAAAGAAGCAATGGGTGCAGAATCCTTTGCATTTCCAAAAACGATTTAAAAAAAAGTTGTGAAGGCAGGCTTGAAAGTGCCTGGCGACATTTCTGAAGCAAAGAAGCAGGGAAGGTGCCTTCTCCTGAGTAAAACTAATGGGTCATCTAGCTGAGTATTGTCTACACCAGGGGCTCCCAAAGTGGGTGGTAGTATCCCTTGGGGGGCAGTGGGGTTGCCTGCCGGGGTTTCTGGAGTTGTAAATGACTATTAAACTTTGCAGAGAAGGTATTGATGGATCAAGCTCATCCATTTTGTTGAATTAACGGAACTAAATCACTTTAATTGGATTTTGAGTCAATGTGGCATTGATTCTTACAGTTTTGAATTTTCTTGCGTTATTATCTTCCTTGGTGGGTTGGGCAAACCAATTTCCTGAGTGGGGACGAGCACGTGGAGCCAAGGTGGCAATGGCCCCCAAAAGCTTGGGAACCACTTGTGTACACTGGCTGGCAGGATGTTGGCGGCTGAACCCGGGACATTCTCTGTGCAAAGCAGGTGCTGAACTAGGGCCCCTTCCCTGAGCCTTCCTGGCTTTGGAGTCCTGCACAGCTCTGACCCTCAATTCAACCAATTATTTCATATCCTTCTGCTGCTATGGGGCGTGTGCCTGTGTGGCAGGATGCCCTCCCAGGATGACCGCAGCCCTCCCTCCCTTCTGGGAGACAGACTGACCTCATTGCTGCCTTGCAGGGTGTTGCCTCATTGCTGACCTCTCCTCTCCGTTCTGGAAAAATGCCACACTTCAGCCAATGTTGTTGTGGATGACTGGGGAAGGGCTGTAGCTCAATGCTAGAGCAGGGTCAGTCCTCCATGGCATCCTCACATAGGCCTTTCCTGGCTTGAAACTTTGGAGAGCTGTTGCCAGTCTGTGTGGGGAATACTGAGCTAGATGGACCCATGTGTCTGACTCTGCATAAGGCATGTTCCACATTAAGATTGATAGAATCGTAGTTGATCAATAGGTAAAGGTAAAGGGACCCCTGACCATTAGGTCCAATTGTGACCGACTCTGGGGTTGCGGTGCTCATCTCGCTTTACTGGCTGAGGGAGCCGGCATTTATTCGCAGACAGTTTTTCCGGATCATGCGGCCAGCATGACTAAGCCCCTTCTGGTGAGCCAGAGCAGCACACGGAAACGCCGTTTACCTTCCCGCCAGAGCGATACCTATTTATCTACTTGCACTTTGACGTGCTTTCGAACTGCTAGTTGGGCAGGAGCTGGGATCGAACAATGGGAGCTCACCCTGTTGTGGGGATTCAAACCACCAACCTTCTGATTGGCAACCCCTAGGCCCTGTGGTTTAACCCACAGCGTCACCCACGTCCCTAGGGGCACAAAATGGAGCCCCCCTAAAATAGCTTGGGGTTCTCTCCTCTTCTGGCACACACCACACCAGCTTGATCTGCACCCTCCTCAAGGATTTTTACCTCCTTGAACTCCGACAAAGAGTTGCCCCAAACATTAAGACGGTGCAGCAATAACAAAACTTCTTCCGGAAATATTAGACAGTAAGGAAATTTTAAGCACATGGCTACAGCCTGACGATTAACAGTGTCTGTTTCAGCATAACTTCCTCTGCAATTTCTGAAACTGCCACACATTTAGCAATTCTATTCTTGGCAGATCCCACTATAATCTGAACTTCTGCATTTAGTGAGCCGGTTAAAAATTAGCCATGGCTTCCTCCATTGCTGTGTATATAGCCCTAGACCTTAGTGCTGAGCATCTTACATACATTTACATAACGCAGCGCATGGCCTTGATCCGTTCTTAGTTGCTCCATCTTGAGCAATCTGCCACCCATTTGAGATTTTCATTTTCTCTGAAGTAAGCCTATGCATACAATTCCAAAGCAGCATCTAAGAGACCAGCTCATTACAAAGGATGCTCTTTCATCCTGTTTGTTTGTTTATACCCTATCTGCTTGATTTCAAATTCCGATCCTTCACCTCTCAGGCTTTTAGCTTGCCCTGTGTTAATAACTTTGCCAAATCAGGATTTGTTCCAAGATAAGAGCATTTTCCAGGAGAGTTTAATACACACAAAGTTGGAAAACCATGTTTAGTGTGGTCGTCATTTCCTCCTCCTCCACTTTTCAGTAGCACACCACTTTTGTTGTGAAGGGAAAGCAGGCACACAAATTTGGTAGCATGCAATCAGTTTGCATTGAGACACTGCAATGTTTCCCCATAAAAAGTAACCAGCCCCACCTCCCCACCCCAAATCCCAAGCTGCTGTTTGCAATAAATGGCAAATTCAGGGTCAAATAGCAGGTGGGGGAGGGCGATTTGGGATGGGGAAATGGTGGAGAGCCTCACTCCAGATTTGCAGCATGCTCCTGATTGAGGTTGCATTTTCCTGTTTCCTATGCATGCTACTCTAGGCAATGGAGCGCATAAATGAGCCCTGCTGGGCCAGACCAGCATCTTGTCCTCAAAAGCCCAAAAGCAGGACTTGAGTGCAACAGCAGCTCTCCCCACTTGTGATTTCCAGCAACCCGTGTTCAATGTTCAGGGGTACACTGCCTCTGATAGCGGAGGTGCCAAACACACTAGCTAGCCTCTGCTGGCCAGTAGCCTCTGGAAGGCCAACTCTCTTTCTCCCTGTTCTCTCCTCCGTGGGGTGAGGAGGTAGCTAGCATGTTTGGTTAGCTGTGGATTGGGCCAGTAGCCCAAAGTTCAGGAAAGCTGTGAGCTGATCTGCTTACAGCCTTGTTGTTTCCATCATGGTTTTGAGGTTCAAAATAAATGTGCCCACAGACAGTCGCTGACTCATCTGCTGTAAATGTGTGTGCAGATCTATCTATTTTGGCCTCCCAGCAGACGGACTGAACTTCCTCTTTCGTCCCGTGCTGCTTACTTTTGTAATGACTTTGTCCTTTTATCATTATGCCACAGTTTTAAAAGCCCTGTTGTAATGGGGACCATAACTGTTTTTAGGCTCCAGGGTTTCAGGCAGTGGGGAGCAGGGTGTCCCTCCCAGCCTGACGCGGAGACACCAGGGATTGAGCTTGAGACTTTCTACACGAGGCCAGAGGCTCTCTTCCTGAGCTGTGGCCCTGCCATAATATAGTCTATTGAGGCATGCGCAGCTCTTGGCACCCTGCATTGGACTAGATTGGTTAGACTAGATGACCCTAGAGGCTCTGAGTTCTGCCCTGTAACTCCTCCCCAAGGAAACCTTGCTTACTGATCACTCACCCTGATTTGTTTGTTTGTGTGGGGAGTTTAGCCTTGGCCAATGATTTATTGCCACTGAGTACACATTACCCCATGCTTTCCAGTGGATCCTCTTGCAACTCACCTTATCACAAAAATTATTTGGGGTAGGGCAGTGGCAGTGGCAAAAGGTTTGCTGCTCCAGAGCACTCAATCAACTTTAGTTGTGCAACCAGGCTTTGTCAGGATGTGATTAAAACCCACATCGGAATTAGTAACCATCTAGAAGTGCCCTTTGTACACTAATCCTTGAGGCAGCTTCTGAAATAGGGTAGCCAGAGAGGCCTTCCTCACCTCTGGCAATCGTATGGGAGGTGGAATTTCATCAGGTGTTACTTGTTAGGCTGAAAGTCCCTTTTCTACCCATTAAAGCTGCAGCCCTGTGTTTCAGAAGATGTCTTAGCTGTGTGCTCCTTAACTAAACTGCAAACATGGCACCTCACTAATATCGCTTTATGCAGGCATGGCCAAACTTGACCCTCCAGGTGTTTCGGGACTACAATTCCCAGCATCCCTGACCACTGGTCCTGTTAGCTAGGGTTGATGGGAGTTGTAGTCCCAAACATCTGGAGTTTGGCCATGCCTGCTCTACAGCCATGGTGAGAGGACTCCAACTCCCATCAGCCCCTGAGCCAGCAAGATGAATATTCCATGTTCAGCTCATAGCATCCTCTCATTGTGACATTTTTTGGGTTGCACACTCCTTGTTTAAATGTATAGTTATAGATACCAAAGGGGTTTTGCAGCTCCCTTCACAGACCTTGAAATTGGGGCCATTTTGGTGGGGATGGGTGTGCAGTTGTCAGAGCAGCAGGGAGACTCACTTGTAGCTCTGATGGGACTAGCAGCCACTGTCTTGTCCATTCAGGGGGGAAAGGCAGCTCCAAACAGGAGGCTAGAAGTCAGTACATCTGAACTGGGAGAATTTGCCCAAGTTCTCTTCCATTTCTTTCCACTTTTGCTCTCTAGGGCTCTGAGGTCCGGCCAGCTCAATTCCAGCCTTGCTAGACACAAAATCCCATGTTATGGATGTGGCCTGCAGGCCACAGACCCAAGAGATTGCTGGTTCACACCATGGTGGCCTAATTGCTGTCCCCAGCCAAGGAAACAGCAGCCCATTTCCAGGAACCTCAGCCTGCCTACAAGACCCTAGGCTTATTCCTAAAAGTATTCCTAGATTGTTTTCTCGGAAATATGCAAAAGCAACAATTAAGGTTCAACAGTACCACCCATACAGAAGTAGTAAATAACAGCTTAATTACATGTAATTGTAAGCCATTTCAGTTTTTAAACAAAGGTATCACTCCACAAGTTGCCACATGTCCTCAGAGGCCTCTAGTTCTGTTTTCTTGATGTTGCCTATGGTATAAAGCCATGTCAGGTGGATTGAAAAGGAGTGTGGGTTTTTTGTCCGTTTGACTCTCTCGGATGCCGGTTGTCAGTTTGCCCATTAATACTCCGCTGTGGTCTAAACCACTGAGCCTCTTGGGCTTGCCAATCGGAAGGTCGACAGTTTGAATCCCTGCAATGGGGTGAACTCCCATTGTTCGGTCCCAGCTCCTGCCAACCTAGCAGTTCGAAAGCACGTCAAAGTGCAAGTAGATAAATAGATACCACTTAGGCGGGAAGATAAACGGCGTTTCCATGCGCTGCTCTGGTTTTGCCAGAAGCGGCTTAGCCATGCTGGCCACATGACCCGGAAAAACTGTCTGCGGACAAACGCCGGCTCCCTCAGCCAGTAAAGCGAGATGAGCACCGCAACCCCAGAGGTCCTTTACCTTTTAATACCCCAGTAGGTCTGCATTTAGAGTCTTCCACCCTTAATTTCTTTTTACTGTCTGCTTTTGCCTGCTGGAAGAGCAATGGAGAGCTTGGCTAATGGAGGGCAGTGACTCGAGCCCTATGAATAATTAGCTGTTTGGACACAGTTCTCCATGGTCTAAGAACATGCTGCTGTGAGAAACAAAAGAACCGATCTACATCCTCCGTGTCCCATGTTCCCACAGAAGCCATGCCAGTCTTTGTCTGCAGTCTGTTTCTGGCCCTCTGACCTCAGGACGTTTGCTCCCCCCGCAGGGTTAGCTCCTGCTCCGGACATGATGCTATCTGACTTCCCACCCCAGATTTAGATCGGCAGGCCAGGGAACCTTTTCTGACAGATCCTTTTGTTTTTTTGGAGCTTTTTTTTTTGCAAAGGGAGTATTTTTTAAAAAGACAATGCTTTATCACAGCATCATATGTTGCCGAATTGGGAGGGACCCACCAGGAATCACGTAGTCCAGCCCCCTGCAAGTCAGAAATCACAGCTGCAGAATACCTGGCAAATGGCCATCCAACTTCTGTTTGAATACCTGCAATGAATCACAGAACTGTAGAGTTGGAAGGGACCCTTAAACATTCAGCTGCAGGAGACTTCCGGTCGGCGCCAGCGCTAATGGCGGTCCTTTTTCCGAGCTCCGGAGAAGGACTGCCCTGCGAGTTCGGGTCTGCCCCGCTACGGCAAGCGGGGGACCCCTAAAATCACAGGCGCGGAAGCCTGTGAACGAGGAGATTCGGTGGGCACCAAAAGCGCCCCCCCTTTACCGCAGAAAGAGCCTTTTTAAAGGCTCTGGAACGACATCGGGGGAGCGCGGTGCTGAGAATCGCTACCCAGCCCGCAGGGTGAAGCCGCGTCGCTATTAGTGGAGAGCGCCGATTCCTTCCTGTAAATTACGGACAGAAAAAACCCGTGAGTAAAACGGAACCTTTATTTGGAACTAAAACTTGGAAATTTGGTTGAAAACGGGGAGGTCAAAATTAAGGAAGTCTGCCTCCCCCCGACTGCATGAAAGTGAAAGCAACGGAACTGTAAAGCTGCATCCGTCAAAGACTTTGTTTTTGTTTAATTAAACCTGACATTTGGACTTTAGATCTCCCCTCTAGCTAGCAGGGCAGAGGGGAGGCAAGAGAGACTTTGACAACTGCATGATTTATTTAAAAGAAAAACCCTCTGCTGCCTCAGCTGTCTTAAGAACATGAAACGGTCTGCCTTATAGGACAATAGGACACTGAACTGACTTTTTCCTGTGAAAGTTACATTGTGATATAAAGTTTTTGCACTGCCTGGCTACAGTACATTAGAGCAGGCTGAGACAGTATCTTCTGGGAAATTGTGGCAATTTGCAACTACAAGCCTCCAGCTATACTTGCTTTAATTTTTCTCTTTCTCCTTCTCCCTACGTATTTGGATATTCTCTTTGCCTATGTATTTGGACATTTTGTGTTTGGACATTTTGATTTGCTCCCCCTAGAGGGTAAAGTAAAGGTCGGCACAGCCTAAGACAGTGGAACTTTCCAGTGGGGAACAGATCCCGTGGGAAACGACCTTGACATGAGTGGTTCACAAGAAGAGATAGTCACAAGAGCCAAGACCAAACAACAACAACAGCACCAGCAGCAGCAACAACAACTAAAGAAAAGAGGCTCAATCACAGGCGTAACTCCCGGACCTGCAGGAACAACAGGACAAGAAAAAGTGACAGCTGTCTCCATGGATGCCGTGACACAAGCCTTGCTTAAGATAAATCAATCCCTGGAGTCTTTGACAAAACAGACTTCAGAAAATACACAAAAATTAACAGAAATATCAGCAAGACTAGACCAGAACACAGAATCTATAAACAAATTGGTTGAGGAAAATTCTGCTACACGTAAAATTGCTGAGGAAGCTAGAGCTATCGCTGGGGAGACCCAAGAGAATTTAGAACCGATTGCCAAGAAGGTTCATGAGCACGACGCAACTTTGGCTCTGTGGGAACTACAGAGAAAAGAGAGAAATTTGAAATTGAGACTGATTCCAGAGAACGAAAGTGACAACCTCGCGGAGTTTTTAACACAGGAGTTTGCTGACTGTTGGGATCTGGAGGAAGACGAATTTAAAATTACAACAGCCTTTAGACTGGGCAAAAAGCAGGACAGAAAGACCCCGAGAGACTGTCTGATTACACTTAGATCTAAGGAAGAAAGAGACAAATTATTAGGACTACACTTTGAAAAGGCCCTGCAAATTGGAAACTCAACTGTACAGATTTTTAAAGACATCCCAAAATATATCTTGGATTTGAGAAACTTTTATAAGGACTTGGCTCTTTTGTTAAAGAAAAACTCCATCCGCTTCAGGTGGGAATTCCCACAGGGACTGTCCTTTGATTACAAGGGAAAGAAGGTGAAAATAAAGACTATTCAAGACAAAGACAAATTTTTGGACAGAAATCAAGAGGACCTGCAGAAGGGGACTGTGGACCCAATTGCAGAACAGAGGAGAGCATTAGACATTCTGAATCTTTCGTTTGGACACAAACCACCACCATCAGAGGAAGAACAACAACTTGGAGCTGTTGGAGGAGCGCCAGAAAAATAACAAGATGGCTCTGCAATTCCTTAGCTGGAATTGTAATGGGCTCAATGGGCCTTTGAAGAGACGACAAGTTTTTCACATTTTGAACAGAGAACATTTGGATTTGATATGTCTGCAAGAAACTCACATAACCAGAGCCCACAGGAGACTACTCACAAATAAAAGACTAGGACAAGAATTTATCTCATCAGACAAAGTTAAAAAAAAAGAGGAGTTGTGATATACGTAAAAGAGAAATGGGCACCAAAAATGATTTTTAAAGATGAACAAGGGAGATACTTCGCAGTGGAGATACAAGTACAAGGAGAAAAACTTTTGATTGTTGGAATCTACGCACCAAATGAAGGCAAGTCTGACTTCTTCAAGAGACTTCATGAAACTCTGATGGACTATTTGGATTACAATATGATAATCATGGGAGACATGAATGGTGTGGTCTCTACTAACATGGACAAGGCACAAAGACTAACAGTTACTAAGGAAGGGAGACTTCCTAAGACCTTTTTCGAAATGACGGAAAACATGGATTTGATTGATATATGGAGAACAAGGAACCCTCTGGAGAGAGAGGGAACCTTTTTCTCCCAAGCAATGATGACCTGGACCAGAATTGACCAAATTTGGATTACTAGTGGTATGGCTCCAAAGATTAAGAAGGTAGAAATCTGCCCAAAAACTTGCTCCGACCATAACGCTGTGAAGATGGAGATGAAACTTATAACAACTGGTCAATTTAGATGGAGAATGAATGACACCCTCTTTCGAGATAAGGAGATCCTTATGAAGGCCCAAAAAACTTTAAAGGACTATTTTGAAATAAATTTGAGGGCTGATGTGGAAAAAAGAGTGATCTGGGACGCAAGCAAAGCTGTGATGCGAGGTTTTTTGATTCAACAAAACTCAATAAAGAGGAAAAAACAAAATGAGAAAAAAGAAAAGATTTTGGAAAAGATAAAGGAAGGAGAGAAAAAATTAAGAGCAAAACCAAAGTCCCAGGAGATTTTAAGAGAGATTAAGTTATATCAAACACAATACATGGAATTGATGAACCAAGAGATTGAATGGAAGATAAAGCAAATGAAACAAAAGACATTCGAATCGGCAAATAAATGTGGTAAACTTTTGGCATGGCAACTGAAGAAAAGGCAGAAATTAAATACAGTTACAAGCCTAGAAGTGGATGGAAAGAATATATCTAAACCTAATGAAATTAGAAATTGCTTCGTGAGCTATTTTAAAAAACTTTACACTCAAGGCCCGCAAAATGAAGAAGATATAGATAAATTCCTTGATAAATATGGACTACAAAAAATCTCTCATCAAAGTAAGATGGATCTGAACCAGAGAATAACAGAACAAGAGATAGAGGCTGCCATTCAAAATATGCAACTGGGCAAATCTCCAGGACCAGATGGACTGACTTCTAGATACTACAAATCGTTGAAGGAATGGTTGATTCAACCATTAAAAGAAGTCTGTAACGAGATTTTAGAGGGGAAGAAGGCACCTGATTCGTGGAAAGAAGCATTTATTTCACTCATACCAAAGACAGAGACTGAAAAGACTCAACTGAAGAACTACCGCCCAATATCACTACTTAATGTGGATTACAAAATTTTTGCAGACATTCTGGCAAAAAGACTTTAAAAAGTGCTGATGGAGATGATTCATAGGGACCAAGCAGGCTTTCTCCCAAAAAGACACCCAGCAGATAATGTAAGGAACATAATAGACATTTTGGAAAAGCTAGAGGTGAATATAAATACTAAAGCAGTACTGATTTTTGTGGATGCGGAGAAAGCCTTTGACAATATTTCTTGGAGCTTTATGATAAAGAATCTTCATGGGATGGGGGTAGGTCAAGGTTTTGAGAATGGTATGGCTGCAATATACTCTGAACAAAAAGCTAAATTGATTGTAAATAATGTAATAACTGAGGAACTTAAGATAGAAAAAGGAACACGACAGGGGTGCCCAATTTCCCCATTGCTTTTTATTTCAGTTCTGGAGGTGTTGCTGAATATGATTAGGAATGACCAGCAGGTTAAAGGAGTGCAGGTCGGAGCTAAACATTACAAGCTAAGAGCATTTGCAGATGACCTAGTATTGACTTTACAAGAGCCAAACACTAGTACGAAAAAGGTGTTAGAAATAATCCAACAGTTTGGCCAGGTAGCCGGATTTAAGCTGAATAAACAAAAAACTAAAGTTCTAGGAAAAAATTTAACAGTTATGGAAAAGGAGAAATTCCAAGAGGAGACAGGGTTGACGGTGGTCAAAAAGGTGAAATATCTGGGGGTTTATTTGACATCTAAAAATGTGAATTTGTATAAGGATAATTATGAAAAATGTTGGTCAGAAATCAAAAAAGATCTAGAAATATGGTCAAATCTGAAACTGTCAATGTTAGGCCGAATTGCAGTGATTAAAATGAATGTATTGCCTAGAATGTTGTTCTTGTTCCAGACCTTGCAGATTCTTGACAAGATGGAATGTTTCAAGAGGTGGCAGAAAGATATCTCGAAATTTGTCTGGCAGGGCAAAAAGCCCAGAATCAAATTTAAAATACTGACAGATGCTAAAGAAAGAGGGGGTTTTGCCCTGCCGGACTTAAAACTGTACTATGAGGCAGCAGCGTTTTGCTGGCTGAAAGAGTGGATGCTCCTCGAGAACACAGACATTTTGGATCTGGAAGGTTTCAATAACGCATTTGGTTGGCACGCATATCTATGGTATGATAAAATTAAGCTGCATAGCGCCTTTAAAAATCATATTGTCAGAAAAGCATTGTTTAATGTTTGGATAAGATACAAAGATCTGTTGGAAAACAAAACCCCCAGATGGGTGTCACCAGTGGAGGCTAAGGCAGTGAAGAAACTCAATATGGAGGTCGGATGGCCGAAGTATTGGGAAATTTTGGAACAGGAGGGAGATAAATTGAAATTACAAAGTCATGAGAAAATGAAACATAAAGTACAAAATTGGTTTCAATATCATCAAATAATGGAGTTTTTCAAACAGGATAGGAAAATTGGCTTCCAGGTGGAAAAATCAAAACTAGAGACTGAACTGTTAGAACCCAATACTAAGAATTTATCAAGAATGTATAACTTGCTGCTGAAATGGAATACACAGGAGGATACAGTTAAATCGGCTATGATTAAGTGGGCACAGGATATTGGTCATAACATTATGTCTGCTGACTGGGAATGGTTATGGAACACCGGTATTAAATTTACGGCATGTAATGCCTTAAAGGAAAACATTATGAAAATGGTCTATAGGTGGTACATGACCCCAGTCAAGCTGGCAAAAATTTATCATTTGCCCGATAACAAGTGTTGGAAATGTAAAGAGACTGAAGGTACCTTCTATCACCTTTGGTGGACATGCCCGAAGATTAAGGCTTTCTGGGAAATGATTTATAATGAAATGAAAAAGGTACTTAAATGTACTTTCCCTAAAAAACCAGAGGCCTTTCTCCTGGGTATTGTCGGCCAACTGGTGTCAAAGAGGGATAGAACTTTCTTTATGTATGCCACAACAGCAGCAAGAATACTCATCGCAAAGTATTGGAAGACACAAGATCTACCTACTCTGGAAGAATGGCAGATGAAAGTGATGGACTATATGACACTGGCCGAGATGACAGGCAGAATCCGTGACCAAGGAAAAGAGACGGCGGAAGAAGAATGGAGAAAATTTAAAAGTTATCTTAAGGACTATTATAAACTTAATGAATGTTAGAGTGTTGTGGTTTTCAGGAACAAAGGGATACAGTGATATAAGGTCAGAATACAGAGATGACTAAGATGACAGAGGTTGGAAAGTAACATTTGGGAGTTGCTATAAAATTATGGACATTGGGATGCAGAAAGGGGGGGTATGGGGAAGTCCCAGAAAAGAGGTTTATGAAAATATGTTATGAAATTATACGTGTATGTTTGTCTTTTTAAGTGTTTGTTTGTTTTCTAAAATTTTGTAAAACCAATAAAAATTTTATAAAAAAAAACAAAAAACATTCAGCTGCAGTCTCCTTTCTTGTCCTTTGGTTTGGGTCCTCCCTTCTGGTAAAGGTAAAGGTAAAGGGACCCCTGACCTGACCATTAGGTACAGTCATGGCCGACTCTGGGGTTGCGGCGCTCATCTCGCTTTATTGGCCGAGGGAGCCGGCGTACAGCTTCCAGGTCATGTGGCCAGCATGGCTAAGCCACTTCTGGTGAACCAGAGCAGCGCACGGAAACGCCGTTTACCTTCCCGCCGGAGCGGTACCTATTTATCTACTTGCACTTTGACGTGCTTTCGAACTGTTAGGTTGGCAGGAGCAGGGACCAAGTAACGGGAGCTCACCCCGTTGCGGGGATTTGAACCGCCAACCTTCTGATCAGCAAGCAGTGGTTTAGACCACAATGCAGCCAACAATAAGCTGGCTTCATCTTCCAGCCCTTCAGATATTTGAAGTTGGTTGTTGTGTCACCTCCCTGTCTTACTTTGCAGCTGCATCTCCTTTGGCAGCTGCTTCAGAATGCCTCTGCATGCCTACCTGGCCAAACAGCTTTTTGCTGTGGGTGGTGTGAGCAGTCACCCTCTCCGTGGTGGATGGAGGCACCTGTGGTAGAGACAGAGGGGCTTAACTATGTTGGAGTACATATGAGTTTCAAAGCCCTCTTAAAGAGTGGCAAGACCCTAGCGCCTGTTTGCTTTTTCCAGTGCCAATTGTACTGGTCCGGCTTGCAGGTTGGCCACTGTGAGAGCAGGATGCTGGACTAGATGGGCGCCCTTTGGCCTGATCCTGCAGGCTCTTCTGATGTTCTGAGGTGTCCAAAGCATGAAGCACAAAATCTGTGTCCAGATGGAAATAGCAGTGCTTTGCATTCGTGTCTTTGTTTTTAATGCAGACCTATTTCAGTGGCCAAAAGACTTTGCTTTGCATCCTGCCTGACCGGCAACAGTGGAAGGGCTATAACTGGGAGAAAAGTATCCGCAGAATACCCTGTGTAGGATGATATGCATTCTGTATCCTTGACTAAAAGCTACAGTAGCACAAATCGGTCTTAAGAGGCTTCTGTGTGGACGAAATGGGTCGGTCCTTCCTAATTGTTTATTTAAAATCCCAATGAGCAAAAATGTCCGGAAGAACCAATTATCGCAACCAATGTAACAACAAGCCTGATTTTGACTTTGCAAGAGATTGCTGTTCCTTTGTCAACCCACTACTTAATACTTTGCTTCCTCTTGGAAGTTCTTTCTGCTCACGGTCTGTGCCCTTCCTTCTTCCCCCTCCCTCCCCCTCTGAATGCATTTTGTTCCCCAGCAAATGGATCCTATGACTCCCTTTGCACAGCACAAAGTGTTCATTCTTACCCCTGCTGCAAACCCTTCTGGGCTATCGCTGGCTTTGTGCAAAGGCCAGGGGAAAGTTCAGAGGGGGTGCAGGGCTCGCTGATAGGTTTGACCCAAGGTGACCAGTGAATGCACAACCTCAGCGGACCCTGATAGGCTTTATCCAAGGTGCGCTTCCTCATGCCATACATGTGGGGAACTTGCTTCCACTGGAGGCGATGATGGCCACCTACGTGGATTGGGTGGAAGGATGGAGGGCAAGGAGGTCAATGGCTCTGCTCTGCCTGCATGCCTCTGAAAACCAGTTGCTGGAAAGCCCAGGAGGGGAGGGGTGGCTAACACCCCAGAGGACAGGCTCACACTTCAAAACGACCTTAACAAATTAGAGAACCGGGCAAAAACAAACAAGATGAATTTTAACAGGGAGAAATGTAAAGTATTGCACTTGGGCAAAAAAAATGAGAGGCACAAATACAAGATGGGGGACACCTGGCTTGAGAGCAGTACATGTGAAAAGGATCTAGGAGTCTTGGTTGACCACAAACTTGACATGAGCCAACAGTGTGACGCGGCAGCTAAAAAAGCCAATGCAATTCTGGGCTGCATCAATAGGAGTATAGCATCTAGATCAAGGGAAGTAATAGTGCCACTGTATTCTGCTCTGGTCAGACCTCACCTGGAGTACTGTGTCCAGTTCTGGGCACCACAGTTCAAGAAGGACACTGACAAACTGGAACGTGTCCAGAGGAGGGCAACCAAAATGGTCAAAGGCCTGGAAACGATGCCTTATGAGGAACGCCTAAGGGAGCTGGGCATGTTTAGCCTGGAGAAGAGGAGGTTAAGGGGTGATATGATAGCCATGTTCAAATATATAAAAGGATGTCACATAGAGGAGGGAGAAAGGTTGTTTTCTGCTGCTCCAGAGAAGCGGACACGGAGCAATGGATCCAAACTACAAGAAAGAAGATTCCACCTAAACATTAGGAAGAACTTCCTGACAGTAAGAGCTGTTTGACAGTGGAATTTGCTGCCAAGGAGTGTGGTGGAGTCTCCTTCTTTGGAGGTCTTTAAGCAGACAACCATATGTCAGGAGTGCTCTGATGGTGTTTCCTGCTTGGCAGGGGGTTGGACTCGATGGCCCTTGTGGTCTCTTCCAACTCTATGATTCTATGATTCTATGAGTCCTGTGTGCGGGTCCTGCTTGCAGGTTTCCCTTTTGGGCATCTGGTTGGCACCTGTAAGACCGAGGATGGTTGACCAGACGGGCCATTCTGATGCTCTTACCAAGGAATGGAGACCTTTGGCGTACAGTGATAGGTTTGACCCAAGGTAACCAATGAACAGAGACTTTGGGGTATGGTTACCAGGTTTCCCTGTTTCCCGGGGCAAGTCTCTGGATTTACAAATCAGTTCCCGGACAAAATCCGTCCCCGGATTTCATTTAATGTCCCTTGATTTATATTTTAAGTGTTGTTGATTTATTAGTAGTGAATGAATGTTGCGTGATTGGTTCAATGGCACAAGACACATCATATGGGGACTTCCGGCGAGGGAAAATGGTGGACGCCACGGCAGCGAGCAGCTCCTGAAGCCAGCCAGAGCCAACTGCGCTAACCAGTCTGGCTCTGGGATGCTGAGACTGCCACTGCCGCCGCTACTGCTGAGGGGGAACCGGGGAGGCCTGGCGCACATTCTACTCATGTAAAAACACCAGGCAGGCCCCACAAATAACCCAGAGATGATTTTTTAAATAAAACGGCACATTCTACTCATGTAAAAACATGCTGATTCCCGGACCATCCGCGGGCCGGATTTAGAAGGTGATTGGGCCAGATCCGGCCCCCAGGCCTTAGGTTGCCTACCCCTGCTCTTAGGCATTATGGCATCATACATTCCAAGAGAGAAAAGGAGGGTTTTTATGTACACAACAACTGCAGGGAGGATGCTGATGGAAAGGAGATAAAATTCCAACAAAAGAAGAGTGGCAGGTCAAACTGTTTGAATATATGGAATTAGCGAATATGACAAAGAAGATCAGGGATCGATCGACCCAAAAGTTTAAAAAGGAATGGGAAATTTATAGACAATATTTAAAAGAACATTGTCCCCATATTAAAACTTTAGAATGCTTTTAATAACTCTCGGAATGACGTAAGGTAAAAAACAAACAAACCACAAATAAGATTTAGTACAGGTTAAGTTTATTGAGAAATAGAGGGTAAGTAATAGGGAAACAAAGGACCCACACAAAGGTGGGCAGAAGTTGGTGGCTGAAATTTTTCTGTGTTTTCGAGTTGTATTGTTTTTTGTTCCCCCCCCCTTTTTATTGATGAATTATGTTGTGTGTTTTGTGTGTGTGTGTGTCGTTTATAAACTAATAAAGACTGAATATATAAAAAAAGAAAGAAAAAGGTTGTATCGTTTGGGACTTTTTAGTTTAGAGAAAGGTGAGTTACAGGGACATGATAGAAATCTATAACATCATGTACAGCATGGAGAAAATGGATAGCGAAAGCTTCCCCTTCCTCTCTTGAGGGCGTTCAAACTCATCCAGTGAAGCTGAATGTTGGAAGATTCAGGACAGAAGAAAAAAGTGCCTGCTTCACACAGCACACGGCTAAACTATGGAGCTCACTTCCACAGCAGCCAGCGATGGGCACCAACTTAGAGGGCTTTAGAAGAGGATTAGATAAATTCCTGGGCTGCCGAGGACTCCTAGTCATGATGGCTCTGCTCTGCCGCCACAGCTGGAGGCGGAAATCTTTGGAAGTCCAGTTGCTGGAAACCACAGGAGGCCAGAGGGGGCTTTTGTGTTTGTATCCTGCTTGCAGATTTCCCACAGGCAACTGTTCAGCCACTGTGATAACAGGGTGCTCGACTAGGTGGGCCACTGGCCTGATCCAGTAGGCTCTTCTTATGTTCTTAAAGGCAAAGGGACCCCTGACCAGTGGCGGACGACTCTGGGGTTGCGGCGCTCATCTCGCTTCATTGGCCGAGGGAGCCGGCGTACAGCTTCCGGGTCATGTGGCCGGCATGACTAAGCCACTTCTGGCAAACCAGAGCAGCGCATGGAAATGCTGTTTACCTTCCCGCTGGAGCGGTACCTATTTATCTACTTGCACTTTGACGTGCTTTCAAACTGCTAGGTTGGCAGGAGCAGGGACCGAGCAACGGGAGCTCACCCCGTCGTGGGGATTCGAACCGCCGACCTTCTGATCGGCAAGCCCTAGGCTCTGTGGTTTAGACCACAGCGCCACCCGCGTCTTACAACTGGCTTAAAGCGGTTTGACTTTCAGATAAGAGGGAGCATTTTCTCCTGTCCTCATTATTTTTTCCTTCTGCTCATTTTCCTCTTACCCAGGCTTTGCTTTTTTTCTGCTTTTGCTCATTTCCTCTTATCTCAGCTCCACATTCCTGCAGACTAGAATTTGGGAGTTGGCCCTCGTTCAGCTCATACTGAAACAAAACCACATTCCAAGACTTGTAGACAACTGAAGTGAGTGTTTCTTGGGCACCTGAAAACTTGTGTAGAAACACCTTTTGGAAAACATGGGATTTACTTTTGATTTTAAAGGTTTGTTCCCTCCCCCCATCCTGGGTACGCAGGTCATAGGGAGGCCAATCTTGGGTAGGATTAGAAGCAGTGTTCAAAGTCTTGGCTCCAAAAAGGTTGAATCTTAAAAGGTTCTATTTTCTGGTGCCTAGTTTCTGCTAATAAACTCCTACCCTGTATGGCGTTGTTGGACCTGCTGGTGTGGATTCTGTGGAACCAGTCAGAGATGTCCTTCCAGATGTTTCTGGGCTGCAGTTTCTGTTTCCCTGAGTGCTGGACATGCTGGCCGGGGCCCACTGGCTGTTGTAGGGCAGCAACATCTGGGTGGCTGCAGGTTCCCCATCCATGCCTCCCACTCTATTTGTCAGCTACAGTGGTATCTCGGGTTAAGTACTTAATTCGTTCCGGAGGTCCGTTCTTAACCTGAAACTGTTCTTAACCTGAAGCACCACTTTAGCTAATGGGGCCTCCTGCTGGCACCGCGCCGCCAGAGCACGATTTCTGTTCTCATCCTGAAGCAAAGTTCTTAACCCGAGGTACTATTTCTGGGTTAGCGGAGTCTGTAACCTGAAGCGTATGTAACCCAAGGTACCACTGTACTCTAAGACCTGGTGTTATGGGAAGACTTATCTCCATCATGGGCTGAATAAGATGATGATGAGGATGATGATGATGATAATTTATTATCATTTAATTATTTATACCCCGCCCATCTGGCTGGGTTTCCCCAGCCACTCTGTGCGGCTTCCAACAGAATATTAAAATACAACAGTCTATTAAACATTAAAAGCTTCCCTAAACAGGGCTTCCTTCAGATGTCTTCTAAAAGTCTGGTAGTTGTTCTCTTTGACATCTGGTGGGAGGGCGTTCCACAGGGTGGGTGCCACCACTGAGAAGGCCCTCTGCCTGGTTCCCTGTAACTTGGCTTCTCGCAGTGAGGGAACCGCCAGAAGGCCCTCGGTGCTGGATCTGTGTCTGGGCAGAACGATGGGGGTGGAGGCGCTCCTTCAGGTATACTGGACCAAGGCCATTTAGGGCTTTAAAGGTCAGCACCAACACTTTGAATTGTGCTCAGAAACGTACTGGGAGCTAGTGTAGGTCTTTTAGGACTGGTGTTAGGTGGTCTTGGCGGCCACTCCCAGTCACCAGTCTAGCTGCCGCATTCTGGATTAGTTGTAGTTTCCAAGTCACCTTCAGCTGCTCAGCCTTGCTCCTCCGCCATGGGGGTCATAAGTGCCTAGTAGGCAGAGGAGGCCTAAGACTGGAGGGTGAGGGCAGGAAATGCCACTTGATCATATCCTTGCCTTTGGGACATCTCTGTCCTTGAAGCCAGTCTGGAATAGTCCAGGAGCGTAGGAAGTTGCCTTCATCCCAGCCAGACCAGCGGTCTTCTTAGCTCAGCAGTGTCTACACGGACTGGCAGCAAGATTTCAGACCAGGAGTCTCGCCCAACTCTACTTGGAGATACTGGGGAGACCCCTGAACTGCCCTGAGACCCCCCTGGGTATAGGGCAGTATATAAATTCAGTAAATAAATAAAACCTGGGGCCTTTTCAGCTGCACCCCTTCCTTTCTTGGGAAGAGAGATTCTGCATACATTTTTAAAGCCAAAATATTGTTCAGGGATGGATTTCCTCCCCTTTCCAAACAAAGTACCGATCCAAAACTTAGCCATTAATGTAAAAGCAGGAGCTGTTTTTCAGCACAGCCAAGGCCTCTGCAAAAGCTGTTCAGCTGTTCTCCCCTGAGGTGGTGACACATTTCAGACCACAGCATATTTCATCTAAATAGGAATAATGTGGTGAACCCTAGAAGGATGAATAATATACTTTCTAGACATGGTTTTGGGCATAAATATTTATTTACGGTGCTGGGAGTGGGCGCAGAGGCCTCCCAGCTCTGAGAAAAACTAAACAGCTGAATTGACACAATGTCCGATCACCATATTTTTTTAATGGCTATAAGTTTTAATTTGTATTTAATGTTATTTTTTCAGTGGTGCCTTGCAAGACGAAAATAATCCATTCCGCGAGTCTCTTCATCTAGCGGTTTTTTCGTCTTGCGAAGCAACCCGCTTAGCGGATTAGCGCTATTAGCGGCTTAGCGGATTAGCGGCTATTAAAGGCTTTAGCGGCTTAGCGGCTAAAAGGCTATTAGCGGCTTAGAGAAAGGGGGGGGAGCGAAAAAAATCGGAACACTCGCAAGATGTTTTCATCTTGTGAAGCAAGCCCATAGGGAAATTCGTCTTGCGAAGCAGCTCAAAAACGGAAAACCCTTTTGTCTAGTGAGTTTTCCGTCTTGCGAGGCATTCATCTTGCGGGGCACCACTGTAATTCTGTAACCTGGGACCTTAGGGTGAAGGAGGGGTAATAAGTAATATCAGAAGGTTCTTCCATTAGCACCAACTGTCCTAAATCAATACCACCTTTTTGGGGGCCTTCATTTTTGCCTTTTGGGGGAGCGGCATTGTTGCTAGTCAGCGTGGACCTGTGTCGGTCAACCTTGGGTCCTCAGAAGTGGTTGGACTACAATTCCCATCATCCTTGGCCAGCTTAACCAATGGTCAGGGAAGGTGAGAGTTGTAGTCCAACCACACCTGAGAGATCCCAGGTTGAAGGTCCTATGGCGCTGGCTGGGCCAAAGGTCTGAGTCAGTATAAGGCAGCTTCCAAAGCTGTTTCATTTTTTACAAATGAGAACTCACAGTTGAAATGGTTCCATGTCCCACAGCAGTCCAATTTCCATACACTCACTCCCAAGTCAGGAAAAATGCTTTCCCCTGCCCAAGATGACTCTAAATACCAAATTGACCACAAGGCTTCCAGCTCTGTGAAAGCTTCTCCGGTCAGTAACCCCTGGCTGCCTGCCTGATTGGAAAGAAACTGGTGCATTATCCGCTAAAAGGGCATTTGTTCAACCTCTTTGGTTTCTTGAGATGCATAACAATGGTGGAGAAGAGTTGCATGTCCTCTAACATTTTGCTGAAGATAATTGTGGGGGCCTTTTGCACACTAGTTAGCCCTCAGCACCTGGTCTTAGAGGTGCTGGATGCAGCAAGCTTGCTGATGAGCAGATGAAAGAAGGGTGTGGGCTGTAAATGCAGCCATAAAATTAGTAATGAATAATAGAAAGTCAATATCTAACCTGTTTGGTACTTCAAGTTCAAATGAGATAACGAACATTCTAATACTACTTGATTATAATGAAACATCAAAGTGGTGTGCTAAAAATAAAATGATGGGGGCTGTGCGACTAAGTTTTGCCCAGAGTCGAAATGGAGTAACTTTGGAAAGGGCATGGCTGGCTCTAAAACAGGAGCACTCTGGGTTGTGACTCGGACAGACTTACATTTTAATCCTATGCACAGTTTCTTGGCAGTCAGCCCGCTTGAAATTCCCACTGAACGTGTGGTTTCCATAATAGCAAGGATAGTTTGATCTTCTACTGGCCAGTTCATGAATCGATCTATGTTGACTGCAAGTAGCTCTCCCGGGTTTCAGGCAGGGAACATTCCCCGTGCTGCCTGGAGACGCTGCCGGGGTGGGGATTGGGCTGAACCCTGGACTTCCTGCTGTCAGGCTTGGCCTGCTCAGCTCTCCCATGGAGGTTTTGAACTTGAGGAATCAACTGGGAAGAAGAGGAGGTGGCTGCCTGGACAGGTGGGTTAGGAGCGTCTTGGTTCTCTGCTTGCCAATGTGCCATTAACTCCCCAGTTGGCTTTAAAAGAGGATTAGACAAATTCATGGAGGAGGCGAGGGCGAGCGGCAGCTTCTGAGCAGGATGGCTTTGATCCTTCTTGCAGGTTTCCCACAGGCAACTGGGAGAAGAGGATTCTGGACTCAATGTTCTTCTCCAGGCTCTTCTGATGTTCCGGATGGAACAGCTCAGGGTGTGTCAGATGGTAGCCTCTACTTAAAATGGAGCCACAGACCAAGCTGTTATTACATGTGATGCAAGGGAGGGTGAGCAGGTTCGGCCTTGAGCTGACCATGTGATTTTAATTTGCTTTGCCCTGAATGCAGCCACTGTAATGATAGACTAGGCTTTTGATGAGATGCAACTGGGAAGAGACAGTGGGTTGACGGGCAAGTGGCTTTGCTTCTTTCGATGAGAAGAGCTCCTGCGCCCCAGTATGCGATGTGTTGTGATGATGAACACCCCCAGTGTGGAGAGTTCCAGCTCTGGGGGCGCACGGTGTAGCTAGAGGTCAAAGTTGAAAAACAACAGACCATGACATTCTATACAAGATTTCAAAGTAGCTGTTTTACTACAAAGGAATTTCAGAAATAGACTGGAAAGAGAAGCTGCTGAATTGCAACTCATTACCAAACTTAAAACCATGGAGAGACCTGGTTTGAACAAAGACATTGGATTCTTATCCCATTATACATGACTAAGCCATTTCTCACCTTCTCACCCCTTGCCTTTTCCTGTAAGACCTATTACAGTCGTTAAGAGTCGTCAACAGGCTCATCTCAGCTATCTGCCAATCTCCCATTCCCACCACCCTTCTGAGTAATACCCCTCCCCACCTTCTCACTATATAGAAGGGTCTGGCAACTTCTGTTTCAGTGTATCTGAAGAAGTGTGCATGCACACGAAAGCTCATACCAAGAACTAACTTAGTTGGTCTTTAAGGTGCTACTGGAAGGAATTTTTTTATTTTAACAGACCATGAAATTATCAAAAAAGTGGACAAAAGTTAACTGTTTTAAGAACAGATACGCACAATAAAATCACTCTCACAGGAGGCTAGATGGTTTTGAAAGAGGATTAGACACATTCATGGAGGAAGAGAGGCCTGTTGATGGCTACTGGCCATGTGTCCATACTCTGCCTCCACATCCAGAGGCAGGGATGCTTCTGAATACCAGTTGCTGCAGGACTCTTGTGCTTGAACCCTCCTTGCTGGTTTCCCGTTGGGGCACCTGATTGGCCCCTGTGAGAAGAGGGGGCTGGACTAGATGGGCCCTGATCCAGCAGGCTCTTCTTAGGTAAAGGGACCCCTGACCGTTAGGCCCAGTCGTGGCCAACTCTGGGGTTGCGGCGCTCATCTCGCTTTATTGGCCGAGGGAGCCGGCGTACAGCTTCCGGGTCATGTGGCCAGCATGACTAAGCCGCTTCTGGAGAAACCAGAGCAGCGCACAGAAACGCCGTTTACCTTCCCGCAGGAGCGGTACCTATTTATCTACTTGCACTTTGACGTGCTTTCAAACTGCTAGGTTGGCAGGAGCAGGGACCGAGCAACGGGAGCTCACCCTGTCGCGGGGATTCGAACCTTCTGATCGGCAAGTCCTAGGCTCTGTGGTTTAACCCACAGCACCACCTGCATCCCTCTTCTTAGGTAGCCTTGCCTAAATAAATAACATCTTAGCAGGCATCAATTGGTTCCTGCTTAAGCAACTGGATGAGATCATTTCCTGCAGGGAGGAGATGCACTCTTCTCGGAATGAACCTCTGGCCAAGGTTGACCATGCAAGCCCATCCTCCTGGCAAAAGGGACTGTGCACCAGGCGAAGCTTGCCCACCTGGTTTGACCCACTTTATCAGTCTCTCTATTATGTGAGGCTCACAGTTCGGGGACAGCCAGCCCCCAAATCGCAAGAGAGTGTCAGTAAGTTGGGACCAGTTTACCTGCGAGATTGCCTAACCCCACATGCTCCCACCTGGCCACTTCAGCCTGTGGAACTGGCCCTGTTACAGGTGCCACATATGACCCATTCCACATCCCTGATGGTGACATCAGTCAGGCCCCTTCACTGCACTCTTTTCAGCTAAAGGCATCTTTCCCCAGGTAAGCCTATGCAGGCATTTAGAAAGCTGGTGTGAGTTTTAATTATTATTGTTATTTTAATTTTTTGGAAGTCTTAAATGAGTGTCTATTTCTTATTGTTTATCTCTTTTTCGAAAGAGCTTTGAAGTTTTGGCTTTTGTTTTTGTTTGTTTACAATCAAGCAGCACATAAATATCCACATTTTTACAAAGCCTGTTTTCCCATTACAAGGGGAGGTTTTCACTGTCTCTCCCTGGTGCCACATCCCTGTGCCAAATTGAACCCCGTGCCCTGTTCCTGAGCTGCTTTTAAGCAGAGGGGAAGGACCCTGGGAGATCCAGTCATATTTAGCCATGCTCTTCCTGCTACAGACAGACCTTGGCTGCTTTTGGCTGCTCAGGCAGGAAACAGCTGGCTGTGCCTGTGCATAATCCTGCAGGCTTCTGTCCTCTGACATCCCCTGGGGCAGGGAAGGTGGAGAGGCTCTGAACCCCCAGCTCAGCTTCTTGTTTCCTCTGCTCTTGCAGCAGAGAGAGGGATCACAAGACTGCTTTTGAGAGAAGGAGCCAGGCCTCTTCGTTTGACTCCCCACCTCCTGGGTCGCCTTCTTCCTGGGAGGACCACCCAAACAGGCTGCTCTGTGGTGCTCACCTTCTGAGCCCTACAGCATGGATCACAGCCAGCCCACCCATGAGGCCAGGTGAGATGACTGCCTTGGGCGGCAGGATCCACAGAGGCAGTGTCTGTGTGAAGTTAGTTTCACTTTTCGTAGAGAGTGAGAGAGAGCGAGTGCATGGCACAGCATGTGTCCAAGTTCGGATGGACTTATTTGTTTGGCTTGTAAATAAACGCTGTTAAAGAGAGAAGAACAGTGTCTGGACTTTCCTTTCCTTCTTCTCACATGGAGGCAGCTGCTGCTGCTCTGTTACTGCTTGCAGACGTTTTCCACAGAGGCTTGCGCAGACAAAACGTGCAGAGTTTTTGCGCAGAGGAAACGCACTGGACAGGCAGAAGTTCCACAGGTGCTGCTGGTTTCCCACTGTTATGTGCTGAAGTTCTCACCCTGGGCCAGCAGGGGGATACTGTAGATAGTTTTCACTCAGGTCCACATATGCAAATAAGGAATTGAAAGTGACGTTCAGTGATTGGATAGTTACAGAAAGTTGTTACTGTTGCGTTGTAGTGGAGCTCTATATAAGCAGGCTGGTTGAACCCTTCAGTTCAGTTCTGTTCTGGCCTGTGAATAAACAAGAGCTTTCTGAAGAATTTCCGTGTTGTCTGATATGTTCACCCACAACTTAACACCCGTTCCCAGGGAGGAAATGGCTAGAGCTGCCCTCTGGGGTCTCTCGGCATCT
The DNA here is from genome assembly GCF_964188305.1 of Podarcis bocagei. Classification (NCBI taxonomy): domain Eukaryota; kingdom Metazoa; phylum Chordata; class Lepidosauria; order Squamata; family Lacertidae; genus Podarcis; species Podarcis bocagei. The sequence goes on from NC_138134.1 coordinate 7,108,826, forward strand.
GCACCCACCTGGTGTGATTCGGAGCTTGTTTTCTGCGGGCGTGGAGGTCAGGATCTAAAGCAGGGGACAGAAAGGTTTACCTTGCCTGGGCTGGTTCACTCCAGTGGAGATCCTTCTGTGGACTGGATTGTGTGTGCGTGTGAGTGCGCGTGCCCACGATTTCTGGCCTCGGTGCAGACGTGATTTCCGGTGTCTGCATCTGCGCAGAGGCAATTTCTAGCGCTGCGGAAGCGAGTCCCCGCGCTGCGCCAGTGTGATGTGGTGGTTAAGAGCGGTAGACTCGTAATCTGGTTAGCCGCTTTGAGACTCCTTTGGGTAGTGATAAAGCGGGATATCAAATCCAAACTCCTCCTCTTCTTTTTTGCCACTGGTTTAGCACAGCACGCAGGGACTTGCCGAGTGGGCAGCTCCGTTCGGGAGTGGCTCGTGGGCCAGTTAAACGACCCCTGTGGGCCGCTTGTGGCCCATGGGCCTTAGGTTGCCGACCCCTGATCTAATGCAACAGATTCAAAGGAGAAGAAAGTAGATTCCAACTAAACTTCAGGAAGAACTTTCTGATGGCCAGAAAGCTGGCAGTAGAAAGGACTCTTTTGAAAGGTGGTGACTCTCCCTTTGCTGGAGGTTTTTATGCAGAGTTTTCAGAAATCATTGGGGAGGGAGATTGGTGGTCAACCTCCCCCTGGAATTGTATCTCTGTGGGGGGGAACAGGGGTCTCCTTCTGAAGTCGCCACAAGCTGTCTATGCAGCGCAGCTGCCTTTGGCCCTCTGTTAGGATTAAAATTTGCCTTTGCAGTTTTTCTCCCTGTAGATTTAGACCCTCTTCACTTGCCAGGCATTTAACTTGTTTGCTTCTAGGAATGCACTCCTTAAAAAAAACCCAACAACCCGCAGCTTTTACTAGATTTACACAGGTCAGAGGGCCACGAGTTTCTGACAAGGGGCTCTCAGATCCCAGCTGGCAACGTCAGCCACCAGGCTGGCAGTGACATTTTAAGAAGCAATGACTGCAGGGTGGTTTGTATGGGGAAGTGTTGTTCAGCTGGCTGGGCAGGACTTGGCAGCTTTAAGGAAGGAAGCAATAAAAACGTCTGCGCTCTGCAGTGATACAGAGAGAAAATTGCAAGCACTTTGCCTGCTTTGTGGGAGACGCTGCTTGCTCTTTCCCCCACTGAATCAGGCTGTTCTGAGCCATGCTGTCGTGTGCTGCCTGCCCCCTAGCCTTTGTGCAGCTACGACATCCATCAGGGGCACGTGGCAGCTTTTCTGTGTTCTGCTGTGTGTGAGCAGCCACATTCCCTCCCCCAGCCACCAGTGTCACTTGTTCGGCACTCCTGACTGAATTGCCAAAATGCCAGGAGAACAAAGGCCATCATTTTATTTTTGCAGACACACACTTAGTGCGGCACCACTAAGCGCCTTGTTCGAGGCTTATAGCTGGTGGAACAGAAAAGACCATGAACCTTGGCAATGGGCCCCTCCAGATGGGTAGCAGCGGGTGGGGCGGGGGAGGCTTAGTTCACCTCCCGAGAGAGGGCCGAGGCAGTGGCATGGTCAGCCCAGTGCAGACACACCGGCAGAGCCAATCTGGTGCTCCTGCCCATGGGTTTGCACTGGTTTGCCATGATGGGGAGTAATGATGGGGAGAGAACCACGTACACCATCTTGAGGTCCTTGCAGAAAAAGGTGAGATCAAAATGCAAAAAATGAAAATAAAAATCCATAAATAGCAATATATAGTGGTACCTTGGTTCTCAAACTCAGTCCTTTCTGGAAGTCCATTCGACTTCCAAAATGTTCGCAAACCAAGGCGTGGCTTCTGATTGGCACTGGAAACAATGCCAACAGCCAAAACGGACATCCAGCTTCCAAAAAATGTTCACAAACTGGAACACTTACTTCTGGGTTTGTGGTGTTTGGGAGCCGATTTGTTCGGGAGGCAAGCTGTTTGGGAACCAAGGTACCACTGTAATAGATTATTTTCATAATATATATGCACTCTTTAGCCTAGTATATGCATTTTTGGCTGGAGAAACCACATTACAAATTCCAGAGGATTTCTAAGGATGGTTGTGTTTGGGAGGAGGAGAGGACAGGAGAAAGAAAGAGAGAGAGAGAGAGAGAAAGAAAGAAAGAAAGAAAGAGAAAGAAAGAAAGAAAGAGAAAGAAAGCTGTGAGTGGAGAGGGCAGCTGAATGGGCTGAGCAAATTCCATCTACCCTGGACCTGCCCATAAAAAGCAAGTCTAGCTTGAGGCTCTTTCCAGGGGCTCTTTTGTAGGTGAGTTGAGAGTTTGTTTGGACCTGGAGGTTTTTTGTTCACCACTTAGAGATACAGTGGTGTCCTGCAAGACGAATGCCTCGCAAGACGGAAAACTCGCTAGATGAAAGAGTTTTCCGTTTTGGAGGTGCTTCGCAAAACGAATTTCCTATGGGCTTGCTTCGCAAGACGACAATGTCTTGCGAGTTCCTGCTGGTTTTTTTCCCTCCCCCCTTTTTCTAAGCCGCTAAGCCGCTTATCAGCTGATCCGATCAGCAGATAAGCCGCTAAAAGCCGCTAATCCGCTAATCCGTCAATGGGCTTGCTTCGCAAGACGAAAAAACCGCTAGACGAAGAGAATCACAGAACGGATTCTTTTCGTTTTGCGAGGCACCACTGTAATCGTTTCAATTTCATTGTTCTGTATGGGACAATGACAATAAAGATATCATATATTGTTTGAAAAATGCAAGGTCCTCTTTATGTTGCAGGGGGTTGGCCAGGTGGCCTTGAAGTCCCTTCCAACTCTGTAATTCTATGAGGAACGGAATCTAATTTCTCTCACCTCTCAAGGGATTGGCAATAAGGCGCATCCTTGCAGGCTGTCATAGAGAGGATCTGCTATGATAATGAGGGTTTCCTTCCCCTCCAATTATAAGCAGTGACTCAGAGACCTCAAGAGAAGAAAGCTTTGCTGCCTCTTGCCAGAATGAGGTAATATTCCCTGGGTAGACAGGAGCCTGACGCGAGGTTCCCCTGATTCCGAAGGGTGTGTGTTCGAATCAAACTTTGGTTTCCATAGAGCTGTTTGGCCTTTCTCAGTCCCTAGGCAGTGGGCAGGATGGGGTGAGCCTTGTTTTGGAAGACAAGTCATTAGCCAAAAGGCTTGCCGACAGGAGGGGGCGAGGGAGAGAAGGAAGATCCCTGGCATACTATTTAAAAAACAAAGGTGAATAGTGGAAATTGGCCCATGAAGCTTTTCAAGGTGCAGTGCTTGAAATGTGACCTGCTTCTGTTCCCAGTGTGATCAAAATCAGGCGAGCGGCGAGATCAGTTGCGCAGTCCGTGCTGTCCTCACACATTGCAGCGGGTTGGACTCGATGACCACTGGGGATCCCTTTCAGCCATGCAGTTCTTGTCAGGAGCTCGTCCTACACTCGAGTAGGACCCTGGCAGAGACACATGCCCAACTGACATGTTCTCTCCCTCCTGGTCGATCGTTCGGGAGCTTCCAAAGCTTTCTTCTGCCCGAACATCACAGTGACTGATGCCAGCAGACACCGGCACACTTAGGGATCTGCAGAGTCTGTGCAGTTCATGTGACAGACCTCAGCAACTCAGCATTTTGGCTAATCTACTTTATTTACATATAAACACACACGGAGCACTGCAACATGGCCCCCTCTCTCTCTAGCATCAGACAGCAAAGAGAAAAAAACGAAGGACAACAGTCCCACTTCACAGAACACAATAACAAAAAATTCCTGTCTCCGTCACTTCCCACTCTGTGGAGTCAAAACATACACCGTCATGTACAAAAATCCCATGACTGCAATCATGGAGCAGGAATTCTAACAGTTCTATGATTCTGTGAAACTTTGCCCACGCTGGGGAGCAGCAGGCCCAGAGGTCAGGATTTAACAGGTCCTGGTGGGCAGGGATGGGGCCTCCAGTAGTGACGACCCCCCTTCTGCTGGATATGCAAGGATCCCCGAGCCCTAGTGGTGCGGCACACAAGTGCCAGAAAGTGCCACTGCAGCTTGATGCGATTTGGGAAACTCCCTCCGTCTCCCAGAAGATTGTGCCTGGTTCCAGCGGTAGCTGTCACACTTCTAGCACAGGAGAGGGGATCTTGTGGGCCCACCAAATGTTGCTGGGCTCCCAGTTATGGTCACCCTGATCCACTGGCCATGCTGGCTGGAGCTGTTGAGAACTGGGGTGCAATCAGACGACAGACACAGATAAGAAACAACACTTTAATAACCCATCAGGCAATGCAAAACACTTATAAAGATACAGTATAAACCGTTTCAGCTCATCTGGTAGCAGAAGTTCACTCATTCTCTGTCACTGTTCTCATCCCAAAGACTTCCGTATGCAAAGGCGGCACAACTGCATCAAGGAGAAGGACCCTCAATGAATTTGCAATACTTGCTGCTCCCCGGGCACTGGCAACCCATGCTATGCCACTGCCTGAGCTCAAGGGCACTCTGCTCCCCCACTAGCTGGTACTCAAGGGCATACTGCCTCCCAGAGCAGTGACAGACTGTGGGCTCTCAACTTCCAGTGGTGTCCTGTGCAGGTGCCCCTCTCCGCTCTGTTATACAGCATTATTGTGCCACCCCCTCCGTCACAGTGCCCAGTGTGGTTGCACTGGTTGTACAGTGGAGTTAGAACGCACCCATTGTGGCTGTGTCCTGCGAGCTCTGCCCTTGCAGCTTCCAGGGTAGAACTGCGTGGTGTTATTATTTCTCCACCCACCCATCTAGGAGCTGGGTCAAGTAGGAGGAGGAAGAGTTGGGAAGTGGGCTTTTGGATATTGGCATTGTTTTGTTTTGCCCTGGGGCAAGCTGCTGTTATGCCTCTGCTCTGCTGTCTTTCGTGGCTGATTGTTCTGACCTACTTCCCAGGATCAGAGGAGGCTGGGAGTGCCCGGCGGGAACATTCTGGAGGGAACTGGTTGTGTTTCAAAGAGGAAAATCGCTGTACACAAACAGACTTCCCTTGTAGCCAAGTCCTCAGTGTCGGTATAGACTTGCTGAAAGCTGCATACAGGACTGTGTGCCTCACAAAGGACATTGCCAGATTGTGAATTAAGTAATCAAATACTAGGTGTGTAGCTCCACCCTTCCTCCTGAAGGAGTACAGGTTGTCAAATACGTCAAAACCAGAATGCAATGGAAACTTCTAACCAATAGCTTAAAAACAACCTTCTAAAAAAAAAGTTTAAATGCTTTAAATAAACCCCAAGCCAGTCACCTCACAACTAATAATTTATGGTTTGGAAGGAACAGATTTTTCCACTAACAGAGGCCTGGGGAAATGGGAATGTTGTTTGATTCTTCTTCAAATAAGTTAATGGAGGAGACAGGTGCAGTTTGCTAGGGGGAGGGCATTCCACAAACCGGGAGCCACCACTGAGAAGGTGCCATCCTGCAGGTCCCTCCCCATGAGGCTGAACGAGAGACAAGCAGGGCATGTGGGTGGCCTGATAACTTAGATGTATCACAAGTTCCAGTTGGGTGTGTGCCTGCAAACAGCCCAGTGCAGAACATTCCTTCCAGACTTTGGAAATGGCATTGGGTGCTGCTGGGAAAGCTGCCTTCAAAGGAGGTGCTGGTTTCTAGAGCCTAGAGGATAAAAAGAAGTGTCAGATCATCTCAGAAGAATAATAACCTAAGGAAATGTGATGTGCAAGCCCAATAGGGTTCCTGGGATTTTTGACCCATCCCATATTGTTCTTTTTTTAAGTGCATCAACCAGTTTCTCTCTTCTTGGACAATCAGATGGAGCAGGGCATATTTTTGGGTGGGGTCACTTTCCTGAATTTTGCAGTTTGGCTCTTGGCTCAAAGTATCTAACTGCATATTTAGGATTTTTTTAAAAAGCACATGCCAAAATAATTGCAGATGTTTGTGCTGTTTTCAACCTCAGTAAATTGGAAACGGGATGCTGTCACAGGACAGGATGCCCTTCTGAATGGATTCATGAGAAATGGATGCCGTAGAGCAAAGTCTAATGTATTGACTCTGTCTGCAGACTAATAAAATCGAACGTATTGAATTTCTCCGCAGGCCAAAGCAAAGACACACACACACACCCCAAAACAAACAAACAAAAGGATTCTTGCATTGCAGGGGGTGGGACTAGATGGCCCCTGGGTTCCCTTCCAACTCTACAATTCTATGATTCTATGTAATAACATTTCAAAATATTGTCCTCTCTTGCATTTGGCTTTTTTTCTTTTTTGAGGAAATGATTTTGGAGTAGAACAGGTGTGGGGAGTGTTTGAGTCCTAGAATCATTGAACTTCAGAGTTTCATCTAGTCCAGCCCTCTGCAAAGCAGGAATTGCAGCACAAGAGTCCCCTACAGGTGGGCATTCAACCTCTCTCTCAAAATCTGAAAAGAGGAGGAGCCCCCCACCTTCCAAGGGAGGCTGGTCCACTGTCAAACAGCTCTTACTACCATGCTTCAAATAAATAAAAGGTAAAGGGACCCCTGACCATTAGGTCCAGTCATGGCCGACTCTAGGGTTGCGTCTCTCATCTTGCTTTACTGGCCGAGGGAGCCAGCGTACAGCTTCCGGGTCATGTGGCCAGCAGAACCAAGCCGCTTCTGGCGAAACCAGAGCAGCGCACCGAAACGTTGTTTACCTTCCCGCTGGAGCGGTACCTATCTATCTACTCGCACTTTGACGTGCTGTCGAACTGCTAGGTTGGCAGGAGCAGGGACTGAGCAACGGGAGCTCACCCTGTTGTGGGGATTCAAACCGTGACCTTCTGATCGGCAAGTCCTAGGCTCTGTGGTTTAGACCACAGCGCCACCCGCATCCCCACAAATAAATAAATAATAAGAAATAAAAATAAATAAGAGCAAGTTTAATAAGTAAGCGAGCTCCCTTGGAATGCCCCTGCTCCTTGGAAATAAAACTATTTCCAAGGAATATAGCTGCTTGGGGGGTGGAGCGGTTTGGGGAGTGTAGGACCAGTGGTTACAGCCAAAGGTTTAAAAGACCCGTGATCTTCCAGTGTTGGAGGATTCAATCTGTCACCATCCCTGACTGCTGGCTGTGTCAATGGCGGCTGATGGGAGCTCCACGCAGTAAGGGCCACGGGTCTCTCCTCCCTGGCTGGAGGAGACCCCTGCCTGAAACCCGGGAGTGCCATTGTTGGCAGTCAGTGCAGACAGCTGTGAACTTAGGTAGCTAATGTATGCTTAGCAGATTCCCCCCCCCCCCAATTCTTTACCTTTCCTTTACTTGTTTCATCGACCTCCTCACACCTCCCTTTTTTGTATTCTAGTTCAATTCACTATTTCAGCAAATTCTTTCCATCTTTCTCAATTTTTGTTCTATAATTTATCTTAATGGTCTAACCTTAAATTTTTCCATTTTGGCCCGTTATCAATCAGCTTTTACTTAATTCTTTGTTACATTTCTACTAAAACCATATAGCTTCATTCCAGCATCCTTCTAACACTCATTGATTTTACAATGTTTCTGTAAATATACTTTAAATTTTTTCCAATCTTCTTCCACCGACTCTTCTCCCTGATCTCGAATTCTGCCAGTCATTTCCGCCAGTTCCATGTAGTCCATCAACTTCATCTGCCATTCTTCCCTGGTGGGTAGATCTTGTGTCTTCCAGTGCTTTGCAATAAGTATTCTTGCTGCTGTTGTAGCATACATAAAGAAAGTTCTATCCTTCTTTGGCACCAATTGGCCGACCATGCCCAGGAGAAAGGCCTCTGGTTTCTTCAGGAAGGTATATTTAAATACCTTTTTCATTTCATTATAGATCATCTCCCAGAAAGCCTTAATCTTTGGGCATGTCCACCAAAGGTGAAAGAATGTACCTTCAGTTTCATTACATTTCCAACATTTATTATCGGGCAAATGGTAAATTTTTGCTAGCTTGACTGGTGTTATGTACCACCTATAAATCATTTTCATTAAATTCTCTTTTAGGGCATTACATGCCGTAAACTTAGCAGATTTTTTTTCAATGAAGCTGAGTAGCAACAGGGAGTCAGTAGTGGGGATGGTGAGGCAACAGACCCTGGGCCCAGGCACACATGCATATTGTATAAAGGTGCAAAGCCCTTCTTTCACACCCTGTGAAACATAAATGCACAGAATTTTTAAACAACTGGGCAACGGCCAGCCGCCTGCAACTCCCGAGCGTCCCCAGATCAGTCAAAACAAAGGGGGAAGGGGGCAGGAGAGCTGTACCACTGGACGTCCCTGGTTCTCCTTCGGCAGTTGCGGCAGCAGTGGCAGTCAGCAGCCCGGAGCCAGCCTGGTAGCGCAGTTGGCTCTGGCTGGCTTCAGGAGCTGCCCACTGCCGTGGCGCCTGCCATTTTTCCTCGCTGGAAGTTCCGGTAAGGAAAAATGGCGGGCGCCACGTCAGCGGGCAGCGAGCAGCTCCTGAAGCCAGCTAGCCAGAGCTGAGGCTGCCGCTGCCACATTTCCTGGGGACAGATTTGCAAATCCGGGGACTGTCCCCGGGAACCCGGGACATCTGGTAACCCTAGGCTAATGGTCTGACTCAGGATGAGCCAGCTTCCTCTGTTCTCAGCTTCCTATATTCTTAAGGGTGGGAAAAACCAGTCGGTTAGGTATGCCTCACTGCTGCACAATTCCTCTGTGGAATGTCTGCAGAACCTGCCTCTCCGGAATTGGCAATGCGGTGTCGAATGTTCCCCGTTTCCTCTTTGTATTTTTGTAGGTGAGAAGAGATTCCGGTTTGATCCCAGGGAAGGCCACATTGTGCTCTACCATGAACAAGGGGCCCCCTCCGTCTTTGTGGGGACAGTCGGCAGGCTTCATTACTACAACTTTGAGAACTCCACCAGCTTTACGGTAGGGAGATGGAGGACAACGCTTCAGAAATTTGCTTTTTGTTTTTAACTTTTCATTTAATTCACAAAAAGTGCAAATGTAACAAAAAGGAAGGGAAAAGAAAGAATCCGAAATTTAAGCCATGAAATATACAAAGTACAAAGATGCAGCACAGCTCCAAAGGGATAGGAAAGTATTAACTCCTACAAAGATTCACTTTACAAATAATAAGTATAAAAACAGAAGCATCTTCCACCAGTGAGTTCCATCACTATTGACAATAAAGGTTCTGTAAAGGCTTCGGTTTCCCAGATATTCACGTAAACTGGTAGCACTGAGTCACCACATGCCTCAATCTTTGTATACGGAATAAAATCATGTCATATATAAAAAAAACCAGTCATTTGAGCTCTGCCCTTTTAGTTTATGAGATACCTTTTCAAGAAGGGCAATTTGCCAAACCTTGAATACCAGCCACCCAAATGGTTAAAGGTTTCCCAGGAAATGCAGCCCGGGGTGCTGTTGAGAGATGAGAAAAAGGTTGCTTACTTTTCAAATGGAGTGTTAGAGGAGAGGTAGTACTTCTGGTGGGGGACACATTGTGCTCCTTCTAGGGTAATTGTCCACCTTTGGTCCCCAGCCTGCACTCAGCGCTCCCCTGTGGTTCCTAGAAGCTGTCAGTAGACGACAGCGGCCACATTCCCAGGAAATGGCTTTGACTAAACCAGGTGAGGGTGGCCAGTGAGTCTCAAACCTTCAGTGAGTTAGGGACCTGCGCTGCATGCGAAGACGGACTCCGGCAGACTGAGCAGATTAGACCAATTGTGGGTCAAGCGGTCAAGAAGGCAGTTTCCTAAGCTTCTACTGCCTTGTGGGATATCTTTGGGAGAAGAAAAGGCTAAGGAGGAAAGCCTACACAAATCCAGAGTCCCTAAAACAGTTGGGTGGCACCTTGTACGCCTCCTTCCGGCAACACCTGCAGCCAAGCTGGTGCCAAAGGTCTTGCTCTGCTTTCCTTTAGACCCCATCAGTGAGGCCAAGAGACCTCCCTGCACACTGACCAGGCCTGTGTCCCGAGGAGGTCACTTTGGTGTTGCTCACACAGTGGTTTGACTTCACCTCCAGAGAAGACCGATGGCAACAGCTTTTCAAATCCTGCTCTGTTTCCAGCTACATTTTATTCAGAGAAGACTCCTTCACCATCTAAGCACAGATTAGATTTTGGAGTTGTAGTTTACATTTTAATTCAGAATAATCCAGCCGTTTGGAAATCTGCCTAAATTTGGAAAAGGGTCTCTCCTGTCAGTTTCATGTCAAACAAATGTTCTTCTTGCAGACTTGGAAGAATTGGTTCCCTCAGGGAGCTAGCTGGTCTGGAAAAATGTCAAAGTCTCAATGACGAATTAATTGCTTTGGTGTAGCCTCAGGGAATGGAGAAGCTGTTAACTTTCCAGCACTCATAATTTCCCAGCTCTCATGGTAAACATCAGGACAAGTGGGACTACTGTGGCAGTGCAGAGTTCAGGCTGCTAGCCTACACTGGGGCTACACTGTTCTGTTCTCCTCCCCTAGACTGTCAGGTTCCCTATCCAGGGGAACAGCCTGGACCTTGAACCCAACCCCTGTCCCAGCAGCAATCATAGAATTGTAGAGTTGGAAGGGAACACATCTGACCTCTGCTTAAAGATCTCCACCACCTTTTGAGGAAGTTCGTTCTGCTGTCGAACGTCTCTTACCCTCAGAAAATACTTCCTAATGTCATGTCTTTCAAAACTGGATGATGGCAGTGCAGTCTTTGTGGGACTTCCCTCATGTTTGATCCGGAAGCTATAGTGAGTTCAGAATGCTTCAGCCTGGGTGCTGACACGGGTGAGACCCCGCCAGCATATTGCTCCTCTGCTCAGAGATCTGTACGGGTACCCGATTTGTTACTGGGCCAGGTTTTGGATGTTATTATTATTATTAGAAGTTTGTTTGTGCCCCCTCAGTCACTTTGATCTGTGGAACTGTGGCACCTGTTACAGGTGCCGCCTAAAATCCACTCTGCATTTCCTCCCGCCGTTTCTCTGTTGTTGGAGGCCGTGAGCTTTAAGGCACCTAGACAAGCTGACCTAAAAATGACGTGGGCGTCTTGTCTCTCCCTTTCATTCAGGTGCTTGTTGAAACCAACGGGACGCTGTCCAACTGCAGGAAACAGGTAAGTTTGCTTGTTTGTTTATAAAAGTATTTTTCCCCAGAGTATCATAGAAATATATCGAAGAGGTTTAAAAGGTAAAGGTAAAGGGACGCCTGACCATTAGGTCCAGTCGTGGCCAACTCTGGGGTTGCGGTGCTCATCTCGCTTTATTGGCCAAGGGAGCCAGCATACAGCTTCCAGGTCATGTGGCCAGCATGACTAAGCTGCTTCTGGCGAATCAGAGCAGCGCACGGAAACGCTGTTTACTTTCCCGATGGAGCAGTACCTATTTATCTACTTGCACTTTGACGTGCTTTTGAACTGCTAGGTTGGCAGGAGCAAGGACCGAGCAACGGGAGCTCACCCCGTCACAGGGTTTTGAAGTGCCAGCCTTCTGATCGGCAAGTCCTAGGCTCTGTGGTTTAACCCACAGTGCCGCCCGCGAAGAGGTTTACAACAATATAAAACATAGATGTTTGGAGGAATTGCTGCAGCAAATCCCCCACCACCTCTAGAAAGGTGTTCTCCTTCTGTGCTGAGTGATTCAGCAGGTGGATTGGGCCTAGAGCTCAGTGACAGAGCAGGTGCTTTGCATGCAGAAGGGGCCAGGTGCTCAGACATTCTTCATTCCCACGCCATGGGAGGTTCCCCTTCCTCTCTTCTCCTTGGCCTGATACTTTGCAGCTCAGAAACTCGCAAAGAGTTTCTGTCCCTCTGCTAGATCTGCGGATGCCTGGACTAAATGTGGATTTGACAGCCACAAGGCAGAGGTCTTTCTCAGCCCAAGGGCCACATTCCCTTCTGGATGACGTTCCAGGGGCCAGATGCCAGTGGCAGGCAAAAGTGAGCAGAGTGCAGATTTTTCCCTTGTGTAGTAAGCTAGTTTGTACACACAAACTCTAACTCTGACCTCTAACCTGACAAGCGAGTGGCAAAAAAGAGAAGAGTTCAAGGACAGAGTCCGGATGGGCAAAACCACTCCAGGAGAGTGTGAAGCAGGCCCTGTGAGGGGGTGGCCTGGGGGAGAGTTTCAAGAGTCACATTTGGCCCCCGGGCCTGAGGTTTCCCCATCCCAACCTTAAAATTAGGAGGTCCTTCTGTGCAGGCCTTGGGGAGACAGTCTCTGTCTTGTTGGTGGGATCTCCAGGATGGGAGTGGGTGGTTGGGGGTCGTTTTCCGGTCCTCTTCATCATAGTGGGGTGGACCAAATGACCTTTGGGGTCCCTTCCAACTGTACAGTTCTATGATTCTTCACCTTAACCGCCTTCACTTCTCTTCCAGGAAAATGCCAAGAACTATCTCACACTCCTGGAAAAATATGAGGACCAATTGCTGATCTGTGGCACAAACGCCTGCAGCCCCAGCTGCTGGAATTTGGTACGCAGCTTCTCCTTGCCCCTCTGCTCTTTAATCCTGAGACATCGCTGCCGGTCACCCTACCTGAGCCTTCCCTGTGGGCCTGATCCAGCAAGCCTCTTCTTATGTCCTGATCCCTGACCACTGGCTCGGCTGGGGCTGATGGGAGATGTGTCTGTGGGAAGGCTCCATTGCTCTAGCTGGGCGATGTTGGCAATGATTGCATCTTCTTCCTCCTGCTTCCCTCTTTCCTTGCTATGTTTGCTCCCTTGTGCTGTTCTTCTGGATTGCATATCCTTTGGGGGCCAGGATCCGCCCTTTTGCCTTTGTCCATACCCAGGGTATGCAGGTGACACTTTCACCACTGCCACCAAAGTCATGGGTGTGAGAAAAGGGGAGTTTGAAAGGCGTGTCTCTCTCACTCTCCCTGTATTGGCGAGACCCTGGAAAGGTGGGAAATATCTGCTCAACTTCTCTTTTCCCTCCTCCTGCAGGTAGATGGAAAGGTGGAGCCAGGGATCAGTGCCCATGGCCTGGCTCCTTTTGCACCTGATCAAAACGCTCTTGTCCTCATCGATGGTAAGCTTTCCTGCATTAATGCTGAATGAATTTCTGGCCCAGCAGGGACACGCAGCCAGGCCTCTCACCCGACTTCCATTCTCCTCCCCCCGAGCTGATGTGCTGTGCAAACCCAGAGTTCGGGCCCTACATTCTCGATGGCATGGCAGGGGGTCTTGAAGCGCCCTCCCCACCTGGCAGGCCTCTCCAATAATAATTCAGTGGTACCTCGGGTTACATACGCTTCAGGTTACAGACTCCGCTAACCCAGAAATAGTGCTTCAGGTTCAGAACTTTGCTTCAGGATGAGAACAGAAATCGTGCTCTGGCAGCGCAGCAACAGCAGGAGGCCCCATTAGCTAAAGTGGTGCTCCAGGTTAAGAACAGTTTCAGGTTAAGTACGGACCTCCAGAACGAATTAAGTACTTAACCCGAGGTACCACTGTAACAATAAAATAAACCACAAATTAAATTTACATTATGGGCAGCCACAGCCAATTAGGGGGCATGTGCGGTTTTTTCAGGAACTCTCAAAAGCAATGAAAATGTATACAAAGTGATTTACAAGCAGTTTAAGGCTGCATAAGAATGAATTTGTGTTTTGTGTGTGTGGATACACATACAGGTATACTTCCCACAGCCCTTTCAAAGGTTAAACAAGATCTGCTGGATTGCATCCCATTTCACACTTGATCACAAGCAAACTTGAAGAATTTCAAGCAATTGGCAGCTGTGGGTCCTCATCTCTTGCTTGTTTGTCCCCTCCCCATTAATTTAAAATAAATACATTTATATTTATATATATTACCCCCCCTATAAGTCTTGTTGAATAAATCGTGGGAAGCGCAGTTTTGCAAATTTGAAAAGCGGTGACTCCAGTTCACTGTATCTCAAGCCATGGCCTGAAATTCTCATTTCTTTCTGAGGTGGCTTAGCACCTGCACTCCTCTTTACCAGTGGTCTCTCTTCCTTTTCTCGCAGGCAAGGACATCTACTCTACCATCAGAAAGCACCAGTACAATGGGCGGACACCTCGCTTCCGTCGGATTCGAGGATATGCGGAGCTCTATACCAGCGACACCGTCATGAATAGTGAGTGTGGCAGGTCTTGAAGGAATGGGGGGGTCGGGGTCCCCGGTCTCCCCGACGGAGGGGGCTCCCCAGATTGCTCAGCCTCTCTCTTGTCTTCCAGCACCACACCCACAAGATGGTTGAGGGACACTTGACTTAATACGGCCACTCAGGAATAGCATGGTGCTGTCAAGGCTTCAGAGCATTTAACCTGCCTTCTCTAGCTGAAATTCAGGATGTGCGTTTTGTGGCCTTCCAGGTGTGGCTGGACTCCAGTTGCCACTCCCCACTTTGACCATTGGCCGAATTCATTGGGGAGGATGGGAGTTCAGCCCTCTGGGTTCAGCCCAGTTGGTAAAGAGCAGGGCAGGGTTGGCACGGGCATGCCGTATTCTTGGCCAACTGCTGCCCCTTAACTTTTCCGAAAGTGCCTGGTGGCTGCCCCTGAAACCTTTCCCAGTGACGCCACCCCAGGGGCATTGTAGGGTGTTAAAATGACAGCTCCCAGCCGCCCAGACTCATTCGGAGTGTTGCCACTGCCTGCCATTTGGGCCAGAGGAGCTCTGAGAGGGTCTCCTCAGAGGACATTTCACTGAGAATCCTTCTCAAACCTGGAGTTGGTTTTAGTTCTTAGCTCTGATTTTAGCATAACAGGGGGTTGGGCTAGATGACCCTTGAGATCCCTTCTGACTCTGCAGTTCTGTGAGTCTATGAACCGGCTGCCAGGAGGCCTAGAACTGGAGCCCTTTCCACAGGGGCATTCACACATTACACTGATCCAGCAAGGGTACTTCCTGTGCCCTTCTGTGTACCCCAATAGTTGAGCTGTACTGTGATTTGCAGGTACCCTGCAGCAAGTCTGCATATGCAAGAGTCAGCTGTGCAAATCAACAGTGCGTGCTCTTTTACACAAGCATTTGTACCCGTGTAGAGACACCTTGAAGTTACACCTGCGTGGGGCATAATGAACAAGCCTTACGAGGTATTAACACAACAAATCTGCTCATGGGAGGCGGGAGGAGAACCTGGAGATTTTCAGGGCTTCCCCACTTGGAAACTGAGCGTCACGGCCAAGGGAGAGGAGGAAGTTGCCGCATTAAAACCAACACAACCCTTGCCCCAGAGGGAGCGGCTCAGAGCAGGTGGTAACAGCACAGCAGGTGCCTCTTGTGCCAGGAGTGTCACGGAGGCAGTGTTCCCCCAGTGCCAGGAGGATCCGCCACAGTGAGCCTCAGGTGACGTTAGCGTTCCGCTCAGCGGATCCCTGTGGAGGACCTTTCCCCTCTGAGATCACGTAGGTAGCGAGGGGGTTGCCAGGGGCATTTCCAGTACACAACACAGGTGTTCTCCTCTGCGGGGACACCTGCGTCATGGCAGCAAAAAGAGTGATCTCAGTTCTCCCAGGTGGGTTGTTAGGTAGCCACATCCGCCCATGACAGGGAGATTTTTGCAGGCCTGGGGAATTCTGGGAGTTGAAGAAGCACAACATATATTGGGAGGGGGGCAACTCTGAGGGAGAGGGAAACACCCTTCTCCCCCAAAATGAGTCTGATGAGGACTGAGCATGCTCAGAGGCAAACAGTGCTGATTGGCTAGCTAGGTTGGGTAGGAGCAGAGCATTGGTCTTAGTGGTTCGTTGCGCCAGGGTGCCGGCTTCCAGGGGTGCCCTAGCGAGTGGGGGAGCTGTGTGGCTTTGCTGGCAGGCTCCCCTTTCCCTGCACATCCGCCAGCTGCACCCCACCAACTATATGGTTGGCGGGCACACAGCTTCCCTCCCAAGCCTCTACATCTGCTAAAGAAGGGGTCATTGTTGTCCTCCTCCTGCTTCCTGGCAAAAGGCGGCATGCAGCCTTCCTGGTCTGCCTTCTCGGGCGCCCCAACGCCGGAGAGCATGCCCACCAGCACATTTTCCTGCTTAATCGCCACCACCATGCCAGGGATGGGGCAGTGGGGGAGGCAGAGGACATTTTCCACCGCCCCCTCCCTTGTTTTGGAGTTGCGGGGGGGGGGGGGGCAGAGGGATCTTTGCACCATGAGGCCAGATATGCGTAAGATGGCCCGGCATGTGTAGGAGCGGCAGCATGGAACAGCACCTCATGGAATGCTCCCTGCATCAACATTTTGTTGCAGCTTCCACTGGTTCCATCTGTTTGGGTTGTGTATGCCACCTCCTTCGCCTCATCTTCCTTCCTCATATTTGTATCTCACCTCTCCTCTAAGGAGCTCCAGGTAGCTTACGCTGTTTTCCTCCTTCCCATTTTATCCTCACAGCAGCCCTGTGAGGTAGGTTAGGCTGAGAGTGAGTGACTGGCCGAAGGTGGCACCCCGTTAGCTTCATGGCCAAGTAGAGATTTGAACCCTGGTCTTCCAGGTCCCAATCCGACAGTCTAACCACTAGGCCACACTGGCTTTGATCATTAACTTGTGAGAAATAGTCGCCTCAGTCTCACTGTAGTGAGATATTGCCATTTCTCCGCACGCTCTGTCCGTTGTTAAGGTGGGTGCCCTTGCTTATCTGAGAACTGCATGTGTTCATCGGTGCTGAGCTCTGTGAGGGTCTCCGAACAACTCTCTCAGCACCTTTAGCAAACTACAGTTCCCAGGACTCTTTGGGGGGAGCCATGAAACGAAACATTCAGAAAAGGGCGGCCAAAATGGTGGCGCGACTCCCCATGAAGAAAAGTTGCAGCGTTTGGGACTTTTTAGGTTGGAGAAAAGGAGAGGAAGAGGCGACGCGATAGAAGTTTGTAACATTATGCCTGTCATGGGGAAAGTGGGCACAGAAAAGCTTTCACCCCTCTCTTCGTAACACTAGAACTCACTGGCATCCAGTGAAGCCGGATGTTGGGAGATTCAGAAAGGGCTTCTTCCCACAGCACAGAGTTAAACTATGGAACTCCCTTACACAGGAGGCAGCAGTGACCACCAGCTTGGGTGGCTTTGAAAGAGGACTGGTCAGCTTTATGGAGCCGGAGGAGAAGGCTGTGCATGGCTACCATCCACAATGACTCTTCTCTGCTTCCACAATTGGAGCCAGCGATGCTATAATAGTATTATTATTATTATTAATTTATTTATACCCTGCCCATCTGGCTGGGTTTCCCCAGCCACTCTGGGCAGCTTCCAACAAAGTATTAAAATACAGTAGTCTATTAAACATTAAAAGCTTCCCTAAACAGGGCTGCCTTCAGATGTCTTCTAAAGGTCTGGTAATTGTTCTTCTCTTTGACATCTGGTGGGAGGGCGTTCCACAGGGCAGGTGCCACTACCGAGAAGGCCCTCTGCCTGGTTCCCTGTAACTTGGCTTCTCACAGCGAGGGAACCGTCAAAAGGCCCTCGGCGCTGGACCTCAATGTCCGGGCAGAACGATGGAGGTGGAGACGCTCCTTCAGGTATACTGGGCTGAGGCCGTTTAGGGCTTTCAAGGTCAGCACCAACACTTTGAATTGTGCTCGGAAACGTACAGAACGTATGGAATGTACTGAATGTACGGAAATTGAATGAGCCATGGGCCTGATCCAGCAGGCGACTCCTATGCTCTTAAGATGTCTCCTCTGCCCAGACTGCCCTAGCTGAACGTCCTCCTTAGTTCCTTCCTGCCTCACGGTCTCTCTGTCTTTTCCGCCTGCAGATCCAAAGTTTGTGAAGGCTGCCATCATAAAACAAGAGGAGGCTTACAATGACAAGATCTACTACTTCTTCCGAGAAGAAAACCCCGACTGGCCGAAGAACGCAGCCGCCCCAAGGAACGTCTCCAGGGTGGCTCAGCTGTGCAAGGTGTGTCTGTGTGTGGGGGTGTCTGGGAGGCTGTGCCGGGGTCTCTGGGTGCTGCATGAGAAGCCGCAGGATCAGCTGAAGATCAGACCCAGGGGCCACTTACTCAGAGTAGACTCATTGGTGTTAATGAGCAGGACTCCCTTGGGCTAAGTCATGTCATTGAGTCTCGCACTAAATACTAGTGGTATGGCAAGAAGTAGCTGTGGTTACTTTAGGGCCGTTTTTAGCCTGAGGGCCCAATCCTCTCATGGGCAACATCCTGTGTTTGTGTGTGCCAGAGGCGGGGGGGGGGGGTGCGGGTGACAAGCAACCGAAGGGGGGAACGCAATTCTTACTTTTTCATGGTAGGCTATATTCAGCCATTCACACACATCTAGCTGAGATCACACACACACACACACACACACACACACACACAGACACACACACAGAGTTGTCCCTGGGAAGTGGCAAAGGGAATATTTTCTTCCCCCTGAACTATAACCCCCAGATTCCCAGCTTTCATCTTTTTCAAA
Source organism: Podarcis bocagei (assembly GCF_964188305.1). NCBI lineage: Eukaryota > Metazoa > Chordata > Lepidosauria > Squamata > Lacertidae > Podarcis > Podarcis bocagei. Next base: position 7,127,096 of record NC_138134.1, read on the forward strand.
AAGTGTTAAGTTTCTAGCATTTGTAGAACCTAAGATATGAGGCAAAATGTGCAAGTACGTGTCTACACACACAAATTAGGATGTGGAAGCCAAGCCCCATGAGGAACAGATGAGGGGGTTGGAGAACAGAAGACCTGAGAGCTATCTTCAAATATCTGAAGGGTTTTCACATCAAAGATTGTTTTTTCCTGCTCTGTACGGTAGGACTTGAACCAGTGGCTTCAAATTGCAGTGGTACCTCGGGTTACAAACGCTTCAGGTTACAGACTCCGCTAACCCGGAAGCAGTACCTTGGGTTAAGAACTTTACCTCAGGATAAGAACAGAAATGGCACGGTGGCAGTACTGCAGCAGCGGGAGGCCCCATTAGCTAAAGTGGTACCTCAGGTTAAGACAGATTTCAGGTTAAGAACAGAGCTCCGGAACGAATTAAGTTCTTAACCAGAGGTACCACTGTATAGGAAAGGAAATTCCGATGAAACATCAGGAAGAGCTTTCTGATAGCAAGGGCCATTTGACAGTAGAACGGTCTCCCTCGGCAGGTGGTGACCTCTGCTTTCTAGGAGGATTTTAAGCAGACGTTGGACAGTCACCTGGCTGCTTTAGTTGACATTCCTACAGAGCAGGGGGTTGGGCTAGATGACCCTTGAGGTCCCTTCCGACTCCACTATTCTATGATTCTGTGAAACTGTGCTGCCATGCATTTGGCCAGCTGCCAATCCCTGACCACCGTTCCTGTCTCTACAGGGAGACAGAGGAGGCACCGGCTCCCTCTCGGCTGCCAAGTGGACCACCTTCCTGAAAGCCACCTTGCTCTGCGTCGACTCTGACAACGACCGGCACTTTAACCAGCTGCAGGACGTCTTCATCCTGGAGTCTGCCAACTGGTCGGAGACAAGAATCTACGGGCTCTTCTGGAACGAGTGGTGAGTGCCTTGCTCCGTGGTGAGGGGCAAATGAACGCTAAGGTCACATTTACACTTGGTGGAGGGTTTTTTGTTTGTTTCTTTCTCTTAGCCCTGGGGACGCAGGTAGCGCTGTGGGTTACCACAGAGCCTAGGGCTTGCCAGTCAAAAGGTCGGCGGTTCGAATCCCTGCGACGGGGTGAGCTTTTTCTGGGTCATGTGGCCAGCATGACTAAGCCGCTTCTGGCAAACCAGAGCAGCGCACGGAAACACCGTTTACCTTCCCGCCAGAGCAGTACCTATTTATCTACTTGCACTTCGTGCTTTCGAACTGCTAGGTTGGCAGGAGCAGGGACCGAGCAACAGGAGCTCACCCCGTCGCAGGGATTCGAACCGCCTACCTTCTGATTGGCAAGCCCTAGGCTCAGTGGTTTAGCCCACAGCGCCACCTGCGTCCCTCCTTTTAAAAAGTGGCTTCTGAAAACTTGTGAACATTTCAACCAGCTTGATCTGATGTATTAAGAAATTATCATAGTCACTGGTGAAACACTTGTGTTTTCACTAGTGTGTTTTTAACACGGTCATTTTTCTTCCCATAAGCTGCTTTGGTAGTTGTGCTGACAGAAAAGCAGAGCAATAAAAAAATAAATCTGATCTCTTGCTTCTTATGATAATCCCCAGGGAATATTCCGCAGTCTGTGTCTATTCCGTTGGTGACATCAGTAAGGTCTTCCGAACTTCGCCTCTCAAAGACTACCACGAGAAACTCCCCCCTGTGAGGCCTGGGCAGGTAAGGAATGCAAATTTGCTTCTCTTGTTGGATTTATCCTCTAGCCAAGTGGGTCTCAAAGTTTTTGGGGCCACTGCCCCCTTGATTCCACAAACTCCTCCCCATTTCCCCCTCTCCCCTCCAAAAAGCATTATTCAGCATAGCAGTTTGCATGGGCCACTAAAGAAGATAATAACCCAATTCAGAACAGTCACAGTTAATTGCACATTTATTCAAAATCCAACAAAAACAATTAATTGAACAAAATGAATGATGTTGGTCCAGGTATACCAACTTTTCAAAGTCTGATAGTCATTGAGCATTGAGTCATTGAGTCTTTGATACCACATTTAGTCACAACTTCACTGTTCTTAATGTGATGTGGTTTCCCAGTGGTTTAAAGTCACTTAGCAGGAGTCTTGAATCCCCAGCTCCTGCTGCTCCCTTGCCTCTTAGTGCCCTGCGAGGGAATCCCCCCTCCCCTGAAGGGATCACTGCCTGCCACTTTGGGGAGCCCTGCTCTAGTCAAAGCGTGACTAGACTTGCAAAACTGAAAGGAGACTGAGAGCTGGTGACTGTGCCGTTTTTGCTGCAGTTTTGCCTGTAACTGACAATGGGTAGTGGCGACCTTTAAATCTGGAGGTGGGGAGTTTTGAAAAGAACTGTACAATCCTGTTATGTGTTATGTAGCAAATGTTAGGAGGTTGGGAAGAGAAACTTGCAAGCTTTCTGGGGCAAAAATTCCATATCACTGGCATATCACACAGTGCAAGCTTTTTTGTTTTTTAAGGAAAGCAAGTTTCTAGTGCTCAAGGCTCAGAGAAGCTTGCAGAAGTGCCTGTTGCCAGGGCAGAAGCCAGAAAGGCCCTTAGAGCCAGGGGTGGGCCATCTGTGGTGCTCTAGCTCCCACCATCCCTGACTGGGACCTGTGCTGGCCATGGCTGGTGGTCCAGAGGAGGCCACTGGTTCTCCATCTCTGCCTAGTAGGATCCAGGGCTGGTGCAAGCAGGCTCCAGATCCTTCTTGTCACCCCTAATCTGGTGGCCTTATCTGTCCCTCCCAACAGTGTCTAGAAGGAGAAGAGCGGACCCCCCACGAGACCTTCAAAGTGGCCGACAGCCATCCCGAGGTGGCACGCAGGGTGAAGCAGGAAGACATCTTGTTTTACAGCAAGCACCGCTACCAGCAGATTGGTGTCCACAGAGCTCCAGCAACTGATGGAGGCACCTACAGCATCCTGTACTTGGCCACAGGTACGGTCAAAGCTGCCCCTTGCTTGGCATCGCTACCCTTTGGCATTGCTGAGCAAGTTACTGCCCCCTTCTTTGAAGCCATGGGAGGGAACCTGCAGCCCTCCAGATGTTGACTACAATACCCATCACTCCCGGCTGTATGGGCCATGTTGGCTGTCAGCGGATGAGAATTAGGGCCCAGTGACATCTGGGGACCACAGGTCTCCCTCTGCTCAGGCTGAGGAGCAACCAGCCCAAAGCAGTACTGGGTCAGGATTTGAACCTAGGTCTCCTTGGGTCACATCCGGAGGACTACAGGTCTTACCTTACAGCCTTCATCCCTGCTCTGTCCAACCAGCATCATTTCCCACATTCCCGTTACCTCCTTCCAGCTTCCCAACCTTTTCTTCTGCCCTTTTATGCAGACAAAGGAACCGTCCACAAAGTTGCTGTCTTGCCCACGGGGGCCAACAACGTCCTGGAGATTCAGCCTTTCCTCTCTCCTGCTGGCATTCGGACCATGACTCTGGACAGTGAGAGAGTAAGGAAGAACCTCCCATCTTTTCCCTTTGCCTGCTCCAGGCTTTATTTCATCAAAGTTCTAGACCGTTTGATTGCAAACTACAGGCCTCCCTGACTTGTTCCATACTGGGTTGCTGGAATGATGCTGGCCCAGCAGGCCATGGCAGAACAGCAGTGGCTGGATCAAAAAATGTGCAAAGGATCTGAAAAGTGCCATCCCGCTTTTTCTCTATGGCCTGGAAGGGCCTCATCTCAGAATGAACATGCAGATATCATAGATTGGATTGAGGTTGAATCCTGACAAGACAGAAGTACTGTTTTTGGGGGACAGGGGGCGGGCTGGTGTGGGGGACTCCCTGGTCATGAATGGGGTAACTGTGCCCCTGAAGGACCAGGTGCGCAGCCTGGGAGTCATTCTGGACTCACAGCTGTCCACGGAGGCACAGGTTGATTCTGTGTCCAGGGCAGCTGTTTACCAGCTCCACCTGGTACGCAGGCTGAGACCCTACCTGCCCGCAGACTGTCTTGCCAGAGTAGTGCATGCTCTGGTTATCTCCCGCTTAGATTACATCAATGCGCTCTATGTGGGGCTACCTTTGAAGGTGACTCAGAAACTGCAATTAATCCAGAATGCGGCAGCTAGACTGGTGACTGGGAGCGGCCTCCAGAAACACGTAACACCAGTCCTGAGAGATCTGCATTGGCTCCCAGTACGTTTCCGAGCACAATTCAAAGTGTTGGTGCTGACCTTTAAAGCCCTAAACAACCTTGGTCCTGTATACCTGAAGGAGCGTCTCCACCCCCATCATCCAGCGCGGACACTGAGGTCCAGCGCCAAGGGCCTTCTGGTGGTTCCCTCCCTGCGAGAAGTGAGGTTACAGGGAACCAGGCAGAGGGCCTTCTCGATAGTGGCGCCTGCCCTATGGAACGCCCTCCTAGCAGATGTCAAGGCAATAAGCAACTATTTTACTTTTAAAAGACATCTGAAGGCAGCCCTGTTTAGGGAAGTTTTTAATGTCTGACGCTGTATTGTTTCCGATATTTGGTTGGAAGCTGTCCAGAGTGGCTGGGGAAACCCAGCCAGATGGGCGGGGTATAAATAATAACTTATTATTATTATTATTATTATTATTATTATTATTATTATTATTATTATTATTATTATTTATTATTATTGAATGCTAGTGTTGGAAGGGACCACAGGGATTGTCTAGGCCAACACTCTGCAATGCAGGAATCTTTTTGCCCAGTGTGGGGCTCAAACCCACAACCTTGAGACTGTCTCATGCTCTTTTTTTCTGAACACGGGGAGAATCTGTTCTAGGGGTGACATCAGAGGAATCCTGCTGGATCAGGCCAATGGCCCGCCTAGTCCAGCCAAGCAGGTGCCCATTATGGGAAGCCCTTGACAAGTCGGACTTGAGCCCTAGAGCCCCTCCCAACTGTGGTGGCAGAGCAGAGCCGTCCTGGCTAGTAGCCATTGACAATCCTCTGCTCCTTGAATACACTGGCATGCAAAAGGGATCCCCTTCAGTCCCCTGTTCCTCTGCAAAAGTAGGAGCAATTCCTGTGCGTCACTCAGTGGCTGTTGCTTTTCCTGTTAGACTGATGTTACTCATTCACTGGGTACAGATGGGCTGGTCCATGATGCCCTTCAAGAATATGCACGACTCATCTCTTAGTCCTGCTGTTTGGAAGGAGCTCAGTGCAGCTGTTGCTTTATTTTATCTTGCAGAAGGAGCTGTTTGTAGCCTCTGAGAGTGAGGTGGTTCAGCTGCCCATGGCTATGTGTGGGGCGTATAAGGGCAGCTGTGAGAGCTGCATCCTGGCGAGGGATCCTGACTGTGGATGGATCAACGGGAGATGCACTTCTGTTTATGACCGTGACCAGCATGGAAATGGGTAGGTCCCTCTGATTTTCAACCCTCCTCCCCCTTCATTTCTATTGTTGACAGTTGCACGTTCTATATCTGCATGTTCTCCGGCGCATACAGACATGCGGCAGAGCAAGGTGACAAAGCAGACTTGCGCCATCCCATTTGAGTGCACTTCTGGGTGACACCTTCCTGCATGCAGAAAGTGATCATCTCAGGATGAGACGTTCTGGCCCCACCTTGTTGCTGCTGAGCTAGCTTTCTGCTTGCAGGGAACCCTTGGCGAAGCATTAAAAATGTATTTGTTACTTAAATACATTTATGTACCACCTTTTCCTCCCAAAAGCTCAAGGTGGCGTCCATGACTCTCTTCCTCCCCACTTTATGCAAGTGCCTGCATGGATCAAAACCTACGGGGAAGAGTTGCTGTGCTCACTAAACCTGAACTCTCTTTGTTTCTTTGAATAAAGTGTCAACACTGACACCTTGTGAGTTCTTGGGCTCTCCTTCCATTCTAATTCTCTCTCTCTTTCTCTTCTAGCACACTGCTACAAGCTCTAACACACAATCCTGTTACGGATATTTGTTCATCTCCAAGCCACACTAAAGGTAATGTTTGCAAATAAACCATTTTCTTGCCCTTCCTGAAGACCAGGAACGTGGCGCCATGAAGCCCTCCAGATGCTACTGGACCTCAGCTCCCGTCACCCCGACCATTGGCCGTTCTGGCTGGGGCAGATGGGAGCTGGAGTCCAGCAGCTTTTGGAAGGCCACAGGTTCTCCCAGTCCTGCTTTAGATTTGGAGGGAAACTAGTTGGCCAGCTAGTCCAAGTATGGATGATGCCCCTTTTGATCAGCATTGGCCTTGCTAAACAATAGCAACCTGCCCGTTGGGCTAGCGGTGGTCCCTGATCTTGACCATTGAGCGTGCTGGCTGAGCCTGGTGGGATTTGTAGTCCATCAGGTTGCAGGAGGCTGATTTAGGGACCCAAAGGCCATCAGCACAACATCTAGCAGCGCTCTTACGTTCACCAACAGCTGGTGAGCAAGGAGATGGATCTCTTGAGCAGGAATAATGCACTGAGATTCAGTAGCTAGGGATTTTCAGTCAAACTTGGTCACATCATGACACCACAAGGACCACAAAGGCCTCCTGACGGTTGCTGTTCCACACCGGGGTGTGCAAAGGGTGATCTCTCAATCTCTCTCTCTCACTCACTCTCTCACCATCTGCTCTTCCTTCCTGTCCAGGTGATGACAACCAGCACTGTGAGATTGTGACCGTGGCACCCGGCGCCCGCTATTACCTCAACTGCTCTATCAAATCCCACCATGCCACTTACACTTGGCTCCGTGACAACCAAACGGTTGCGCACTGTGGATCTGGCCATCGCCACTGCATCCACTTCATAGACAATATGACGGACGAGCTCTATGGCACTTATTCCTGCGTTTCCCAGGAGGATGGGTTTAACCAGACCCTTGTGACAGAATGCCTGACAAAGCCCTCCAATGTGAAGATGCTGCTTGAGGAGCCCAGGAATAAGATGGCAAAGGACTGGGCCACCCAAACATCTTTGTCCCTCTGGCTAGGACTGTTGCATATGGCGGCAGTTGTCTTGCTCACCCATTGAGGACTTGACCTCCTGACTGCCTACCAGCACAAGTGACCAAACTGTACCTCTTTCTAGTATGTCTTGTTCCATCTCAGAAGTGGGTCCTTCAATAGATATAATTCTTCCCTTGGGCTTAGAAGCCACCTTTTCTCCACTTGCCTAGAGAAGTGGCAACCTGGTGGTGCATAGTTGATAGCAGAATGAAGGAGAGGTTGGTGGCTGTTCTGTCTGCAGAAGCACCAAGATCCTGAAATCTTGAGCAGGATGGGTCCTGCCAAAATGAACATGATGATATGAACATCTGGGTGATGAAGTAGAACCAGTGCAAACAACAATGCATGGGGCAGCTAATGGGGCAGAGGGTATGGCTGAGGTGGCCCAGGGGGGCTTGTGAAGGTCCACGTCAGGCTTCTTCAAAGGCAGGCATCAGGATCCAACACAGAGCTCATGTGCTAAATAAAAGTTTCCTCAGATTGGAGAGCAAACGTTCAGGCCCAAGGTTTATAAGACTTGACGGTCTTCTGCATCTTTTTTAAATAACTGGCGTTCTGAATGTTCTTTTGATGTTTCTGACATTTTCCAAGCAACGATACGTGCTCAGGATCTCTGAACAGTTATAAGGCATAATTAATGTATATCAAGGCATCCCCAATATGCACCAAGATCAAAGAAACATCTTGTAGGTTCACCTAGTCTAGCATTTGGAAGATTCTCCATTAGCAGTAGGTGGTCAACTGGCAACTGACCATTGGCCTGTCAAGAGGCCACCACCTGGTCTGTCCTGCCTAGTCCCAGATTTGCCTGCTTCTATGCTTGTCCATCTGGCAAGGGTGGAGAATGGGTTGGTGCAATTGCCTGGGCTGTGGGGTGTCAGGGACGCAGTTTCCTGCCTCAAACTGTGGGATGCAGTTTCCTGCCTTTCTGAACCTGCTTCCTGCCCGGTTAACTCACAGATGTTTGGAAATCCTTTGTGTGATTTCACTGGATGAAGGATATTTATTTTTATTTATTATATTTTTCTAAAAAAAATCAGATCCTCTTTTTGTGGGGAACAAAATGAACAAGCCTCAGGGCCACTTGTAGGCAAAGATGTTGGAAAGCCTTTGAAGGTGATTTTTTGTGTGTCTTAATTTCTGGAAGTCGGTTCATATAGAGAAGAAAGAGGGAGATCCCAGGGTGTTCACAAAGCTGAGTTCTACCTCTTATATTGTGTACATGTGCTTCTGAGTAGACCAGCAATCTGGATGTGGGTCTGTTTTCCTTCTTCCTTGTGAGGAAGCAGTGTCATGGCTGGGGGAGCTCAGGCTCTGCATGCAAAAGCTGCAATTGCTGGCATTAAAAAGAAAAGAGGCTCCTGCCTTCTGAAACCTTAGAGAGCTGCAGCCGGTGGCCAAGACGATGCTGAGCAACGTGGTTTGGTGGCTGATTACAGAGTAAGGCAGACGTCTGTTTCTTGTCTTGGTCTTCTCTGCTGGCTGGCTGGCTGGTTAGCTGCCAGCAACACCCCCAAGAGATGGGCAAATGAGTCTATTTCATTTCAACCCCCACGTGAGTCCCCCTTATCTCTGTTCTAGCCAGTTTTGGGGAGGGGGAATCCACATTTATGTGTGTATCTAAATACAAACTACTTCATATATTCTCTCTCTCTTCCAAACCAGAACCAGTGTGGTGTTGTGGTTATACTGTCAAACTAGGACCTGGGAGAGACCAGGGTTTGAATTCCCTGCTCTGCCATGAAGCTCTCGCTGGGTGTGATCTTGAGACAGTCACAGTATCTCTGTCGCTAACCTACTTCACAGGGTTATTGTGAGGATAAAACAGGTTGGAGGGGAACTGTGTACGGCCCCTTAAATGAAAGGAATGATAAAAGGAATAAACAAAAAATGTGGGGGCACAGATTCCTTATTCCTGTTTTGTGCCTTCAGTTACATCAGCAAAAAAACCAAAATATTTAATCTGTATCTAACACCTTTCATCTATATTCCAAGTATGCTTTCCTTGATGTCATAACCAATGATACTTGAAAGCTACCGACTGAAGGGTTTTGCAGTTGGGTTGTAGCTAAACAAGGAAGGTTATTGCATGGGCAGCAGTTGCCAAGCGAGGCTGCTGGCCGCCTCTGCCACAGGTGCAGACAGGCAGCATCCTGACAGGTTGGGAAAACCTTCCCCACCAGATTAGTTTTGAGAGCAGCAACTTGGTCGGGGGAGCGTTAGCGGGGGACGTTTGATTCGCTTTGCCTTTAAACGCAAACCTACCTCATTCACACTTCCCCAAACAGCTGTCCTTGGAAGTTTGCACTTCTCCAAATTTTGCAGCAAAGTTCTCCAACCAAAGAAAGTGTCTCTTTGGGGGGAAAGTGTGGCCAAAAATGCATGGATTGGTGAAGATGGCATACCCAAAAACTCTGTTATGCTAGGGAAATTAGCTTGCAAAAAATGTCAATCTGTGGAGGAATGTGGAGGATGGTTTGCAATGTTCCGGACTGCCGTAGATGACCATTTGGGTCACTTCCAGTGAAAGTTCTATGAAATGCAGGCTAAAAGGTTGATAAATTTTCATGCAGACTTAAAAATAATAATTGCAAAGTGATGTAGAAATGTAGCAAACTGAACTTTAAGACTGAAAAACTTAGGAATGCAGGAAAAAATGAAACTGAGAAATGCAAAAGCCCCCAAAAGCCCCCTCTGCATAGCAAATGGCTTTTGGTGACTCCCTTGTCACCTGGAGCAAGGAGGCCAGTTTCTGGATGAGGTCTAATCTGTGCCCTCTGCCTGCTTGCCTTTGCTTTGCGCCACTGTTGAGTCACCATCTGCGCACGACTCCCCTCAAGCGTAAACTGTGAAATTTAAGAGTGTTCCTTTTTGGCTTAGCAAGGGATGGTTCCGTAACTTTGCTTTCAGGCCAAGGAGACAACACTCCATTGCACTACAATTTTAAAGAATGCTTTTAAGCTCCATTCCTCTTAATTGCAATGAATTTTCTCCCCAGCCATGCACTTTAAAGTAGTAGGAGTTATTAACATGTTAACATTACTATTTGAATTTTGCTTTGCAGCTGCATTGTAGCAAAAGTAATGTATTTTTTTATATATAAATAAAGCTTTGTCAAAATCAAGTGGAGAAAAAGTGTTGCTTCTTAGCTGTCTGTGGGTGCTTTTAAGTCACCTTTTCACAAATTAAGGTTTCGCCATTGTAGCTGATGGGGAGGTCTTGCGCAACAAACCCACTTTCATGGAGCAGAGGGCTATCGATGACTACTACCCTCACGGCCATGCCCTTTCCCAACAGTTCGAGGTAGCAATGTGCAGTGGCGTAGCATGGGTTGTCAGCACCCGGGGCAAGGCAAGTAATTTGCACCCCCTAACCCGTGGATTTGCGCCCCTAACCCGTGGATTTGCGCCCCCTAACCCCCAGATGTTGTGCCCGGTGCGGCCGGACCCCCCTGCACCCCCATGCTACGCCACTGGCAATGTGTCTGGTTACCTGCTGCTGGAAACCACAGGAGAGGAGAGGAATCTTGGGCTCAAATCCTGCTTGGGGGTTTCTCACAAGGAACTCCTGGTTGGCTACTGTGAGAATAGGATGCTGGACTAGAGGGCGTACGAAGTGGGGGGCGGAGGGAGTGGGCTGACTCGGGTGCCACTCTGGGGGGGGGTGTGATAAGATTGCCCCTGCCTCCCCCCCAGCTGCAGAGCGGCCGAGGGATCCGTATGGGATGCTGCGTGTGCACACTCCATATGGGATGCCACTTGCGCGGCAGTCCATATGGTCGCTGTGCAAGCAGCATCCTGTACGGAGTGTGCACGCATAGTGGGCTGCCACACATGCACACTTTGTATGGATGTTGTGTGTGTGTCACCGAGTGGTTTGCCCTGCCCCACCCCTCCCCGGATGCCGGAGAGGGTTCCTCCGCCACTGGGGCCATCTTTGGTCTAATCTAGCAGGGTCTTACATTCTTGTGTTTCCCAAAAAGAAAGTGATGGGGACCAGGGAGAAGCGTCGGTGGAAGAAGACTGGAAGAAATTTAAAGATTATTTACAGAAATATTGCAAAATTAATGAATGTTAGAATGATGTTGGATTGAAGTTAAGTGGTTTCCAGCTGTAATGATATAAAAGAATATGGAAAATTGGATTTCTAAATAGGTAAAAATTTAATGTTACAATATATTAAGATTAAAGATCAGGATAATAAGGAGGGAAAGAAATTGCTGAATTAATTAATTAATTGAATTGGAACACAAAAAAGGGAGGTATGAGGAGGTCAGGGAAACAAGGATATGAATGTAAGATATGGAAAGATTGATTTTTTTATTTTTATTTTTTTCCCTTTTTTCTGTACGTAAGTGTACTTACTTTATTATTCTGTATTTTTCTTGTATTTTTATTTTTGTCTTTTACTTTTGTATTTCTTGTTTTTATGTAATTCCTCTTTCTGAAACTTTAATAAATATTTTATAAAAAAAACAAAAACAAAAAGAAAGCGATGGGAACAATGCACCAGAAACTGGGGAAACACTTGCTCTGACACAATGGTCATATCCATGCCATACGTTTGAAGCACCCAGAAACCACTTTAACGGTCGTGGTCCTTTTCCCCTGCAAGAATCCTGGCCAGCTCCACCAGGCACCACCCAGCCCTATTGTGGGGGTTTCCACATACAGAGGAAGCAGAATTCTGTTGCACAGGTCATTGGACTTCCCACCCCTGGGGAGTGCGGAACATGGGTATTGCTGGAGAACAATACATTTCTGTAAAGTCTTGGGGAGTTTCCATCAGAGTGAGATGGAGGGATTTTCTCTCTCCTCCTCTGGTTTCTCAAGACTGCCATCCTTTAGATTTCCTGCCTTCCTTTCTTTAAAAAGCCAATTCCATAGGGACTAGAAGCCTGGGAGCTGCTGCTTTGGATTGGGGTCCATTATTGGCTGTGGGCTTGGACCACTCATTTCTCTGGTTAATTTTTCTTTCTCTGTTTCAAATGTATTCTCTTTCTTTCTTTCTTTCTTTCTTTCTTTCTTTCTTTCTTTCTTTCTTTCTTTCTTTCTTATCACACTTCATCTGAGAAACCCAGGGCAGTTTACACTATAAAAACACAAAAATACACAAGATAATAACAGCCAAAACAATAACCCTCCCCTGCCAGAGGGAGGCTATAGATTGTTTATTTAGCCAAAGGCCTGGTTGGAGAGAGACATTTTAACTTGGTGCCTGAATAAATGTAAGGAAGCAGCCAGGTGGGCCTCACTGGGGAGAGCATTCCGCAGGGGAGCCACTGCAGAAAAGGCCAGTTCTCATGTTGCCGCCACCCCCAGTCCCCTTGTGGGGTGGAGCACATGAAAAAGGGCCTTGGATAATGTTGTCTTGCATCATTTCCCCCGTGAAGCCTATTTTGCTCCAAGCATATCCATGCAGATTCCCCCCAGAAGGATCAGGGCGTGAAAGAGCTCCAGCGATCCCATTTTACTTCAAGGTGGAGTTTAAATGCTGATAAATGGTTTTGTGGTGGGCTTTCCCTACATGGAAATTATCTGAAACTGTTGGGATGGAAAATGCCCCACACTTCATATGTGCCAGACGGATGATCCCTGTCCTAATTTTCCTGGGCTCCATGTTCCCAACACACAAATATATCAAGCTGCCTTGAACTCAGTCAGACCACTGAGCCACATGGCTGCGATTGCCTCCTAATCTGGAAAGCAGCCAAGGCGACCTTCTGCATATGAAGTCTGGGCTGTGCCCCTGAGCAACAGCTATCTCTTCCCCAAATCCAGGGTTCTCAGCAGCTTGGCTGGCATTCCGTCTTGCCCCCTAAGCAAGAGTTGTACCCCTAACAATGACAGCAGGCGACTTGCCCTTTTGTACGTCATTTTCACTAAAATACTCATTTTTATGCACATGTTTCCCCAGTATAGGCATTTTTAAAAATGTTGACTGCCTGGAGAAAGTGGCTTTTGAAGAACTGCTGTGTTGCAGACATCATACCTATTTGGAAGGTGCAAATTTGATAACTCACTCACTCACTCAATCAATCAATCTTTATTACGGTCCAGAGACCCAACAAATCGTTACAAAGCAATGCACAATTCAGACAGCCTACCTCCAGGTTAAACAAGCATTTTGTTCAGACTTAAAGATTGGGATCATTGGTTCTTGCAACCACCGATAAAAACTTGGCCACTGCTAATGTTCTAGCATTTGTCCGGTCTTCCAATAGGAACCTGACATAGTGAGCCTCTGATTTTCCCAGGAAAGGTATCAGCAAGGGTAACATCAGTTCAGACCTGGCTTGCTCATATTTCGCACAGTGCAGCAAAATATGTTTTATGGAATCAATGTCTTGAGCACCCGAGCAAAGTCTGTCCTGGTAGGGAACTCCTCTCAACTTGCCATCCAACACTGCAGAAGGAAAGACATTTAGTCTGGCTTTGGTGAATAACCTTCGATAATTTGGTACTGTCAGGTTTTAAATGTAAGATGGTAACTTAAAGACAAGCCCATATTGTACTCCTACTGCCAGCGGACTACAGACTGCGAGTGATCAAGCTCGCAAGTCACTGTGTGCATTATCCCATAATCTTTGCTTTAACATGTTTAGGGCGCCTTCAGCACCCTAAGCAAGAGTTGTACCTCTAACAATGACAGCAGGTGACTTGCCCTTTTGTATGTCATTTCTACTAAAATACTCATTTTTATGCACATGTTTCCCCAATATAGGCATTTTTTAAAATGTTGACTGCCGGGAGAAAGGTGGCTTTTGAAGAACTGCCGTGTTGCAGTTACCATACCTATTTAGAAGGTGCAAATTTGATAACTTTTGCTGTTAAATGTGAACTGAATTTCTCCCCCCTTCCTGGAGGGAGGCTGTGTCCTGGGGAGAGTCTCATGGGTCGGTCAGAGAGGGGGTTCCCCACCCCCAGATGTATCCCCTATACCAGTGGTGCCCAAAGTGGACACTAGTGGTCCTTGGGGAGGGGGGAGCTGTGGGAATACTTTTTTTTTGGGGGGGGAGCTCTAAGAGGCAAGGGGTGGCAGCAGGAGGTGCTGGAGGTAGAAATGGCTTTGAAAAGTCACTATCCCTGGATCACAGTCCATCAGTTTTGCTGGATTAATTAAACTAGATAGTTTTTTAATGGATTTTGAAGAAATACGTGATTAAGTGTTGCTGTTTTGAATTATCTTAGTGCAAGCTGCTTTTCTGAATAATGCTTTCTATAAGGGAGGGAGCACTGGGGAGGAGTCTATGAAACCAAGGGGGAAGTTGCCCCCAAAGGTCTGAGCACCACTGACCTAGACCTTTGACTGTAACTCCCCAGGGATGCAGGCCGCATCCTGCCCTCAGCTCACAGCCCCCCCCCCCATCAGACGTGCAGGTTCCATGGGGGAATGTGCCCAAGGCTTTAAGCTCTCTGTCCATAGCTGCCAACCTTCCCTTTTTTGCAGGAAATTCCCTTATTTCAGCGCCGTTTCCCGCTGCTTCCCGCTGCTATCCCGGATTGTTAGATATCCCGTAGACTGTCTCCGGGACAGGTGAGGCTGCTGATCCCTTATTTTCAAATCCGAAAGTTGACAGCTATGTCTCTGACTCACTTTGGGCCGTGTCCAAGGTGAGCAAGGGCATGGAAACGTGAGCTATGACACAAAGCCAGAGAGCTGCCGTGCTGGAGCCGCCCAACCAGTTGGCAGGAAAAGTCATCAGACAATGAGGCCCGTGGCTGAGTGACGGAGACCAGCAAGATTCCCTGGTGACTCATTGCCAGAAACACCTGCTGCTAATGGGATCTGCCTCACGCTGGGCTTGGCAGGGAAGCTGCTCCTCAGGCAAGCGCCACAAAGTGTTTTGCTCATCCAGTAGTTTTCTCAAGGCTAAAGTGAGTAAGAAGAGTCCCGCAGGATTGAACCACCTCATCTAGCATCCTGTTTCTCGCAGAGCCAAATAATGGGATTGTGGGAAATCTACAGCCAAGACTGGCAGAGTGAGGCCATTTTTTGCTCTGGGTTTTGTGGCCATAAACACGCTTTTGCGCTTCCTTCAAAATGTGGAAAGCGGCCACTGCCAGATTTGGGACCCCTTTTATGATGCTCCATCCATCATCCCTGACCAAGATGCTCTTCAGAAGTTGCAGCAGTCCAGGGCTGGGGCTTCTGGGCTAGATAACCCTTCGGGTCCCTCCAACTCTGAGGGGTTCAGCACCCCCCATGACTGATGCCCTTTGTGCTCTGAGTCACTGGGTGCAGCTTTATAGCTTGCATGTTTCGCTTTCAACTTCTTTTGGGGAAGAATTTCCATTTGAGGTGGGAGCGGGTTCCTTACTTGGAAAGAATAAGCCTTCCCCAAACTATTGTTCCACAACTGGCATCTGTTGATATTGTGTTGCGGTTCCTGTTATGATAAGCGACTAAAATGAGAACTGGCAAAAATAGCCCCAGCATTGTTTGGAAAGGCTTCCTTTTTGCCCAAACACAGTAAGGAGCAAAACATGCCTCTGCCGACCCGTGGCGAGGAACGTGCTCCGGTTCAAGGGCTGTCCGTCCTCGGGGGCCGTGTGCAGGGTGGGAGTGGGAGGCAAAAGTGGGACTTCTCTTCTGCTTGACCCAGAAGCTGTAGTTGGAACTGTCTGCTGCAGCACAATTGCTGACAGGACTGAGGCCATGTCAGCACATAAGTTCAAGGTGTTACTGTTGGTGGTGTTTAGTCGTTTAATCGAGTCCGACTCTTCGTGACCCCCTGGACCAGAGCACGCCAGGCCCTCCTGTCTTCCACTGCCTCCCGCAGTTTGGTCAAACTCATGCTGGTAGCTTGGAGAACACTGTCCAACCATCTCATCCTCTGTCTTCCCCTTCTCCTTGTGCCCTCCATCTTTCCCAACATCAGGGTCTTTTCCAGGGAGTCTTGTCTTCTCATGAGGTGGCCAAAGTATTGGAGCCTCAGCTTCAGGATCTGTCCTTCCAGTGAGCACTCAGGGCTGATTTCCTTCAGAATGGATAGGTTTGATCTTCTTGCAGTCCATGGGACTCTCAAGAGTCTCCTCCAGCACCAGAATTCAAAAGCATCAATTCTTCGGCGATCAGTTCAAGGTGTTACTACTAACATGTAAATCAGAGGTGGGCAAGGCTTACCTTGCCTGGGCCAGTTCACTGCTGCGGAGCCCCCTTCGTGGGCCGGATCGCGGGCACGCGTGATTTCCTGCACAGACACGATTTCCTGCGCCGCTCCACAAGTCCCCACACCATGCTGCGCTGGTTTAGCACAGTGTGCAGGGACTCGCTGAGCGTGGGGCTCGGTTTTGGGGGTGGCCCATAGGCCGGTAAAATGACCCCCATGGCCCGCTTGTGGCCCATGGGCCTTAGGTTGCCGACCCCTGATGTAAATCCCTTAACAGCTGGTGGAACTGGCACAACTACAGCTGCCACCTACACTCTGGAACTCCCTGCCTATTGATACCAAGTGGGTGCCTTCCCTGCATTATTTTCGGCACCTGCTAAAATCATTCTTGTTTAGACAAGCCCACCCAAATTTTTAGAAACTGATGTGCATTTGAACCTTTTAGTATTTTAACTTTTTGTATGTTTTAAACTACTGTCATTTTTACATCATAATTTTATTGAATCATAGAATTCTAGAGTTGGAAGGGACCACGAGAGTAATCTAGTCTAACTGACTGCGATGCAGGAATCTTTTGCGCAACCCATGACCGAGAGATTAGGAGTTGTGCTCTTCCAACTGAGCTATCCCAGTTTTATATTTCTGTAAACTGCTTTCAGGTTTGTTTCTCACAATCAAGCAGTGTATAAATTTTATGAAATAAATAAAAATAAATAAAAGTAGATGGAGTAACAGTTGTGTGCAGTAGTCACACCTGAGCCACACAGAAGTCAGTGGTTTTCTATCCCACCCCCCACTCCCAGCTCTCCATCCAGACAGTATCAAAAGGATGTACTTCAAAGTTTTTGTTTTTTAAAAAAGCATAGGATATCACTGGAATGCTCTCTCTCTCTCTCTCTCTCTCTCTCTCTCTCTCTCTCTCTCTCTCTCTCTCATAAATAAAACCTCAAACGAAGGAGAGTCCTCAACCTACCGAGGGAGACTGGTCCACTGAGTCTCCTCTAGTCTTTTCCACACTAAACATACCCAGCTCCTTCAACCATTCCTCATAAGGCTCAATTTCCAGACCCTCGATCATCTTGGTTGCCCTCCTCTGCACAAGTTCCAGCTAGTCAACATCCATCTTAAATTGTGGTGCCCAGAATTGGACACAGTATTCCAGGTGTGGCCTGGCAAAGACAGAATAGAGTGGTACTATTACTTCCCTTGATCTGGACATTATACTTCTGTTGATGCAGCCTAGAATAGCATTAGCTTTTTTTGTTGCTCCATCACACTGTTGACTTATGTTAAGCTTGTGGTCCACCAAAACCCCTAGATCCTTTTCACATGTGCTGCTAGTAAGCTAACCGTCTCATCTTATATTTGTGCATCTGGTTCTTCCTGCCTAAGTACAGAACCTTTACATTTGTCCCTGTTGAAATTCATTTTGCTAGCTTGCGCCCAGTTCTCTGGTCTGTTAAGGTCTGTTAATGTCAATGTAATTTGTTCATGTAGGTTTGTTACAGTTAATTTATATTTGTTGATATTTGACCTGCCCAGCGAACATGTCCCCAAAATTCATTCACTGTGCATAAAAAATGAATATCATAGCGAGAATGAAAGTTTGAAGACGGATTCTCTTCGGGAAACGGCTCACAAGAGATTTGGCTGTGTTGCATGCAAAGGTTTGTATCAGGAGAAACCCACGCTGAAGCGCTGGTGATTTTTTAAAAAGAAAAACCACAAGCCGATATGGAACAGTGAAGCCCCCAACGTAAGACAGGGGAAAGTAAAAAAGAGAAATTGAAATTGATTCACCCACCGTTCTGTGGGACTTTGTTCTTGCAGTGCAGCTATAAAGCTGGAGGTGTGGATGGCCTCTGACTCACTTGGTGGTCTGGATGAATCAGCAAAGAGGTCTGGTTTCCCTAAGCAATGGCTTCCTTCTCCTTCCACAGGCCGCCTCCACACACTGAAACTCTGTGGGTGTGAGACAATGAGAACTGCAATCCATGCAGAAGCGCTCCTTGTTCTTCACGGGATGCTCTTTGAAGGCTATTCTCCAGCTATCAATCAGAACATCATGCTGCCTCTGTCCTCCTTTTAATAGAACGAGGAACTCAACAAACCTTCAGCGTGCACCTACTTCATGAGTCTGGTGTGTCTCTGAGGGCTGGCTGGCTCCAGGCCTGAGTGGGCCCTGAGAAGCGCTGGTGCCAGGTCTTGGAGGCCCTTGGCTGGTGGTACTGGGCCTCATCTCAGCATTGCTCTCCAACTCTACTTACAATGATCACAGTGGAACTAGAGATTTATAGAACTGTAGGGTTGGAAAGGATCCTGGGGCCATCTAGCCTAACCCCTGCAGTGCAGGAATCACAGTTTAATAATCCCTGGCAGATGATCATCCAACCTCTGCTTAAAAACTCCTCCACCTTCCGAGGGAGTTGTCAACTGGGAGCCGCCTGTTTGTTGTGTTACGGAACAACAATGAGTTTGAATGGCTTGATTGTCTCTCTTCAAGGCGTCTGATGAAGCAGACTCATCCGTGACCATTGGCCATTGATCATTGAGGGTCTGGCAACATTCGGGGGGGGGCACTCCATTTGCCCCCTCTGCCCCCTTACCTATTCCAATGAAAGTGCCTGTCTTTTCTCTTTGCCAAACACTGAAGTCTCTAGTGGCAAGAGAAATCAAAGGGACAGGGTTTCGATTGCTTAACTGGGACATGAAATCCGATGACGATCTGGCATGCTAAATGCGACCCGGACCAAGCCAGGTAATGCTGATGTCTCTGGCACCGTGGTCTGCTTCTGCTTGACTGGCAGCATACAGGAAAGAAAATACCGTAATTTTTCGCCCACTCGTCCCCCAATTGCCTTTCAGTTTCACGAAAAACTCTGGCAGCTTTTGGACATTCAGGAAATGTCCCTTTTGTGGCACGTAGAGTGAGTTTCTATTTCAGGGTCTGAGGCAAGCAGGCCTCACCCTCTGTCAACAGGAAGCCTGCAGGAATGCAAAGCAGAGGTTACCTGGGACATCCTGAAACGGGACAGCGGAAGAATGGGCTTGCACGTAATTGTGCCAAGTCAGAGGTGAGTCTCCCTTTTGGGCTACAGGATCTATGACTGCGTGTGCCACACTGCAGTGTGACTTGCCAACTGTCTGACTAAGTCCATGCTCATATTTTGCCCATTGTTCTCCCTCAAAGGTCCTCATCAGGTGCAAGGATGGGCTTTATTTCATTTTGGCTATACAAACTTCACTCTAGTACAAAAAGTATGTAGCCCATAACAAAGAAACAAGAGCATCAGTCTATTGGTTTATCAGTCTTGGTTTCTGTTCCTTTCTCAATGTTTCCAATCTTAAAGTCAATTCCCAAAGAGTTTATTTGCATAGAAGTTTGGGAATTGCAGCTCTGTTGGGGGAAAGAGGAGTCTTCTAACAGCTCTCAGTAACGTTAACAAACTACAGTTCCCAGGATTCTTTGGGGGAAGCCATGACTGTTTAACGTGTAAAGTGCAGATGGAGACTTATTATTATTTTTTATAATATTTTATTAGGTTTTCACAATAAAAAAACAGAGAAAATACAACATCACAAAAGAAAAAAAAGTACAATACAAAAATACAAACATTAAACACATCAAAAGAAAAAGAAAAAAGAGATAAAAACACATATAGTAACAAAAAACAAAAATTCCCTCTTTCATAATTTCTCATCTTCAATTAACTTATTTTCCGGACTTCCTCACGTCTCCCGTTCTTGTATCCCTTTTTAGAAATTAATTCAGCAAATTCATATCCTATTAATTTATCTGTTGTTAATCCAATCTTACATTTTACTTTGTTGCTAAAACCCCTGCAATTCATTTCAATGTCCTTAACATTCATAAATTTTACAATATTTCTGCAAATAAATTTTAAATTTCTTCCAATCTTCCTCCACCGTCTCCTCTCCCTGGTCTCGGATTCTGCCAGTCATGTGCAGATGGAGACTTAAAGGTAAAGGGACCCCTGACCATTAGGTCCAGTCATGACCGACTCTGGGGTTACGGTGCTCATCTCGCTTTATTGGCCGAGGGAGCCGGCGTACAGCTTCCGGGTCATGTGGCCAGCATGACTAAGCCACTTCTGGCAAACCAGAGCAGCGCACGGAAACACTGTTTACCTTCCCACTGAAGCGGTACCTATTTATCTACTTGCACTTTGACATGCTTTCAAACTGCTAGGTTGGCAGCAGCAGGGACCGAGCAATGGGAGCTCAACCCCTTGCGGGGATTCGAACCGCCGACCATCTGATTGGCAAGTCCCAAGCTCTGTGGTTTAACCCACAGCGCCACCTGTGTCCCAGATGGGCACTTAATCTCCCTTTATTACTCTCTTGACTCAGATTACCGTATCTACTGAGGGCTACAACAGGCAGACGGGGAGTTATCGTTTTGTGACTCTCTAAAGCAGGAGTAGGGAATCATTTTCAGCTGGAGGGATGCACCCCTTTCTGGGCAGCTGTCTTGTGGGGGGGCACGTACCAGTTGTGGGCGGGGACCAAAAAGGGGCAGAGTTATGAATATGCAGTAGACTAGTTTCTGCTCTCTCTCTCTCTCTCTCTCTCTCTCTCTCTCTCTCTCACACACACACACACACACACACACACAACTTTGTTCTCCACCAAAGTAAGCAAGAATCCCCATCAGAATTCAAACTCAAGGAGGATGTGAAGCACAGCCAGTGGGGCCTGGGGACAGTCCCGAGGGCCACATCGAGAGGCATTCGGCCCCCCAGGCCCGACGACCTCCACCCCTGCTTCAAAGTTCTGTGTGTATCAGTAACATTTCATGAAATCTAAAACAGTGTTTCCCAACCTTTTTTGGGCAAAGGCACACTTGTTTGATGAAAAAAATCTCGAGGCACACCACCATTACAGCCCCGTGACGTCAGCGCGCAGCGTCACACCGGGAGGGACGCACGAAAGTGTAAGTTTCAATTTTTTCCCCTCCCCCTTGCCGGGGAACCTCCAAGCTTTGGGGGGGGGGGAGGAGGCAGCAAAGCGAGGCAGGAAGGAGAGCGCGGCTTGGCTGGGTGAGCTTTGGCAGGGGCAGGGAATGAGAGCCGCGAGGCGGGCGCTGCGGACGGAGGCGCTGCCCGCCGAGCTCGCAGGCAGCCAGGCAGGCAGACGGCGAGAGCCCCGCGCTGGGCGGCCTCTCCTCGCCGTCGCCGCCCCACCTATCGCCGCCCGACTCGCCCGCCTCCCTCCAGGCAACATCTCGCGGCACACCAGGCAACATCTCGCGGCACACTAGTGTGCCGCGGAACAGTGGTTGGGAAACACTGATCTAAAAGTTATGCACAGTAATGCATATAGAATACAGTGCTACCTCAAGTTACAAACGCTTCAGGTTACAAACTCCGCTGACCTGGAAGAGTTACCTTGAGTTGAGAACTTTGCCCCAGAATGAGAATGGAAATCATGCGCCGGTGGTGCAGCGGCAGCAAGAGTTCTCATTAGCAAAAGCACACCTCTAGCTAAGAACAGTTTCAGGTTAAGAACGGGCCTCTGGAACGAATTAAGTTCGTAACTAGAGGTACCACTGTATAGAATTATATATCTCTTTGGCCACAAAAAATTGATGACCTCAAAGGTTATCTCGTCTAGTCCTTTGCCTGCATAGGAAATCGACTGTTCTTGGTCTTGCACCAGAAATGCAGGAAGCTTTGTGTAGATGGATGCTTGTTGCAGAGGGTCATCTTTGGAATAAATGGGGTAACTTGCAAAGTATGGAGGGGACTTGATCCAATTGGCCCCCCTTCTTTGCCATGTTTTGCATCATTTGCATCAGGCTTTGCATCGAGTTCAAGGTGTTACTATTGGCATATGTAAAACCAGTTTACCTATGAAATTGCCTTGCCCCACTGGTGCCCACCCAATCACTTGGGCCCGTTTGCAGGGCTCACACAATTTCCGCTCCGCAGTCCTTTAGTGTGGCAGCTGCACCCTCCCTTTCAGATCAAGCAGGCCCCTTCCCAGTATTCTCTCCAGCGGCTTCTAAAAACATCCTTGTTTAGAAAAGCCTACCCAGAAATTTAGAAAGCTGCTGTGAATTTTAACCTGTTCTAGTATTTTAACTTTCTGTATGTTTTAAAGTCTTGTAGGTTTTTCCTTGTTTTATTGTTTTAGCTTTTGAGGCTTTCCCTTCTTTATTTCAACCAGGCAGTGCATACATTTCATGACATACATAAATACAGTGATACCTTGAGTTACAAACGCCTCAGGTTACAAACACTTCGGGTTACAAACTCCGCTAACCTAGAAGAGTTACCTCAAGTTGAGAACTTTGCCCCAGGGTGAGAACGAAAATCGTGTGCCGGCAGCGCAGTGGCAGCAAGAGGCCCCATTAGCGAAATCACACCTATAGTTAAGAACAGTTTCAGGTTAAGAACGGACCTACAGAACGAATGAAGTTTGTAACTAGAGGTACCACTGTAGATAAATTGGAAGAGAAGGCTATTCCGGCATCCGTCCACCTCTCCACAAAACCTATTTGACTCTTCTATTTTCCTCTTCATCAGTCCATGATGCTAATCACTCAACACAGTTCGCTCAAGACAAAAGGTACGCACAGACACAGCAAACGAGCAAAACGTGTTGAGTGATTAGCATCATGGACTGATGAAGCTTGCTGCGAAACCTGGATAATATCCAGAGAACAGGTCTCATCTATTTGGCTTCAATTGATCATTTGGCTTTGTGCTTCCAGCTAACGACCACTTGAAGAATGCTTTCAGGAAATCGCTCCTACGTTTATTGCTTTGCGCTTCCAGTGAATGACTATTTGTTCCATCTTTGTTGTGATATATTTATCGCATACAGAACCAGTACACCAATGAGAGAGACACTGGTACATTCTATGTTCATGAGTATCTCCAGGCTTGATTATGCACCTTGCACTTTAGTTTGTCACATGAAAAATTGTTTTTTCCTGCTCTGGAGGGTAGGACTTGAACCAGTGGCTTCAAATTACAGTGGTACCTCAGGCTACAAACGCTTCAGGTTACAGACTCTGCTAACCCAGAAATAGTACCTCGGGTTGAGAACTTTGCTTCAGGATGAGAACAGAAATTGTGCAGCGGCGGCACAGTGGCAGCGGGAGGCCCCATTAGCTAAAGTGGTACTTCAGGTTAAGAACAGACCTCCAGAATGAATTAAGTTCTTAACCCGAGGTACCACTGTACTCATTGTCTAGTTGGCTTATGAGGGTATATATTTATTCCATTAAAATTGTTCTTTATATTCATAAGCCACTTCTGTTTGTTTTTCAATTATTGTTATAACACCTGATACTTTTTGTGTATACTTACTGTAAAAACTTCATGGTGAGTACCAGTACTATTTTTTCTTTTTTTAGGAAAAGCACCGATCAGAAGCAAAGTCCTCACTTCTCATTTATTGGTTCCTTCTTCCCGCCAGACAAACCAATTCAGACTCGAGTGTCTCCTTCCTGATTGAGATCACGGGGCTAAAAATAAAGAAAGAAATAATCCCCACCCCCAAAGCCCTTGGAGGTACAACGCCACATTCTTTCAATTGCTTCCTCCTTTTCCTGGGAATGACGAAGGTCACTTCCCATTAGCGGAAACACATGGAAGCTTATTTACCTATTCATTTTATTCATGGTATTTATAGTCTCCTTTCATGTACCAAAAATCAAAATACAAAATCATATAAAAAGGACCAATAAACGTCTATATTATAAGGCTGCAGTTTATTGTGGGTTCAAAATGTGAGGTTGTACATCTGTCTCTGGCTCCATCTGCACTTAGAACAGGATCATACCACTTTAAGCAGTCATAAATTCCCCCAAAGACTCCTGGGAAATGTATCTTGTAAGGGGGCTGAGAGCTCACAAAGCTACAGTTCCCAAAGGGGTTTAAACAATCAATCAACCTTCCCAGGGAACTCTGGGAATTTTTGGCAGCATGGCAGCCAACTCCAGGAGGCCGTGGCTGCTTAAAGGTAAAGGTAAAGGGACCCCTGACCATTAGGTCCAGTCGTGGACGACTCTGGGGTTGCGGCACTCATCTCGCATTATTGGCCGAGGGAGCCGGCGTACAGCTTCCGGGTCATGTGGCCAGCAGGACTAAGCCGCTTCTGGTGAAACCAGAGCAGCACATGGAAACGCCGTTTACCTTCCCGCCGGAGCGGTACCTATTTATCTACTTGCACTTTGACGTGCTTTCGAACTGCGAGGTTGGCAGGAGCAGGGACCGAGCAACGGGAGCTCACCCCATCGCGGGGCTTCGAACCACCGACCTTCTGATTGGCAAGTCCTAGGCTCTGTGGTTTAGGCACCCACAATAACATAATGGTGAGGGCTGGGCACCCACAAACTCAATGAGAAAAGCCAGCAGGTGGCAGCAGTGCTCCTTTTGACAGAGAAGAAGTCAATATTCTTCTTAAATTGTGGAGTTCAAAACTGGACACTGTACTCCAGGTGTGGTCTGACCAAGAATAGAGTGGCACAATGACTTCCCTTGATTTGGACACGGTATTTCTGTTGATGTACTATTAGCACTCTCTCTCTCTCTCTCTCTCTCTCTCTCTCTCTCTCTCTCTCTCTCTGCTGTATAACACTGTTGACTCATGTTAAGCTTGAGGTCCTCTAAGACTCCAAGATCTTTTCACATGTACTGCTAGTAAGCCAGGTGTCCCCCATCCTATACTGGTGCATCTGGTTCTTCCTGCCTAAGTGAAGAATCTTATGTTTGTCTCTATAGAATTTCATTCTGTTAGTTGAGGCCCAATTCTCCAATCTGTTCAGGTCATCTTGAATCCCAGTTCTGTCTTCAGCGGCATTGGCTACCCCTCCCAGTTTAATGTCATCTGCAAATTGGATGAGCATCCCCTCAATTCCTTCACCCAAGTCATTTTTAAAGACACGGAACAACAACGAACCCCTGACAGAACCCTGTGGCACCCATGATGATGAGGAACCATTAGTGAACACTCTTTGGGTTTGGTCAGTCAACCAGCTACTAATCCTCCTCACAGTTACCTCACCGAGGCCACCTTTTACCAGCTTCTCTGTAAGAATACCATGGGGGACTTTGTCAAAGCCTTAGTAAAATCAAGATACATTATGTCCACAGCGTTTCCCATATCTACCAAGGCCTATCAAAAAAAGAAACGAGACTTATCTGGCATTACTTGTTTTTGAGAAGCCCCTGCTGGGTCTTGGTAAACACAGCATCCTTTTCTAAGTGCACACAGACCAACTGTTGAATTATTTGTTCTAGGTATCAGTGTCAAGCTCGCTGGTTGGTCTTCTTCCTGGGTCTTCTCCCCCCCCCCCTTTGAAGATGGGAACAATATTTGCCCACTTCCAGTCTGCAGGGACCTCACCTGTTCTCCAAGAATTCTCAAAGATTATCCTCAGAGGCTCTGAGATTACATCCACAAGCTCCTTTAGTACCCTTGGGTGCAGCTCATCAGGCCCTGGAGATCTGAATTCATGTAAAGTAGCCTGGTGTTCCCTTACCACCTCTTTTCCTATCTTGGGCTGTAGCTCCCTCCCTGCATCATTTATTCTGTCATCACCAGGTAGGGTGTTGTTTTCCTTTTTGGTGAAGACAGAGACAAAGTAGATGTGGGATGCTCTCCCCAGGGAGGTTCACCTGCCGCCTTCATTGCACACCTTTAGGCTCCAGGCAAAAACATTCCTCTTTAACCAGGCCTTTGGTTCACTGACATTCAACACCCTTTTAAAATGTGTTTTGGGGAGTGTTAAGAGTAGTTCTTATGTTATGCATTTTGTGTTTTTTAATTGTGATTTGATTCTGTGAACTGCCCTGAGACCTGTGGGTATAGGGTGGTATACAATTTAATAATAATAATAATAATAATAATAATAATAATAATAATAATAATAAAAAGCAGTTCTGCCTTCTCTCTGTTCCCTAATAGCATTTCCCCATCTTCTCCATGAAGAGGACCTACAACTTGCATTTCCCCATCTTCTCCATGAAGAGGACCTACAACTTGCTTGTTCTTCCTCTTTTTTCAAACATATCCAAATAAACATTTTTTAAATTTATTGTTGACCTCTCTTGCAAGCCTGAGCTGATTCTTAGTTTTAGCCCACCTGACATTCACCCTGCAACTGTTGGCTATTCGTGTAGACTCCTCCATTGTGATTTCCACTTTCTTCCATTTCTTATACACACCATTCTTAAATTTCAGCTCATCTGTAAGCTCCTTATGCAGCCACAATGGTTTCTTTAGATGTCTCCTACTTTTCTTTCTTGTTGAAACTGTCTGAATTTGTGCCTCCAATATTTCACCTTTAAGAAACTCCAGTCCAACTTGGACTCCTTTTTCTTTGAGTATTTCATACCATGGGATCTCAGCTCCTGAAGCTTTTTGAAGTTGGTCTTCCTAAAGTCTAGAGTGCATGTCTGACTACACTTAGCTTTCCCTTGTCATCACTTCCTCCCAAGTTTCCCATTACTTCATCAACCAGTTCCTCCCTGTTGGTGAGGACCAAGTCAAAGACAGAGGATCCCTTTGTTGCTTCTTCAAACTTCTGGGAAAATGAAATTGTCAGTGAGGCAACCAGTTACAAATGTACCTCACAGTTACCTCATCCAGCCCACATTTCATCAGCTTCCCCACAAAAATACCATGGGGGACTTTGTCAAAAGTCTTACTGAAATCAAGATACACTATGTCCACAGCATCCCCCTGATCCACCAAACTTGTAACACTATATAAAAAAAATGAGTTTGGCATGTGTATTATTTTTTGTGCTCCTTCTGGGGTAATTGTCTACCTTTGGTCCCCACCCTGCACTCAGCTCTCCCCTGTGGCTCCTAGAAGTTGTCAGCAGGAGACAGCGGTCACACACCGGGGAACAACTTCGACTGGCCAGCTAAACCAGGTGAGGGCCGCCAATGGGCCTCAAATCTTCAATGAGTTAGGGACCTGCCCTGCATGTGAAGACAAGACTCCGGCGGACTGAGCAGATGAGACCAAGAGTGGGTCCAAGGGTCAAGAAGGCAGTTTCTGCATGTGCTGTAGAGGGAAGTGGGGGGGGGCAGATGGGGCTCATCTAGGAGAAGGAAAATTCTGGTGCTAAACTCTGCTACCTTGTAGAATATCTTCAGAAAAGAAAAGGCTCAGGAGTAAACCCTACACAAGTCTGGAGTCCCCAATGCGATTGGATGGCGCCTTGTACACCTCCTTTCAGCAACTCCTGCAGCCAAGCTGGTGCCAAACATATTGGTCTGTTTCCTATGGACCACATCAGTGAGGCCAAGAGGGAGGTCCCATCATCTGGGCAGCCTAGGACCTCTATACACACTGACCAGGCTTGCTCCCTGGGGAGGTCACTTTGATGCTGCTCACACACCTGTTTGACTTCATTTACTTAGGTGCACTCCAACGTCTAGTGAGATAGAGAGATGTCAACAACTCTGCTCAGCATTTACACTGGATGCAGCCCTTAGGTAAAGGTAAAGGGACCCCTGACCATTAGGTCCAGTTGTGACCGACTCTGGGGTTGCGGCGCTCATCTCGCTTTATTGGCCGAGGGAGCCGGTGTACAGCTCCGGGTCATGTGGCCAGCAGGACTAAGCCGCTTCTGGCAAACCAGAGCAGCACATGGAAACGCCATTTACCTTCCCGCTGGAGTGGTACCTATTTATCTACTTGCACTTTGACGTGCTTTCGAACTGCTAGGTTGGCAGGAGCAGGGACTGAGCATCGGGAGCTCAAGGTTTGCACTAAAATGGAAACTCAGCAAATTTCTCCTTTGCCCCTGACACTTGCCAATAATCTTTTGCCTAGGGTTGGGGCAGGAATCAGAGCCGTCTTTCCCATGGGGCTTAGTGGTGCGTTGCGCCAGGGCGCCGGCCTCTCAGGGGCGCCCCAGGGAGTGGGGGAGCTGCATGGCTTTGCTGGCGGCCTCCCCTTTCCCTGCACGCCCGCCAGCTGCGCCCCATCAACCATATGGCTGGTGGGCGCACAGCTTCCCTCCCAAGCCTCTGTGGGGATTGCTCTCCAGCCGCGGCATGGGGGAGAGTCTCCCCCTATGGCTGGCAGTGCGCAGCTTCATGCTCCCCACTACCCATGGTAATTTGGGGGTGCTTGGTGGATATTTGCACCCCGGCGCCGCATCTGCTAAAGACGGCCCTGGCAGGAGTTATGGGCTCAGCCTGAGTCCAGTATACGATTGGGGATGCAACGCCATTGCCCTCCATCACAGATCTGAATTTCAGATGGATTTATGCAGCACATGTGATAAGGAAACCTGTGGTTCTATATTGTGTCAAGGCAGTTGCTAACTATTCCTGACTTGGTCTCCCTGGATTAAATGAACTGCTGGCGATTTCTCATGCTGTGGGTGGAGTCTGCCATCTAGTGGTAAATTTATTTGATTTGATTTGTAGGATTTCTTCCTTGTCCTTCACCAGAAATTCTCAGGGCGGGTTACAACAATAAAATTTAGCTGTAAAAGTAATAAAAACAATACATTTGTGAAAACAAGTAAAAGTGTTCCAAATGTAGCAAAAGAGGTGGGACCCGCAAAACGCCTTAAATGTTGGTTTTGAAATCAGTGGTTATAATCAGGGCAGTTTTGAAAGGCCCAGTCCACCATCTCGATTCAAAATGGCACCCGACTGTACCCAAACACAGAGAGGGAACCTGCTCCTCCAACTTAGGAACCATCATGCAGAAATTGATTACGATAGTGGTTCCCAATTATGGGTCTGGGGATTTTAGAGTACACCTAAAATCATTTGCTTATTAGGGGCTATCCCACATTTTATTCAAAAAATTGCAGAGGTTACTACAATAGAGTTATCAAAATTTTTAGAAGTAGAGGGTCCGTGACTTGGCTTTTGAAAAATAGGGGGTCCTCTGTAATTAGCTAACTGGGAACCACTGGGTTACGATATATTTAGAGGTGTTCAGATGGTAGCGAACAAGCTGCTATCTAAAATATAAAGGTGTTTAAGTTTGCTCCCCTAGGTGCTTCTGAAACAAAGAGCCTTGCTGGCAAAGCTGAGTATATCCATGAGGCAGAGCTGACCATTTTATCTCAGGGAAATCTGTCACTTCTCCACAGGCTTGTGAGGATGAAATCTACATGTAGGTAGAAGCTCACCTGTCAAAATATTGCTATGTGCCAGACAACTGTGGAACATTGCATTCTCTCCCTGTCTCTCTCTTGTCAAAGCATCTCTGGGCACAATTCAGAGGGCTGGTTATGACCTAGAAAGAGTTGCTTGGCTTAGATCCAAGCCATGGGTAGGCAACCTAAGGCCCGGGGGCTGGATGCGGCCCAATCGCCTTCTAAATCCAGCCCGCAGACGGTCCAGGAATCAGTGTGTTTTTACATGAATAGAATGTGTCCTTTTATTTAAAACGCATCTCTGGGTTATTTGTGGGGCCTGACTGGTGTTTTTACATGAGTAGAATGTGTGCTTTTATTTAAAATGCACCTCTGGGTTATTTGTAGGGCATAGGATTAAGTTCATTCCCCACCCCCCCAAATATAATCCGGCCCCCCACAAGGTCTGAGGAACAGTGGACCGGCCCCCTGCTGTAAAAGTTTGCTGACCCCTGGTCCAGGCTATCTGAAGGACCATATCTTCCCATATGAACCAGCTGTTTTTAAGGAAAGGGCTGGTGCTGTTTTCATTGTAATTATATGCATGTTTTAATCTATGTTTTAGCTGTTGCTGTTTGAGTCCCTGTCTGGTGGAAAGGTGGGACATAAATAAATATAATTAATAATAATTTATATCCTACCCTTCAGCAAGAAAGTCCCTAGGGTGGCTCAAGAATCAATTAGAATACCACAGTTGTCCCCCCCCCCACCTTGCAAAGGGAATTCTTAAACGTCACAAGCTATTTTTATCACTGTTATAAGAATTTAAGGTCTCAAATATATAAATTAAATGTTCAGGGATTTACAAGGCAAACACATACATAAGTATGTAAACCACATGTCTCAAATAGTACAGGAGAACAATCCTGAAACCATTTTGACTCTCCCAAATTGACCTCAAATGTTTCTCCGCAAGGAGGAATGAAATGGGAAAACCTCTCCACTGTCTTTTGCTTACCTGTCTTTAGGGCATCTTTGTAAGAATAGGGTGAGCCTGTGACCTGGATTCAGGAATTAAAGTATTTACCATCACAAAAGAATAGCCAGGCTGCCCAAGTAAGCAATCATTGGCCACTGTCAGCTACCCTGGCAGACAGGATTTCTGTTGTAGACCGCCTCCTTCTGTGATGTATGTATGATGTTTTTGGGGGTGGTCTTGGGCTATAGCGTGGGCAATTTCAAAAGTCTATATAAGGGCTTGCGCACCATTGTTCTGGGTTCCTCCTCCCTCCTGCGTGGGGTGTGTGTGTGTGAGCACCCTGTTGCAACAATTTAATAAAGATCAGGCTTACTAGCTGCTTTTGGCCTCTGTTGTTTCCTCCTACTGATAGGGAACCCACTTAAGGACTCTCTACGGGTTCTTGGGTGCCCCATAAGTGAAAAGGAGCAGATTTTGTTTACATCATCACAAAGAGCACTTCTGAAAAGAGGCTTTGGCCATCCCAGGAGGAGGGGAGCACCCAGCCAGCAGCGGACTGGTCAGGGTGTCAGCTTGCCCAATGGCAAGTGGGCCACCTTAAATATTAGACAATAAGTTATAAAGGTTAATTACTTTTGAGCCTCCTTCATGGATCACTGCCTTGCCGTGGTGAAGGGGCTTGAATAATTCAGAGAAGCTATGAGCTATGCCATGCAGGGCCACCCAAGATGGACAGGTCATAGTGGAGAGCTTGGACTAAACGTGATCCACCTGGAGCAAGAACCGGCAAGCCACTACAGTATCCCTGCCAAGAAAACTCCATGGACAAAAACAACAGGCATATTCTTGACTGCAAAAAGATCAAACCTATCCATTCTGAAGGAAATCAGCCCTGAGTGCTCACTGGAAGGACAGATCCTGAAGCTGAGGCTCCAAGACTTTGGCCACCTCATGAGAAGAGAAGACTCCCTGGAAAAGACCCTGATGTTGGGAAAGATGGAGGGCACAAGGAGAAGGAGACGACAGAGGACGAGATGTTGGGACAGTGTTCTCGAAGCTACTAACAATGAGTTTGACCAAACTGCGGGAGGCAGTGGGTGACAGGAGTGCCTGGTGTGCTCTGGTCCATGGGGTCACAAAGAGTCGGACACGACTAAATGACTAAACAACAACAACCTTTGAGCAGCTTGAAAATAGAAGTTCCAAGATAATATAATCAACTATGAAACATCTATTAACATGTTAATCCAAATTATTAAGATTATGATACAAGAAAGAATTAGTCATGAATTTCTCAAGCAGAATATTATTCTATTCAAGTTTATTCAAGACAGGATAATTCATCCATCCATCAGTTTAACATTATTATCTGGTATGTACTTAAAGGGATTATCTGTGAGCAACTGCTTTCAGTTGTGCCAAGTAATGATGGTACTGTACAGGACAGGGACTTTTTGATCTGTTGAAACACTTAAAATTGATCCCCCCAAATGTTTGTCTGATAGTACAGAGGGAGCTGCAAGTTACCATGGCCAATATAATGGTTGACAAAGTAAGATTACAGATGTGGCCGATCAACATTTTTCGCTCTATAAGACGCACCAGGCGATAAGACGCACCTAGTTTTTGGAGGAGGAAAACAAGAAAAAAAAAAATATTCTGAATCCCAGAAGCCAGAACAGCAAGAGGGATCTGGCTTCTGGGATAGCCTCTTACTGTTCTGGCTTCTGGGATAGCTGCATGAAGCCTCTCCCAGGCAGCGGGATGAAGGCTCCCCGTGCCCGGAAGAGGCTGCTCGCGGTTAAGCTGCCCTCCCGCAAAAGCCAGCCAGCTCTTTAAAGGGAGCGCGGCTCTTGGAGGCTTTTCTGGGAGGTGGGGGAAGAGACAGAGCCGTGTGCTCTGTCCCTTCCCCCACCTCCCGCAAAAGCCAGGGCTGCCCTGCGGAGGCTTTGTGCAGCCGCCAGAAGCTAGATGCCGAAGCTGTGCAGCACTCCCTCTCGCTGTTCTGGCTTCTGGGATAGCTGCGCAGCCTGCATTTGCTCCATAAGGCGCACACACATTTCCCCTTACTTTTCAGGAGGGAAAAAGTGCATCTTATAGAGCAAAAAATATGGTATACAGTGCTATGCCCATGTCTTCGTGCCTCGTGCCTCGTGCAAAATGTTTCGTGCCTGCAGTTTCTTTTTTAATTTGCTCCAGAATTTAGCAACTTTTGTGAAAACACCACACAAGAGAATGGCTGTACAGATAGAAGTTGTTGGAAAACATATAGGACAAGAAAAAAATGAAATGATTAAAGCTAATTGGTGAGACAAGAAGGTCGGGAAAATCCAATGCAGCAATAACTTTATTTGGATGTTTTGATGCTGCTGCTGTTAGTACTTTCGTAAATCTATTGACGTGCTTATAATCAGTGATACAAGATTCAGACAAGTTTGATGCACAAACAGAACAAGAAGCAAATGTTTTGCGTCAAAGTCTTACAAAGTTTGAAAAAAACATTGACAGCATTTATTTACTTGTATATATTAGAAACTACAGCCCCGTTATCAAGTTATTTGCAGACAAGTCCTTTAGATATGTTTACTGCATGGAGTTTAGTAAATTCAGCTATAACAAAGTTGAAGGAAAAGACAAGAACATTTGATAACGGTCGCAGCAAGGCATTGGAATTTGTAAATAAATGTAACAAGAAGATTTCACAGTTGAATGTGGATGGAAATCAAACATTGGAAACTGACTCTTTGGAAATAGCATTGCCAATTAAGAGGCAGAGGAAGAGGACAAGAATGGCAGAGGAGCTTATAGATCAGGGGTCAGCAACCTTTTTCAGCCGTGGGCCAGTCCACCGTCCCTCAGACCATGTGGGGGGCTGGACTATATTTTGAAGGGGGGGGGGGAATGAACAAATTCCTATGCCCCACAAATAACCCAGAGATGCATTTTAAATAAAAGGACACATTCTACTCTTGTAAAAACACACTGATTCCTGGACCGTCTGTGGCCTGGATTTAGAAGGCGATGGGGCCACATCCGGCCCCCGGGCCTTAGGTTGTTTACCTGTGGGTTATGCACTTCTCTAGGAATAAGTCCCATTGAACTCAGTGCTTACTCCCAAAAAACCGGGCACAGAATTTGTGATCCCTGCATAGCAGAGGGTTGGACTAGATGACCCTTGGGGTCCATTATGACTCTACAATTCTATGATTCACTGGAGGTTTTTAAGCAGAGGTCAGAAGGCCACCTGCCAGGGATTCCTTAGCCGTGGTTCATAGCTGTCAAGTGTCCCTTATTTGAAGGGACAGTCCCTTATTCCAGCGCCATGTCCCGCTGCTGTCCCTTATTGATGGATGTCCCTTAAATGTCCCTTAAATGATGTCCCTTAAATTTCAAAGGAAGCAGCTCCTCTCCCTGCCTCCCGGCCGGCCAGGGAGGCTCCAACTGTGTTGCTTGGCTCTGTTGCTCACCCTGTTAGGTTGTGGGCGAACATAGCAGACGACACAGCGATTCCTTCAAAGCAGCTCTTCTTTATTCAGATGTCAGAACAGAACTAAGCTGCTTATATAGAGCTCCAGAACAATGTAACTGTTGCCATTTTCTAAAACTATCCAATCACTGAACGTCACTTTTCGATCCTTCATTTGCATACAAACTATCCAATCACTGAACGTCACTTTTCGATCCTTCATTTGCATAACTATCTACAATATCCCCCTGCTGGCCCAGGGTGAGAACTTCAGTACATAACAACCCTCCCCACCAAGATAAGGCGTTAGTTACAATCGTAATGGTTTCCTTATATACAGCACTACACATAATGGTTCAATTAGGCACAAAAGCATATCGGTTACATTTCACAACAGTGATACACGTCCAACAGCATAGTCCTTTAAATAAGTTGGGCACTTGGAAACTCTGCCAGACCACCGGGGACTGGTAGCCAAGTCCGGGGGGGGCACCCAATTCTTGCTGAGGCTGTGGTGCGACCCTAGGTGGCGTTGAAACCAAATCCCCTGGATCTGCTGCTGTGGGTGGAGCCTCCGCAAGTGGAGTGGTCTGAGCCTGTGGTAAGTCTGGCAGACCCTCTGAAGTGGCTTGGTTCGGCTCCACGCTGGCAGTTTACGAGGAAGGTGTAGGTGGAGCCTCGCCATCTGTAAGTGTCTCTTCTGGAGCCACGAGCGCAGTTGGGGGCACCACAGTAGTGTCCAAGTCCCCAACCCTGCGCCTAAGCTGGTCTATGTGCCGGCGCCACAAGCGTCCGTCTTCGAGTGCCACCTGGTACGAGCGAGGTCCAGTGACTCCCACTACTGTGGCTGGCACCCAAGGAATGTCCCCCACATAGTTCCAGGCAAAGACCTGGTTTCCTAGAACAAATGACCGTGGTGCGTTGGCACAGCCTGGGGGTTCAGCCACGGCAAAGTCCGGGTGCAGCCGGTTGAGCGGTGACCTGAGGTGGCGGCCCATAAGCAGTTCAGCAGGACTCCGCCCTGTAGCTGTATGAGGGGTGATTTGTTGCACGAACAAATATTCGGCGACCCGCTCGTGCCAGTCTCCCCGGTCCAGGCGCGCCAGTGCCTCTTTTGCCGAGCGCACCATTCTCTCCGCTTGCCTGTTGCTGGATGGATGAAATGGTGCCGTTAGGGCATGGCGGATGCCCAGTCCCAAAAGATACTACTCAAAAGTGCCTGACGTGAACTGCGGTCCATTGTCGGAGACAAGGACATCCGGACACCCATGTGTCGCAAACAGGCCTCGCAGCACCCGGATGACGGCCTCAGTAGTGGTGGAGGGCATCAGGGCCACCTCCAGCCATTTGGAATAGGCGTCCACCACTACCATAAAGGTCCGACCGTGAAAGGGGCCGGCCAGATCGATGTGCACCCTCGGCCAGGGTGTCTTGGGCGTCTCCCAGGTGTGTCCCTTAGCTGCCGGTGGTGCAGGCCTCGATTCTTGGCATGCTTGACAGGCAGACACCCAGGCAGTGATGGTATCGTCCATGTTAGGCCACCAGACGTAACACCGAGCCAACGCCTTCATTTTGACGATTCTCGGGTGGCCAACGTGCAGAGCCTCCAGGACACGTTGACGGAGTCTTTGGGGAATCACAACGCGGTCTCCCCACAGCAGACAGCCGCAATGAGCCGAGAGTTCATGTTGTCTGGTTGCAAACGGTTGGAACTCCGATGCAAAAGGCCCTTGTGGCCACCCCCTCCACACCCAGTTGAGCACACGGCTGATGGTGCGATCCTGGGCAGACGCGGAGGCCACAGTGGCAGCCGATACAGGCGCTGCCGGAAGATCATCAATCAGGAGGAGCGATGAAGCTGGAGCTGGGTCTTCCACAAACGCTGGAAGAGGGCAACGGCTGAGGGCATCGGCATGACCCATCGATTTCCCCGGGCGATGGACGAGCCGGTAGTGGTAGGCAGCCAGGAAAACAGTCCATCACAGCATGTGCGGCGAGAGGACCGGTGGAGTTGGACGATCACCAGCGAGGAGGCCCAGGAGCGGCTTGTGGTCAGTGATGAGGTTAAAAGTCCTGCCGTAGAGGTTTTCATGGAACCTCTTCACTCCAGCCACAAGTGCCAATGCCTCCTTGTCGAGCTGGCTGTAATTCCGTTCCGTCGGAGATAGTGTCCTGGAAAAGTAGGCGAGCGGTGCTTCTCTTCCATCTGGAAAACTAAGGACAGCACCGATGACAAAAGGTGAGGCGTTGCAAGCATGGACCAGCGGCCTGGCTTCACTGTACTGTACCAGCACACTGTCCAATGAAAGGAGAGCCTTGACCGCATTGAAGGCCTCCTTCTCCCGATGACCCCAGGACCAAGGCGTCTTTGTGCTGAGGAGTCGGTGAAGAGGCTCAGCCACCGTGGCTTTGTGGGGCAGGAACATGTTATAACAGTTCAGCAGCCCCAGGAACGCCTGCAACTCCGTCTTGTTCTTTGGGATGGGGGCCTGCTGGATAGCGTGGATCTTGGATGTGGTTGGGTGAAGGCCGGAGGCGTCGATAAGATAGCCCAGGAACTCCACCTGTGGAACGGCGATCTGGCACTTCTCCCTCTTTACCTTGAGCCCGGCCTCCTGGAACCTGGTCAGCACGGCACGGAGGCGCTCGAACAGCTGCTGGTGTGAGTCTGCGGACACCAAGACATCATCGAAATATGGTACCACGCCCGGGAGCCCTTGCAGGAGATGCTCCATAAGGCTTTGGAAGATGCCAGGAGCCACACTCACCCCGAACTGCAACCGGCAACAACGGAATGCCCCTCGGTGGGTGACGATCATCTAAGCTTCAGTGGTGGCATCATTGACGGGCAGTTGTTGATAGGCTTGGGCAAGGTCCAGCTTAGCGAAGACCTTACCCTCACCCAGGGAATGCAGCAGGTGTTGGACAACAGGAACCTGATAAGCGTGCTGCTGAAGTGCCTTGTTGATCGTGCACTTGTAGTCAGCGCAAATTCTCACTGACCCGTCTGGCTTGACAGGCGTGACGATGGGGGTTTCCCACTTGGCGTGGTCAACTGGCTCCAAAACTCCTTGGGCGATCAGCTTGTCCAGTTGTTCGTCTACCTTAGCCTTGAGAGCAAAGGGAACCCGGCGTGGCTTTAGCTTGATGGGGGCGATGAGT
The DNA here is from genome assembly GCF_964188305.1 of Podarcis bocagei. Classification (NCBI taxonomy): domain Eukaryota; kingdom Metazoa; phylum Chordata; class Lepidosauria; order Squamata; family Lacertidae; genus Podarcis; species Podarcis bocagei. The sequence goes on from NC_138134.1 coordinate 7,163,812, forward strand.
GGATCAAGGCTAAAGGAGATGGGCGTACCTGTATATTGCCCCAAAGTGCCGTAAAAAACCTTGGCAAAGTCTTTGACCAGACCCTCAGTCTCTGCGTTAGAGATGCAGTTGATGCTGGTGACTTCCAGGCCGAGGGCATCAAACCAGTCTAGCTCTAGGAGGCTTGGCCGCTGACCTTCGACCACCACCAGTCGGAGCAGGCCCGAAAAGTCATTGAAGGCGATCTGGAACCGGCCAACGCCTACCACGGGAATGTCGTTTCCCTGGTAGTCTCTCAGGTGTACGCGGTGAGAGTCGAGTTGCCTTTTGGACACTCTGGGTACCAGTCTTTTGATGGTGCTCCAAGACACGATGGACAGGGCAGACCCAGTGTCGATCTCCATGTCACATGGAGCTCCTTCAATGAGCACCGTGACGTTCAGCTTGCGTCGCATAGGCGAGTCGGTTTGGCCAATTGTGGTTCCAGACGGGCAGCGGCAGTTGGTGAGAGCGAAACAGCTTTCCTTGGCAGACTGGAGTGAAGACTTGGACTTGCGAGTCGGTGAAGGGGGGGTGTCAGACCTTAGCAATGTGGCCCATTCTGGAACACGCCCGACAGATGGCGTCTCTGAATCGACACTTGGCACAGGAATGGTTGCCTCCGCAGCTGGCACATTCCGGTTGGCCCTTGGACTTCTATTGGAACTTCCTGTGCTCCCGCTTTGTCTGGTGCACATCATCGTCTTCACTGGAGGATGCCTCATCACTGCTGGCCTCTTCGTGATGCACTGGAACTGGCTTCCTAGCAAGACGCGGGCTGCTGGCCTTGCAGATCTCCTGGGCGTTCAGCAGCTTCCGAGGCCACAGCCTCCTCAATGGCTTTCTGCAGCGTGAGGTCTGGCTTGGCGAGGAGACGCCGTTGCAGATGGATGTCCCGGACCCCACAGACGATTTGATCCATCAGGGCATCGTCTAAGTCTCGGAACTCGCAGTGCATTGCAGCCTGTCGGAGGGCGGTGGTGTAGTTGTTGATTGACTCCCCCTCTGCCTGGTTCCGGTGGTAGAACGCATGGCGGGCAGCAATCTTGGACGGCTTTGGTGCGTAGTGGTTGCGGAGCTTCTCTTGGATCGTGTCCCACGGTGTTGCCTGGACTGCTTCAGGAGCAACCAATGCTCGGGCCGTCTCAAACACCTCAGGCCCACAGAGGCTGAGGAATAGGCCCCACTTCCGCTCCTTTGATACCTCTGTCAGCTTGTTGGCTTGGAGGTAGCAGTCGAACCGAGCGAGGTAGGAGTCCCATGATTCAGAAGCTGGGGCAAACGGCGGTAGAGGCACAAGTGAAGCCATGGTTCCGATGCCGATGTGGAGGCGATGGATGGAACACAGTGCTCTAGCCAGAACAGTCAGCTCTGAATTGGTTCTGTTCAGTGATTTCGCTCAGTGATTCAGCTCAGTGATTCAGCTCTGCTCAGAGAGTGGCTGCATCTGGCTGTGCTCTGATGTCCATCGATCCCACCTTCGTCGCCAGTGTTAGGTTGTGGGCGAACATAGCAGACGACACAGCGATTCCTTCAAAGCAGCTCTTCTTTATTCAGATGTCAGAACAGAACTAAGCTGAGGGGCTCAGTCAGCCTGCTTATATAGAGCTCCAGAACAATGTAACTGTTGCCATTTTCTAAAACTATCCAATCACTGAATGTCACTTTTCGATCCTTCATTTGCATAACTATCTACAATATCCCCCTGCTGGCCCAGGGTGAGAACTTCAGTACATAACACACTCAATAAGAAGTCTAAGAACGACTGGGGGGTGGAGCTTGCATGCCTTGTATGTGGCTAGTTAATGCAAGCTGAGGAGTTTTTTGAATTCTGGACGCCATTTTGTTGCACGTGCTGCTGCAAACTTTGCAGTGCAAAGCCAGGCCGGGGAGCCATCTTAAGTTGAGGCTGCATAGGCCTTGTGGTGCATGTGATTCAGGTTCTATTCAGTTGAACCTCTGGTTACAAAGTTGGTTGGACAGTGTTCTCGAAGCTACCAGCATGAGTTTGACCAGACTGCAGGAGGACTGGAGTGCTTGGAACAGGTGAGGCTGCAGGTCCTTTATTTTGGCTGCTGGTCCCTTATTTTCAAGGCTGCTGGTCCCTTATTTTCAAATCTGTAAGTTAACAGCTATGCTGTGGTTCCTGCATTGCAAGGGGTTCTTGCTTCAAGCCGGCTCTCCATTCAGGCTCCAGAGGTGCTTCAGTTTCCCCGGTGGACCCCGAGGGAGACAAACAGGACTGCTGTTAGCAATTGGGAGGAAAGTGTATCTCCTACTGTATCTGAATGGACTGAGAAAATGTGGTCCCTAGTAACTATTATTAAGTTCACTTATTACAAAAGAATACAGTGGTACCTCAGGTTAAGTACTTACTTCGTTCTGGAGGTCCGTTCTTAACCTGAAACTGTTCTTAACCTGAGGTACCACTTTAGCTAATGGGGCCTCCCGCTGCCACCGCACGATTTCTGTTCTCATCCTGAAGCAAAGTTCTTAACCCAAGGTACTATTTCTGGGTTAGCGGAGTCTGTAACCTGAAGCGTCTGTAACCTGAAGCGTTCCAGAGCCCGGTTCGTATCCTGAAGCAAACGCGGGTTGCGATTCGCTGCTTTCCGTGCATGCGCGTGACGCCATTTTGAGCATCTGCACATGCGTGAGCAGCAAAACCTGGAAGTAACGTGCTCCGTTACTTCCAGGTCGCCGCGGAGCGCAACCCGAAAATGCTTAACCTGAAGCTACTTCAACCCGAGGTATGACTGTACATATAAACCAGGTTCGTGAGGGGAAATGGTATTTTTTGGCCGTGCTTTGGAGCAACAAGTTCAGTGATAATGTCCAATTTTAGGATGCTTTCAGCCTGCCGTCATAGTATTTCTTCATGCCCTTAATTATTTTTTTTATATTGTTAATAAAATATACGCAGGGATGTAATAAAAGAAAGAAAGTAAAAGTGTTAATCAAATAATTATGCACTCTAAAACGGCGGGTTTCGAAACCTCCTGTTTTCAGTGGAAAAAGCTGACAGGAACACTTTGCTGCTGTGTCAGAACAGAATGTACACAGGGTCAGATTAAGACCTTCAGAGGCTTTTTAAGCACTGAAAAGATTATGTTGTCCCCGCTATACGCAATTCAAAATTAAAACAATACTAAACCACAAAACAACATTCTAAAATAAAAGGCCCATAGATTTATTTCAACACATGAGATTTCCTTGCATTCTTATATATGTTAATAGGATCCCTCCCTTAGCTGGAGATAAGTAACAAAAAGACAGAAGGACAAAATGGAGTAAGAATGCAAGGATGGAGCGAAAGAAGTCTAAACAAGTTCTGATTTCCTGCTATGACGACTGCTATAATGTCTTTTATTTTTTTAAATGTCAAATCCCCCCCCCCTTTTTAAAACACCTTTCTCATATTTCGCCCCCGTACCCTAAGCACATGCTTAGTCTGTCCATTGGATGCGCCATCACTAATTGTACAGCTCAGGAAAAGGTCCCATTAATAATAATAAGAAGAATAATTTTATTATTTCTACCCTGCCCATCTGACTGGGTTTCTCCAGCCACTCTGGGCGGCTTCCAACAAAATATTAAAAATACAATAAAACACCAGACATTTAAAACTTCCCTAAACAAGGCTGCCTTCGGATGTCTTCTAAAAGTTGTGCAGCTCTTTATCTCCTTGACATCTGCTGGGAGGGCGCGCTACTGAGAAGGCCCTTTGCCTGGTTCCCTGTAGCGGCTCACCTCTTGCAATGAGGAAACCCTTCAAATCGTATGATTTTTATAGACTTGAGTCTTATTTAGCAGAAAAAGCAATTGCTAAAATGGTTAGGACATTTTTTGGGGGTGGAGTGGGTGTTTTGGGGGTCAGTCAAACAATAGTCCGTCAAACATTAAAAGCTTCTCTGAACAGGGCTGCCTTCAGATGTCTTCTAAAAGTCTGGTAGTTGTTTTTCTCTTTGACATCTGGTGGGAGGGTGTTCCATAGGGTGGGCGCCTCTACCAAGAAGGCCCTCTGCCTGGTTCCCTGTAACTTGGTTTCTCGCGCTGGACCTCAGTGTCCGGGCAGAACGATGGGGGTGGAGACGCTCCTTCAGGTGTACATTTCATCTTATTAAATATCTGCTTCGGTACGTAAGTTTGGGTCAAAGTGCTGCCTCCGGTTTCTTTACACATATTATCCTCTGCATATTGTAAAATTGTACATATCATTGCCTTATCTATCATATATTCAACTAATAAATTTGTGGATGTTTATTCAAAACCTGCCAAGGAGTCCAGATCATTTTGTTGTCTTTTTAAATAATTTGTAAAAAATTTCCATTCTTCCTTGAAGTCACGATTGTCCTTGTCACGCAGTTTATATGTCAACTTGGCCAGTTCTGCATAGCTCATCAGTTTTTCTTGCCTCTGTTTTTTCGTTGGGATTTCCTCGTTCTTCCATCTTTGTGCTAACAAGACTCTTGCCGCTGTTGTCATTTTTTATTTTTCTTGGCAGGTCTTGTCCTACAATCCCTAACAAAAATGCTTCTGGTTTTTCCCCACAAATGTCATTTTAAACATTTTTTTCAATTCATTGTATATCCTTTCCCCAAAATTTTTAACTTCTCTACATTCCCTACATTGTTTGAGTGTCAATGCTAAGAAGTTTCCATCAATATAAAGGAAATTGTTAATACAAGCAGGGTACAGTTTGTCGTGCAGAGATTTTCTTCCTGTGCTGTCTACCCTAAAAGGCTCCCGGAGGGCGGGGGGGGGGGAGTTGCCCTGTAGTCATACAAAGTTTTGATGTTGGTTCTTCAGAATATGCAATGTCCCAAATTACTTTTGTGCATTGAAACCCTCTCTTCTTTCTAGCTACCAAGATTCTTGCTGCCAATCAATTAAGCAATCAATTAAACATTTTCATAAAACCCCTTGGTTGTCTCTGCTGAATGCACCCAACAGTGCTATTTGGGGAGGTGTTTTTTCACAGACTTTCCCATCATTTTCATTATTTTTGCAAATATCTTGTCCCAAACTGGGCAACTTTGGCACAGTCCCACCACTCCATTTTGGTAACCATTCAATTTCATTTTTGTATGGTTTTCAAATAATATTCTTTAAATTTAGCTGAAGTTGTGTTATAAGGATTTTTTCCTACACAGCTGCCCAATCATCATCATCATCATCATCAGGAGTAATTACCCTCCCTTCATCCTAAGGTCCCAGGTCTTCATTATCCATAGCAGCTAAATTCCACACTCCTTTCAGGGTCTCTTTTGATCCCACGTCAGTTTAGGTAACATGGTTTATAAGACAGATATAAACCCTTTCTCCTGGTCACTTGTATTAAGACATACTTTGTCAGATCGGGTTAAGCTTATGTTACCTTGCTGTATAAAAGCTGTTGTCTGGTGACTGTACTAATTTGATTCCACACACTTCTGGGTAATGGTCTGGCATATATACAGTGGTACCTTGGTTTATGAACTTAATCCGTTCCGGAAGTCCGTTCTTAAACCAAAGCATTCTTTTTTTAAAAAATAAATAAATAATATTTATTAGTTTTCCAACAAATTAAACACCACACTACAAAAAACGAAAAAGACAACAATACAACACAATAAAAAAACACTATAAAACACTAACACATACAACTAACAAAACAAAAACCATTTAAAACACAGTCCAATTTCAGTATCTTATCTTTCTTTCACTTATTTCCACGACCTCCTCACGCCTCCCTTTTTGTATTCCACTTCTATTAATTGTTTCAGCAATTCCTTTCCATCTTCCTGTTTTCTACCCTATAATTGTCTTAACACATTCTAACCTTATTTTTCCCTTTAATACTCTATTAATCTATTTATACTTAATTCCTTATAACATTTCTACTAAAGCCATATAACTTCATTCCAACATTTTTCTAATGTTCATTAATAAACCAAAGCATTCTTAAACCAAGGCGTGCTTTCCCATAGCAGCGGGGGGACTCAATTTACACTCAACAGGAAGCGGAACATGCTCTGCTTCTGAGGCAAAGTTCACAAGCCAAAACATCTACTTCCGGGTTTGCAGCATTCTTAAGCAAAGTTGTTAATAAACTAAGCTGTTCTTAAACCAAGGTACCATTATACATAGGGATGTGGGTGATGCTGTGGTCTAGACCACTGAGCCTCTTGTGCTTGCCGATCAGAAGGTCGGCGGTTCTAATCCCCGCGACGGGGTGAGCTCCCGTTGCTCGGTCCCTGCTCCTGCCAACCTAGCAGTTCAAAAGCACGTCAAAGTGCAAGTAGATAAATAGGTGCCACTCTGGCGGGAAGGTAAACGGCATTTCCATGCGCTGCTTTGGTTTCGCCAGAAGCGGCTTAGTCATGCTGGCCACATGACCCGGAAAAACTGTCTCTGGACAAACGTAGGCTCCCTTGGCTAGTAAAGTGAGATGAGCGCCGCAACCCCAGAGTCGTTTGTGAGTGGACTTAACTGTCAGGGGTCCTTTACCTTTATCTTTTTACTACTGTATATAAATCTTGCAAGTTAATAAAATTAATTTATTTTAATGCATTAATGCTTCTTTCCCTATCCTTCAGCTAAAAGCCTGGATGTTCATGTGATGGGATTATTGGGGAAAAGCCTGGAATAAAGACCTCATCTCTGTACTTCCAGACTTCCAAAATTGTTCTCTGTGTGCTATCCTGTGATTTCCAGCTATTAACAATTTCTATTCTAATAAATAGGACTCTGTTGCAAGGATATTCCATTTGGACCATTGCTTGTCTTTTGGGGCTTTGATATATGAGTGCAATATAATTTTAGTAACGGAATTACCCACCCAGCCCTCTGATTTTCTGTAATCTGAAATGCTTTAAAAAAGGTTTCCAATGTTACGTTCAGCTTGTATATGTTTAAATAAACCTTGCAGCAACGAAAATGCCATCTGTCTCCAGTGACCTTCGTTTCAAGGAAACCGTTCCTAAGGTCTAGATTTAAAATGCAAAAGGTTTCTGCTTCCTTTACGATTCATTCTCATCGTCATCAGTGAATCTGCTTGTCTTTAGAATTAAAAAGGTAAAGGTACCCCTGCCCGTATGGGCCAGTCGTGTCCGACTCTGGGGTTGCGTGCTCATCTTGCTTAAGAGGCCGGGAGCCAGCGCTGTCCGAAGACACTTCCGGGTCACGTGGCCAGCGTGACGAAGCTGCTCTGGTGAGCCGGCACCAGCGCAGCACACGGAAACGCCGTTACCTTCCTGCTATAAAGCGGTACCTATTTATCTACTTGCACTTTGACGTGCTTTCGAACTGCTAGGTGAGCAGGAGCTGGGACCGAACAACAGGAGCTCACCCCGCCACGGGGATTCGAACCGCTGACCATGCAATCGGCAAATCCTAGGCTCTGCGGTTTTACCCACAGCGCCACCCGCGTCCCTTAAGAATTACTTTAGAATTACGTCTTTAGAATTACTACTTACCCATTATTTGTTTTGGTTTATCTCGTGTGTACTTGCCTTTAAAGTTACACGTTATCTTAGCCCAGGGGTCTGCAACCTTTAAGACAAAAAGAGCCACTTGGACCTGTTTCCGAAGAAAAAACAACAACTGGGAGCCACAAAACCATTGCGACATTTAAAACAAATATATCTCCGGAGCCACGATCTGAGAGCGGGCGGGAAGGTGACGTCAGGACGGTGCGTGACTAACGCACGCACCGCCCCCATGTGACATCACAGCCAGTACAGCACCCGCCACAGTGAGGAGTGTAGGGGCGCACAATGCGCCTCCTCCCCTCGCTAGTATCTGCCCTGGAGCCGCAGCAAAGATGTAAAAGAGCCACATGCGGCTCCGGAGCCGCGGGTTGCAGACCCCTGTCTTAGCCAAAAGACATAATAATAATAATAATAATAATAATAATAATAATAATAATAATAATAATAATAATAATAATAATTTATTATTTATACCCCGCCCATCTGGCTGGGTTTCCCCAGCCACTCTGGGCGGCTTCCAAAAGAATATTAAAATACTGTGATACATCAAACATTAAAAGCTTCCCTAAACAGGGCTGCCTTCAGATGTCTTTATTCCTTGTTCAAATGAATAATATCATAAAGGGGGCGGGCAAATGGGCTGGGATTTCAAGCCAAAAGCCACTGGGCGTTCGGCATCCTTGAGACGGCAGCCCAGCTGCTATAAGAGCCTGACCTTTGGAGAACTTGCATCACTTCCAAAGGATTTCTCCTCTGGCTGCTTTGTTCTCTTATCCTTTTTTCTTTTATTCCCTACTGCTGCAATGCAAGCCAGGCATGGTTTCTGCCTCCCTGGTTTGGGCATCCCCAGCAGCTTGAGGATCTTATACTGGTCTGAAACTACCCAGCCTCTGGGCCACCGCAGAGTTCACGCAGCTTCCGGAGAGTTGCACCCCTCTCCTCTACGGGAGAAAGTGGGCAGGCCATTTGACCAATTACCTGGCCACTGGAAGAACAGCTGGTTCAACCTATACCACTTCTGGAAGGAAGACGGCTTCCACAATGTCCACAACATCATGGTAAAGAAGTTCCAGCAATTTGGGCCAATCTACAGGTAAGGGGGGGGGTCTCTTTTGGCTGATATGTTCCACCCTCTCTCATTTTTAGCAGCTCCTTGGGCTTTCTGAAAAAAATTGCTCATTGCTTTTTTTCCTAAAAAAAATATGCTTAAGGGGTACTTTCCTTTTCACTCAAAGAAATCACATTTTTATAGTTCAAATCGGGGGAAATAAATAAATGGACAGGACAGAGAAGGCTTATTCCAAAAGATGGCTTTTAATTTTTTTTTTTTTTTAAAGGGAAACCCAGAGGGGAAAACGCAAATTCTCAGACCAGAATTTGTGGTTCTGCCAAAAAAAGAGAAAGAAAGAAATAACTTATTATTAAGGACCACAGAATTTTTTTCTTAAATATCCAGAAAATAAGGGGAATTTAGGTCCTTCCAAAAGCCTTCCTGTATCCAAAAATAAATGGTAAAACAGAGGGGGGGACGACGACCAGACATTGACAGATACTTTCAGTTGGGGTGGGAAGAAGAGAGAGAAAATTAGTGAAATAGGAGAAGGAAGGGGAAGGGGCGCAGGGCGCATCTCCAAGGGGAGGGAGCTTTTGGCGGGGGCGCCCAAGGCCAGAGGATCAGAGGACCGCGGAGCTCGCAGGTGGCCGCTTCCTTCCTGCCTCTCCCCTCCTGCCGCCGCCGCCGCCGCTTCCTCCGCATCCTTCCCAGGTGCGTTTAGATTCACAAAACGTTTACGGGTTCGCGTCCCCCCGCGCTTTCCCCCAGAAAAAAAGGATTGGATTTGCTCACGGGACCACTTAAGTCTAGGCTGCTGTTTAAAGCACATCAACCCCGGCCCCCCGCTCCAATTCCTGGGAACTGTAGTTTGCGATGAGTGCTGGGCGCAGTGCTAGGTGAGGGGTAATTTACAGTTCTCAGGCCACTTTGGTGGGGAAATGTGCTTCCATTGTCCTTTAGATGATTGGTTCACAAAGCAGGGGGTGGCAGCGGGATCGCCCGGGGTGCGCTAAGAGGCAAGGGGGGGGGGGCGCATAGCTGTCAACTTTTCCATTTTCTTGCGAGGAATCCTATTCGGAATAAGGGAATTTCCCTTAAAAAAGAGGGAACAGTTGACAGCTATGGGTGGGCGCTGGAGCTGTGAATGAGCTTCAGACTTTGAAAAGTTTGTCATCAATTTTGGTGAGTTCAACTAAATAGTTTTAACTCGATTTTGAACAAATGTGCAATTAAATGTTGCCGTTTTGAATTGTATGGTGTTATTGTCCTCTTCAGTGGGTCACGCAAAAAGCTATTTCTTTCACCCCTGAGCTGTTAGCCTGGAATCTCACTGACCCAAAGGAAAGTCTGGCCCAAACTGTCTGGCCCTTTGACAATTGTAATTATTGTGACAATTCCAATTATAACTGTGAGTTATGTTCAACTAACATTTACTTAGAGGAGACCTGAGAGCCATGGCTAATTTCAGCCAGTATACTCTGAGTAAGAATTGAATATAATTCTGAACATGTCTTATTTTTGTTCTTTCTGTTTAACTAACATATCACTCGGCTATTTTAATTGTTTAACTGGTAGTTGATTAAGCTACTCTGTGATTTTTTGCATCTTAACTGACTTTATTTGTTGACTTTGGCATTGTCTAAATCTCTCTCTGTGTGTTTGTGTGTGGTTATAGCTATACATATCAATTAGCAAACAGTATGCAAAACTGTCCTCTTTTCTGGCAATGCCATTAAGCAGCCACCCATTTACAGAGGGGAAATGTTTAAATCAGCTTGCTCAGTTTGTAGAGTTTGTTTTATTTGATTTTTTTCTAGTTTTGATTTTGTATATCAAGAAGCCCTCTTAGAAGACCAAAAAACCATTGCAGCTCCTTGCAATCTGCTTACTATTCCAAATACCTTTAAACATTGCCCGTCCTCATTCAGACCTGCTTCCTTGTTTCCCCTTTGTTGGACATCTTAGATCTAGGGGAATATGAATATATATATATATATATATCCCACTCATCTGACTGGGTTGCCCAAAGTTCCCATTGTTTTGTGTATGTTTTCCTTAAGAGAGAGCACTTGCCTGCACAGCCCTTACTTTGCATAGAGCAGGGGTCAGCAAACTTTTTCAGCAGGTGACCGGTCAACTGTCCCTCAGACCTTGTGGGAGGCCGGACTATATAGTGGTACCTCGGGTTACATACACTTCAGGTTACATACGCTTCAGGTTACAGCTCCGCTAACCCAGAAATAGTACCTCAGGTTAAGAACTTTGCTTCAGGAGAACAGAAATTGTGCAGCTGCGGCGCAGCAGAAGCAGGAGGCCCCATTAGCTAAAGTGGTGCTTCAGGTTAAGAACAGCTTCAGGTTAAGAACGGACCTCCGGAACAAATTAAGTACTTAACCCGAGGTATCACTGTATTTTGAAAAAAATATATGTACGTATTCCTATGCCCCACAAATAACCCAGAGATGCAGTTTAAATAAAAGGACACATTCTACTCATGTAAAAACATGCTGATTCCTGGACCGTCCACAGGCCGGATTGAGAAGGCGATGGGGCCGCAACCCCTGGGCCTTAGTTTGCCTACCCATGGCATAGAGGAAGATATGGATGGTGCTCTGTTCTAAACCACTGAACATCTTAGGTATGTCGATCGGAAGGTCGGTGGTTTGAATCTGCACAGCGGGGTGAACTCCTGTTGCTCTGTCCCAGCTTCTGCCAACCTAGCAGTTTGAAAAGCACACTAGTGCAAGTCTGTGCACTCTGGTTTCCGTCAGGGTGTCCTGTTGCGCCAGAAGCAGTTTAGTCCTGCTGGCCACATGACCCGGAAAGCTGTCTGTGGACAAATGCTGCCTCCCTTGGCCTGAAAGTGAGATGAGCACTGCAACCCCATAGTCGCCTTTGACTAGACTTAACCATCCAGGGGTCCTTTACCTTTTTACTTTGCACATCAAATCCTTGCTCCTTACTCTCACCCTGTCTTTAGAGATGGTGTGTGTCTTTCAGATAAGTTAATAAAAATATTTTTGGCCTCAGCAGAACAGGGTGTTTCAAAATGATCGTTCCATCAAATACAATTTACTGCCAGCAATTTTGGTGTGGTTTTTGTTTTTTGCTTTTTGCTTAAGAACATAAGAGCCTTCTGGATCAGGACAAGAGGAGCCCATCTTAGTTTCGCTCCCTGTTCTTCCAGTGGCCCATTATGTGAAACCTGAAACCAGGATTTCAGCACAGGACCCCTTTTCCTCCCGTGATTTCCAGCCCCTGGTATTCAGAAACATTGTGCCTCCAACTGTAGAGTCAGAACATAGCAATCCTGACTAGCTGCCATCGATAGCCCTTTCCTTCTCCATGAATGTGTCTAATCCCCTTTTGCAGCCACCCAAATTTGTGGCAATCACAGCCTCTTGCAGGAGGGAGTTCCAAAGGTTAACTGTGCTGCTTCAGGACAATTTCAGCATCAGAGAATGAAATAGCAGGTATCATAATGTTAACAGGAATTCATTTCTGTAGCCAGAGGACCTGTCTGCCAGCTCAGTCAGTCTGCTCTCCACCTGCTAACTGTAATATCCAAGGCAACATAAGTCTTAAAAGTCTCTGAAAGTCTTATATCCGGAATCACTGTTCACTACGTCTGTTTGTGGACCACTTCGGCAGCATTGGACATCATAAAACAAAGCTTTAACGGCTTGTTTTCATCAGATAAGAATCTGACCCATTGCTTCTTTCAGAGACTTGCATAGTCTACTAAGACTTTCAGAGACTTATGTTTATTTGGTTCTATGTTTTCAAGAGAATCCATTTCAAGAGAGTGCACATTTAGTGATTTTCAGAGATTTATATGATTTCTGTTTATTTGGTTTCTCATATTGTTTAATATTCCGTATAGACTATATAAAGAGTTTATATTGATATTGCATTGTTGTACTTGGTCATTGTGTTGCCTTGGATATTACTGATAATTGTTTGCAACACAGGGGTTTAATTGTTTGGTTACACCTGCTAACTGTGAACAGGTAACTTCTGCTCTCTCACTGTCTTGTCTTTAAACTGGCCTTGAACCTTTTGAACAGAGGATGCATTTGTGTGGGAACTTGCCCTCTTGACCAGGGGTCAGCAAACTTTTTCAGCAGGGAGCTGGTCCCCTGTCCCTCAGCACCTTGTGGTGGGCCGGACTATATTTTTTTTTTGGGGGGGGGGGTTGGAAATGATGCAAGAGCACCACGAGCCCTGGTGACTGCTTACCTGTGTCTTGTGAGCAGCAGGGACTGGTGGCAGCGGCGGTGGCGGAGGAACGATGAGCGGTGAGCAAACGGGCTCTGGAGGGGGCTGCTTAAAACCGCAGCCGCTCAAGCGCTGCTGCTGCTGGCACCAACAAAGCTCAGCCCCCTTCCTCCTCTAGGCAGGGCGGGGAGAAGCCAGGAGGAGGGAGGGAGGAGACGCCGATGCCATGTGAGGGAAAGGGAAAGAACGTGCCAGCTGACGAACCATGCGGCGATTCCCGGACCATCCGCGGGCCGGATCCAGAAGGCAGTTGGGCCTGATCTGGCCCGTGGGCCTTAGTTTGCCGACCCATGCTCTTGACAGTCTTTTGAACAGAGGACTGTCAAGTGAGACATAGAATTGTAGAGTTGGGAGGGAACTTAAGCATCATCTAGCGCAACCCCCTGCAGTGCAGGAATTATAGCATCGTCAGCCTGTTTGATACTGGGTCTTTTGTGTTACTTGCTGAAAAGGCAAGTAAGAGGTGACATGATGGAAGTTTCTAAAATTATGCCTGGCATGGAGAAAGGCTTTTCTTCTTCTTGCATGACGCTAGTTGGTGAAGGACGCAGCTGCCAAGTGCTGCAAGCCGTGATGGCTGGCTGTGTTCTGCCTCCAAGGCTGAAGGCAGCAGCGCTTCTGAACACCAGCGGCTGGAAAACACAGAAGCAGAGTGTGATGCTCTTGTGCCCAGGTCCTACTTGTGGGTTCCCCACTGGCACAACTGGCTGGCCACTCCAAGAGCAGGATGACAGACTAGGTGGGCCATTGGCCTGAGCCAGCGGTCTCTCCTTACGTTCTTCCTCCAGAAAAGAGAAGGCCTGGGGTGGTGATCAGTTGCAATTCACCCATGTTCCTCGTTGCTCTTGCTGCAGGGAGAAGCTGGGCACCTACGAAAGTGTCAACATCATTGATCCGGAGGATGCAGCCTTGCTCTTTAAAGCGGAAGGCGTGTACCCAGAGAGGTTCATGGTACCACCTTGGACGGCCTATCGCGACTTCCGCAATAAGGCATACGGAGTGCTTCTCAAGTAAGGCCCGTGTGATGTGTTGGGGGCAAGAGGGCATTTTGTGACCAGGGAATCTACAGGGGTGGGGAATAACTGCAGAAAAGCATACATAGGGAATCTGCAGGAAATCTTAGGGGAGGACTGTTCATTTTATTTTATTTTATTTTTTTAAAATAGATTTTTATTATTTTTCTCCTTAAACAGTATTTTAACAATACAGTAACACACACATTTACTTTCAGCTTTGCCAAGCCTGTGGCTTCCCTCCCTCACTTCAGCAGGTTTTCCACTTTCAAATCCTATCTTGCACTTTAGCTCTTTAGCCTGTTGTCCACGCTGTAGGATTTATTTCAGTCCTGCTAGTGTCTTCAGATTTTTGCAATTATTATTCAAATATACAATAAATTTACTCCAGTCCCTTTGAGATTTTTGATCGTCCTGGTCTCGAATCCTGCAGGTCAGTTTGGCCGATTCTGCAAAGTCCATCATCTTTGCCTGCCACTCCTCAATCACTGGTAATTCCTGTAACTTCCACTTTGGGGCCCATTTTAATGGTGACCGCCAGCCACTGGGAAGTATTAGGTTTGAGTCCTACTCAGAGTAGATCTATTGATGTTGATGGACATCCAGCTCATTGCTGCCTTCCCTAACCACTGCTTTGGATACTAACTCCTGCCAGCCCCAACCAGCATGTCAAAGGGTTAGGAGTGAGGACCATTCAACCCCGAAACCCAATTATTAATAACTTACAGGGGGGAGTTGAAAATATTCCTGTTTACCCAGGCATTTGGGTGAATCTGACCCCTTTTGACATTCAGATGAGGAGGTCACAGAGGTCCGGAGTCCCTCTCCATGCAGTCGCTGGACTTCCTATAAATTCTGTTCGCTAACACTTCTTGGAAGTCCAGGTAATTACTATTAGTGTAAACTTGGGATCAGTTTATTCGCTGAGATCTCCAGGGATTATTCCCCGGGATCAAGGAGGCACTGTCCCTCTAGATGAGGCCTTACCCCACTTGATCATTTCGATGGGCAGAACTGCCCCTGTTACAGGTGCCAAATAATACCCTCTCCGCTTTCACAAGACCTCCACCTTTCAGCACCTACACTTTGAAACTCCCCGCCAATGGATACCAAGCAAATGCCTTTACTGGACTTTTTATGGTGCTGGCTAAAAACATTCTTGTCTAGACAAGCCTACCCAGATGCTTAGATAGTTGGTGCAACTTTTAACCTGTTTTTAGTCTACTTTTATTTTAACATCTTGAAAGTCTTACACTTTTATTAATTCTCCTTATTATGAATTTTATTGCTTTATCTTCTTATTAAAAGAAACCTGTTTTGAGGGTTTTCTTTTTACAGTGATAAATGTCATGAAATAAATAAGTAATATGAAATGATGTAAGACCCTGCATACGTTTCTTCTGCATTTCCCTGGGATCTCTCCTCGCTGATCCTTCTGTTTCTCTTTCACCCGCTTAGGAGTGGCGAGAGTTGGCGCCATGACCGCCTGGTCATCAACAGGGAGGCCCTGTCCCTCAAGATGACTGATCACTTTGTGCCTCTCCTGAACGAGGTGGGGGAAGATTTTGTCCGGAGAGTGCACACACAGATCCAAAGAAGTGGGCAGGGGAAATGGACGGCTGACCTCAGCAACGAGCTGTTCCGGTTTGCTCTGGAGTGTGAGTGGGCAAGGGGGCTCCAGGGGAGGGAATATATTGCAGGAAGGGTTGCGAGATGACCCCCAGGGTCCCTTCCAACTCTGTTGTTCTATGATTCCAGGAATAAGCGGTGGCTTGAGAGAGGATACAGATTCCTCCACTGTCAGAGGCAGCCTGGCTTCCAAATACCAGTTGCTGGAAGCCACAGGAGTGGAGTGTGTTGGTCTTCCACTTCTTATGGGTTTCTCCTTGGTTGGCCCCTGTGAGATCATGATGCTGGACTAGGTCCATTGGCCTGATCCAGCATACTTTTCTTATGTTCTTCTTCTCTTTTTCTGTTCCCTATAAATCTTCTTAATCTTCTTCTCCTTCTTCTTCTTCTTCTTCTTCTTCTTCTCATTTTACATCCACACACAATCGTAGGTACATGTACAGCCTTAAATAATTATACCATTAAATATTGATTCAAACTTGCATTTGTACATGCTCTTTTCTTATAATTTCTAACTAAACAAAAATAAACCAAAGTAAAAAATCCAATAAACTAAATTATATGAAAACAGACTTCCCGTCATTTCCCGATGTAAGTTACATTTATGACATTGAATGTACTTCTTACCTCACTCTTACTATAGTTTCTAGTACCGTATTTTTCGCCCCATAGGACGCACCGGCCCATAGGACGCACCTAGGTTTTTTTTGGGGGGGGGGAAATAAAGGGGAAAAAATTTATTCCCCCCCCAGGTGCGCTGCGCTAATCCTGAAGCTTGGGGCGTGCGGAGCTCAGTGCGCCCCAAGCTTCTGGGTGCCGGCAAGGTCTCCGCTAGCCCTGGGAGAGCTGGGTCTCCCATGGCTTGCGGAGAGCTTCCTGAAGCCTGGAGAGCGAGAGGGGTCGGTGCGCACTGACCCCCCTCGCTCTCCAGGCTTCAGCGAAAGCCTGCATTCGCCCCATAGGACGCACCCTGATTTCTCCTTCATTTTTGGAGGGGAAAAAGTGCGTCTTATAGGGTGAAAAATACGGTACTTTCTTATAACATAGCGTACTGTTTTTTCTTGCTTAGTAGTATTTAATTTACACAAGGGTCATTCAAATGCTGCCATAGATGTTATGATGTTGTTATATTTTTGTAGGTATTTCTTGAACATATCCCATTTTTGTGTGAATGATTGTTTTATATTTCCCCTTAATCTACCTGTCAATTGAGCCAATTCTGCATAGTCTAATAACTTATTCTGCCATTCCCTTACTTTCCCCCTTTCCAGTTCAATGCAATTAATAACCGGTCAGCGGCTGTTGCATATAAAAAGATTTCTCTTACATTTTTGGGGATATCACTGCCTAAAATTCCAAGTAGAAATGCTTCTGGCTTCTTTGCAAATGATAAGTTAAAGAGTTAAAGATCTTTTTCATCTCCTCATAGATGAGGTTCCAGAACTCTTTAATTTTTCGGCATGTCCACCACATATGGTACATATCTCCACACCGCCAACATTTGTCTGAAATATTTTTATACACCTTGGAGAGTTTTGATGGCGTAAGGTACCACCTGAACTGCATTTTCACCATATTTTCTTCAATTGTGTAACGTGCCCTAAAATTCATGTTTTCCAAAGAGTTTCCCATTCACTCATCCACCTGGCTATGGTGCTGCTGAGGTAAAAGACAAGATGGCGCCCTCCCGCAGGGCACATGCAGAAGCCTTCCATAGGCCATTGTCTTCCACTACAGGGCAAGCCACACATCACTCAGCTCTGGCCTCTTCTGCTACCTCAGCATCTGCTGCCCCACTCTGCCTCACTGTAGGACTGGCCCTGAATGCATAGTTGAACTGTGGAACTCCCTCCCACAGTAGGCAGCGGTGGCTACCAACATGTGATGGCTTCAAAAGAGCATTAGAGAAACCCATGGAGGAGGAGAGGGTTGTCAGTGACTACGAGCCACCATGGCTCTGCTCTGCCTCCACAGTTGAAGGCAGCATTGCTTCCAAATACTGGTTGTGGAAAGCGCAGGAGGGGAGAGCTGCTGTTATGACAGGCTGACAGAGTGGTGCAGAGCTAACAACTTGCTCATAAATACAAGGAAGACAAAGGAGCTTGTGGTGGACTTCAGGAGACAGAAGAGCAACGTCCAGCCACTTTTGATTGATGGGGTCTGTGTGGAGAGGGTAACAACGTTCAGATTTCTGGGCATTGAATTACAAGAGGATCTGTCCTGGAGTGTCAACACAAGGGGGCTTGTGAAGAAGGCGCAGCAGAGACTGTACTTTTTGAGAATACTAAGCAAAAACCATCTTCTGCAGAAACTGCTGCTTGCCTTCTATCACTGTGCCATTGAGAGCGTGCTCACTTATGGCTTATGTGTGTGGTACGGAAGCTGTACTGCCCAGGACAGGATGGGGTTGTGCAGGGTTGTTAAGGCAGCAGAGAGGATTGTTGGCTGCCCACTCTCCACCTTAGAGCAGATTTATGCCACAAGGTGCCATAGGAAGGCACTGGACATAGTAAAAGATCCATCGCATCCTGGTCACTGTCTCTTCGAGCTCCTGCCATCGGGACGGAGATACAGGACGATGAAGACAAGAACGAGCCGTCTTAAGAACAGCTTCTTCCCCAGAGCGATCTCGGCCCTGAATGGGAAGCCTGGACTTTGAAAGTCATCTAATCTCCCTTGCTGTATTATACTGTATTGTTTAATTAGTGTTTTTATGGAGCAGTCAAGTAATTGCGTTGTCCCCGAAGGGGGCAATGACAATAAAGATCTTCTTCTTCTTCTTCTTCTTCTTCTTCTTCTTCTTCTTCTTCTTCTTCTTCTTCTTCTTCTTCTTCTTCTTCTTCTTCTTCTGCTCTGGCCTTGTGGGGTCCCCACAGGCAACTGTTCAGCCACTGTGAGAAGAGGACGCTGGGCCAAGGCTTTTCTTATGATCTTGAGATCTTAAAGTCCATTGTGCAACGACACCCAGCCACAGGATATCGTAGAATTGTAGGGATGGAAGGGACCCAGAGGGTCCTCTGTGGGATGTGCAGCCAAAGTGCTACCCATTTGACTCCCACCCCCAACTGGACAGAGTATGGGGCGTTTCTGTACAGCAGGGATTCATTTTCACCTTCTGCCCTTTCGCCCAGCGATTTGCAATGTCCTGTACGGTACCCGCCTGGGACTCCTGCAGGATGTCATTGACCCAGAGAGCCAGCAGTTCATCGATGCCGTAACCCTGATGTTCAACACTACCTCGCCGATGCTGTATCTCCCGCCGAGCCTTCTGCGCAGGATCAACTCCAAGATCTGGCTGGACCATGTGAAGGCCTGGGACATC
Source organism: Podarcis bocagei (assembly GCF_964188305.1). NCBI lineage: Eukaryota > Metazoa > Chordata > Lepidosauria > Squamata > Lacertidae > Podarcis > Podarcis bocagei. The sequence continues at coordinate 7,182,598 of NC_138134.1, forward strand.
ATCTTCAAGCATGGTGAGCATGTGTTTACATGGAGCCCCAAGGATGGGGCCCCTTTCTAAGGCCGAGGGCCTTCTAGGTTACCTTCTAGGCAACCTAGAACCTGGCAACCTGGGAGGTTACCTTCTAGGCAACCTCCTAGGGGTCACATGCCAGCCATGGATGGGGCAGAGTGGGAAATGCAAGTTTTACCTTTGCACACTAGGCTAGTCCTTAAACATGCTCAGATTTCTCTCTCTCCTTCATTCAGCTCAGCAAGAAACACGTTGCTTTAGTTGCTTTCCTGCAGTGTAGCAGGTTAGACTAGAACAGTGTTTCCCAACCACTGTTCCGCGGCACACTAATGTGCCGCGAGATGTTGCCTGGTGTGCCGCGAGATGTTGCCTGGAGGGAGGCGGGCGAGTCGGGCGGCAAGAGGCGGGGCGGCGGCGGCGGCGAGGAGAGGCCGCCCAGTGCGGGGCTCTCACCGTCTGCCTGCCTGGCTGCCTGCGAGCTCGGCGGGCAGCGCCTCCGTCCGCAGCGCCCGCCTCGCGGCTCTCATTCCCTGCCCCTGCCAAAGCTCACCCAGCCAAGCCGCGCTCTCCTTCCTGCCTCGCTTTGCTGCCTCCTCCCCCCCCACCCCCAAAGCTTGGAGGTTCCCCGGCAAGGGGGAGGGGAAAAAATTGAAACTTACACTTTCGTGCGTCCCTCCCGGCGTGACGCTGCGTGCTGACATCACGGGGCTGTAATGGTGGTGTGCCTCGAGATTTTTTTCATCAAACAAGTGTGCCTTTGCCCAAAAAAGGTTGGGAAACACTGGACTAGAAGACCTCTGGGATCCCTTGCAACACTAGTTCTAAGATTCTGTGATTACCAGAGTTCAAGAACACATCCACTCTGAGGGAAATATCTACAACTAGAAAAGAGTTCTCAGATTTATTTTATCTGACTCTGATTTATTTTACAAAACAAAAGCTGGTAAAACAAATGAAGTGTCACGAGATCAAGGTCTTTCAGGAAACAGATAACTTGTTAATAATTATACTAAATCTAGTGACTGTATTCTGAACAAGGTAGTAAATGCACAGCTTCTTTTAAACTTCAGTGGCTTATTTCAGTCATTGCTCTTCCATTAGGTGTTACAGGTTCCTAGATGGTTGATGCTCTGCTTATTTCCAGACTCCTTTCTCTACCAATAGGTGTTTTCCTCGGGGTGGATGTTACACACACAGACCAGAGCCAACCTTCCCTAACTTTCCCTCCAGCTCCCTCTTAAACCATCTCCCTCTCCCTCAAAACGGCTCCTTTTATTCTCCCTCCCAGTGATGGCTCTGCCCCGCCTTGACTGGCTGTCTTGACAGCCAATCAGAGAGAGGGTCCAGCCCTCGGGTGGAATTCCAAGGCATGGCATCACCAGACACTGGTCTGGCTCAGCTGTCCGTCACACCAGGTCAGAGATGTTCATTTCCCATTGATTGTAAAAATGAGAGGAGGAGTGGAAAACTGCTGGCCCTCCAGTTTCTACTAGAGGCAGTGGCAGTGGCCAGGGATGATGGGAGGAGTTGCTCAGGGACATCTGGAGGGTCACAGGTCCCCCAAACCCGAAAGAGCAACATGGCAAAGAGTAGCTCCAAGCTCCACCTGGGCGTGGAGGGGTGGGAAAGAAGGCCTTTGAGGTGCTTCAATGAATCACAGGAATGGTGTCTGAGCAGTTGGAGGAGGAGGGGAGGGGGGCAGAGCAAGGGAGACTCAGAGCCCCAGCTTGCCTTCGGCATCAAGGCTACATCTAGGAACATGTAAACATCAAAAGCTGACATATGGCCATTTATCCGTTTCGCCCTGTGCTATCCATGGAGCATTCTCCAAGGTCACACAGTGAGGTCTTTATTTATTTGGAAATGCTTTTCGTTAACTGTAAAAGAACAGTAAGAACAGAAAAAGAGCCTCCTGGATCAGGCCAATGGCCCGGCTACAGTAATGTAGCATCCTATTCTCACAATGGCCTATGAAATGCAAATAATAATAATAATAATAATAATAATAATAATAATAATAATAATAATGATTTATTAAATATACCCCTCCCATCTGGCTGGGTTTCCCCAGCCACTCTGGGCAGCTTCCAACAAAACACTAAAATACAATAACCTATTAAACATTAAAAGCTTCCCTAAACAGGGCTGCCTTCAGATGTCTTCTATAAGTCTGGTAGTTGTTGTTCTCTTTGACATGTGGTGGGAGGGTGTTCCACAGGGCGGGTGCCACTACCGAGAAGACCCTCTGCCTGGTTCCCTGTAACTTCGCTTCTTGCAGCGAGGGAACCGCTAGAAGGCCCTCGGTGCTGGACCTCAATGTCCGGGCAGAACAATGGAGGTGGAGACGCTCCTTCAGGTATACTGGACCGAGGCCGTTTAGGGCTTGAAAGGTCAGCACCAACACTTTGAATTGTGCTCGGAAATGTACTGGGAGCCAGTGTAGGTCTTTCAAGACCGGTGTTATGGGGTCTCGGCGGCTGCTCCCAGTCACCAGTCTAGCTGCCGCATTCTGGATTAGTTGTAGTTTCCGGGTCACCTTCAAAGGTAGCCCCACATAGAGCGCATTGCAGTAGCAAGAGATAACTAGAGCATGCACCACTCTGGCGAGACAGTCTTAGAATCTCATTTCTTGTAACTTGCATCCATTCGCTTGGGTCTTCCCATCTGGAGAAGCAGAAAATAAGCTGGCTCCATCTTCCATGTGACAACTCTCCAGGTATCTGAAGATGGCTCCCCTACCTGCTCTCAGTCTCCTCTTTTCCAGGCTAAACATCCCCAACTCCTACAACTCTTCCGCCTAAGTCTTGATTTCCAGACCCTGGGTCATCTTGGTTCCCTTCCTCTGCACACCTTCCAGCTTGTTAACGTCCTTCTTAAACTGTGGTGCCCAGAACTGGACACAGCGCCCACTTTCTTCCTCTCTTTCTCACCAGCTGACAAGTGTATCCAGAACATCTACCGAGACCTCCGCCTGAAACGGAGAAGTGACCAAGAGTACACGGGCATTTTGTCCAGCCTCTTGCTGCAGAACAAGCTGCCTCTCGAAGACACGAAAGCCAGCGTCACAGAGATGATGGCAGGAGGTGTAGACACGGTAAGAGATGCTGGCAGGGCTGTTGTGAGTTGTAGAAATCTGGCTTTAAAGGAGTCCTAAACTGAATTTCTCAGCAATGCCTGCCTCTAAACCAAACTGTTACAGGAGACACATAGCATCTGTTTCACGTTTGTAAGAACTCAGTTTTTTAGTGCGACACTCTGGAACTCCATGCCTATTGAAATCAGGCAGGCACCTTCGCTGTACTCTATTCAGCGACTGCTGGAAACATTTTTGTTCAGACAAGTTCACCAGATGTTTAGAACAGGGGTAGGCAACCTAAGGCCCATGGGCCAGATGCGACCCAATTGCCTTCTCAATCCGGCCCGCGAATCAGCATGTTTTTACATGAGTAGAATGTGTGCTTTTATTTAAAATGCATCTCTGGGTTATTTGTGGGGCATAGGAAATCGTTCATTCCCCCCCCCCCAAAAAAAATAATAGTCCAGCCCTGTTGTGGTTACATAAAGTAAGGGATTACAGCTATAAAAGATTAAGTAAAAGAAAAGAAAAGGATAAAATTGGATAAAATTAAGGGGAAGGATTTGCTGAAATAATTTTGGGAATTGGAATGCAGAAAGGGGAGGTATGGGGAAGTCGATGAAGTAAGTTTAAGGAAAAAGGAGTTGAAATTATACGTGTTTGTTTGTTATTGTATGTATGTTTTTGTTCTGTGTGTATTGTATGTTTTTAAAAATTTGTGAAAACTTAATAAATATTTATTAAAAAAACAAACCAAAAAAATAGTCCAGCCCACCACATGGTCTGAGGGACGGTGGACCGGGCCACGGCTGAAAAAGGTTTCTGACCCCTGGTTTAGAAAGTTGATGTAAATGTTAATCTGTTTTTAGTCTATCGCTGATTTTTTTGACTGTTTAAAATAATTGTTTTTACTGATAATTTTATGCTTTATTGCTGGAAACTGCTTTGAGAGGTTTATCTTAGAACCAAGCAGTGTATAAATTTTATGGAACCAGCTAATACGTTTGAAGAAGGCATTGATCCAGTGTGTACAAATATTTGGGACGGAAGCCAGCCCAGTATCTCCTTCCTTCTCTCCCCATTGATTCCTGGTGCGCTTCCAGACTTCAATGACCCTCCAGTGGGCAATGTATGAATTGGCCCGGGCTCCTGGCGTGCAGGAGCAGCTGCGGTCGGAGATCCTTGCTGCCAGGTCGTCTTCCCAGGGGGATGTCCTGAAGATGTTGAAATCTGTGCCGCTGCTCAAAGCTGCTATCAAGGAGACACTGAGGTAGGGCAGCAGGCAATGGGGCGGTCCCTGTCTAGGGTGGAAGGATTGCCACATAGGGGAGCAAGCACCCAGGCTCCAGAGGCCGCCTGCAGTCTAACTTTGGGCAGGTGGCAAGGAGGGGGGAGAGAGGGTGGTGGTAGGAGATCAGCAAGAACAAATGGGGTTGGCAGGAACGGGTCCCTTCCAGTTCTGCAATTCTATGCTACTGCCTCTGGGGTTAAGATCTCCACAGTGGATTAGGGCTGAGTGGATGAATGTCTCCCCCCCGGTCTTTCCTGAAGGCTCCACCCGGTCGCAGTGACGTTACAGAGATACGTGGCGCAAGACATCATTCTTCAGAATTACTGTATTCCTGCCAAGGTGAGTAACCTGGTTGGAAAAGCACCATTCTTTGATCTACCACTCCTATTGTGATGCTGTGTGTTGATAATGATGCCATGATGCAATTCAGCGATCAGCAAAGATTTTCTTTGTTTCCCTGGGCCTTAGGGCGGCATCATTGATATGATTGTACCATTAAACCCATTTTAAATATCTTAGTGTGACTTGATGGCTGCATTTTCATTATTATTACTACTTGGTTGTGACTCGCTTAGGGACTTTAGTCCCTAAAGCGAGCCTAGCCAAGCCTAGCCTAGCCTAATCTAACCACCAAAGGGGAATTTGGAGGAGGGTCACATCAATGACAGACCTTGGCGTCTCAAATTTCAGTGGCATCCTGTGCAAACTGCAAAATCTGGTGCTCATATCTGGGTCGTCATAGTTGCGGCGCCTGCTGCGGTGTCCCAAAAGCCCCATGCCTGGTGTTACTGAGCCCGTTGCGCTCTCCTAGACCCCCCATTGGGCCACATACATGAAAAATCTGAAAACCTAGGTAGATGTTCACTAACTCTTTTCCTCCTCTGCACAGACATTGGTCCAGGTGGGACTTTATGCGATGGGCCGGGATTCCAGGTTTTTCACCAAGCCCGAGCGGTTCAACCCGCACAGGTGGCTGCAGGCGGACTCCACGTACTTCCGGGGGCTGGGCTTTGGCTTTGGCCCACGCCAGTGCCTTGGGCGCCGGATTGCTGAGCTAGAGATGCAGCTCTTCCTGATACATGTGAGTCTGGAACTGCCTCCCCCATAACATGAATAACCAGGTGCACCAATATAGGATGGGGGATGCCTGGATGGTAGCAAGACATGTGAGAAGGATCTTGGGGTCTTAGGAGACTGCATTCTCAACATGCAGGCAGGTTAGGCTGGCCTCAACCAGAGCCAGGGCTTTTTCGGCTGTGGCCCCGATCTGGTGGAACGCTCTGTCACAAGAGACTAGGGCCCTGCGGGACTTGACATCTTTCCTCAGGGCCTGCAAGACAGAGCTGTTCCACCAGGCCTTTGGCCAAGGCATAGTCTGACGCCCTCCTTCGGTAATCCTCATAGAACTCTAGCCCAATGGTTGCCATTAATTTGATTCTGAATTGATTTTAGAATGATTTGATTTTAGAATGCTGTGTTACTTTTACTTTTATTGTTGTTAGCCGCCCTGAGCCTGGCTTCGGCTGGGGAGGGTGGAATATAAATCAATTTTTATTATTCTTATTATTGTGAGTCAACCGTGTGATGCAGCTGCAAAAACAGAAACAGCTAATGCAATTCTAGGCTGCATCCACAGAAGACTTTTGTCCAGATCAAGGGAAGTCATGGTACTGCTCTGCTTTGCTTTGGTCAGACACCAACTGGAGTCCCATGTCCAGTTCTGTGTATCAAAGCAATGGAAAAAGGAGCCATTGAAAAAGGCTCATGACACCCAATTCTTTTTTTTATTATTAGCTTAAATTTGTATCCCACCTCTCCTCTGAAAGGTGTGGCAGGTGGCATCTTGATACAAAACAACAAGAGCATACTGCTGTATCCAGAAGTTGTTCAGAAGTTGAAACCAATCATGTACAGCCCTATGCTAATTGCATGGACTCGGGTCTACTGTCAGTAATACGGAGACACAATCTGTATTTTCCTTTTCAGTGATAGAAAAAGGAGCTCTATATATATATACAGTATTAGTCTCTGAGATTTAAAACTTGCTGCCCTGGGTATGGACATCCAAAACTGAGTCTCCTGGCTATGCCCTCACAAGCCTACTTGTTCTCTTGGATCTAAATGCTTCTCTTGACCCCTTTTCCTTCCATCTCTCTAGATGTTGGAGAGCTTCAAGATTGAGACCAAGAGGGGAGTGGACATCAACACCACTTTCAAACTCATCTTGGTTCCAGACAAGCCCATCCACTTGACCCTCGGGCCTCTGGACTCCCAGCTGTGAAAGGAGAGGGAATTCCCATTACCCTCTGGGGCAAGGCAAGACACATGGAGCCTCCTTCAAGGGGGGTGGGGAGCTGCCTGACCGGTCCATTCATATCTGTGCATAAAGATCCCTGGGTGTCCAGTGACCGCTTTTCCTAAATGCAAAAAAGGGAGACACTAGCATTGAGATAAATAATTTGGGGTGGGACTTCTTGACTCCCATGCAGTTCAATTTAGACCAGGGCTGGTGGCTCTGCCCACCACTGGAATGTGGCTCCAGAGCTGAGAAAGGTTCTCCACCTCGATTTAGACACTGGAGGGAAAAAGCCTGCTTGCTGCACAGGTCTTCCCATAGTCTTAGGGCCAAGCCAGATGCAAGTCTAGAAGGCTTAAGAATGTTAGACAAACTCTGCTAGATCAGGCAGCTCAGTGGTTCAGCACCCAGCTTCTTGCAGTGCTGTGGGGAGGCTCCACAAACAGGCCTTAAAGGCATTAGGTCTCCTAAGCTGCTGCCCCCTCGTCCAGCAACAGTGGAGCACGACTGCCTGTGAAGATGGGTCTTCTACTGAGCCAGCAGCTGTTGATTGACTTCCACTCCAATGCATTTGTTGAATTCTCTATTAAAGGCACTGGTGGCAAATGTCACAAATCAACTGCATGTTGCGTGGAGAAATTTGTTCTTTCCCTGTCTTTAATCCCCCGCCAATCAATTTCAGTGGGTGAAATGTTCACTTCCTAGGGACATCTGGTTTGGAATTCAGTCTTGACTGCTTTGGAACTCAGCCCAAACTAGCTCCAAATTTGTCCGGGAAACAGAATAAGCCAAGCCAAGGTGATCTGATCTGAGTTTGGGGAAACTCACTTGTTGCCATTAAGAGCGCCCATTATTCAGGCAGGCATTGTCTGGGGAAGTAGCAGCCAGACTTTGTTCTGTTAGCCACCATCCTTTTTTATATGATGAATGGGATAGTACCCTCAACCTCAGCGTCCTTCAACAAGCCCCCCCCCCACCCTTCTTGCAGGGAACAAAGAATGTGGCAGAACTCACAGGGGACAGAGATGAGAGGGCAGGTTGAGGAAGCCCCCACCCCCAGGATCCTCCCTGGCAGATCCACCCACTCTTGTCAGAGCCAATCCCCCCCGCCCCCTCCCGGTCATTGGTCAATCCTCCCTCTGCATCATCCTGACTCAGCCAGTTTATGACACTTACAGGGAGGGAGACTGGGTAGCTCTTGTGCATGGCAAATGGTCCCAGCAGGAGCAAAGGGTTGGCTTCCACCAGCGTCTTTCCATTGCACCAACCTCCTCTCTCCCTCCCTCCACCTGCATTTCCAGTAATTTTCTTCTTCCCAAGCAAATCGGCATCAGCTGGTGGGAGTCCATTGATCTTGAAAGTATCCATTTGGGGGGAATGCATGCCAAAACTTTAATAAAAGTTTATTAGGGAATGCCATGCTCCATTCAGTCTCTTGAGGAAGGGGCATGAAACTTGAGGGGTATATTTACAACAGATGATCTGCCGTGCCATCGAGCGTAGATCGCCACAGGCTGCACAAAGGACGAAGGCTCCCAATGCCTCTTGAGCTGAATTTGCTAATTTGGATGAGTCTTCTGAGAAGAGGGAAAGAGCAGGTGTCAGGAAGGTGTCTAGAATCTCCATGACCCAGTCGCCAGATCTCCTACCCACTCTGTCTAGCATTCTGAGGGCCTGCACAATGTGGTTGCCGCAAGGGGTGCACCCCTGTAATGTGGTGCAAAAACTCTGCAAAATTTCACTCAACATTTCGGGGGGGGGGGAGGCAATGATGTAGAGGTTTCCTTGCACATCCCCCCTCTGGGAAGAATGACCTCTAGACATGCCCCCAATCTGCCAGGGAAAGATCAGGCATCAGGTGTGTTGGTACAGAAAGTCACAAATTGCTGCAGGTAAGGTTGAATGACCCAGGGGGACCCCATGGCTGTTGGGGGTGGGTGGGCAGGAAGGAGAGGCTGGCATTTTGGGTGGGGGGGGGGAGGAGGACACTGTGAAAAGGCTGAGGTCTACCCTGACTACTAGCTGAGTCTTCGGGGAGAAGGTGGAAGAAGGGCTGTCTTAAGCATATTCGGTGCCGTGGTGCAAAGATCCCTCTGGTGCCTCACTCCCCGTTTCCCAGTTGTCGACCTTTCCCCAAGCCTCTGCAGGGATCGCTCTCTTCTCACAGGGGCTTGGGAGGCAAGCTGCATGACCACCAACCATATGGTTGACGGGGCGCAGCTGGCAGGTGTGTAGGAGGGAAAGGGGAGGCTGCCGGCAAAGCCGCGCAGCTCCCCCACTCACTGGGGCGCCCCTGAGAGGCCCGCGCCCTGGCGCAACGCGCCAGCAAAACCAATGGGAAAGACGGCTCTGGGTAGGAGCTCACCACCTGACTCATCCCTGCAGAGAAGTCTCTTGCAAAGGAGCATCCCTCAGCACTGATAGGTTAGGTGGGATTAGGCCATGCTGATCCTTTGGGCCAGGCATGTGGAATGGGTTCTCAGGCTGCTCTCTGTAACACCTGTCCCTAATTAACGAAAACTAGGGACTCTGTGGATTGGTTTTGCATGAGGCAGAACCCCACGTTTGTAGGGGATTTGGGCACCTGAGGTTCCAAAACCAAAACTTCATCTCTGGTTGTCAGATTCCTGGAGAAACCCTACGTCACCCTTGGTGAAACGTGAGATTGGGTGTGTTGCTGGGCTCTGGACCCCCATCAGCCTCAACAATCTTATCCAATGGTCAGGGATGATGATGGGAGCTGGAATTCAGCAACACAGGGCTCCCTCTCCCTGCCCTTGAGCCGCTGGGTCAAAACACCTGCCCAACAAGGGGCAGCCCTTGCACTGACCTATAATGGAGCCAGCCTGCACTGGGCTACTTTGGGGCGCTCGCCTTCACTCCATATATCTTTGCGTTCTTCTGCTCTTCATCTCCTCTCCCTTCCTTCTCATCCTGTGAGTGGGTAAGAGGCATACTAGAACTTTCCAAGCTAAGTCTAGGCTGAACTTTGGGGGTGGGTGCGGCTGTGCACAGATGAAACCCCAACTCCCTCTACTTTCCCTTTTGAAGGGATGCAGTTCCCAAGGTCCAGAAGACACCAGAGCTCCCTCATGGCTCTTATTGGCCAGATGTAGGGATGAAAGGAGGCAGCAATTTCGGTCCCATCCTGGTTTTGCTGCAATCAGCATGGTTTCCATTCTGCTGCAGTTCAGCTTCTGCTAAAACTTAATGATTTTCGTCTTACTATCCACTATGACTGAAGCTTATGCAATTAATTTCAGTGGAAGGATAATGTCAAAAACAATGCAGAAAATAATGTAATTATGTATCTAATGTTTGTGGACTGAAAAAAGATTGCAAATACAGCATATATACTTTCCTGACCTCAGGTGAACAAGCAGATTACAGGAATTTCTGCCCCTATTTCTGTTTCCAGTGGAATTCTTTGTGTGCTAGATAGTTGTGACGAGGGATCGGGGAGAAAATCAATTCAGCTGGCATATGAAGCTGAATCTATAAAATTCTCTCTTTCCAAAATAAGTTGAGAACCAAGACACAGAAGCACCTTTTGAAATTCACACTTCTTCCAATTTTTCAATGCACTTCTCCAACTGAACAGTTTTTTTACAAAAATGCATCTATTAGGGGGAAGTCCCTATAAATCTGAAAATATTGGTGAAAACAACATACAAAAATGGATTATATTAGAAGCAATTGCTTGCAAAAAATATGTATGTCAATCAAAATTGCGTACAAAGATGTGTTTATTAGGAAAAATTGACCCTAAAATTGCTGGTGCATTTTCATGAGGATTTATTTGTTTATTTATTTTGCGAATTAATGCAGAAATGTGGAGAACCCAATTTAAGGGTGGGAAAATGAGAAACTAAGAGGACAGAAATTGACAGATGCTTCCATCCCAAGTTGTGATGGTCTGGATGTCAACCAATAAAGATAAAGGGACCCCTGACCATTAGGTCCAGTCGTGGCCGACTCAGGGGTTGCGGCGCTCATCTCGCTTTATTGGCCGAGGGAGCTGGCGTACAGCTTCCGGGTCATGTGGCCAGCATGACTAAGCCACTTCTGGCGAACCAGAGCAGCACACGGAAACGCCGTTTACCTTCCCGCCGGAGCGGTACCTATTTATCTATTTGCACTTTGAACTGCTAGGTTGGCAGGAGCAGGGACTGAGCAATGGGAGCTCACCCCGTCACGGGGATTCGAACCGCCGACCTTCTGATCAGCAAGCCTTAGACTCTGTGGTTTAACCCACAGCACCATCAATACCTGTTGCAATTAGATCAGGAAGGAATGGAATGAACTGCTCCATCCTTTGTGAAAACGGTTAGACATAGATGTCTCCCTAAGGCCCACCCAGAAAGCCATCATAACTTGCCCCGGGAAACTCTCTTCCTGCCCACAGTTATGCTAGTTACTCACCAGCAACGTGTCCCCTAAGAGTAGAGGGGTTGGTGACAGGTCCAATCCAAGATCGCGCTCCAGAAGTCGGGTGCTGTAGTCCTGCTTCTCTCGCCCCCATTTCCTGGAAGACTCCTCCAGCTGTGGCAGAGAGGACAGACAATCCCTGTGACAAACTTGTGCACTGTTCTGGTTGCCTTGTCTCAAAAATGATACCGTAGAGCTGGAAGTCATGCCAACGGATGTGAAGGTTAAAAAGAGGCCCTTACCTGGTACTCCAATGCATTGATGCGAGCCTCTGCCCTCTCCAGTTTTGAAATCAAAGAGAGCTTTTCGTTGCTGTTGGAAAACGTATCCTGTAGGGTGGGGAGAGAAAGTTCTATAACATAAGAAGAGAGGAAGCAGCACGAGAAAGGTAATACAGTGGTACCTCAGGTTAAGTACTTAACTTGTTGCAAAGACCCATGGAATCAGGCTGCCTGAAACACCCACTTCTCCGCATACTCAGTCTCTCTTCCTTTGAAAACTTTCTGCCCAACTGCATTATTTGCTACCTGTTATCCACACTACTCTGGGGATCAGAAAGCAGCCTTACCTTGAATTTCACTAGGGATGAGGAAGAAAATCGGAAAGGAAATTCAGTTTGCATTTAAAGGCAATACCCAATTCAGACTTTCTAAACAATCCATAGACTGAACTGTAGCCATCCTTTGAAATTTGCACGTACCCAAAATCTGCAATGCAGTTCTCCAGCAAAGTAATGTGTAGAAAAAGGCACAATTCAAAGTGTTGGTGCTGACCTTGAAAGCCCTAAACGGCCTCGGCCCAGTATACCTGAAGGAGTGTCTCCACCCCATCGTGCTGCCCATACACTGAGGTCCAGCGCCAAAGGTCTTCTGGCAGTTCCCTCACTGCAAGAAGTTAGGTTACAGGGAACCAGGCAGAGGGCCTTCTCGGTAGTGGCGCCTGCCCTGTGGAATGCCCTCCCATCAGATGTCAAAGAAATAAACAACTATCGGACTTTTAGAAGACATCTGAAGGCAGTCCTCTTTAGGGAAGTTCTTAATGTTTGAAGTTTTATTCTGTTTTTAGTGTTCTGTTGGAAGGCACCCAGAGTGGCTAGGGAAACCCAGCCAGATGGGCGGGGTATAAATATATTACTACTACTACTACTACTACTACTACTACTACTACTACTACTACTACTAAAGGTGCTGGTTTTCACCTTTAAAGCCCTTCATGGCCTAGGACCCTCGTAGCTACGGGACTGCCTCTCCCGGTCTGCCCCACGGAGGACCTTAAGGTCCATAAATAGCAACACCCTAGAGGTCTTGGGCCCCAAGGAAGTAAGATTAGCCTCAACCAGAGCCAGGGCCTTTTCAGCCTGGTGGAACGCTCTGCCTCATGAGACCAGGGCTCTGCAGGATCTGATTTCTTTCCGCAGAGCTTGTAAGACAGAGTTGTTCCACCTGGCCTTTGGCTTGGAATCAATTTGATTCCCTCCCCCTCTTTCTTTTTTCCTTTCTCCTTCTGTGATGAGGCTGCATTTTAACGTTTTAATGTTGTATTTTAACCTTATTTTTAAGTTGTATTCATTCAACTTGTTTTTATTATTGGTTGTTAGCCGCCCTGAGCCCGACCTTGGCTGGGGAGGGTGGGGTATAAATAAAATTTATTATTATTATGACTACTACTACTCCTATCATATACTGCATAGTAAGGTAAAATGTGAGTAAATTCAAAAGGGTATTATGCACAGGACATCTGTCCTGATTTATTTCAACAGAGAATTATGCACAGGAGAACTGTCCTGATTTAATCCAGGACAAATGCCCTGTTTTATTTCTGCAAGGTATTTTGTCCAGGGAAAGTGCACAAGATGGATGGTTGCTGAACAGCAACATCTTACCGGTAGTGCTTGCTGCTGCAATATGATGGGGGAACGATAGTAGGAAGACTTGCCCAGTTCGTCTCGCAGCCTCATGTTCTCCATCATCAAGGTGGAGTAGAGACCCTTGGACCAGCTGTCACCTGGAACTAGGGGTAAAGACAGCAGATGATGCTCAACTAAAGGAAAGAGAAAGCTGTTGCAAAAATGAGTAGGGAGAAGCCTCTTTACATTTTCAGGGGTGCAAGCTCAACTGATTTCTACCTATGGGACCGCCTCTCCCGGTCTGCCCCACGGAGAGCCTCAAGGTCCATAAATAGCAACACCCTAGAGGTCCCGGGCCCTAAGGAAGTCAGATTAGCCTCAACCAGGCCAGGGCCTTTTCAACTCTGGCTCCGGCCTGGTGGAACTCTCTGCCTCATGAGACCAGGGCCCTGCAGGATCTGATTTCTTTCCGCAGGGCCTGTAAGACAGAGTTGTTCCCCCTGGCCTTTGGCTTGGAGTCAATTTGATTCCCTAACCCTCTTTCTTTTTCCCTTCTCCTCCTGTGATGAGGCTGCATTTTAATGTTTTAATATTTTAATCTTGTATTTTAATCTTGTTTTTTAAGTTGCATTTCAATCAACTTGTTTTTTATTGGTTGTTAGCTGCCCTGAGTCCGGTCTTGGCTGGGGAGGGTGGGGTATAAATACAATTTATTATTATTATTTATTATTTATTATTACAAAAATATTTGTATACCACTATATCATAAAAATATATCAAAGCAGTTTCCAATAATAAAACCATAAAATGAGACACCAATTAGCCCTTGTGGACGGATGTAGTCTTAATTGCCTAGTGGAACAGAAAAGTTTTCAGCAGGTGTTTAAAAGATGGCACAGAAGGTACCTGCTGAATCCCTAGTGGCAGAGTGTTCCCCAGGACTAAGCCAATGACACAAAAGCCTCGCTTTCTTGATGTTGCCAAATGAGCCTTGCCAATGCAGGGAACCAACTTTGAATGGCAACAAGTGCAGCAGAGATGCTGGAGATGCACAGATTGCCAGCAGTCCACTCACCTGAGCCGAGGGGTGCTTCTGAAAACTGGGTGTCCTCTTTTGACCGCTCCTTCATCTTCCCTTCCAGCATCATCTCCATCCTCTCAATCACCTTTCAATGGAAAGAAGCACTGGATGAATTTATAGGAGGGGACCCTTCACTCCACCCTAAGCTTCTGAGAGACGGTTGTGATGTGCTGGTCTCCAGCAATGGGCTCAGTGCAATGCTCCCGTTCATTGCCGTAGACCAGCAGTCACATTTCATTGCAAAAGATGGAAATGGCAAGGAAACAGCTCTGAGTGAACTACTGGGCAGGAGTGCCAGTTTGGCCCCATGACCATGGGTGCCTGGGGCCGTGGCTGCCATGGAGCGTGCATGGCCCTGGCACCAAATTTTGTGGCTGCCCGGCCCCTTCATGGGGAATTTTGTGAGTGTTTGGGCACCCAGAGCCCCAGGGAGTCGGCACCTATGCTACTGGGAGAGGTTGCCTCATGGGTAAGATTTGGTATAACAGTAAGACAGACGTCCTTGGGAAACGGTGGTCTCTCCTCCAGTTGAGTTATCTAAGTAGAAGCTGAACAGGCTCAATCTCATAGGCCATTCTGTCAGCTGCCACATGATACAAGCGACCTTACAGTGACTTTCATGAGGTGGTACCAGATTCTGGGCTTAATGTTTTTATGGGGTGAGTGCCCTATAGATGGCAAGGTGTCTTACTCTACTCAGGGCTCGTCCACACATCTTTCTGTGCCACAGTTCCAGGTCTGCGCTTTAAAGCTCTGAGACCGAGTGTCTTTTTTGCCCTGGTGATTTCCCTGTAGAAGCCCGCTCTTGACCACTGAATCAGAGCAAACAGCAATCCACAGGAAACCCAAATTGCCATTTGTGCTCAGAGTCCCTCCTGAGCAGCCTTCCCAGATTCTGCCCCCAAGCCCCTACCCTGATGTCTTCACATTTCTCCCACTCGTCTTCCCTCACCTTTTCCTGTTTCTTCACCGCATCTTCCAGAGCATGCATCTTGGCGATCTTGGCTTGGTATTTCCTTAGCACCATTTGCTGCTGCTGGTGAGCTCGTTGCAACATCACGAGGTCCTTTTCTCGGTCATTTTTCTGGTGGTGGGAAAGGACCAAGGCCCTTGAGATGGGATGGAACCACAGACCTGATTTCTTTGGGGGGGGGTGGGGAGTGAGTGGTAGAGGCTTCTTTGTGGAGGACTCTGGACAGACCCAGACCTAGTGGGGACCGACTGATCCTCTGCTGAACAGAGGTAGAAAACCTGTGATCTTCCAGAGGTTCCTGGACTATAAATCCCATTATCCCCAATGGACAAATCTATCCAATTCCATTTCTTTCCATTTCTCATTTTCTCAATCTTAAATTCACTTCTCTCAATTTCCATGTCAGTTTGTGACTTTTTTTTAAGTGAACCAGAAAAATCGCACACATGTGCATTTTGTCTATTAAGCACATTTTTGTATACAAAATCTCCAATTTATCACTATTCCCCCCACCCTTTTTCTTTTTTTTAACTAAGAGAAGCACGTGTGTGCACTTTCTCCTTTGGGTATGCATTTTTTGGTTGGATAACTTCATTGCAAAATGCAGTGAAGTGTGAGTTTGGGAGGCTTGCAATGTTTCATTTCAAATCCTGGTTTGGGAATCAGGTAAAGGTAAAGGTAAAGGTACCCCTGCCCGTACGGGCCAGTCTTGACAGACTCTAGGGTTGTGCGCCCATCTCACTTAAGAGGCCGGGGACCAGCGCTGTCCGGAGACACTTCCGGGTCATGTGGCTAGCATGATGAAGCTGCTCTGGCGAGCAAGAGCTGCACACGGAAACGCCGTTTACCTTCCCGCTGGTAAGCGGTTCCTATTTATCTACTTGCACTTAGGGGTGCTTTCGAACTGCTAGGTTGGCAGGTGCTGGGACCGAGCAACGGGAGCTCACCCATCGCGGGGATTCGAACCGCCGACCTTTCGATCGGCAAGCCCTAGACGCTGAGGCTTTTACTCACAGCGCCACCCGCGTCCCGCAAATCCTGTCAAATCCTGGTTTGGGAATCAGGTAGGTTCCTATTAAAATATGGACCAAATAAATCACTGCCCCCATTCCTACCCACAATGCAGAGTCTCTCCAAAGCTGTGATGAATGGCAAACACAGAAGCGCTTACCCGAATCAGTTCATTCTGCAGCCTTTGAACCCGGTCCTTCATTCTGGCCATCTCCCGAGCCCCAGCACTTAGTTTCTGCTTGAGGGTTACTAAAAAACAAAGGCAGAGCCTGGAGAAAACCCCATCCAGGGAGGACCAGGGCTCTCAGACACCATGGTGGGTGCTCTGCCCAGCGGCGTAGCATGGGTTGTCAGCACCCGGGGCAAGGCAAGTAATTTGCGCCCCCTAACCTGCCGCCGCTGCCAGCTTCTTCTTGCTGCTGCCTGGTCTGGTCTGGTGTGGTTCTCTCCCGCGCTCAGCGCTGCGTGGCCGCTGCACTGTCCCTCCCCCAGATAGTCCCTCGCTCTCTCTCCGCACCGCACGCCTGGCACCCACCCCCTCCACAGTGGGCGGCGACCCAGCGGCTCGGATCGGATTCGCACAGCCAGCACTGCAGTGAGAGAGAGTGAGTGAGCCAGGTAGGGGCAGAGAGCTGCGAGTGCGAGCGCGCCCCCCCCAGATGTTGCGCCCGGTGCGGCCGGGCCCCCCTGCACCCCCCACGCTACGCCACTGGCTCTGCCTTCTGTACTGGAGGGGATTGGACAAGATTACGCTTTGGGTCCCTTCCACCCTACAGTTCTATGGTTCCATGATATGAGAGGCTTCTTGCCTTATGTGTCCCAGTTCTCAACATCAGTGAGTTGGGAAGCAGCTTTATATAGAATGAGACCATTGGACTATCTCATCTGTCACTGCCCACTCTGACTGGCAGCACTGCTCAAGGGTCTCAGCCAGAGGTGTTTCCCATTTTTTTTTATTTAAAAAAAACCCTAATACAGCATGTTGAATTTGGGACTTTCTTTGTGCAAATTGTGTGCTCTAGCTCTGAGCAATACGGAGGATGACCAGGAAAGGCGAAGAATCCCATAGATGAGAACATAAGAAGAGAGTGTTGGATTTGGCCAGTAGTCCACCAAGTCCAGCATCCCCTTCTCTTCTGCTTGGGTCAAGCTTGCAGGTTTCCCACTGACATCTGGTTTACCACTTTGAGAACGGGAAGCTGGACTAGATGGGCCGTGGACCTCATCTAGCAGAGCTCTTCTCATGGGACAGTGCTCTTGCCCTTGGGTTCTGCTTATGGGTTTCCCACAGGGCTCTGGTTGGTGTTCATACAGGGCTGTTTCAAAGCACCAATCCTCCTATGATCCTCCTTTTCAACTCTGGCTCCGGCCTGGAGGAACGCTCTTTCTCATGAGACCAGGGCCCTGCAGGATCTGATTTCTTTCTGCAGGGCCCGTAAGACAGAGTTGTTCCACCTGGCCTTTGGCTTAGAATCAACTTGCTCCTCTTCCCCTCTTTACTTTTTCCCTTCTATGATGGAACTCCTATTTGGGGACTTCCCTGGCTTTTTTCTGGTCCATGTAGGACCAGTTTGGATAGTTGGCCTTGGTGAAGATTTGACGTTTTCATCCCCAAAAAGTTTTTGATTTGAGTTCCCACTCAAATGTTGTACTATAATCTTATTTTTCAGTTGTGTTTTAATCAATTGTTTTTATACTTGGTGTTAGCCGCCCTGAGCCCGGTTTTGGCTGGGGAGGGAGGAGTATAAATAAAATTTATTATTATTATTACTATGTTAGGACCAAATTCCAGCTTGGCCGTAAACAAGGATGGGCCAATCTGTCAACTGCCTGGCTACCCTTTCTGCATTTGTGATGGCCACCATCTGGTACTTAGAGGTATACTGCCTCCAACAGATGAGGCAGCATGCACCAATCATGACTAGTAGACTTAGGTTTGGGGATGACGCCTAAGTGGCCACCCAGTCTAGCTGCCACCCAACAAGCTCTACATCCTTCCCCCATGGGGGACCTTCACCTGTCCCCTCCTGTGTCATACGGATTGGCAGAGAAGTAGGCAATCTCCTTACATATCCTGTCAATGATTTCAGCCTTTGTCATGACGTCAGGGTCTATGTCGTGAAACAGGATGCGGCCCACATCTTCATGCATGGCGAGGTTGCGTCGCAGGGCGCTGTTCTCAGACTCCAGGTTGGTGACGTGCTGGCGCAGGGACAGGATATCATCTGCCATCCTCTGCATGGCTGCATGGTAATTGTCCATCTCCTGGCAGCCATTGGAAAAGAAGAAGAATCAGGACCCAGTAAAGATAGTTAGAATCCACAAATTGCACCCTGTTAGTTTTGACAGGGCCTGGTGATTATCAGCTTGTGGCAAGATGGAGGTGGGCTTTTTCCACCAGTGCCACCTGTGTTGTGGAATGTTCTCCTGCTGAAATACGAAAGACTCCCATCAGCATTGGCATCCCGCCAGCTCTTGAAGACACATTTGCTTAGACAAACGTTACCCAGAGTCTCTTATTTTCACTGGTGCTGTTTGGATGGATGGGTTTTGTTGCACATTGGAAGGGGACATTTATGAAAGGCATATGTGCAATTTATTCTGAACGACAGGTGAACTTAACAGTAAACAATGTATTAAATGAAAAATGTATAATAACTGAGGGAACGAGACAGGGATGCCCTCTGTCTCCATTATTGTTTATTTTAGTATTAGAAACGTTGACAAGGAATATGACTGGATAAAAACATAAAAGGAATTACATCAGGGAGTAAAGCGTATAAGTTAAAAGCATTTGCGGATGACCTGGTTATAACTGTGGAAGAACCCTTGGAAAATATACCAAGGGTAAAAAAGACAGATAAATTTGGACAAGTAGCAGGTTTCAAGCTTGATAAAAATAAAACAAAAGCGTTATTGAAGAATACGTCAGAATAAATGGAAAATGAATTTAAGCAAAAAACGGATTTAGTGGTAGTAAAGAAATTAAATATCTAGGGATATGGTTAACAAATAGAAACATAAATATTTTTAAAGATAATTATGTAAAAGTGTGGAATGGAATTGAAAGAGCTATGGAGATATGGGGAAGGATGAATTTAACATCGTGGGGAAGGATCTCAGTGATAAAAATTGATTTTCTTACAATGTGGTTCAGGAATCCCTTGTGTATTTTTACTTTCTCAATACCATAGATAAGCATGCCAACCATATATCTGTTATCATGTCCTTCTAAACCCAGTATATCCGTATTCTTTAATTGTACCCATTCCCACAACCAGCAAAGACAAGACGCTTCATAATATAATTTCAGGTCCTGCAGTGAGAATCCCCCTCTTTGTTTTTCATCCATTAATAATTTATATTTTATTCTGGGCTCCCCCCCCCCCGCCAGACAAATTTAAAAATATTTTTTCCATTGTTTGAAGTGTTCTGCTCTTCTGATTATGGGTCTTGATTCAAACAAAAATAGGATTCTTGGCAATACGTTCTCAAAAAAATAAACATGAAAGGGAATTGGCCTATGTACAAAGATCTCTTAACAGAGGTGGAAAATAAATTGAAGGTAAAAGAGTATGGAGAAATAAACCACCTGTTAACAGATTGGTCACAATACCACCAACTAAATGACATATTCAGAAGTGATAAAGAAAAAGGCTTTGGGAAGGAATTCTCAAAGTTTCAAAAAGAACTGTTGGAGAATAATGAGGAATTATTATCAAAAATGTATAAACTACTATTGGAATGGGAGACGAAAGATGAGGAGGTTAAAGATGTAATGATAAAATCGGCAAAGGATTTGGGATATAATATCCCACTTGAGTCATGGGGAAAGCTGTGGAAAGAGGATTTGAAATTTACGGCGTGTAGTACATTGAAAGAATATTATATGCAAATGATGTATCGCTGGTATTTAACTCTGGTAAAGATTGCAAAGATGTATAAAATTCCTCCAAAATATGTTGTAAATGTAAAGATAATGAAGGCACTTTTTTCACATGTGGTGGATTTGCAAAAAGGCAAAAGACTTCTGGGAAGTGATATATAATGAATAAAAAAAAATGTTTAAGATAACTTTTCATTAAAAAACCAGAAGCCTTTTTGCTTGGAATAATGGGGGAAGAAATACCAAAGAATGTAAAGAGACTATTTATGTACGCTGCCATGGCTGCTATATTGTTATTTGCCTCAGAGTGGAAAGAAGATGGCGTACTAATGAAGGAAGAATGGACAAACAAGATGATAGACTATGCCGGAATGGCAAAAGGTACCGTGAAGATCAGGCATCAAGATGAGAAGAAATTCAAGCAAGATTGGATAAAATTGATAGATTATGTTAAAGAACACTGTAAATATGTTAAAACATTGGCAGGATTGGTGTATCATTTATGAGATAATTGGATATCTTAGATTAAAAAAACAGAATTGAAAAATACAGTGGTGCCTCGCAAGACGAAATTAATTCGTTCCGCAAGTTTTTTCTTCTTGCGAGTTTTTCGTCTTGCGAAGCACAGTTTCCCATAGGAATGCATTGAAAATCAATCAATGCGTTCCTATGGAAACCACCTTCAGACCAGGTCCGGGGACAGTCTGTCCCCTGACCTCTTCTGAAGGCTGGGGGGGGGGGGGACAAGGGCTTTTCTTCCCACCGCCAGCCTTCAGAAGGCTGTTCTGAAGGCTGGCAGTGGGAAGAAAAGCCCTTCTCCCCACCTCCCGCCCCGCAAGCTCCGGGGACAGGAGCGCTTTGCTGCCGACCGCCAGCATTTTAAAAGCCCCCGCTGTCCCGGGGCGATTTTAAAATGCTGGCGGGCGGCAGCGAAGCCCCCGCTGTCCCGGGGCGATTTTAAAATGCTGGCGGGCGGCAGCGAAGCCCCCGCTGTCCCGGGGCGATTTTAAAATGCTGGCGGGCGGCAGCGAAGCCTCCGCTGTCCCGGGGAGATTTTAAAAAGTCCAGGACCTCTTCTGAAGGCTGGCGGTGGGCAAATGTCTTTGCTCCCGACCGCCAGCATTTTAAAAGAGGTCCCCGGAGATTTCCCTATGGGCTTTCTTCTTGCGAAGCAAGCCCATAGGGAAATTCGTCTTGCGGAATGACTCAAAAATGGAAAACTCTTTCGTCTTGCAAGTTTTTCGTTTTGCGAGGCATTCGTCTTGCGAGGCACCACTGTAATTACCGTATATGCAAGGGGAAGAAATGTAAAAAAAAAATGGAAACAGGGGGTGGGGGGAGTCAGACAAGATGAATTTGGTGTTAAGATGAATGGGAAAATGTTGTTATTTTAGCCACTAGCCACAGCTGGAGGCAGCAGTGCTTCTGAATACTGGAAACTGCTGGAAACTCTGGGGCTCTTGTGCCCAGATTCTGCTTGCAAGTTTCCCAGAAGTCATCTATGTGACTACTGTGACAGCAGGTGCTGGACTAGATGGACCATTGGCCTGATCCAAAAGGCTCTTCTTATGTCCCTATGGAATTGTTGTTGTTTAGTTGTGTCTGGCTCTTTGTGACCCCCTGGACCAGAGCATGCCAGGCACTTCCACTGCCTCCCGCAGTTTGGTCAAACTCATGCTGGTAGCTTTGAGAACACTGTCCAACCATCTCGTCCTCTGTCATCCCCTTCTCCTTGTGCCCTCCATCTTTCCCAACATCAGGGTCTTTTCCAGGGAGTCTTCTCTTCTCATGAGGTGGCCAAAGTATCGGAGCCTCAGCTTCAGGACCTGCCCTTCCAGTGAGCACTCAGGCCTGATTTCCTTCAGAATGGATAGGTTTGATCTTCTTGCAGTCCATGGGACTCTCAAGAGTCTCCTCCAGCACCATAATTCAAAAATATCAGTTCTTCAGCGACCAGTCTTCTTTATGGTCCAGCTCTCACTTTCATACATCACTACTGGGAAAACCATAGCTTTAACTATATGGACCTCTGTTAGCAAGGTGATGTCTCTGCTGGGATTATGGATGTTTATTTAAAATTTTTGATGAAATGGTTTTTCATCATGTCTTTTCATCATTCGAGTCATGAGGAGGATCCATCTGTAGTAGCTCCTGCCATCAGTGGATGACATGTGATGATTTCCGCCTGGGTCTGATTTCTGACACTTGTGGTGGTTAGACAAATTCATGGAGGATCAAGCCATCAGTGGCTGCTGGTCAGAGTGGCCACTTATTGCCTCCAGTATGGGAGGTGGTGTGGGACGCGGGTCTAAACCACTGCGCCTAGGGTTTGCCGATCAGAAGGTAGGCGGTTCGAATCCCCATGACGGAGTGAGCTCCCTTTGCTCTGTCCCTGTTCCTGCCAACCTAGCAGTTCAAAAGCACCCCAAAAAATGTAAGTAGATAAATAGGTATCACTCCGGCGGGAAGGTAAACAGCGTTTCCGTGCGCTGCTCTGGTTTCACCAGAAGCGGCTTGGTCATGCTGGCCACATGACCCGGAAAAACTGTCTGTGGAGTGGACAAACACCACAACCCCAGAGTCATTCGCGACTGGACTTAACTGTCAGGGGTCCCTTTACCTTTTTATGGTGTTATAAGTTGGTATGTCAGGATGTGGGCGGCGCTGTGGTCTAAACCACCAAGCCTCTTGGGTTTGACGATCGGAAGGTCAGCAGTTTGAATCCCCGTGATGGGGTGAGCTCTTGTTGCTCTGTCCCAGCTCCTGCCAACCTAGCAGTTCGAAAGCACGCCAGTGCAAGTAGATAAATAGGTACCGCTCTGGTGGGAAGGTAAACGGTGTTTCTGTGCTCTCTAGTTTCCATCACGGTGTCCCATTGTACCAGAAGAAGTTTAGTCATGCTGGCCACATCACCCAGAAAGCTGTCTGTGGACAAAGCCAGCTCCCTCGGCCTGAAAGCGAGATGAACGCCGCAACCCCAGAGTCATCTGTGACTGGACTTAACTGTCAGGGGTCCCTTTACCTTTACGGGAGGTGGTATGCCTCTGAATGCTATTTGCCTGGAATCACAAGACTGGGGAGCACGGCTGCTTGTGGGCTCCCCAGAGGCATCCAGCTGGCCACTATGAGAACAAGACAAGCATTTGGCCTGATCTAGCTGTAGGGCTCGTCCTATGTTTTCATGAGGTAAGCAATCGAAAAAGGATTCTCCTCCCCAACCCCCTCTAACCTTGGCCAGATTGCACACGCCAACTTCCTCCTGTGTCAGATCAACAGCTGTTTTGGTTCAGCGAGATCCTGCCCCGCAGTACGAGAGTGACCTTGCCTGCTTGTTCCAAGCCACACTGCTCTCCCTCTTCCCTCCCTCCCGCTTGTCTCTCAGCAAAAAGGCAAGTGGTTTGCACACAGAAAGGTCAGCAGAATTGCAGCAGAGGGCCTTGTCCTCCCGCCCACACAGCGCAAGATGCTTTCCCAATCACCTGCAGATTTTCTCCGAATGAAGATAGTGACCCATCCGGCTATAGAAAGCATGTAGGCGCAAAAGCAGATATGAGAGAGGCAAAGTGCAAGATTGTGTTCTTACACAGATCCCAAATGTTGGTGCCGGAAATTGAGATCCTCCTGGAAGCATTTTTGCTAGGGATAACAGGGGATGAATTAAAAAAAGGAAGATTACAAACTATTCATGTACGCAACGACCGCTGCTAGAATCTTAGTGGCTCAGAAATGGAAATCCCAATAAATCCCAACTTTAATGGAGTGGCAGACAAAAATGTTTGAATACGTAGAATTGGCGAAATTGACTTATAAGATCCGGAACCAAAAAGAAGCAAAGTTCGAAAAGGGTTGGAGTAAATTTGTTGAATATATACGGAGTAATTGTAAGAATTTAAAAACTGTAGCAGGATTAATGTAAATCTTGTGATGTGGATGGAGTGTAAATAAGAAACTGTAAGAAAAGATTTGAGACATGGAAACCGTTGAAGGGATGGAAGGAAGTTTGGGCGCAATAAGGCGCAGGTTAAATAAGAAGACATACAATTTTTTTAATGTCAGAGTATTTGTTTCATTTGTTGTTGTTACAAAAAAGCAATAAAAAGTATTGGGGGAGGGGGAA
This sequence comes from Podarcis bocagei, assembly GCF_964188305.1. Classification (NCBI taxonomy): domain Eukaryota; kingdom Metazoa; phylum Chordata; class Lepidosauria; order Squamata; family Lacertidae; genus Podarcis; species Podarcis bocagei. Next base: position 7,206,615 of record NC_138134.1, read on the forward strand.
AGAGATCCTCCTGGATTAGAATAAATTCCAAATTGGCTCTAAATAGGGACGGGCAAGTCTGTCAATGTTCTAATTTTCCCAACCTTAAGTTCAGTTCTCCACATCACTTGGCAAGCTCATCAGCAAATTTCTGCTAATATGCACATGTTTTTATGCAATTTTGCCATATACACACATTTAAGCAAATCATTTTTCCCTAACGTGACACATTTTTAAAGGTTTTCCCATGCTAACACATGCATTTTTAAGGCACACCTCACCTTAGTATATGCACTTTGAAACACACTTTGGCTGGAGAACAACATTGCAAAATTGGGGAAGTGTGAATGTTGAAGTATGGCTGTGTTTTGATTCACATATTGTTTTGGAAAGTGTGAAGAAGAAGAAGAAGAAGAAGAAGAAGAAGAAGAAGAAGAAGAAGAAGAATTTAATTGCACTTATTTGTTGCTTTTCTTTTATAAAAGGCAACCCAAAGCAACTTACAAAATAGCCCAAAGATTAAAACCAGCATGAAACAAAAATAAAAACCTAAAACCACATTCATTCATATCAAAGGCAGGTCTAATAATAATAATAATAATAATAATAATAATAATTTATTATTTATACCCCGCCCATCTGGCTGGGCCTCCCCAGCCACTCTGGGCGGCTTCCATAGAAACCAAAAATACAGTAAAATATCACACATTAAAAACTTCCCTGAACAGGGCTGCCTTAAGATGTCTTCTGAATGTCAGGTAGTTGTTTATCGCTTTGACATCTGCTGGAAGGGCATTCCACAGGGCGGGCGCCACTACCGAGAAGGCCCTCTGCCTGGTTCCCTGTAGCTTTGCTTCTCGCAATGAGGGAACCGCCAGAAGGCCCTCAGAGCTGGACCTCAGTGTCCGGGCAGAATGATGGGGGTGGAGACGCTCCTTCAGGTATACTGGACACAGTCTAACACATTCTGGCCCGTGAAAGAGGGCACAAATAGCTAAACCCCTCAAAATTAAGGGCCAAAAGTCTGGGTAAAGAGAACAGTTTTCCATGCTGCCTTAAAGGAGATAGTGAAGGTACGTGCCTCTCTGAGGGGCCAGCACTGAAAAGGCCCATTCTCATGTCTCTGTCCTCTGCACTTGCCGTGGAGGGAGCACACAGAAAAGGGCCTCAGATGCCAAATCCAGGGACCAGGCTAGTTCATGTGGGGAGAGGCAGTCCTTATAGTATCAGAGTCCTGAGCAATGTAAGGCCTTATGGGTCAAAACCAGCCCTTTGATCTGAGCTGAGAAACTAACTGGCAGTCAGTGCAGCTGTACCAGAATTGCTTTAACATGCTTGGACTGCCCTGCCCTGGTCAGCACTCTGGCTACAGAATTCTGCACTAGCTGTAGTCTCTGAACTGTTTTCAAAGGCAGCCCTATCCCCAATGCGTTGCAGTAACTGATCCTGGCGGTCACCAGAGCATAGACAACCAAAGTTAAGCGACCCCTGTCCAAATAGAGGCGCAGCTGGGCCACTAGTCATAGTTAAGGCAATCTGTGCCACCGAGGCTACCTGAGCCTCAAGGGACAGGAGGAGTCCCCCCAAAACGACTAATTAGGCTGCTTTCCCTCGAAATGCAAATCCTTTCCCCATGCCTCACACTAAATAGCATCCAAATTTCCTGCCAGGCAAATGCTTCTGTTGGGGCAGATCAAGCAAATGGGAGCAGCAGTTTCCCTTGGCAGTGGGGGTGAGAGGGCACTTGGGGACGGGGATGGCCATGACAGAGTTGCCTCCACGCCAAACTGCTGACCTCACAGGCACCTGGCCTTGCCCCAGCTTTCAATGGGATGCCAAGAGATAAGCTTGGTTTGTTTGTTTGCAGAACAGGGAGATTGACTGCCTGGAATTCTGGAGAGGGGGAGAATGCCTGTCCTTCTGACGGGTGACGAGGAAGCCTGCTGGAAATCACTGTGCACGGCAGTATCCTGATATGACTCACGGCCCAGGCATCAGAGCTGAAGGACTCAGCCCCCCGGCAGGGGAATGGATGGGTGCCCAGTAGGGTGCTTGCTTAAAGGATAAAGGTAAAGGTACCCCTAAGGGACGTGGGTGGCGCTGTGGGTTAAACCACAGAGCCTAGGACTTGCTGATCAGAAGGTTCCCTCGGCCTATAGAGGGTCGTCTGTGACTGGACCTAATGGTTAAAAGGTAAAGAGACCCCTGACCATTAGGTCCAGTCGTGGCCGACTCGGGTTGCGGTGCTCATCTCGCTTTATTGGCCGAGGGAGCTGGTGTACAGCTTCCGGGTCTTGTGGCCAGCATGACTAAGCCACTTCTGGCAAACCAGAGCAGTGCACGGAAACACTGTTTACCTTCCCGCCGGAGTGGTACCTATTTATCTACTTATAATAATAATAATAATAATTTATTATTTATACCCCGCCCATCTGGCTGGGTTTCCCCAGCCACTCTGGGCGGCTTCCAAAAGAATATTAAAATACTGTGATACATCAAACATTAAAAGCTTCCCTAAACAGGGCTGCCTTCAGATGTCTTCTAAAAGTCTGGTAGTTGTTGTTCGCTTTGACATCTGGTGGGAGGGCGTTCCACAGGGAGGGCGCCACTACCGAGAAGGCCCTCTGCCTGGTTCCCTGTAACTTGGCTTCTCGCAAGTGCTTTTGAACTGCTAGGTGGGCAGGAGTTGGGACCGAGCAACGGGAGCTCACCCCGTCGCGGGGATTCGAACCGCTGACCTTCTGATCTGCAAGCCCTAAGCTCTGTGGTTTAGACCACAGCGTCACCTGTGTCCCTAGGGTGCTTGCTTACAGGCTGCCAAATGCAGAGGAAAGAGTTGTAGGAAGAGCCTGCAGGATCAGGCCAGTGACCCATCTAGTCCAGCACCCTGTTCTCACAGTGGACGACCAGATGCCTGTGGCAAACCCATAAGGAGGATCTGAGCACGAGACCCCTCTCACTTCCTGTAGTTTCCAGAAGCATTTAGTGCCTCCGACTATAGAGGCAGAGCAGAGCCACCAGTGCTAGTGGCCTTCAAAATCTCCTCCTCCATGAAATGGCACCTCTTCAGACAACGCAGAGCTCCTTTACAATTCCCAGCACCCTTAACAAACTACAGTTTCCAGGATTCCTGGAAGGGGATGCCATGTGCTCTGAATGTATGGTGTGCTTTAAATATGTTTTTTAAAAAATGCATTGTTTTAAAAGTTTGGTGTTTGGGAGGAAAAGTGGGATAGAAATTTAATACCAACCCTAATACCCATCAGTCCCTGACAGTATGGCCAAAGGACAGTGAGTTGTAGCATGGGAACATTGGGAAGGCTTATTTATTAGCTGGCTAGGGCGTTTCTGCAAATCTACTTCTTTGCTGCAGAGGGCAGCATCTTTCTTTTAATAGATTTGTTTTAAAAAGCTTCCAATAGCTTCATGTTCTCCCAAAGATTTCCAGAGCATAGGCACATCGCACACAACACAGCACAACTCAACACAATCTTCCCTGTATTCTTTTCAGCGCCTGCTAAAAACATTCTTGTTTAGACAAACCTACCCCGATGCTTAGAAAGTTGATGTGAATTTCAACCTGTTTTAGCATTTAAACTTGGGGTAGATTTTCAACTGTTGTTGTATTCCCCCCCCCCCCCCGATTTTATTGTTTTATCTTTTTGTAAACCCTTCTTCGGGTTGCGGGTAGATGGGAACACACTGCCTTTGCTTGTAGGTAGTGCCAAGATGGGGCTATCTTCAAATATCTGAAGGGCTGCCACGTGGAGGGTGGGGCCGGCTTGTTTTCTGCTACTCTGTGGGGAGGATCCAGATGGATCCAAATTATAAGAAAGGAGATTCTAGCTAAACATCAGGAAGAGCTTTCTGGTGGTAGAGCCATTTAACAGTAGAATGAACTCCCTCAAAAGGTGGTGGACTCTCCTTCCTAGGAGGTTTTTAAGCAGAGGTTGGGTGGCCATCTACCAGGGATGCTTTAGCTGAGGTTCCTGAATTGCAGGAAGTTGGGCTGGAGGACCCGCTGGGTTCCTACCACCTCTACTATTCTATGATTCTAGGAAGTGCCATAACTCTGTCCAAATGTTATCCTATTAATCCAAACAGAGTCTGCGCCTGTAAGCAGTCTGTTCATAGGGTAGTAGTAGTAGTAGTAGTAGTAATAATAATAATAATAATAATAATAATAATAATAATAATAATAATTTATTTATACCCTGCCCATCTGGCTGGGTTTCCCCAGCTACTCTGGGTGGCTTCCAACAAAATATTAAAAATGCATTAAAACATCAGCCATTAAAAACTTCCCTAAACAGGGATGCCTTCAGATGTCTTCTAAAAGTCAGAAAGTTGTTTATTTCCTTGACATCTGATGGGAGGGCGTTCCACAGGGCGGGCATCACTACCCAGTTGGTCCAACGTCAGTACACCTGTTTCCACCCAACTTTTCCATATTACCATCTTTTTTTTTTACAGTTACAGATAGGTAGCCGTGTTGGTCTGCCATAGTCATCTGTGTATCTGAAGAAGTGTGCATGCACACGAAAGCTTATACCAAGAACTAACTTAGTTGGTCTTTAAGGTGCTACAGGAAGGAATTTTTTTTATTTTGACCATCTTTTTTTGCAATTCTTTGTATGGGGTTCCCCCACAAAGTAAGGTTAGCATGTGAAAATGGATCAAATTTGTTTTTATTGTTGAACCTAATGGGCCCCATCTGGCAAAATGGGTGATTTGTTACAAAACAGATAGACACGTGCTGCTTCACCTCAGCCCTCTGCATTCATTTACTGCACCTTCCCAACCCCACCCTTCCTACAAGCATAAAATGAACAGGAATCCTTTAGATCTCTTACCGGATCTGGGACCTCTTCGACGATCGGCCTGCCAAAGGCAGAACAAGGTATAAGTCAGTACTGGGAATATCTTCCTTGGGCCTTCCCAGTGAAGGCATCATTTGTATGGCGGAAACTCTGTGACGGAGGCAGGCGGATTGTGGCCTTCCACGCTAACACAGGCTAAGGAATTATCTGACTCCAGAACCCTGACATTTGGACCAGGAATGTGCATTTTGCAATGAACAACACACCTGGGGGCTAACACCTGTCCTGGGGGTGGGGCACTCAGCAAGGAAGTGGCCAATCTGGATGGGAAGAACATTCTAGATCAGGGCCCTGAAGCTTGCCCTACTGCTTCAGAAATAAAACAACCAACTAAAGTCTTCTTCTTCTTCTTCCTATTCTTTTAAAGTGTGTTTATCAAACAGTTTGGCCCACAACTCTCAGTTGGGTCTGTGACAAAGATACAACCCAGGTAAAGGTAAAGGTAAAGGGACCCCTGACCATTAGGTCCAGTCGCGGACGACTCTGGGGTTGCGGCGCTCATCTCCTTTCACTGGCTGAGGGAGCTGGCGTACAGCTTCCGGGTCATGTGGCCAGCAGGACTAAGCCGCTTCTGGCGAACCAGAGCAGCACACGAAAACGCCGTTTACCTTCCTGCCAGAGCGGTACCTATTTATCTACTTGCACTTTGATGTGCTTTTGAACTGCTAGGTGGGCAGGAGCTGGGACCGAGCAACGGGAGCTCACTCGTCGCAGGGATTCAGACTGCCAACCTTCTGATCGGCAAGCCCTAGGCTCTGTGGTTTAACCCGCATCCCTAGAGATGGTCAAATACAAACGACTCTCCATTTACACGGGGGTTACATTCTGAACCTCCCTGCACACCAGTGAAATGGGGAGTCACCTGTATCAGCTCAGCTTTGCTGGTCCACAGAGTCGCATGAGCCGGAGTTGATGTGCAGGAAAGCAGCCGCAGCTGCGCTTCCCAGCATGTCAGCTGTTAGATGGGAAGGCCTCCTGCTTGCGAGAAGACCCCTCCGCAGAGCCCGAAGAGGATGCCCTCTTTGGGCTCTGGTGAGGGTCACATCGTGAGCCAGGAGTGCTCCCCATTTCCGGGATCTACTTCTGGTTTCCCTGTACCACACATGTGCATGGTCACGTGCAAATAGAGCGCACGCCAATGGGGAGTTGACTGTATGTCATTTTTTGTTTCTGTCAGTTTCTCATTTCCCTGCCTTTCCACACCAGTTCATAGCTGTCAGCTTTCAGATTTGAAAATAAGGGATCAGCAGCCTCGAAAATAAGGGATCAGCAGCCTCACCTGTCCCGGGGACAGTCCACGGGATATCTAACAATCCGGGATAGCAGTGGGAAGCAGTGGGAAACGGTGCTGGAATAAGGGAATTTCCCGTAAAAAAAGGGAAGGTTGACAGCTATGAACCAGTTTGCATTTAAAAATAAGGTCCTCGTCAAAATGCATCAACATTTTAGTGCAAATTTACCCTAATTTTTGCAAAACCATTTTTACTGATATAATGCATTTTTGTATGTCATTTCACTAATTTATGCATTTAAATTCTCAGTTTGCCCCTGCATATGCGTTTTTGTACACATTACTGGGCTGGAGAATTGCACTTCAAAATCTGAAGAACGTGCAGGTTTTGAAGGACGGCTCTGCTTTGGCTCTCAGATTCTTTGTGTGATTTGAGTGAGTTTGCCTTTAAATGGAGATGGATTGGATTGCCCCTCCCCCTTTTCCTAGACCCAGGTTCTTTGCAGGTCATTGGGAAGTAGATTGCCCTCCTGTCAATTGAGTGGCCCACCCTACCTGGGACGCTTCTCTGGCAGAATCTCCATCACAGCATCGTGGGGCGGCAACTCATCTGGGTTTATCTGCGAGACAGAAGACAGCCACTAAAGAAAACCGTCAGGTAAAGGCTGCTGTCACCCACACCCCTGACCCTTATTACTCAGAACACAGTGGAGGCCCAAAGTGGCAGCTGTCAGTGTGGTGCCTTGCTACATTCCCCGCCCCCCCCCCGCAGCAGTTGTGCTTTATTTATTTGTTTGTTTGTACAGTGGTACCTTGGGATGTGAACGGTATCCATTTCGGAGCCCCGTTCGCATCCTGAACAGAACGTAAAATGCGACAGCGCGTCTGTGCGTGCGCAGGTCGCATTTTGCCGCTTCTGTGCATGTGTGTGACGTCATTTTGAGTGTCTGCGCATGCGGCGAAACCTGGAAGTAACGCGCTCCGTCACTTCCAGGTTGCTGCGGAGCGCAACCCAAAAGCGCTCAACCTGAAGCACATTCAATCCGAGGTATGACTATATCTGTATACCTCTATATCATTAAAAAAAAAGTCAAACTGCTTTACAGCAACAAAAACATACAATACAGTGGTACCTCGGGTTACAGATGCTTCAGGTTACAGACTCTGCTAACCCAGAAATAGTACTTTGGGTTAAGAACTTTGCTTCAGGATGAGAACAGAAATCGTGCGGCTGCGGCGGGCAGCAGCAGCAGGAGGCCCCATTAGCTAAAGTGGTACCTCAGGTTAAGAACAGTTTCAGGTTAAGAACGGACCTCCAGAACGAATTAAGTTCTTAACCCGAAATACCACTGTAATACCATAAAAAGCCATATAGAAAGTTCAAAACAAATATCAGCTAACCATGGCAGAGAGTCCTAGTCTTAATTGCCTGCTCAGGCCTGTTTTCAGTAAGCGTTTAAAAGTTGGCACAGAAGGACCTGCTGAATCTCTAGGGCAGGGGTCAGCAACCTTTTTCAGCTGTGGGCCGGTCCACCATTCCTCAGACCATGTGGTGAAATATATATATATGAACGAATTCCTATGCTCCACAAATAACGCAGAGATGCATTTTTAATAAAAGCACACAGTCTACTCATGTAAAAACACACTGATTCCCAGACCGTCCGTGGGCTGGATTTAGAAGGCGATTGGGCCACATCCGGCTCCCGGGCTTTAGTTTGCCTACCCCTGATTTAGTGGCAGACAGTTCCACAAGACCGGGCCAATGACACTAAAGGCTCTATTGCTCATTGTTGTCAAACAAGCCTCACGACGCTCCTGCAAGTGATCTGAGTGATCAAGCTGGGGGTATAAGGGTTTAGGCAGTCCCTGGGGTATTCTGGACCTAAGTTGTTAAGGGCTTTGTAAATTAATACAAGGACCCTGAACCTGGCTTGGTAGCAGGTGGCTGGCAGTTTTGCAGCACTTTGGTCTGGTTGTGTGCTGATGGCAGTTGGCAGATGGCTGCCATCCCATCCCCAGAATCTCAGGGAATTGTTGTGCTTTCCTCCCAGTTTTCCTCCGAGGAATTTGAGGCAGCTTACCGTATTTTTTGCTCTATAAGACTCACTTTTTCCCTCCTAAAAAGTAAGGGGAAATGTGTGTGCGTCTTATGGAGCGAATGCAGGCTGTTCAGCTATCCCAGAAGCTAGAACAGCAAGAGGGATTGCTGCTTTCGCTGCGCAGCGATCCATCTTGCTGTTCTGGCTTCCGAGATTTAGAATATTTTTTTTCTTGTTTTCCTCCTCCAAAAACTAGGTGCGTCTTGTGGTCTGGTGCGTCTTATAGAGCGAAAAATACGGTATATGGTTCTTTCCCCTCCCTCCTGCTCCCTCAACAGACCTGTGAGGGAGATCAGAGAGAGAGATTGTGACTGCTGCAAGGTCACCTAGGCCTCTTCTTCACTATACCGCTAAAGCGGGATCCTGCCACTTTACGAACAGGCATGGCTGGGAGCTGTAGTTTGAGGGTGCTGAGGGTTGTTTCCTGATTCCCGTCACAGGGCTACAGTTCTCAAAGTGGTTTTACAGTAAATCGCTCTTCACAGGGAAGCTGCATGAGGTGGGTAAATCCTTGCACCAACAGAACCAGAGACTTAAGTGCCACTTTGGATACAAGCAAATAGTAATAACAACAATAATTAATAATGTCATTTCAACCCAGCTGAAATATACTCAGAGTCGCAAAGTGATTTCATGCTCTTTATTCAGCTCATAGTGGTGAGGAGGAATGAATGAAAGTCCCCTCACAGTATCTGCTTTATATACATTATTTACACAATGGGCTGCACATGATTGGCTAATTCCGGAATTCTACTGTAAGCCAATCAGGTTGTGGATTCACTTCTATCTGGAGCAGGATTGGGTGGTTCCTGCCAACCAATCATACTGCTGCATTGTTCTAGGACCAATCAGACTGCTGCATTCTGAATCCTATTGTTCTAGGACCAATCAGACTGCTGCATTTTGGATCCTATTGTTCTAGGACCAATCAGACTGCTGCAGTTTGGATCCTATTCAACTCAGTACATAACACCAGCACTCACAGGAATCCATTTCTCCCTTTCTATGCTCTGCTTATCCATCCATTTATCAGTCTATCATCCATCATCCATCAGTAGAAAGACACTTGATCATCTAGTTACTTTGGAACTCCCTGCCTATTGATATCAACCAGGCGCCTTTGCTGTCCTCGTTTTGGTACCTGCTAAAAACACCCTTGTTTAGACCAGCCCATCCTGAGAAAGTTGATGTGAATGAATTTTAACCTGTTTTCATATTTAATTTTTCTATGTTTTAAAGAATTGTGTCAATTTTTTTCTTGTTTTCTTGTTTTAACTTTTTGTAAACTGTTTCGATGGATTTTTTTAAAAAAACACTCAAATAGTATATCAATATTATTAAATAAACAAACAAACAATCCTCAGTGTCATGCTAAATTAAACCAAATCCCCTTTGCTGTTACTGCAAATACAGCCCCTACAAGGAAGGGCATGAAACACTAATTCACACTAAACAAATGTGAAGGTAGACAGCAACAGACTTGCAGACAGGCTCTCACTATATATGACAAATCAGAGGGAAGCAACTACAGAGCTCAGCCGGATTTCCTCTCATGGAAGTACGTAGGATTGCAGCAGAAATGGTTTGTTCAGCCCCAGCCGCAAGAATCCCAAAGTCAAAGACTGTAAGGATTCTACTTCCTCCTCCTGCAGCCCCAAATACTCACTGTTGCAGAGAAGGGGCGGTAATACAGTGCCATCTGAGTGCTTTGGATGTGCCTCACGCCATCCCATGGGGGGCAGAAATAAAAAGATCCTCTGGCAGAGATCAGATTAACAAGCCTCTCCACTGGTTGCCAGGCGCCTGTCACTCCAAACAGCAACCTCCAGAGGGACTGCACAAACTCCGGAACCGCAAAGCAAACAGGTGTGCTCACCTGTCCTCCCGGAAGAGGCTCCAAAGGGCTTTGCATCACATCTGCCGGCTCCGTCGCCAACAGAGTCAACTGCTAATGGGACGCAATGCCAGCTGGACCCTAAACTGCATGAGGGCAAGCCACAACTCTCCTGTGGGCAGGGCAGGTGTTGGCACCTGATTGCAGAGGTGGCCTGCTGCCCAGCTCACACCAGAAGCTGCCGTTGCTACAACACAGCTCCTTGTAGCAACCAGGGTGTCAAATCTCCTTTGCCACACACAGGGACACAAATGCAGCACCTGTTGAATGTTGGGGGTTTTTTTTGCACAGTTGTTAAAGGCGCAGGTGCCTTGGCAGAAAGCAGAAAGGACTACAGAAAGCAGAAAGGATGCGGGTGGTACTGTGGGTTAAACCACAGAGCCTAGGACTTGCAGATCAGAAGATTGGCGGTTCGAATCCCCGTGACGGGTTGAGCTCCCGTTGATCGGTCCCAGCTCCTGCCAACCTAGCAGTTCGAAAGCACGAAGTGCAAGTAGATAAATAGGTACCGCTCCGGCGGGAAGGTAAACGGTGTTTCCGTGTGCTGCTCTGCTTCTCCAGAAGCGGCTTAGTCATGCTGGCCACATGACCCGGAAGCTGTACGCCGGCTCCCTTGGCAAATAAAGCAAGATGAGCGCCGCAACCCCAGAGTCGGCCGTGACTGGACTTAATGGTCAGGGGTCCCTTTAAAGGTGCAGGTGCCCTGGCAGAAAGCAGAAAGGACTACAAAAGTTGGACTACAACAGCTGGAGGGCCCTGGGTCATCCGCACCAGGTGAAAGGATTGAGATGGACTGCAGGAAGGATGCACACATATATGAACACTTGCAAATCAGCAGCCCCTGGTCCCCTGTCCAACGGACGGGGACATTTGCTGCGATGCTCTTTCTGGGAAGCAGGGGTGCCAATGGAGGTCACTTCTACACCATATACTGAAAAATGGACATCCAATGAAGCTGAATGTTGGGAGATTTGGGACAGATAAAAGGAAGGACTTCTTTACGCAGCACACGGCTGATCGATGGAACTCCTTGCCACAGGAGGCAGAGATGGCAACCAACTTGAGTGGCTTTAAAGGAGGATCAGACACATTTGTGAAGGAGGAGAGGGCTGTTGGTGGCTCTGCTCTTCTTCCACAGTGGGAGGCAGCAATGCTTCCAGATACCAGTAGCTGGAGAGTGAAGGGGAGAGTTGCTCTTGGGCTCAAATCCTGCTTGCGGGTTTCCTTTTGGGGCATCTGCTTGGTGTGGGATGTGAAACACAGAGCAGTCAAGTACAACATCCCTAGAGTGGACATAAAAAGGGGGTGTCTGGACCAGCCAGTCGGAACTTCCTGTTTCCTCCTAGGCTGGGACAGACTTCCTCTACATGTGACCAGAGGTGGGCGTGACCTCACCTATGCAAGTAACAAAATGCCTCAATGGAGGTCGCCATCTCTCTCTCTCTGACTACATTCATCGAAGAAGCAACATCTGCTTATCCTAAGATGCTCTCTTGGCTTCTGCCAAGAGAGGACAAAGGAGCTGTCTCCTTATCGGATAGTTTCCAGGTGTATGTTACTTTTGTAACTTGAGTCTGCCTTCTGGGATCCATCTGTGAACAGAATGTGAGTGAGTAAACTCTTTTATAGAAGACTGTCGTGTCTACAGTGGTTCCTCGGGTTACAGACGCTTCAGGTTACAGACTCCGCTAACCCAGAAAAAGTACCTCGGGTTAAGAACTTTGCTTCAGGATGAGAACAGAAACCGTGCTCCTGCGGTGCAGCGGCAGTGGGAGGCCCCATTAGCTAAAGTGGTGCTTCAGGTTAAGAACAGTTTCAGGTTAAGAACGGACCTCCAGAACGAATTAAGTTCTTAACCCGAGGTACCACTGTATTTCTTTTATGAGGAACTAAAGGGGAAATTGCCAGGTAACTTATTTTACAGGCTTTAGCGAGCCTGAGCAAACGCATCCGCTGTGCAAGTTTAAAAAGGGGAATGTTACTCTGCTAAATTGTAGATGGGAGACTCCCTATTCCCTTCACAGAGCTACAATTCCCAGACTTCCCTGGGAAGAAGGAGGATTGCCAGTTAAACCACTCCGGTGGTACAGCAGGGCTTTGACTGTATGGTGGGGGCTGTGGCCCCGACTGGCCTGGCCTCCATGGGTAGCAGAGCCCCACTGTGTTTCCCGACCCCTGCCAGCCAGAGCCCAACCTTAACTCTCTTTGTCCTTCTCTCTGACTCCTCTAGAGATGACAGAGGGAGGTATCAGTCCCTCACTCCCTGCTGCTTAGATGCTGAGCACCATAGCCTTTTGCTGCCTCAGCACCTTTCTCCGCCATGCACTCCGCTTCTCATGTTTCAAAGGCTCAATTAGCTTCTGAGGCTTCTCAGCTTTTAAACGTCTCCCTCCGTGACCTTCCTGGGAACGCCTCACATCTCCTTGGGCATCAGTTTGGTCTGTTTTGCTGCATCCCTCCTGGATCTGTCTATGGGGGGAGAGATTTGGCATGGTTTGCATCGTCTGCTGTGTCTTCTTTCAGCAGCCAAAATGACCTTGTGCTGGCGATCCGCTGCTTTCATTTCGCCTGTAAAGTTGCATGCGTCTACTTTGGGAAGGAACGTTGGGAGCTGCCTTCCACCGAATCAGGACATTTGTCTGTCTTGCTCAGTGCTGGCCACACTGTCGGGCAGCGCAGCAAAGGCTCTCTGGGGTTTCAGGTTACATACGCTTCAGGTTACAGACTCCGCTAACCCAGAAATAGTACGTCAGGTTAAGAACTTTACCTCAGGATGAGAACAGGAATTGTGCGCCAGCAGTGCGGTGGCAGCGTGAGGCCCCATGAGCTAAAGTGGCGCTTCAGGTTAAGAACAGTTTCAGGTTAAGAATGGACCTCTGGAACGAATTAAGTACCAATGTAGTGGAGACTGAACATGTGCAGAACATGCTCTGCAACTGAGCTATGGTGGTTCTTCTTTGGGGAAGCGACAGCCTTCAAGACATGTTTTATTTTTTATTTATTTGTGGCATTTCTATCCAAGACGCTCAAGGCGATGTGCATGCTTCTCCCCATTTCCTCACGGAGTCCCCACAACAACCCTGTGAGGTAAGCTAGGCTGAGAGGCATTGGCTTGCCCAAAGTCACACCCAGTGTGCTTTAAGGCTGTGATGGACAGCCGAGCCAGACCTGAGTCTGAAGAAGAAGAAGTAGAGTTTGGATTTGGTATCCCGCTTTATCACTACCCGAAGGAGTCTCAAAGCGGCTAACATTCTCCTTTCCCTTCCTCCCCCACAGCAAACACTCTGTGAGGTGAGTGGGGCTGAGAGACTTCAAAGAAGTGTGACCAGCCCAAGGTCACCCAGCAGCTGCATGTGGAGGAGCGGGGAAGCGAACCCGGTTCCCCAGATTACGAGTCTACTGCTCTTGACCACTACACTCATACTGGTGATGCAGCCCCTCAGAAATCCCCCCAAGAGGGCTGGAGCCTCTCTCTGATTGGCTACCAAGAAAGCCAGCCGGAGGGGGGTGGGGCCACTGGCAGAGGGAGAGGAGTGCGGGGGGAGCGCATCGCCCCCAGCAGCGCGATCCCGGAAGGGTGCCATTGCGGCTGCCCCCCGCCTGCGTTTGGGCGCCATGCCCCTGCAGGTGGCGCACCCTGCCCCCAGGGCGTGCGCCATGCCCCCAGGACGCACGCTCCGCTCCTGCAGGCGGCGTGCCCCATCCCAGGATGCATACCAGCCCCACTCCTGCCTGCTCTCCGCCCCCCCCCCCCGGTGCCGGAGCATAAAGCTCCGCCACTGGGTGCAGCCAGCACTTTCCTGCCATGCACTTTAGACCAGGGGTCAGCAACCTTTTTCAGCCGTGGGCCGGTCCACCGTCCCTCAGACCATGTGGTGGGCTGGACTATATTTTGGGCGGCGGGGGGGGGGGGATGAACAAATTCCTATGCCCCACAAATAACCCAGAGATGCATTTTAAATAAAAGCACACATTCTACTCAGGTAAAAACACGCAGATTCCTGGACTGTCTGCGAGCCAGATTGAGAAGGCGATTGGGCCGCATCCAGCCCCCGGGCCTTAAATTGCCTACCCCTGCTTTAGACCCAACCAGTTATATTTCCTCTGCTATCTATTTCATTTATTTACTGCATTTATATCCCACCTTTCCCTCCACGGAGCTCAAGGTGGCATACATGGTTCTCCCACCTCCTCATTGAATCCCACAACAATCCTGTGAGGAAGGCCAGGCTGAAGGGCAAGAGTGACCGGCCCCCGAGGTTGCAGCCAGTGGAGCGGGGACTCGAACCCCCGTCTCTCTCAGCCCATAGTCCATCACTCTGTGTGCGACACCACCCCTGGCTCTCTGCTAGATTTAATAGGTCAAGTGGGACCAATTAAGGTCAAGGGGGCACACTGCTGGGTGCAGAATTTAGGCCCTTGACCGGACCCTCAGAGACAGGGCACAGAGGAGAGAGACAGAGGCAGAGATATACTGTATTTTTTGCTCTATAAGACTCACTTTTTCCCTCCTAAAAAGTAAGGGGAAATGTGTGTGCATCTTATGGGGCGAATGCAGGCTGCGCAGCTATCCCAGAAGCCAGAACAGCAAGAGGGATCGCTGCTTTCACTGCACAGCGATCCCTCTTGCTGTTCTGGCTTCTGGGATTCAGAATATTTTTTTTCTTGTTTTCCTCCTCCAAAAACTAGGTGCGTCTTATGGTCTGGTGCGTCTTATGGAGCGAAAAATACAGTACTTTGCTGCTCATCAACTCTGTCATCCTGTCAGCTGGGGACCTGCTCCTTCACCCTGTTTGCGCATTGTAAGATTTCACAGAAATGTACTTTAGTCTCACAAAGTACGGGAAGAGTACTTCACGCAGACAACAGGCCAGTGGTGGTGCCGTGGTTAGAGTGTCAGACTAGGCCCTGGGAGACTAGAGTTCGAATTCCCACCCTCTCAGCCATTGAGCTCTTTGGGTGTGATATTGGGGGCCAGTCACTTGCTCTCATCCTAACCTACCTAGCGGGTCTACTGTGAGGGTACAATTAGGAGGAGAACCACGTACGGCACCCCAAGTTCCTTGGAGGAAAAAGTGAGACATAAATGTAATATATAAATAATTAAGCCTGCAACTTACATGTGTTTAACCTGCGCATATTCAGTTTTACATGCTTGGCAAAAAAATTTTAAGGGTGGGGCAGAAAGGGGTCAAGCATCTGGGGGAAAACACTTTGGTAATCCCACCTGTCATTGAACCCAATGTGTTTTAACTATACAACTGCAATTTTGGCTTTAGGTATGATCCCTGGAACGTAGCCCCTGTGAGTGTTGTGGGCTTACTGTAATAAGTCAGTAAATATGGACAAGCCAAAGTTATTATAATTTTTTAGAGAAGTAACTCCAAAAACACTCGCAAAAAAGAAGCAGCAAATCTGTATCTTTCTTAAGGATATGCTTCACCTCTGCCAAACAGACAAGTGGGGATGGGGCCATAGATGTTTAATGCTTAAAACCCTAAAGAATTAGCATCATTAGTGATCAGTGACAAAGCAAGAGAGTGGCTTCCTCTTTGAGCCTTGTATGACCCTTGGAGCAGGGACCTGTCCGTCTATGCTTCCATCGCTGGAATTGGCACTGCTACAGGGGCCACACAATACCCTTTCTACAGCGCCTGTACTTTGGAACTCCCTGCCAATTGATATCAAGCAGGTTACCTTTGCTGTGCTCTTTTTGGCGCTTGCTTAAAAACAGATGTATAGAATGGGGAGGTAACTTTAATCTGTTTTGCATTTTAACTTTTGGATGCTGTAATGCACAATTTTATTGATTTTCTTGTTTTGTCTTTTTGTAAGCTGCTTTGCTTTTATTTATTTATTTTTTTGCAACCAAGCTGTGTATAAATCTTATGAAATAATAAAACAAAACATATTGATGGTGCTGTGAAAACAGAGAGCAGCACTGATACCCTGAGAGGTGGCCTGGCCAAACAGCAGTGTAGACAGTCAAGGGGACACATCCCTCAAGAGCGAACCATGCTTTTGATCATGAAATCAGACAACATGGTGGCTTGAGCCACACTCACCTCTTTTAGGTCAAACAAGGAGCTCTTGTGTTCAGGAGCAATGAAGGAATTCTGGAAAACACAATATAGTTTCCCCTATTATTTTCCTCCAAGGACAATCCTCACAGAAGAAAATGGTTATAAAATCAAATCCACTGAACGTGGTGTGGATATGAAGAATGCAGGACTGGGGCATCTGGGTTCTGAACAGATATTGCTCCTGGTTCTCCAAGAACGCCCTGCACCACAAAGATGTCAAGAGCTAGTCATGCAGGTTTAGAGACACTCGTTTTTATTTAATGAGATTTGCAAACGCAGTAAACAAAAGCAAGCAAACAAAACATCAAATTAAAAAAAAAAGAATAAAAACAGTCAAAAGAGCAATACAAAATAGCAGAATAAAAATCATAATGATCATAGGTAAAGGTAAAGGTAAAGGGACCCCTGGCCGTTAGGTCCAGTTGCGAATGACTTTGGGGTTGCGGCGCTCATCTCGCTTTACTGGCCGAGGGAGCCGGCCAGCATGTGGCCAGCATGACTAAGCTGCTTCTGGCAAACCAGAGCAGCGCATGGAAACGCCATTTACCTTCCCACCGGAGCGGTACCTATTTATCTACTTGCAATTTGACGTGCTTTCAAACTGCTAGGTTGGCAGGAGCAGGGACCGAGCAACGGGAGCTCACCCCGTCGCGGGGATTCGAACTGCCGACCTTCTGATCAGCAAGTCCTAGGCTCAGTGGTTTAGACCACAGCGCCACCCTCGTAGAAAGCTTTAAAAAAGAATGAGTAGCATAAAATATATTCCATGGTGGGGTACAAAGTTCATGTTTATATGTAACTTATTAAATAATCACAAATGTTGCCAAATAAACTCTTTTAGTAGGAATGTGCCAACTATAAGAGTGTTTGGTCATATCAATCACAAATCACCCCAAGCAGAAGCTGGAGGGGCCCACCTCATCCCTGGCAACACATAGTTTATAAGTCAAGTTTTTTTTGGAAATAGTAATAAGCAGGATTTCTTAAAACCCTCAATCCAGAGAGTAACAGGATGCGTGCTTCCTCCAGAGATCCCTAGATGAGCAGCAACCAGCAAATATAGAATGATTTGTTGAGGAGTAACAGCAACAGCAGTCATGAAATTAAAAGACGCCTGCTTCTTGGGAGAAAAGCAAAGACAAACCTAGACAGCATCTTAAAAAGCAGAGACATCACCTTGCCAACAAAGGTCTGTATAGTTAAAGCTATGGTTTTCCCAGTAGTGATGTATGGAAGTGAGAGCTGGACCATAAAGAAGGCTGATCACCGAAGAATTGATGCTTTTGAATTATGGTGCTGGAGGAGACTCTTGAGAGTCCCATGGACTGCAAGAAGATCAAACATATCCATTCTGAAGGAAATCAGCCCTGAGTGCTCATTGGAGGGACAGATCCTGAAGCTGAGGCTTCAATACTTTGGCCACCTCATGAGAAGAGAAGACTCCCTGGAAAAGACCCTGATGTTGGGAAAGATGGAGGGCACAAGGAGAAGGGGACGACAGAGGATGAGATGGTTGGACAGTGTTCTCGAAGCTACCAACATGAGTTTGACCAAACTGTGGGAGGCAGTGGAAGACAGGAGTGCCTGGCGTGCTCTGGTCCAGGGGGTCACGAAGAGTCGGACATGACTAAACGACTAAACAACAAGAAGGCCAGCTTCAGCTCCATTCAAGATGGATGAGAGACACAATTTAGCATCCAAGGTGACCTATTTGCCAACAATAATGTCAATCTCCATGGCAGAGAACTTTTGCTTCCAGAACTTCTGAATATTCTTATATCCCCACCACATATGTGGATAAGTTCATTGCACTCTCATTTTTTTAAAAAATAAGCGTATGACTTCTATCCAAAGCAGCACTAAGTCACTCATTCTGTTAGTGCAATGGGTTCCTTTCTTCCCCACCCCTCCTGCAGGCCCCCTAAATCTGTTCTGGGGTTTCCCTGCAACCTGCCTGAGCAAACAGGGGAAGGCACAGAGTTCACATGGTGGGGGGTGTAGGAAAGGGGGAAATGTTCCATTGCACAAGCATAAATCATTGCGGTAGCAGAAGGAGTGCATTGGACAGCACCCAATATTCTTATGCAGCTTTTCCTGGGAGACTTACAGAAGGTAAAATTTTGAATTTGAATTTTAAAATAGAACAACCCAGAAGAATAAAGTCCATTCACAATAAACTCCTGCCTTGAATCAGCAAATGGAGACAAACATTACGCAAGGTGCTGCAACCTGAATCACAACCCCTGTAGGGTTTAGATGTGTGACACCTGTGTGACATATACAGGGCAGCCATTTGACCTTCGCCTTCCACCTTAATGAGTCATTACAAGCAAGATACTTACGCCTCAGCGGAGGTCTCCTTGGCAGACGAGTGGTTCAACAGGTGTTTAACACCAAAGAGGTAGGGCCCACAGCGGCTCCCACCTGATTTAGTAACTGCTGAGATACATCCCATGCAGGATCGTATTTCCCTTCCTATAGGAGAAGCGAACGTTGGTACTTACCATGATAAGTTCCTTCTCTGTAGGGAGAAATATGATCTGGCCCTCCCAGGTACAGTCATACCTCAGGTTACAGATGCTTCAGGTTGCGTTTTTTTGGGTTACAGACTGCTGAAACCTGGAAGTACCGGAACGGGTTACTTCTGGGTTTCAGCGGTTGTGCATACACATGCGCAGAAGCGCTAAATCGTGCTTTGCACATGCGCAGAAGCGCCAAATCACAGCCCGCGGGTGCGCAGATGTGCTGCTCAGGTTGCGAATGCTGCGGGTTGCAAGCATGCATCCAGCACGGATCACGTTGGCAACCCGAGCACCCACTATACTGCTGTGTACATGGGAGAGGTCATCAGACACAGAGCATGGAGGGTTGCCCAGGGGGCCAGATATGCCTCCTCACAATGTTCCAGGGCCTCCTATCTCCCCGTCCCTCTTGCTCTTTAGCACATACTGGTGGCGGCGACGGCGTCCCCTTTCTCCTCTTCACCAGTCCTATCTACACGGCAAGCTTGGGACGGGAGTCCAGGCACAGAGAGGCATGTCCCACTGGGACTGCCGAATTTCCTGCTCCGAGCTATTTGGTTTCCTTCTTTTTTAGTCTGTTAGTTGTTTATTCCTGACTGTACAGCTACCTGCTTAAGCACAAATTGAACTGGAGAAAAAGGGGTTGTGCCTGCCCCAGGTATACTCTAAACCCCCCCACAAACAAACAAACAAACAAACAAACAAACAAACAAACAAACAAACCAGTTACTTCCTGCCAGTGGTGAGATGGGCAGTGACAACCCACACAGAATCATACTTCTCCCTACAGAGAAGGAACTTATCACGGTAAGTGCCAACGTTTGCCTCTCTCCAGTACACATGCAAAATCTTGTGTTGTATCCAATGTGCCACCAAGTTAAAGTCATTGCAGTTGGCTCTCCTCCACCTTCACTGGCCTTTCATCCTGCACTCCCTTTTCCACAGCAGGCTCCCAGGGACCGGGTGAAGAAATCACTCAGAAGCTGATCCTCAGCTCCAGCCAGTTCACTTTTCTCCAAGGCGTCTTCCCCCTTGCCTTCAGCTACTGAATCTCTTCAGCCATCCCTTCTATCTGGTTGCCTTACAGCTGGGCTCTTGGATCACTTTAGGCCCCGTGTATCATCTCATCCTGGGATGCGTGTGGCGCTCTGGGCTAAACCACAGAGCCTAGGGCTTGCTGATCAGAAGGTCGGCGGTTTGAATCCCCACGACGGGGTGAGCTCCCATTGATCGGTCCCTGCTCCTGCCAACCTAGCAGTTCGAAAGCACGTCAAAGTGCTAGTAGATAAATAGGTACCGCTCTGGCGGGAAGGTAAACAGTGTTTCTCTGCACTGCTCTGGTTCGCCAGAAGTGGCTTAGTCATGCTGGCCACATGACCTGGAAGCTTTTCGCCGGCTCCCTCGGCCAATAAAGCGAGATGAGCGCCGCAACCCCAGAGTCGTCCGCAACTGGACCTAATGGTCAGGCGTCCCTTTACCTTTACCTAGCATCTCATCAGGCAGGTCTCTGACTTTTTTCTCCAAGGAGGCTTCTCCCACACTCTGCTTGCAGCTGCTCCATTTTATCGAACCACTGTCTCTGTCTGCTGTTGATCCAGTTTGTCAAGCAGTTGATCCAACTGGCCTTGCTGCTCCATTTGTTCCTGGCTTTGCTGCTGGAGCATCAATCTGAACTGCTCTAGAGGTATACCTGTTCCTCCCTTCACCTTGACTCAGGCACAGAGGTCCTCCTCCAGGAAAAATGAATCCCACTTTTGACACCAGTGTTGCACGCCACCACAATCTATGAGTGAAGTGAGATTCCTGGTGTTCCAGGCATTTATCCAGAGTTCAGTTTCCTTGGAATGAGGGACAGTGGAGACTGCTATGTCTTTAGGATATATGGTTTATTAACACATATATACAGCATGAGTCTATGATAGAGGGGCTCCCAGCATTAACCCCGCAAGAAGGTCTCGCTTCTCCCATAGCCACAGCCTTGGATTCAAGCAGAAATCAAGCATGCATCTCCCACTCAGGCTTCTGCCTGCTTCTAGCTCTCTTTCACACACCTCTGGCCCTTTTCCTTCTCACCAACAGCCAAGTGAGGGAAGAGTGAGGATGATAAATTCCTTATTAATGACTACAAGAAAGTTAAAAGCATTGCATTTCCTGTCAGCCTGAGGTTTATTTAGATTCTAAATATATATATTCCCACAGCTTCCTTTCCCTTTAGTAATTTTGTGTGTCTTTCATATGCTAGCAAAGAGAAATTTCCCCATATGATCTCCCTCTTTTCCTCTCTCTCATTCACCATATATATATATTTGTTCAGTGTTTCCTCCTGCACACTTATTTATTTATTTTACAAATTGCTTGGGGAGTCTTTGATGCCTGTGACGAGCTTCAGATGTTGGAATCTATTAATCTTGCCATGTCTGCAAAGAAACTGTTTTGCATGATCTCGTGGGCCCAGCTGCAAACCTTCCAACCCCCACCAAAAAACACCAGGGACTACATGGTGCATTTCAAAGGGTAAATGCAGACAATGGGATTCAGGGGCAGGTTTGCCCCTTTAACATGCCCAAATTTTCTATTCCAGACAGGGCGAAAAGGAGGCACCTGTTATGTACTGAGTTGAATAGGATCCAAACTGCAGCAGTCTGATTGGTCCTAGAACAATAGGATCCAAATTGCAGCAGTCTGATTGGTCCTAGAACAATAGGATTCAGAATGCAGCAGTCTGATTGGTCCTAGAACAATGCAGCAGTATGATTGGTTGGCAGGAACCACCCAATCATGCTCCAGATATAAGTGAATCCACAACCTGATTGGCTTACAGTAGAATTCCAGAATTAGCCAATCATGTGCAGCCCATTGTGTAAATAATGTATATAAAGCAGATACTTTGAGGGGACTTTCATTCATTCCTCCTCACCACTATGAGCTGAATAAAGAGCATGAAATCACTTTGCGACTCTGAGTATATATCAGCACCTGTGTGTGGGAAGAGCCTTGGAAGAAAAAGCATAGAACCATAGAATTGTAGAATTGGAAGGGACCCAAGGGCCATCTAGTCTAACCCCCTGAGATGCAAGAATCTCAACTGAAGCATCCCTGACAGATAACCATCCAGGAAAGAGAGTCTACCACCTTCTGAGAAGTCAGTCCTACTGTTGAATGGCTCTCACCTTCAGAAAGTTTTTCCTGTAAACAACAGATGAGAATCTCCTTTCTTGTAACTTGAATCCATTGGTTTGGGTCCTCCCCTCTGGAGCAGCAGAAAGCAAGTTTTCTCCATCTTCCATGTGACAGCCCTTTAGATGTGACAACTGCCAACTCTCATAACTTCCCCTGGTTTTTTAAGACCCTCAGCTACTGGCTGCATTTCTTCGCAGGCCCTCAACAAATGGGTTTTTTGGAGGCTTGAGCCAGGAACCAGGCTCACGACGGCTTATATAACATGTGAAAATTACATAATTACAGACATAACAAAAGCAGTCATAAACAATAAACAGAATGAAATTGAACAATTTCCACATAAATAATAATAAAAGCAAAATACAAAATACAAAAATAATAATATCAATAATAAAATAGTATCAATGATTATTTATACAAGCAGGGCTCAAGTACAAAAGTTTGGTTGTGTCTAGACTAACCTTGTGAAGAATACAGAGATCATAAAGATTTGAAAAGAATCTAAGGAAGGGAAATGATTGAAGAACAGATGTGAATGCGAGTAAGACAACTAAGAGACGTGTGGTGAATGCGTGGAAGTCTTTTATAATATTTTAACTAAGATTTATATATTGCAGTATTTGAAGCAAGGATTTGGTAATATTCCAGGTTATGAAAAGTATTTTTTTCCCCTTTGTCTTTTTTCTTTATATCTTTTATTTTTTCCTTTTCTTTCTTTTTATTTTTATTAGTTTTCCTTTTGGAAAATATGTATATAAGTGTGTTTACATTGTTATATATTGTTCTTTGTTTTTCTTTGTTTAACTTCTATTTTTTGAAAAATTTTATAAAAATTAAAAACAAAAACAAAAAATAGCAACAAGGGACCCCACCCCCCCACAGGCCCCAATCATGCTCTGAACATCCTATTTGTACAGGGACCTGTGTGCAGACTCTGAGTCTTGTATAGTATTTATCTATTACTTATTGCATAAAACTGATACACTGTTTGAAAAA
The DNA here is from genome assembly GCF_964188305.1 of Podarcis bocagei. NCBI lineage: Eukaryota > Metazoa > Chordata > Lepidosauria > Squamata > Lacertidae > Podarcis > Podarcis bocagei. Next base: position 7,229,482 of record NC_138134.1, read on the forward strand.
GAAAGTCCAAAGTGGTTTACCAAAAAAAGGACAAAACAGTAGACCCATCAATAAGAACAATTAGCAAAGATCGTTTAAACTTTCGAAAAGTGACTTTCTAAACATCTGTGTAGGCTTGTCTAAGCAAGAATGCTCTTCAAGAGGACAGAGAAAGCACAAAGTGTACGTGCCCAAAGATTAAGGCTTTCTGGGAAATGATATATAATGAACTGAAAAAGGTATTTAAATATACCTTCTTGAAGAAACCAGAGGCCTTTCTTCTGGGCATTGTCGGCCAATTGGTGCCAAAGAAGGACAGAACTTTCTTTATGTATGCTACAACAGCAGCAAGAATACTCATCGCAAAGTATTGGAAGACACAAGATTTACCCACTTTGGAAGAATGGCAGATGAAGGTGATGGACTATATGGAATTGGCAGAAATGACTGGCAGAATCCGAGACCAGGGAGAAGAGTCGGTGGAAGAAGATTGGAAGAAATTTAAAGATTATCTACAGAAATATTGTAAAATTAATGAATGATAGAATGATGTTGGATAGCAATTAAGGGGTTTCCAGCTGTAATGATTTAAGAGAATATGAAAAAGGGGTTATAAATGGGTTAAAATTTAATGGTAAAAGCTGATTGATAATGGGCTAAAATGAAAAAATTTAAGGTTAGATCGTTAAGATAAATTATAGAAAGAATTTGCTGAAATAGTTAATTGAATTAGAATACAAAAAAGGGAGGTGTGAGGAGGTCGATGAAACAAGTAAATGAAAGGTAAAGATATGGAATACTGGATATGTGTTTTAGTGTTTTTGTTTCATTTTGCTGTATTGTTGTATTGTTTTTCTTTTTATGTATTGTAATGTATGTTTTGTTAAACTTTTTATTGTTTTCCTTTTTTCTTTCTTTTGTAATCTTTAAACTTTGAATAAATATCATTTTAAAAAAAAGAGAGAGAGAAAGCACAAAGGCCTGCGTAGTTCTCCTCTTTCTCACAGAATCCTCACAACAACCCTGTGAGGTAAGTTAGCCTGAGAGGCAGTGACTGGCCCAAGCCCACCCAGGGAGCTTCATGGCCAAGCGAGGATTTCAATCCTGGTCTCCCAGATCCCCGTCCCTAAAAATGCACAAGCACCTAAGAAAAGCCCTGCTGGATGAGGCCCATCGAGTCCAGCATCCTGCTACTCAGCTATACAGCTGCAAATACAGTGGTACCTCTGGTTACGTACTTAATTCGTTCCGGAGGTCCGTTCTTAACCTGACACTGTTCTTAACCTGAAGCACCACTTTAGCTAATGGGGCCTCCCGCTGCTGCCGTGCCGCCGGAGCACGATTTCTGTTCTCATCCTGAAGCAAAGTTCTTAACCCGAGGTACTATTTCTGGGTTAGCAGAGTCTGTACCCTGAAGCGTCTGTAACCCAAGGCACCACTGTAAAGTGTTGTGTGTTGTAAAGTGCTTTATACAAATGTGACACTAGATGGCAATGGTGAGCTATGGCAAATTCAATATATTTTTCAAAACTTTTTTTTTAAAAAAACATATTCACAACGTTTTTTATATGTGCCTAGATTCCACCCTGTTCTCCCAGTGGCCAACCACTGGGCCAACCAGTGGCCATCTCCCTTCCTGTGGTTTCTAGCGGCTGGAATAGTTTGTTTGCTTCAAGTTGGCCCTGGAATCAGGGTGAAAGAAAGGGCAGCCGGGTCAGTCTTAATGGCTGGCCCTCATTCCGAAGCAATTATGGTCTATGTCTCCCTGGAGAAGAGCAAAGAGTGTCAGTAACTAGAGGTCACGGAGACACAAGATTTACAGATGCTGCTCTGCAGCCCAAGGCCTTCCTGTGTAAATGATGATGATTCTACCAGGCTGTGCTTGGGCATTGCTGTTATCTGCAGCATGCACTCATGGCTTGCAGGAGGGCTATTGCCGCTTGCCTGGCAGATGCTCTTGGCGTTCTACAAAAGCCCTTCTCTGTTGCCTCCTGTCCACAGAATCCCTGTCCCGGTTTCTCCAAGGGTGGGAACGTCATGAGAAACACCTTTAAAAACAAAGAGCATCACACCCTTTCTGGTGCCTGCTAAAAATGTTCTTCTTTTGGCAGGCCTATGCAGATGCTTAGAAATACTGATGTGAATTTTAATGTGTTTTAGTGTTGTTGTTTTTTAAAAAAATTGTATGTTATAAAGTATTGATGTGATTTCTTGTTTTTTTTTCTTTTTTGTAAACCTCTTTGAGGCTTGTTTTACAATCAAGAGGTGCATGCATTTTACAAAATAAATAAAAATTAATAAAATGCCATAAAAAGGGAATATCAAAGCGGCTTACAGCAGTTATGGTCTATAGCAGCAGTAACACATTGCTCAGAGCACCTTATGACAACAATTAAAATACAACCCCGTGTGATTAAGCTAGACAACAACTTCCACAATGAAAGAGAAGAACAGGGGAATCTGCAGCACTCCATATATTGTCGCGGAAGCTTGGTTCTCATCAGGCTTTTTTGGAGTTTTATTCTGCCCCCTGCCCCTGCCCCATTTCTCCCATGCCTTACTAAAGGCGTTTTTGTGCTTCTGCAGAAGCCTGCTGTTACCTCCCTCTTGTGCATAGGTGATGCCAGTTTGGCTCCACTCAGAATCAGCAACTTTGCTATCAATGCACAAGATGCTGTGTGCTGAGCCTATCACCTTGTTTAGGTCCCACAGCCCAGGTTTTAATCCATCAGCTGCTGGCAGGTCCAACTGATGCAGTCCTTGCCAGCAGATGAGCCACTGATAACCTTGCATCTGTGATGTCCCTGTCTGTTTTCTTATTTAATCCATCCTCTGTCTGCATTGCATGCCATTGTTAAAGAGAGTTTCCTTAAGCCCATTTTCCTAATCCTGATATCTTAATTGTACTGAGGATCACTGATGTTTGCATTCCCATGGGGCTCCTCTGTTTGGCTTTATCCCTTCTGATTTCCCACAGGATTGCCACAGATCTCTCAGCTAGTGGAGTCACTTGACTCTGATGCTCAATATGCCTCCACCCTCAAAGCAGACAGTAGGGAAGTTCCAGGCCAGATGTTCTAACACCATATTGACAGAGAGCCAGTGGTGGTGTAATGGTCAGAGTCCCATAACACTAGGACTCATGGACTTGCAATGATGCTGAGTGTAGGAAAATTCAGGACTGATGAAAGAAAGTCCACAAAGAAAGGTTTGGAATTGCCCAAGAAAGATGTTAAATTATTTTTGTATGCCACAACTGCTGCTCGAATATTACTAGCTAAGAAGTGGAAAACACAAGAACTACCAACTGTGGAAGAATGGCAGATGAAGATGATGGACTTTTCGGAGCTAGCCGCCCTGACCGGAAGAGTCCGTGACTAGAATGAGGAGTACCAGGAAGAATGGACGAAATTTAATGACTATTTAAATACATTAAGTTAAATTAATTGGAAAAAGCTTGCAATTACCAGTTAGGCTTAGGACTTAAATAAGTAATGTGAGGAATTATTATGTTTAATGCTGAATTGGGAAGAAAGACTGATGTTAAGTGATTAAGTTAAGATTTTAAGAACTTTGATTTGGAAAACCGTTAAAATGATATCCACTGAAATTCAACTTGGGGGATACGAGGAAGTCACTGAACAATGTTAAGAAGATTAGTTTTAATAAGGTTATGATTTATGTTTGTCTGTTTATTTGTTAGTGTGTTTCTTAATTTTGTGAAAATCAATAATTTTTTTTTTTTTAAAGGATCAGGCATGACTGTTGTGTGTCACATGCCTGTTTACTTCCAGCACAGTCTGCTGGGAACTTCCATTTGTATATTGCTTTTGCATTGCTGCTGTTTTGCTGGACACAAAGGGAAGCAGACATGTTTTCCCTTTGTTCCTAAACTATGCTGAATAAATGCCTGTAAATAATGCTTACACATGTCTCTGTCCGCCATTTCCATTGTGAGAACTTATTCACTCTGCTGATAAGAGCGTGCAGAGTCTCTAAACGTATCTGAGGCTTGTGTCGCTGATTGATGCTGTACTGGAGATTGCCCGGCTGCCGGCCTGTGGCTGGAGCCAGCTGGGGGCCTGCCAAATGCCCCCATCTCCCCGGCAGTATTCCAACAGTGTAATGGTCAGAGTGCCATAACACTAGGACTCATGGACTTCCAATGAAGCTGAGTGTAGGAAAATTCAGGACTGATCAGAGAAAGTCCACAACGCAAGAACTATGGAACTCCCTCCGGCAGGAGGCAGCAATGGCCACCAGCTTGGATGGCTTTAAAGAAGGACTGAAGAAACTCAGGAAGGAGCAGAGGACTTGGTGATGGCTCCTAGCCATGATGGCTGTGCCCTGCCTCCACCATTAAGCAGGGTTCTTCTCATGTTCTTATCTATTTTCAGTGCTGGGCATCAGATCACACACCTGAGCAAAGGCCTTCCACCGCACTGCTCCGCTGACTTACTTTTAAAGCCTCCAAAGAATGAGAGTCTACCACTTCTGAGGGAGTCTGTCCCACCATCAAACGGCCCTTCAGAGTCAGAAAGTTCTTCCCAAGGTTGCGTCAGAAACTCCTTCATTGTGAACGCTTACATTTGAGATGGAAGAGAGATCCCATTTTGCGAAAACCAACTCATCTTAACTTACGGTTTCGGTGCCTCAAATCAAGCAAAGATTTCATGGGTCAAATTCTGACCTGGAGGATGGCCTTGCAATACCAGTTGGAGAAAGACAACATTGAGCACGTGAGACTGAGCAGTGGCAGAGGGACACCACCAGGGGGACTTTCTGAAAGTTAAAATCAGCCACCCTTCTCCCCCCCCCCCCCCGCTGTGTATTTATTTTCAACACACATTCCTTCCAAATGATCAATCTCATCTCCTGTCCTGCACCTGGGTGGCGTCATTGGGAATTAATTGCCCTTTATCTGGTTAAACTGGCGGTGAACTCAGAAGCTATTTGCCTTCATCTACTGTGAGGCAAGACGGCCTGCAGTCTTGTAATGGGAGCTGGAAGGAGGAAGGAGAGGAAAAAATTCATGCCAGGGATGAGAACGGTATATTATCCTCCGCATTGCTATTCAATTTGAGAGTTAATTGGATTGTATCGGAAAGCATTTGATCTCGGCTGAGGCTGGCTTAATAGAGACACAGCTTCACTCCGAGCTGCCCCATTCAAAATGGGTGGTTTTGAGGGAGGGCAAAGAGATGGTCATCGCTGCCACGCCACAGATCCAGCTGCCAAAGGCAGATAGTATATCCAGCAACAGAATAAAAGCCATTGGATTACACTAGTAAACCCTCTGAAGAGACAAGCTCTATCTGGCTGGGGTTGGCTTCGCTCAGTCTGTTCCTCTGAGATAAGGCAGGGGAGGCAGCCATCCATCCTGGGCGGTGTCACACAAACACTCCGATTTCCCCGCAACCTCCCCACGTCCCTCCCCATTCCCTGTTCTCAAAGGGCTGGATCACTGGGAGAGATGAAAGTCATCAAGAGGCTTCCCACGGCCTCCGACCAAACATGTTCAAAGATGCGTGTCGCAGGCTCAGACGTCAGGCTCAAAGACCGCGGCCCAAATAATAAGAGCAAAAGAGGTATAAAGCACAAGCAAAGATAAAAAAGACCAAACCTTCAAAAGGATAGTTTGAGGCGCAAAATGCACTACCTAGCGCTTTTTTCCACACGACTTTGCATACTTTTGCCTAAGAACTTTCTTAGCATTGAAACAGGGTGTGGTGAGCCACTTTTAACAGTCATGGCTTCCATGGAAAACACTGTCTGGAATTAACACCTCATTATGGTGCAGTAACATATGGAAAACAGCATTACATTAACAACTTAACTGGTACATCTGTTTGTATGAAAGAAAGAAAAAGGCCTCTTTTGTGGAATTTTATTGAATACATAAAAACACAATTTATCTCTTCCACAAGTCGCTCAAAAAATTTGGGAGAAATAACTTATAACTGGTTGAAAAATGCTATGGTTGTAATATAGAGTCTTTTATTCTTGGTAGTCCTTGGGCCTCTGATGGTTTAATTCATATGTTTCTGTTTCTGTTTATCTTGTAAGCCATGTGCACCACACTTGCTCCTTCGTTTCTTACGATAGTGCTCTCCACTTGCCTGTTTTGTTGCTTAGTCATTTAGTCGTGTCTGACTCTTCGTGACCCCATGGACGAGAGCACGCCAGGCACTCCTGTCTTCCACTGCCTCCCGCAGTTTGGTCAAACTCATGCTGGTAGCTTCGAGAACACTATCCAACCTCTGTCGTCCCCTTCTCCTTGTGCCCTCCATCTTTCCCAACATCAGGGTCTTTTCCAGGGAGTCTTCTCTTCTCATGAGGTGGCCAAAGTATTGGAGCCTCAGCTTCAGGATCTGTCCTTCCAGTGAGCACTCAGGGCTGATTTCCTTCAGAATGGATAGGTTTGATCTTCTTGCAGTGAATGGGACTCTCAAGAGTCTCCTCCAGCACTAGAATTCAAAAGCATCCATTCTTTGGTGATCAGCCTTCTTTATGGACCAGCTCTCACTTCCATACATCTCATCTCAAACATCCCGATAGCCAGCTTTATCATTTCTTCTTGTGAATGTACCATCCCATTGCAGCCTTGGTTCAGTTTTAAAGTCTCATTAAACTCTCTTTTGTTACTTGGGTTATATGGATAAATTTAATAAAATACCTAAAAATAACAGTCTTGGCTTCCCAGAGTTCAGAAGGTGGCCATCATATCACCTGTCTTCTCTTCTCCAGGCTAAAAATGGCCAACTCCCTCAACCGTTCCCCATAAGGCTTGGTTTCCAGACCCTCCCTCAACTTGGTCGTCCTCCTCTGTGTATGTCAATATCCTTCTTAAGCTGTGATGTCCAGAACAGAGCACAGGGCTCCAGGTGGGGTTCAAACTAGGCAGAATATTGCAGTACTTTTACTTCCCTTGATCTGGACACTAGATTTTTGTTGATGCAGCTAAGAATCACATTGCCTTTATATTATTATTATTATTATTATTATTATTATTATTATTATTATTATTATTATTATTATTATTATTATTTGCTGTTGCATTTGGTCAATGCCAATTGCAAGAGTCCATCACATGCAGCATTTTAAGATCTATATGGCACTCCCCGCCTCCTCCAAATCTCTCCCCCATGCCTTACCCTTTGGTCCACTTTTATAAAGCCAGGAATTTTGTTCCCAGAGCTTCCTGTTGAGATGTAGGCTTTCAGCACCTTTTCCCTTCTGCAGAGGCAGGGGACTTTTGAGGATGGTCCGTCCTCTGAGGCTGATGGGTCCAATGGGTTTCCAGGCAGTTGTGGGGGATTTTCAGGATGATATGGCTGGCACTCCTGCTGAAGCGCTGGCTGACCTCTGGAACCTCCAAATTGCTTGGGCAGTTGCCACAATCGCTCCGAGTGCCCTCTCTCACTTTGTGGAGCCCATTTGGCTCCCGGGTATACTCCAGAGCTTAGGGCAAGTAAACAAGTTTGGGGACAGCTCAAACACAGGTGACGAAAGTTCTGGTTGAATGCAGCTGGACATCATCAAGCCTACCTAGTGGCAGTGAAGGCAATAAAGTATACCTTCTTTGCTACATTTGCATTCTCATTTCGTTGTTTGGCGGAGCTCTTTCTAGGCAGTGCTGGGCTTTTTACAGGCTGGCCCAAAGGAGGTGACCAAACAGTTGGTAGCTCACTGTGACTTGTTTGCAAAGCGTTTTGAGCATAAAATCGCTTGCACCCACAGAGATCTTGACTCTGCTGTTATAGCAGATTAATCTCATGGGGTGTCCAGAGCACTGTCTTGCCCTGTTGTGTTGGATGAATTTCAGTTCATCCAAGACTCAAGGATGAGGACAAGGTGCTTGGATCGGTCAGGGCACTACGGACCCTTGTCCCTCTCGGCTGATTAAAACTAGCAAGAAGGGGACAGCTGGCTGGACCAGGGAAGTGGTTTATGCCTCCTTGCGAGAGATGGCGGTCCCTGCCTATATGAAGGAGGCAGTGGTGAAACCACTCCTCAAGAAACCATCCCTGGACTCAGAAAAGTAGCTGCTGGTCAGTTGCTTTTCTCTCCCTGGGCAAGGTTCTTGAGTCGCAGACCAGATCCAGGCACTCTTGGAAGAAACTGATTTTCTAGATCCATTTCAATCAGTGTTTAGGCCCGGTTTTGGCACACAAGCTGCTTTGGTTGTCCGGAATGATGGCATTTGTCACTGAGGCACTGGGTGGGTAGTTCCCTAGACTGGATGGCTGGGAGGTTGCCTGCTCTTCATGGGGTTACACTCCCTCTGAAGGAGTGGGCATGCAGCTGGATCTTCTGGGTCCTTTGCTGTCACTTGAGGCTTAGGTGGCCTCAGAGTGCCTTCCATCAGCTTCGATTGGTGGCCCAGACGCCCCCCTATCTAAACGGGGATAGCGTAATGTCTGTTGTCTATGCTCTGGTAACCAATAGGTTGGATTACTGCAATACGTTATATGTATGGCTGGCTCTGAAGATGGTTTGGAAGCTTCAGCTGGTGCAGAATTTGGCGGCCAGGTTGCACCAATCCTGGTCCAACTGCACTGGCTGCCAATTAGCTTCTGGGCCCAATTCAATGTGCTGCTTTTGACCTATAAAGCCTTAAACGGCTCAGGTCCACAATCCTTCAAGAACCGCCTCTTCCCATATAAACCAACCCGGACTCTGCAATCATCATCTGAAGCCCTTCTTTATGTGCTTTCTCAACAAGAGGTCCAGAGGGTGGCAACTCAAAAATGGGTCTTTTCTGCAGTGGCTCCCCGTCTGTGGAATGCTCTCCCCGCAGGGATGTTCATTATATACATTTAGGCACCAGGAAAAAACGTTCCTCTTCAACCAGGCCTTTGGTTGATTGACATCTGATGCCCTTTTCAATGTGTTATGGGATTATTGGCTTGTTGGTCTTACTTTTACTATGTATTTTGTGGTTTTTATACTGTCATTTAATGTCGTGAACCGCCCTGGCATCTGCGGATGAAGGGCGGAATACAAATTTAATCAATAATGATAATAATAATAACAACCTTTTCTCTCATCCTTGAAAGTTGTTTACTGAGCCTACATATTTTAATGACAGTGACTTTGCAGGTTTTATTTACTGGCCCAAGGTGGGCAGTACATCCATTTACTCATGGAGCATAAGGTCAGCTGGTACTACAAGGCTGGGATATGCTTCATTCAACACTGATAATGCCGATATGCCATTGGGGGTTAATGACGCAAAAAGAAAATAAAGACATCTCTCTCTCTTTCTCCCCCTCACCATTCAATATGCCAAGATATGACATTTCTCACATACACCATACTCTGCTCATATTCTGTCTGCTTCAGTTTGGCTGGCAGACCCTGCTTGGCTCAGAATTCTAATTAGCAGAAAATAATTTGGGCTTGTTAGCGAGCTAGCTACAACAACGTCTAATGAGCTCCTTTCGTTTGGGCTGTTAATTAGCACTTAAAAAGGTCTGTTTGGCTTACAGAATTAGCAGTAAATCAGGCACCAATCAACTGTTCCATGACAAGTGCAACAACGAGGTTTTGCAGCGCTCTGCTGCCTAGGCAGGACTCAGCCAGTTTCCAATCCATGCTGCACAACAGCTCAGTTACACCTACCAGAAGTGCCCTGGACTCGTTCTCTCCCCCTCCCGCCAATTTCCAAGGCAGGCTCTTGAAGAATGAGAGCATATGCAACAAAGTTCATAGGAATACATGGGGAATCTGCAAAATCCAAGTCTCGTCTGGATTATTGTAACTCGCTCTACGTGGGGCTGTCCTTGAGACTGACCCAGAAACTCCAGCGGGTGCAGAATGCCGCGGCGAGACTCCTTATGGGGTCCTTGCTGTGGAATCACATTCACCCAGAGCTATACCAGCTGCACTGGCTCCTGGTGGAGTACAGGATCAGGTTTAAGGTACTGGTTTTAACCTTTAAAACCCTATACGGCCTAGGACCCTCGTACCTACGGGACCGCCTCTCCTGGTATGCCCCGCGGAGGACCTTACAGTCTTCAAACTAAAACATCTTGGAGATCCCAGGCCACAGCTTTTTCAGATGTGGCCCTGACTTGGTGGAATGCTCTGCAACACAGATTCCTGTGTGTCCACAGAATGACAGCCTTAGTGACACCTACCCCTCAATCTGAGGGGTTTGCAGCCTTCCCCCATCCCCCTTTCTCTGACTCTCCTCCCAGTTCGTCTTACTCAGGCATCCCTCTTCAAGGTGCCATTTATCGAAAGCCAGCAAAAAGGGATCAGCCTCAAAATTCCACCTTGGTAATAACAAGCCTTGCGGCAGGTGGCAGCTAATCGCAGAGGATTAAGGGCTGTAGCGCAGAGAAGCTTGGGGAAAGATTGGTGCAATCCAGCTCCACGAAATGCATTAGCTTCCATTGTCCTCCTCGCCAAATGGGCTTTGCTCGGTTGCTCCGGCCCTGAAACAGGAGCCAATTCCAGCTCAGAGCGACAATAGGAATGATTACAGCTGGAAGGGGGTCAAAATCCCCGGTAACAAGCCTCTTCAATCACACATAAAAGCACAGAACTGAAGCATGACAAATGCATTTTGTCAGGAGAATACAGGGAGGATAAGAAGAGCCTGGCTGCGCTGGATCAGGCCAGTGGCCCACCTAGTTCAACCTCCTGTTCTCACCACGACCAACCGCTGTGGGAGGCCATGGGAAGCCGGTAGTCCGGAGATGAAGGCAGCAGCAACGCTCCTTGCTCCCTCCTGCACATGACAAGCATTGCATGTCAGAACAAATGCCTGAATGGAGCAGGGAGGTGCATGCTTTATGCTGAATGCACGGGCATTGATTCTAAATGGCACTAGATGGCACTGTAACAACTGCAAATGGATGTCAAGCGGAAAAGATCCTGCCTCGTGAATCTTGGAGCCACCCTGACTTTCACAGCCTCTTGCCTGGACTGCTCTTGACAATCTCTAGTTTGGCAGAGTGGCGGCACCAGTGGCATGCAAGGCCAGCAGTAGATTTGTAGGATCTTGCTATACCGTCTTCCAAATTGGAAAATCCCCCAGTAGGTTACTAGGGGGCGTGCGAGACGAGCCAGGAATACTGATGCCTGTGGATGATTTGCTCTAGCTGTAGAATACATGTGCGACTTGAGCAAGGAGGGAAACTCCCAAAGTGCTTTGTGCCCTGCCCTGAAAGCAGGCCGAAGGCAGAAACAGAAGGCAGGAAAAGTGGGGAATGTCTCTGGAAATTGAGATAAAAGATCTCTACGCCTCTCCACTCACCCAGGCTGGCCATGTCACCTGTCAAATGTTTTCAGTTTCCATCTGACAATGGACCCGTGCAGAACAGACCCGTGTGTGTGTGTGGCATCCAGGGATGCTGCAAAGACCGGGCACTACAGCAATGTCCTGTTGAGGGTGAAGGCAGGGCTGTGGGGAGAGGATGGGATCCCAGCCCCAGAGCAGGACAGCTCGAGTGACTTCAATACTGCATGGAAACATGGCAAAGGTGCCATGTAGGGTGGGGATTGGAAAGGCCTTCTGGGCACCCATTAATTCCTCCGTTTGCCTTGAGGAGGCCACTGGGCACCCTGGCTGGGCAAGCCCCTTCTCCCTCACCTGAAGAAAGCGGAAAGAGGAGGGGTCAGAAGGTGTGAGACCACTAGCAGGGTCCTAGAGCCCACCTTCCCCCTTCCCAATGCTGCCATGACTGGAGCTCCTGCCGCAGCCCCTGTCTGCTGGCCAGGGGAAATTGAGGGGGCCTAGGATCAAGTCAAGGGACGCAGGTGGCACCGTGGCTTAAACCACAGAGCCTAGGACTTGCCGATTAGAAGGTCGGTGGTTCGAATCCCTGCGACGGGTTGAGCTCCTGTTGCTCGGTCCCTGCTCCTGCCAACCTAGCAGTTCCAGAGCGCGAAGTGCAAGTAGATAAATAGGTACCGCTCCGGCGGAAAGGTAAACAGTGTTTCTGTGCGCTGCTCTGGTTTGCCAGAAGCGGCTTAGTCATGCTGGCCACATGACCCGGAAGCTGTACGCCAGCTCCCTCAGCCAATAAAGTGAGATGAGCGCCGCAACCCCAGAGTCGGTCACAACTGGACCCAATGGTCAGGGGTCCCTTTAACTTTACCTAGGATCAAGTCAGAAGCCATGATTTAGGAATTATGTGATAGTCCTGGAAAAATCAGGGCATTTGGAGGGTATGGAAACACATCTGAATTAGGCAGAAAGCCGATTCAGTGTGTACTGATAGGTGAATTTGCCTAATCCACACTTCCCGAAACAACACGCAAACTGAAACATAGAAACGTCCTTCCAAATTGGCCCTTCTCTGAATTTTGCAGTGGAGTCTTCTAGCCATGTAATGCGTACAAAAGAGCCTATGCTGTGGCAAAGCGTGAATAAAGAGACATCTATTAGTGAAACTCACAAAGAAAAGGTAACATAGAAAAAAGGCATTATATTAGGGGAACCTGCTTTGCAAAATGTGTATATTAGGCAAAATGTGCCTATTAGGAGAAATTTGCATGAAAATGCTGATGAATTTTCATGAGGACTTTTTAAAAAAAAATGCAAATGGATGTGGGGAAGTGTGTGAGTGGGAAAATGAGAAATTGAGAGGTACTGGAACTGCTAGTATTCTCCCATCCCTCATCCATATGAGGAAGTTGTTGAAACCCTTCGGTATGCAGACTGACAGGTTAAAATGACAGAGTATAGTCTGGGAAGGTGGACGTCACACACTCTAGCCATGTTCACCCCATTACTGCATATGTTTATGGTTTTCTTTCTTTCTTACAGCTTAAACATGCATTTTTGCACAGATTTGATGCTAATATGTGTTTCCTTTGCCATAAATTCCCCCCCTTTCCAGCTGATAGCCATCATTTTGTGGCTCTTGAGTAGGCTCAGTCCTCACTGACTTTGTGGGGGGGAATGAATTTGCTTTCCCCCCTTCTTACTTGTGGTTCTGAAGCTTCTTCAGATGGGATTGCGGGGGGGGGGCAACTCCCATCTCTTGCAGGGGCGCAATTAGTGCCAGCATCGTCCGTTAAGAGTTTGGGTGTAATCTTCGACACCTCCCTTTCCATGGAGGCGCAGATTGCAGCTACAACAAAGGCGGCATTTTTCCATCTCCGCCAAGCTAAGCAGTTGGCTCCTTACCTCTCTCGCCCTGACCTAGCCACTGTGATCCACGCGACGGTCACCTCCAGACTGGATTATTGTAACTCGCTCTACGTGTTCCACCAGGCCTTTGGCCAGGGCGCAGCCTGACTCCCTCCCTCGGCAATCTTCGCGGAGCTCTGGCCCAATGGTTGCCAGTGGCTTGAATTAATTAATTTTATAATGAATGATTTTAGATTGTTGTTTGTGCTGTACTTTTGTACTGTTTTATTGTTGTTAGCCACCCTGAGCCCGGCTTCGGCTAGGGAGGGCGGGATATAAATAAAATTTATTATTATTATTATTATTATTATTATTATTATTATTATTATTATTATTATTATTATTCTGGGTCCCTCCAAAGAATATTTGTACCGCCTCCTCCTCCCTCTTTTTTTTCCTCCATAGAGACTCCAACCCATCAGTACGCACCAGCTGAATTTGCTACTAAAAGCAGTGACGGCCATAAGAACTTCAGGCCCTGGGCCTTGGTGGCTGCTGCTGTGTGTTGAATGCATTTTATAATACAGTGGTGCCCCGCAAGACGAATGCCTCGCAAGACGGAAAACCCGCTAGACGAAAGGGTTTTCCGTTTTGGAGGTGCTTCGCAAAACGAATTTCCTATGGGCTTGCTTCGCAAGACAAAAATGTCTTGCGAGTTCCTGCAGGTTTTTTCCCCCTCCCCCCCTTTTTCCCAAGCCGCTAAGCTGCTTATCAGCTGATCTGCTAAGCCGCTTATCAGCTGATCCGCTAAGCCGCTAAGCCGCTTATCAGCTGATCCGCTAAGCCCGCTAAGCCGCTAATAGCGCTAATCCGCTAATGGGCTTGCTTCGCAAGACGAAAAAACCGCAAGACGAAGAGACTCGCAGAACGGATTCTTTTCGTCTTGCGAGGCACCACTGTAAAACCTACACTGGCACCTTGATCAAAGGCTCATTCCACTTTCTCTCTCGCAATGCCAACATTCACACATACAAACAGACAAGTGTGAGTGCAGCTGAAAGGTGCTTGGAGTGGCATGTGTGAAAACTCTCCCCAGAGCCAGATTCCCACACCATCTGCTTTACTCCTTCTGCCTCTTGCTCCTAACAGCAGGCAAGATTATCAACGTTTTCTATCACAAATGCAAACTGCGATCTGGGACTCCCGTGTCATTCAGCTCGCAAGAGGAAAGTTGGAAGAGTCAGGAAAGATTGCAGGTCATGATGAACCTCATTTGCCATGCCCAGGGTACAAGGCATTTCTCTAAAAAAGGAAAAAGCAATGGGACACGAACCCAGCTTAGCCTTTGCAAAAGGGCTGTGGCTGAGGGCCTTGCAAACTGCGCTACTTCTCTGCAATGTTGAGATTCGTGTTGGCTAGGACACAGCCCCCAAGAGCAGGTCTGGACCCCAGGGAAAAATGTTTCAGGCCCCCCAGCAAGGACAGATCAGCTAAAAATATTTACTTGGGATACATAATAAATGTGCAGTATTGTGTTCATGCTAATAATAAATATGAAAATATGCATACCTGTTGAAAATATTAAGATCCTAATGACTAATATCTAAAATATAAGCTGAACTAACCATACACTTTAAACAGTAAACTTGTATGTGTAACACCACACAATGTGTATCACATGACAACTTTGCTTACGAAAACATACAAATGCGACTGTACACCACTGCACTGTTTGTGTGGAAGCAAACATTTGTACAGAGTTGGAAATGATCTGAAATGCTCGGCTGATGGCACAAGTTCACAAACTGTTACTCAGAACGATGTGTGCACTGAACAAGAAATACATATTTTGTCTCCGCCCCCATCGTTCTGCCCGGACACTGAGGTCCAGCGCCGAGGGCCTTCTGGCGGTTCCCTCACTGCGAGAAGCCAAGTTACAGGGAACCAGGCAGAGGGCCTTCTCAGTAGTGGCACCCGCCCTGTGGAATGCCCTCCCACCAGATGTCAAGGAGAAAAATAACTACCAAACTTTTAGAAGACATTTGAAGGCAGCCCTCTTTAGGGAAGCTTTAAATGTCTGATGAATTACCGTATTTTAGTATTTTGTTGGAAGCCGCCCAGAGTAGCTGGGGAAGCCCAGCCAGATGGGTGGGGTATAAATAATTTTTTATTATTATTATTATTATTATTATTATTATTATTATTATTATTATTATTATTATTATTATTATTACCAAGATACATGGACCTCTTTTGGACCTTTATAGTGGTTCCCACCCCCACCCCGGCCACCTGGTCCTGGGCTGGGATACCATTTACAGCCCATGATAACACTGAAGACATCTGCTTCAATTCTAGCCCATGTAATAATAATAATGTCTGTCTTCAGCTTTGGCCACGTGAGAAAATAAACCCAGCAACAGCAAAGGAGGCTTCCTCTGGAAAACGCTCACATTATTCTTTCTTTTCAGATGCCCTAAGTCAGTTCTGATGAGTTTGGCTAAAGCAGGGTTCGGGAGTCAATGCTCCCATCAGCCTCAGCCATCATGACCAATAGGCAGGGATGACCTTTGGAGTCCAGCACAGGCTCCCCACCCCAGACCCAAGGACCTTTTCCAGACTGAGGGTGGCATTCTTAACATAAGAAGAACCAGTGCTATATTTCTAGAAAAAGAGGAGCCGGAACGCAACATTCTCTTGGAATGGCAATGGCGCCCACCTGAGAGGGGCCAGAACTGAGTTCCAGCGAGTTCTGGCTGAGAAAAAGCCCTGAGGTATTGGGCCAATGGCCCATCCAGTCCAGAATCCTCTTCTTGAAGGAGCTACCCAGATACCTCAAGTACAACCTGAGCACCAGAGACCACTCCTCTTCTGCCTTTCCCACCAGCTGGTATTCAGAGACATTGCTGCCTCTGGCATCATCAGAGATCAAGGACACAGTCAACCGCAAACCCCTGTACTGTGCTTTAGATGAGCATTTTCCTTCAATGAACCCTAGAGCACAAAACCATCTCTTTCAGCCCCGACTTTCCAATTGCTCTGAACTACTCAGAAGGCAAGGACGCGGGTGGCGCTGTGGTGTAAACCACAGAGCCTCTTGGGCTTGCCAATCGGAAGGTCAGCGGTTCAAATCCCTGAGATGGAGTGAGCTCCTGTTGTTCAGTCCCTGCTCCTGCCAACCTAGCAGTTTGAAAGCACGCCAAAGTGCAAGTAGATAAATAGGTACCGTTCCGGCGGGAAGGTAAACGTGTTTCCGTGCGCTGCTCTGGTCCACCAGAAGCGGCTTAGTCATGCTGGCCACATGACCCAGAAGCTGTACGCCGGCTCCCTCGGCCAAAAAAGCGAGATGAGCGTTGCAACCCCAGAGTCGGCCACGGCTAGACCTAATGGTCAGGGGTCCCTTTACCTTTTACTTAGAAGGCAGGGGTGCAGGTGGCGCTGTGGTGTAAACCACAGAGCCTAGGGCTTGCCGAATGGAAGGTTGGCGGTTCGAATCCCTGCAACGGGGTGAGCTCCCGTTGCTCAGTCCCACTCCTGCCCACCTAGCAGTTTGAAAGCACGTCAAGTGCAAGTAGATAAATAGGTACCACTCTGGCGGGAAGGTAAACAGTGTTTCCGTGCGTTGCTCTGGTTTTGCCAGAAGCGGCTTAGTCATGCTGGCCACATGACCCGGAAACCTGTCTGTGGACAAACGCCAGCTCCCTCAGCCAGTAAAGTGAGATGAGCGCCGCAACCCCAGAGTCGTTCGCAATTGGACTTAACGGTCAGGGGTCCTTTACCTTTACTCAGAAGGCTTCCTCACCCACTAGGCTGCAGGCCCCCTGCTGGAGCACCACTCGCTCACATGCTGGGCTGGTTCCTGTCCAGCCGCGATGCATCAAGTCGTTTATTGTGTTTTTTTCCTATTAAGCCGTGGTCAAAATTAACTCCATACAGCAATGAACGGCAAAGCAAAAAAGTTCTGTAGATTGAGTGAGTGGGGTTTGGATATCTGTATGCTGGGTGCAGGGGGAGCAAAAAATAGCTTCTTGCATTTTATTGCCAGCTTTGTTGCGGCATGTGGAATGAGAACCCAAAGCCACGGATGTGCTTGTTGCACGAGCCGAGAGAGAGCCAGCGGTTAGCAAGCAGGCGGCGGCATCACAATGAAGGTAGCAGGGTGCGCTAAACCCATACAAATTCCTCTGCAGCATTAAAAAATACGTTGCTTTGTGAAGAGGAAACAGTGCTGTCGTGGTTTTGCATTACAATCAATCCATTGCTTAAATCAACACGTTGCAGATGCAAGCATTAGTTTCTGGATTATAGAGAAACTGTGTTTTTTGGGAGGAGGGGCAGAAAGAAGAGCACACAAAACCAGATATAATGGGGGAAACCCACCGAAAGAATCTCTCTATTCACACCTACCACCCCGAAGCTTCACAGTTGCATAACTTAATGCAGATATCCAAAACCGTTCTAGAAACAAGCTCCACTGACGCACAGCTTACTAAGGAATCTTCTGCATGGTTTTATAAGATTTTAAAGTCTTCAATCAAAGCAGCAGGTGGAAAAAGTCAGTAAGTAACAGCCTCACACTGCTGCCTTAAATATGGGGAAGGGGCTCTGAAGGGGGGGTGCTTAACCCCCTCTAGCCCTGCTGTTTCTCTCTCTCTCTCTCTCTCTCTCTCTCTCTCTCTCTCTCTCTCTCTCTCTCTCTCTCACACACACACACACACACACACACACACACACACACACACACACGTTGCTAATAGCCATTTGGGGAGGGATGCAAATAGCTGTTTGATCCCTTTATTTCTTGTGCTTGCAGGTGGCTGGAAGGTTAGCAAAAGCTTTGGAGGATAAATTTAGAGTCGGAAATGGGGAGGAGGCTAAACCAAACCATGTGAATGCCCTCTCTCTCATGCACAACCACACAACCACACCCCTGTGCCTCCAATACCCATGCTTTCACCATCCTTATCCTGAAGTTTTATAATGCAGAAAGACTGAAAACCTAAATACAATATAAGCTATTATATGAACTGTTACTTTTCATTAGACATTATTGTTATTTTTATTCAGTGCTATTTACTTGAAATGATTGCAGCCTGCCCTGGGACCTTAGGATGAAAGGGGTGTGATAAATTAAAATAATCACCGTAATAATAATATTTCATTCTCTCTCCTCACAAACACATTTATTAGGGCAACGCTTGCAGAGCTCTGTGATTACCACTCTCTGGTTCAGACAGCAACTGTGGCAGATCAGGATCTGTGGCTGCTCTGGAACATCTGGGCCAAGGATGCAAAAATGTCAAATTCTGCTGTGTGTAAATTCCCTATTTTTAAAGTGCTTTTTAAAATGCAGCTGTTGCCATTGCACCCTTTTTTCCTCTTCCTGGGCATTTAATAACCAGATTTTAATGGCATGCTATTTTATTTTTATTTTTTAAAAATCCAGACGGATGAGGTGTGCGAGACCTTCACTTAGTGACTGAGGCACTAGTAACGATTTTATCAATCCCCCAGGTTTGATGAAGTCAGCCGTATATTCACAGTCCTGAAAGATACGAGTTCTGGGGAAAGCCTGGGGTCTAAAGACTAATGCAGCTGTAATAGGAAAGAATTAGCTAAATGGATTCAGAACTGAAGCCTCTTTATTGTGCCGGAAGCCTTGAAACTCATACAGCCAGACATAGGCTGCTGTTCCTTTTTAATGGGGTCAGAGTACAATACCTGCTACTAGTTGTCAATTCCAGGTTTTTTTGGGGGGGGGGGCGCTTGAGCAGGTCCCTCCTCCCGAGAAAGACCACCCCTGACTCTCCTTTCGTTTGCCCTCCCTCCCCATGAACCAAAATACACAGTTCCCCCCACCCCACCAAGGCAGATTGGCCAGCAAGTTAGAGGAACCTGCTTCCTCTCCTCTCAAATTATATTATCAGGAGAGAGAAAACCAAGTCCTTCTTCATGCAGCGCCGAGTTAAACTGTGGAACTCGCCACCAACCTAGAAGGCTTTAATAAATAAAAATAATAAAATTTTATTTATACCCTGCCCTTCAGAAAACCGGGTTCAGGGCAGCTAACAACAAATTTAAAATACTTAATTGATGCAACAAAAAAACAGCATAAAATTCAGTATAAAACGTGAATAACAATCAATTCAGAATTCTAAAATCAATTTAGGGGGGAAATCCATCCAATAAACATTAGATAATCACCAGGGCTAGCTGGCTAAGTTAGTCCTATTTGGGCCAGCGAGGAGACCAGGGGAGAATTAGCTGTGGGATCCCAGAATGGGTAATCTTCATAAAAAGGGGAGGGGGAGGTAAGGAAGGGGAATAAAAGATCAGGCTAAGTTCAAATTGAAAGCCAGGCGGAATAGCTCTGTCTTACAGGTCCTGCGGAAGGAAGTTAAATCCTGCAGGGCCCTGGTCTCATGGGACAGAACATTCCACCAGGTCGGAGCCATCACTGAGAAGGCCCTGGCCCTGGTGGAGGATAATCAGACTTCCTTAGGGCCCGGGACCTCTAAACTGTGATTATTCATGGACCTTAAGGTCCTCTGCGGGGCAGACCAGGAGAGGTGGTCCTGTAAATACGAGGCCCTAAGCCACAAAGGATTAGAAGAGGATTGGACAAATTCATGCAGAATTTGGGCTGTTGAAGGTGGCAGTGGACTCTCCTTCCCTCGAAGGATGCAATTTGGAGGGCCACCTGTCGTAGAGTCTTTCCCTGTTTCCTATTTTGTGGTGGGGTTGGGCTAGGTGAGCCTTGAGGGGGGGGGGAGACCTTCCAGCTTTAGAGTTCTGTAATTCTGTCATTCTTGGATTCTGTGACCAACGCCTATCAGTCACGATAGCTCTGCTGTGTTTCGTGGTCACAGGTAGCAGTGCTTCCAAATACCACTTGCTGGAAGAGAAGAAGGCTTTTGTGCTCCTGTTTTACTTGCTGGTGTCCTTGTGATGGGGCCTGATCCAGCAGGGCTCTGCTTTGAAAGGGCAGGTGAGCAGATGAGAAGGAGGCATGCTGGGAGGTGCACAGAGTCAACAGTGGGCCCCACAGAAGAATGTGGACCTTGGCACATGCCCAGTGATGGATCCCTGCAATGGATGCCTGGCCTGCAATGGAGATCTGAGTTTCTAGAAACAAGACAGACCTTGTTCAGGCAGTTGGCGGAGGAGCATGTATGTGCTGCCCCTGCCCCTGAAAAGAGCTCTGCATTCACTCTTCATCCGACTTTTTTTTGGGGGTAGCGGGCACATTTGGAATTCTGAGAAAGTGCCATGGGTGCCAGTCATAAAATGGCTGCTGTGAGGTTCATGGCACGCGAGAAAATGGCCGCCAAATCCCAAGAAGCAAAGGAAAGAGGCAGGGCAACAAAACAGTGCAGGTCTTCCCATCCCACGTCCATCCATCTGACCACACACACACACACACACACACACGGAAAAAAAGGCACCTCCATCAGTTGCCACCACGCTCAATTGCAGAAATAAGCTCTTGTCACTTCTCCTGGAATATATATTTTCCAGGTGAGTCCACTGCCTCAGATATATGTACTTAATCCTCTCCCTGCTGTTTGTGTGCTTCTTTTTCCTCTCTTTTAGTATCTGTTTCCCTTTTTCATATTGTATTGCAGGACTGAACACCTTAATAAAAATTATTGAAAAAATAAAAAAATACAAATTGACGCAGTTCTAGCAGTCGAACTGCTTACTTCAGGAGTGCGCTTACTTTCCAT
Organism: Podarcis bocagei; assembly: GCF_964188305.1. Lineage (NCBI taxonomy): Eukaryota > Metazoa > Chordata > Lepidosauria > Squamata > Lacertidae > Podarcis > Podarcis bocagei. The sequence goes on from NC_138134.1 coordinate 7,250,275, forward strand.
GTGCTCTGCTTTTGTACTTGCAAATCGCAATGGACGCGGGTGGCGCTGTGGGTAAAAGCTCAGCGCCTAGGACTTGCTGATCGTATGGTCGGCGGTTCGAATCCCCGCGATGGGGTGAGCTCCCGTCTTTCGGTCCCAGCTCCTGCCCACCTAGCAGTTCAAAAGCATGTCAAAGTGCAAGTAGATAAATAGGGACCGCTTTATAGCGGGAAGGTAAACGGCGTTCCGTGTGCTGCGCTGGATCGCCAGCTGCAGCTTCGTCACGCTGGCCACGTGACCCGGAAGTGTCTTCGGATGGCGCCGGCTCACGGCCTCTAGAGTGAGATGAGCACGCAACCCTAGAGTCGGACACGACTGGCCCATACAGGCAGGGGTACCTTTACCTTTGCTAGATGTTGCAAAGGCACCGTAAGTTCCCAGTGATTTCTAACTTCAAGGGAAATACAGCTCTGTAGCCCTGGCGCTAGGCCTTCCCATATTTCACGTAGCTCAAGGAAAAGGAATCACTCACCTCTTTTCGGGGCACCATACTTGTCCAGGGCTCCTTGATGGTCCCCAGCTGCCCCACCAGTTCTGGATCCAGGACAGGAAGGCCATCTGTGGTGGATGATGTCAAAAACAGGTCTGGCCTCTGTGCAATAAGAAATGCAGAACATTACAATATTCATTATTGCATGGATAATGGTTAATATTTTGTATCAATATTACAGGGGTTTACAAACTTAATCCATTCCGGAAGTCCGTTCTTCAACCAAAGCGTTCTTAAACCAAGGCGTGCTTTTCAATAGCAGTGGGGGACTCAGTTTACAAATGGAACACACTCAACAGGAAGCGAAACATGTTCTTATTCCAAGGCTAAGTTCACAAACCAAAACACCTACTTCCAGGTTTGCAGCATTCTTAATCCAAGTTGTTCATAAACTAAGCTGTTCTTAAACCAAGGTACCACTGTATAGGACTAGTTGCATTTTTTACGTACAGAGCCCTGAAACCCGTGTATGGATGAAGATGCTGTTTTGAAAACTGTAAAACTAATCATCAAATCATGACAACCATCAATATCGTTAGCTTTATTCAAAAACATCAGACACTTCTGCGGAAAACTGTCGAGGCTGGGCTGCAGGGTGGTGATGGTCTGCAGGACCGGGAGACAAGGTCAACGGAGAATCAGAATGTGAGGGAAATTGGGAGGGGGGGAAATTCAGTTCAGTTTGCATTTAGAAAATTAGGGTCTCAGTTCGGTCTCAAAGATTGCCAAGTGATTTTCCTAGCTGGACTGCTGGGTCTTTAACAGTTAGCAGAAAAAGCAATAATTGGTGAACACTGGCTTGTCACACAACAAGCACACAAGGTGTCTACGTCTGACTTGGGAAATTCTAGTACACATGTATGTACTTGCACAGACCCCTTTCTTGCAAAGAATAAGGCAAACTTTTTCAGCAGTGGCCCGCTCCACTGTCCCTCAGACCTTGTGGGGGGCCGGACTGTATTTTGAAGGGGAAAAACCCAACGAATTCCTATGCCCCACAAATAACCCAGAGATGCATTTTAAATAAAAGCACACATTCTACTCGTGTAAAAACACCAGGCAGGACCCACAAATAACCCAGAGGTGCATTTTAAATAAAAGAACACATTCTACTCATGTAAAAACACGCTGATTCCCGGACTGTCTGGGGGCCAGATTTAGAAGGTGATTGGACCACATCCGGCCCCCAGGCCTTAGTTTGCCTACCCGTGGAATAAGCCATCACATCCTCCTATCACTGTCCGCCCCAGATCAGCGACAAGGTTGGACACCTTGCTTTTGGCTTGGGAGCGGCTGCCTCTCCTCCCTTGGCAGGGCCCTACAGATCAACTAGAAGCTGCTGTCTGAAGCTCATCAACGGTGCAAACAAACGAGACACTCGGCAGATGGTCCTTAAGCAAAGAGGGGTGGCTCTCTAATTGGAGCGGATTCAGCGAGCGCAAAAACTTCAATCATTCCCGAAAGGAGCCAATCTCCACCAGCTCCCTCGGCATTCGTTGACGTGCCCAGCAAATGCGTCCGACTCATTTCCTTGTAATGCGTCCCTAACTCGCCAAATTGGCCGCTGCGGGTGGCTGGTGGCAAAGTGGCCCTCGGAGCCTCCTGCCGCCGTGACTAGAGGCCGTGATGCCTCATTAGGGCTGCCTCAGACTGTAGAGGCATAGTCATCGTGGTTTAGTAGCCAATGATAGCCCTCTTGTCCAATAATTCGTCCAATCCTCTTTCAAAGTCTTCCAGGTTGGCGGTCCCCATGGGCATAGCTAGACGGGCGTGGGGGGGCAGCTGCCCCCCTAAATCAAGGAAATAAAAAACTTAACTGACCAATCGTGTTGCAGATAGCTAGGTTCTGCCCCCCTCCCAAAAAATCTCCATCTCTTTCTTATCGCAATTTCCTTAAATCTTTGGGGTGTTTGTTTTTGCTCCTAACAAACGCTTCGTGGGGTATTATAACAGGAGCTGTCTGTGCTGTGTTGCGATCCCCTCTTTATTTCAAGCCAAACTCTGTTTTGGGGAGTAAAACGTCTTGTTTTTAACAGTCTCTCTCTTTTTGAAGAGTTTGGCACTGCCTCGCCAGGTTTTGGGGTGTTTGTGTCGGAGAGGGAATTAACCCTTTTGTGCAGAGGTCCTGCCTGCTTCTTGGCTATATACTTTGTTTTCTCGCTTTGGGAGACCCCTTGTCGCGCTGCCATGGGCTCTGCCCTCAGGATCCCCCCCTGAGGTTGGGTGACTTACGCCTTGTCGCCTGTTTCTGCCTCTCTCCAACACTGGGTCTGCCTCGAGACAGCAGGAGCACAGATCCCCACCCGAATGTAGGCGTGCTGCTCTGGAAGTCCCTCTACATGCTTTGTGAAGAAGGACTACTTGTCCTGCTTCTTCTCGCTCTCAGATCCTCTTCCATCCCTGGAGTCTGTGCTCGCGAGAAGGGTGTGTAGAGTGAGCAACTGCCCAAACGGTGGCAGGGGGATGCCCTGCTGATGCCCTTGTTGACCAGTGCCTTATTAACCAGCAGCTGGATCTTCTGGGCCTTCACATTTCATTCGGCTGGGAGGCCTTTGACCTTGGCTGAGTGCCCTTGGCATTCACAGCAGTGGGCCCGGGCGGCAATCACGCTCCAGACCCTCGTGGGGAAGAAGCGGCTCATGCAAAATGCAACAGTTTATCAGGCTCCTTGCAAATGACACCAAGCGCACAGATGGCGCCCAAGGTGGGCAGGCAGGATACAGATGACTCCAGTCCCACACCCCACCCCACTTTTTGCCTGACAAAGACAGGGCAGGTTGGCTAGCAGTGCTGCACATGCTCCTAATTCAATTAGCTCTCTCCTAAACCCTCCTCTGGGAGAAGTGAGTGGGAACGGACAAATGTTCTTCCACAAAGACGTTCATTTCAATGTCTCTCTGTGTGCATGTTCTGCTCCGCTTTGCTTTGGCCCTGCTGTCTTCCACTCATTAGCTGCCTAACAAAGCGAGGCTGGCTCAGTCCGTTTCCATTCGGCAGTCATTCTATCACTCCTCTGTAATTTCTGCAGCAATCAAGATTTTCTAAGGACGCTGAGCCAAAGAGGAGGGGGATTGGGGCAGGAAGGAACGTGGCAGAGAATAATGGAGAGCCCACAACCCACCTCCATTCAGGCACTAGCCTTTCATTTCCTTCTGTAATAATCTTCCCCCTCCCCCTTACTGTAATCACAACGGCTCTTATATCTGCAAGCTAAGACAGCTGCAGGATTGCTGGAGTAGCTTGTTGCTTCCTCGCTAACTCGCTTGTTTGCGTGCTCACTTACTTGCTTCTAACCCCACAAATTTCTGTGCTGGTCCATCCCCTGGCCTACAAGCAGCGCAACATTCAAGTAAGCTTTCCTCAGAGTAAAAAGGGGCGTGGCAGTGGGAAGAGTGGTCAGAAGGAGAATACAAGGAAGGCGTGTCAGAAGCTTAAGAGATAACAGGGCTTAGTCAGTGGGGAGAGTCTGTGGCAGAAAGAAGTCAGGAATCAGGGGCAGGAGCTGGAGCTGAATCAGGAGAGGAAGGAGGCCAAGAGGCAGAGATGAGTAGGGCTGGTGAAGAGGCACGAGTGTCTCCCCCTCCTGCTGCAATGAGTGTTGGGATACTGCTGGGGAGACGGGGGCATCAGGCAGGCCCCAAGCTGGCTCCAGCCACCGGCCAGCAGCTGGACAATCACCGGTCTCCCTTGGAACAGCATCAGTCAGTGACACGAGCCTCAGATACATTTAGAGACCCGTGCACGCTCTATCAGCAGAGTGAATAAATCTTCTCACAGCAGAAGAGGCAGACAGAGCCATGTGTAAGCAGTATACAATGGTACCTCGGGAAGCAAACAGGATCCGTTCCGGAGCCCCGTTCGCATCCTGAAGCGAACGTAACAAGTGACGGCGCGTCTGCACGTGTGCGGGTCGCTTTTTGCCACTTCCGCGCATGCGCTAGACATCATTTTGAGTGTCTGTGCATGTGCGAGTGGTGAAACCCAGAAGTAACGCGCTCCGTTACTTCCGGGTTGCCGTGGAGTGCAACTCAAACGCCCTCAACCCAAAGCACATTCAACTCGAGGTATGACTGTATATTACAGCATTTTATTCAGCAGCAGGAACAAAAGTAAAAACATGTCTGCTTCCCTTTGTGTCCAGCAAAACAGCAGCAATGCAAAAGCTATATACAAGCGGAAGTTCCCAGCAGATCTGTGCTGGAAGTAAACAGGCATGTGACACACAACAGTCATGCCTGTACCCTTTTAAGGTGGAACGGAACTACCATATATCCTAACAATGAGCTCATTTCCCCCTTGGTCTCCCAGAAGGGGGGAGAGGCAAGAAGAGAGCAGAGGAGAGGTTACCTTCACAGAGGCACAGTCTCCGATTACTTGGGGGAAAGCCCTGGAAAGGAAGAGACTTAAGACAACTGTGGGGAGTTAGGGGCTTTCAGTCTCAGCAACTGATCCATAGGGCAGGACCCACCAGGAATGAGCTCATTAGGCCTGACATTCTGACATGTCTGTGCAGATCCTGGTCTTGCCAATAAAGAGTTAACTCCAACATGCACAATGTGATTTACTCACTGGCTCATCAATGTATTATGAATAAATAAATTATAACTTGGGAACAGTACCTAAGGAAGCCATTTCAGCTGGACGAAGACTAAACACACACACACACACACACACACAGAGAGAGAGAGAGAGAGAGAGAGAGAGAGAGAGAGATACAACTCCACTAAGAGGATGAAGATGTTTGTGAAAAACAGCACTTGTTGAGAATGCGCGTGTGAGGTGAATGGCAGATAAAATTAATGGACTATGCAGAATTGGATAAAATGACAGGAAGGATTTGAAACCTGTGGGACCAGAGATTCACAGAAGATTGGAAGAAATATATGAACTATTTGAAGAACAACTGTAATCAACAAATTACACTAGTAGGACCACAATAAGTTTTGTAAGGAGAAATATATGAAACGTTACAAAGTAGAAAAAGAATAGAGATATCAGCTATGAGACTTAAATGTAATAGGGAAAGTAAGAAATTTATACTAAGAAATCAGATTGGAAAATTTTCAGACGAGATGGATGGAAGTCAAAAAATTGTATAAGATGTAAAAGTAGGTTTAATTACTGTTGAAAATGATATGTTAAAAAATTAATAAAAATTTATAAAAAAGAGACTGAGTGTGTGAGAGAGAAAGATCTGTTTTGCCAGGATGTAAAGAGGCGTAGAAGCGGGAGCCCCGCAGTCGCCCGTCAGATAAAGCCAAACGTCCATGTCCCATCATCCCTGGGCCATGCAGGGCAGATGGGCTTGAAGAGGCCCCAGGCTCCCTATCCGTGTTGCGGCCTCTCAGTCCCTAGGGAGCTCAACACAGAGAAGGGCAAACACTTCCTTGCAGGGGTGCCTCTTTGCTCTCACGTAGGCTCAGATTTATTTTTTAGGGCTGAGCTGCAAATTCTCCAAAATATTGGCGTACCAGTGGCCTGGTCACCTGCTTTTGTGGTAACAGCAACAACGATTGGTCTGTGTAGTGTTGTTCTGATGGGAGTGGGGGGGGTTCTAGGGGGAGCTACTGCCTATCAGTGCCATACCCTATATTATGCCCCTTTGACTTCACCCCAAACCCTGAAATCTCCAAAGTCTTGTAAGAGAGCTGGACAGCAGCAAATCAAAAGGGGAAGCTCATATCACCCTAGCCATCTTTTATTTCGTAGAAACAAAGAGTTATAGATTGTAAGGGGCACCCAAGGGTCATCTAGTCCAACCCCCTGCTATGGAGGAATCACAACTAAAAAGTCCCTGACAGATGACCATCCAACCTCTGCTTAAAAATCTCCAAGGAAGGAGAGTTCACAACCTCCCAAGTGAGTCCTTTCCACTGTTGAATGGCTCTTGCCACCAGAAAGTTCTTCCTACCATATAGGAAGAATCTCACTTCTTGTCATCTATTGAATCTATTGGTCCAGGTCGTCCTATCTGGGGCATCAGAAAAGAAGCTTGCTCCATTTTCTGTGTGACAGCCCTTCAGATATTTGAAGATGACTACCATATCACCTCTTTTCCAATATTTCCCCCCTCTGCACACATTCCAGCTTTTCCATATCCTTCTTAAATTGTGGCACCCAGAACTGGACACAGGGCTCCAGGTGGGGTCTGACCAAGGCAGGATAGAGCAGAACTATTTGCATTCAAAGCAAATATCGCACACAAACCACAGGATCCCCATGCCCTTTCGTTCTTCAGAAATGAATGCCAGGTATCACTACCCCCTGGAATGTCCCAGTGCCTCAGTGAAGCATGGAAAACACAAAGGTAAACTAGAAAGGATGCCAGATCAGATCCCTACAGATGAGACAGCAGTATGCCAGCAACAAGGAAACAGACAGGTGCAGTTTTCAGATACAGTGGTACCTCAGGTTACATATGCTTCAGGTTACAGACGCTTCAGGTTACAGACTCCGCTAACCCAGAAATAGTGCTTCAGGTTAAAAACTTTGCTTCAGGATGAGAACAGAAATCGTGCTCCAGCGGCGCGGTAGCAGCAGGAAGCCCCATTAGCTAAAGTGGTGCTTCAGGTTAAGAACAGTTTCAGGTTAAGTACGGACCTCCGGAACGAATTAAGTACTTAACCTGAGGTACCACTGTAACTCCCTGCATTAGGTACCAGTACAAAGCCATATATGTGGGGTGTGAAACACAGAGCAGTCCAATACAACATTCCTAGAGTGGACATAAAAAGGGGATGTCTAGATCAGCCAGTCGGAACTTCCTGTTTCCTCCTGGGCTGGGACAAACTTCCTCTACATGTGACCAGAGGTGGGCGTGGCCTCACCTGTGCAGGTAACAAAATAGCACAGGGGAGGCAGCCATCTCTCTCTTCTCCATTTTGCTTTTGTTGAAGAAGCATCAGCCTGATAGATTCCAGGTGTATATATTTTGTAACTTAAGTCTGCCTTCTGGGATCCATCTGTGAACAAGATGTGTGAATAAACTATTTTATCCTTTTATACAAGACTGTGTTGTGTTTATTCTTTTTATGAGGGAATAAAAGGGGAATTACCAGGAAACTTATTTTAGAGGCTTATTCAAGCCTGGCAAACCTATCCGCTGTGAAAGTTTAAAAGGGGAATGTTACTCTGCAAAATTGTAGAACTTGTGTTAACAAGTTGGGAAGGATATAATTAAACAATATAGCCTCTCCTGCCTCCCTGAACATTCCCACAATATACACAATATACACCTAAAGTATTGGCTCACTTCATATTAGGAATGAGGGAGAAATTTGGTCCATTCTGCATTAAAAGTTGACGCTCAAAGTGACGTTACGCGCATGCGTGGAAGCGGCAAAATGCGACTCGTGCACGCGCAGATGCGCCATTGCGTCTTACGTTTCATTCAGGTTACAAACGGGGCTCCGGAACGGATCCCATTCGCATCCCGAGGTACCACTGTATATGAAATGGTTCTAATTCATTTTAACATAGGATATTTTTAATACACATTTTTATTGTGGGTTTTTTTTAAATTGCTACATGGCTTTGAGATGCGACCTGGGAAGTGATTCATAAATAAAACAAGGTCAACAAATGCCACCACTCTGCAGGCAAAGTGACAAAAAAACAACAACAGTCATTGTTGTCAGAGAGTAGATGCCCAGATGCCCTGGCAAAAGACTGCTTTCCTCCATCTCAAGGGAAAGAGCGTCTCTCTTTCCATCGTCAAACATTATCAGTTTAATTTATGTTCTCTCCCCACCTTTCTACAGCCCACTGGGCACTAAGGGACTTGTCAGAACCTGACACTTTAAAGCAAGTCGCATCACATGATGGGGTGTTTAATTCTACTGTTATCAGCCGGGATTGCCTTTTGTGTGTTTCTCTTCTTCTAAAGACCACCCGAAAACCCCAATTTGTTACTTGGTTAAAACAGTTTAAAGTGACAGCGAGCAAGGAAAAGAAATGTAGGATCAAAAGTGCTGTTTCTATTAGATTTAATTAAATCCCCCCAATTGGTAGCTCATACCATGCAAATGCAGATTTTGTGTCAGTTTTTTTTTGGGGGGGGTTCTGGTTGTGGAAATGTTGACAGTGCCTCATAGGAACATAAGGTGCTGCCGTATGACTCGTTCGGTCCATGTGTCAGCTACTCTCGAGGGTGAAAAACGTAACACAAGAAAAGCCTGTTGGATCCGGCCAGTCACCCATCCAGTTGTCCGTGGGAAACCAGTGTGGGGTGTGAAACACAGAGCAGTCAAATACAACATTCCTAGAGTGGACATGTTTACACATGAAGAGGGATGTTTGTCTGGGCAGTAGATAAACTTCCTGTTTCCTCCTGTGCTGGGACAAACTTCTTCTACATGTGACCAGAGGTGGGCGTGACCTCACCTGTGCAGGTAACAAAAGCACAGGACTTGCCACCACATTTCTTCTCTATTTTGCTTTACTAGAAGAAGCATCAGCCTAAGATGCTCTCTTGGCCAAGAGAGGACAAAGGAACTATCTCCCTATGGGATAGATTCCAGGTGTATATATTTTGTAACTTAAGTCTGCCTTCTGGGATCCATCTGTGAACAGAATGAGTGAGTAAACTATTTTATACTTTTCTACAAGACTGTGTTGTGTCTATTCTTTTTAGGAGGGAATAAAAGGGGAATTACCAGGAATAATAATAATAATAATAATAATAATAATAATAATAATAATAATAATAATAATAATTTATTATTTATACCCTGCCCATCTGGCTGGGTGCCCCCAGCCACTCTGGGCAGCTTCCAACAAAACACTAAAATACAAAGGAAACGTATTTTAGAGGCTTAAACAAGCCTGGCAAACCTATCCGCTGTGTAAGTTTAAAAAGGGGAATGTTACTCTGCTAAATTATAGAACTTGCTAACGCAAGTTGGAAAGGATATAATTAAACAATATATCCTCTCCTGCCTCTCTGAACATTCCCACAACCAGCAAGCAGGATTCAAACTCAAGAGCCACTCTCTCTCCTCTGGCATTCAGAAGGATTGCTACTTCCAGCTGCGGAGGCAGAGCGTAGCCTTCATGGCTAGTAACCACCAACAGCCCTCTTTTGCATGAATTTGACTAATCCTCTTTTAAAGCCATCCAAGTCGGTGGCCATCCCTGGTTTAAGGCAGGCGACATTCCCAGCCTTACCTGGAAATGCTAGACGTTGAACCCAGGACCTCTTGCATGCAAAGCAGATTCACTTACAAACTCAGCCATGGTCCTTCTCCATGAGGAAAAAGAATGAAAGGGTGATGGAGGCAGCGGGCACAGCAACTCAGGAGATTTGTGGCCTGGTACATGAGAATGTGTCTCAGTTAGGCTTGCCATATGTCAGGAAAATTCCTGGCATGTCCTGGTTTTCAGGTGTAAAAATGGCTTCGGGAACGCAATGGAAAAACCAGCAGAAAGAGCTCAAAAAGCTTAAAAATCACAATTTTTTTGGGGGGGGGGGAGGTTTCCTCCAAAAAGCTCAACAATAAAAGCTCAAAAATTTGGCAACCCTAGTCTCAGTGGAATGGGGAGGCACAAAGAGGAGAAGGAGGCGCAGGCTGGAACCTACAGAGCTCATCTTTTTCTCATGCTTAATGGAACCAGCATGTTCCTCCTTTGTGAGATCCCTAACATGCCTTTGAGATGTCACTCTCTGAATTGCTGGGCAAACCAATCCTCTAACATATGTAATTGCTCCCACTAGCTCCCAAGTTCGGCACTGAGTGCCAATCACTATGCCAAAGTAGCATTACCCACAAAGAAGAGGAAGGACTCTAGGGTATCTAGAAGTAGGGGGGAAATGTGAGGAAACCTCCTAAAAGGGGACAACCCTCCCTCCAAATGGCTGAAACACAACTGTACGTTCACAGGCCTCTTGCCTTATTCACTCTAGCCTGTTGCCATACCAAGGCTTGTTCCTGTGTGTGTGTGTGTGTGAGAGAGAGAGAGAGAGAGAGAGAGAGAGAGAAACATAAGAGCAGCTGGATCACACCAATGGCCCGTCTAGGCTGGCCAACTAGATGCCTCTGGGTAGCCCATTAGCAAGACCGGAGCGCAACAGCGCTCTCCCCATCTAAAAATCCAAGGGCGCAGAAAGGATCTACAGGTGACTCGACCTGCCTCTTGGGTACCAGTGATTTTGGCACATTTTAAACCTTTCCAAAGCCTGCACTCTTTACACCGACCGCCTGGCAGGTTGCTCATAAAAAAATCTGATGGATTCTGGGAGGTTAGCACTTAAAACGGTCCAGTTCATCGCAAAGCTGTGATTGCTTGAACCCGCGGCGCCGCTTCCCACCGCCCCCCTCCCTTTCCTTTGCGCCGCTAGCAACAAATCCATTCTTTTCTCCATTGTTGCTAGGGCCGATTTGCTGAAACAAGCTTTAAAGGCAGGATTGAGAAGCTCAGCTTGTCACCTGATATTCCCCCCCCCCCGCTCCCTCGCTTGTACATACATTAGTTGGGGAGGGGGAGAAAGAGGAGGAGGAGGAGGAGGAGAACTGGGGAAGGGGGATAAAAAAGAACACAACAGCCCTTAGATCAAAACAATAATCAGCTAAATGAATTCCGCAGCATTTTCCCGCATGACTAGGAGTGATAATTTAGTGCAGCAGCCAGCTGGAAGGAAGGGGATTAATTCTGCACTTACCAACACCTCTGTGAATAATTCATCACACGCGGCCCCCCTCCGCTGACCCCCTGGGCCATTACTCCAAAGTAGCTCGCCAGACAGCCCTGCCCCAGCCAGGGGGCCCGGCGCTTTGTGGGGGGAGAGCAATGGAATTAACCTGCCGGCTTTAAGTTCGGTCCCAAATTAACTTTGAGGATGGGGAGGGGTGGTGGTGGGGAGAAGGCAGAGGCACAGCTGTTTTCTGCAACTGTAGCACCAGTCCCAGAATGGCCCACCCCCTGTAAAAATAATGTTTCTACAATGCAGATATACTGTACTTGGGAGGTTCAGCCCTGGGCAATGAAAAAGTCTCTACTCTGTGCAGTCTGTAGCTGCTGTTATTAATTGCAATACAGTGGTACCTCAGGTTACATATGCTTCAGGTTACAGACTCCGCTAACCCAGAAATAGTACCTCGGGTTAAGAACTTTGCTTCAGGATGAGAACAGAAATTGGGCTCCGGCGGCGCAGCAACAGCCGGAGGCCCCGTTAGCTAAAGTGGTGCTTCAGGTTAAGAACAGTTTCAGGTTAAGAACGGACCTCCAGAACGAATTAAGTTCTTAACCCAAGGTACCTCTGTATTACTGAAGAATTTTATACCCTACTTTTCACCAAATGTCTCAAAGCAGCTTCTGGAAAAATAAAAAGTACAATCCAGATGATTGCATCCAAGGTTAGTCCTGATCAGAGAAGACCCACTGAAATTAATGTACCTAAATGAGTCCCAGCAGGGGGGTGACAGTGGCAGGGAGCAGAGGCCAGGAACCCACATAATTTTTTTTATAGGTGCCCAGGCACCCAGGGCTCCCTATATATGGTGCCAGTGTCTAGTGTGACCACCTACAATGGGCTGCCCTGGGCAAGAGCAAGCAAACAAGCAAACAAATATTACAGCTAATGTTCTGGAGTCCAGCAAAGCTTAGCATTTGCAATGAGCCCAGATGAGCCTGAATGCCTGACCTCCAAGGCGTACGGGAAGGCAGTGTCACCAAGCGAGCTGGTTAGTAAATTACACAGTTCAAAGCGTTAACTCTTCATTTGTGGAACACAATCCTCACAGATGTGGTGGAGTTTCAGGCCTAATGAACACAGCAGCTCGTGCCTTCTAGGTCTTACTCCATGAAATTATTGCAGAGACTCAAAGTCCCTGCCTCCCCAGAGCCTTCTATGTTGTCTCCTCTCCAGGGCTTCTTGCAAGCAATCAGAGACTGCGCCTGCATGCAGCCTGTCTTTGCTCCATCCATTCCGTGCCTCTCCTGGTTCTGGGAGACCAGGCAGGAGGGGAGCTTATTGCAGCAGGAGCGGGAGACACTCATGACTCTTCACTAGCCTGACACATCTCTGCCTCTTGACGTCCCTCCTTTCACTTATCTGCTTCAGCTTCTGCCCTGATTTTGGATTTCTTTCTGCCACAGACTCTCTCAACTCACTGAGCCTGTTACCCCTTCATCTTCAGACACCTCCTCTTCCCAGTCTTCTCCCCCTGACTACTGTGATAGGAATTTTGAGGTCTTAGATATATGGTAATGTTCATAAGCGTACCAACCAAGCACGTACATAGATCAGCACAGGAAGACCGACCTGAAACCATTTTGATTCCCAAACTGACCAAGAGTTTTCCCTGCAAGGAGGGAGGGGGGGTCAGGGAGCCTTCCCATTGTTTCAGGAATTGAGTAATCAGCATTTTAATGGGTGACAGAAAATCAGGAAAGACAATCAGGAAAGGCAATCAGATAACCTGGCAAACAGGAAAAACAACATTCAAATTTAGACTGCCTTTTCTGTGATGTATGTATGATGTTTCTGGGGGTGGTCTTGATCTACAGGGTGGCAATTTCAAAAGTCTATATAAGGCCTTGCGCGCCATTGTTCTGGGTTCCTCCTCCTTTCCTGCATGTGAGGGGAGCACCCTGTTGCAACAGATCAATAAAGATCAAGCTTACTAGCTGCTTTGCTTCTCAATATTCTCTGGTTGGCCTCTGTTATTTTCTCCTACCAATAGGGAACCTAACGTAAGGACTCTATATGGGCTCTTGGATACCCCATAAGGGAAAAGGGCAATTTTTGTTTACAACACTACTCATCATTCTCCCACCATCATTCCCTGGGATCTGATCCTTCTTCCCTTGATGGTTCCTCAGTTGGTTCCTCCCACCATTCCTCTGTGTCCAAACAGTCCATGACGAGCGGCAACCTGAGAGAGGCCATGAACTCTGAGCACTGGGAACAGCAGGTCAGATCTGCACACGTGACTCAGTGCAACGTCGATTCCTGTTATTTGTGGGCCAGCTGCTGGCAGGCAGAAGAGAACCTCTTGGTATTTTAATCAGCCTCCCTCCCCCACACTTTCTCCCCCTTTTTCGCTGCAGAGCACAGGGGCAGGCACATTCCCTCCATCCTTTACAACCTAATTTGGACTGACAGGCTGGAGTTGGTGCTTAGCAAGGCTGAGCCTCTCGGCTTCTCTGTTATTTTAACACAGACTCCTTTGCAAGCGCTTGAGGCAGAGCAGGGAGGGCAGAGGGCTTTACAAGAGAATGCAAACCATCATCTATATTCATGAACTGCCTCCAGGGGCACTCTCTCTTTCCAGAGGAGCTGGCTGCCCGGTTGGTTGCCTGCTGTCTGCAGTGATTTTTGCACCTCTCGGGCAGAATCACATGAGGGCCAGTGGAGGGGAGCTCCATTCAAGGCAGCAGCCCAAGAACAGGATCACAGGCCCATGTTTAAATAGCAGCATGGTTAGAGTCAGGAGTGTGCAGTCTGGTGCCAAGCATGCAAAGGTCTGGAACATTTAGCATTCTCAAGGCAAGTGTCACACCCATGCACTACCCAGAACATTTGGAATCCGAGTTCTTTTGATGTGTTGGCATCTCTGGCTTGTTTTGATTCTGACAAAGCATCACATTTGAAGGATATTATCCAAAATATCACAGAGACAGGAGTTCAAAGAATTATAGAATTGCGGTCCCTTCTAACTCTACATTCTACGCTTCTATGAAAGGAGATTCCAGTGAAAACATCATGAGGTGCTAGTCCATGGGAAGGCAAACTAAGGCCCAGGGGCCGGATCCGGATCCGGCCCAATCGCCTTCTAAATCCGGCCCATGGACGGTCCGGGAATCAGCGTGTTTTTACATGAGTAGAATGTGTCCTTTTATTTAAAATGCATCTCTGGGTTACTTGTGGGGCATAGGAATTCGTTCACCCCCCCTAAATATAGTCTGGTGGGTGGGGCTGGAGTCAAAAGTGGATGGGATCAGAGCCCGAAATGGAAGGGGCCAGACTCAATAGTGTCAGAAAAATGCTGATGTGTTAACCAAACTGAACTTGTAGACACACCAATGACAACAGGTTATCAGGTAGATGATACTGAAGAAGCATTTTCTGACACTACACTGTACAGAAGTGTGCTAGGCAAACTAAACTTCATTGCCAGATGTTGAAGACCTGCCACTGGAGTTAGCACGAATTTGATAAGCAGACATGTCAACAACCCTACAGGTGGGGGCACTCCTTTCTCTCTCTTTCATTGCTACCTTCATATTTCCCCTCCTCTCCAGCAGGGAAGCCAGCATGCCCCCCTCATTGAGGGGGTGCTGTCACACGACACGTGACGCTGCCCGGGATGCCCCAGGTGGGGCAGGATGTGCAGAGGGCGATCTCCATGCCTGCTCATCCCAGCTGCTGCCTGGCTCCTGGACTGACGGGCTGGGGCTGGGGCTGGGGAACACAGGAGGCACCCAGCAGCAGCGGTGGGGGAGGTCCCCTCAATATTTGTGGGGCACTGCCACCTGCCCAAAAAATTGGGGGATTTGAAGCCCCCTCTGCCCCCTATACCCGACGCTGCTGCTCCCCAACCACATGAATCAGGCCAAGGGCCACCTGAAACTGGGCTGAGGGCTGCATGACGCTCTCAGGGTACAGATTGTTCACCAGTGTCCTACACGGACCATCTGAGCTGTCCAGTCCCGCCCCCCTTTTTTTAACGAAGGCAAGATTCTCGGATATCTCCTGTCTGGAGCTCCCCAAGCTGATCTTCCTGACATTTCCATGTGTCTCACCTCTGAATTTATCAACTGAACACCAAGCTGGACAGTTGGGACTTCTCCACTTCTGGTGCGCAGGTTTGTATCCTGAGAAATCAACAAAGACAAACGGTTGATTAAGAATTGTCAACACACAGAGTTAAGAACTGCATGGCTGGATCAGATGACAAGTCCATCAAGCCTGGAGCACCATCAGCGCACTGTCAGCTATGTGTCTATTTGAAACATCCCCTAGCAAGGGGATGCTGGGTAGCTCAATTGGTACGAGCATGAGACTCTTAAACTTAGAAAAGAGGGAGGGATTTGCTGGATAAGCTTAATGGGAGTTATCATGGTGGATTCCTTTTCATCAGTGTCTGGATTGATCCTACAATGAATGAGAGGAAACAAGAAGGAGATCGAAGTAATAGGGTTCTGTCTGGAAAGACTGAATCGTCCAAATTCGATGGTTCAGTCTATAGAGCAGGCGTAGCCAAACTCAGCCCTCCAGATGTTTTGGGACTACAACTCCCATCATCCCTAGCTAACAGGACCAGTGCTCAGGGATGATGGGAACTGTAGTCTGAAAACATCTGGAGGGCCGAATTTGTCTATGCCTGGTGTAGAGCATGAGACTCTTCATCTCAGAGTCATGGCTTCAAGCCCCATGTTGGGCTAAAGATTCCTGCATTGCAGGGAGTTGGACTAGATGACCCTCATGGTCCCTTCCAACTCTAAAATTCTATGATTCTATGATTATAAGAGAATAGGTGAAGGGACGGGCCCAGGGATGAGTGTTTCCGTAGGTTCCTCTCCATGTCTCATTTTCCCAATCTTATGTTGAGTTCTCCATTCCACTTTGCCAAACAGAGCAGCTGTCCAGCAGTGTGGGAGGCACATTACCAAGTAGAAGAGGGACTGTCCACAGGATCCACGACTAAGGGCAGGTCTGCGGAGGTTGTGGCATCAGCAACTTCCAGGTGGTCTAATTCAGGGCTGGGGAATTTGTGGCCCTCAGCGATGAGGAGTGTCATGAGGATCAGTCATGACCAGAAATGGAGTAGGTCACTAGAGGAAGAGTGGGTGGAACCCTGAACTGGAGTACCAAGGTGGTCCACAAACAAACAATTATGAAAATACAGCTACCTGTAATTAAAATGCATAGTAATACAACCATACATCCATAATTTAAATATATGACATACAAGTCCATTAAATCAGCATAACACTTGAAACTGCAATCAAAAACAGGAGACCCAAGTCAGAAGCTGTGTTTTCAAAAGCCGGCAGAATGCCAGTACTGATGGGACCCCCAGTATTTCAGCAGGAAAAGAATTCCACAGCAATGAAAAAGACTGTTGATGTGCTACCACAAGTCAATAACCATCAGGCCATAGCCAAAACTAACCAGGTCTCATTTGTAGATCTTAATGCTCTTTACAGTGGAGGGGCAAGGTTAGAATATACCAGAAGATTTTGCAGCAGGTCCTGTTGCCTAGGGTTGCTATTACCTGGATGGGAAGGTTTTCTACAAGAACTCCATTCCTGCTACTGTCTGCCACAAGCTTCCGATAGACACGATTACTTAGTGGCAGCACAGAGAAGCCCAAAGACTTTGGTGGAATTTCCAGGTCTCCATCCGGATCTGGTGGGCAAGCAGGGATAAAACATCTTGATTAGTCCTCCATTGCAACATGGCAGAGGGATGCTTTCAAAATCCTCCTCGTCCAAAATTTCTCGCCAGGCTCCTGAGTTGGAAACCAGCCGATCTCGTCTCAAGAGGAATTGATGTTTGGGGCTGCTGGTCAAGATGGACCTTGCAGCCCCAAACATCAGGAGATAGAAAGAGCCTGGTGGATCTAGCCCATGGACCATTTAGCCCAGCATCCTGTTCTCACAGGGGCCAACCACAGTGGTCTACATACAGTATATAGTACCAGAGTGCTACATACATTCTTAACCAAAACTGACCATCAGGCCACTTCTGACAGTCCACAATCCAAAAATGAATCAAATGCCTTACCCCAGATATTATTTATTTATTTATTTATTTATTTATACCCCGCCCATCTGGCTGAGTTTCCCCAGCCATTCCAGGCGGCTCCCAATCAACTGTTAAAAACAATACAGCATTAAATATTAAAAACTTCCCTAAACAGGGCTGCCTTCAGATGTCTTTTAAAGATAGGATAGCTGCTTATTTCCTTGATATCTGATGGGATGGCGTCCCACAGGGCTGGCGCCACTACCAAGAAGGCCCTCTGTCTGTTTTCCTGTAACCTCAGTTCTCACAGCGGGGGAAACTACCAGAAGGCCCTCGGCACTGGATCTCAGTATCCGGGCGGAACGATGGGGGTGGAGACGCTCCTTCAGGTGTATAAGACCGAGGCCGTTTAGGGTTTTAAAGGTCAGCACCAACAGTTTGAATTGTGCTCGGAAACATGCTGGGAGCCAATGTAGATCTCTCAGGACCAGTGTTATGAGGTCTTGGCGGCCATTCCCAGTCACCAGTCTAGGTGCTGCATTCTGGATTAATTGCAGTTTCCGGGTCACCTTCAAAGGTAGCCCCACGTAGAATGCATTGCAGTAGTCCAAGCGAGAGATAACCAGAGCATGCACCACTCTGGCAAGACAGTCCGCAGGCAGGTAGGGTCTCAGCCTGTGTACCAGATGGAGCTGGTAGACAGCCGCCCTGGACACAGAATTAACCTGCACCTCCATGGACAGCTGTGAGTCCAAAATGACTTCCAGGCTGCGCACCTGGTCCTTCAGGAGCACAGTTACCCCATTCAGGACCAGGGAGTCCCCCACACCCGCCTGCCCCCTGTTCCCCAAAAACAGTCTTGTCTGTCTTGTCAGGATTCAACCTTAATCTGTTAGCCGCCATCCATCCTCCAACCGCCTCCAGACACTCACACAGGACCTTCACTGCCTTCACTGGTTCTGATGTGAAAGAGAGGTAGAGCTGGGTGTCATCTGCATACTGACGTGCTGCTAAGCACCACATCTCATCTTGAGAATCCCCCACAAATCATTTCACACTCCCATATGGTCTTATCTCACTGGGGGGTTGGCCCAGAGGGGCAGACTGAGCACTGCCCCACCAGCATCAGTCGGCCTTCCTACTTACAACCAAGCCAGGGGGGTGGCCCTGCCTCTCAGCTTGCTCCTCCTTAGCCTTGCTACTGCTATAATAGAACTCAGCAAGGAGGAGGCTGGGGTCAAAACTCTGTTAAGAACATCGCTAGAGCCTGCTGGATCAGGCCCATCTTGTCTGGCATCCTGTCGTCCCAGTGGGCAACCAGATGCCTATTATTGGAAACCTGCAAGCAGGATTTGAGCCCAAGAGCACTCACTGCTTCTGATTGTGGAGGCAGAATATAGCCCTCATGCTTAATAGCCCTCTCCCCCATAAATTTGTCCAATCCTCTTTTAAATCCATCTGAGTCTGTGGCCATCAATGTCTCCTGCAGCAGTGAGCTCCATAGCTTAACTATGCACTGTGTGAAGAAAGACTTATGAATCCTCCAGCATTCAGTTTCATTGTGCATCTGCCAATTCCAGTGCTACAAGAGTGGGAGAAACACTCATCTTTCCAAGCCAGGCATAATTTTATCAATTTCCACCATTACCTCCCAGAGATAAAGACTTACTTTTTTTGAAGTATTCAATCACCAGGGCAGTATCATCCGAGAAAGCTGTTGCTCCATCCCGTCCTTGGAACAGGTAGGACATGTTCCACGTTGGCTGCTCAGGAGGTCCGGCAGCTGGAGAAACCTGGTGATCAGTGAAAAGTAGAGGAAGCCCAGTCAGGGTATCAGAAGAGAGACCAGAGGGATCTGCAGCAAAGTGGCTTCTTCCTGTTCTGTATGCTCCATTCTATTCCCTCTCCCATCTGGTTTCCCACCTGATTCCCCCACCCTCAACAGCGGGGAGAGAAGACCCCAATGCACTCCTCTGAAGGGACAGTGGAAAGGAATGATCTTCAATATCCCACAAAGAGAAAAGAAGTCCCAGGCAATTTGGACTTTTGAAGGAACCTGCTTCCACATTCCTCTGAAAACAGTATGCAAATGGTTAATTCCTGTCTCTGAGAGTAAAAAAGAAGTCAAGACTAAAGAGGTTGAAATATTTTGCTGCCTGGGCATGCAAGGAGCCCTTTCCCAGAGGGTGTGTGTGTGTGTGTGTGTGTGTGTGTGTGTGTGTGTCAGCAGACACAGGGCTGGTCCTCAGCATCTGTTTCTGATACTCTACATCACCATGAGTTTGTATTGAATTATAATAAATGCTTGATGAATCTGTTTCCTTCTGTTGTGCTTTTGATATGATTATAAAGATGGCAACGTTACAACATGTACAACGTTACAACATCCAAGAGGACCAGCCTTGGAAAGTGGAGCAGTGCGTGTTGGGATGTGTCCAAGGGAACGGGGGAAGGGGCAATTTGCAGGCCCCCAGCTGGCTCCAGCCCACCGGCCGGCAGCCGGGCAAACTCCGGTCCTTGGAACAGCATCAAAACAGTGGCACACAGCTTCAGAAGCCTTCAGAAGCTTGAGCACGCCTCACTCAGCAGAGTGAATAACATGCAACAGAAGTGGCGGACAGAGGCATATGTAAAGCATATTTACAAGCAGTTTATTCAGCATAGTTCGGGACAAAGAAAAACATGTCTGCTCTCTTTCATGTCCAAGAGCAGGAAGCATAAGCAAAAGCTATACTCAACGGAAGTTCCCAGCAGGCTGTCCTGGAAGTATACAGACATGTGACATACCACAACTCCACATGCCTGTTCTTAAGGTGGAACGGAACATCGATATCCTAACAGAGAGGGTACATGGCAAGCTATCGGCAATCTGGTGGCACACTCAATGAGTGCCTTTGCAACTCTGGGGCAGATAAAAGACAGCCCTTCTTTATGCAGCACATAGTTAATCTCACTCCTGCAAAAGGCAGGGATGGCCACCAAACTAAGGTAAAGGGACCCCTGACCATTAGGTCCAGTCGTGACCGACTCTGGGGTTGCGGCACTCATCTCGCTTTATTGGCCGAGGGAGCCGGCGTACAGCTTCTGGGTCATGTGGCCAGCATGACTAAGCTGCTTCTGGCGAACCAGAGCAGCACATGGAAACGTGTTTACCTTCCCGCCGGAACGGTACCTATTTATCTACTTGCACTTTGACGTGCTTTCAAACTGCTAGGTTGGCAGGAGCAGGGACTGAACAACAGGAGCTCACTCCATCTCAGGGATTTGAACCGCTGACCTTCCGATTGGCAAGCCGAAGAGGCTCTGTGGTTTACACCACAGCGCCACCCGCGTCCTTGCCTTCTGAGTAGTTCAGAGCAATTGGAAAGTCGGGGCTGAAAGAGTCAGCTTCCGGGTCATGTGGCCAGCATGACTAGGTGGGCAGGAGCAGGGACTGAACAACGGGAGCTCACCCCGTCGTGGGGATTCCAACAAGTCCTAGGCTCTGTGGTTTAACCCACAGCGCCACCCGCATCCCAGCTCCAAACTAGATGGCTTCAAAAGAGGACCAGACAAATTCATGGAGGAGGAGAGGGCTATCAATGGTGACCATCAATGGTGACCTGTTGGAGGTAACAGTGCTTCTGAAGACCAGTTGCTAGAGACCAGAGGAGGGGAAGGGAGCTCTTGTGGTCGGATCCTGCTTGTGGCTTTCCCATAAGCATCTGGTTTGCCACTGTGAAAAGAGGATGCTGGACTAGATGGGTCACTGGCCTGATCCAGCAGTAGGCTCTTCTGGTTTCCTTATGATTCTATAACACATCATCAAGGCTGAGAGCTATTTATTTTATTTACACCAAGAAAAAAGCACACCAAGAAGTCAATTATGGATTAGAAACCAGGACAGGGCCCTGTTTCGATGTATTCACCTTCATCAGCTAATTTTTAAAGGGTCATGTAAGTTTGAAGACTTTCAATTTCAATACTTCCAAATTGAAAACGCACAGAAAAGCTCAATATACACGTTGACCTACCCACGCTTGTTATCCTTGAGAAACGTAGGAAATAACAGGATATATTTATCTGAAAGTCTTCAAACTTAATTGACTTCTGACTTCTGTTCAATGATTGAAACTAAGACCTCCACGACGAATCTGGACTAACATGAACTTATCTCTACTCATAAACTCTTATCTCTAATTCTGAAATAAATTATTGTGTTATATATATTTTTATGAGTTTGAGTTTGTAATCTCTGTTAGAGGTTGTAATCTCTATTTGAGTTTGTAATCCTTGTCAGAATACATACTTTTGAATGGATTAGTTTTTGTTACTATTGACTATTGATTTGCGAGTAGGGACCACTCCCACTATTGAAACTTACATTGGCTTGAGTTCTTGGTGTGCTTTTTTTCTTGGTATATTTAATAACAAGAACTCCAATTTATTTTATTTAGGCAGAAGCATTCTCAGAAGGGGTTAACCTGGGCACTGGCTGCTCTCCCCTCAGCACCCTGAGAGGAGAGATGCCCACATCAGCCCATGTCAGCATGACCACAGAGTCAACAGAGTGACAGTGGGGGGGGGGGGCACTGCTGGGGTGGCAGAAGGATCGAAGCTGATTAGCCGCCACATAAGATTCGCCTGTGGAAAGCCATTAACCTCCCTAAGCAGAGCTCGGCCTTCCCTCAGAGATCCAGAGAACTAAGTGCATCGACCAGCCTTTTAACGGGGGGGGGGGGAACCATGGAAGCCCCTCTCTCTCTCTCCTCCCCTCCGACCTTCATCTGGGAGCAGATGAAAGGTGGGCAGTTATTATTACTGTTATTTTGCCTTTCCCCCAGACAGCTAAAACAGAAGCAGCTAAATACCTAGGAGGCGGGGAATCATTAAAACACAATTAAACACTAACACAAATTAAATTTCCATTTCACTTTTGATTTGTCTACTGCCTTCCTGCATTGCTAGGCACAAGGCGGTTTACAAGATCTCCATGGCTCTTTCTCTTACCAGTTGCTTCCATTGTTCTTATAAAGCCTTGGCATACAGATATTGACAATAAAAAGCATAACAGCACCATCTCTTTCATTAAAAGCAGCCAGTTCCCAAAAGCCTGTTGGAAAAGGGATTTCACCTGCCGGCAGAAGGACAGCAAGGAGAAAGCCAAGTCTAGCTTCTTTAGGGAGGGAGTTCCAAAGTTGCCTGGGGGCAGCCCTCTCCCGTGTCCCCACCAGGAGTCCCTGTGAGGGTGGGGGGACCAAGAGAAGCCCCCCACAAAAAAGTTCTCAGAGCCCAGGCAGGTAAGTATGAGGGAATGTGGTCTTTCAGATAGCCTGTGCCTGTGCCATGTAGGGCTTTACAGGTCAAAACCAGTGCTTTGAATTGTGCCTGGAAACAGGCTGGCAGCCAGCGGAGCTGTTGTAACAAGGGAGTCACCTGCTTCCTATAACCAAATGCTAACTCTACCTATTTCACACTTTGTGAAACAATATTGTTATGATGATGATTCATGGCATTTCTATCCCACCTTTTCCTCAAAGGAGCTCAATGTGGTGTGCACGGTTATTCCACTCATTTAATCCCCATTGCACCACACTGCCTCTCTAGAGGGCTTTGAGCTCCACTCTGACTGAACTTAACTACAGGGATACCTTGGTTTACAACCATAATCCGTTCCGGAGGTCCGGTTGTACAGTGGTACCTCTGGTTGCAAACGGGATCCGTTCCAGAGGCCAATTCACAACATGAAAAGCCCACAACCTGAAGCGCCATATCTGTGCAGGTGAGTGGTGCAATTTGGTGTTTGTGTGCATGCGCGAAGCGCGATTTGGTGCTTGTGCGCATGTGTGAGTGACGAAACCCGGAAGTAACCCTTTCCGGTACTTCCAGGTTGCCGCAGAATGCAACCTGAAAAAACGTAACATGAAGCAAACGTAACATGAGGTATGACTGTAAACCAAAACAGTTTGTAACCCAAGGCGCGCTTTCGCCAATGGGGCCTCCAAAAACAAAATTGGTTGTAATCCGAAAAAAGGGACATACACTTCCGGGTTTGACGTGGTTGTAATCCAAAACGGTTGTAATCCAAAACGGTTGCAAACCAAGGTACCACTGTATATGCAAATCTGCCCCAGTGAGCATATGTCCAGGTTGGGGGGGGGGACCTGAATGTGCCGGAGGAGGGCACTGTGAGCACATGCAGTCCCAACCCCAAGACCCCGCCCCCCAAGCACTGAATAAAAAACGCAGAGATGGCAAAGGTGGGCTGGGCTTGGCATTAAAGAATGCAAGAGGCGTAACAACAGTCTTTAGAAAGGGATTTTAAGTTCAGTTCCCCTGGAGCAAAGCTTAGAGTAAAACTGGCCACTATTTCCAAAACTCATGCAAGGAGCGCAATGTTTGGACTGCTAATTGTGCCCTGTACTCTATTTATCAGGGACCCCACAGCCTGCCCTCTAGCCATAAGTATGTTCAGCCCATGTTGTGCACCAAGGAGTTAAATGGCTTGCCAAAAAGCACATAGGGAAGGGAGGGGGGAGGAAGGGGGAGGAAATACCATGACAGTTCAATTCCCTCCGCGGATTAATTTGTAATTCAATTGCTAAATGCAACCCTGTGTGCGGCAAGCATGATTTATGGTATGTAAAGCAAACCACACTGGGTTGGGGGTGGAGATGTTGCGTTCTTGTCTTTTGCTTCTCTAAATCCTCCTTTTGCTTCTGAGGCTAAATAAGAGATAGCAGCTTTCAGAAGTTGCCCCTTAAGAAGAGAATACCCCAACCTCCCATTACGGATCAGTCTGATCCCAAGTCTAAAATGAAGACATCGCCCTGCCTGCCCTGGGAAAAGGAACAAAATCACTGGCTTTCCTGTAAGGAAACCAAAAGTGAGGAAGCTGCCTCATACAGAGTCAGACCCTTGGTCCATCGAGCTCAGTATGGTTTACACTGCCTGGCAGCAGCTCTCCAGAGTTTCATGCTGAGAAGAGTCGCAGCCCCACCTGGAGGTGGTGAGGATTGGAACCCAGAACCCTGCAATAGCGCTCCTGCACTGTTGCACATATTCATTGCATTTTTCATTGCATTTCATTTCATTTCAAATTGAGATTGTGCAGGATCTTTCTGTATTGCTACACATGAGGCCGTTTGCAAGCTGAAGCAACAACAAAAAGGTAAAGGGTAAAGGTACCCCTGACCATTAGGTCCAGTCGTGGACGACTCTGGGGTTGTGGTGCTCCTCTCAATTTACTGGCTGAGGGAACCGGCGTTTGTCTGCAGACAGCTTCCGGGTCATGTGGCCAGCATGACAAAGCTGCTTCTGGCGAACCAGAGCAATGCATGGAAACTCTATTTACCTTCCCACCGGAGTGGTACCTATTTATCTACTTGCACTTTGACATGCTTTCGAACTGCTAGGTTGGCAGGAGCAGGGACCGATCAATGGGAGCTCACCCCGTCGCAGGGATTTGAACCGCCAACCTTCTGTGGCTCTGTGGGTTAGACCACAGGGCCACCCTGACGCAACAACAAAATATACAGCAAAGACCAGGCATCTTATAACAATCCAATCCCAAAAGTCATAACAAAAAAATATGATTGGAAGCTAAACAACCTATCAAAATAATACTGAATGATCCATGAGAATATAATAGTACACAATAAAATTAACTCTCAAAGTATCATCAAATAATAATAACAGAAATTCATTCTCAACAGTTACAGTAAATCATTACTAAACTATAATCAATAAAAACAACAGCAAGTCACAACGCATAAAATATCGCAATACATTTAAAAAATGTAAAAGGCTTGAATTGAGAAACAAAGTCACATTAACTTATAAACTTTTTTTTTTTTAAAAAAAAACAACTCCTCTTTTCCCTTCGCAACTGTTTCTCCTGTTCTTAAAGTCATGGCCTGGCAGAGGCTTCTGTGTTATGCCGACTGAATTCAAAGTATACCCCTCTGAAGATGGAGGAGCATGGTGCATAGGAATGTAGAAGGCTGACTTATACTGAGTTAAGCTCAGCATTGTCCACACTGTGTGTGTTCTGAGCACCACAGTTTAAGAAGGATGTTGACAAGCTGGAAGTTGTGCAGAGGAGGGCGACCAAGATGATCAAGGGTCTGGAAATCAAGTCTTATGAGGAATGGTTGAAGGAATTGGGAATGTTTAGCCTAGAAAAGAGGAGGCTGAGAGGAGATATGATAGTCATATTCAAATATTTGAAGGGCTGTCACATGGAGGATAGAGTAAGCTTGTTTTCTCCTGCTCTAGAGGGTAAGACCCGAACCGATGAAGAACTGCACTCACAGCTGTGAATTTTAAAGGATGTTTATATGTGTCCACCTGTGCATTATTTCTGAAAGGGTGGCTTAGGTACGCTTGCCTTCTAATGCAAACTGAACGGATTTTCTCCTCTATTCCCACTCAGCGACAGAGTGCACTGAATGCAGAAGGGACTGAGGTGCAATCACTGGTATCTCTGGCTTATGCTGGAGAAGGGCTCTCTCCCAGGATAAAAAAGAAAGGTAAAGACCCCTGGATGGTAAAGTCCAGTCAAAGGTGACTATGAGATGCAGCACTCATCTCACTTTCAGGCCAAGGGAGCCGGCGTTTGTCCACAGACAGCTTTCTGGGTCATGTGGTCAGCAGGACTAAACTGCTTCTGGCGCAACAGAAACCAGAGTGCACGGAAATGCCATTTACCTTCCTGCTGCAGCAGTACCTATTTATCTACTTGCGCTGGTGTGCTTTGAAACTGCTAGGTTGGCAGGCGCTGGGACAGAGCAACGGGAGTTCGCCCTGTCGCAGGGATTCGAACCACTGACCTTCTGATCGGCAAGCCCAAGAGGCTCAGTGGTTTAGACCACAGCACCACCCACGTCCCTTTACCTTCTCCCAGGATAGCTGCTGCCAATCAGTGCAAAGGTAGCTTTTTCTAATACTACACAAATCTGCAAAAGAGCAGAGAAGGGAGACTGGCCAGTTCCACTGGGCCATTTAATTGAAAAGCCTTCTCTAAAACCAACATTCAATCAGGGCTTTTAAAGAAAATTAACAGGGTGTGTGTGACGAAAGGAATAAATTTTCTCAGCCCAGATGGCTCTGCTAAATCATTTATGCCGCCAAACCTGCCTCCTTTTTGCCAGCTTTGTTTGGCACCAGGCCTCATCAAAGAGGCTGTCAGCTGAATCAGGATGAACCCCCTTTTGATGGGACTTGGCTGCAAATGTCTTCCTCTTTAGGCTAATTTCCCCCCTCCCCACTGGTTCATCCCCTGAGGGGCTGTTTCTTAAGTTGTAGGAGCCAAAAGGAATCTGTTTCGGATGGCAGCTTCCTTCATCTTGGCAGGAAGGGATGCAAGAGGTAAGGTAGATGTGCTCCACGGAAGAGGCTTTGGAGGAACTGAAAATGCGGGCAGCTACTATGAGCAAGCCTGAAATCCTCCCTCGAATTCCAAATTGGATGAAGAGCAAAAACAAACAGAGCAAGCTCACTCAGGGCATTTCTTCCTGCTGTGCCTGACTCATGCTGGGGAGAGCAATTCAACCCTCTCCAATGCAACTGTGCAACCCACTAGCCATGGGCCCCAGGCAGGGGCCTCCACCTCTTTCTGTGCAGCCCCAAGCTCAGAGAGCAAGAGAGCAAGAGAGAAGGAAGGAAGGAAGGAAGGAAGGAAGGAAGGAAGGAAGGAAGGAAGGAAGGAAGGAAGGAAGGAAGGAAGGAAAGAAGGCAGGCTATATGGATATGGATGAATGGACAGATGGGCCATGCACAGGGGTGGGTTTGGTCTTTTAGATTTCAGTGGTGCCCTGTGTGAGGCCCAAATCCAGCTCCCTCCACTTCTGCCCTTGCATTCTGTGTGATGCTCTGCCGTGTCCTCCTTTGCTCAGCGCCCAGTGTGGGGGAACTGGTTGTGCTGCCCTAAATCCACCTCTGGATACTTTTGGCTGGCCATTGTGGGAACACGATGCTGGCCTGGACTGGCCATTGGCCTGATTCAGCAGGCTCCCCGTCTCTCCTTATGTCCTTCCCCAAGGCAGAAAACTTTCAAGCGACACTTGGCTAGTACCTGCGGGTGTCCTTGGTTGGTGACTTGCGGGACCTCAAAAGCCTCCATTGGAGGATCTGGGAAGGTGATGTCCTTCTCTGGGACCGGGTGATCATAAAGCGGCCGGGCCTTCATCTCTTTGCTTCAGAGGGAGGAAGGGAGGGGGAGAATGGAATTATAGGGGTTGTTTGCAGCTACACCTTCAGAAATGTATTGCCAGATGTCTGACAACACAACTCTAGGCCCATTTCCTCAGAAGCAAGGGTCGGAAAGTCTGTCCATTGCAAATTCTCTTGCTCCTTCCATCTTAAATTCACTTCTCCACATTTCCACATCAATTTGCTTTTTAAAAATAGTCTTCATAAAAATTCACCAGCATTTTAGTGCTCATTTCTCCTAACACACAACTTTTTGGATGCACATCTTGGCAAAGCAGTTTCCCCCAATACAACAAATTTTTGTGTGCTATAGTCACAATATGTGCATTCGTATGAACACGTTATCTCAGTATATGCATTTTTGCCAACACTACCAGGCTGGAGAACTGCACTGCGATATTTGGGAGAGCGTGACTTCTGACGAATGGCTGCATTTTGGTTTGTTTTTCATTTCTGGACAGCTGCAGTTCAGAAAGTTCAAGTTAGCTAGTTGCCTACATTGACCGAGAGTTGCTCTCTTTCGCTCACCGGGGATGTTTGGTAGGATCTGCACTAAGGCAGAATCTATGTCCTCTTGTGCAAAGATGCTTAGGATTATGATTAAGACATGTATAGGACTGCCCTGTCCCGTCCCCCACCCCCATTCATGTGCCTTTAGCTGGAATTCCTGCATTGCAGGGGATTGGGCTAAATCAGGGGTTGGCAATTTTTTTCAGCAGGGGGACGGTCCACTGTCCCTCAGACCTTGTGGGGGGCCAGACTATATTTTTTGGGGGGAAATGAATG
Organism: Podarcis bocagei; assembly: GCF_964188305.1. NCBI lineage: Eukaryota > Metazoa > Chordata > Lepidosauria > Squamata > Lacertidae > Podarcis > Podarcis bocagei. The sequence goes on from NC_138134.1 coordinate 7,278,471, forward strand.
AGGGATGATGAGCGGTGCGTGAAAGGGCTCCGGAGAGGGGCTGCTTAAAATGGTGGCCGCTCAAGCTGCTGCTGGCACCAACAAAGCCCAGCCTCCTTCCTTCTCTAGGCAGGGCAGGGAGAAGCCAGGAGGAGGGAGGGAGGAGGCGCCGTTGTGGTGTGTGAGAGAGAGGGGAGAACGGTGCAGCCCAAATGATCAGAATCAGATCCATGCTGATTCACGTGGCGATTCCTGGACTGTCTGTGGGCCGGATCCAGAAGGCAATTGGGCCGGATTCAGCCTTAGTTTGCCGACCCATGGGCTAGATGACCCTTTTGGGTACCTTCCAACTTTACAGTTCTTTGAGTCTATTCTTAGCAGCCTGTTGTGATTTCTCCCCACTTACATGTAAGCTTTGACGTTGCTCACTATCCGGCCAACGGCTAAGACAGTGCCGTCGGGTTGTTCCAGAGGCTCATTGATCCCCTTGAGGAATACCTGAAATCAGAGAGAACGATGATTACCAAAGACCTGGTTCTGCTCTTAAAACATGTTCACAATCATCAACCCTTCCCCTCACTTCTGCCCTAAATGTTACCTCTTAGCATCTTTGACTTCTCATAACTTCTTATTTCTTCCATTTCTTATTTCTTCTTACATCTCATCTCATCTGTAAGCTCCTTATGCAGCCACTGGGTTCTTTAGATGCCTCCCACTTTTCTTTCTTGTTAGAATTGTCTGCCTTGTGCCTTCAGTATTTCACCTTTAAGAAACTCCCATCCGTCTTGTACTCCCATCTCTTTGAATATTTCTAGCTATGGGATCTCACCCAGCAGTTCCTTAAGCTTTTTGAAACCAGCCTTTTTCAAGTCTAGAGTGCATGTCCAACCACACTCAGCTTTCCTTTGCCTCTGGGTCATGAAACCCAAGAGGACCTGATCATCATTTCCTCCCAAGGTTTACAGTACTTCCACTTTTATTAATCAGTTCTTCCCTGTAGGTGAGGACCAGGTCCTAGATAGACAATCCCCTTGTAGCTTCTTCCATCTTCTGGAAAAATGAAATTGTCAGCAAGGCAAGGGAGAAATTTGTTGGACCTTATATTCTTGGCAGAGTTTAACAGATATCCGGGTAGTTGAAGTTTCCTTTGACTACTACATCTCTCCGTTTTGAATGTTTGGCAATCTGCTCCAGGAAGGCATCACCCAAGTCTTCGGTCTGACCACTGTAAGGTCTCTTTTGCTTCCCTCTCCTACAATTTTTACCCATATGCCCTCAATCTGTTTTCCATGGTGTTCCATGCTCAAGGTCATGGATTTCATCACAAGTGCACATATTCTGTATGTATAATGCTGCTATTCCCCCCTCCCTGCCTGCTTGGTATATTCCTTTTGAACAGGTTATACCCCTCAATTTCTACATTTCAGTCATTAGTCCCACCCCACCAGGTTTCAGTAATGCCTATTAGGGTCATATTTGCCACTTTGCATCAAGAGTTCAAATTCATCTTGCTTGTTTCCCATACTCTGAGTATTAGTATAGAAACAACTGAAACCATGAGTCATTCCCTTCCTTCTTGCAGTTTCCTGGCCTTTATCAGGTTTCTGGGGTACCACCTCAGTTTCCTATGCATTAATCAAGCTATTTTCACCAGTACCAGTATTATCCCCTGTCATCTGTAATATTGTCTCCCTCCCCCTTAAGCTCTCCTGATCAGGTGGCATCCTCAAATGTTGTCAGCTCCCATCAGCCCCAGCCAACATGGCCAACTGCAACTAACGGAGGAGCAGAATCGGGGGGGGGGGGAATTTGTGCTGTGAGCCCCTCCATGTTATGCTCAGGTTGTATACATTTGCAAATAAAACAATCTATCCTAAAGACACCACAGTCTCCACCAACCTTTCTTCCAAGGAGACAAAACCCAGAGTGAGTGCTGGAACCCCTGGAAATTCTCACTGCACAGAGATTGGGGTGCTATGTAACAATATTAAGGTTTTTTTAGTTTTTTTAAAATGTACCTTAAAAAGGGGGGTCCACAATCATTCCTGATGAAGGAGAGTTTCCTCCTATTCCTTCACTTTCTCAATACAACAAAATTAATGGAGACAGGATCTCTAGCAGAGAAACTGGGAGAGGTGGGAGGTGAAAGGAGGTAGGAAGCGAAAGGATCCATCCATTCCAGACCCTTGATCACCTTGATCACTAATTAGTTTCCATTCATTTAAAGTCACCACATGCTGTGTGAAAATTCCCCACCTTTGTATGTTCTGAAATTGTCACCAATTCATGTGGTCAGCAGAAACAGGATTGCAGCTGCAGGCACTTGCGGGGCATATGACCCCAAAGGTCTTGGCACTGGCCTGGTGCCACTCACCTCCCCAGAGGTCCCAAAGATCGCCAATTCCACCTCACCCACCATTTTGGATTTGCCGGCCTGAGCCTTACCTCCAAGCCTGTGTAATTCATTCCAGGGTAGCGGGGGATGAGACTGCCTTTACGGATTATGGTGACATGCAGCTTGGTCCCTGCTGGGTCCTTCTTCCTAGGCTGTTCGGGAAAGAATGAAATGCTTAAGGTGAAATGGGAATGGAGAGAGAGCAAGCAAATGAGGCAGCAAACCAAGAGTTTCTCAAGAGTCCAGATTACTCTGTGTTGGCCCTGAGCAGCCATAACAGCAGGCACTGATAATTAAAGCCCATTGTCCTCTGGAGTGCCCTGTCTAGAAAGATCAATGTCATCAATCTTTCCCCTTTGGCATTTAAACATTTCGCAGCCCAGGAAGATCTGCCACCAACCTCTGTGGGAAAAGTAAATAATGTTTGGATCAGCAGAGAAAAGAGGCGAGGGCTGAGAACACGTTATACATTTAAAACACACTGTTTCCCCCAAAGGGTTCTGGGAACTGTATCCTGCCTCTCACAGAACTATGATCCCCAGTGCCACTACAATTCCTAGCACCAGCACTGAACTGAGGGCTGTGAGGGGCTGCCCTTTCTTCCCAAACCCATAAGCAGACTTGCCACAAAATGGTGACCCCCTACAGATTTCTTCAATGTGAGTAAAGCAGCCATGCTTGGGCCGCCAGCAGCTTTGGATGACCGTTTGGGATCATGAATAAATCAGCTGGAGAAACACAAAGAGCCGCATGGAAAGCTAATCTTGGGGCCACTGGAGTCTGCAAATGGACTTTGGAGCAATCACACCACAAGACAGCTAATCATTATTACCTCATCAATACAAGCACTCTCCTTAAAAATCACTGCTCAAATGAGGGGAAATGGCGTACGGAATAAAGGTCAGGTTTTTAATGCAGAGAGGGAGGAAATTAACAGGCGTTACATTCTGCGCTGCGTGAAACCTTCACAAAAATGCAGAATTCCTCTCCCCCACACCCGCCCAGGACGCAGCGGCTCCTTCTGAGGCAGAGGAAGACAAGCCCATCTTACCCAGAGCTGATGTTTTAGGTTTGTCCCCCTCCTCCTCCCTACAAGGACAGCAATTGAGTCTGGGGGAGAGGAAGAAGCTGACAGCCACTGCTATCCCCTGGACCAGATGTACAGTAAATAGGCAGCAGGCAGGTGGGGGCTGGCTGAGGGCAGATGGGCAAGGCAGGGCCCCATCCTCCCCAATCGAGCCGTTCCAAAGGTCCCAGGTTCAGGGGTGCTGTGAGGGAAGGACTTTGGGGCCCATATGGATTTTCTTCTGGAAGCACATAAAGCGGGAAAGAGTCCTAAACTTGCACTATATTCCACTACGGTTCCAGAAGGGGCTTCACTGTGTTCCGTTCCAGTTGTCTCACCTAAAAGAGGATAAAAAAAAAAATTCCTTCCAGTAGCACCTTAAAGACCAACTAAGTTAGTTCTTGGTATGAGCTTTCGTGTGCAAAGAACTAACTTAGTTAGTTCTCATACCAAGAACTAACTTAGTTGGTCTTTAAGGTGCTACTGGAAGGAATTTTTTTATTTTGACTATGGCAGACCAACACGGCTACCTACCTGTAACTAAAAGAGGATACTGCATTACAGAGTTGGGAGAGGTTCAGGACAGTTCAAAGAAAGGCCTTTTTCCCAGAGTACAAACACGGAACTTCCTCCCACAGGAGGCAGCAAGGTAGATGGCTTTAAAAGAGGAGTAGACAAGTTCATGGAGGATACAGCTATTGTTGGCTGCTGGCCAACATGGCTCTGCTCTGCCCTCCACAGAAGGAGGCAGCAACACTTCTGAGCGCCAGTTGCTGGAAGCCCCAGGAGGGCAGAGGGCTGCTCTTGGGACTGGGTCCTGCTTGCTAGATTCTGGGCACGTGGCTGGCCCCTGTGAGAAAAGGATGCTGGACTACATGGGCCATTGACCTGATCCAGCAGGCTGATATGCTGTTCTTATGCTTAGTTAGGGGAAAGTCATGAAAATAGAATACGATACGCTATGATAAACTTTATTGTAATTGTCCCATACAGAACAACGAAACTGAAAAAATATACATCAGACATTCAAAAACCAACAATACAATGTACTCCTACAGAAACCACCTTACACTGCATTTAAAACCGAAATCGCATTTGGATAGAAACTGTTTCTCAGGTGGCTAGTCCTAGTCTTTATAACCCTGTACCTTCTTCCAGAAGGTGACGCGGGTGGCGCTGTGCGTTAAACCACAGAGCCTAGGACTTGCTGATCAGAAGGTCGGCGGTTCGAATCCCCGCGACGGGGTGAGCTCCCGTTGCTCGGTCCCTGCTCCTGCCAACCTAGAAGTTCGAAAGTACGTCAAAGTGCAAGTAGATAAATAGGTACCACTCTGGCGGGAAGGTAAAAGGCATTTCCATGTGCTGCTCTGGTTTCGCTTAGAAGCGGCTTAGTCATGCTGGCCACATGACCTGGAAGCTGTATGCAGGCTCCCTCGGCCAACAAAGCGAGATGAGCGCTGCAACCCCAGAGTTGGCCACGACTGGACCTAATGGTCAGGGGTCCCTTTATCTTTACCTTTACCTTCTTACAGAAGGCATAAGCTGAAAGAGATCATTTCCAGGGTGCGCACTCTCCTGCACTATGTCTGCAGCTTTCTTATGACACTTGGAAGCATAGATTTGATCCAAGGTGGGAAGAGTGCACCCAATTATTCTTTCTGCAGTCTTTACAACCCTGGGCAGCATTGTTTTTCCCCTGACTGTAAACTGCCATGTGAATGCAGCCTGGCTCAGACCAGCTTGATCTATGTTGACTGGAAATGGCTCTCCAGGGTTTCAGACAAGAGGTCTCACTCCATCCTAGCTGGAGATGTCAGAGCTCAAACCCAGGCGAAGCAGATGAAGGCCCTTCCCCTCTCTTAAAGGGACCCCAGGGCTCTGGCTTACCACATTTACTCGAGCACATGCTTCTGACTTCTCAGGCTTTGAAAACCTGAAACATTTCCCCATCACGGATTATTGCCTTTGCATAAAGATTTCCTGGGCCTGACCCCAGTGAACTTCAACAAAACGTTTTTTTGTGAGTGAGGCTGCTGTAGAATGTAGTGTGTAAGCCTGGAATTAGGAGGTTGACAACAAAGGTCCGTATAGTAAAAGCTATGGTTTTCCCAGTAGTGATGTACGGAAGTGAGAGCTGGACCATAAAGAAGGCTGATCGCTGAAGAATTGATGCTTTTGATTTATGGTGCTGGAGGAGACTCTTGAGAGTCCCATGGACTGCAAGAAGATCAAATCTCTCAATTCTGAAGGAAATCAGCCCTGAGTGCTCACTGGAAGGACAGATCCTGAAGCTGAGGCTCCAATACTTTGGCCACCTCATGAGAAGAGAAGACTCCCTGGAAAAGACCCTGATGTTGGGAAAGATGGAGGGCACAAGGAGAAGGGGAGGACAGAGGACGAGGTAGTTGGGTAGTGTTCTCAAAGCTACAAGCATGAGTTTGACCAAACTGCGGGAGGCAGTGGAAGACAGGAGTGCCTGGCGTGCTCTGGTCCATGGGGTCACGAAGAGTCGGACACGACTAAATGACTAAACAACAACAACAACAACAACAACAGGAGGTTGGATCCCATCATACGGGGAAAGTAAAGATGCCTCCTCCAGAGGTGAGAAGAAGACTGTCTCGGAAGGCAGATGGTGCATTTGAAATAGTCCTCTGTGTCAGAAAAATTCCCAACAAATGGGAACACAGCAAATCAAGGAAGAGGCTAGGTGAGAACTCCCTTAAGCAACATCTTCTCTTCTCCATGCAGTAGAAACAGCCCTCATCCACACGTCCCTTATCCACAGTGGTGTGTGGATCCACAAGCAAAAGTGGATGGAGCAACATACACTAATATTCTCACACAGCCCTCCCTGTTGTCCATCTGGGCAAGCAAGAGGCACTATCAGAGCTTGAAGCCAGGCAAAAATATTCAAGGAGGGTGCAAAGCAGAGCAAGTGAGAGGCTGGAAACTTGGAGGGAGCCCTGAGGGCCAGACAGACACGCCTAAAGGTAAAGGTAAAGGACCCCTGACAGTTAAGTCTAGTCGCAAATCGTTTTTCCGGGTCATTGGGCCAGCATGACTAAGCCGCTTCTGGCGCAACCAGAGCGGTGCATGGAAACGCTCTTTACCTTCCCGCCAGAGCAGCACCTATTTATCTACTTGCACTTTGACGTGCTTTCGAACTGCTAGGTTGGCAGGAGCAGGGATGAGCAACGGGAGCTCACCCTGTAGTGGGGATTCGAACTGCTGAACATCTGATCGGCAAGCCTGAGGCTCAGTGGTTTAGACCACAGCGCCACTCTCTACAGTAAAGCGCTTGTTTATTCATGACAATCCATCTTTGAAGATGGATAGCAACCTATCAGGGCACATACAGGCCAGGTCTTTAGATTGCTTGCATAGATCATCCAAGCCTGGGGTGGGGACCTTCTCCAGCCCAAGAGCCACATTCCTACCTGGGCAACTGTCTGAGGACCACAGGCCAGTCATGGATGAGTCAACAAGGCAGAAGTGGGCACTGGAACTCATGCCACATTTAACTTGGCCTGGCAGGCAACTGTGTGCACACACTCCCACTCCCCTCTCTAACCTCCATCGAAAAAGAAGAGGCATTAGCAGACATATTCTAAAAAATGGTCAAGGAGGGGTGTGTGCAAGGCACAGTAATTGAGCTTTGGCCTGGGGAGAGCTCCAAGGGTCAGACAGAGGGGCCTGAAGGGTCACATTTGGCCCCCAGGACCTGAGGCTCTGCACCCCAGTCTGCCTCCCCCAACCATCAAAGCACGTGGGCAGCTTCCCAGAGGAGGAGGCAGCTCTCCGAACAGAGGTGGGGAACCTGCAGTCTTCCAGACATGGCTTAACTCCAATTCCCATCGCCTCCAATCAGCTTGGTTAATGGCCAGAGAGAATCGAACCCAGCAACCAAACATGTGAACAACCATCTATGTCTTCCACAATGGTCCAGGCCTATGGTGATGGCACAACTTGCCCTTTCTGAACCTTAAGTTAGGCGTGGGCTGAGAAGCCAGTGGTACATATGCCCATGGTTGGACAGCCAGGCAGATAATGGGAGCAGATTGTGGGATGTGGCTTACCAGCACTAGGGCACAGTGGTAGTGGTGAAAGGGTTGGAGATACTTCACAGGGATGCTGTATTTGGCCAAGATCTCTTTGGTGTCTTTGTCGGCCACGATCAGGGAAATGCCTGGAAAAGAAAGAAAAGGAGGCAGACTCATTAGCACATGTACCATATTTTTTGCTCTATAAGACGCACCAGTACACAAGACGCACCTAGTTTTTGGAGGAGGAAAACAAGAAAAAAAATATTCTGAATCTCAGAAGCCAGAACAGCTGCGCAGTGAAAGCAGCAATCCTTCTTGCTGTTCTGGCTTCTGGGATAGCTGCACAGCCTGCATTCGCTCCATAAGATGCACACACATTTCTCCTTACTTTTTAGGAGGGAAAAAGTGAGTCTTATAGAGCAAAAAATACGGTAATTAAAATCCCTCAGGGCCAATGTGCACCAAGCAGGAGGGGATTTTCAATTATTTTTATCAGAACAGTGAAGCAGAACATTGCACTGCATTGCTTTTGCATCTCACCTTTCCCCCAAATAGCACATGGTCCTCTCTTTCCTCATTTAATCCCTACAACAACCCTGTGAGGGAGGCTAGGCTGGGAGAGGCAGTGACTGGTTCCCAGGGTCACCCATGAGCTTCATGACTGAGTGGGGATTTGAACCCTGGATTCCCAGATCCTAACCAGACACTAACCATTACACTGCACTGACTCTTTATGGGTTGACTTTAGGAAAGGTAGAAGGACAATTTATGCCACATCCTCACCATGCATTTAAAACTAATGAACCCCTTGCCCCAAGACTTTATTAAAATTATCTGTGGCATGCAGCTCAGTGGTGGAGTCCTTCCTTTGCATGGAAAGGGCCATGGTTCCATCTCTGGAATCGCCAAGGTAGGCTGTGAAGAGCCTCTCTCTGAAACCATGAAGCACTGCTGTCTTTCAGAGAGGAGAATGCTCACTCAGACAGACCCCTGGCCTGCCATGGCACCCGCCAACTTCCTATGTTCCTATACCACCAGCATCCAAATTGAAAGCGCCCACATGGGATCTTCAACTTGATTAACTAATCTAATGTACATTCATAGCTTTTATCAAGGCTGATGAGTTTCTCAAGCAGATGAGGCAAAAATCAATGTTACCAATTAAGGGCGGTAGCTCACTTGAGCATTGCTCCTAATCAGATTTGGTATAGGAATCTCCTAATCACCATCACCATCATCTAGTGCAAAGAACAGAGAGGGTTTTATTATTAATTTCCATTGTTTTACAGTTCGCAAAACCTGACCCTGCGAGGTTGGATGAGGCTATTCCACAAACTTCCTTGCAAAGAATGGGGGTAGAGCAGTACATGTGAAAAGGATCTAGGAGTCTTGGTTGACCACAAACTTGACATGAGCCAACAGTGTGACGCGGCAGCTAAAAAAGCCAATGCAATTCTGGGCTGCATCAATAGGAGTATAGCATCTAGATCAAGGGAAGTAATAGTGCCACTATATTCTGCTCTGGTCAGACCTCACCTGGAGTACTGTGTCCAGTTCTGGGCATCACAATTCAAGAAGGACACTGACAAACTGGAACGTGTCCAGAGGAGGGCAACCAAAATGGTCAAAGGCCTGGAAACGATGCCTTATGAGGAACGGCTAAGGGAGCTGGGCATGTTTAGCCTGGAGAAGAGGAGGTTAAGGGGTGATATGATAGCCATGTTCAAATATATAAAAGGATGTCACATAGAGGAGGGAGAAAGGTTGTTTTCTGCTGCTCCAGAGAAGCGGACACGGAGCAATGGATCCAAACTACAAGAAAGAAGATTCCACCTAAACATTAGGAAGAACTTCCTGACAGTAAGATCTGTTCGACAGTGGAATTTGCTGCCAAGGAGTGTGGTGGAGTCTCCTACTTTGGAGGTCTTTAAGCAGAGGCTTGACAACCATATGTCAGGAGTGCTCTGATGGTGTTTCCTGCTTGGCAGGGGGTTGGACTCAATGGCCCTTGTGGTCTCTTCCAACTCTAGGATTCTATGATTCTATGATTCTATCTGCATCGTCAGCATCCAGAGATCCAACATATGCTATGAAAAACAGCCTGGGAAGTTTCCCCAGGGAGGGGCAGTCACAGTCTCATAGCCTAAACTACCTCACAGGGTTGTTGCGAGGATACAGTGGAGAGGGAGATGTGTGTGCCACCTTGAGTTCCTTGGAGAAAAGATAGGATATAAATATTGTTACAAAAGTTGGGCACCATCCCCACCCACTGTCGAGCAGTAGCAAGATCTCAGGGTGGGGGGCTGGGATACCAGGCACTCATATGGGGTCCTGTGTTGCTCTGGAGAATTGAGATACGGTGAAGACTGCCATAGTTTTAAGGAATATGGTTTAGTCATGTATTTATAGCTTCTGTCTGAATGGAGGGAGTCCAGATCTTACAGCAGGGTCATTTCAAGAGGGACTTTTCCCCCACATCAGTGCAGCCCTGTAGTCCAAGGCCTCTCTCCCAGCCTCCCTTCAGCCAGCCTGCCCAAGATGGATCCCAGTCTTTCTTCTCCCCTTTCTTCCTCCCAGCACACCTTGCTCTAAAGACACTCTCTTCCTGTCACTTCTAACCCACACCCCATCACCATGGCAACCTCTTTCTGTCCAGGCCCAAGATTCCTGTTAGATGGGCCATCAACACCTTTTGTCTGGTCAGTGCCTCTATCCCAGGTGAGGCCCTGGCTTGGAAAGGAAACTGAGTCTGTATTTTTCCACTGGCCTCCAATCTATCATGGGCCAGGAGTCAGCTTCACCTGCTGAGCAGCAGCCTGAAGGAGCAGAAGGTGAAGTGACTCTACCTGCTGCTGATCAGCCTACTTGCTCCTGATAAGAACCAGCTGGCTCCAGCTTTCTTAAGCAGGGTCTCCAGCCTCAGTCAGTTGCTGGAAACAACATTCTTCGTTCCTGACCAGACCTTGCAGCTTCTCGCTTCTCGTGACCTTGGACCCTCAGCTTTCTTGACCCCCAGATCGTCTGACTATGTGAACTGAGATAGTCCTGACCTTAGGACTGGACTGGACCTTGTATACAGCCTCTGCCTCCAGGCAAGTACCCCCCAGAGACTTGGCTGGCTGGCTGGCTTCTCCTTCCACTAAGCTCTGCCATGGCTGGCAGCACAGAACTATGACACAATCTTCCTTTCAGTACTCCAAATAATCAAAATCCAACCTTTTATTAATTTCTAGGGTTTAGTGGGGGGGTCTCCCCTAATCTAAAATGAATGAATGGATGAATGCTGAACTTAGTGATCCCTGAGGCTTCTTGCACCCAGGATGCTGCTATGACAGCTTTCTCCTAGGCATCCAAGCAGTGTGAGGGAGAAATGGGGTGGGGGCGGGAGAACTGGCTGGTGCCCCCACTCTTATTCCTGTTTCACCACCAGGTGAAATTGGGAGAAGGGGGAGGTGGGAAGTTCTTCACCTGAAGGAGCGTCTCCACCTCCATTGTTCCACCCGGACACTGAGGTCCAGCACCAAGGGCCTTCTGGCGGTTCCCTCGCTGCGAGAAGCAAGGTTACAGGGAACCAGGCAGAGGGCCTTCTCGGTAGTGGCACCCAACCTGTGGAACGCCCTCCCACCAGATGTCATAGAGAAAAACAACTACCAAACTTTTAGAAGTCATCTGAAGGCAGCCCTGTTTAGGGAAGGTTTTAATGTTTAATAGGTTATTGTATTTTCGTGTTTTGTTGGAAGCCGCCCCGAGTGGCTGGGGAAACCCAGCCAGATGGGTGGGGTATAAATCATGAAGAAGAAGAAGAAGAGGAGGAGGAAGAAGAAGAAGAAGAAGAAGAAGAAGAAGAAGAAGAAGAAGAAGAAGAAGAAGAAGAAGTTGTCTAGGTGTTCAAAGTGATGAAGGACTAAGGTGTGAGGGTGGGCAATGGGAGGCAGTTCACTTAACTCTTTTCATGAGCACTCAACAAGGCTTGCTGCAAAATATGGCAAAAAGAGTGTGTAAATTAGGCTAGTCATTTGTTTACACAACCCTGCTCTGATTTGCGACCCTCGCCTCCCACGAAATGTTGGCATGAATTTCTCACATTTCTAAACTGAAATCAACAAGCATCAAGCAAAAGGCTCGTGAGATTAAAAATAGTCCTCTTCCACTCGCATGTTATTCTTTGCATTGCTTGCGAAAATGCCCTAAACTCCTCAGGGGCACCCAGTTGTCACTGCCGCTGTCCTTGGTTCTGAACTGTAGTCTATTGCTATTGGGAGGTGCTGTAAATGTTGGTGCCTTGTTGCTTAAGATAAACATAGCTCATCAGTACAGCAAAGTGTGGCCCTATTGCAATTAGATCGACTGACCCCACCATGAAACCTTATCTGTTTTCTCCTCCATCTACCCCACAATTCACACTTATTTATCTGAATACACTTTTTGTTGTTGGGGGAAAGGAGGGGAACCTTGATAATCTTGCCCTGCTAAAGCAGAACATGAAATCCACAAACAGAGAAGGAACCTTCTAAATAAAGGGCACATAGAATAGAAACAATCAGTGCTAACCACCAAAAACAGAAGAGCAGGAGAATAAGCAGGCTGTAGGGATGCAGGTGGCGCTGTGGGTTAAACCACAGAGCCTAGGACTTGCCGATCAGAAGGTCGGCGGTTCAAATACCCGCAACAGGGTGAGCTCCCGTTGCTCGGTCCCTGCTCCTGCCAACCTAGCAGTTCGAAAGCACATCAAAGTGCAAGTAGATAAATAGGTACCACTCCGGCGGGAAGGTAAATGGCGTTTCCGTGCGCTGCTCTGGTTTGCCAGAAGCGGCTTAGTCATGCTGGCCACATGACCTGGAAGCTGTATGCTGGCTCCCTTGGCCAATAAAGCGAGATGAGCGCCGCAACCCCAGAGTCGGCCATGGCTGGACCTAATGATCAGGGGTCCCTTTACCTTACTATTTTTCTTGAAGGGACCGTTTGACTTATTTGTTAAGTGACTTCATTGTGCAGGAAATGGCCAGTAGTCCTCAGTTGACCCAAACCCCCATAAAATAAGAGCATAAGAACCCAAGAAGAGCCTGCTGTATCAGGCCAGTGGACCACCTAGTCCACAGTGGCTGAGCAGTTGCCTATAGAGAAGCCAACAAGCAGGACCCAGTCACAAGATTTCTCTCCCCTTCCAGCTGTTTCCAACATCTGGCTTGCAGAAGCATTGCTGCCTCCAACTGTGGAGACAGAACAGAGCCAGCCTGGCTAGGAGCCATCAACAGACCTCTCCCCAGGAATGTGTCTAATTCTCTTTTAAAGCCATCCATAGGTGGCCAACCCTGACTCCTCTGGAAGCCAGTTCCATGGTTTAAGAGAAGTAATCTGTCCTGCATTTTCCAACATTCAGCCTCCTTGGCTGTCCGTGAGTTCTAGAGTTAGGAGAGAGGGACAACTTTTCTCTATCCACTTTCTCCATGCTCTGGATTTTTTTAAAAAACAATTTTATAAACCTCTATCATGTTGCCTCTTATTCGCCTTTTCTCTGAACTAAAAAGTCCCAAACTCTCAACCTTTCTTTCATAGGGGAGTCACTCCACCCCCTTGGTTGCCCTATTCTGAAACTTCTCCAATTCTGCAGTATCCTTTTTAGGTGAGGCAACCAAAACTGTACACAGTAACCCAAAAGCACAGGTTATCCCAATTTTTGTGTGTGTTTTTTTTTGGGGGGAGGGGCAAGATCAGGAAGTGAAATTTAGGGAAATCCTGATTTATTTATTTATTAGGGAGGAAGAGGAGCTTGCTGCATTGGGGCAGCAACTTCCTGTCTGCTGTTGGTCTGAAGTCAGGATAAAGCTGTTGCTCTGGTGCCTCCCTCCATATGGTCTCCATGAGGCAAGCATGTCTCATTCCCCATCCCTCTTCATTATCTCTTGTACCTCAAGTCACTCTGCTCACAGGAGGCTGGACAAAGGAAGACTCCAGCTGCACATCCTTCTTCAATAACAGCAGCTTGTTTTCGGTGTGACCCCCATCAGTGAGGGGAGGGTGCGGGGGAATCACCAAAGCAACAGCACCTGAATAGACCTCTGATCAGCCGCTGATGATCTGCTGATGATGATTGGCCAGCAAACCTGCCCACCACACTCCCCCCCTCTCTTTCACATTCCCTTCCTCCTCTGTTCTTCTCATCTTGATGCACGGCAGACTCAAGCTGCTCCCTGACTTCAGTCACACTCCAGAAAATTGCGGGGAAGTTGGCTGCCCACTATGGTTATTACACTTGTGTCAAAGGGCACGGGGCGGGGGATTATTGTGACTCTGCTGGGCCCCTCATCCACTCTTTCCCTTGGCCCAGGGACAGAGCCTCTCTGTACGGCAGAATAATTCCACTTCTGCTTTGCCAAGGTCGCCTTTGCAAAAGAACACAATGAATCCCACACAGCCTGCATTGCTGTAAAGGCCCAATCAACCGAACGAGGCAGCCACCTCAGCTTACTGATTTCAGGCATCATAAAAGGTCATCCAATGGCTTTTAAATTCATCATAATTGCTGCTGCTTTTCCAGCTAGAGAGGGGGTGGGAGGTGCTAGTGGAATTTTCTGCATCAGGCGGCAAAAGTCACTTGAACAGCCTTGGATGCTGTGTGTCAGGGGTCACTAGTGCGCTCCCCAAGACCTCCCAGGGCACCTGCTGCAAATAGTCTACATAAATATCCCTGCCAAAATCCCCCATGCACAAGAGATGTTTGCTCTTCAAGTTCAGGTCTTGTTGGCAGAGGATCAGCCTCTCCTGTATTAAACACCCCGGTCCCACTTAAACACCCCTGGATGCCAAGATTGCACACCCATCATCCCATCCATTCTGGACAGAGGAGAGGTGCAAAATGCTTCTATATATGAGTGAGCAGAGCATGCTCACACTGTTTCACAGTCCTGTCCCCCTTTCCTGTGCTTTTAGATGCTGCAGGCATTCGGTGTAAAGCTGTGCCCCTGTGGCAGACATGTTTTTGACTGGTGCCCAGAACACTCTCTCAAGATTACAAATGTGCTAACTGGCCCCAAAACATTGGTGGCTCCTGGGGTGGGGAGCTGGGTGGACTCACCATTTGCAGCTCTGCCTCAGAGAGCAAAATGCTTTCAGGTTGCCCTGAAAGAGAAACAATCCTTTGGGGAGTTTGTTTGTTTTGAAATGGCTTGGTTTAGGGCAGGCTTGGCCAAACTTGGCCCTCCAGATGTTTTGGGACTACAACTCCCATCATCCCTAGCTAACAGGACCAGTTGTCAGGGATGCTGGAAATTGTACAGTGGTACCTTGGGTTACAGACACTTCAGGTTACAGGCTCCGCTAACCCAGAAATAGTACCTTGGGTTAAGAAGTTTGCTTCAGGATGGGAACAGAAATCGTGCTCCGGCGGCGAGGCGGCAGCAGGAGGCCCCATTAGCTAAAGTGGTACCTCAGGTTAAGAACAGTTTGAGGTTACGAACGGACCTCCAGAATGAATTAAGTACTTAACCCGAGGTACCACTGTACCGGAAAAGAGCAGATTCTGTTCATGGTTTAAACCAGGCATAGGCAACCTTCGGCCCTCCAGATGTTTTGGCCTACAACTCCCATGATCCCTAGCTAACAGGACCAGTGGTCAGGGCAGGGATGGGACTTGTAGTCCAAAACATCTGGAGGGCTGAAGGTTGCCTATGCCTGGTTGAAAATCATTCAAACATAAGAACTGAAGAACAGACCTGCTGAAGAAGAAGAAGAGCTTCAGGTTAAGAACAGACCTCCAGAGTGAATTAAGTTCTTAACCTGAGGTACCACTGTAGCCCCAAAACATCTGGAGGGCCAAGTTTGGCCATGCCTGGTTTAGGGCTAAACTGAAATCTCTCTCTCTCTCTCTCTCTCTCTCTCTCTCTCTCTCTCTCTCTCTCTCTCTCTCTCACACACACACACACACACACACACACACACACACACCTTCACCAGGGGCTTGCTATTTTCAGAGAAGAGGGTGAGCCACTGCTAGGATTTCCGCATACACCTCAAATAAGTCATCCCCTTTGTTACAAATACTGTACTCTCTCTTGTTAGGAAGAAATTTCTGAGGGTAAAAGCTGCTTGACAGTGCAACAGACTCCCTCAGAAGCAGGTGGGCTCTCCTTCCTTGGAGGTTTCTAAGTAGAGGCTGGATGACCATCAGTCAGGGATTCTTTAGCTGTGATTCCTGCATTGCAGGGAGTTGGACTAGATGACCCCTGCAGGTCCCTTACAACTCTACAATTCTGTAGATTCTGTGGTTCTAAGTATAAGCCTCTTGCTAAAACACTCACCAACAAGAGCAGGGTTCCAATAGTAGTGCTGTCCATATAAGCCCAGGTTACTCGCAAATCATCAGCCTAGGTCCAAAACATGATCCGCCGGCAAAGTCCAGCAACAGTCCACAGCCAATAGTTCAGGCAAGTTGCACCATCTTGGTCCAGAATGCCCAACAAGGCTGACAGCACCATCTACAGTACTTCAATTAATGCACTCCTTCAGTTTGGTCATAGACTGACTGGTTACCTGGCTACATGATGGAGTCATCAAGTGCCCTTCATCACACAGTCAGTTCCAACTGACATTGTTTCACCCTTTAAAAGCATCATCTGAATCAGTCCTCAATCAATGGTCTGAACTGACTTACTTACGCCAGTGGACAGATGGAGACTGAGGCTGCAAGACAAAAAGTATGCACACAGCCAGCTTCTCCCCCACACCCATATATATATATATATATATATATATATATATATATTCCGGCTTGTGTAAATGAACGGCTCATCTGAATTTGATTTGCACCATTTAAGGGTCTGACCCTGAAAGAATACAGACTCTTGTCTCTCTCAATCGTTCCAGGCTAGGTTAGGTAGAGGAGTACATCAAGCGCTGCTTTATTTCACTTAAGCAACAGCTGTAATGGAATTACGAGGAGTGGGTTGTCTGGCTGCCACTGGCTTTGTTTCGCCAGAGTCTGGCAATAATCTAATTGCGGGCGCTAATGCCATTAGCATTGCTACAATTACCCACATAACATTGCTCAGCTTGGAACGATCAAGATAAAGTCACCAGGGCACATGGCCACTGCCTTGGAAAAATGTAAAAATTATCAACAATCATTTCCCAATCAGATAGATAATTGAGCTGGGAGATGACTGTCTCTGTCTTCCTCTCTCTGTGTGAGTGTGTGTAGGTGCGTGCAATTCTGTGTCAGCTGAAAGATTCAATACCCAAAAGATCTCCGCTTTCCTTTTTGAACAAGCAGGGTTCTAGCCCTATGGGACTCCAGTACCCATCATCCATAACCACTAGTCATGCTAGCTGGGGGCCAGCGGGAGTCCGGCAATATCTGGAAGGTCACAGACTCTCCATTCCCACATGCTCATTTTTGTCAAACAAGTTCAGCAGGCTTTTAATGCGCTACCTTTTCACCCGTGCTTACAGCCAGAGTGCCTCTAACACAATGCTCATGCCGCCATCTTTCTCCAGTGTTAAACAACAACATTTGATGCCAGGGAAATCTCAGAAGCTGGTGTTAATAGGAAGTGGGGCCTGTAGAGACTGAAGGTGAGGCTTCTGTGTTCAGTGCAATTCTTACTCTAGTGTCTACAGAGAATTGAGTTTGCATCCAACAACACACTTTTGAATAGAAACTGCTTCCTTGTAAGAGTGAGTGCTTTTTGCACCTGTTAAAACCATCTTCCGCAGAAACTGCTGCTTGCCTTCTATCACTGTGCCATTGAGAGCGTGCTCACTTATGGCTTATGTGTGTGGTACGGAAGCTGTACTACCCGGGACAGGTTGGGGTTGTGCATGGTTCTTAAGGCAGCAGAGAGCATTGTTGGCTGCTCACTCTCCACCTTAGAGCAGATTTATGCCACAAGGTGCCATAGGAAGGCACTGGACATAGTAAAAGATCCATCGCATCCTGGTCACTGTCTCTTCGAGCTCCTGCCGTCGGGACGGAGATACAGGACGATGAAGACAAGAACGAGCCGTCTTAAGAACAGCTTCTTCTCCAGAGCGATCTCGGCCCTGAATGGGAAGCCTGGACTTTGAAAGTCATCTAATCTTCCTTGCTGTATTATACTGTATTGTTTTAATTAGTGTTTTTATAGTTGATTTGATTTTATGTGGAGTGCCCTACCTGGGTGGATGGAGCAGCCAAGTAATTTCGTTGTCCCCGAGAGGGGGCAATGACAATAAAGATATTATTATTATTAATAATAATAATAATAATAATAATAATAATAATAATAATTTGTTATGCTCTTGAGAAAGGAAGACATGGGACACAGACACCATATTTTTTCTGGAGAGATCCCTTTCTGTCTGAACCTCTGACTGGGTAATATTGACAATGTCATTGTACTGAATGTCTTTTCTCAGAACTTATGGATACCCTTTGATTGTTCGCTATTTTTATTTCAAAATTTGTAATAAGAGAGATTACCAAAAAAAAAGTGGAGCCTTTTCTTTCTTTCCAAAGTAACTCAGAATCATAGAATCCACACACTGCAATGCAGGCAGCACAGCTGATTTGTGCCTGGTGGTTGGGAAGTGCTGGGCAAGGGGCTTTGCAGACCCAGCCAATGTGTAGCGCCTGCAAAGCCCCTTTCAGCCCTGCCTTTGCCTGGCTTCATATACGTGGCTTGGCTGAAATGGCCTCGTGGACCAAACAGGGGAGGCCTGAGGGGCTGAGCAGCCTGTGGGCCAGAGGTCTGTTGCCTCTGCTCTGGTGTGTGCTGCTAGGAGCAGCAGGACGTGTTTTGGCATGCAATAGCTTTTCTGTTAGCCATGCACAGCCCTGTGTGGTAGAATATGCACCAACATTCACATTGATAGAAGTAAAAAAAAGAGTGTTAAAAGCAATGTAGGTAAAGGGACCCCTGACCATTAGGTCCACTCGTGGACTACTCTGGGGTTGCAGTGCTCATCTCGCTTTATTGGCCAAGGGAGCCGGCGTTTGTCCGCAGACAGTTTTTCCGGGTCATGTGGCCAGCATGGCTAAGCCGCTTCTGGCAAAACCAGAGCAGCGCACGGAAATGCCGTTTACCTTCCCGCTGGAGCAGTACCTACTTGCAGTTCGTGCTTTTGAACTGCTAGGTTGGCAGGACGTGGGGATTCGAACCGCCAACCTTCTGATCGACAAGTCCTAGGCTCTGTGGTTTAACCCACAGCGCCACCCGCGTCCCTTAAAAGGAATATAGCCTGGGCCTAAGCTACTACATTAGAGAGCCTCCCACCCCCAAGAGGAGAGCGCCTTGTGGTCCTTTCCTGCACTGCACACCTTCTTCTCCTGCCTTCGCCTTGTTCATTTCCACAGCCACTGTCTCCTCCCAGATCGGTCTGTGGGTTGGCTGGGCAGCCACGTGAGTCACGCCCTGGGCTAGCTGCTTGCTGTCTTCATCCGAGGTGGTTTTTCTAGGAGAAACAGAAGAGAAGGAGTCGTGACTTCAAAGCTGGGTTTGTTCACTTATTGCACTGACCACCTTTTTTCTCAAAGGAGCTTGATGTGGTGTGTGTGTTAGGTTGTGGGTTGACATAGCAGATGACACAGCGATTTCTCCAAAGCAGCTCTTTATTTTGTAAGCTGGAACAGAACTAAGCTGAGGAGCTCAGTCAGCCTGCTTATATAGAGATACAGAACAATTGTAACTGTTGCAACGTTCTAAAACTATCCAATCACTGAACGTCACTTTTCGATCCTTCATTTGCATAACTATCTACAGTATCCCCCTGCTGGCCCAGGGTGAGAACTTCAGTACATAACAGTGTGCATGGATCTCCCTCACTTCATTTAATCCCACAGCAATCCTGTGAGGTAGGTGAGATTGAGAGAAGGTAGTGGCTGACTCAAGGTCACCCACTGAGCGCCATTCGAAGCCTCATCTGCCAGGTCATAGTCCAAGACTCTACCCATTACACCACACTGGCCCCAACAACTGGGTGGCTGATGCTGAGCAAACCATCACAGATCAAGGCGGACTTCGGCTTTCAGAGAAAGAATGCTGCGCAGTGGCCCCAAGACTGCATTACAGATCAGTGTATTCCCAGGTTCAGACCTTCACTCTGAGCTGTAGGCCTCCATCTGCAAAGTGCTCTGTTGTCAGGACTGTAAGCAGGGCTGCCTTTGGTTCACGCATTTCAAGGTGTAAGACTAGCATTGACTACTTTATATGCTTTCAAACACCTTCCACTAGTCATGGCACAAATCTAGGTACCACACTGGATCTTATACAACCCACTGCAAAGCGGCAACATAATCCTGTAAATCACAAATACCAGGCCACTAAATCTGGGAGGCCTTGGAACAGCAAACAGAGGCTCTTTTCTGACTCAGGACACATAAGCCTTCTTAATGAAATCAGAACTGAAAGGGTGTTTGAAAGTCTGCTTTATTCGCTTCCTTCTGCCATGCACTCTCCGGAGGGCCTAGCTTGATAATCCATTTCGTTGCTACGTGACCAAACTGGCCACCCTGGGAACTGGGACAGAGCAGGACAAGGTCTTCAAGGTCATATGCCAAGAGGGTCACCTCTCAACCATAGCTTCCTTCCAGCCATCCAGACAAATTCGCCCTCACCTTCGGAATGACACCAACATACCCTCCCACATTTCTCTTTTGCCTTTTTTTATTGATTTGTTCCATGAGAAAATAAAAGCAAGCTAGCACACAAATAAACGAAAGAAAATAGCGCACAAAGAAAAGAATAGCGAAGAAAAGAAAAAGAAAGAATACATAAAATTGTAGTTTTTACATCAACAATTTACATAACCATCCCTTTCAAGACTTCCTTCAACTTGTCCGTAAATCATTCGTAGTAATAATTAAAGTTACGCATTTCCTAGCTTATATTGTCAACCCTAACCCTCCCACATTTCTCTGATGAAAATAGGGATGTCTCATTCCATAATGATAACTTTACTATTTAAACCCCACACATCTTACTAGGTTGCCCCAGCTACATTGGGAGGCTTCCAAAAATGTAATAAAACATTAAACATCTTTTTAAAAACTTCCATATACAGGATTGCCTTCAGATGGCTCAGGGGTCGGATAACTCCATACCCTCCAACGTTTCTCCAATGAAAATAGGGACATCCTAAGGAAAAGTGGGACACTCCAGGATCAAATCAGAAACTGGGACGGCTTCTCTAAATTAGGGAGACCCCTGGAAAATAGGGACACTGGGAGGGTCTGCACCAAACTGGAAGGGGTAGCTAATGTCACAGAAGACAGAATCAAGATTCAATATGATCTTAACAGACTGGAGAACTGGGCCCAAAGTAACGACATGAATTTCAATAGGGAAAATTTCAGGTTCTACACTTATGCAGGAAAAACAAGTTACACCAGTGTAAGATGGAGGACACCTGGCTTGTCAGCAGTGGCGTAGCATGGGGGGTGCAGGGGGGGGTCGGCCGCACCGGGCGCAACATCGGGAGGGGCGCTCGTACACGCAGCTCTCTGCCCCTACTAAAATCCACGGGTTAGGGGGCGCAAATTACTTGCCTTGCCCCGGGTGCTGACAACCCATGCTACACCACTGCTTGTCAGTAGTACATGTGAAGAGGATCTAAAGCCAGTGTGATGCAGCAAAGGTTTGATGGGCATCTGTCATGGATTCTTTAGTTGAGATTCTTCCTTTGCAGGATGTTGGACTAGATGATTCCATGATTCTATGCCTATTGGCTTCTTCCTCTTAGTCTCAGTGTTGCCCCTTAGAGCTCAGCAAGGAGGGAGAGGAGGGGGACTAAACTAGGCTGAGTTCGCTCTGTCTGCCATTGGCCTCCTTGCCTTGCTCCCTCGCACTCCCACTTGGTACTAGCCACCTCTGCTGATGGTTCAACTCTGGCTTCCCACAAACAGCTAAGTAGCAGGCGGCTCTGGGGTTTCCAGGGAAACCAGATTGAAACTGGAGAGCAGCCACGTTTTCAAGTGTCAAGGCTAAAGACTTGCCTGGTGCATGGAAGCTGCTCTAAACTTGAAGAAAAGGCCAAATGAGAAAGAGAGAAAGAGGAAATGTGACTCATTTAAGCTGTGTGTGTGCGCGCGCTATTTCTTAAAGGAAAAACTAACTTCTCACAAAAGCTACCTGCCATTCTAAACACAGTTATAAGTAGCAAGCCCTATTCAATACGACGGGGCTTCTTTCTGAAAAAGCATGTAAAGGAGTCAGGAAAACTGGCCGGAACGGTTGGAGAATTTGACACACACACAAACACACACATCAGAGAGAGGGGGGGGGAATACATAGCAAAATGATCCCTCCCCAAGTAAGCTTCTAAGCATTTTACAAAAGCCATTTCTGCCACATTGTTGAAATGCACAAATAATTATAAATACATCTTAGTTAAAACCACCAACTTAGTTAAAACCACCACCAAGAAAACAATCTTGTTATATGACGTGGCATGTTCCTTCTCTATCTTGGAATGTGCCATCACTGCTAGTATGTACATAATGGGGAATCTATCACTCTGTCCCTTCTGGGAAACAGACATGTTTTACCTGCTTTCAGAGGCTTGCCGTGACCGCGTTTTAATTTTGGGCTTGTATCGATCCAGCTAATCAACACCATTATTTACACTTCACTCTTGCCGCAGTGTTCCTTGGAAACAGCCATCATTACCAAGGTCTTTGCTATCCATTTATATGAGCGCCTATTATCACACACCAAAGAACTAATTCCCTGAAGGAATGATGAAGAGGGGAAGAAGGTACTTGGGGAGAGAGAGGCGGGGAAGGGAGAGGAAGGGTTAAGAGCCCCCATCAAGGAGCATTCACAGAAGGCACCATGAGCAGGAACCAGAGTGCTAATTAGCAAGTTCCCAGCATTTATATAGTGTTCCATAATTATCCGTTTATGCTGTTTATTCTGTGCAAAATCTAAGGCAATCTTTTTCTTCTTCTTTTTTAAAAAGTGGCAATTACTGCCAGAGCAGATCAGAAATTATAAGAACATAGGAAGAACCCTGCAGGATCAGGCCGATGGCCCATGTAGTTCGGCATCCTGTTGCGTGGCGAGTCCCGTCCCCCCTTGGAAATAAAGACACATAACACAATTATTAAGGTTAATGGGCTAAATAAGGCCACAGCTTTATTGGTTACAGGTGATAAGCGGTATTGGCTTAGGCATTGGTCCTAACAGACTACATGCGTGTGTCTAGGGGGAGGAAGGGAAATAGGAGGGATTCATCGTTGAACACTGTTGCATGGCGAGTCCCCCCCCCCCCCCCGTGAAAATAAAGACACATGGCACAATTATTTAAGGTTAATGGGCTAAATATGGTCACAACTTTATCGGTTACAGGTGATGAGCGGTATTGGCTTAGGCATTGGTCCTAACCGACTATATCCGGTTCAGCCTGTCCGCTTGAAGTCCGGGAAGGGTTAACCACCAGTAGGGGGAGTCCTGCTGATGCACATCAACTAGGAACCTCCTCGGGGTCACCGCTCAGGGGCGTGCCTTAGGCCCTCACCTTCATAGGCTTCGGACAGGGCCACGCCCCCCGGAATCCTTTATCGGACTACCCTACAAATTGTGGGGCAGGTGATGGCGCTTCCTCCCCTCTTCCATCTACAAAACAATACCAATGCCTAATCGCCAATACCAAGAAAGTTGTGACAATTTGCTATGAGCTAGGCAAAAACCAAGTGGCTGGTGCCAATTTGCCAAGTGGGAAAAATTCCTACCAGGCCCCTCAACGGCGACCAACCGAGGTCCATAGCAAGGTCAAGGAACAAAAACCTTAAAGGGCGGGAGGGTGGGAAACAGGAACAGCTGGTAGGCGGGAAAAGAGGGAGATCCCTGGCTGCACCTGCGTTAAATAGGGCAGGCCACGCCCCCAGAGCCAGCTGATTGGCTGGCCAGGGAGTGACGCGGCCGGGGATTCCCCTCTGCAGGGCGGAAGTGGCTTTCTCACAGTGGCCAGCCAGCTGCGCCAAAAGGAAGTCAGCAAGCAGGATTTGGGCACAAGAGCAACATTCGGTTCCTGTGGTTCCTAGCAACTGGGTTTCAGAAACATTACTGCCTCCAGCTGGGGAGACAGAGCAGAGCCACTGTAGCCAGAAGCCACTGATAGCCCCTGACTGCATGAAATTATATATCCATGAATTTTAGCTTTCCTGGAAGCAGTGCAGAGAAAGAAGTCCAATACAGAAAGGTCATGCTGTACCCCACCCACCACAAGCATGGAGTGAACCAAACTCCCATAATTCCTAGGGGTGTGTCTGATTGGTTTTGCACTGAAGTGCTAAATTAGAGGGGTGCGCGCCTGGAAATATATTGAACCTGCCCTGCATAGGGTCTGGCTCCGGTCCTGCCTCCTGAGCTTGAGAACCTGAGTCTAGGAACCAGGGAAGAATTGGTACAGATCATTGTTTTAATGCCAACGTACTTAATTTTCATTCCCCAAACCAACAGCTGAATTGAAATGCAGCTGATTGGTTGGACTCAAATTCATATGTTTTCTATCTGCTGATCAAATGAAGGCCTCGGCATTCTCACCCCCTTCTGAATCTCAAGCAAAGACCACAGTGGATGTAACCATTTCTTCTTCTTTCCAACCCCACAATTTTTTAAATTCATTTTATAACACAAATAAAAAACACAAACAGAAAAGACAAACAAATTCTTGTCATATCCTTATTTTTCTAAACATTGTTAAGTTTGCTTCCCCAAGTCCCACCTATCTGATTTTCATTTTACTTCATCTTTAGCAGTGTACATATATCATACTTTCTAACCATCTTCCCCCCCCCACTTACTTTAACCATAAAAAACTTCACATTTTATCACTTATAAAATACACTGTCTTCTACTTCTAACCCTACCGCCTATATCCACTTCCAAAGCTATTCTAAGATTTAATTATTAACATATTTTTTTCAAATATTCCTTAAACTTCTTCCAATCTTCTACCATCTCTTCTCTCTGGTTCTCGGAGTCTCCCGGTCAGTTCGGCAAGTTCCATATAGTCCATCATCTTCATCTGCCGTTCTTTGATGTTGGTAAATCTTGTTTCTTCCCATTCTTCGCTCGCAATATTCTCGCAGCTGTTGTGGTTTACAGGTAACCATTTCTTGAAAGGGTTGCAAGGCGGCAAACACACACACACACACACACACACACACACACACAACCCCTTCAGGGTCAGAAGCTCTATCTGAGCCCCACCAGACAAAGCGAGGAGGACTCATCTGGCAGCCTTGGAGCCGGGCTGCCTTCGACACCAGATGGATGAGTGGCTTTGCCCCTTGTCCCTGGGATGTTCCTGTGCATCTCCCCAGCTGTTGCTCTGGGCTACTCTGCCTTTAAAATCCCCCCCCCCCGCCAAGCTCCCCTCTCCTCCAAGCAATGAAAAATTAATGACCATTTCTTCACAAGCCATTTGATATCGCCCATCGCTGGGGAGGCCATCTTAATGGAGTCACAGTCCCCCACAACGTGTTAATGGGATGCCTGCTTTAGGGGGGAAATGCTGCCCTGCAACCACCCTGGGTCCCCCTCCTCCTCCTCCTCGTTTTTTTTTTAACCGCTTTCGCCTCTTAAGTGTAGCTGCTGGCATTTCATCCAGTAATTGGTCCTCTCTTAGCTTAGGCCTCTAGGAAAATTGCATGCTGCCTGATCACATGACCCTTTTAATCTCGCTCCCCTCCCCTCCCACTCTCCATCCCCAAAAGATCGGGTTGGACCACCAAGGCATCAATAATGGATGAAAGGATGCACTTTCCCCCCTCCGCTTTTCATGGCAAGGGGGGGGGAGCAGGTAGAGGCAGCTCAGCAGACAGACAGACAGACAGACAGACAGCCCTCACCGTAGAGATCCTAGAAGCCAAACAGCACACAGAAATTTTCACACACACACACACACACACACACACACACACACACACACACCACCTTGGGTGAGCTGGAGGCAAAGATCAATAGGGCCTGCTCAGAAATTCTGCTCTCTCCGCACTCACACCCAAATCAAAGGAACAATCTTGATGCGAAGACCCAGAAGGAGCCAAAGGCTTCGGGCACATTGACTTGGCTTTTCTGATCACTGGCCTCACCATGCAGGGAAGCAACTTGTCTTTTTGTTTTTAATCAGCTGCTCAGGAGAGCACTACATTTGGCCACAGATGCCGGCAGATCCACAAAGCCAAAGCATGGTCTGCCTGACCCGTTGGCTCACAGAGAACCGTTGGCATGTGTGTTGTGGGGAGGTGCCATTACAAGGGGTCAGAGGGCAGCACTTCAAGGTTGGGGGACGTTTTTCAGCCTGGGGGCCCCCTTCCCTTCTGTGGTCACTTGCCACTGATGGGCAGAGCAAGAAACACATTTGTGAAATAAGCCAGGGGCTATTCGCAAACTCACCCCTTCTCCATCCTCTACCCAGGAAAGCCCTGATCCCTAGCCTTGGTTCCTCTTTCAGACTCTACCATCTCACGCGATCAATGCATCAAATGAACAAGTCTGCTTTAGCAAAGTTCACTGCATTGGTTCAAAAATCCCCAAGAAGGATTTCCATAATTGGCAGGTGAACTGAACGTGAATTAAGTTCATTTGGTGACAGAACTTCCTGCAATTTCTACTTCATCTTCAAGTTCGTTCTCTTACGTTTTAAAAAACTCTTCAGATTCTTTGGGCCTTTAAGCTTAAAGAACATAATTGCTAGGGAAACAAACTACGGTGGTACCTCAGGTTAAGAACTTAATTCGTTCCGGAGGTCCGTTCTTAACCAGAAACTGTTCTTAACCTGAAGCACCACTTTAGCTAATGGGGCCTCTAGAGGTACTATTTCTGGGTTAGCGGAGTCTGTAACCTGAAGCGTATGTAACCCGAGGTACCACTATAACCATGTCACATCCCACTGATTTGATGTTTTCTTCGCCTCCACTTGGTTATTTTATACTTTGGCACAGCAGCTTGTAACATTCTGAATCCTTAAAACAAAACTTTTTTTTCTACTGAGGATCATTTGGATTACCTTGAAGTGAACTGTGCGCACTGGACATGAACCGAACTAGTTTGGTTTGGAAAGGGACAACTGTGAACTGGAACCTGTCCCTTTGGGAGCATCTTGAACTCAAATTTATTCCTTTTTAAAAATGAACTTTCCAGCTCTGCACAGTCCCAAGCTGGAAGGGAAAAGAAGAGGGGAAACCCAGCAAGACCCACAACTGGGAAACAGAGAGACGGGTTGGCGTTATCCAGGAAGAGGCAAGCATTAAGCTCCTGGCATCCCAACGCAGCTAGAGGAGGGAATCCAGCCTCTGGTAATGAGCTCCGCAGGGGCTTCCTGCGCTGATCATAACGTGCTTAGAGTCCCAATGAAGACCAAAGAGGCACGTGGTGTATGTTCCTGGGCAAATGGGGAGGAGAGACTGAGGTGGGTGCTCTGGGAGACTTGCAACAGGCCAACCTAAGAAACAATGGGACTGGTGGAAGGATGGAGCTATCGATGGCTACTAGCCTTGATGGCGATGCTCTGCCTCTATGGCTGGAAGCTGTAATGCTTCTGACTACGACAAGGCTGTATATTGTCTCCCTGCTTATTTAACTTATATGCAGAATTCGTCATGCGAAAGGCTGGGCTGGATGAATCGGAATTAAGATTGCCGGAAGAAATATCAACAACCTCAGATATGCAGATGACACAACCTTGATGGCAGAAAGTGAGGAGGAATTAAAGAACCTTTTAATGAGGGTGAAAGAGGAGAGCGCAAAATATGGTCTGAAGCTCAACATCAAAAAAAAACCAAGATCATGGCCACTGGGCCCATCACCTCCTGGCAAATAGAAGGGGAAGAAATTGAGGCAGTGAGAGATTTTGCTTTCTTGGGCTCCATGATCACTGCAGATGGTGACAGCAATCGTGAAATTAAAAGATGCCTGCTTCTTGGGAGAAAAGCAATGACAAACCTAGACAGGATCTTAAAAAGCAGAGACATCACCTTGCCAACAAAGGTTCGTATAGTAAAAGCTATGGTTTCCCCAGTAGTGATGTATGGAAGTGAGAGCTGGACCATAAAGAAAGCTGATCGCCAAAGAATTGGTGCTTTTGAATTATGGTGCTGGAGGAGACTCTTGAGAGTCCCATGGACTGCAAGAAGATCAAACCTCTCCATTCTGAAGGAAATCAGCCCTGAGTGCTCACTGGAAGGACAGATCCTGAAGCTGAGGCTCCAATACTTTGGCCACCTCATGAGAAGAGACGACTCCCTGGAAGAGACCCTGATGTTGGGAAAGATGGAGGGCACAAGGAGAAGGGGACGACAGAGGACGAGATGGTTGGACAGTGTTCTCGAAGCTACCAGCATGAGTTTAACCAAACTGCGGGAGGCAGTGGAAGACAGGAGTGCCTGGCGTGCTCTGGTCCATGGGGTCACGAAGAGTCGGACACAACTAAACGACTAAACAACAACAACCAGTTGCTTGGAACTGCAGGAGGGCAGAGTTTCTCTGGCAAGCCATTGGGAGAGCAGGCCCCCTGTGACCTGATCCAGCAGTCTCCCTGCTCTTTATATGGGAGAGTGCTCTTCGTGGCTGGGTCCTGCTTGCAGGTTTCCCATTGAGGTATCTGGCTGGCCACGGGGAGAACAGGATGCCGAACTAGATGTCCCTACTGGTGACTGAAATAATACAGTGTCTGTGTCTTCTAGAGAGGTGAAGCTAGCACCAAACTCAGCTCCTGCAACTGCAACCAGAGCTAGGTAAAGAAGGGTATGGATAGTGTTGTAAACAAAAATCTGCCCTTTTCCCCTTATGGGGTACCCAAGAGCCCATATAGAGTCCTTACGTAGGTTCCCTATTGGTAGGAGAAAATAACAGAGGCCAACCAGAGAATATTGAGAAGCAAAGCAGCTAGTAAGCCTAATCTTTATTGATCTGTTGCAACAGAGTCCTCGCTCACCACACGCAGGAGGGAGAAGGAACCAAGAACAATGGCATGCAAGGCCTTATATAGACATTTTAAATTCCCTGCACTGGAGCTCAAGACCACCCCTCCATACATCATACCTACATCACAGAAAAGGCGGTCTACAGCAGAAATCTGAGTGACTTGTTTACCTCCTGTCTGCCAGGTTACCTGCTTAATGGTCACTTGATTGGATTGCCTGGGGAGCCTGGCCAGTCTTTTGTAATGATAAATACTTAGTTCCTGTTCCAGGTCACACCCTATTCATATCTTAAATGTGCCCTTAAGACAGGATTTGTGAAGGGAAAGACAATGGGGAGGCTTTTCCATTTTCATTTGACCTTGTAGAGAAAACATTTGCTCAGTTTGGGAATCAAAATGGTTCCAGGTCGGTCTTCCTGTGCTGCTCTATGTACGCGCTTGGTTGGTACACTTATGAACATTTAACATATATCTAAGGCCTCAAAATTCCTATCACAATAGGCAGAAGTGGGCAGTGCCCACCCAGGGACAGCTGTGGGCAGGAGTCCTGCATTGCAGGGTGTGAACTAGATGACCCTTGGCGGTCCCTTCTAACTCTACAATTCCACAATTCCATGAAAACATGCACTTTCTCATCCTTCCTATTTTTACTCTGCAGATCATTTGGCATGGGTCAGTACTGAACCAAAGAGATCTCGTTCGGTTCTGTATTGCTTCCAAGGCAAATGCAAATCCCTTCCAAAGCCGCATAGTCTTCCTGAACTGGTCTAGTCCATTTGGCCACTCAGCGTTCTCTTGCCTTGTTTGTACCTCGTTCTGCTGCGTGGGTCAAGTTAGGCACAGAGGAGGAAGAAGAAGAAGAGTTTGGATCTGATATCCCGCTTTATTACTACCCTAAGGAGTCTCAAAGCGGCTAACATTCTCCTTTCCCTTCCTCCCCCACAACAAACACTCTGTGAGGTGAGTGAGGCTGAGAGACTTCAGAGAAGTGTGACTGGCCCAAGGTCACCCAGCAGCTGCATGTGGAGGAGCGGGGAAGCAAACCCGGTTCACCAGATTATGAGTCTACAGCTCTTAACCACTACACCACACTGGCTACCCCGCTCTCTGCAGGAGCCCAGCATATTAAGCTGAGAAATTGGCATGCCAAGTTTGTTGTCATTATTTGTGATATTTATTCACCCCCTTTTTCCAGAAAGGTGAACTCAGAGAAACTTGCAAAAACAAGTGTGAAAATAAAAGTAATCACGAAGAGGGCTGCTCCTTGATGGAAGTCGAACAGAGCCTGTACTTGCTACAAGTCTTTTAAAGAGAAAGCTTCAATGCCTTTTAGTGCTGTTGATTTAACCATAATGCAGTTACTGGGTGATGTACAAATGGATATGATGAGTGAGCAGATTATCCTTAAAAGGTTCTTAATGGCTGAGGCAAAGGCACTGACATGGGGAAAAGGACGGAAAGCTAGAGCAGGCTGCCAGAATCTGACTTGGTCAAGGCTCAGGTGGAATTTAGAGGGATGAAGCAAAGTGGATATGATCCGTCTGCAAGATACCAAGATTATCCATGTCTTTCTGCAGACGGGCGGGGGGGCGGGGAGAGCTTATGAATTTTATTGAGCAATAGGAAACAGGTTTGACTGTGGTCAAGAAGGTGAAATACCTAGGGGTTTATTTAACATCTAAGAATGTGAATTTGTATAAGGATAACTATGAAAAATGTTGGTCAGAAATTAAAAAAGATTTAGAAATATGGTCAAATCTGAAACTGTCAATGTTAGGCCGAATTGCAGTAATTAAAATGAATGTATTGCCTAGAATGTTATTTTTGTTTCAGACCTTGCAGATTCTCGACAAGATGGAATGTTTTAAGAGGTGGCACAAAGACATTTCGAAATTTGTCTGGCAGGGCAAAAAGCCCCGAATTAAATTTAAAATACTGACTGACGCTAAAGAAAGAGGGGGTTTTGCCCTGCCGGACCTAAAATTGTACTATGAGGCAGCAGCTTTTTGCTGGCTGAAAGAATGGATGCTCCTCGAGAATACGGACATCTTGGATCTGGAAGGTTTCAATAATGCTTTCGGTTGGCATGCATATCTTTGGTATGACAAAGTTAACAGTACTTTTAAAAATCACATTGTTAGAAAAGCATTATTTAATGTTTGGATAAGATATAAAGATCTATTGGAAAATAAAACCCCTAGATGGGTGTCACCAGTGGAGGCTAAAGCAGTGAAGAAACTCAATATGGAGGTCGGATGGCCGAAGTATTGGGAAATCTTAGAACAGGATGGAGACAAGTTCAAACTACAAAGTCAGGAGAAATTGAAGTACAAAGTAGAAAATTGGTTTCAATACCGCCAAATAATGGAATTTTTTAAACAGGATAGGAAAATCGGTTTCCAGGTGGAAAAATCAAAACTAGAGACCGAATTGTTAGAACCCAATACTAAGAATCTATCTAGAATGTATAACTTGTTGCTGAAATGGAACACACAGGATGAAACAGTTAAATCGGCTATGATTAAGTGGGCTCAGGATGTTGGACATAACATTATGTCAGCTGACTGGGAATGGTTATGGAACACCGGTATTAAATTTACGGCATGTAATGCTTTAAAGGAAAACATTATGAAAATGGTTTACAGGTGGTACATGACCCCAGTCAAACTGGCAAAAATCTATCATTTGCCCGATAATAAATGTTGGAAGTGTAAAGAGACTGAAGGTACTTTCTATCACCTTTGGTGGACATGCCCGAAGATAAAGGCCTTCTGGGAAATGATCTATAATGAAATGAAAAAGGTACTTAAATGTACCTTTCCTAAAAAACCAGAGGCCTTTCTCTTGGGCATTGTCGGTCAATTGGTGACAAAGAAAGATAGAATTTTCTTTATGTATGCCACAACAGCAGCAAGAATACTCATCGCAAAGTATTGGAAGACACAAGATTTACCCACTCTGGAAGAATGGCAGATGAAAGTGATGGACTATATGACACTGGCTGAGATGACAGGCAGAATCCGTGATCAACGAAAAGAGACGGTGGAAGAAGAATGGAGAAAATTTAAAAGCTATCTTAAGGACTACTATAAACTTAATGAATGCTAAAATGTTGTGGTTTCCAGAAGCAAAAGGGTACAGGGATACAAGGCTAGACTATAAAAGAGGACTAAGATGACAGAGATTAGAAAGTAACAATTGGGAGTTGCTAGTTGAAATATGGACATTGGGATGCAGAGAGGGGGGGTAAGGGGAAGTCCAAGAAAAGAGGTTTATGAAAATATGTTTGAAACTATTCGTGTATGTTTGTCACTTTTTGTGTTTGTTTGTTTTTCTTAAAAATGCTGTAAAACCAATAAAAATTTTATAAAAAAAAAAAGAATTTTATTGAGCAATAAATGTTTAATAGCTGTGTGATTTGCATGACAGGATAAGTAGAAAGTATGGATGAGAAATCCAATCTATTGGTGTCGCTTAAGCACATCATTACTCCACCAGTATGAGCAGTTCCTGCTTGTATTAACACACACTTCAGCACTGAGTAATAATGTTCACAGTGGGTGACAGATGCTTGGGAATGACATTACCCAGGGCTACTGGATCATGAGGGTTGGAACTCTTGGGAGGGAATGAGTCCAAGCAACATCATTGGGAATAGGAGGAGAGGAATACCAGTTGAAAACTAGGTGCTGGAAACGGCAGGAGGAGAGGGTCCTGCTTGCTGGTTTCCCAAGGGCATCTTGTTGGCCATTGTAAGAAGAGGTTGCTGGACCATAGAGGCCATTGGCCGGATCCAACAGGCTTTTCTTGTGGGATGCAAGAATCAGGTGCAGTCAAACACAACATGGCTAGAGTGGACATGAAGGTTATCTCAGTCCTTCAGCCGGAACTTCCTGCTTTCCATGACTGAGACGAAACTTCCTATGGGCAACTTGAGATGGGCATGGCCTCTCAAGAAGTAGAAAGAACCAAGAACCACAGGCTGGCGACCATCTTGTCTCCTCTTGTCTCTATTGATGCCATCTTAACAACAGCACTCATCTTGTCTCCTCTTGTCTCTATTGATGCCATCTTAACAACAGCACTACCAAGATGCACCCTTGGCTCCTGGCCAAGAGAAGAAAAGGGGGGCTTTCTCCCATAAGGAGATAGTCACCACATTTAAACTATGTTCTAACCTTTTAAGTCTGCCTTCTGGGAACCTTTGTGTGAACAGATGATTACTTGTGAGTAAGCGTTTTATACTTTACAGAAGACTGCGTAGCGTCTTATTTTAGGAGGGATTAAATGGGGGAAATACCAGGAAATATTTACAGAGACTCTAACGAGTCTGAGCAAGCTATCTGCTGTTTGTGTGCTTAAAAAGGGGAGTGTTAACTCTGCTGATTTTGTTGAACTCGTAAAGAAAAGTTGGGATAGGATATCTTAGACAATATATCCTCCCCCGCATCCCTAAACATTCCCACACTTCTTAGGCTCTTAATACTGTTACAAGACACCCTAATCTCTGAGCGGTGTGAGATTCCAGGAGGTTCCAGTCACTTATGCTTGGAATGAGGGACTGTGGAGACTGTGTTGTCTATATGTGTAAATAAATCATATATCCTGAACAACCTGAGTCTAAGATGGAGGGGTTCACAGTGCTGACACCTCCAAAAGGTGTATTGGGCATAGGGAGGGGGAAAGAGTGATTTTCTCAGTGGGGAAGGGACAGGATAATTTCCAAGTCTGACTCCAAATGAAGCCCATGGAGTGGAAGTCAAGATCTCTTAATTTGCTGAAAACACTAAGCGCAGTGACATGGCTGCAGTAGCTCTTCACAGACTGGAAGCAAGCAGCCTTCGACCCAAACAAGAAACTCACTTCAGTCTCCTAGCAGGACTCAGATGCACATGGCAGCAAATCACCTGTGGGCCATTGAGCAAGACAAGTGCTTTCTCCTGGCAGTCACAACAAGTCCAAACCTCTCTAGCTCTCCTGCCACAGTGACCTACTTTTGCCTGCCACTGTGCGGCTGGATATTGAACGGTGCATTTTGACGTCACGCAGCTACACATGCATGACTGAGCAAGGAGTAGCATTTGGTTAGCATCAAACTGCACTCCAGAGAGATACTGAGACAGACAAACAAACAGCAAGTACCGTATTTTTCGCCCTATAGGACGCACTTTTCCTCCTCCAAAAATGAAGGGGAAATCTGGGTGCGTCCTATGAGGCGAATGCAGGCTTTCGCTGAAGCCTGGAGAGCGAGAGGGGTCGGTGCACACCGACCCCTCTCGCTCTCCAGACTTCGCGCAGCTCTCCGCAAAGTGCAGGAACCTGGCGCTGGGCTCCCGTGGCTTGCGGAGAGTTGCCTGCATGCTGAAGCCTGGGCGTGCTGGGCTCAGCGCGCCCAAGTTCCGCGCAGCACTCCACAAGGCGCGGGAGCCCGGCACCAGGCTCCCATGGCTTGCGGAGAGTTGCCTGTTCTGGGGGCTGGGGTTGGGGGAAGCTCGGGCTTCCCCTACCCCAGCCCCGCACCTGGGGAAAAAATAATTTTTCCCCCTTTATCCCCCCCCCAAAAAACTAGGTGCACCTTATGGGACGGTGCGTCCTATAGGGTGAAAAATATGGTATGTTTTCTGCATCTCAAGACTTGCGATTTTCTTGTGGTGGAAGGAAAGAGTAAAACGATGCGTTATGCTTTTTATTTTATTTTTAAAGCAAAAATAAAAACCCAAGTGATATAATCCATACTTGAAAATGCAAGGCTGTGGCTCAGTGGTTAGAGCGCCTGCTTTGGATGCTGAATATCCCAAATTCAATTTCCAGGATCTCCAGGTCAGGCTGGGAGCTTGTCTCATTTGAAACGCTGGAGAATTGTTCCCAGTCAGTATAGAAAACACTGAACTAGATGTACCAATGGATTGGCTTAGTGCCAGGCAGTTTCCTGTGCTGAAGACTCCCGACAGGATAAGAAATCTTTTGAGGAATTGAAGGGTGGGCTTCAATTACTGTTTTATTGCTGGGTGCCTCATCAGAACTTTCTGGCATTTACCGTTGTTTGACAGTGGAACAACTTCCTTCCTTGCAAGTTGGAGGTTTTTAAGCAGAGATGGCCATCTGTCAGAGATGCTTTAGCTGTGATTTGTGCATTGCAGGGGGTGGACTAGATGATCCTAGAATTGCAGAACTCTGCAATTCTATGATTCACCAAGCATGCCAAGGTTGAAGCCATCAACAGAAGGCTGCCATTGTGTGAATAATGAATGCCTTCCGAGACCAGCAGAACCTCTGAGCAGAAAAGCAACCCAGCTGCTGCGTAAATTTGAACCCTATTCCTTCTTCAGAGGATAATGTGCTCAACTGCTCCTGGCGTCTCAAAAGCTCATTGTTCCCCAGATGCCCCAATTCCACACAAACTCTGCTCCTCACTTCCAGGAGCACAACGGATGGCCGTGACAAATGGGAGATTTCATGGCAATCTGGTTCCTCAAGGAGAGAGGAAAACAATCATTAAGGGGTCCTTGAATTTCTTTCATCTACTCTGAAGCGCCTGAGCTAAAGTATTAGAACAAGGTTTGGAGGGGGACCTTTCATTTGCCCCTCCCCACCTCGGTCTTGCATGCCTCACCTCCAGGAGGGAGCAAGGGGGGGTCTTGCTATTCCATTCTCACGGATCAGTTGCACTGACATCAACATTTCTGCATGTCCTTGCAACATGCACAAGCAGTATTCGATGGCTGCATACCTAAGCAATAGAAATCGTTCGTATGGAAATAAAGATGTATAAGATGGTGTAAAAAGAACGGAAAATGGACTCAGGGTGGTACATTTTGAGATGACAAAGGCTCTCTCAGCTGCAAGCTTTGTTAGAAGGGATGTCAGGGAATTTAGGAGTATAAATTGCCGACACACTCTTATTCATCTCACGTCTGGAATGGAAATCAATCCAGTGAATACAATTGGTATTTACTGTTGTTGTGGTTGTCAGTCTGCAAATGGCAAACATTGGATTATAGCCACGTCCCCTATATTGGCATCCCATTTCTTTTGCACTGTAATGAAAGGGGTGGAATGACATAATGGCAACATCATAATTACTTAAACAAGTTGCATAGTTTTGCCCCAATGGACAGCAAGATGAATAAAGGCTTACTAGCTGCCTTGCTTCTCAATATTCTCTGGTTGGCCTCTGTTATTTTCTCCTACCAATAGAGAACCTAAAAAGAGGACTCTATATGGGCTCTTGGGTACCCCATAAGGGAAAATGTGTAGTTGTTTTTTCTTATATCAGTTTTTAAACGAACAAGCAGTGTATAAATTTTATGAAATAAAACAAACAAACAAACACCAGGGTGGCCAAATTCTGCCCCATTTGAAGATTTCAAAGCATCTTCTGAGGCAGCTGCACATAAAGAGCATTACAGAAATCCTGCTTGGAGAACAATATTATATAAATATAGTAAATAAATATTTTAATAGCAGACATGGCAAATGCATCTTGTCCCCCACTTTTTATATGTGTATCCCCCCTTTCTTATGTCACCACCCAACCAGACACTGACCATGCCAACACCTGCTTAGACAGGTTCAGCAAGGTATGTTTTCAGTCCAGGCCCTGTGTCAGAAGTGATGGTGCACTGTAACCCCACAGAGCTATAAAGGGGGAACTCCTGCCCCCCACAATTCCTTGCACACTCCCCAACTTGTGTTCCTCAAATAATAATTACCCTCCTCCATTGTCTACTACAAACATTTTGATAGGAAGTCATTAGGGCATTCCTCAGACGCTGCAGTCCCACAGACCCGGCAAGAGGAACAGAGCTCATTTCTCCTCTCAGCGAGCTATGAACAGATGCAGAAAGCTGGCTTTTACAACCCACCAAATGCTGTTGAGACCGCTTGCCTCAGCGATGAATAAAATTAGAGAGGAGCAGGAATTGAAAGGGACATAATGTAATTGAAAACCAGGAGTCTTTGGGGGACAATATCTTGGCTTCAATGGTTACGGCTTTGACTTCTTCAGCACTTTCACCGGAGGGCAGGAGGGGAGGAATGCATTGGACTGACCCTGACATCTCTTCCGCATCACCTCTGAAAGTCCTAAAAGAATGGCTGGACCAGTGTCCATGCTCAGAAATTTAGCTTTGACAAATTAAGCCCTTGCCTAAGGCTAGAGACACCACAGCAGTAAGAGCCGTCCTGAGAAATTGCCCTGAAAATGTTACCTCTGTGCACACATATCCACGTGTTTATGTGTCTTTTTGTTTGAAAGTAGAACAACTGGAGAATTCTGATCCAAACAGAAACAGGAGTGGAAATTGCCCATGGTCATTGATAATGTCTCATGCTTGAAATGGAAATCAATCCAGCTGCTAATGTTCAATATTCACTGTTGCTGTCGCTTTCGGTTCACAAATGGTACATAATTGATTACACACACACACACACACACACACACACACACACACCATTTGCACTGGGTTTCCTTTGCAGTGAAATTAATGGGGTGGAATAATATAATTTGTGACATAACGTCCTTGCTACAGTGGACAGCAAGACCAAGTGTTTGGCAGAAGACAGATTGCAGCAGAATGGAAACAGTGCTGTATGAATATATGACGAATTTTAAAAACTATTTAAACTTAACATCAAAAAAACAGACCGGAGATTTTCCTTCTAGGAACATTACCAACAGAAATAAAGCAAAACACAAGACCACTGTTTATGTACTCAGTTATGGCTGCAAGAATACTCGTAGCCAGAAGCTGGAAATGTGAAACAATACCAACAATAATAGATTGGCAAACACTCATGGTAGAGTATTTTCACTTAGCA
Source organism: Podarcis bocagei (assembly GCF_964188305.1). NCBI lineage: Eukaryota > Metazoa > Chordata > Lepidosauria > Squamata > Lacertidae > Podarcis > Podarcis bocagei. Next base: position 7,315,678 of record NC_138134.1, read on the forward strand.
AAGCTGACTGGAAAAGTTAGGGGAGCCCTAAATCAAAAAGTATATAGAGAATGGATATTATTCAAGGAGTATATAAGATCACACTGTAAAAATAAAACTATCCTGGCAGAATTGAACGATACTTGTGTATAATAAATAATTGGAAAAATATCTTAGAAGAATATGCAGAAAAAGCTATAAAATAAACTGTGCGATAAAATCAAGATATTAGAAAAAGAACAACGAGAATGATTGGAAGTTTTTGTTCTAGAAGACATATTGGTCAAGATATGATAATGCAACCAATATTCTTTTATTTTAATGTTAATCTTCTTTGCTTTTTATTTTTATTCTTGTTATTCCTTTCTCATTTCCGTGTGAAATTCTGTTGTAACTATTTGTAGTATATTTGGATGATAGTATTTTAAATCAATAAAGATATACCGTATTTTTTGCTCTATAAGACTCACTTTTTCCCTCCTAAAAAGTAAGGGGAAATGTGTGTGTGTCTTATGGAGCGAATGCAGGCTGCGCAGCTATCCCAGAAGCCATAACAGCAAGAGGAATTGCTGCTTTCACTGCGCAGCGATCCCTCTTGCTGTTATGGTTTTGAGATTCAGAATATTTTTTTTCTTGTTTTCCTCCTCCAAAAACTAGGCGCATCATGTGGTCTGGTGCGTCTTATAGAGCGAAAAATACGGTATTCTAAAAAGAAAAAGGGGAATTGACCCTAGTCAAGCTTGCAAAAATCTATCATTTGCCCGAAAATAAATGTTGGAAATGTAAAGAGACTGAAGGTACATTCTTTCACCTTTGGTGGACGTGCCCAAAGATTAAGGCTTTCTGGGAAATGATGTATAATGAAATGAAAAAGGTATTTAAATATACCTTCCTGTAGAAACCAGAGGCCTTTCTCCTGGGCATTGTTGGCCAATTGGTGCCAAAGAAGGACAGAACTTTTTTTATGTATGCTACAACAGCAGCAAGAATACTTATTGCAAAGTATTGGAAGACACAAGATTTACCCACTCTGGAAGAATGGCAGGTGAAGGTGATGGACTATATGGAACTGGCGGAAATGACTGGCAGAATCCGAGACCAGGGTGAAAGAAGTTGGTGAAAGAAGACTGGAAGAAATTTAAAGACTATCTACAGAAATACTGTAAAATTAATGAATGTTAAAGGGATGTTGGATTGAAAATAAGTGGTGTTAGTTAAAAGATTAATAAGAATATGCAAATATGGATTGACAATGGTGGAAAATATATATTTATTATAGGTTAAGATGTTGAGTAAGGATGAATGATAGAGGGTAAGGACTTGCTGAACTAAATATCTGAACTGGAATACAAAAAGGGAGGTGTGAGGAGGTCAAGAAACTAGTGAATGAGATATAAGATATGGAAACACTAATCTTTTTTTGTTTTCTTTTTTGGTGTTTTTTTCTTCTTTTTCTATTCTGTTAACTGGCTTTTATTGTGTACTTCTATGTGTTTTGTTTTGTATTTTCCCATTTTTGTAGGTTTTCTTTGGTTTTTGTATTTTATGTTTAAATTTTTGAAGCTTTTGATTGTTTAATAAATATTATTATAAAAAAAGAAAAAGGGGAAAAAAGGAAACCGTGCTGTATGCAACAAATACCAGACAGAATGTAAACTCAGAAGAGCCTGCAGGATCAGGCCAGTGACCCACCTAGGTCTCCATCCTGTTCTCACAGTGGCCAACCAGAAGTCCCAGTGGGAAACCTGCAAGCAGGAGCTCAGCAAAAGAGCCCTCCCTGCCTCCAGTGGGAGTGAGTTCCATAGTTCAATTCCATGCTGCGTGAAGGACTTATTTTTATCTTTCTTGAATCTTCCGACATTCAGCTTCATGGGATACCCACATTTTCTAGTGTTATGGGGGGGGGGGCTTTTCTTTGTCCACTTTCTCCACATCAGGCATAGTCTATCATGTTGCCTCTTCCTCGCCTTTCTCTAAACAAAACAGTCCCAAATGCTGCAACCTTCCTTCACAGAGCAGTCACTCCAACCCTGGATCATTTTGGCTGCTCTTTCTGAACTTTCTCCAACTCTTGTTGTTTAGTTGTTTAGTCGCGTCCGACTCTTCGTGACTCCATGGACCAGAGCACGCCAGGCACTCCTGTCTTCCACTGCCTCCCGCAGTTTGGTGAAACTCATGCTGGTAGCTTCAAGAACACCGTCCAGCCATCTCGTCCTCTGTCGTCCCCTTCTCCTTGTGCCCTCCATCTTTCCCAACATCAGGGTCTTTTCCAGGGAGTCTTCTCTTCTCATGAGGTGGCCAAAGTCTTGGAGCCTCAGCTTCAGGATCTGTCCTTCCAGTGAGCAGCACTCAGGGCGGATTTCCTTAAGAATGGAGAGGTTTGATCTTCTTGCAGTCCATGGGACTCTCAAGAGTCTCCTCCAGCACCATAATTCAAAAGCATCAATTGTTCGGCGATCAGCCTTCTTTATGGTCCAGCTCTCACTTCCATACATCACTACTGGGAAAACCATAGCTTTTACTATATGGACCTTTGTTGGCAAGGTGATGTCTCTGCTTTTTAAGATGCTGTCTAGGTTTGTCATTGCTTTTCTCCCAAGAAGCAGGCGTCTTTTAATTTTGTGGCTGCTGCCACCATCTGCAGTGATCATGGAGCCCAAGAAAGTAAAATCTCTCACTGCCTCCATTTCTTCCCCTTCTATTTGCCAGGAGGTGATGGGACCAGTGGCCATGCTTTTTGATATTCAAATGGTTTCTATTGGCTCTTTAATTGCGCTCAACTGCTGTGTTCATTCCTTTAATATTAGGGTTTTGTTTTTGTTTTTTAAACAAATGCTTTTAAGGATTCACAGTTAGTGTTTTACTGGGGGCTCCCCTCCCCAATAAAGGTGGGATTTGTTTTGTTTGTTTGTTTGTTTTAAAAAACCAAACACCTCACATTTCAGAAAGAGCTATTTTGATACCAGGGGGGAAGTGCCATTCATGTGCAAATTAGCCTTTGATTGACAACGTGCCCAAGCCTCCCTCTCATTTGTATCTTTTGCTAATTCACATTGCATAATGGATGCAGCTTTCCCTCTGCCTAGCAACAGCCTCATTAGGGGCTCCTCTTAGGCCAAGGTCTGCCTGGATCTCAACACTGCCCAGTCCTCTTTATGCCACTCTCAGCGATCAAGGCAGCATTCCTGCAAACAAAAGCCTATATATCTTTCTGCCTCAGTTCTCCTCACCATGGCTACTCAGACACCTGGTGCACGGGGCAGGTCTAATTTGTGAGATATGCAAATATCCTCCACCCACAGTTGCTGCTGTTTGTCAATTTGTCAATATTGGTCAAAAACTGTCATTGTTATTGCCAATATTGTTATTGAGAGCCAGTGTGGTGTAGTGGTTAAGAGTGGTAGTCTTGTAATCTGGGGAACCGGGTTCGCGTCTCCGCTCCTCCACATGCAGCTGCTGGGTGACCTTGGGCCAGTCACACTTCCTTGAAGTCTCTCAGCCCCACTCACCTCACAGAGTGTTTGTTGTGGGGGAGGAAGGGAAAGGAGAATGTTAGCCGCTTTGAGACTCCTTAAAGGGAGTGAAAGGCGGGATATCAAATCCAAACTCTTCTTCTTCAATATGCCAATTTAGGAACCAAATGGACTTGATCTCCTGACCATCCATTGGACTTTAATTTCTCTTGATATGTTCTGTTTGCATAATACATTGGTCTATGGAATTACACTTTGTGAGATATTATATGTTGAATTGTGTTTGAAATAGAAGTTACATAGTCAAAAACAGCCTGTTACGTTGTGTGTGTTGTTACCAGGATTGTATTTATGTAACCTAAGGCTTAGTAGTGTTTTGCATGTCATAGCACCAGAACACAAAAAGGGGCTGCTGGATCAGGCCATTCCATTGATCTGGTACAGCAGGTCTTTAAGCATCTGACTTCCTAACCAGGGTATTGTGGGGTTTTTTGGAGGGGCAGCCTAGATGATGCTCTGGGTCCCTTCCAATCTTCGTGGGTCCTATACCCAGTGAGGATTAGAATCTGAAGTAGGATTCTACTGCTAAACTGGTTGGGCAAGTCTCTTTGTTGGCCAATGACCGTAGGTGGTCCTCATCAGCTAAGTGTCCTCCTCAGCACCCCAAAAGAAGGAGCCAGGTTGCAAGAGCTGCAACTAAGTGATGAGACCCTCCATGCTAACGATGGGCTTTTCCTCCACCTGGCTGCTAGGTAGGAGAATGAAAGCTAGTGTGGTGTGTGAGCGCTGAGCTGGAAGCAAGACAAGGAGAAGCTGCAACTAATGGAGAAGCAAGATCTGTTGGGGTGTTAATGCTGTGGTCCCTCCACCTTATGCTTGGGTTGTATAGATGTGTGAAATAATAATAATAATAATAATAATAATAATAATAATAATAATAATAATTTATATATACCCCGCCCATCTGGCTGGATTTCCCCAGCCACTATGGGCGGCTTCCAACAGAATATTAAAATACAATAGTCTAAAACCATGTACTAAACATAGTCTAAAAAGTTAAAGTTATGGTTTTCCCAGTAGTGATGTATAGAAGAGAGATGTGAGAGCTGGACCACAAAGAAGGCTGATCGCCAAAGAATTGATGCTTTTGAATTATGGTGCTGGAGGAGACTCTTGGGAGTCCCATGGACTGCAAGAAGATCAAACCTATCTATTCTTAAGGAAATCGGCCCTGAGTGCTCACTGGAAGGACAGATCCTGAAGCTGAGGCTCCAATATTTTGACCACCTCATGAGAAGAGAAGACTCCCTGGAAAAGACCCTGATGTTGGGAAAGATGGAGGGCACAAGGAGAAGGGGACGACAGAGGATGAGGTAGTTGGGCAGTGTTCTCAAAGCTACAAGCATGAGTTTGACCAAACTGCGGGAGGCAGTGGAAGACAGGAGTGCCTGGCGTGCTCTGGTCCATGGGGTCATGAAGAGTCGGACACGACTAAACGACTAAACAACAACAACAAAACCATGTACAGTGGTACCTCGAGTTACATACGCTTCAGGTTACAGACTCCTCTAACCCAGAAATAGTACCTCAGGTTAAGAACTTTGCTTCAAGATGAGAACAGAAATCGTGCTCTGGCGGCGTGGCAGTAGCGGGAGGCCCCATTAGCTAAAGTGGTGCTTCAGGTTAAGAACAGTTTCAGGTTAAGAACGGACCTCTGGAACGAATTAAGTACGTAACCCGAGGTACCACTGTATCCTAAATACACCACATTCTGACCTTCATTCCAAGGATACCGAATCCTGCATAAGTGCTGGAACCACTGGAACTGCTCACCACTCAGAGGTTGGGGTGCATGAAACACCGTGTTAGCGGTGGGATTGCTTTTCCCGTAGGAGGAAATTTGAGTCCCTACATCCTCTGAGAAATCCATCTGTCCTAAAAGAGACTCCACTGTCCTTCATTCCAAGGAAACTGAACTCTAGGCGAGCGCAGGAACCCCTCGACTCTCTCCCCATTTGGAGATTGGGGTGGCATGTAACACAGGCATGCCTTGTGGCCACATGAGGGATCTTGGTTTGGTGTGGAAGACACTGGACTAGATCAGCCTCTTGTGGAATCTGATCTAACAGCGCTGACCTCTTAAGTCCACGGCAGGCAGCAGCCTGAATCACAGCAATTTCATCTGACTTTCATCTGGGTCTTTGGCACAGCAAATGCACGGACGGCTCCTCCTAGACTGTGTGTGTTGTTGAGGCTTGGAGAGGGGAGGGTCAATAATTGAGCGGGGGGGGGGGAGAGAATGAGCTCTGAAGCATTGTTGGTTTTAATCTCACACATTGTTGCTTTCTTGCTGCCTTGAATGTCACTCCTGCCTCCAGGCAGGTCCAGGGTTGAGAAAGACTCCCTGCCTTTTCATCCAGGCATTTCCTGTGATTCTTGTTCAAATGTTTTTCCAGTACGGCTTCAGACAGAAATGCCATAACAATATAAATGGTAAAATATGGAGACGCAAAGGATGTGGAAAAGATGGAGTCATGGCCCATAGACGACACCCCCACCCACAGCTCACTGGCAGAGCATTTGTCATGCAAGCAGCAGGTCCCAGGTGACACCTCCAGCATCTCCGGTATCGTCCACACTGAGCAACATGGACCAGTGACCTGACTCAGTATAAGGCAGCTTCCTGTTGTTGTTGTTTAGTTGTTTAGTCGTGTCCGACTCTTCGTGACCCCCTGGACCAGAGCACGCCAGGCACTCCTGTCTTCCACTGCCTCCCGCAGTTTGGTCAAACTCATGTTTGTAGCTTTGAGAACACTGTCCAACCATCTCGTCCTCTGTCGTCCCCTTCTCCTTGTGCCCTCAATCTTTCCCAACATCAGGGTCTTTTCCAGGGAGTCTTCTCTTCTCATGAGGTGGCCAAAATATTGGAGTCTCAGCTTCACGATCTGTCCTTCCAGTGAGCTCTCAGGGCTGATTTCCTTCAGAATGGATATGTTTGATCTTCTTGCAGTCCATGGGACTCTCAAGAGTCTCCTCCAAGCACCATAATTCAAAAGCATCAATTCTTCGGCGATCAGCCTTCTTGATGGTCCAGCTCTCACTTCCATACATCACAACTGAGAAAACCATAGCTTTAACTATATGGACCTTTGTTGGCGAGGTGATGTCTCTACTTTTTAAGATGCTTCCTTTTTATGGCAGCTTCCTAGGATCCTGAAAAAGCACCTTTCTTCCAGGACCCAGAGATGCACAACTGCTCAGCGTTGTAACACTAGAATTCGAGGACATCTAATGAAGTTGAAGATTGAAAGAGTCATGAGAGGTAAAAGAAAGTCCTTCTTCAAGCAGCACATGGTTAAACTATGGAACTCCCTCCCACAAGAGGCAGTGAAGGCCACCAACCTAGATGGTCTTGAAAGAGGATGGGATAACCATGAAGAAAAAGGCTTTGCATGGCTACTAGTCAAGATGGTTGTGCTCTGCCTCCATGGTCAAGAGGCGGCCGTGCTTCTGACTACCAGTGGCTGGAAGCCACAGGAGGACAGAGGGCTCTTGTACTTGACTCCTGCTTGTGGGCAACTGGTCTAAGTGACAAGAGGGTGCTGGAACAGGGAGCCATTGGCCTGATCCATCAGGTTCTTCTCATGTTCTTATCCCCAACCCTTAATCCAAATATTGCAGCAGCCATTCAAAAGCCGCCTTCTGGTGATGAAACCAGTCATGAGCCCCTTGCACCAAGGAGCAGTCCGTATTCTCACAAGATCTACATTTGACCATGAAAAGTCTTTGCATCCATCCATCTTGTGAGCGGGTGGAAAACACAAAGGCCCAAGAGACCAGTGTTTCCCAGGGTAACAAATTTTGGCTCCAGCAGAAGCATCTCCAGGAGAGAAAACTAATGGAGGAAGGAACTTGTCTTCTCTCACCTCCTCCCTGGCTCATGGCAAAGCCCACGGAGGTGAACATTTGGGCTTAATTACAGCATCAAGGGATCTTCTGGAGAGTAGAGGTTGGGCAGGGGAAGGGCTGGGGGACATGTGTGCGTTCTGAGTCAGCTGGGGGTGACCACCCTATTTCCTTTAAATTATTACTGGCAAAAGAAGCTGGTCACAGCCCCATGGTCTGAAATCCTCACAGACCCACATCCAACTGCTATCATAAAAAAGTTTCAACAGCCTGTGGAGGCTGCTTCATTTGGATGAATGGGAAGGTTCCCGCCACCCTCAGTGAGACTTCCACCGGGCCCCCGCCTGCCTGCCTGCCTGCCTGCCTTCTTACTTAGAAGCAGACCAGGCAGTTGCCCTGCCTCTCAGCTCCCTCCTCTTCCTCCCTAGGCTCAGTGGTGTCTCCTCAGAAAAGGGGGTGGCCTCTCCTTCCTTGAAGGTTTTTAAGCAGAGGTTGGATGCCGTGGTGGATCTTGGAGTCTCAAATTTCAGCAATGTCTCCAAGGCTTTGTGCCCAGTGTAACCAAACCAGTTGTGCTCCCCTAAATCTGACTTTGTCGGATGGGCCACTTCTTCTTCTTCTTCTTCTTCTTCTTCTTCTTCTTCTTCTTCTTCTTCTTCTTCTTCTTCTTCTATCACTCGTAGCCAAGTAAGATTGTCTTCCATAAACACGGTTTTAACAATGAGTCCGTAAGTGACTGTGGAGGCCAATTCTGGACCCACACGTCCTTCCACAGTGGGGAAATTGGTGCCCGGGTGGGAGTTGATCACGGTGTGGATTTACCTTCCTCTTAGCACGTTTCTCCCTTGTGTTCTGAGTTTGAGTGTCTTCAAAGCGCATGACACCTTTGGTAAAGGCTGTTCTCCAACTGGAGCGCTCACAGGCTAGTGCTTCCCAGTTGTCAGTGTTTATACTACATTTTTTTAGATTTGCCTTGAGAGAGTCTTTAAACCTCTTTTGTTGACCACCAGCATTACGTTTTCCATTTTTAAGTTCAGAATAGAGTAGTTGCTTTGGAAGACGATAATCAGGCATCCAAACAACATGACCAGTCCAACAAAGTTGATGTTGAAGAATCATTGCTTCCACACTGGTGATCTTTGCTTCATCCATTACACTGATGTTAGTTCGCCTGTCTTCCCAAGTGATGTGTACAGTGGTGCCCCGCAAGACGAAATTAATTCGTTCCGCAATTTTTGTCGTCTAGCGAATTTTTCGTCTTGCGAAGCACGAAATCCCATAGGAATGCATTGAAAATCAATTAATGCGTTCCTATGGTCAAAAAAAGTCGAAACAAAGCCAAATTTGGTACAACAACAGTTTATTAACTGCTCTTTAAAGTCACACATACTGTAAAGAGCAGTTCAAAAACTGAAGGGAAAATAAATTAACTTTATAAACAAAACATGTCTTTGTTTTTAGACAAAGGAAACAAAGCCGCGAGACGTTTTCGTCTTGCGAAGCAAGCCCATAGGGAAATTTCGTCTTGCGAGGCAAATCGAAAACGGAAAAACCTTTCGTCTAGCGAGTTTTTTGTCTTGCGAGGCATTCGTCTTGCGAGGTACCACTGTAATATTTTTCAGAGACACCGTTGATGGAATCTTTTGAGAAGTTGGAGTGGGCCACATATAACAGATTTGTTAGCTGCGTTTCCTGCCTTACAGGGGGTTGGACTAGATGACCCTTGGGATCCCTTCCAACTTGATTGTATGACTTAATACTCAGAAGATAGGGACACGGGTGGCGCTGTGGGTTAAACCACAGAGCCTAGGACTTGCCGATCAGAAGATTGGCGTTTCGAATCCCCGCAGTGGGGTGAGCTCCCGTTGCTCGGTCCCTGCTCCTGCCAACCTAGCAGTTCGAAAGCACGTCAAAGTGCAAGTAGATAAATAGGTACCACTCCAGCGGGAAGGTAAACGACATTTCCATGCGCTGCTCTGGTTTAGCAGAAGCGGCTTAGTCATGCTGGCCACATGACCCGGAAGCTGTACGCCGGCTCCCTCAGCCAATAAAGTGAGATGAGCGCCGCAACCCCAGAGTCGGCCACGACTGGACCTAATGGTCAGGGGTCCCTTTACTTTACCTTTACTCAGAAGATAACAGGGGTCCTCCTTTTGCTCTTTCTTCTGTACTTGCCTTTCACAGGCATCTTGTTCTTTTCAGCTATGCTTCAATTTGCATGGGTGGGATTTGTGTGGTATATTTGCAAACATTTTATCAACACTGCTTAATAAATACATTTTAAAAATTGTCCAGCTTTCCAATCTTCTTATAAGATTGATGTGGAGGGCAATGTATCCACAAGCATGCCTTTCAGCTTATTTGCATGGAGTTCTATTATGCAGGAAAAAAAACCTTATACACAGCTCTGGGTGGGCAGGGGCTTGTAGGGCAAGCTTGGCGTGCGCACAGAGAAAACCCTGCCAATCAACAATGGGCACCTGTGACTGGCAGCCCCTTCCCTTCCCCCAGCATGGCTTGGCAGCTTGATCCTGCCCTGGAGAAACATGCTGCTCTTGGGGTCCTCTCCCTCCCATCAGAACTAATTTATAGAAAACCTCAGCAGAAATGGGAAGCAAATCAACAAGCAGATCTATATCTGGAAATGGGCCAACCTTTGCTTAGAATAATCCATGCACATTGTCAAGTTGAAGGGGTACGATTTGGTCATCTTAGACTACGGATTAGGGAGAGGGGAAAGAATTTGATTGGGTTTGCCTTCAGAATTCACCCTTTCCAAAACAATACTCAAAGCAAAGCACAGCCAGACTGGCACTCTTCCAGATTTTGCAAGGCAAAAGTAAAGTCTACAAATAATATGCTTGTGCGAGGGCAAAGGGTACATCAAAGGCAGATAGCTGTGAAAGCAGCATGCATTCAAAAATGCATTCTATTGGGAGAAATTGCTTTGCAGGAAAACAACTCTATGTTAAGGGGGAAATTGCACACAAAATGTGTACATTAGTAGAAATGCACTGTAAACTCCTGATGACTTTCCACAAAGTCTGATGTGGAAATGTGGAGAACTATAAAAATGAAGAACCAAGACAAACGAAAGCTGACAGATTTGCCTATCCCTGCCCTGGGTTTAATGCATTTTAGAAAGCAAAGTCTGTCTTGCTCCATTCATTTCAAAATGCAGTAAGACAGCCCTGCTGTGTTTGGGGCCCTTTTGCTCATTCTGGACTCTGGACATCTGCCCCAAAGTCCGACTCTAGTGCTGCCACTATATCTTTTTCCCAGAGAGGAGAGACGCAGTTACTGTACTGTTCAGGATCCATTGGGTTATAACCTACGAGATTGCCTTATGCCATATATGCCCACTTGATCGCTTCGAACAGTAGAACTGGCACAGTTAACGGGTGCCACTTAAAACCCTGCACATTTGTAAGAAATATCTAGTGTGGCAGCACCTACACTTTGTGAACTCCCTGCCTATTGACACCAGCCTTCAAGGTACACTCTTTGGTACCTGCTAAAAACATTCCTTTTTAGATAAGCCTACCCAGATGGGACGCGGGTGGCGCTGTGGGTTAAACCACAGAGCCTAGGACTTGCCGATCAGAAGGCCGGCGGTTTGAATGCCCACGACGGGGTGAGCTCCTGTTGCTCGGTCCCTGCTTCTGCCAACCTAGCAGTTCAAAAGCATGTCAAAGTGCAAGTAGATAAATAGGTACCGCTCCAGTGGGAAGGTAAACGGCATTTCTGGGTGCTGCTCTGGTTTGTCAGAAGCAGCTTAGTCATGCTGGCCACATGACTTGGAAGCTGTACGCTGGCTTCCTCGGCCAGTAAAGCGAGATGGGCACCGCAACCCCAGAGTTGGCCACGACTGGGCCTAATGGTCAGGGGTCCCTTTACCTTTACCTTACCCAGATGCTTAGAAAGTTGATGCACGTTTTACTTGCTGACAGCGGCATGAATGATCATAGCTAGGAAATGGGGAAAGCAAGGAGGATTTCAAATAGAAGAATGGTATAAAGAAGTGTGGGATATAGCAATTAATGATAAATTAACGTGCTCTATCAAAGTAAGAAGCGAAATATGGAAGAGAAATGACTTTGAGAAATATGGGTGGTATTTGTGGTATTTGTATTGTCATGCCATCTGAAGAAGGGTAATTTTTTTGGAAAGTTGGATAATTATGATAAATAATGATCTCGGGGATGGGTGCAAATTTCTATTTGTATTAGTATTACTGTTAAAAAAGAAATTTTATTTTAAAAAGGAAAGTTGATGCAAGTTTTAATCTGTTTTAGTCTGCAATTTTAACTTTCTGCAAGTCTAAAATTATTGTTGATTTTTCTTATTGGTGATTTTATTGCTTTCTCTTTTTTGTAAACCACTTTGAGGGTTTTTTCTTTTTTTACAGGCAAGTGGTATATAAATTTTATGAAATAGAAATGTAAGTACATTGAGTGAGTAGGGCTAGCAGATATCCTGCTGTTGACACCTCTTGTTTGGCCAGCTCTTATTTATTCCCACCCCCTTCATTCAGAAAAGGGTTAAGAACTCTAGTGCAGATGATCAAATGAGCGGGGGAATGCAACTTGTGGATTATTTTATTTAAGCAAATAAAACAATATGATCCCAGCTTTATTTTAAAGCTGACATGTTCATAGAGCACATAGAGGCACATAGTGGTTGGCCTTTAATTCTTAATAGCCTCTTTTAAATGCAGGGTTAAGGTCCAGAAATGCAAACTGCAACTGTCAGGAGCTCAGAACCAAATACAAAATTCTGTGTTTGCAAGGTTTGGTGTTGGAATTATGGAATATGCACCGCTGTGCCTACCAGTGCTGAGATCCGGGATTCAGGGATGCTAAATATCCTCCCCCAAACATCAAACCTTGTTTGCCAAGACACTAAGCACACCGCGAGCACCTTTGCTTCCCTTGCAGGAGGGGGATTCTATATTCCAAGTCTCTTTTTTAGTAATAATAATAAAAAACCCTGCTCATGATTCAGACACTCAGAATTCAAAACAACTCAGTGATGCCCTTTCAATTAGTCTGCCATACCAAAGTCAGAGGCCTTTAATTGAGTCCCAGGATGCATCTATTATACACAAGGCTGGATAACTCAGGGCATCAAGATGCCGCTCTGTTTTATTTATTCCATTCAAAGTTTAAAATGCTGGAAGCGCTGCCTTGGTCTCTCACCCACCAACTGTAGAAGATATCACAAGCCTGTGGTGAAGGATGCAATCACCTACAGAAGTAAGTATTTGAATTCAAAGAGTAGAGTGGGTGGTTTGTGTGTCACAATTGCCTCTACTCCTTCCGTCTTCTTCATCAGTTTATTTACAAGTGGGACTGCAGCAAAATGTTGCAGCCATGCCCTTTTCCAAGGTACCTCCATTTCATTTCCCCTCTCACCCAGTCTCCTTTCCCTCCCCTTTAGCCTGCTGTTGCCTCACTCTTGTACACAGGTGGTGCCATTGCGGCTACATAAGCAACGACATTCATACAATGGTTCTCCACTCCTGACACAGGTCTTCTGTGAAGCAGTACACTGCTAACCCAGGGAAACTTTCCTGCGACCAGTGCTTTTTCTCTGGGGGGATGGGACGCAGGGGGACGTGTACCCCTAAACATTTTGTGTTGCCCCTGTCAGGAGCTCGTTCTACTCTCGAGTAGGACCCTGGCAGAGACACATGCCCGACTGGCATGTTCTCTTCCCTCCTGGTCAATCGTTCGAGAGCTTCAAAAGCTTTCTTCTGCCCAAACATCACAGCGACCAATGCCAGCAGACATCGGCAAACTTAAGGATCCGGAGAGTCTTCGCAGCTTTCGTAACAGACCTCAGCAACTCAGCATTTTGGCTAATCTACTTTATTTACATATAAACACACATGGAGCACTGCAACATGGCCCCCTCTCTCTCTAGCATCAGACAGCAAAGAGAAAAAGAACAAAGGACAATAGTCTCACTACATGGAACACAGTAACACAAATATCCTGTCTCCGTCACTTCCCACTCTGTGGAGTCAAAACATACACCGTCATGTGATAGACAACAATCCTATGACTGCAATCATGGAGCAGGAATTCTAACAGCCCCAACTGACCGACTGATGGACCAATAGGCTAGCTGTCTCTGCAGTAGCAGCGCAGACTGGAGCTCCATCATTCTCCAGTGCCCAGAGAGGGGAGTCTGGGGTGGTCACAGTGGAGGCGACGGTGCTGCTCCTCTTCCTCCTCTTGCAGGGCTAGAGACAGCTGGTGAGACCTTGCCCCTCCTCGCTCAAGCCAACCCCGGTGCCGCCATTTCCAGGGGCCTACACATTCTCCCAGCGCCGCCTCAAGTCCGCCGTCTGGGGGTTGGGGGGGGAAGGGGGCAAGGAGCAGCCAAAATGAGAGTACCCCTAAACATTTTCTTTAGAAAAAAAGCACTGCCTGTGACCATGACACGTCTCCCCAAATTGACATCATCTCCTTGCACTCAAGAAAACAGCAAAAGATAGAGTCAGAAAAGATACTCACACGATGACATAGGGAGTGGGTACGTTGCCCTTCTTGGTGGAGGGAAGATTGCTGGCCCCATGCAGTGTGACCTCAACGGATTCCATCTCAGGATTAGCCAAGTGCAAGGCGTTGGGTCTGGAAGTCAGCGTTCCTGGCTCTGCAGGATCCTCCTTCACCTGCCCAGGGGAAGCAGAAGAACCACCAACTCAGCAGAACGGAGGTTTGTCTGACGACATCCACTGCAGAATGTGGCAGCAAAGCAGCTGGTAGTTAAACTCTGCAACTCAGATTGGAGAACTGGGCCCAAAATGACAGAATTAATTTCAATAGGAACAAATGTAAGGTTCTGTACTTAAACAGGAATAACCAGCTGCACAAATATAAGATGCGGGACACCTGGCTTGCCAGCGGTACGTGTGAAAAGCATCTAGGGGTCTTAGTGGACCACAAGCTTAACATGAGTCCAGCAGCGGAGCAAGTCGATTGGGCGCCTGGGGCGGCATGAATGCCCTGCACCCGGGGGCGGGGCCAGCCACCTGTGGGATGGAGCAAGCCAGGGCAGGACGCTCTGCCTGCTTCCTCCCACTCAGCCACCCTACAGCTAAGGGGGAAGCAATGAGCAGACTGTTTGGGGCAGTGCGGAGCCTGCGAGCGCTCAAGCCACCGTGTCACTCCCAGGAGAGACGTGTGGCTTGGGCGTGCTGCAGGCCCGAGGTGAGTGCCGCCCACCATTTTGTCACCCCTCTCAGTGGGGACATCCAGGGCGGACCACACCCACCACCCACCCCTCGCTACACCCCTGTATGACTCAAAAGTGTGATGCAGCAGCAAAAAAAAGTGAATGCACTTCTGGGCCGCATCAACAGAAGTATAGATCAAGGGAGGTAAAAGAACCACTCTATTCTGCCTCGGTCAGACCACGCTTGGAATACTGTGTATAGTTCTGGGCACCAAAATTTAAGAAGGATGTTGACAAGTTGGAACATGTGCAGAGTGTCGGATTCTCAGGCCGCAGTCAGAGGTAACTGGCCATTCTCCAGGCATTCGGCTTGAGATCCTTGTTGACCTCCCCGTCTGCGTCTCCCGGCAGGATACAGGCGAGGTCACTATCGGCGATCCCACTCAGTGTGAGAGGGACACACCTCTCCTCCCTCCTCCCTGCTTCCCTCAGGGAGGGGAAAGAGACAGACAGAAATCTATTTACATGTCTTTATTTCTGTCATTGCAGCAATACAGAGAAACACATCTGCACTCTCCAGTCTCCAACAGTAGAGAGAGAAAACTCCACCCCTGTACTTCCAGTACAGGTCAGATGACACTCTGAGCTAACATCCGGTGCTCAGCACAGTGAATAGACTGCCCCTTTGTTCCAATAGTACAGTCCCAAACATCAACATCCTGTTTTGCATTCCAGCAACTTGCAGCTCGCTCCCGCATTGCTGCTTTTTCCTGACAACCAAGGTGTTCAAGGGCCTGGAAACCAGGCCTGATGAGGAATGGAAAAGATAAAAAGTCTCCTCTTTACCAGGCTCCACATACCCAATGCCCTCATGCACCACTCGGACAGAAAAAAGGTTTGCCATCCAGGCTTTTGACTGCTAATAACATGTGGCTTTTGGAGCCAATTCTGGTTGGAAATTAGGGCAGAAAGGATGTGTTGAAGGCATTAATGGCTCAGTCTTGCTTCATCTTAAGACCCGCTTTGGCAACAAAACCAAAACAAAATGAGAGGCACAAATACAAGATGGGTGACACCTGGCTTGAGAGCAGTACATGTGAAAAGGATCTAGGAGTCTTGGTTGACCACAAACTTGACATGAGCCAACAGTGTGACGCGGCAGCTAAAAAAGCCAATGCAATTCTGGGCTGCATCAATAGGAGTATAGCATCTAGATCAAGGGAAGTAATAGTGCCACTGTATTCTGCTCTGGTCAGACCTCACCTGGAGTACTGTGTCCAGTTCTGGGCACCACAGTTCACGAAGGACACTGACAAACTGGAACGTGTCCAGAGGAGGGCAACCAAAATGGTCAAAGGCCTGGAAACGATGCCTTATGAGGAACGGCTAAGGGAGCTGGGCATGTTTAGCCTGGAGAAGAGGAGGTTAAGGGGTGATATGATAGCCATGTTCAAATATATAAAAGGATGTCATATAGAGGAGGGAGAAAGGTTGTTTCCTGCTGCTCCAGAGAAGCGGACACAGAGCAATGGATCCAAACTACAAGAAAGAAGATTCCACCTAAACATTAGGAAGAACTTCCTGACAGTAAGAGCTGTTTGACAGTGGAATTTGCTGCCAAGGAGTGTGGTGGAGTCTCCTCCTTTGGAGGTCTTTAAGCAGAGGCTTGACAACCATATGTCAGGAGTGCTCTGATGGTGTTTCCTGCTTGGCAGGGGGTTGGACTCGATGGCCCTTGTGGTCTCTTCCAACTCTATGATTCTATGATTCTATGAAAACCCCTAAAGCGCCTCTGTGCAAATATACCAGAGGACGGCAGAAGCAAGAGTTAAATCTCTGGCCTCCTTGACTTGCAAATGAAAGGCAGCAGAAGACCCTTTCAATCATCTTTTCATTAGCACCTCATCTGGCTTCATCGACAAGCAACATCCCAAGAGCCTTGCAAAGCCTTCCTCCTCTAATTCAAAGAGCCAGAAGTTCTTTGGAGCACGCAGAGATGCCACCTGCACCCCCACCAATCAAAACCTTGCAGGTCGGCGGGGGGGGGGGAGGAGGAGGAGAGAGAGAAAGGTTGTTACACACCTCAGCGGATGCAAGGCGCAAGTGATAATAAGGGCAAAGAAATCTGGGGAGAGG
This sequence comes from Podarcis bocagei, assembly GCF_964188305.1. Taxonomy (NCBI): domain Eukaryota; kingdom Metazoa; phylum Chordata; class Lepidosauria; order Squamata; family Lacertidae; genus Podarcis; species Podarcis bocagei. The sequence goes on from NC_138134.1 coordinate 7,332,354, forward strand.
TCCTTTTGGTGGAGGCGTTTTAAGAACATAATGAGGGTCTGCTGGATCAGGCCAAGGACCCATCTAGCCCATCATCCTGTCCTCATTGTCTGCCTGAACACACACCAGCACAAGCGTTCTCTCTGCTCCTGTGGTTTCCAGCAACTAGTATTCAGAAACATCCCTGCCTCCAACTGTGGAAACTGTGGAAGCAGTGGAGGACTCCCTGGTCCTGAATGGGGTAACCGTGCCCCTGAAGGACCAGGTGCGCAGCCTGGGAGTCATTTTGGACTCACAGCTGTCCATGGAGGCCAGTGGCGTAGCGTGGGTTGTCAGCACCCGGGGCAAGGCAAGTAATTTGCGCCCCCTAACCCGTGGATTTGCGCCCCCTAACCTGTGGATTTGCGCACCCTAACCCTAACCCCCAGATGTTGCGCCCGGTGCGGCCGGCCCCCCCCTGCACCCCCCACGCTACGCCACTGATGGAGGCACAGGTCAATTCTGTGTCCAGGGCAGCTGTCTACCAGCTCCATCTGGTACACAGGCTGAAACCCTATCTGCCCACAGACTGCCTCGCCAGAGTAGCACATGCTCTAGTTATCTCTCGCTTGGACTACTGCAATGCGCTCTATGTGGGGCTACCTTTGAAGGTGACCTGGAAACTACAACTAATCCAGAATGCGGTAGCTAGACTGGAGACTGGGAGTGGCCGCCGAGACCATATAACACCGGCCTTGAAAGACCTACACTGGCTTCCAGTACGTTTCCGAGCACAATTCAAAGTGTTGGTGCTGACCTTTAAACTCCGAGGGCCCAAGGGGTCTTTGGCCCCTCCCAATAAAATATCTGGAGGCGGGTGGCGCTGTGGGTTAAACCACAGAGCCTAGGACTTGCCGATCAGATGGTCGGCGGTTCGAATCCCCGCAACAGGTTGAGCTCCCGTTGCTCAGTCCCTGCTCCTGCCCACCTAACAGTTTGAAAGCACGTCAAAGTGCAAGTAGATAAATAGGTACCACTCTGGCGGGAAGGTAAACGGTGTTTCCGTGCGCTGCTCTGGTTCGCCAGAAGCGGCTTAGTCATGCTGGCCACATGACCTGGAAGCTGTACGCCGCCTCCCTCGGCCAGTAAAGTGAGATGAGCACCGCAACCCCAGAGTTGGCCACGACTGGACCTAATGGTCGGGGGCCCCTTTACCCTTTACCTTTAATAAAATATCTGGCGGTGCCACCGCCCCCCTCCCCCAGTTGATGGGCATTGCCATTCAAATGGTGATTGTGCAACATTCAATGTGTTTGATTATGCAGGGTAGGGCTTACCTGACCCCCCCTCCCCATATTTTATTGAAGTTGGCACCTCTGCCCCCCTCCACTAGCATTGAGCCTTGGTAGCTGCCCAGTGATGCAGATCCCTGATGCCTGCTCTGCTGCTTGACTTCACCAAGGCAAAACTCAAATACTTGCCTAAGATCCAGGACAAAGCGCCGCTTTGTCTGGGGCTACAGTGCGGGTAATGAGCAGGCTAGTCCACGGAGGGCATTCTCGACTCTACAGAAAGCGCCCTTTAGGTTCTGCTTTATTTCATTTGACCAGTTCAGCAATGTCTTAATGCAATTAACTCTGCCCTCCGGGACACAAGAAAGAGGGCTGCTCTCTTTTACAATGAGCCTGGAATGTCTCCCCCCACTCTGTTAAGAGGAAAGAAAGAAAAGCACATGTCACATATCACAAACGTGATCTCGCCAACAGATGAACCCCAAGGCCGCACTGCCAGTGCCAGCCCGGCTTAGGAAAACAAGCCTCCCTCAGCAACTTGGTGCATCTGCCCGCCCATCTGCAAGTAGCATGCAAAGATTGCGGCGCCAGAACAACCGAACCGTGACAGCACACAAAGCGGGGCGGCTACCTTTGCCAGGCAAAACAGGAACATGCTCTGAACCTCCAACCAACTGTGCAAAAGCAAGTGACATGAACCTCAGGACATACCAGAAGTAAGTCCTAATAGTGCCCTAAAAGGGCAACCCTAGAGAGTAGTCAGACATTCCAAATGGTCAAATGCCAGTCCAGGTGTAACACAACAAGCAAGGCCCAAAGTCAATCCACAAGGTTAGACCTGCATCCCGCGTCCCTTAAAGGTAAAAGGTAAAGGTACCCCTGCCCGTACGGGCCAGTCTTGCCAGACTCTAGGGTTGTGCGCTCATCTCACTCTATAGGCCGGGGGCCAGCGCTGTCCGCAGACACTTCCGGGTCACGTGGCCAGCATGACAAGCTGCATCTGGTGAGCCAGCGCAGCACATGGAACGCCGTTTACCTTCCCGCTGGTAAGCGGTCCCTATTTATCTACTTGCACCTGGGGGTGCTTTCAAACTGCTAGGTTAGCAGGCGCTGGGACCGAACGACGGGAGCGCACCCCGCCGTGGGGATTCGAACCGCCGACCATGCGATCAGCAAGTCCTAGGCACTGAGGCTTTTACCCACAGCGCCACCTGCGTCCCCCGGGTCCCTTAGGATGTCCCTCTTTGCATTGGAGAAATGTTGGAGGGTATGGAGTTATCCAACTCCTGAGCCGTCTGAAGGCAACCCTGTATAGGGAAGGTTTTTAAAAAATGTTTAATGTTTTATTATGCTTTTATATATGTTGGAAGCCACCCAGAGTGGCTGGGGCAACCCAGTAAGATGTGTGGGGTATAAATAGTAAAATGATCATTATGGAATGGGACGTCCCTACTTTCATTGGAGAAATGTGGGAGGGTGTGCAAGGTGAGGTTCCTGCCTCTGCAGAACATCCTGGTTGGAGCACCTGGAGTCAGTCCCAAAGTCACCCTCCAGTAGTCCAGTGGCTGACCAGATCCCTGTGGGAATCCCAGAAGCAGGATTTGAGCACAAAAGCAACTCACCACTCCTGAGGTTTCAAGGAACTGGGATTCAGAATCATTTCTGTCTCAGACCGTAGAGGCAGGACATGGGTAGTAGCCATCCATAGCCCTCTCTTCCAAGAATTTGTCTAATCCTCTTTAAAAGCCATTCCAGTAGGTGGCCATCGCTGCCTCCGGTTGGAGTGAGTTCCACAGTTTAACTGTGTGTCCTTTCTTTAAAGGTAAAGGACCCCTGACAGTTAAGTCCAGTTGCGAACGACTCTGGGGTTGCGGCACTCATCTTGCTTTACTGGCCGAGGGAGCCGACGTTTGTCCGCAGACAGTTTTTCTGGGTCACGTGGCCAGCATGACTAAGCTGCTTCTGGCAAAACCGGAGCAGCACACAGAAACACTGTTTACCTTCCCACCAGAGTGGTACCTATTTATCTACTTGCACTTTGACGTGCTTTCGAACTGCTAGGTTGGCAGGAGCTGGGACCGAGCAACGGGAGCTCACCGCTGACCTTCTGATCGGCAAGCCCTAGGCTCGGTGGCTTAGTCCTGAATCTTCCAACATTCAGCTTCATTGACTGTCTATGAGTTTTAGTGTTATGAGTATATAGTGCCCTGATATTTTATGAGATGGTGGCTTATATCTATATTATCCATCCACCCATCCATCCTTTTATAAATGAATAAAATGCGAAATTACTTGAATTTCTTGCCCAATCCCTACAGCCTGAGTAGGCATGTATGAGATTGCAAGCCCTGCCCTCACTGCTCTCCTCCTTGGTGCTTGTCCTTATTCCTTTGTAAATTCTTGCCAGTTGCCTCATTCTTGAACAAAGCTTGCTGAGAACTCCAGTGAGTCACTAGGGGAGGCTGTCGGTTTCCAGGATGTTGGATCATCCGCACCAGCTGCCCCGTAACAAGCATTATTCCAAGTTCTGTGATTAATAGCTATGTGGTTTTTTAAAAATGTCTGAGATCCTATTTATGTTGGAGGGTGGGGAATAAATAAAAGATAAAAAGAAAAATAGCAATTCCCAAAATTGAAATGTGCAGAGGAGTGCTATTGTGGGTAAGGAAGTCAGAAATATTAAAGATGGGCCAGTGGGGAGGGAGCGACAGAGAAACCTAAAATGGACAATTAACATTGCGACACTGTGGGCTCATCGACACGTCCCACTGCTTTCCCAAGGGAAAACCCACCATTTACCACTGAATCGGACCAAACGTCAATCGGTTTTTCTGCGGATTGATGTCTCTTTTGATTCAGTGGTAAACAGTGTGCTTCCCCAGGGAAATCTGCAAGCCAAATGAAAAACTGCTCAGACCCGTGCCTGAAAAGCATGGAAGAAGCGGAAAATCTCCAGGAGCCAAGGACAAGTGGAAGTCTGGATGAGCCCTGGGAAAGAGCTGGTAAAGTCAATGCTCTATTTCGCAGGCGTCTGCAGGAGGTGGCTTTGCTACATTTCCTCCTAAGTCAGTGGTTCCCAAAGTGGGCGGCGGAATAACCTGCGAAGGGGGCAGTAAGAGGCAAGGGGGAAGCAGTGGGGCACTGGAGGTGTAAATGACTATCAGGTTTTGAAAAGCTGGCATCGCTGGATCACACTCATCCACCTTCGTGAATTAGTTAAACTAAATAGTTTGAATTGGGTTTTAGAAAAATGTCCAAATTGGCAATATGTCAGGGAAAACCTGGATGTATGGCAAAGCGATGGAAAAAGCAGCAGAAACAGCTTCAAAACCTTAAAATCACCATTTTGGGGGGGGTAAAGGGACCCCTGACCATTAGGTCCAGTCGTGGCCAACTCTGGGGTTGCGGCGCTCATCTCACTTTATTGGCCGAGGGAGCCGGCGTACAACTTCCGGGTCATGTGGACAGCATGACTAAGCCGCTTCTGGCGAACCAGAGCAGCGCACGGAAACACTGTTTACCTTCCCGCCAGAGTACCTATTTATCTACTTACACTTCGTGCTTTTTAACTGCTAGGGTGGCAGGAGCAGGGACCGAGCAATAGGAGCTCACCCCGTCGTGGGGATTCGAACCGTCGACCTTCTCATTGGCAAGCCCTAGGTTCTGTGGTTTAACCCACAGCGCCACCCGCATTTGAGGTTTCCCCAAAACAGCCCAACAATTCTGGGGCCTTCCTAAAAAGCCCAACAGCGTTGCAGGTGTCGGGAATTTTACTTTTTGAAATATGGCCACCCTACCTAATTCTGAATAATGTTTTTTTATAGGATAGGGGGCTCTGGGGATGAACTTATGGAACCAAGAGGACGGGGGCCCAAAAAAGTTTGGGAACCGCTGTTCTAAGTGACACACAGTTGACCCAACTGAACTGCAGTGGTGACTATGTGGCTCTGAGCTCAGCTCATTATCTGGCAAAGCAACTCTGTAATCTATCTATATCTATCTATCCATCTATCTATCTATCTATCTATCTATCTATCTATCTATCTATCTATTTCTAAAATTATTTATATACTACCATCCAGTGCTTTTTTTCTAGAAAAATAGGGGCCTGTACTCATCATTAAGTTGTTACAGTAAGTGCATGTTTTAACAACAAAAAAGAGATGCCAGTATTGTGTACACTTGAGTACCCCCAAAAAGCACTCCCACCATCTCATAAACTGCCAGAACATTCACCAGTGTGTTAGTAGCACCACATTCCCAAACTACAAAAAGTGCTCCCTCCCAACATCTTCAAATAGATGTTAAATAACAATGGGGACAAAACTGTTACTCTTGGGACTGGTCCAATGTTACTACCTAGTGAGCTTCATGGCTGAGTAGGTTCACCAGAAGCGGCTTAGTCATGCTGGCCGGAAGCTGTACGCCGGCTCCCTCGGCCAATAAAGCGAGATGAGCGCCGCAACCCCAGAGTCAGCCACGACTGGACCTAATGGTCAGGCGTCCCTTTACCTTTACCTCCCAAGTCACAGTCTAACACTCTAGCACTGTCTAGCACTGACTCTCCAAAAGCCAGTGGGCATCTAATTGAAGCCGAATGTTAGAAGGTTCAAGGCAGACAAAAGAAAGTACTTTTTCGCACAACGCATAATTCAGCTAGGGAAAACCCTCCCACCGGAGGAAGCAATGACCACCGACCGAGATGGCTTTAAAAGAGGGTTAGAAAGATTCAGGGAGGAGGAGAGGGTTCTCAGCGGCTGGTGGCCAGGGTGGCTCTCCTCTGGCTCCACAGTCAAGGGCAGCAATGCTTCTGAATGTCAGTTGCAGGAAAGGATGGAGAGGGGAGCTCTTGTGGTTATGGTCAGCATGTAGGTTCCCCAAAGGCACTGGCGGAGGAAGAGGGGGCGGGGAGAGCGCAGTGCCCCCGGCAGCGCGATCCTGGTGGGGTGCCATCGCGGCTGCCCCCTGCCTGCGCTGGGTGCCATGCTGGGACACAGGTGGCGCGCCACGCCCCAGCAGGCAGCATGCCACACCTCCAGGATGCACAACAGCCACGCCCCCGCCTCCTCTCCGCCCCCCGGTGCCGGAGCATGAAGCTCCGCCACTGCCCAAAAGGGCATCTGCTTGGCTACTGTGAGAACAGGATGATGACCTAGATGGGCCATTGGTCTGATCCAGCAGGCTGTTCTTATGTCCTTATGCTCTAGATAGTGCAAATAATAATAATAATAATAATAATAATAATAATAATAATAATAATAATAATAATAATAATAATAATAATAATAATTTTATTTATATCCCTCCCTCCCCAGCCGAAGACGGGCTCAGAGCAGCTAACAACAATAAAAGTAACACAGTATTCTAAAATCAATATTCTAAAATCAATTCTTGATCTGGGCACCACAATTCAAGAAGGACACTGACAAACTGGAACGTGTCCAGAGGAGGGCAACCAAAATGGTCAAAGGACTGGAAACGATGCCTTATGAGGAACGGCTAAGGGAGCTGGGCATGTTTAGCCTGGAGAAGAGGAGGTTAAGGGGTGATATGATAGCCATGTTCAAATATATAAAAGGATGTCACATAGAGGAGGGAGATAGGTTGTTTTCTGCTGCTCCAGAGAAGCGGACACGGAGCAATGGATCCAAACTACAAGAAAGAAGATTCCACCTAAACATTAGGAAGAACTTCCTGACAGTAAGAGCTGTTTGACAGTGGAATTTGCTGCCAAGGAGTGTGGTGGAGTCTCCTTTTTTGGAGGTCTTTAAGCAGAGGCTTGACAACCATATGTCAGGAGTGCTTTGATGGTGTTTCCTGCTTGGCAGGGGGTTGGACTCAATAGCCCTTGTGGTCTCTTCCAACTCTATGATTCTATGATTCTATGAATTCAAAATCAAATTAATGGCAACCACTGGGCCAGAGTTCTACGAGGATCTCCAAAGGAGGGGGTCAGACTATGCCTTGGCCAAAGGCCTGACGGAACAGCTCCGTCTTGCAGGCCCTGCGGAAAGATGTCAAGTCCCGCAGGGCCCTAGTCTCTTGTGACAGAGCATTCCGCCAGATCGGGGCCATGGCCAAAAAAGCCCTGGCTCTGGTTGAGGCCATTCTAACCTCTCTGTGGCCCGGGACCTCCCAGATCTTTTTCTTTGAAGACCGTAAGGTCCTCCGTGGGACATACCAGGAGAGGCGGTCCCGTAGGTACGAGGGTCCTAGGATGTATACATGGGCTTCCAACCGCCACAACAATCACAGAATTTGCACACCGATTGGCGAAGGCCCTAGCCTAAGCTGGCTTGACATGGAGTATGCTGCTCCCTCTGCCATGCGCAGCTGTCTGAGCTCACTCTCCTCTTCCACATGCTGACATTACCCAGCGCCCCCACCCCTCACCTTGTCAGCCTTGCTTCCCGCTCCTCCCCTCACTCTCCCTCTCCCTCTCCCATGTCATCCTGGCAGCCAGTCTGGGCCTGTGCTATTCCCACCGGGCCTCTTGAGGGCTGAGCAAAGAAAATGAGAGGTTAAGTGCAAAGCTCCCCTCTCCCGAATGCCGTAATCATCCTGTGATGGGAATCAAAGTGAAAGTAATCACAAGAGGCAACAGCCTGTGACTAACAGCTTTTTGGCTACAGATCTGGGCTGGCGGCAAGCAGAGACATCTCCCAGGGATGAATGGGAGCGTCGGGGCTATTGGCGTCTGCTAGCCACAGTGGCTCTGCTCTGGCTCCACAGCTGAAGGCAGTGATGGTTCCTAATGGGGATTGCAGGCGCTCAGGTCCTTCACCTGCCTAGCCTCCAACATACCTCAGGTGCAAATACAGTGGTACCTCGGATTAAGTACTTAATTTGTTCCAGAGGTCCGTTCTTAACCTGAAACTGTTCTTAACCTGAAGCACCACATTAGCTAATGGGCCTCCTGCTGCTGCCGCGCCGCCAGAGCACGATTTCTGTTCTCATCCTGAAGCAAAGTTCTTAACCTGAAGCACTATTTCTGGGTTAGCGGAGTCTGTAACCTGAAGCGTCTGTAACCTGAAGCGCCTGTAACCTGAAGGGTATGTAACCCGAGGTACCACTGTAGGGACATTCTATTCCACATCAGTATCACTGCTTGAGCATTTCCTCCTGCTCAAGTACAAAAGTTATTAGAGGAAACATGGGGAAACAACAGTATTTTAACCACAGAAATCTTTGAATTCATGTATTGCATTTAAGGAAGGCTGGCGGGGGGGGGGGGGAGAAAACCCCAAATCAATAAATACAACTAATTATATATGTGTGTTTGTGTGTGGAGACTATGCAAGGTCATCACGCATTTAGGAGTATTTTGGAAGCACGTTAACTTTGAACAACGTCTATCGTTGAGATTGTACAGGTGTGTGGTATGGGGTATTCCAATGTTTATTTAGGGATGCGGGTGGTGCTGTGGGTTAAACCACAGAGCCTAGGACTTGCTGATCAGAAGGTTGGCGGTTCAAATCCCCGCGATGGTGTGAGCTCCCGTTGCTCGGTCCCTGCTCCTGCCAACCTAGCAGTTCGAAAGCATGTCAAAGTGCAAGTAGATAAATAGGTACCCCTCCAGTGGGAAGGTAAACGGCGTTTCCATGCGCTGCTCTGGTTCGCCAGAAGTGGCTTAGTCATGCTGGCCGCAACTTCAGAGTCGTTCATGACTGGACCGAATGGTCAGGGGTCCTTTACCTTTACCTTAATGTTTATTTTGGGTTCCAGGGTCTTTTGAGTTCTGGAATACATAAACTCCCCCACTTTTTAAGTATTTCAAACTTCAGAGAAAATCAGGAATGTGTAAGCAACTTCAGCATCCTGGTGCTGTGGTGAATTCTGGATGGATCAGTTACAAAGATCCCGCCCCCTCACAAAAGCCCCCCCCCCTTCCCTAGCTGCCCCAGGACCCCCCTTCTTGGAATAGATCAATGCCTTTTTCTCATCCATGTGAGAAGCCAGGCAGGAAAGGGCTTTGGATGACTTTTGCTCAGGAGGACTCCTCCCCATCTCCCTGAATCCCCTTCCTCTCTAGGAATCTATTCCCGTTCATTTTAAGCCATAGAAAGAGCCAAGCTGCAGGATCAGATCTCTCTGCATCTCTCTCAAAGCAGGAGCCAAATACGAAATGCCCAACCACCCCACACACTAAGGAACAACAGTTCAGTACCACTTCAGGTTCCCAAATGAAACTGGCAATGAAAGACAAGACAGCTATGCGAAGAAACCAAGCAGGGACCTAAGATGTCTGGGGGCAAAGCAGACCCTCCCCGTTGTGCACAATGTTGCTGAGCGGCTTGTAAGAGCATGCAAATGAGAACCCAAAGTAGGTTGCTGCTTCTCTCTTTCCCTGGCCAGAAGATGGAAGGAGCAATGAATGAAAACATGGAGAAATATTTGAGGGTGGTTTGGAGGGGAGTAGCGGCTGGCATTTGGGAACTGGGACTCTGCATGATAAAGGGCTCCAATACTTGGGCCACCTCATGAGAAGAGAAGACTCCCCGGAAAAGACCCTGATGTTGGTAAAGATGGAGGGCACAAGGAGAAGGGGACAATAGAGGACAAGATGGTTGGACAATGTTCTCAAAGCTACCAGCATGAGTTTGACCAAACTGCGGGAGGCAGTGGAAGACACGAGTGCCTGGCATGCTCTGGTCCATGGGGTCACAAAGAGTCGGACACGACTAAACGACTAAACAACAACAAGGGTTTTTGTGACGGTCCCGGCATCTTCGGGGCAGTTGGAGCCTATGCATCTGGTTGGCTACTGTGAGAACATGAGGCTAGATTGATGAGCCCTTGACCTGATCCAGCGGGCTGCTTCGATGGCAGAGGGCTTTTCTGTTCAAATGCTACTTCTGGGCTTCCCACAGGCATCTGGTCAGTTACTTTGGGAGCAGGGTGCTGGATTAGATGGGCCACTGGCCTGATCCAGCAGTTCCTCTGATGTTCTTAGCTTCAACGCAGCAGTGCCATGACAGCCCTCCACTCCTAGGGCTCTTCCAGAAGACCAGCTTATTGAGTGCCTGTCCTCATTTGCTTATGCAGAGTTTAGACTGTGCCTGGTTACGGAGCATTTGTTCTGGTCTCTTTACAAGGATGCAACAGTGTTTAAAACCCTCAATGACCCAGGCCCCAAATGCATACCTGAAAGCAGGCATGGTTGCAGTTCAAGAAGAAGTGTTTGGATTTGATATCCCACTTTATCACTACCCGAAGGAGTCTCAAAGGCGAGCACTCCTCCTCAGAGAACTTAGTTCCCTCTGCCTCTCTGCCCTGAGCCTCTGCAGCTCAGGAGAGGCTGGAGGGTTACTGGACCCAGAGGCAGCTTCACCTTCCCCTGACAGAAGAAGAGAAGAAGAGTTTGGATTTGATATCCCGCTTTATCACTACCCGGAGGAGGCTAACATTCTCCTTTCCCTTCCTCCCCCACAACAAACACTCTGTGAGGTTGAGAGACTTCAGAGAAGTGTGACTGGCCCAAGGTCACCCAGCAGCTGCATGTGGAGGAGTGGGGAAGCGAACCCGGTTCACCAGATTACGAGTCCACTGCTCTTAACCACTACACCACACTGGCTCACAAGCACAAATTCCAGCTGATAAAAAGCACTTGAGGAAATCAGAGAGCAGGGACAGAGTGTGCCTTGATCAGGGGAGAAGGACACCTGTCTTGGGAAAAGCCAAAGGCCAGATAGAGAGGCTAGCGGGGGGGGGGCATATGTGGCCCACAGGTCTGGGCTTCTCTACACCAGGCATATATGACTTACCATAGATTACTATAAGCTTTGCCAGGGGGTACTCAACACTTCATTTCTAAGCTTGGATCCAGCAACTTGCACCTACCTTCTTTGTTCCCCAGGAAAAGAAACTGAATGGGTTTCGTATGCGGGATTTGCTGCTCTCTCCTTTTTTCTAAAGACCCAAAATTCAAAAACCAAGAGAAACAGAAAGAAATTCTCAGTTTCACAAATGGGTACTGTCCTTATTCTGCCCAGTTCACACCAAGCAGTGAATGAAGGGGGGGGCTGTGGCCCTCCAGATATCCGTTGGACTCCAACTCCAGTCAACGAGACCAGTGGTCAGAGATGATAGGAGAGGAAGGGCCACAGGCTTCCCATCTCCAGCCTAAAGCAAGCTTGTGCGTCCCGGTAGGGAGAAATACTGCTTTGAGATTTCCAACTGGAAGCACCAAATGAGACCACAGCTTCTTTCTAGTCTGCCTGGCCCCCACAGACCCTCTGAGTGTTGCTGGACTACAAGCTCTCAGAGTCTCTGGCCATGCGGGACGGGACTGATGGAGTTTGGAGTCTAACAACATCTGAAAGGTCAGAGGTTCCCCTCTCCTGGGTCTAGCCAATATAACTGTGAAGGAAGTTCCTGGCCTGGGCTTGGGGTATAGAAGACTGAGAGTTAAGCACCTGGAGACATCACCAAGGGAGTTACTCAATGCAACAAAATAGGGGCTAGCCATATACAGTCATACCTCGGGATAAATATGCTTCAGATTGAGCGTTTCCGGGTTGCGCTCCGTGGTGACCCGGAAGCATTACTTCCAGGTTTTGCCGCTCGCGCATGCGCAGATGGTAAAAATGACATCGCGCGCATGTGCGGAAGCGGCAAAACGCAACACGCACACACGCAGACGCGCTGTCGCTTCTTACGTTATGTTCAGGATGCGAACGGGGCTCCGGAACGGATCCCATTCGCATCCCGAGGTACCACTGTAGTTGCATTCAAGAGCTACCATTAGAAAAGTGTGGTTCAGCGAAGGGGTTGTCAATCCACTGTTCCAGTGATTAGGCAAGGATATAAAATTCCTTTTCTCTGCCATGTCTTTCTCAACTTGATGCCCCCCAGATGTTTTAGTCTACTGCAGGGGTAGGCAACCTAAGGCCCAGAGGCCAGATGCTGCCCAATCCCCTTCTCAATCCGGCCAGCGAACGGTCCGGGAATGAGCGTGTTTTTACATGAGTAAAATGTGTGCTTTTATTTAAAATGCATCTCTGGGTTATTTGTGGGGCATAGGAATTTGTTCATTTTTTTCTTCAAAATATAGTCTGGCCCACCACATGGTCTGTGGACGGTGGACAGGCCCATGGCTGAAAAAGGTTGCTGACCCCTGGTCTACTACTTCCATCATCCCAAATGTTTGCCCATGGTGACTGGAGCTATTTGGGAGTTGTAGTTCAGCAAGCAAGCTGAGAAAAGCTGCTTTGAGGCTAAAACGAGGCAGTGAATGCTATCTAGTAGCTGCTTCTGGGCTTTTAGCCACAGCAGGGGGTCACCCAAAAGAAGACAGAGGCCTTCTACTGTGGGAGAAGATGTGATAGTTTTCCCTAACCTGATGCCCTGCAGATGTCTCATCACACTTAACTCTGCAGCTATTACAGTGACCATTTTTAGCTACCTGAAAAGTGATGCTCCTTTTGTTGTTTATTTTGAACTTTGAATTCTGGAGGTTTGGGGCAGGGATGCAGCAGACCACATAATCAAATGGTAAATTGAGCAGTGAATTGAACTGGAACAGAAATAGTTCTTTTTTGGAGGTGTGAACTGGAACTAGAACTTAGTCCTTTTCAAAATGAACTATTCAAGCAGTGCATCAGTAATACTGCTGACTTTGTGGATTTTTTTTAACCTACACTTTATTTTTTATTTTTTGCATACTAGAGATGTTATCCCAGGGTATGTTTTTCTGTGTTTGGGGAGAGGGCAGTGAATGTTCAGCAACTCACCTCCTGAGCAGGAGGTTCCTCTTCAGAATCATCATTCTTTACTTGAGACATTTTTTGTTTCTTGTTTAGGAGTTCTTTATCTACAGTCTTAGGGCACTGCTATGTCAGAATGAAGCCTGACTCCAAGGGTCATTACTGTTGCTTTCCTTTCTTTAAAACAGAAGGCATACTCCATCCTAGCTTCAAAGGAGCCTCTGTAAAGGTCAGTCCAAGGAGAACTTTGCTGAAAGTCATCAGTGAGGTGACCCCCAGAACTGCATCTTCCTGGTGTGGATTCCACCACAACTGTCTGCTTATGACATCAGCAGCATCACAGTTCTGCAGCCAGCATTACCTTCTTTTTTAAGGATATAGATCGATTCGGAATATTTATGCACTTGAACAAAGCTCTCAAAGAGATTTACAGTGTGAAATTGAGCTATTATTGGGGCATTCTCATTAGGACATCCTAGGGTATCTCAGTTCTAAAGATTTCATCTTCAAGGGCTGCTCCTGCTCTCCCACTTCACCCCTACAAAGGGCAGGGGATAAGTTTAGCTGCAAAATAGGTTGGGTCTAAACTGAGCTGGTTGTACATTGTTCCCATTGAAACCAATGGGACTCAAGTCACAGCTAACATTGCTCAATGATTCCTTTGGGACCTGACCTGACTTTGTATGGATTCAATTTGCTGCCTTCAAACACAGCGCTTTGCTCGATTAAATTGAAAGTTCTTCCTGGATAATTTTCAGTTGACTTCGTGTGTGTGTGTTTCTGGCCAGGGATGTCCATGGGCCTGCCAATCTGATTCGGGGCCTGATACAACCAGATGCAGCTCTCCTCCTCCCCTGCCTTCCCACCCACACCTGTATGTTTAAGCAAGGGGAGAGGGGAAGGCTACGTGTGCCCACTCTCTTTGCCCTGCTTTTGACAGTTCCAGAACACTCTGGGTGGACCCAGTCTGATCCAAGGCAATCTAAACCTCTCTCAACCCAATGCAGCTGAATCCTGGATCAACCCAAGTCAGGATCTGGGATTTGGACGGATTCCTGCATCAATTTGGGATGTATAATTCTGATAGGGTACCAAAACTCCCTAGTTCAACATAGTGCAAACTAAGGCCCACAGACTGGATCAGGCCCAATTGCCTTCTAAATCCGGCGCACGGATGGTCCAGGAATTGTTGCGTGGATTGCCAGCGCGCACGTTCTTTCCCTCTCCCTCACACGGCAGCAGCGGCTGCGGCGCCTCCTCCCTCCCTCCTCCTGGCTTCTCCCTGCCCTGCCTAGAGGAGGAAGGGGGTTGGCTTTGTTGCTGCCAGCCCCTCTCCAGAGCCCTTTTGTGTGCCGCTCATGGTCCCGCTGCCGCCAGTCCCTGCCGCTCGCAAGACGCTGAGCGCCCCTCTCGAGCAGCCGCCATTTAAAGCAGCCCCTCTCCGGAGCCCTTTCACGCGCGGCTCATCGTTCCTCCACCACCGTTCTTTTTTCCTCTCTACCCAAAATATAGTCCAGCCCCCCACAAGGTCTGAGGGACAGTGGACCGGCCCCCTGCTGAAAAAGTTTGAGGACCCCTGACATAATGGATTTCTAGGTGAACATACAAACATCACTTTTAAATGTTTTTAGAATGTTTTCTTGTGTTTTATATTGTTGAAATGCTTGCCACTCAGGGCTACTTTGGGATGTCAGATAATGATAGGAATCCTCCTGGATCAGGCCCAAAGCCTTGTCCGTTTCCTCCCATGATCAACCCGACGCCTTCCAGAAGCTCACAAGCATAATGGCAACAGATCTCTCCCACTGTTGCTCACCACAAACTGGGATTCAGAGCTTAGTGGTACCATCAGATCAGGACTCTGAAGCAGACGTTCAGGGCCCCATTCATCAGAGGTCCCCAAATGAAGTAGCACTGGTTTATCACATTGCAAGGTGTTACTGCCTAAACCAAAATGGGAGGTGCCACCCACTGGTGTGGGGAGGTGAGATTACCTGGGGGTTGCTAAGAGACAAGTTGGCGGCAGGAGGAACTGGAGGTGTCAAGCTTTGAAAAGCTGGTATCATCCATTTTGTTGAATTCGTTAACTTAATAGTTTTAATGAAGAAATGTCCAATTAATTGCCACTGTTTTGAAATTTAAGGCCTTATTGTTATCTTCCTTATTGGGCCATGCACTGCTATTCCGAATACTGCCTTTCATAGGGTAAGGTAGGGGGTACTGCAGATGAGTTCATGGAACCAAGGAGGCAGTCACATTCCCCACCCCCACCCCCAATATTAGGAAACCACTGAGTGCCAGTCCTCATAAGACCATGAAGACCAGACTCTAAAATGAGACCGTCAGGTGTCCTTCTGGCTTGCTGAATTAAAACTTCTGAAACTGGTGCACTAAAGCCACTTCCACCTTTAGAGGAGGTGGTGTTGCGGGCTGCACGCCCCCACCATGCGCACGGTGGCTGGTTCTCAGCCTCCGCGTGATTAAGGGAATCCCTGGCCGCGTCATCCCCTGGACAGCCAATCAGCTGGCTTGGGGGGCAGGGCCTGCCCTATTTAGTGCAGGCGCGGCTGGGGATCTCCCTCTTTTCCTGCCTACAAGCTGCTCCAGTTTCCCACCCTCCCACCCTTTAAGGTTTTCATCTTTGACCTTGCTATGGACCTCGGTTGGTCGTCGTTAAGGGACCTGGTAGGATTTTTTTCCACTTGGCAAATTGGCACCAGCCACTTGGTTTTCTGCCTACCTCGTAGCAAATCGTCACAACTTTCTTGGTATTGGCGATTAGGCATTAGTATTGGTATTGTTTTGTAGATGGAAGAGGGGAGGAAGCGCCATCACCTGCCCCACAATTTGTAGGGTAGTCCGATAAAGGATTCTGGGGGGCGTGGCCCTGTCCGAAGCCTATGAAGGTATGCCTAAGGCACGCCCCCTATTGGTGACTCCGGGGGAGTTCCTAGTTGATGTGCATCAGCAGGACTTCCCCTACTGGTGGTTAACCCTTCCCGGACTTCAAGCAGACGGGCTGACGCCGGATAGTCTGTTAGGACCAATGCCTAAGCCAATACCGCTCATCACCTGTAACCAATAAAGTTGTGACCATATTTAGCCCATTGACCTTAAATAATTGTGTCATGTGTCTTTATTTTCACGGGGGGGGGGGGGACTCGCCACGCAACAGTGTTCAACGCTGAATCCCTCCAATTTCCCTTCCTCCCCCAACACGCACGCATGTATGGGCTTCTTGAAATGGGTGATTCTCCCTCCCCTGGTCATTCCACCGCCAACCCCTTTGCTTAACGTACTCAAAGCAGGGAGCTGTTACACTTCCCAGAGCCCCACAGTGACATTGAAGATTTCCCCGCATGAGATTTATGAGCAGTTGTTGGAACATGCCATCTTTATCCCTCTCTTGAGATCTCATAAAATAATAGTGGGCTCAGTGGTATGAAGATGAACTGATCACCGACGTAAGCTTTCCCTAACTCGATAGTTCCCTGGGTGCCCTTAAAACCAGATGGAGACCTCAGGATGCAGGCTAACGACGGCAGAGTAAATGAGGAAAGAGCCCATTTGTGACAGGGAAGGATGAGAGCAGCCCCAGAAAATGGAGGAATATTGCTTTACACTTTCTCTGCCTGCCAGCGAAATACACGTGAGCCACAGTGAAAGGGAGCGAGGCTTCCAGGCTGGGAGAGGAGCAATGTGGACGTCCAATGAAGCTGAATGCTGGAAGATTCAGGACATAAGAAAGGGCTCCTTCACACACACACTGTGTGGCTAAACTGTGGAACTCCCTCCCACAGGAGGCCGTGATGGCTGCCAAGAGGATTTTAAAAGAGGATTAGACAAATTCCTGGAGCAGACGGTTGTCTGTGAGTACTGGCAACGACAGCTCTGCCCTGCCTCCAGAGTTGCCTCTGAATACCAGTTTCTGGAAACTACAGGAGGAGAGAGGGCTCTGGTTCCTGGATCCCACAGGAAGCCACTTTGAGAACAGGATACTGGACTGGATGGACCATGGGCCTGATCCTGCAGGCTTTTCTTATGCGCTTACTGAAGAGGATTATTGTGCTTGAATCCTGCTTGCAGTTTTCCCACTGAGGCAGCTGGTTGGCCGCTGTAAGAATAGGAAGCTGGACTAGATTGCCGTATTTTTCGCTCTATAAGACGCACCAGACCATAAGACGCACTTAGTTTTTGGAGGAGGAAAACAAGAACAAAAAATATTCTGAATCCCAGAAGCCAGAACAGCAAGAGGGAGCGCTGTGCAGAGATCCCTCTTGATGTTCTGGCTTCAGCGATAGCTGCGCAGCCTGCATTCACTCCATAAGGCGCACACACACTTCCCCTTACTTTTTAGGAGGGGGAAAGTGTGTCTTATAGAGCGAAAAATACAGTAGCCATTGGCCTGATCCAGGCCACCTCAGGCTACCTTCTTCTGATCCTCAAAAGTTGCCACTGTCAAGGCTGACCAAGGCTTTGCTTCTTTGGCCTGTTTGTGAATGTTGTGGAATACAAAGGTCAGTTCCCCGGTTCCCCGGAAGACGCCTTGCCTTTCTCCGCCTTTGCCCCATCCGATTAATGATTGATGCATCTGATAATGAGCAGCGATAAGAAGAGAACAGGGATGAGCAACTTGGGATCTGGCTTCACAACCCATTAGGCAGAGGGACAAGGGTTAAACAGCATCATTACAGTCCATAACAGCAGTGTAACAAGAGAGCGCAAAGATTTCATTAGCAAATGGGACAGTCCTGGAAGCAGAGAGAAGATATGGGAGGCTGATAACAATTTCTAAGAACTTGTGTGCTGAGGAGAACAGGGATGGATGATAGGATAGCCACCTCAACACTTACTATTTTGCATTTACCAAGAAACTACATGATAGAGAACACTACAGTGCAGTATATTTGCTGGCTGCCATTAACAGGTTTAAACACAAAGAAGTGAAACAAACTGTGGTGGCCTGGGAATCTGATTCAGAATCTGAACCTGAGGAGTCCCAGCCTGCACAGGAGTCCCTGCCTCCAGGGCCGGCTGAGCCAGGGCTGGGGCTTGAACCTGAAGCGCCTGCACCTGTGCCGGATCCTCAGGAGCAGACACCAGATGTATCCACTCTGGCTCCGGAGGTGATTGAGGGCCCATTGCCGGCAGGTGCGCCTCTCCCAGCCCTGAGAGCCAGTGTGGTGTAGTGGTTAAGAGCGGTAGATTTGTAATCTGGGGAACCGGGTTCGCGTCTCCGCTCCTCCACATGCATCTGTTGGGTAACCTTGGGCCAGTCACACTTCTCTGAAGTCTCTCAGCCCCACTCACCTCACAGAGTGTTTGTTGTGGGGGAGGAAGGGAAAGGAGAATGTTAGCCTCCTCCGGGTAGTGATAAAGCGGGATATCAAATCCAAACTCTTCTTCTCTTCTTCTGTCAGGGGAAGGTGAAGCTGCCTCTGGGTCCAGTAACCCTCCAGCCTCTCCTGAGCTGCAGAGGCTCAGGGCAGAGAGGCAGAGGGAACTAAGTTCTCTGAGGAGGAGTGCTCGCCTTAAGGCCAGGAGAGGCGGGTCACCTGTGGGCTGGAACCGCCCTAGGCCCCAGAGGAGATAAAGGCCAGTCAGCCCAGTCCCAGGTTGCGGGAGCAACGTCGTTGGAAACCTGTTTCTGCCAGCACCCAGACCTGTTCTTCCAGAGTTCCCAACCACGCCTGGCTTCTTGCTTTGGACCCCGCTTCGCCCTTGGTGGACAGTCTCCAGACCCTCGACCCAGGACCGGACTCTGACCACGCCTCACAGTAACCTCCCCCCAGGACCAGCACACAAACAGCCGAAGCAAAAGCAGACTGGGGACTTTTGTATCATAATCAGGAAGTAGTATTAATTTCACTTAGTGTTCCTATTTGTCATTTACTGATAATAATGACTTATGTATAAAGCACTTCATCTCCCCGTCCCTAGAGGTCGTACAAGCCAGAAGATCCCTCTAAGCATCTTTGTCAATGTCAAGATGAGAGACTCCAGGCTCAGGACTGCTTGAGAGCAAGAGGGAGTGTGTTGCCTCAGCCCTGGTCTGTTCTACCTGCTGCAGCATTGCAGTCTGGCCTGGAGAACCCTGAGGTTTCCAGCAACTGATAGAAACATTGGTGCCTCCAACTGTGGAAGCAGAGCTGAGCCATCGTGGTTGGTAGCCATGACTAGGATAAGGCAGCTTCCTATGTTCCTATGTACATTCCTGGGATCTCAAGAGACTTGGGGTGAAATCTGGTGCCAGTGGTGGTACTGGATGTGGAGGCATGGGGGTGGCGGAAGGGGCATGAACACACACAGGCCTCTTTCCAACATCCTCATGTGTACTTCCCCATCCTCATAACCCCCATGTTGGTAGCAAAATATTGTGCCACCATTTCACTACAGTGAAAGGTAAAGGTAAAGGACCCCGACAGTTAAGTCCAGTTGCGAACAACTCTGGGGTTGCGCTGCTCATCTCGCTTTACTGGCCGAGGGAGCCGACATTTGTCCGCACACAGCTTTTCCAGGTCATGTGGCCAGCATGACTAAGCCGCTTCTGGCGAACCAGAGCAGCGCACAAAGACGCTGTTTACCTTCCAGCTGGAGCAGTACCTATTTATCTACTTGCACTTTGATGTGCTTTTGAACTGCTAGGTTGGCAGAAGCTGGGACCGAGCAACGGGAGCTCACCCCATCAGGGGGATTCGAACCGCCAACCTTCTGATTGGCAAGCCCTAGGCTCTGTGGTTTAGACCACAGCACCACCCGCGTCCCTTTCGCTACAGTAGCTGATTTTAATATGCTCAACAAGGATGCTTATCCCAGATTTCTCACAGTCTCCTATTTGTTTGTTCCCGACAATCTCCACATCAGCAAAATTAGCATTTGCCTCACATTTCCCACTAAAAAAAAAAAAAAAAAGCAACTTTGGTCTACAGGGATATTTGGTTCGATTTTGCAAAGCTCTCCTTTGCGGTGACCCTCCTCCTCCTCCACCTCCTCCTCCTCTCCATTTCCATGATCCGTCCATCTCTGCTCTCTGGAGTAACCCAAGCCATATAAATAATCTGATTTGAGGCTATGAAATCTTATTTGAAGGTCTATTAATGCATAGCTGGAATGACACAGGCCCCAGCCTGTCTCCGCTGACTGAAACATGGGAAGCAATTTCACCTGGGAAAATCCATCTCCCAGAACAGGCCAAGGAAGGAGGTGTGGAAGAATCAGGAAGCAATTATATTTAGGGTGGAGATTAAGACAATGCCTGTGCCATCCTTTGTTCCCTGACCTCCATCTCCCATCTTCAGGGAGCGGGGCTGGACCACTGAGCTAAGCAAAACAGACGCCAAGGATTAGGCCCTTAAAATATGACTGCAAGGCACTTCCTCAAAGAAAATAATTAGCAGGCTGACATGCTCATTCCCCCTTTTCTGTTGCCTGACCCAAGGAAACGAAATTTTAATCAATGTTGTTTTAAATAACACATAAATAAAACATCCATGCCTCCTATCCATGCAGGCTCAGAAAAGAGAAGTGACAGTAGAATGATGATTAACGCCATATAATTGGGCCCCGTGTCGGTGAAGAGCTTGAGGCGAGGAGCCAGGACTATTTAACGCAGATTAGTTACCCTTAATGGACTTTAACCATATTTTTTTGTACTGGAGATCAAGGTGGTTAAAGGCTGATACAAGGATGCCCATCTATAGCGAACATCCAAAGCTGTGCTGCAGTTTAGATATTTATCATTTGCACTTTTATAAAGTGTATCAAGATGGCTTGAAACATACAAAATATAATAAAATCGGTATTTGAAATATCCAGAAAACAGAATGCAACATCAGTGGATACTGGCTGGTTAAAAAGAGAGCTATTCATATTGTGAAGGCCTATGTAAAAGAAGGTCAAAGAACTGTATAAGTGGTAGGGACCCTGAGGGTCATCTAGTCCAACCCCCCTGCAATACACCTGAAGAATCCCTGACCATCCAACCTCTGCTTAAAAACCTCCAAGGAAGGAGAGTCCACCACCTTCTGAGATTGTCTGTTCCACTGTCAAACAGTTCTTCCCTTCAGAAAATTCTTCCTGATCATAGAATCATAGAATCATAGAGTTGGAAGAGACCACAAGGGCTATCGAGTCCAACCCCCTGCCAAGCAGGAAACACCATCAGAGCACTCCTGACATATGGTTGTCAAGCCTCTGCTTAAAGACCTCCAAAGAAGGAGACTCCACCACACTCCTTGGCAGCAAATGATATTTAGACAGAATCTCCTTTCTCGCAACTTGATGCCATTGGTTCAGTTCCTACCCTCCAGAGCAGGAGAAAACAAGCTCGCTCCATCTTCTATGTGACAGCCCTTTAGATATTTGAAGGCAGCTATCGTAACTCCTCTCAGTCTCCTCCTATCCAGGTTAAACATATCCAGCTCGTTCTCACTTTTATTTCTTTTGTGTTTTTTAAAAAAATGATATTTATTAAAGTTTCAAAAAAGGTTACAAAAATAAGAAAAAGAAAAAATAGAAAAGAAAAGAAGAAAAAATACAAAGTACAGAAAAATAAAAACATTTAAAAACAAATCAATCTTTCCATGTCTTGTCTTTCATTTACTTGTTTCCCTGACCTCCTCACACCTCCCTTTCTTGTATTCCAGTTCAGTTAGTTAATTCAGCAAATCCTTTCCCTCTTTGTTTTTATCCTAATCCTTTAATTTAATATATTGTAACTTTGGATTCTCACCTGTTAACAAACCATTTTTACATACTCCTTTGTAACAGTGCTGCTTAAACCACTTAACTTCATTCTGACATCATTCTAACATTCATTAATTTTGCAATATTTCTGTAAATAGTCTTTAAATTTCTTCCAATCTTCTTCCACCGACTCTTCTCCCTGGTCTCGGATTCTGCCAGTCATTTCCGCCAGTTCCATGTAGTCCATCACCTTCATCTGCCATAGATGAAGGGTAGATCTTGTGTCTTCCAATACTTCGCGATGAGTATTCTTGCTGCTGTTGTGGCATACATAAAGAAAGTTCTATCCTTCTTTGGCACCAATTGGCCGACTATGCCCAGGAGAAAGGCTTCTGGTTTCTTCAGAAAGGTATATTTAAATATCTTTTTCATTTCATTATAGATCATCTCCCAGAAAGCCTTAATCCTTGGGCACGTCCACCAAAGGTGAAAGAATGTGCCTTCAGTTTCTTTACATTTCCAACATTTATTATCGGGCAAATGATAGATTTTTGCAAGCTTGACTGGTGTCATGTACCACCTGTATATCATTTTCATAATATTCTCTCTTAAGGCATTACATGCCGTAAACTTCATACCTGTGGTCCATAACTGTTCCCAGTCAGCCATCATTATGTTATCTCCAACATCTTGTGCCCATTTAATCATAGCAGATTTCACCGTTTCATCCTGAGTATTCCATTTCAACAGCAAGTTATACATCTTTGACAGAATCTTGGTTTTGGGTTCTAACAGTTCTGTTTCCAATTTTGATTTTTCCACCTGGAAGCCAATTTTCTTGTCCAAATTATATGCCTGTATTATCATTATCTGATAATAATGAAGCCAATCTCGCACTTTATTTTTTAGTTTTTCAAAACTCTGCAATTTCAATCTGTCTCCCTCTTGTTCCAGAATTTCCCAATATTTCGGCCATTTGGCCTCCATATTGAGCTTTTTCTGCACCTTCGCTTCCATCGGTGACAACCACCTTGGGGTTTTATTTTCAAGTAAATCCTTGTATCTTATCCAGACATTAAACAATGCTTTCCTGACAATATGATTTTTAAATGCTTTATGTGCTTTGACCTTATCATACCATAAATATGCATGCCATCCAATCACTTTTATTTCTTTTGGAATCCTCTGCATTTGTGCCTTCAACATTTCACCTTTAAGAAATTCCCATCTGGAGGGGGTGCAAGGAGTCCTCGCAGCAGGAGTGGGAGCCCTTGTATAGCACGCGCCATGGCAGGACAGGCATTTTAAAAATTTATTCCCCTCTTCGACCGTGTATTGGTGGAAAGGTGTGCAGCTGAGACAGTAACTAAAGGAGGCATTGTGATTCCAGAAAAATCACAAGGAAAAGTGTTACAAGCCACTGGTGTGGCAGTTGGAACAGGCTACAAGAGCAAGGAGGGAGACACTCGTCCAGTTAGTGTAAAAGTTGGCGAGAAGGTTCTGCTACCAGAGTGTGGTGGAACAAAAGTTGTACTGGATGACAAGGACTATTTCATATTTAGAGATGGTGATATTCTTGGAAAATACGTGGACTGAACAGTTCATCTTGCTCCGTTATCATTAAGTTTTCATTCCACAAAAAGTGCTCAAATGGTTCTGTTCCATCATGTAAATAATTTATTTATTTTCTAATAAATGCAAATTCTCCCAGATTACCAAGTATCATTGTGACTTCAAAATAAAAAAGGTGTATAGCCAAAAAGAAAAAAAGAAAGAAATTCCCATCTATTATGTACTAAGCTTGGATCCTAGAACAATAGGCAGGTAGGATTCTGGAATGCAACAGCAGCAATGATCCTGGAACCCCCTTAGGGGCCAACATTTGCTGAATTCATTCCATTCCGCTTATGCAATAAAATAAAATAAACCCAGTTCACCTGGTGAATAATTAAAGCAGCAGGCTGGCTGGTGCCGTCATTGTGAGCTCCATTAAAGTGAGTTTTTGCAGTTTCTGCATTTGTCAGTCGCACTAGCACACACTCCTCTCTTTTCAGTACGTATAAAAGAAAAGCAATTTCCCCCTTTTAAGCCAATTTACTTGTCTTGTAAAGGCAGACACTTGACACGCGCTGAGGGATTATTACAGAGGGAAGGAGCTGGCAGTGGTGAATACCTAATAATTACCTTATCCTAATGTCAGATTTGTTTCTCGCCACTGATTCCTTAGTATTTTTTTGCTGGAGTCTTAAATCAATCAAGAGGAGCATTCGTTTCCCTGGGAAGCCTATGCTGGCTTAGCATGACCCCATATTAGCAATTCTTATTTATTTTCTGTACAGTGGTGCCTCGCAAGACGGAAAACCCGCTAGACGAAAGAGTTTTCCGTTTTGGAGGTGCTTCGCAAAACGAATTTCCTATGGGTTTGCTTCGCAAGACGAAAATGTCTTGTGAGTTCCTGTGGGGGTTTTTTCCTCCCCCCCTTTTTCCCAAGCCGCTAAGCCGCTTATCAGCTGATCCGCTAAGCTGCTTAACAGCTGATCCGCTAAGCCGCTTATCAGCTGATCTGCTAAGCCCGCTAAGCCGCTAATAGTGCTAATCCGCTAAGCCGCTAATGGGCTTGCTTCACAAGACGAAAAAACCGCAAGACGAAGAGACTCGCAGAACAGATTCTTTTTGTCTTGCGAGGCACCACTGTATGTCTCATTGCCCATCTTTCCTCCAAGGAATTAAAGGCAGCATGCAAGATTCCCTCCCCCTCCTCACAACAACCCTTCAAGGTTGAGCAATACTGTGTCTGGCAACCTTGAAAACATTCATTGTGAGGCTACGTGAGTGCATTGTGGACATTTTTATATGTTTTAAACAGGGGTTTTAAATTCTGTTTTTCTTTTAATTATTCCTTAATTATTCTTTATTGATTACAAATTTACATATCTATACTATATCTATCTCTTTACATATGAAGAAAAAGAAAATTATGTAGAGAACAGAAAATTTATAAAGGAACAAAAAAGAGGAAAAGAAAAAAGATAAAGAAATGACAAGGATACAAAGTAAAAAAATCAAAAGAGGAAAAGACAAGACAACATTATTTACACAATAAAAGTGTTCATCAACACAATTCTGTTTTTCATGGGATTGTTTCAGTGCTTGGCCATTTGTCACCTGGGCTCCTCTGAGAGGAAGGTGGGACAAAATTTTATAAATAGTAGTAAGGCTTAGCAGCTTTACAAATAATAATACAGTCATACCTTGGGTTGAATACGCTTCGAGTTGAGCACGTTCGAGTTGCACTCTGCGGCAACCTGGAAGTAACAGAGTGTGTTACTTCCGGCTTTCGCCGCTTGCGCATGTGCAGACGCTCAAAATGACATCACGCGCATGCGCAGAAGCAGTGAAAAGTGGCACACGCGTGCGCAAACGTGCCGTCGCTGGTTACGTTTGCTTCTAGTTGCGAACGGGGCTCCGGACGGATCCCGTTCGTATCTAGAGGTACCACTGTAATAATAAGACTTTGAGCCAATGACTGGCCCAAAGTCACGTAGGAACTGCTAGGAGTGACTCAAGGCCTTCCACGTGCGCTTCATCAGGAAGATTTTGGGCATCACATAGCAGGACAGAGTCTCAAACAGAGATGTTTTCTCTCAAGCCCACATGCCCAGCTTGGTCATGTCCACAGAACGGAAGATGGCAGGATCCGCAAATGCTCTATGGGGAGCTGGCTACAGGCACCAGGCCCGTTGGCAGACCAACTCTGTGTTACAAAGATGTCTGCAAACAGGACATAAAGGCTGGCAACATGTGGGAATTCTTTGCAGATGACTACAGTGCCTGGAGATAGTCAGGTTGTCTATCCACAGCAGTGACCAGAGGAGGAATGACCACTGGAAGGAGTGCAGAGAGAAGAAACACTCTGGTGCATCTGCACAACCAGATGCCTCCAGCTGCACCAAAACATATCTCTCCCAAATCAGTCTCTACACCCACAGAAGGTGCTTTTGTTGTTGTTGTCGTTTAGTCGTGTCCAACTCTTCGTGACCCCATGGACCAGAGCATGCGAGGCACTCCTGTCTTCCACTGCCTCCCGCAGTTTGGTCAAACTCATACTGGTAGCTTCGAGAACACTGTCCAACCATCTCGTTCTCTGTCGTCCCCTTCTCCTTGGGCCCTCCATCTTTCCCAGCATCAGGGTCTTTTCCGGGGAGTCTTCTCTTCTCATGAGGTGGCCAAAGTCTTGGAGCCTCAGTTTATGTATGCAACAACAGCAGCAAGAATACTTATTGCAAAGTATTGGAAGACACAAGATCTACCCACCTTGGAAGAATGGCAGATGAAGGTGATTGACTACATGGAATTGGCAGAAATGAGTGGCAGAATCCGAGACCAGGGAGAAGAGTTGGTGAAAGTAGACTGGAAAAAATTTAAAGACTACTTACAGAAACATTGTAAAATTAATGAATGTTAGAAGGATGTTGGATAGAAACTAAGCGGTTTCCAGCTGTAATGCTTTAAGAGATATGAAAAAAAAAAGGTTTTACAAATGGGCAAAAGTTTAATGGTAAGGATTTGCTGAACTAACAAATCGACCTGGAATACAAAGAAGGGAGGTATGAGGAGGTCCGAGGAAATAAGTGTATGGAAGTTATGTTGTTGAAAATTAATGTGTGTTTTTAACTGTTTTTTATTTTGTGTGTTTATTTTTCTTTTTTTGTTATATCTTAAAAACTTTCAATAAATATCTTTTTTAAAAAAAGTATTGGAGCCTCAGCTTCAGGATTTGTCCTTCCAGTGAGCACTCAGGGCTGATTTCCTTAAGAATGGATAGGTTTGACCTTCTTCCAGTCCATGGGACTCTCGAAGAGTCTCCTCCGGCACCATAATTCAAAAGCATCAATTCTTCGGCGATCGGCCTTCTTTATGGTCCAGCTCTCACTTCCATACATCACTGCTGGGAAAACCATAGCTTTAACTTTACGGACCTTTGTTGGCAAGGTGATCCCCTTCATGGATCACTGCCTTGCCGTGGCGAAGGGGCTTGAGTAACTCAGAGAAGCTATGAGTAACTCAGAGAAGCTTGGGAGCAGGGCACCCAAGATGGACAGGTCATAGTGGAAAGTTTTGACCAAACGTGATCCACCTGGAGGAGGAACCAGCAAGCCACTCCAGTATCCCTGCTAAGAAAACTCCATGGATAAAGACAACAGAAGGTGCTACAACCTTCCAACACTTTGACTTCAACCACCAAGCCACACTCATCCATTGTCTCCCGAGACACACGGATGTCAACAAATAGACAGAAGCTCTGAGATTACAACCGCAAGCTCCTTTAGCACCCTTGAGTGCAGCTCATCAGTGCCTTGACATTTGAATTCATTTACAGTAGTCTGGTGTTCCCTTACCACCTCTTGTTCTAATTTGGGCTGCAGCTCCCTCCTAACATTGTTTATTTTGTTATCACCAGGTTGGGCGCTGCTTTCTTTTTCGGGGAAGACAAAGGCAAAGTAGTTAAGAGCAGTTCCGCCTTCTCTCTGTCACCCAACAGCATTTCTCCATCATCTCCATGCAGAGGACCTACCACTTGCTTGGTCTTCCTCTTGCTTCAAATGTAGCAGGAGAAGCCCTTTATTATTGTGTTTAACCTCTCTTGCAAGCTTTGGCTCACCTGACCCTCTACCTGAAACTGTTGGCTTCTTGTGTATACTCCTCCTTTGTGATTTCCAAGTTCTTCCTTTTCTTATACTTACCCTTCTTAAATCTCATCACATTTGTAAGCTCCTTATGCAAACACAATGGGTTTTTTAAAGACATCTCACACTTTTCTATCTTGTTGGAATTGTCTGCCTTTTTGTATTCAGTATTTCACCTTTCAGAAACTCCAATCCATCTTGGACTCCCTTCTTTTTGAGTATTTCGTACCATAGAACTCTCACCCAGTAGCTCCTTAACCTTTTTTAAAACTGGTCTTCTTAAAGTCCAGAGGGCATGCCCGACTACCATTCAGCTTTCCCTTGCCTCTGTATTCTCTCTATTCTGCTTTGGTCAGACCACACCTGGAGTCCTGCTGGAAAAGAGACTGGGAGGAGTTATGACAGCCATCTTCAAAGTTCTAAAGGGCTGTCACACGGAGGATGGCACAAGCTTGTTTTCTCCTGTTCTGGAGGGTATGGCCCTAAATAATGGATTCACGTTATAAGAAAGGAGATTCCGACTGAACATCAGGAAGAACTTTCTGATTGGAAGAGATGTTCAGCTGTGGAACAGACGATCTCAGAAGGTGGTGGACTCTCCTTCCATGGAGTTTTTTAAGCAGAGGTTGGATGGCCATCTGTCAGGGATGTTTTTGCCTCTGCAGCTGCTTCTGATAAATCCATCAGGACCTCCCTTCCCCTAACCCAGTTGACAGTTGTTCAAAAGCTCTACAAATTGCAAGCTCACGCTCTGGTGAGCAGCATTTATATGCCTCCACAGCTTGGAGAGGGGACTCCTGTCTGCTCTGACAACAGAGTTTGTTTTTCAGCCTCATTGGGTTTCTCAGTGAATTGACAGGGTCCTCCTTTGCTCCCCCGCCCAGACCGCCAAGCCCCGAAACCAACACCCCATCACAACCGAGACCCTGACAGGCAGGGCACAGAGAAAGGACCAGCCTTCCCGCAAGGCCAGTCGTGTTGCCGGCCCAACGACAGTCCTGATAAACACCGAGTGCAGCCTGGAGAGATCCATCAACAGGCCGACTCTGGCTGGGGAATGAGGGAGACGGGTCACCATCCATCACAGGCCTAATGGGGATTTCTCTCTGGCTAATGGTTCCATCACAAGCTCAGCCACAGAGCTGTCCAGAAAGATCCTTGGTGCACTAAAAATTCCCCTCCAGCTTTAAGCATCTCGGAGGTGCCATGAATCAATCACACCATCTGTCATTGTCTTGCAGCTTTTATCCCATCAATCTGCCAGTTAGCTAGAAATATCTAGCATTAATTCCAGCTCCCTTTATGGTCCCTCTTTAAACCCAAGTGTGCCCTAAACTGAAACATTCACTTAACCAACTCGGGACCCATTTGAAACCTGTCCCTATTAGTATATAAAACCCTTAACAATTTGGGATCTGTTTATGCCCACTCTTCCAGTAACTGGCCCTGTTACAGGAGCCACGTAATACCCGTTTCACATTTATAAGAACTGGATCTTATAGTGTGGCGGAACCAGCACCTTGGAACTCTGCCTCTTGACATCCGGCAGATGTCTGTACTGCACGCTTTTTCCGTGCCTGAAAAGAACGTTCATGTTTAGACAAGACCATCCAGGACCTTAGAAAATTGATGTGAGTCTTAATCTGGTTTTTTTTTTTAAAAAAAAAATTATTGGTTTTTCCACTTTTATAAAGACACAACACACACAAAAAAGACACAAGACAAGAACATGTATAAATTCCGAAAATCCTAGTTTCCTAACCCTATTCCCAGACTTCCCCCCACCCCCCCTCATGCATCCCAATTCCCAAGATTGTGTCAGCAATTTGGTGTTTCTCCTCTTAACCATCTTATTACCTTTTTTATAAAGAAATATAGATTTTTCCTAAGTTGGACTCAAATTCTCTTCCGTCGATTTCTCATTTTGTCTTAATTAAAAGTCATATTAACTAAACCTAAAGGTCTTGAGTGTTTTTAAAATTCTCTTCTTCCCTCCCTCCCATCCCCGGTTTTTGTCCCTTCCCAATACATATCCAAAATAACAGTTCTTAGCCTGGGTCCCTCACGTCCGAGGCTTTCAAGTCTCTTTCAGTCCCTCTCCGCCGATCTTGTTGGTAGTCCTTTATGTCGGTCATCAAGTCTGGAAAAAGCTCTTTCGCCCTCAAACCATATTCTCTTCCCACAAGGACATTTGAAAGCCACTGCTGAAAGGTTTCCACAAATCCTGCATCCTCAAAGTCAAAGTCAGAATGGAGGCCCCAATCATATTTCTTTGTTTTAAGTTCCTGTGTTCCATAAACTCCCGGGGCCTCCTCCTTCATCTTCTTCATCTTTCGCAGACTTGTGGTAGATGTAATCCAAAAATCTCCTTGCTTGTGTTCCACAGATGTCGGCTTTTGGTTATTACTTCCCAGCTTTACTTTCTCTTTTTCTTGTTTAGTCTCTTCCACCTCTTCAGATATCAGTTCCCATTCAGCTGTGGATTCTTTCTCATTCAGGTCCTCAATACATACAGCAGAGCTGCCTGTTCCAGAAATCAAGGTCATAAGTTGTTTATTCATAGCTAAGCTCTGCTCTTGTAGAGTTCCCACCAATTGAAACATCCTTTCGATTTCCACTAGTAACTTTCCATCCACAGCCATTGTATCCATTGTAGTTTCACAAAATTCCCCCTAGGGGGAATCTGGTTACTTATTAGTCTTTTCTCCAACAATCCTTTAACTTATTTTTATTACTTTGTTTCCAACAATCTTGGTTCAATTGTAGCTCATCTTAGTCCAGAGGGATCTTAAATAGCAATTTTTCCACTCTAAACTGCCCGCTTGACAGCTTTGACAGCTGTCAAACTCCGCAGCTCTTACACAGGCACAGAGACAGGACGCTCCCGGGCCCGGGAGGGGGGGGGTTGTTTAAAGCAAAAAGAAGGCTTCCCAGTCTCCACTCTCCAGCTCAAAATTTCTTTTAACTAAATCTTGGAAGTTAGTGTCCTTTTTAACTCACCCCTCCAAGGGTAGGCTCTCCAGCTTAGCACTTTGTCGTTGCTTAGATCGTCTGCAAGGGGGGGGTGCGGACTTCCTTTTAGCACACCCCCCGGTCGTCTCCAATTCAGAGCAATGTTTTTAAGATCCAATTCCGTCTTACTCACGGGTTCTTTCTTTTCAGTCCAAATTTCAAGGAAGGAAGTCAGCGCTCTCTGGTCATGGCTCGCGGCTTCACTCCACCGAGGTAGCGATCGACTCTCAGTGCCACGCCGCCCTCCGTATCCTCTCCGCAGCCTTTAAAAAGGCTCTTCGTGGATCGGGGGGGCGCTTAAGGCACCCGCGAGTCTTCAGTCCGCAGGCTTCCGCGCCTGCGGTTTTTAAGGGTCCCCGCGTCGCCGGCGCGGCAAAGACCCGTCCTCCGCAGCTCGGAGGGAATCCGCCATTTCCAAATCGCGCCAACCCGGAAGTCCGAGTCTTAATCTGTTTTTAGTTTACTGTTTAAACTTTTGAAATGTCTTAAATTCTTGTTAATTTTCTTTGTGTAAATTTTATCAATTTTTTGCAAAGTACTTTGAGGTATTATTATTTTTTAACAATCAAGCAGTGCATGACTTGTATTACCTTATCCTAATGCCTTTCACCATAGAGGGGTTCCCACACCCACTACGGTGGGTGGGGTACACTTTGGGAGATAGAATTGTTTTCCATCTTGACAATGGCTACTTTCAAGATGTAGATGGCTGGTGGGGCACCATCATGGAGAAGAGGAATGAGGAAAGTAGCACTGAGGTCAGGGTTGGGGGAAGCATTTCAGCCTGAGGGCCACATTCCCTTCTGAGCAAACCTTCAGAGGGCCACATCCAGTGGCGGGTGGGGCTGAGCAACAGAGGCAGATTTCCCCTTTGTATAGCAGGTCAGTTTCTGCCCACACTTACACACCCCTCCATCCAGGGGAGCAAGAGGCGTTGTCAAGACTTCGATGATGCTTTCCAGCCAGGCAAAATGTCTCCAGGAGTGGTTGGCATAGGAGAGGTTCCTGAGAGCCAGGTCAAGAAGGCTGGGTGGGGTACACAAGGCCTGAGGCTCCAAACCCTTGTTCTTGGACAAGGCTGCCTCAGTGGCTGCTCCCAGACTTTGGATCTCCTTAAGGAGCCAGACAGGCTCCCTCCTTGCTGTCCTTCTGCCGGCAGGTGAAGGCAGTGGCATCGCAATGGTGGAGCTGGGGGACAGTGCGCCCCAGGTGCCATGTCTGCGGGGGTGACAAGAAGGCACCCCGCGGCGGCTCGCGGCGGCATGAACAGCCATCGCGCCGCGGCAGCCACATGTGGAGGTTCCTCCGTTTGTGGCTGCAGCCATAAGCAGAGGATTCCTACATCGTTTTTTCTTTTAAGTGGCAACACCAAATACAGCTGCGACAAAGTTCAGCATAAGATTAAATTTCTGGTGTCTTGGTCCCCCCCCACCCCTTGTCTGCACCTGTGTTGGCTCAGTCTTTTTTCAAAGGCTTTTCAGAGAATTAGGAATCCAGTCTCCACAAAAAGCTTCTTTCCCCAATTGGGTGATTATTTTAAAACTGCCTATGAAACATCGTCTGCCTTGATGGGCCCTTAGAGGCAGCACAGACGTTTATATCAGTTGCAAGGGTTTTTCATTATTATTATTGCCTTCAAAGAAAAGAAAAGAAAATGCTGTTGATTTTAATCTCCCCCTCCCTTCCGGTTAATACAATGAATTCCATCTTACTCTGTGAATCATTTTCCAGTGTTCACACTACTATATATTTATTTCATAAAATTTATACACCACTTCATTGTAAAAAAAGCCCCACCTCAATGCAGTTTACAAAAGTGATAAAACTATAAAATCATCACCAAGAAAAATTAACAACAATAATTTAAGACTTTCAGAAAGTTAATATAACGGTAGACTAAAAAAACAGATTAAAACTTGCATCAACTTTCTAAACATCTGGGAGGGCTTTTCTAAACAAGAATATTTTAGCAAGTGTCGAAAAGTGTACAGTGAAGGCACCTGCTTGAGATCAATAGGCAGTGCACACACTAAAATGAGGAACGGGTTTTATGTGGCACCTGCACTAGTGCCAGTTGCACCAATCCAAGTGGTCAAGGGGGTGTGGAAGGTGGAGGTAAGGTGATCTCATAGGTAAACTGGACCCAAGTACCACAAGGAATGGTGGTACATCAGAATTGCCCTTGGAGGCAGGTAACACAGGTGTGCAGCTGTAGGCACAAACCAGTCCAACCAGCCAACACAGGCAGAAACGTATTTGCTTGGGTGTAGCTTTGATGGGAACCTACCTAATTTGCACTTCTTCAACCAATACACAAACAGAAACACAGATATCCTTAGAAAATTTTGTGATGCAGTTATTTGACCAAGCAATATGTACAAAATGCATTCTACACTAAGGAGAAACATGTGGGACGCGGGTGGCACTGTGGTCTAAACCACTGAGCCTCTTGGGCTTGCCGACCAGGAGGTCGGCGGTTCGAATCCCCACTATGGGGTGAATTCCCATTGCTCGGTCCCAGCTCGTGCCAACCTAGCAGTTCTAAAGCACGCCAAAAAGTGAAAGTAGATAAATAGGTACCACTCTGGCGGGAAGGTAAATGATGTTTCCGTGCGCTGCTCTGGTTTTGGTGTTCCATTGCACCAGAGGCAGCTTAGTCATGCTGGCCACATGACCTGGAAAAACTGTCTGCAGAGCGGACAAACGCCGGCTCCCTCAGCGAGATGAGTGCCACAACCCCAAGGTTGTTCGCGACTGGACTTAACTGTCAGGGGTCCTTTACCTTTAAGGGGAAACATACATACAAATGCCTGCATTCATGAAAATAGTGTGCAAAAATGCATGGGGAAACTGCTTGCAATAGAATGTGTATATTAGTCAAAACTGTACACAAAGTACGTTTATTTGCAGTAAAATGCTGATGGATTTTCAACATGATTA
Organism: Podarcis bocagei; assembly: GCF_964188305.1. Classification (NCBI taxonomy): domain Eukaryota; kingdom Metazoa; phylum Chordata; class Lepidosauria; order Squamata; family Lacertidae; genus Podarcis; species Podarcis bocagei. The sequence goes on from NC_138134.1 coordinate 7,365,633, forward strand.
AAAAATAATATCTGTATATTACTGAAGAAATGTGGAGAGCTAAATTTAGAAGTGGAAGAAGAATGAGAAAATGAGAGAAACTAAAATGGCTTAGACTGAAGGATGTCAGGTTGGGGAAACTTTTAGCTGGGTTGGTACAGGATACAAATTAAAGGGAAGCATTTTTAAATAAATACATTTTTTCAGTGCTGGCCTTCCATTCATTCTACAAGCCTTATCTATAAGCTTTTTAGCTTTTTGAAGGCCCATTAATTGCACTAATGCTAAACTGAACTTGCAGGGAGAGAGAGAGAGGTAGGAGAGAAAGTGGCAGACAAACTTGTGTGATTCACACATCTCAAACCAAAGCACAAATGGAAACATCCTTTGAAATTTGCACCTTGCTGAATTTTGCAATGCAGTTTTCCAAGCAATAAAAATGAGTGTTTAAAGGGGGAAGTGCAAACAAAACTGTATATATCTATAGAGAGATAGATAGAAAAATAATACACCAAAGCAACAATTATATTGCAAAAAATTGATTGCAGAAATGCCTGCTTTAGGAAAGGTTGTGTGCAAAAATGTTAATAAATGTGTTGAAAATCAGTACAGATTTTCATATGAACTGGGCGGGGGGAGTATACTGATGCAGAAATTGGATGCCCTTTACTTAGGGTTGGAAAAATGGATAGATTTGTCTGTTCCTAGTTAGGGAATTTGGGTGTCTACTGAAAACTGTCTCCATGGGTATATCTGAGTGAAAAATGCTCAAGTGTTTATTTTGACACACTTACACACACTGGGGAGCTGAGGGGGTGAGCAATGAGCAGGGAGAAGTTATTGATATTGTCAGACATCCTGATTCTACACGTCACAGGATCCAAGCTGCAACCTGTCACTCTAAATCTTTAACCATGTGGACGAATAAATTCATTCATTAGCACATATTAGCAATAAACCCATCATATGCCAGTTTAAAAACAAAAACAGGAACTAATCATTCAAATGCTCATCCACCATAACATTGTTTAAGGTAGCCCAGGAATATAAAGAGGGGGGTTGGGCTGGAATAAAATCATTTGAGAAGTAGGACAATATTCTAATTAAAACTGCTAGAGAAATTCTCCCTCTTTCTCACCAGATCAGAAAGTTGGGGGGGGGGGAGGGACACCACTCAAAACCAGGAATATCAGGGTGCTAATTATTAGCCATAAATTACAAGTACAAAATAAGACAAATTTGATTCCATGTGTTTGCTGTTTTAAAAAAAATGCATGGGAAATATCAAGAACATCACTCCCCCCCCCCCAAATGATAAAGAAATGTAGTCAGCAGGTAAGATCATTTCTCGTTCCTCCAATTTTCTTTCTTGCTCTGTCCTCAATTACTTGAGTACTTCTCTGTCACATAATAGGAATCCCGATTTTTGCCAGATGGATAAAGATAACCTCATTCTCGCTAAAAGCAATTTGGACTTTGCAGCTGAGTACAAGAGACACTTAAGAAGATAATGCAGGAAAACTCAAGGACCTAAAATAGTGGCATTCATAATGACTCCATCCAGGGCCCAGAATTCAGCATCCTAAGAACCTCAGTTTTCCTTTCACATTTTAACAAATGGGACTGAAACTGCCTTGGTCACTCTAGTCGATGATCTCCGGTGGGCTAGGGACAAAGGTGAAAGCTGTCTCGCCAGAGTGGTGCATGCTCTGGTTATCTCCCGCTTGGACTACCACAATGCGCTCTCCGTGGGGCTACCTTTGAAGGTGACCTGGAAACTGCAACTAATCCAGAATGCGGCAGCTAGACTGGGAGTGGCTGTTGACACGATTTAACACTGGTTCTGAAAGACCTACATTGGTTTCCAGTATATTTCTGAGCACAATTCAAAGTGTTGGTACTGACTAGACAGCCTCAGCCCAGTATACCTGAAGGAGCATCTCCACCCCCATTGTTCTGCGCGATTTTCAGCATCTGAGCATGCACAGATGCAATTTCTGCCACCGCGCTGCATCAGCCTGGCCCACGGAGGATCTCCATGGGAGTGATCCAGCCCATGCCTGGTATTATTATTATTATTATTATTATTATTATTATTATTATTATTATTATTATTAGACTTGGGTGCTTCAGGTATTCAATTTCTACAAATTCTGATCTGCACCTCTAACGTGTGGATCAGAAAGGAATTATATTTTATATTCCACACTTCTCCAAACAGTAATACAGTTCTCAGCTCAAAAACAAACAAATCTCTCTCTTTTTCTTTTCTTTTTTGTGTGTGGTGATGGTAGCTTTTGCTTTAACTTCATTCTGTAAATTCTGACCCATTGCTCCATATTTATTTTCTAATGTTGAAGAGGATGTAAACAACTTCTGTACTTCACTTAGTCACAATTACACTTGCAGTTATGGCTTTTGTTTTCCTTTGCTTGTTTTGTGCATCTGTTGATTTTGTGCATCTGTTGTAAATATCTATCATCTACACACACACACACAGAGAGAGAGAGAGAGAGAGAGAGAGAGAGAGAGAGAGAGAGAGAGATCCACCCAAAGGCACTACTAAAATTTTGCTTTATATAAACAGAAATACTGCCGATGAGAGAAAATATGAATTTAAATATGAATTTTCACGCGGATTTTCAAAGAAACCAGATAAATTCAGAAACATGATGAAATAAACTTATGAATCAACATGAACCAGAAACAGACAGATCCATTAATTCCTCGCTGTGAAAATTAGGTTGAATAAATGAGGCCTGGGAAAAGGCAGAGGAGGATTTCCTGTGTGCATGGAGGGAGGGGGGAACCCAACGCCCTCCCTGCATAGCTCTTTCCCTTCCCCATAATGCTGAAGTGATCTCAACTGCATACACTGAAGCTGTTGAAGCTTTCCTGCTCATGAAAGGCAGACAGCTGAGCCGCTCCACCCGTGCCTGGGAATACATTATGTAGCCGAGATGGATAAAGAAGTCAAAAATTGTTAACAATGTCTAGCTGTCCTAGCGGACCTGCATAATCCACCTTTAATTCCTTTCCGCACGTGCTAGCATAAGCACCTGGCTCTTTCGCACCTGCAGCCACGTTCTCTTTTTTTTTTAATAGAAATTTTTATTGGTTTTTCACCTTTTATAAAGACAAATACACACAGAAAAGACAAAAGACAAAAACATGTATAATTTCAGAAAATCCTACTTTCCTAACCTTGTTCCCTGACTTCCCCCCACCCCCCTTCATGCATCCCCATTCCCAGAATTGTGTCAGCAAATTGGTATTTCTCTTCTTAATCATCTTAAAATTACCTCTTTTATAAAGAAAAGTAAATTTTTTCTAAGTTGGACTCAAGTTCTCTTCCATTGATTTCCCAATTTGTCTTAAATAAAAGTCATATTAACTAAACCCAAAGGTCTTGAGTGTTTTTACAATTCTATTCTTCCCTCCCTCCCATCCCCGGTTTTCGTCCCTTCCCAGTACATATCCAAAATGTCAGTTCTTAGCCTGGGTTCCTCACGTCCGAGGCTTTCAAGTCTCTTTCAGTCCCTCTCCGCCAGTCTTGTTGGTAATCCTTTATGTCGGTCGTCGAATCTCGAAAAAGTTCTGTCACCATCCAACCATATTCTCTTCCCACAAGAACATTTGGAAACAGCTGCTGGAAAATTTCCACAAAGTCTGCATCTTCAGAGTCAGAATCAAAGTGGAGGCCCCCATCATATTTCTTTATTTTAAGTTCCTGTGTTCCATAAACTCCCGGGGCCTCCTCCTTCATCTTTTGCATCTTTCGCAGATTTGTGTTAGATGTAATCCAAAAGTCTCCTTGTTTATATTCCACAGATGTCAGCTTCTGGTTGGTACTTTCCAACTTTACTTTCTCTTTTTCTTGTTTAGTCTCTTCCACTTCTTTAGATATCATTTCCGATTCAGCTGTGGATTCTTTCTCATCCAGGTCCTCAATACATTCAGCAGAGCTGCTTGTTCCAGAAGTCAAGGTCATAAGTTGTTTATTCATAGCCAGACTCTGCTCTTGTAAGACTCCCACCAGATGAAACATTCTTTCGATTTCCACTAGTAACTTTCCATCCACAGCCATTGTAATTTCACAGAATTCCCCCTAGAGGGAATCTGGTTACTTAGTAATCTTTCTCCAACAATCCTCCAACTTATTGTTATTACTTTGTTTCCAACAGTTTTAACTCAATTGCAACTCATTTTAATCCAGAGGGATCTTAAATAACGATTTTTCCACTTAAACTGTCCGTTTGACAGCTTTGACAGCTGTCAAACTCTGCACCTCTTCCACATGCTCAAAAGCAGGACGCTCCCGGGCCCGGGAGGGGGGGGGTTGTTTACAACTGAAAGAAAGCTTCCAACACTCCACTCTCCAGCTCAAAATTTCTTTTTGCCAAATCTTGGAAGTTAATGTCTTTTTCAACTCACCCCACAAAGGGTAGGCACTCCAGCTTAGTTCTTATATCGTTGCTTTAGATCGTCTGCAAGAAGGGGGGGGGTGCGGACTTCCTTTTAGCACACCCCCCGGTCGTCTCAAATTCACGGGATAATATTCATAAAGTCCAATTCCGTTTTACTCACGGGTTATTCTTTTCAGTCCGAATTTCAAGGAAGGGAATCAGCGCTCTCCAGTCATGGCTCGCGGCTTCGCTCAACCGAGGTAGCGATCGACTCTCAGCACCACGCCACCCTCCGTATCCTCTCCGCAGCCTTTAAAAAGGCTCTTCGTGAATTGGGGGGGCGCTTAAGGTGCCCACCGAGTCTTCAGTCCGCAGGCTTCAGCGCCTGCGGTTTTTGAGGGTCCCCGCGTCGCCGGCGCGGCAAGACCCGTCCTCAGTTGAGCCGATTCCCTCCGCAGCTCGGAGGGAATCCACCATTTCCAGATCGCGCCAACCCGGAAGTCCCCCTGCAGCCACGTTCTCAGCAAAGGAGGAAACAGGAAGGTCTCTTGGGTAAACACACACATGCACACACCCTCTACGCTTGCACCGTGTCTCAGGAGCATGACAGAGTGCAGCCAAGGGGGGGTTCTGTGCCTCATGTTTGTTCAAGCAAAAGGCATACAAAAGGCTAGGAGAGATTGTGGTCCCTGAAGCTGCATTCACTGCTCACTGGGCCCAGAGCCAACGCTCCATTACATATGACCGGGTGCTTCTGTGCAATAAGAGCATCGCTCCGATCAATTGACTTGCTCACCCCCAGGCGGACTTCCACACCTGCTTAGGAATGCTGATCAATTCAGCATCAATCACTCCCTCCCCTTTTCAGTCCAGTTCTCCCAAACCCCCTTATATCCCATAAACACCTCACCCCCACCCATAACATGCAGAATTTAACCCTGTGCAACCCATAGGCCATGCGGCAAACAAGGTCTTTGTGCAGAAGAAGTCAAGGTGGAAGAAAGCCCATTTTGCTCAACATTTAAGGACTGCAATCCTCAAACTTCATTGACATTACTACACAAAGGAAGGATTGGCACAAAACATATATTGGTGACTGCCCAGGTCTTGTCCCTCCCCTCCTCCCGGTGGCACTGAGAACATTAAGAAGAAAGCCGCTGGATCAGACCATCTAACGCAGCCCCTCCTTCCCAGAGCTACGCCAGATGCCTCCAGCAAGCTCACCCTGAGGACATGAAGGCTCGGCTTAGAAAGCACAGGCCCAAGCGATTCTCTTCGTGCCCCACACCTTTCCCAGAGAAACCCACTCTTTAGCTTTAAGAAAACCTGGTTGCCATTTGTTCCACCTGAGTGCTAAAGAGGGATTTTCTCTGGGAGGAAGCAGCCAAATAAGAGGAAATGAAGTTGAAAGACCTCAGCCATTGCTGCTCCCTGGCCAATGGTATCTAAGGGAACCAGAGCTAGAGTCCCTGACAGAGATGGCCCCCCAAACTCTGTTTTAATGTAATGGAAGGGTGTTCTTTGTAGTCCACACCCACTCTTACACACTACCCTATTTTTCGCTCTATAAGACGCACTTTTCCCCTCCTGAAAAGTAAGGGGAAATGTGTGTGCGTCTTATGGAGAGTATGCAGGAGGGAGGCTCTGCTCAGTGCTCCCTTTAAAGAGCCACATGGAACGTGTGTGCATGGCTCTTGGGGAAGCCTTCATCCCGCTGCCTGGGAGAGACTGTGCATGGTTATCCTATAAGCCAGGACAGCAATAGGCTATCCCAGAAGCCAGATCCCTCTTGCTGTTCTGAATTCTGGGATGCAGAATATTTTTTTTCTTGTTTTCCTCCTCCAAAAACTAGGTGTGTCTTATGGTCTGGTGCGTCTTACAGAGCAAAAAATACGAAAATACGGTAATTCACAAGCAAGCAAAGCCTGGGGATTGTACCTTAAAAGGCACCACGCCAGCAGCCGTGAACATCTTCCGTAGTGGGGATGGGGAACCTGTGACCCTCTGGGAGGAGTTGTTGGACTGCAGCTGCCTTCCTCCTTGACCACTGGCCACACTGGCTGGAACTGGTGGGTGTTGATGCCCAACCAGATCTGGATGGGCCCCAGTCCCCCATCCCTGTACTAAGTTAACACTTGTCCACTTCACTGACACAATTGCTAACTCCAGCTCCATGAATGACACTACAGATTGATTATGTGCGCAATTAGTAAACGTGCATTTTGGAAAGGAGTTGGCACCACAGAGTGGCTAGCCTAAGAGTGAGTTAGAGTCCAACAACATCTGGAGGTCCATCAGTTCCCCATCAGCTGAGATTCTTGCATTGCTGGCGGTTGGACTAGAAGACCCTTTGGAGCAGAAATGCCTTGCATACAGGGACAGAGGAGAGATTCAATTCTGCTTGCATTTTAGTGAGAAACTAATTCACACTTCTTGGACCAATGTGGAAACACAGAAATGCTTCAAAATCTGGACTTCTCTGGATTTTGTGATGCCGTTCTCCAACCAGAGCGTACGAAAATGGGTGTTTTGGGGGAAATGTGCTTGAAAAACATATATTGGTGAAAATAACACACAAAAATCCATTGCACTGGGGAAACAGCTTGCAAAAATGTGCATCTTAGTCCAAACTACACGCAAAAAAATTTGTATTTTTTCGGAGAAATTCACACCAAAGCTCTAACAATTTTTTAACGATAATGTTGGCAATGCTCTGCCTCTATTGTCAGAGGCAACGATGCTTCTGAATTCTAATTGCTAGAAAACATGGGAGGGGAGAGTGCACTTGTCTCAGGTTTCCCCAAAGGGACATCTTATTGGTCACTGTGAGAAGAGGATGCTGGACTTGACGGGCCATTGGCCTGATCCTGCAGGCTCTTCTTAGATAAATTGCAGGTTGCAGGAGGAATGTGGGAAACTGGAATTAAGACTGGAAAAATGAGAAGCTGGGAGAACTGAAACTGACAGATTCTACTTGCATCACACACACACAAGCTGCACTTAATGCCCGCTGAGCGTTGCATTAAATAGCTCTTCAGGCGGAGGCCCACGGCACTGCTTGGATAGCCTTTCAGAGAACCTTTGCAAAGCAGCCTCTCCCTTGCAGCAAAATCCGCAGAGCTAACCCATGGCATTTCATCCTTCAATCTAGTTGTCTTGGCGGCTGCTTCCCGAGTGACATCAGGATGGGTGAAGTTTTATCACCACTTTAGGCAGCTGTGCTCACCCTCAAGCCCCAAGACTTGTTATAAATAGCATTGGCTGATGTCTCCCCATCCTTCAGCTGCTGCTCTGCCTTGACGCTTTAACTGCCCTTTACAATAACTACAGCTCACGGCTGATTAATATCGATCGCCATTTCCTTTGCGTCGAGACGTTTGCCAGGCAAACTCAATCAAGGCCTCCGCAATTATCATCGTCATCTGCAGACAGAGGCATGCACATGTTCTAGCGACACAAAGGGGGAAAGGGAGCGCCCCCCCCAGCACACATCTTCCCTGTCAAATGCTACAGGATAAGAACGCAGGGGTCTTGGAAATAAGTGCTTTTGAATAAAATACGGTCGGTGCTTCCTCTGAGACAAGTCCCTATTTGGTCAGGTTTTTATTTCTGCAATGCAGGAATCACAGCTGAAGAATCCTTGGCAGATAGACCCCCAACCTCTGCTTAGAAACCTCCAAGGAAGGAGGGTCCACCATTTTCCAAGGAAGGATGTTCCGCTCTCAAACAGCTCATACAGCCAGAAAATTACCGTATTTTTCGCTCTATAAGATGCACCAGGCCATAAGAGGCACCTAGTTTTTGGAAGAGGAAAATATGGGGGGGGGGGAATAATATTCTGAATCCCAGAAGCCGGAACAGCAAGAGGGATCTGGCTTCTGGGATAGCCTCTGGCTGTTCTGGCTTCAGAGATAGTCATGCCAAGCCTCTTCAGGGTAGCAGGATGAAGGCTCCCCTGCCCGGAAGAGGCTGCGCGGGGCTAAGGCAGAAGCCAGGACAGCAAGCGGGATTGCTGCACAGCGATCCCTCTTGCTGTCCTGGCTTATGGGATAGTCGCGCGAAGCCTCTTCCGGGCGGCAGGAGGAAGGCTCCCCCAGGAGCCGTGCTCCCTTTAAAGAGCGCGCCGAGTGTGTGTGCAGTTCTTGGGGGCTTTTCCCCGAGGAGGGAGAAACCACACGCTCCACGCGGTTCTTTAAAGGGAGCGCTGAGCAGAGCCCCCCGCCTGCATTCACTCCATAAGATGCACACACATTTCCCCTTACTTTTTAGGAGGGGGAAAGTGCGTCTTATAGAGCGAAAAATACGGTATTTCTGAATCTCCTTTCCTATAACTTGAAGCCATTGGGTACGGGTTGTACCCTGTGGAGCAGGAGAAAACAAGCTTGTTCCATCCTCCATGTGCCAGCCCTTTAGACATTTGAAGATGGCTTTTGTATCACTCTCCTCTCTTCCAGGCTAAAAATAATAATAATAATAATAATAATAATAATAATAATAATAATAATAATAATAATAATAATAATTTATTTATATCCCGCCTTCCCCAGCCAAAACTGGGCTCAGAGCGGCTACCGACAATAAAAGTAACACAGTTTACATAAAATCACAATCAATTAATTGAAATGCATTCTAAAATCAATTCTTTCTAAAATCAATTCAAAAATCTAATTAATGGCAACCATTGGGCTAGAGTTCTATGAGGATTACCGAAGGAGAGAGCGGGTCAGATTGTGCCTTGGCCAAAGGCCTGTGGAACAGCTCTGTCTTGCAGGCCTTGAGGAAAGATGTCAAGTCCCACAGGGCTCTAGTCTCTTGTGGCAGAGCGTTCCACCAGATCAGAGTCACAGCTGAAAAAGCCCTGGCTTTGGTTGAGGCCAGCCTAACCCTTTCTGTGGCCTGGGACCTCCAATATGTTTAACATCCCAAACTCCCTCAACCATTCCTCGTAAGGCTTGGTTTCCAGACCCTTAATCCTCTTAGTCACTCTCCTCCAGAATTGCTTTGGATGTTCTGAAAGAATCAGCAAGTGGGAAAGCCACAGGAGCTTCTAATAGGCCTGTGAGCTTGATCTGGCCAAAGTTTGGGTGGGATCCAGGCTTGGGTTGAACTAGCCCTGGGACACCCCAGGGTAGGTCACCCAGAGATATCTGGGGCTGTCAGGGGGCAGGAAGACGCCAGGAATCTCCTTCTGCAGCTAGTCCCCTGCAGGGAATGTACTGGGGGAGAATACCCAGCAGGATTGAATCCTGCTCCCCAGCTGGTGAGTGAAGGATTCAATCTTGCGCAGGCCTATGCAGAGCTTGTCTGAGGCCCAGGGCAGGGCAGGAGTATTGTTAAAATAAAGTTATAAACAAAAAAACAACAACAAAAAAGCTGGTCCCTAGTGGGCCCCTGGTCAGCTTAGCCCTCTGGGACCTGGGGCAAGTGTTCCTGCCTGTCCCTCCCGCACCTTGCATGGGCACGATCCTGCAGGTTGCAGGGTGCTCCTTTGCAAGCAGCACCTAACAGGACTGAGCCTTCCTGCTGTCAGTCGGGGGGGGGGGAGGAGATGAAGTTTCTCCTTCCCCCCTCCCAAGTGGACGGATAATTACTGTTGTCTTTTAGTCGTGTCCGGCTCTTCGTAACCCCATGGACCAGAGCACGCCAGGCACTCCTGTCTTCCACTGCGTCCCGCAGTTTGGTCAAACTCATGCTGGTAGCTTCGTGAACACTGTCCAACCATCTCGTCCTCTGTCGTCCCCTTCTCCTTGTGCCCTCCATCTTTCCCAGCATCAGGGTCTTTTCCAGGGAGTCTTCTCTTCTCATGAGGTGGCCAAAGTATTGGAGCCTCAGCTTCAGGATCTGTCCTTCCAGTGAGCCCTCAGGGCTGATTTCCTTAAGAATGGAGATGTTTGATCTTCTTGCAGTCCACGGGACTCTCAAGAGTCTCCTCCAGCACCATAATTCAAAAGCATCAATTCTTCAGCGATCAGCCTTCTTTATGGTCCAACCCTCACTTCCGTACATCACGACTGGGAAAACCATAGCTTTAACTATACGGACCTTTGTTGGCAAGGTGATGTCTCTGCTTTTTAAGATGCTATCTAGGTTTGTCATTGCTTTACTCCCAAGAAGCAGGCGTCTTTTAATTTCGTGACTGCTAAAAACTAATTAAACATCAGGCCAACCCTCCAATTGATTTGGGGCCAGATCTGGGTCAGGGTGTTTGTGCTATGTAGAGTCCTACCTGCCAGGATGCTTTCCTACATATGTAACCCCCCATAGGGGAGGCAGGTCTGCCTTTTCCCCCCCAGAGGGGAAATAACAATATCTTTTCAGAGAAGTCCCTAGAAGGATTGGAAGAGTGAACGCAAGTTTAATGTGCTTTGTTTAAAAATCTACACTAAAATAGTATTGCTTTGAGTCACACAAGCATGGATATGTCAATATGTACAAAGGTGGGGGGAGCATTAAAAGCTTACTTTTTAAAGGAAGTGTGGCACCACTACTAAGAAGGCCCTGCTCCTAGAAGGTCCCCTGGCTTTACTTGGCAGTGGTACCTGGAGCAAAGCCTCTGGTGTTGAATTGAGCCTAGCAGTTTGAAAGAACTTCAAAGTGCAAGTAGATAAATAGGTACCGCTCCGGTGTGAAGGTAAACGGCATTTCCGTGACCCGGAAGCTGTACGCTGGCTCCCTCAGCCAGTAAAGCAAGATGAGCGCTGCAACCCCAGAGTTGGCCATGACTGGACCTAATGGTCAGGGGTCCCTTTACCTTTACCTAAGGTCACTGTGGGACGTGGGTGGCACTGTGGGTTAAACCACAGAGACTAGGACTTGCCGATCAGAAGGTCGGCGGTTCGAATCCCTCCGACGGGGTGAGCTCCCGTTGCTCGGTCCCTGCTCCTGCCAACCTAGCAGTTTGAAAGCATGTCAAAGTGCAAATAGATAAATAGGTTCCGCTCCGGTGGGAAGGCAAATGGTGTTTCCGTGTGCTGCTCTGGTTCACCAGAAGCAGCTTAGTCATGCTGGCCACATAACCCGGAAGCTGTACGCCAGCTCCCTCGGCCAATAAAGTGAGATGAGCGCCGCAACCCCAGAGTCGGCCACGAGTTTACCTAATGGTCAGGGGTCCCTTTACCTTTAAGGTCGCTGTAAGTATTGCCCACCACATTGACCAGGAACAGAGACCTGCGTCCCACCCCCGATGCTGCTGGGCTCCATATCCCATCATCCCTGACTGTGGGCCATGATGGCTGGGTGCTGAGAGTAGCTGGAGTTCAGCAGCATCTGGAGGGTCACAGGTCTGCCATTCCCAGAACAGACCAAAAGTCATTGACTTACCAGCACCCCTGAAAATATATTCTCAAAAAGCAGCTCAGGGCTGTATCCTGGCGAAGGGAGGCAGAGTCTGGCATCACTTGGCAATCGCCTTGGTGAGGCTGGTGAGGAGGAGGTGGAAGAGGATGGCAGAGATGATGACAGCTGTTCATCAGAAAACTCTTTAATGGCTCTAGGAGATGCTTCCAGTTCAGGCTTAGGTAGGCTGGGCAGCAGCTGAGGGGAAGAGAAAGCACAGGAGTCATGCTTCCTTGATGGGTGGATTGATTACATTTCTACATCTTCAATTCTCCAAAGGGGCACAAACCCTGGGTTCCACCTGGAACCCCGTGGAATTTTGCTACCACTCGGCAGAGACTAGGGGTGGCGGCCAATTTCTGTAACACGCACACACATCACATCTGTGGGATGTGAAACACAAGAGCAGTCAAGTACAACATTCCTAGAGTGAACATTCAACATTCTGGGCTGGGACAGACTTCCTCTGCACATGACTAGAGGTGGGCGTGGCCTCACCTGCGCAGGTAATGACAAAAGCACAGGGCAGGGCAGCCATCTCTCTCTTTTTTGACTACATGCATTGAAGAAGCAACATCTGCTTAGCCAAAGATGCCCTCTTAGCTTCCAGCCAAGAGAGGACCAAGGGACTGTCTTCTTATGAGATAGTTTCTAGATATATGTTACTTTTCTAAGCTAAGTCTGCCTTCTGGGATCCTATTGTGAACAGAATGATATGTGAGTAAACTCTTTTTTATACTTTTATAGAAGACTGTGTCGTGTCTTATCTTTTATGAGGGATTAAGGGGGAAATACCAGAACTTTAGTGAGCCTGAGCAAACGCATCCGCTGCAAGTTTGAAAAGGGGAATGTTATTCATGGTTTATTCATGGGGATTCGAACCGCCAACCTTCTGATCAGCAAGTCCTAGGCTCTGTACAAATTTATTAGCCCTGCAGGAGCCAGAAAGACTCTTCTATTGGTTTCAAGATAAACAATTGCAATATACAAATAACACACTAGAAAGCGTGATGGCAAGCTGCCGGTCATTATTTTCTTTTCACGTGGATTGCTCCCTCCGTCGCAACAAATTGCAGCGCAGAAGCAGACCTGGCCCTTGCTCTGACATTTCTTACCCCTGGTGTGCAGGACTCCTCAGTGGGCCAAGGGTGTGGCTCAGGTGCAAAGTGAATCTGCTGTGGGACCGGCAGCGACTGGGAAGGTGTTGGGGAGCTGGTCCCAGCCGGCAGGCTCCTCTCCTTCAGCCTGGGGGGTGGCAGAGGACTGGTGGGTGCCTGTTTCTTGGCCACAGGCCGGTGCTCATGGAACGACACCGCGTAGGCCAGCCTCCCACAATGCATGGCCAGGTCATCGCTGCCCACCCGCAGCAACACCATGATGTCACCATAGCGGTACAGGTCTTCGTCTCTGCTGGCAAAGAGATTCATCCGGGGCTGGTTGGTGCGGGGGTAGATGGCGAAGAAAGCTTCCCCGGCCCGGACACTGGTCCTCAGCGAGGAACCGCAAAGGCGCAGAGCTTCTATTCGCAGCCGGGCATCGTGGTTTTTGTCATTTTTGCAGAAGCCTGGGTGGGTGGAGAGGGGAGAGCCCAGCGCAAACAGCTGTTAAATCATGGTAGCATCCAAGCCATCCGTAGCAAATCCAACACCTTACCTCCAATAAATAGTGCGGCAGACTCACCCCACTCACTGCCCCCTATCAAATATAATTAATAATAATAATAATAATAATAATTTATTATTTATACCCTGCCCATCTGGCTGGGTTTCCCCAGCCACTCGGGGCGGCTTCCAACAGAACACTAAAATACAATAACCTATTAAACATTAAAAGCTTCCCTAAACAGGGCTGCCTTCAGATGTCTTTTAGAAAAGTTTGGTAGTTATTTTTCTCTTTGACATCTGGTGGGAGGGCGTTCCACAGGGCGGGAGCCACTACCGAGAAGGCCCTCTGCCTGGTTCCCTGTAACTTGGCTTCTTGCAGCAAGGGAACCACCAGAAGGCCCTCGGCGCTGGACCTCAGTGTCTGGGCGGAAAGATGGAGGTGGAGACGGACAGGGCTTTTTTCCTGGGGGTGTGTGCAGGGGGACGCATACCCCTAAACATTTTGTGAATCTAAGCTTGGCCTCATTGAGGGGCAGTACTTCAATATGAGTAAGAAAATGAGAGTAGCCCTGAACATTGGGGGGGGGGAAGCACTGCCTACGGATATCAGGCAGGCGCCTCCTAAAAACATTTTTTATCCAGGCAAGGCTGTTCAGATGTTTAGAAAGTTGACACGAGTCTTAAGACTCAGCAATACAGCTGCAAATAAAACTTTTGAAGTGTGTTGTAAAGCGCATTGTGTGAATATGACACTAGATGGCAATGGTGAGCTATGGCAAATTCAATATATTTTTTCCAAAACTTTTTTTTAAAAAAGCAATTTTGCAACATTTTTATGTGTCTAGATTCCACCCGAATCTGTTTCTAGTCTATTTTAACTTTTCAATCATCTTAAACCATCATTACATTTTCGTAGTGATAATTTCAGTGCTTTATCTTTTTTGTAAACTGCTTTGTATAAATTTTTCTAAATGACTAAATGTTTAAAAAGGGACATCAAAGGTCGTCTAGTCCACCCCCTGTCCATGCAGGAATCTCACTACTGTGGCATTGGGTTAGGGTGAGATCTGATCCTCCTGATCTCTCCTAGGTGGCGAAGGACTCATCCGTGTTCTTCCTGCTTCCCATCCACCCTGACTTCTTACCTCTGGGCAAGGTAAAAAGGAACTGCCTCTTCTCAAACGCATAGACTTCATTCAGGTTGCTTTGCTCGACAATGTCGGTCGTGGCCGTGTTGGTGTAAAGGAGGTCCCCCTCGTTCACCCGCAGTTGCACCCCAGCGCCAGATCCCTCCAGCAGTGGATTCTCCACCGTGAGCCTCAGAGCGTACCTCCCGGCCTCATTGAACTGCACGCTCACCAGCTCAAAGTCCAAGTCTAGGACCTTCTCCTCGGCCTTCAGCCGCAACTTCTGCAAAGTCACAGGGACGCGGGGCTCCCCTGCCTTGCCAGCCATGGCTTCACCAAAGCCGCAGGACGGAAAATGTCAGCGTGGCCGTGAGGAATCCAGAGACTGCTAGCGGTCGCTTGGATATGGCCCACTAGTAATTCTGCCTCTGTGTTCCTCCATGGGTCAGTCCTTCCTTTGACCATGTAGACGGCACCGTCATTGAGGAGCTGCTGTTGTCTCATGTGGGGCAGATACCATCAGCAAGGGCTGCCACAGCTTGGCGAAAGGGGCTTTCTCCAAAGCAGATTTCCTCTATTGCCTCAAACAGGGCCCAACATTTCCTCCAAAACACCCGGTTTCCTTCTCCATGTGCTTCATGCTCCACGCTGCATCCACAGCCCATTCACCGAAAACTTGTGCATTCAGGGAAAAGAAAAACCACAATGCCACCCCTGGCTGGGGAGCAGTTTAAGAAAGCAGTTGCTCCTTCAGCAGCCGTGAAAAGCTCTCTGCAATTGCAGCCACTGAAAAGAAGGCACCTGTCCAACAAATTTCATAGGTGGGAGATGGCAGAGAGAAGTTTGTTTGGATGGAGCCTTGGCAACTCAGTGCAGAAGAGTCGCTTGCCTTCAGGTAAACAATGGTTGTCGTGCGTAGCAAGCAAGGGTGGGGTCAGCGAGATATCCAAGATTTAAAAAATCAGTGTACACACAGAGCAGCTACTAAATCTAGTACGGCTCATAACTTTATTTCATTCTTACATTATGTAGAAAGCCAGAGAACCCACTCAGTGTTAAAGCTTAACACTATTGTAATTTGCTATTTTAATTTGCATGGGTATTTTGCTGCTGTTGTTTTTTATTGAGAGAGGGGATATGTGTCTGGGAGGAGAAGAGCTGAGGAGAGGAGAGGGGTCCTAATTGCAGCGGTTCAGGGTAGGGGGAGTTAAGGTGTGGGAGGTGGGCAGGCCAGATAAGGGGCACACAGCTCTGGGTCGTGTGCCAGCCCCTCCTCCAACCTGGAGAGTCCTATTTGTCTATATCCTTCTGAAATTGTGGCACCCAATTAGAAGGGCTCAAGGATGTGGACAAGGTGCTCAGATCAGTCAGGGCGACCACTTGTATTCTGGACCCTTGTCCCTCTTGGCTGATAAAAACTAGCACGGAGGGGACAGCCAGCTGGGCCAGGGAGGTGGTTAATACCTGCCTGCGAGAGAGGGTGGTCCCTGTCTGCTTGAGGCAGTGGTAAGAAACCACCCCGGATTTGGAAAAATCTAAGCAATTACCAGCCAATTTCCCATCTCCCCTTCTTGGCGAAGGTCTTTAAATGGCAGGTCATGGACCAAATCCGGGTGCCTTTGAATTTACTATGTTAAAGGTGCTACTTATGTTAAAGTTACTATGTTAAAGGTAAAGGTAAAGGACCCCTGACAGTTAAGTCCAGTCGCGAATGGCTCTGGGGTTGTGGTGCTCATCTCGCTTTACTGGCCGAGGGAGCCAACATTTGTCCGCAGACAGTTTTTCCAGGTCATGTGGCCAGCATGACTAAGCCGCTTCTGGTGAACCAGAGCAGTGCACGGAAATGCCGTTTACCTTCCCGCCGGAGTGGTACCTATTTATCTACTTGCACTTTGACGTGCTTTCGAACTGCTAGGTTGGCAGGAGCTGGGACCGAGCAACGGGAGCTCACCCTGTCGCAGGGATTCGAACCGCAAACCTTCTGATCGGCAAGTCCTAGGCTCTGTGATTTAACCCACAGCTCCACCCACGTCCCTCGTTTATATGCTAATAGTGGTCTAAATCACTGTCTTTTCTCAGCCTAACCCACCTCACAGGGTTGTTGTGCAGATTAAATGAGGAAAAGGAGGACCATGAACGCCTCGTTGAGCTCCTTGAAGGAAGAGATGGACTATAAACGCAGTAAATAAATAAGTGAATGAATAACTCCCTCCACACTCACAACACTTTTAGGCCAGAGGGATTAAGAACAAAACAGAGGGATGGACAAAATCCTTGTGGGCAGAAGGGCTTCTCTGCTCCCTTCCTAGACCAGCCTTGGAAGAGGAGAATCACAGGGCTGCTTGTTTTCAATTTTCTGATCCCTGGGCTGGCCCCAAGCCAAGCCCTTTTAGCCGTGAAGGGGATAAAGTTCTTTGCCTGGAGGAGATCCTTCACTCTCTGCCCGCCAGCTGAACTTTGCCTCCCAAGTGTGCTTCCCTGGGGCTGCATCTCTCCCCTGGTCAGATGAGGGGAGACTTGAGCTCAGCTGGGCTTTGCAGAGTTCCCTTGCCTCTCAAGGCTGAACCCCAGGCAATGAGCTCTTAAGGAAAACAGGTTCCAAGGGGGCACCTCTGGGGAGGAAGGGGGAAATCAGCAGATTTTGCATGTCTTTGAACAATCTGGACTCCTCTCATCAAGTTGTTTTGTCTACCTGCTGGGGAGAAGTTAGCCTTCTCTCTCTGCTAGCCTGCCTTTGGAGATCTTGATTGCAAACAAGGTAATATTCTGTTTTACCTGCTCTGCCTTCAAACCATCTTATTTCCTTTACCAATGAACTTTGGGCTGGCCATGTGTTAAACGGTTAGCCTTTTTAAAAAGCCGCAAAAAAAGTTCTATGTAACCACCGTACTGAACAGTAACGTTTAAAATCCCCAATTATTCAACCTGTGGGGATTGTTGTATAAAGAAAGCTGGCCGTTTTCTTTCTTATGAAAGCAGCGTTCCTGGTGATCCAAAGTACAAAAGTTTTGTTTTCAAATCCTCTTTAGATTTTGTCTTAATTAGAACCAGGATTATATGAATTCTTTCCTGTTAAGAAGTCTCTCTCTCTCCCTCTCTCTGTTTGTGTGTGTGCGTGTGTGTGTGTGTGTGTGTGTGTGTGTGTGTGAGAGAGAGAGAGAGAGAGAGAGAGAGAGAGAGAGAGAGAGAATAAAACAAGAATTGTAACTTTTTCTGTTCAGTATAATTTAATTTCTGGAGTGAGTTCCTGAGTTTTTCTCTTACGAATTTGCTGGGATATACGTGTATTTGCTGGAATTTAAATCTTCAAACACATTAAAAATTGGATGTTTTGTTTTGAGCTCTGCCAACTTCCACTTAACCCCAAGCTGTCATTATCAATATGACTACTCTCCAGAGTAAAGTTTCAAAGGCATTCAGGAATATTTATGGGAAAGTTGGGGGAAGCTTTTGCTTGAACAAAGACATGTTCATTGGCAGGACTTCAAAACAGGTGAAGCATCTGATTTTAAGATGGGCTTGTTTTCTTGTTTTAAGAAAGAATTGTTTATGATGCTTGTATTTCAGATTTGCTAACCAATACAAAGTGGATATAAATTATATTGTAATGTACTTTTAAAAATAAAACGAGCTCCTCAGTCACCGTGATTTCCTCCATTTCCCATTCATCCCAATGGAAGCTTCCACCCCCGCCCCAATGCCAAGGGGGGCCTGATCTGAATCCGAACCTTGGCATGAGAGGTTGGGGGCTTTAACTCTTTGTCGCCCCTGTTGTGGTCCTGATCCATATTGGGCCCCTGCACTTGCTATTTGCAGCAGCTTCTATTGGAGCGAATGGGGAAAGGAGTACTTTATTATTATCTGTTAGATTTCTTCCCTTTCACCTGAAGGTCCCAGGGCTGTTTACAACCACAGAAAATCAACTGAGATAATTTACAGTCAAACAATAGTGTGAGTCTCAAGTATCAAAGGCAGGGTACATCACTGTTGGGTGATGTAAGAGCAAAAGGCTAAATGCTCTACATTTGCAATTTACTTTCAAAAAACCTACTCATGCATTTAGCAATGGTGTGGATGGTGTCTCATCTAATTCCATTCTAAATCTGTATTTTTATCGCTCTCGTGTTACTCTGCATTTACTCTGGGCCCTCTGGAGCCAGAGCTTTATTATTATTATTGTGTGTTCAGGGTTGAAGCACAGACAGCCTTCGCCAGTGGCCGTGGTTTTGTTAAGCAACCTCCTTGTCCAGGAAGGGCTGAACTCCAAACTCTCTTCCTACTCTGGACAGGACTCCCACCAAGCAGAGATTAAACCTGAATCACTGTGGGAAGGCTGTGATTCTTGTTTGGTTGACCTCTCCTCTTGGTGGGGGCCCCCTGAAGATTAGTGAACCAGCCTTCATCACCCACCCTGTCCATTCCTTTGATGTACCCTAAGCGTATTCCAGGCCTTCCCTCTGTACCCAGAGGTTAAACACTCTAAGCCTTGAGGCAAAGCCTCCAACATTTCTCTGATGAAAATAAGGGCATCCTATTCCATAATAATGGGACGTGAGTGGCGCTGTGGGTTACACCACAGAGCCTAGGACTTGCTGATCAGAAGGTTGGCGGTTCGAATCCCCACAATGGGGTGAGCTCCCATTGCTCGGTCCCTGCTCCTGCCAACCTAGCAGTTCGAAAGCACACCAAAGTGCAAGTAGATAAATAGGTACTGCTCCGGCGGGAAGGTAAACGGCGTTTCTGTGCGCTGCTCTGGTTTGCCAGAAGCGGCTTAGTCATGCTGGCCACATGACCCGGAAGCTGTATGCCGGCTCCCTCGACCAATAAAGCGAGATGAGCACCGCAACCCCAGAGTCGGCCACGACTGGACCTAATGGTCAGGGGTCCCTTTACCCTTATTCCATAATAATACTAATAATAATACTAATATTACTACTAATAATATTTTTATTATTGAGGGGCTGGGAGCTGGGGGCACTGTCATACAGTGGTTCCGCTCCTTCCTCCTGGGTCGTGTTCAGAAAGTGGGGGGGGGGATGAGTGTTCAGACCCCTGGGCTCTCACTTGTGGGGTGCCTCGGGGTTCTGTCCTCTCCCCCATGCTTTTCAACATTTACATGCAGCCGCTGGGAGAGATCATCAGGAGGTTTGGGCTGGGTGTTCATCAGTATGCGGATGATACCCAGCTCTACCTCTCTTTTAAATCAGAACCAGTGAAGGCGGTGAAGGTCCTGCGTGAGTGTCTGGAGGCGGTTGGAAGATGGATGGCGGCTAACAGATTGAGGTTGAATCCTGACAAGACAGAAGTACTGTTTTGGGGGGACAGGAGGCGGGCAGGTGTGGAGGATTCCCTGGTCCTGAATGGGGTAACTGTGCCCCTGAAGGACCAGGTGCGCAGCCTGGGAGTCATTTTGGACTCACAGCTGTCCATGGAGGCACAGGTCAAATCTGTGTCCAGGGCAGCTGTTTACCAGCTCCATCTGGTATGTAGGCTGAGACCCTATCTGCCTGCGGACTGTCTCGCCAGAGTGGTGCATGCTCTGGTTATCTCCCGCTTGGACTACTGCAATGCGCTCTACGTGGGGCTACCTTTGAAGGTGACTCGGAAACTACAATTAATCCAGAATGCGGCAGCTAGACTGGTGACTGGGGGCGGCCGCCGGGACCATATAACACCGGTCTTGAAAGACCTACATTGGCTCCCAGTACGTTTCCGAGCACAATTCAAAGTGTTAGTGCTGACCTTGAAAGCCCTAAACGGCCTCGGTCCAGTATACCTGAAGGAGCGTCTCCACCCCCATCGTTCTACCCGGACACTGAGGTCCAGCGCCGAGGGCCTTCTGGTGGTTCCCTCATTGCGAGAAGCAAAGCTACAGGGAACCAGGCAGAGGGCCTTCTCGGTAGTGGCACCCGCCCTGTGGAACGCCCTCCCACGAGATGTCAAAGCGATAAACAACTACCTGACATTCAGAAGACATCTTAAGGCAGCCCTGTTCAGGGAAGTTTTTAACGTGTGATATTTTAGTGTATTTTTGGTTTCTATGGAAGCCGCCCAGAGTGGCTGGGGAGGCCCAGCCAGATGGGCGGGGTATAAATAATAAATTATTATTATTATTATTATTATTATTATTATTATTTACACCCCACCCATCTGAGGCTGGTTGCCCCAGCCACTCTGGGCAGCTTCCAACATACACACGCACACATACACATGAAAAACAATTTAGAAGACTTCTTTATACAGGGCTGCCTTTGGATAGGTGAAAATCCAATAGAGTGAAAATCCAGACAGAAAAGTTGTTGAGATTCTTTTGGGAAAGTTGTTGAGCTATTTTTAATGGAAATCGCCAAAAACAACACTGCCGACATGGGTTGCCATACATGCGGATTTTCCTGGATGTCAGCGATTTACGCTCACACACTGTTTCCGACAGCCGATTGCCAGATATGTTCAGGAAATTCTGGACATATGGCAACACTGCTTCATATGTCTTCTTACGGTTGTATAGTTACCTATCTGTATAGTTACCTATCCTTGGCTTGAGGGGCGCATAACCGAGGTCAGCTCACAGCCATTGATGAATTTTTGCTAAATAAACAGTGAGGGCTGCACTAATCTCTATGACAACAACAACGAGATGATGCAGAGATGATTGATTTGAATGGGCAGGTTATGGCAAGACTTTTCCTCTGCAATGTGGATGGCAAGCCGCAGTCCAACAGGTAAACCTTTTCCCAATATGACGATGCAGTTCTCTCTTTTTTTGCAAAAAAAAATTTATTCATTTTATAACACAACTAAACAACACAAACAGAAAAACAAACAATACAAACAAATTCTTGTCTTATTTTTTCTAAACATTGTTAGATGAGCTTCCCCAAGTCCCCCCATCTGATTTTCATTTTATCTCATCTTTAGCAGTTTACATATATCATAATTTTTAACCATTTTTTTTATCATGCTTACTTTTACCATAAAAATCTTCACATTTTATCACTTGCAAATAATACTATTTTAAAATGCACTATCTTCTAAAATTTAAATATTAACATATTTTTTCAGATATTCTTTAAACTTCTTCCAATCTTCTTCCAGCATCTCTTCTCTCTGGTCTCGGATTCTCCCAGTCAGTTTGGCAAGTTCCATATAGTCTATCATCTTCATCTGCCATAATATGACGGTGCAGTTCTGAGGGGGTGAGGAGGAATTGGGCCTTTTTGCTTGGCCTGCTATCCCTGTTCTCAGAGTGGCTGTGGGAAACTAGCCAGCAGCACCCAAATACAAGAACCACCCCCCACCGGTGGAATTCAGACGCATTGCTGCCTCCCACTGCAAAGATAGAGCATGGCCATTGTGGATGGGAGTCATCCATAGCCCTCTTCTCCATTCATTTGTCCAACTGTCTTTTAAAGCCATCTAGGTTGGTGCCCATCACTGCCTAGTTCCATGGCTTAACTATGCACTGCTTGAAGAAGTGCTGTCATTTGCTTCTACTTCTTCTGGCCTGGGCCCCCTAAAATGTTGTTTGGCCTTTGGGCCTCTGCTCTGTCAGAATTTCAGGTTTCCTTCTTTCCCAGCTGAAATATACTCGGAGTCGAAAGTGGATTTCATGCTCTTTATTCAGCTCATAGCGGTGAGGAGGAATGGAAGTTCCCCCACAATATCTGTTTTATATACATTACAGTGGTGCCCCGCAAGACGAATGCCTCGCAAGACGGAAAACTCACTAGACGAAAGAGTTTTCCGTTTTGGAGGTGCTTCGCAAAACGAATTTCCTATGGGCTTGCTTCGCAAGACGAAAATGTCTTGCGAGTTTCTGCTGGTTTTTTCTCCTCCCCCCTTTTCTAAGCCACTAAGCCGCTTATCAGCTGATCCGATCAGCAGATAAGCCGCTAAAAGCCGCTAATAGTGCTAATCCGCTAATCCGTCAATGGGCTTGCTTCGCAAGACGAAAAAACCGCTAGACGAAGAGAATCACAGAACGGATTCTTTTCGTCTTGCGAGGCACCACTGTATTTACACAATGGGCTGCATGTGATTGGCTAATTCCGGGATTCTCCTGTAGGCCAATCAGGTTGTGGATTCACTTCCACCTGGAGCTGGATTAGGTGGCTCCTGCGGACCAATCATACTGCTGCATTGTTCTAGGACCAATCAGACTGCTGCATTCTGAATCCTATTGTTCTAGGACCAATCAGATTGCTGCATTTTGGATCCTATTTTTCTAGGACCAATCAGACTGCTGCATTTTGGATCCTATTCAACTCAGTACATAACACCAGCCCTACCTGGAGATGCCAGAGATTGAGCCTCCATCAATCTGCGCGTAAAGCATGAGCTCTGCCACCAACAGGGCCGGCCCACCCATGTGGCAAGGTGAGGCAGCTGCCTCAGGCACCATAATTCACCAAGGCAGCAGATCCCCATGTCCATTCTTCTTCCCTCCCTTGTTCCTGATGTAGATCTTCCCTCACCCCTTCTTCTCTGCCGGGGAAGCTGGTGCCATGCTTCTCCCCACCAGCCACCAGCCCCTGGGAGCAGTGAGATAAGGGACAAGGCCTTTTTGACACGAGGAAATAGCAGCAGATAATGGCCAAGGCTCCAATACCACAAGAACACTGAGATAGGGCCCTATTGCAACAACATGCTCTTAACAGGAAGCTTCCCAGACTCAGATAGGCTGCAAAACTGCTGTTTGCAATATGATTCATTATTGAATCATATTGATGGTGACAGCCTCCTTTTACTGAGGTTTGGGGCAGCGTGATGACCTCCAGATGTAATTGGACTGCAGCTGCAACATCATCCCTGACCATTGGCTGTCCTTGCTGGGCTGATGGGCGTTGGAACTGAACATCTGGAGAGCATCACAGCAACTGCTCTTGATCTAGGTCAGGCTAGCAAGGTGTTATGCTGGCAAGGTTTTGCAGCCCTGTTCAGTCATCCAATGGTTTTGGGAGCCATTGATTCCACTAGGCTTGTTCCTCCTGTCCACCTTTCACCTGTTCAGCAGGAGAAGATGCCAGGAAGACTCCACTGGTGGTGATGCTTTCATCTTCAAGCAATTCTTGATCAGTCTTCATGAACCCAGCAGGGCATAATGCTTGTTCGTTTGGGTCTCATATAAGCCACTGTTCTTTGGCCCCCACCCCATTCTTGAAAACATCTCAGTCACAGGGAAGAAAGCTGTTTAAATCAAGAGTTTGGTTTACCTGTGGCCCTCCAACCATTTGTCAGGAATGAGTTGGAATCACTCAACATCTGGAGGGCTACAGGTTAGCTGCCTCTAGTTTAAGCATAGATGCAGAGCATCCTTTTTTGTTAAATGGAGAAGTGACAGTTTGGAATATATTGGATTTTTGCAGTCTAGTTGAATGGTGGATGGGGCCTGTGAGTCATCTCTTCACTCTCTACCTGAACTTGCGTCATATGAGATCTGAGAAGGGCCATAGCTTGGTGGCAGAGAACAGAAGGTCCCAGAAGGTCCCAGGCAGGAGAGACTGCTGTCTGAAACTGCCTTTGGTGGGAAATACGGAGCCAGATGGACAAATGGTCTGACTGCTTTCAGGCAACTTCCCACATGGCTGTATTTTTTAGGCACTCCAGTCAGCCCGGACAATGTAGGGCCATCTATTTCCCACTTCAGGTCTAGTTTTTAGGCTACTGTGTGGATTTGTGGTGCTACCACAACACCACAGCAGCTCAAAATGCTCAAACTGATGTGCAGCCAGTTGCAGACGAAAGCAAGAACTTCCTGGATTCTGAAACAGCTGCTGGGTACTCAGAACAAACATTTGGTTACAGTCAGTACTTATGGAGGGGCGTGGGTGGCACTGTGGGTTAAACCACAGAGCCTAGGACTTGCTGATCAGAAGGTTGGCGGTTCGAATCCCTGCGACGGGGTGAGCTCCCATTGTTCGGTCCCTGCTCCTGCCAACCTAGCAGTTTGAAAGCACGTCAAAGTACAAGTAGATAAATAGGTACCGCTCTGGCAGGAAGGTAAACGGCATTTCCATGCGCTGCTCTGGTTCGCCAGAAGCGGCTTAGTCATGCTGGCCACATGACCTGGAAGCTGTACGCCAGCTCCCTCGGCCAATAAAGCGAGATGAGTGCTGCAACCCCAGAGTCGGCCACGACTGGACCTAATGGTCAGGGGTCCCTTTACCTTTTTACTTATGGAAGTATAATATATCTGATTGAACGCATCTGTTAATTTCTGGCCCTCCCTTGGAATTGCTGGCACATAGCCGTGGTGAGTCTGAGACCCTGTCCTCACTGAGATGTAAAACCTGTGTCTGGGGCCCCCCACCTCAGATGGCAAACAGGTACCAGCAGGATGCTTCCATCTGAAGAAGAAAATAACAATCCATGCATGAATTGGATTCTTCTTTCTGCCTCTCTTTAATTTGCCGGCAGCAATTTTTTTCCTCAGGTTGTTTCCCTGGAGAGAGGGAGAGGGGTGAGGGTAAAGGATAGGGAATTTGGGCACAGAAGCGTGTGGCTTGATCTGTATTAAGTCTGCAAAGCACCATGTAGCCAGACCAGGAGAACAAAGCTGTCCTGTGTGTACACAAAGCCCCAGGTCCACCTTTCAGTTGCAACAGGTGCTGCTGGAACTGAATAGCCTTGCATCTTGCCTTCATAATCCCTCGCACGTTTGCAGCTGCCTTTAGCTCTTCCAAAGCGGGTCAGGTTGCCTTCTGAGACACTTTGCCAAATCCCCCCTCCGCATCCTGGAATGGGAACTACCGTATTTTTTGCACCATAACACTCACTTTTTTCCTCCTAGAAAGTAAGGGGAAATGTCTGTGCGTGTTATGGAGCGAATGCCTGCAGATGGCGGGGGGGGGGGATCTGCTGCAGTCGTGAGCAGAGGATCCATGGTTCCCCTTCCTTCCCTCCTCCGTGGCTCGCTTTGAAACAGCAAAGAGGGAGAAGAGCCACTGAGTGAGGAGGAGAGAGGGACAGAGAGGCTGCTTCTTTAAAGGAGCAAAGCGGGAGAGTAGAGGAGCCTTCTCCTATTATACCCCTCTTCTGCATTATTAACAGCATCCTTCTCCACCCACCCCACGCGTGTTCCTTGTCCCTTGAGTGCTTTTCCTTCCCTCCCCACTTAAAACGTGGTTACAAAGCACAGATCCACATGGATCCTCAGGATTTTTGCACTGGGTCACCCCAAATTCACCATCAGATCACATAGCATGTCCATGGCTACAGCTTGCACCAAAAAAATCATGCACCCACTATTGCCTGGGGCCGCAGTGGTGCAAAAACGTGGTTACAAAGCATGGATCCACATGGATCCTCAGGATTTTTGCATTGGGCTACTCCAAACTCACTGTCAGATCACATGTCTGTGGCCACAGCATGAACCACAAAAATCATATATCCACTATTTTGTTTAGAATATTTTTTTTCTTGTTTTCCTCCTCTAAAAACTACGTGCGTGTTATGGTCTGGTGCGTGTTATAGAGCGAAAAATACGGTAGTTGGTATGTAGGCAGGGGAGAACAAGACTCAGCTTTCCTTGGGGTGGAGTGCAGAAGTAGTCCCACCTACCTTGCAGGGTTATTGTAGGATAAAGGGGGGGCATTAAGTGATTTTGAGCTCTTTGCAGGAAGGAGGGGTGTGTGAGAGTTTTCTTTTGTTTTTAAAGGGTGAGGTGTTGATTGCTGAGCTGCATCCTGGTCCTTCGTACATTTCTGTAGATATGTTGATTTTATATACCTACCAACCTACCTACCTACCTACCCTGGAACTTACTGCAATGGCTGTTATCATTTGAACTCAACAAAATACTCTTTGGGGGTTACTTAATTCATATGAAATACTCCTGGAAAACTTTTCTGCTAGAGAAGGGTAGCTACTTTAAACACGCTGCCTTAAAAAAGAGGAGGAAGATTAGCATAGAATTTGCATCTGCTTTGATGCATAAATGAAGCTTCAGATTTAAGTAGATTTAAATACAAGCCCTCTTGTCCCAGGGAGCGAGACGGGGAGCTGGCTGTCTGCCCAGCCTGCCTTCCAGGGGCAAAATGCAGGTGGGCCTCTCCAAGGCCCTTGCTTTATTTTCTTATGGATCTGTATCACTGAACTGGGTGTGAACCAGACAGCCCTTCAGTTAGAGGAAGCCTTCAAACAGACTAGGATGGTCCTCTGTAAATCAGGACATGTGGCCACCCCAAAACGGATCAAACAGTTATTGGCAACTACTAGCCACAATGGTAAAGGGACGTGGGTGGCGCTGTGGGTTAAACCACAGAGCCTAGGACTTGCTGATCAGAAGGTTGGCGGTTCGAATCCCCGCGACGGGGTGAGCTCCCGTTTCTCAGTCCCTGCTCCTGCCAACCTAGCAGTTTGACAGCACATCAAAGTTCAAGTAGATAAATAGGTACCACTCTGGCAGGAAGGTAAACGGTGTTTCCGTGCGCTGCTCTGGTTTGCCAGAAGCGGCTTAGTCACGCTGGCCACATGACCCGGAAGCTGTACGCCGGCTCCCTCGGCCAGTAAAGCGAGTTGAGCGCCGCAACCCCAGAATCGGCCACGACTGGACCTAATGGTTAGGGGTCCCTTTACCTAGCCACAATGGCTATGCTGTCTCCATAGCTGAATGTCACAGTGCGTTTTCTGGAAACCACAGAAGGGAGGAGGACCCTTGTGCACGGATCCTGTTTGAGCACTGGACCAGATGGGCCGGTGGCCTGATCCAGCAGGTTCCTCTTACGTTCTCAGATCTAGGGAATGTGGCCAGTTTGTCAATGAAACGTCTTGTAATATGGCGCCCCCTCCTCACAAATCTTTGCGCGGTGCAAGAGTCCAAGGGTATCAGTCTTCCCAGGGACTGTGTTTACTTTAGGACAATAAGACACAGACGTCTGTGGCATCTTTATGATCTATGGTTCATTTACACATATATGCAGCCTGAGTCTGGATGGAGAGAGTGTGGAGCGTTCACATCCCCAGAGGGTCCTGTTTCTTCCCATTGCTGCAGCCCCAGATTCCAAGAGACCCCCAATATCACGTGTGCTCTGTCCGCCTCCCGCCCACGCTTGCAAAATGGACCCTGTTTCTGTTTGCTTAGATTCACTTGCCAGTCTTACTCAGAACAAACCCTTTGAAGTGAATGGAGCCGACTAACTTAGGTTCATTAATTTCGGTGGGTCTACTCTGAGTCAGACATGTTTTAACAATGGCAGCCACCATCCAGGCTGACTTTCAAGCCCAGATTCCTGACTCAGCTGAGCTACCTTCTTGTTGCAACTCCTGCGCGAAGTTCAGTTGAATTGAATTAACTCCCTCTAAAAGAAATCAAAAAGCTGTTCTTGAGTCAGATCTCTTATCGTTTTTATTAAAAGCCACATGCAATATGCTCTCATTGCACTCTCTGCTCCTCCACCCCCTCCCACCCCTCAAACACTTCCCAATTCACTGTTGCGCTATTCATTTTGGCGAAAGGCAAAATGCTCTCTGGGGAGTGATGGATAGTGGGAAATGAAGAATACGGAGGGGCTTTATTGCAGCCATCAATCTCTTCCCTCGCAGTCCCGATCAAAGCCTTTGCTTTCCCAGGCAGAGGTTAGGCAGAGGAGCAAAGGGATCGAGTTTCGGGCAAACGCAGGGCGGAGTGTGGACTCCATGCTGTGAGAGCAAGCAAGAATTTGGCTCTCGCAAGGCGGCCACTGTGAGATGCCCCATTCATGCTTGGCATGGTCTGCGGGGAGACAAGGGGACCGTACAGATGGGAATGTGGTGGCTTGGATCCCTCTGGTCCAAAGGGTGAAGGCGTAGACCAGGCACCCCCAACCTGTGGCCCTCGAGATGTTTTGGCCTACAACTCCCATGATCCCTGGCTAACAGGACCAGTGGTCAGGGATGATGGGAATTGTAGTCCAAAACATCTGGAGGGCCGAAGGTTGGGGATGCCTGGTGTAGATTCTGGCTCTGAATGTGCCACCAATAGCCTGTGTGACTCCCCCCTCAGAAATTCTGAAATCCTTACTTGTACATCTCCTCTGATTTTGGTGATCCAAATTCATAGAATCATAGAATTGTAGAAGGGATCCCAAGGGTCATCCAGTCTAACCCCCTGCAGTGCAGGAATCCCAGTTAAAACATCCATGGCAGATGGCCACCCAATCTCTGCTTACAATCCTCCAAGGAAGGAGAGTCCATCACCTCCTGAGGGAGGCCATTCCATTGTCAAACAGCTCTCATTCTCAGAAAGTTCTTCCTGGTGTTCTGGACTAGTTAGTGGCTAGTAGCCCTCACAAGCTACACAGTTAAACTATGGAACTTGCCCCCCCTGTGTGATGGCCTGGGACTCGGGCTCAGACTTGGAACCGGAGGAGTCTCGGTCCATACCGGATCCTCTGCCTCAGGTGGCATCGGAACCGTGTCTGGGGCCTGATCCTGAAGAGCCCCGGTCTGCACAGGTTCCCCTGCAACAAGCACCAGCTGGGCCGAGTCAGGGGCCTGAGCCTGCCCTGGCTCCAGATGCGAGGATTACCTCGTTGTCACGTGCAGCTGCTCCACTACCAGTTGGGTCAGGAGAGGCTGAGGTGGCTCCTGGGTCTAGTAAGGTCTGAGAGAAGGAGAGACCTGAGTCCTTGCAGGAGGAGTGCTCGCCTTTGGGCGAGGCAGGGAGGTGAGTCACCGGGGGATCAGGACTGGCCGTTACCCTGTCAGAGATGAAAGGCTGCTGGACCTTGCCCCAGGTTGCGGGAGCAACACTGCTGCTACCCGCCTGTTACCCTGTGCCTGACCTAGCCTGGTTTCCTGCCTTGGCCCTGTTAGACTGACTTCTCGTGGAATCCTTGGATTCGGGACCAGACCTGGACCGTGTTGCTCGGGTTAACCCCCGGGCCCAGCACACCCTAGAAGCAGTGATGGCCACCGACTTGAATGGCTTTAGATGAGGCTGAGACAAATTCATGGAGGAGAGGGCTCTCGATGGATACCAGTTGCTGTAGACCACAAAAGGGCTGCTCTTCTGCTCGAATCCTGCTTGCTGGTTTCCCTTTGGTCACCTAGTTGGCCACTGTGAGACCAGGATTTTGGACTAGATGGGCCACTGGCCTGATCCAGCAGGGCAGTCCTTGTGTTCTGATGACTGAGGACCAGTGCTCTAATTGCAGAAGAAACCCATGCCCTTCTTTTGGAACTGGCCTCCTTGTTGTTGTTTAGTCGTTTAGTCATGTCCGACTCTTCATGACCCCATGGACCACAGCATGCCAGGCACTCCTGTCTTCCACTGCCTCCCGCAGTTTGGTGAAACTCATGCTGGTAGCTTCGAGGACACTGTCCAACCATCTCGTCCTCTGTCGTCCCCTTCTCCTTGTGGCCTCAATCTTTCCCAACATCAGGGTCTTTTGCAGGGAATCTTCTCTTCTCATGAGGTGGCCAAAGTATTGGAGCCTCAGCTTCAGGATCTGTCCTTCCAGTGAGCACTCAGGGCTGATTTCCTTCAGAATGGATAGGTTTGATCTTCTTGCAGTCCATGGGACTCTCAAGAGTCTCCTCCAGCACCATAATTCAAAAGCATCAATTCTTCGGCCATCAGCCTTCTTTATGGTCCAGCTCTCACTTCCATACATCACTACTGGGAAAACCATGGCTTTAACTATACAGAACTTTGCCTCCTTAGCTACTGTTTTTTAGAAATGGAGAGTGTGGTTTGGCTGAAATTGGGAGGAGTTGGGACATGGAACCCAGGAAGTGCCCTGTGAATTAGGCCCATGGCCCACTTAGTCCAGTATCCTGTTCTCATGGTTGCCAACCAGATGCCCCCCAGGGGAAGCCCACCACCAGGATCTGAGCCCAAGAGCCCTCTCCCATGAGAATGTAAGAAGAGCCACTTTGCTGAATCCTCTTTTAAAGCCATCTTTAATCATTTTTGCTTAAGCCCCCTCCTCTGCCCTGCTCCCGAGATTCACGTAAACCTCTGTTAAGTAAAGAAAACAATTGGTTTGGTTCATTCTGGGTCTGGCGTTCTCCGCAGTGGAGGGTGGGTGGGCAGAAACCCAATTCAACCTGCCCTTGGTTCCTTTTAATCTCCTTGTCTCATGTCACGACCCAGACTCTCCCAAGCGAGGTTTTTATGGCCACGCTCTCTATTCTCCTTTGTTTTCATCAGCTGTTGAAACAGGAGTCACTTGGAGCCAAGTTCTACAGAGCAAAGTGGGAGGGAGAAAGAGGCAGAAGGAGCGAAAGGAAAGAAAGAGTTGAGTCGGATGTGTTGAGCCTCACAGCTGCCAGAGTTGGGCGCAATGGGGCTTTAAACTCAGCAAGTTGACCTGAATCAGCTGCGGGACAGATGCTTAATAAGAAGGGTAAAATCTATAGCTAAGGAAGAAAATCTCACGCAAACCCCCCCCTCTGTTATTCTTTGCATTTATCCTGCCGGACAGAAGCAAACAGGATGTCTTCCCAAGGGCTGGTGACCGACGACCTTTCCATGGATGGCAACTTTGCTTATGACGATAACTGGTATATATATGACCAAAAAGGGGACCAGGATGAGTGAGTATTGCTAATTCATTTGTTTCCCAAGTATGATGTGGGGAATGCAATTCAGTGGGGGGAATCCCAGGTCTGAAATGAATGTGCTCTGAAAACTTCCCCTTCCTTTCAAATTTCAGTTTCCTATCTGCTCAGGATAAGCCAGCATTTACTGAATGTTTGGTGCCTTTATGTCCAGCATTGTACTTTATTTGACCACTACATCTCATAGCTGGTTTGGGGAGGGTGTTTTGAGAGTGTTTTCTTGGGGGACCTGCAATGGCATATGACTACATTTGATTGCCTGACATGTAAAGGTATGTAGTATCTGAGAGATAACATGCAATGGAAGTTAGTATCTTACCTTCATATTCAATGCCCGCCGAAACCATGAGTAGGTGCCAACAGATCTAAAGTACTCAAATTTTCACTGGGGGGAGGGGGAGAATACATTTTGGTGATGTAGCAGCATGTTTGCTTTAGGTAGGTCTAAGCCATAATCTGTCTTTCACCACCACCTTGCCACACTCCTCGGCAAAGCTGTTCTTAAAAGTCCCTATGCCAGCATTTTCTGTAATCTATTAATCCTCCTGTAGCCCCATTTATATTACTACTTTATCATGGTCTCCTCCTGGGGCAGAAATCATATAATCGTATGTCATATCATATCATATCATATCATATCATATCATATCATCATATCCATATTCTGTATTGCTATTAATGTGTTTTTGGAAGTAGCCTCTTCAGTTCAGCCCCAAAGCAAATTGTATTTTGAGAACTTTCACTCCTCAAATCGAAGGCATTTTGTTGGGGGGGGGTGCATTTCATACAACTCCCCCCCCCCGGAATACAGCTTTCTCATTTATTTGTGGCAGCTGTGGCCAGTGATCCATGCAACCTGGTGCTGACGGTGGTTCTGCTCCTTAATGGCGCTCAGGACTGTTCCCTCGCCATCCAGAGTGAGGGCGGGAATCATTCTTTTCTGATCCTGCCCTCACTCGGATATGGTTTTGTGAATGTTTCCTGCATGGCTGCAGTGTCACTTCATTAGCCTAAATACCCACCAAACAGCCTATGAACAAAGTGGTAACATGGGGGGGGGGAACCCCCCTACAATTAGACATCAGTTTTTATGTATAGATGTGAACTGTAGATTCTATCGGCTTGTATCAGTCTAAAGATTAGCAAATATGGCTTCATATTTGTTTCAATATTCCCATTTCATTTTCATTTATTTTAAAAGCTTATTTTTATTTTTCTTCTGCTGTGGGAGCAACAAAGTCCTCTCTTTCTTTCTTTCTTTCTTTCTTTCTTTCTTTCTTTCTTTCACTGGATTTTTGAAATGATAGGCAAAACAAAAGTTTAATATCACTCTCACAATTAATTTGGTACCAATAAGAATGCTAAGTCTATGCGATGTTATATAGAGTTTTTCAACAACAAAAAGGGAAATAAAATAAAGACCCACAACTACACCACAGGGTCCTTTGTGGGTGCATTTTGTTGACCCCAAAATAGCCCTTTAATGTGGCCGCCAAAGGAAATGGTCTCCAGTGGGACTCCCATTTGTTCCTCTGAGCATTTGTTTTGAACCAAATGGGCTACATTCAGTTTCGTTTTCCACTCGCTCCAAAATGAATGAAAACATAACAAGAGCCCGGCTGGATCAGGCCAGTAGCCCACCTAGTGCAAGGGGCTCAAGGTGAGTTACACAGTTCTCCTCCTCCCCATTTTAACCTTACAACGCTGTGCAGTACACTAGGCTAAGAGTGGCCCAATGTTTGCATTTGAACCCTGCTCTCTGCCAGTCCCAAGTCCAAGACTCTTAACTGCTGCACCTAATTGGCTCTTCAGTTGGGCTGCTTGGTTTTCTTTGTGGTTTACTCATTGGTTTGAAACCTTCTGTCAAAGTCAACTGTGATTTTTGATATGAAGATTTAATAAATTCAAATAATGCTGTTTTTTTGTTTTTGTTTAAAAACACAACATGGCATCCTGTTAAGGCTCTCATTTTCTTTAATTATTTTGTTTGTCTCATAATAGTTGATTGCCTTTCAGAGCCGTTTATGGGGCAATTTACATCTTTGTTTTTGTTTAGTTTTGTTTGTAAAATCCACCCTGAATGGGGGGAAACCACACAACCTCTAAAACTAATAAACACATTTAAAAATAATAATCATAAAACAACAGGAACATAGCAACAGGATGAAATAGTGCTGACTTTTCTACAAAATGAAAAACAAGGTGAGATAACACTTCAGGGAGAAAGCATTTATGGGAATCATATAATTGTAGAGCTGGAAGAGACCCTGAGGGATATCTAGTCCAACCTTATGAAATGCAAGAATCACAGCTAACCCCAATTTACTCCAAAGCCACAGTGGAAAAAGCCCTGCATCCTGAAGGATGACAATAATAATAGTTATTATTATTTCTTGTTCTTCCCATGAACTGGATCTGAATGGGTCTGAAGTTGGCATCTTGCTGGATCCATGTGCAACTCCCCAGGGTGGCAAACAACTGAATTGCACATGGCAGCTTCTCCAGGGAGCCCTGGGCTCCCTCCTCCCACCCAGGCTGGCCTCTTCGTCCTCCGGGACAGGAAAAAGTGTAGGAGGGCTTCCTGTTCCAGTTGAGCCTTGCTTGAGCAACCAGGTCTCCCTGAGTTCCTGTGTGTTCCTATATCCTTAATTCCTGACTTCCTGCCTTGATCCTGACTCCTGGTTTATCCTTTTCCGTTCTGGCCGCTGGCTGGACTGGATTCACAGAACAGCTGCACAACCACTAGTAAAGGTAAAGGGACCCCTGACCATTAGGTCCAGTCGCAGATGACTCTGGGTTGTGGCGCTCATCTCGCTTTATTGGCCGAGGGAGCCGGCGTACAGCTTCCGGGTCATGTGGCCAGCATGACTAAGCCGCTTCTGGTGAACCAGAGCAGTGCACAGAAACACCGTTTACCTTCCCGTAAGAGCAGTACCTGTTTATCTACTTGTACTTTGATGTGCTTTTGAACTGCTAGGTTGGCAGGAGCAGGGACCGAGCAACGGGAGCTCACCCCATTGTGGGGATTCGAACCGCCAACCTTCTGATCGGCAAGTCCTAGGCTCTGTGGTCTAACCCACAGCACCACCCGTGTCCCGTGCAGCCACTACAGGTGGGCTAAACAGGTTGCAGAATCTTTTACTGGCTTGGATTCAAGAACTAGACCAGAATCACAGCTGAGCCTGAACCAAAAACCGTAGCTTGAAACAGGCATCAGGAATCACCAGATGTGCAAATATAGGATGGATTGGCTTAACAGCAGGCCATGTGAAATGGATTTAGGGGTCTTGGTAGACCACAAGTTTAAAGTGAGTCAACTGTGATGCAGCAGCAAAAAGGCCAGTGCCATTCTAGGCTGCATCTACAGAAGTCTAGTGTCCAGATCAAGAGAAAGCGTAGTGCCACTCTATTCTGCCATGGTCAGACCACACCTGGGGTCTTGTGTCCACTTCTGGGCACCCCAGTGTAAGAAGGCTATTGCCAAGCAGGAACATGCGCAGAGGCAGGTGACTGAGATGATAGAGCCTGGAATCCAAGACCTTTTGAGGAACCATTAAGGGAACTGGGGGGACCTGGGTGGCACTGTGGGTTAAACCACAGAGCCTAGAACTTGCCGATTAGAAGGTTGGTGGTTCAAATTCCCACAACGGGGTGAGCTCCCGTTGCTTGGTCCCTGCTCCTGCCAACCTAGCAGTTCGAAAGCACGAAGTGCAAGTAGATAAATAGGTACCGCTCTGGCGGAAAGGTAAATGGCGTTTCCGTGTGCTGCTCTGGCTTGCCAGAAGCGGCTTAGACATGCTGGCCACATGACTGACAAGCTGTACACCGGCTCCCTCGGCCAGTAAAGCAAGATGAGCGCCACAACCCCAGAGTTGGTCATGGCTGTACCTAATGGTCAGGGGTCCCTTTACCCTTTAAGGGAACTGGGGCTGTTTCGCCTGGAGCAAAGAAGGCTGAGATGTAGCCTGAGAGCCATCTTCAAATATCTAAAGGACTGTCACATGTAAGATGGAGCAAGGTTCCCTTCTGCTGCTCCAGAGGGGAAGACCCAAAGCAACAGATTCAAATGACAAGGATGGAGACCGGCAAAATATCAGGAAGAACTTGCTGGCAGCAAGAGCTGTTCAACAGGGAAGGGGAATCCCTTGGGAGGTTGTGGACTCCCTTTCCTTGGAGGTTTTTAAGCAGAGGTGGGATAGACCTCTGTCAAGGGGGCTTTAGCCGTGATTCCTGCATTGAAGGGGGTTAGCCTTTGGGATCCCTTCCAACGCTACAATTCTATGTTCCTAAAATGAGGTGCCGAGTGATTCAGCTGGGCCTTGCTAAACAGCATGACCAGAAGTGGGCACAAAGCTCCTCTTTGCATTCAGATCCCAGGAAGACTTGGATTTCTGCTCCATTCATTGGCTGTAACTTGATCCCTGTTTGGGTTTGGGTGAAACCAGAAGCACTGAAAAGTCACAACAAAGAGCCAAATTGTCCCTTTCTCTAGGTCAGCATCCTGCTGCTCCTCTCTCCAGAATGTTTGTTCTTGTTAGACTTTACCAGGGAGGGTAAAAGGTAAAGGGACCCCTGATCATTAGGTCCAGTCACGGACAACTCTGGAGTTGTGGCGCTCATCTCACTTTACTGGCTGAGGGAGTCGGTGTACAGCTTCTGGGTCATGTGGCCAGCATGACTAAGCTGCTTCTGGCGAACCAGAGCAGCACACGGAAACGTCGTTTACCTTCCTGACGGAGCGTGCTTTCGAACTGCTAGGTGGGCAGGAGCAGGGGCCAAGCAACAGGAGCTCACCCTGTCATGGTGATTCGAACCATCAGCCTTCTGATCGGCAAGCCCTAGACTTGAAAAAAAAAAAGGGGGGAGGGAGACCCAGTCTTGCCCTGCTCTTTAAATCCGACCAGTAGCACTGCCACAGAGCACACCATGGTATCTGCAAAATGCTACAGAAACAGTGGCGTGAAATATTTCTTTGTTTGCTGGCTTACTATTACACTTATATCCCATGTTTTTCTCCAGTGAGCTCAATGTGGCATACAGGGTTGCCCCCCATCACCACCTATGTGTCCTCATTTAATCCCCACAACAATCCTTCAGGGTAGGTTAGGCTGAGAGGCTAAGACTGCCCCCAAGTGAGTTTCCTAGCTGAGTAGGGGATTGAACCCTGGTTTCCCAGGTCCTAGTCCTCAGTTATCCCCACCTTATCCCTATGAAGGATGTGGGTGGCGCTGTGGGTTAAACCACAGAGCCTAGGACTTGCTGATCAGAAGGTTAGCGGTTCGAATCCCCGCAATGGGGTGAGCTCCCGTTGCTCGGTCCCTGCTGTTCGAAAGCACGTCAAAGTGCAAGTAGATAAATAGGTACTGCTCTGGCGGGAAGGTAAACGGTGTTTCCGTGCGCTGCTCTGTTTCACCAGAAGCGGCTTAGTCATGCTGGCCACATGACCCGGAAGCTGTACACCGGCTCCCTCAGCCAATAAAGCAAGATGAGCACCACAACTCCAGAGTCAACCATGACTGGACCTAATGGTCAGGGGTCCCTTTACCTTTACCTATCCTTGTGAGGTAGGTTAGCCTGAGAGTGATTGACTGGCCCAATTGACCAAGTGGGGATCCCTGGTCCTAGTCTGACACTCTTGCCAATGCACCACAGAGGGCAGGGCAGTGTAGTTCAGCCGGGTTCCCAGTGCTCTGTGTGGCTGGCAGTTACCCAGGGGTGAGGCCAGGGAACAGGGTGCAGCAGCAGGACTTTTGGGTCGGCTCACCCCCCACCCTCTTGGAAAGAGGCAGCTACGCAGAGCTTTGGGAAACCCAGGAAGAAACACTATCTGACCTGTGCCACCCCAACAGCCGTGACTGTGCATATCTTGAAAAAGCGTCCATTCTAAAGAGGTGAGTTTCTTGCTCTGCGCCACAATCCTGGCAAAACGCAACCTTGCCCGCGACAACAACAAGTGGCCAGCGAGGTCCCTGGTTTCAGATAGGTTGGTTTCTTCCAAGCCAATTTCCCAGTTCTTGGCCTCTTCCCAGGGTGGGGACTGGGGAGCCTCGGGTCCAGGGGGACCAAATAAGAACATAGGAAGAGCCTGTGGGGTCAGAGCAGTGGCCCATCTAGTCCAGCTTCCTGTTCTCACAGCGGCCAGCCAGATCATAGAATCGTAGAATGATAGAGTTGGAAGGCACCCCAAGGGTCATCTAGACCCACCCCCTGCAATGCAGGAAACCAGCAAGGAGGACCCAAGCACAAGAGTCTCCTATCCTATGGCTTCCAGCAACTAGAGCAGGGGCCAGCAACCTTTATCAGCCATGGGCAGATCCACTGTCCCTCAGATCATGTGGTGGGCTGGACTATATTTTGAAAAACGGCCTTGGCCCAGTACACCGGAAGGAGCGTCTCCACCCCCATCGTCCAGCCAGGTCACTGAGGTCCAGCTCTGAGGGCCTTCTGGTGGTTCCCTCGCTGCGAGAAGCTAAGTTACAGGGAACCAGGCAGAGGGCCTTCTCGGTGGTGGCACCCACCCTGTGGAACGCCCTTCCCTCAGATGTCAAGGAAATAAGCAGCTATCTGACTTTTAGAAAACGTCTAAAGACAGCCCTGTTTAGGGAAGCTTTTAATGTTTAATAGGTTATTGTATTTTAATATTCTGTTGGAAGCCACCCAGAGTGGCTGGGGAAACCCAGCCAGATGGGCAGGGTATAAATAATAAATAAATAAATGAAAATGAACGAATTCCTATGCCGCCCCACAAATAACCCAGAGATGCATTTTAAATAAAAGCACACATTCTGCTCATGTAAAAACACGCTGATTCCTGGACCATCCGCAGGCCAGATTGAGAAGGCAATTGGGCTGCATCCGGCCCCTGGGCCATAGGTTTCCTACCCCTGCTCTAGAGGGTCCCTGGGACGCCCCAGGCCATTGAGAGTGTGGAAAGAGCCCTTGAGCTCTGATGCTGCCTCTTGCTTGCCTGCGAGGAGGAACTGGAGGGGTGGAGGGGGCAGAGACTTCTGCCTGTGGCACAACAAGGTGCATACACCCACGGTAAGGGCCACTTCCATTCCTCCGACTACGTTTGCGTGTGTCCACCACCCCCGCTCTGTAGCTTCTGGAAGGTTGTCCATGACAAGTTGTGGGCCCTTGAGATGAAAGGGCTTCCTCATCTCTGCCTTTTTCTAAGGCCTCCCAATTCCTAGAGTGCAGGGCCAGCCCATGACATTTTGGCACCTGAGGGGACCCATAAAAGGCAATCCTCCTCCCCCACGGGAAAGAAGGGGTGAGTGAAGATCTACACCAGGAACAAGGGGGAGATTGTAGTTCGACATGGGGATCTGCTGCCTCTGTGGATTCTGCCGCCTGAGGCGGTGACCTCACCTTGCCTCATGGGTGGGCCGGCCCTGCCAGAGCGCCCTATGAAGAGAGGCTGACTGTTAAACCCCTCTGGGAACTGTAGTTTTGTGAGAGGAACAGGGCTCTCAGCACCCACAACAAACTGCAGCTCCCAGCATTCTTTGGGGGCAGCCATGACGGTCTAAAGTGGTGTCCTAGCACTTTCAATGCAGGGCATGAGCCTGCCCTAAGTGGGCTCCACCTGCCATTGGCTCTGATGCCCCCCAAGGGGCTCCAGCTCATAGCTGTCAACTTTTCCCTTTTCTTGCGAGGAATCCTATTTGGAATAAGGGAATTTCCCTTAAAAAGGGGGAAAGTTGACAGCTATGCTCCAGCTGCCCTGATGCTCCTTTGCTCATTGTTTGCAAATAGCTGCTTGGCTCCATCTCCTGATTCCATCCAGCCTTTTCTATGACAAGGGGGGTAGGTGCCAGGGTCAGCTTCTCCACCCTTTTCAGCCCCCGCTGCTTAGCAAAGTCCCCTCCCTCCCTCCCTCCAGTAATGTCCCTTGGGACCCACCTGAACTAATTCCTTATCCGCCATGGTGCATTTCCCAGCTCTTCAAATAAATTTCCACGGTTCTCCATCTCCCTTAGTTGAACCGTGTTATGCATATTTAGCGCCTTTAATCTCTTGCTCACAAAACCAGTTCTTTTAACACCCCTTCGGTTAATTTGGTTGCTCCTTTTTTAAAAAATCCTTTTAATTTTAATATATATTGCCTCCCATTAACATAAGCTATGTAAGCTCTGCCCTCAAACCCCTATTTTCCAAGGAACCAGAAAATGGCTTTGCATGCATGACATAGATTTATCTCCCTGCTTGGTTAATATAGTGGCACACATATACCAGAGGTTTCCTAGAATAAGTATTTTACCCCCTGAGGGTGGAATCCTTGTGCAAAATCCTCCTTTTAGCTGGGCACAACTTATTGGATTCCGTTTTACACGTTTGCGTGTTCAGACCCAGAAACCTCCCCCCTAAATAAATTCACACTTGACTCAAATTTTTTGTTTGCTTTTTGGCAGAATTTAGGCCACAACTTTATTGATTACAGCAAGTGACTGGTTGTACAGGCTCTGGCTTGACTAGCTCCCTGCCATACAGGTAATGCTGACCGAGGGCACCAGCATAGGTCAGCCAAGGGTGAACACCTGGATAAGCGGAAAGCCGGGAAAGGGGTAACTCCGCCACCCAAATGTCCCCCTGGACTCAGGCACGGGCACAACCCCCTCTTAGGGGTTGACCAAACCATCAAGTCCCTGGATTCCTTTAACGGAATACCCTTCACATCGGGATGGTGAGAGCGTTCTCCCATCCCTATCACCTGAACCAGAGCCTATCCACAACCTTACAGGTTGTGACAATTTGCTACGCAGCAGGTGAAACCCAAATGGCAACAGCCAATCAGCCAAGTGGGGAAAATTCCTGCCATGCCCCTGTCCCAATGACAGACGACACATAACGGCATAGCAAGGTCAAGCGCAAAGCCCTAAAAGTAGGGAGAGGTGGGCGGGTGTTCCGAACGCACGCGCCGAAAGAGGAAGCTCTGGGTCACATGCATAGGTATATATAGGTCTCTTGATCCGTTTAGCCTGCGTCCCATTGGCCTGATTGAACCCTGCATCAAGGGACCTACCAATCGGGTGTTGTGGCTATCCAAACGTACCCACCCACAACACAGGGTGTTGCTTGTCCACGTCTCACCACAATTCATGCCCTCTTTAAGGGAGTTCCATAGTCTAACTGTGCACCGCTTGAAGTGAATGTTATTTTAAACATTTGCATTTCTCTTTCATATAGCATGACTCCTGAAGTTATCCCAGACTGCCATCCCACCATCCCTTATGACCTCTACCACGCCTGCATGGCTCCAGTATCAGTAAGTATTTCCCAAGTCGTCTCCTGCTAATGGAGCTCACAGACAATTTTTCAAGAAGATGAAGTCATACTGGAGACATCACTGTGAGCAGAGAAGAGGAGAGGTGTTGCTAACTTGCCTGCAAAGTTTAATTTCATTTGCAAGTGACATTTGTGAAACTAAACTGAAATGTTATGTCAACTATTTTCTATAGCATTGGTGTATCATGTTTCTCGTTTATGTAAAAGGTCTTCCATTGTTATTATTTCATAGAGCTGAAACATAATAGTGGATACTTATTGATCTATTCTAAAATATTTCTAAAATGCTTAATTTTTTTTAAAAAAAATGTTAGAGGTATATGGCAGTACAAAACATAACAAGACTCTAAAATAATCTAATGAAGCAGAGCTTTAGAAGTACCATAGCCAACTACCAAAGCCTATGCAAACGGTTTGTCTCTGCAAAGCGGGTAACTGAAGTTGCTTCATGTACAATGGAGAGAAGGGCTTTCCAGAGTGTAGGAGAAACAGCGGAAAATGTCTGTTTTCAAGTCAGCACTCTAATGTATTTCGTAGTCAAGTAAAAGTAAAAAGAAATCAACATCTCGGCAGTCTCATGAGGGCCCTGCTATAAACCCATAAGCTCTTGGCTCCTGGAGCTGCCACATTTTATATTTATCAAGATGGGATGGAGCTGTGCAAACAACAGTCTTTGTTGCTCTCATTGAATCCACACCACTTCCTCTCTTGCAGCTGGCTGTCTTGCTGATTCTCTCACTGCTGGTGAAGCGGAAGAAACTCTATAAAAATTGTTGGGATGGAGCCCCTGGACTGCTAAGGTACCCTCCACAGCCCAGATGCAGCCTAGGGATGGAGGACATGGTCTTTTGCTGTCTCTGAGCTAAGATTGACAATTGTCATTCGTCAGGTTGTGAGTTCTTAAGGTGGCAAATTGGGTGGTGTGTGATTGTGGTAGGACCATCAAAGGCAGAGGGAGGTCTAAGGGGTCCTTCCCATTGCCTGGCATGTGTGTAGGCTGCATGAGCTTTGCCCCACATAGTTCTTTGCTGCCCCCCATGTAGTAGAAGGTGAACAATTTATGCAAAAATAAGCAGATTTATGTGGGTCAGGCTAATGAGCACAATGTAATGTATGCAGGTTGTGGAAGGCTTGCTTATACATTTCTATGCCACCTTTCCTCCAAGGAGCTCAATACGGCACATATGAAACGCCCCCCCCCCCTGTTTAATCTGATAACAACAACCCTGTGAGGTAGATCAGGCTCAGGGGCAGTGACTGGCCCCCAGAGTCACACCCAGGGAGCTTCATGGCTGGGTGGGGGATTTGAACCCAGGTCTCTCCCAGGTCCTAGTCCTCACTTAATCTCCACAACAACTCTGTGTTGTAGGTCCTGCTGAGAGGCAGGAACTGGCCCCCCAGGTCACACCCAGTGAGTTTCATGCTGGAGTAGAGATTTGAACCCTGGTCTCTCCCAGGTCTTAGTCCAACGTTCTAGCCACTACGCAACTAGTAAAATGGACGTGTGTACACCCGGGTAGGGAGGCTACTTCGAGCAGAGGGCCACATTCTCTTGTGGACAGCCTTCCAGAGGCCACATACTAGAGAAGCAAGAGGTATTGCCAGGGGAAGAGCAGGCTCTGTGAGGGATGTGGCAACAGGAACCATGGCATGGTCACACTTCCCAGGATTGCAGTGTTGCACCTCTCTGTGCCCTTTGGTAGGAGGGGTGGCCCACAGCTCAGCAGTAGAGCATCTGTCTTGCATGCAAAAGGTCCCTGTCTCAACTGCGGTCATCTCTGGAAAAGGGTCAGGTCACAGGTGAGACGTAAGGGCCCTTCATTGCTCTAGACACTGGACAGTCACTGCCAGTTAGAGCAGGAAATACTGCAAAAGCTGGGTCGATCGCCTAAGCAGCTATTGGGCAGTTTCCTAGGCCACCTGAGTTCGGCCATTCACACCTGCATATAGCAAGTGAGAAAAGCTCAGGTGTATTTGGCTTCTCCTACCTAGGTGCAATTTTTGGAAACAACCAATGTCATTTGTGCAGATTCTTGTTCGTGCACAGCATGAATGAATCATAGAATCATAGAATCATAGAATCATAGAATCATAGAATCATAGAATCATAGAATCATAGAATCATAGAATCATAGAATCATAGAATCATAGAATCATAGAGTTGGAAGAGACCACAAGGGCCATCGAGTCCAACCCCCTGCCAAGCAGGAAACACCATCAGAGCACTCCTGACATATGGTTATCAAGCCTCTGCTTAAAGACCTCCAAAGAAGGAGACTCCACCACACGCCTTGGCAGCAAATTCCACTGTCGAACAGCTCTTGTTGAACAGCATTGAGCACACCCCATCGTTGCAAAAGCTGAACACTGAAATGCTGTGGGTGCACTTCAGTCTCCACTCTGGGCCTGCGGTGTATCTGCAAGTCTGCAGAGTTTGTGCGGAGCGAAGCCCTTCTGCAGAGATGTTCCGCTGGTGCAAATGGGTCCTTTTTTTAATCATTCTGGTCTTTGTTCCTCCTTAAGCCCTGTGCATTTCCTGGAAGAGGAAGGTCACAAGGGGCTGTCTGTGGCAGTTTTTGGCATCCTCTTCTCCTCCTTATGCATCCTGGTTCTGGATACTGACCCTCTGCCCTTCATCTCCGGCTCCTCGACCCAGAATCGAGGTAACACTGAGAGTTGTTATTATTATTATTATTTATATCCTCCTTTTCACTAGACCAGGACTCAAGGCAGCTTACATAAATCAAAACAGCCCAGATAAAATGTTGTTGTTGTTGTTGTTTAGTCGTGTCCGACTCTTCGTGATCCCATGGACCAGAGCACGCCAGGCACTCCTGTCTTCCACTGCCTCCCACAGTTTGGTCAAACTCATGTTGGTAGCTTCGAGAAGACTGTCCAACCATCTCATCCTCTGTCGTCCCCTTCTCCTTGTGCCCTCCATCTTTCCCAACATCAGGGTCATTTCCAGGGAGTCTTCTCTTCTCATGAGGTGGCCAAAGTATTGGAGCCTCAGCTTCAGGATCTGTCCTTCCAGTGAGCACTCAGGGCTGATTACCTTAAGAATGGATAGGTTTGATCTTCTTGCAGTCCATGGGACTCTCAAGAGTCTCCTCCAGCACCATAATTCAAAAGCATCAATTCTTTGGCGATCAGCCTACTTTATGGTCCAGCTCTCACTTCCATACATCACTACTGGCCAGATAAAATACAGAAAGCTAAAAACTTACACAAGAGAATCGTTTAAAAGTAGTTAAACTCTGATAGAATTAAAGTGATATAAAGCCAAATCTATTAAAAAACAGATAATAAAATTGGCACAGCCCTATAAAAAGCCCATTCCTTTATATAACAATTGATTCCCCAAAGCCTGTCAGAACAGAGCCATCTTCACCTGCCAATGGAAGGACCACAAGGAGGGAGCCAGTCCAGCTTCTCCAGCAAGGGACTTCCAAAGTTGTCTGGGAGCAGCCACCAAGAAGGCCCTGCCCCATGTCATCACCAAGCATGCCTGTGAGGTTGGCAGGACCAAGAGAAGCCCCCCTGCCCCGCCCCACCCCGCCCCACCTCAGAGCCCAGGCAGGTTTATAACGGAGAATACAGTCTTTAAGCTGTATAGGACTTTAGAGCCCTGTATAGTCATAACCAGGTTGCTTCCATGGGCACAGTAGAGAGAGAGCCCTTCTTCAGTGTTCTACACCAGACATAGGCATTTCCAAAGACTGATTCGGGGGCCTGCCGGTCGGTGTAATCCGGCAGTTTATTTCCTGGGGTAAAATCCTTTAAAAAGCTCAACAATTTCAACCCTAAAAAAAGGTTAACAACTTTGGTTGGCCCTCATGGCCCTTCACTTCATCACATCTGG
This sequence comes from Podarcis bocagei, assembly GCF_964188305.1. Classification (NCBI taxonomy): domain Eukaryota; kingdom Metazoa; phylum Chordata; class Lepidosauria; order Squamata; family Lacertidae; genus Podarcis; species Podarcis bocagei. The sequence goes on from NC_138134.1 coordinate 7,409,776, forward strand.
CCTTCTTTGGAAAAAGTTTGGACACCACTGGTCTACACCATGCTTTTTAATTTTGTGTATTGTTCGCCACTCTGGAGACATTCAGGGCTCCCAAAGCTGCATTGTGTCTGCAAGATTTATACACTGAGAATGTGGAGAATGTGAAGACCCCTGCTGTATCGGAGCCAAGATCCAGCATCCGGCTTCTTGCAGTGGCCAAACAGTTGCCGCCAGGCAGAAAAGGCCCAAAATTGAGAGAAATGCAACTTTTGAACTAAACTTTAAAAAAGTGGACCTTTAAGAAATTTGCCCATCCCTATCATACAATCCTGGAACTGCAGAGTCAAAGTCCAACCCCCTGCAAGGCAGGAACCCCTAAACTAGAAGCCACACTGCCTTGGCAGCTTATGCACCAGCACCTGTCGTTCTTCCAAGGGAGTAGCTTCCAAGGAGCTCTTTTGCATGGGGGAAACTGATGCAGCATCTTTAAGGGACGTTTGTGGGAGCCCCATCGCTGACTCCACCCTGCATGCTCTCGGCATGGCCTGCCTTGCTGAATTGCCTCTGTTTGTTGTCCAGCTGAGGCTCTTAACCTCTGCCCTTCTCTCCCCCTTGATCTCCCTCTCCAGAGTACTGGAAGATCATGGCTTTGCTCTATTACCCTGCCTTCTACTACCCCTTAATTGCATGTGCTACGGTCAGGCACAGAGCTGGGTACTTCTTGGGCTGCCTGCTGTCCTGGTGCCATTGCGTGGTCCATCTCTGGCAGAAGGTGGAATGCCCTCAGTCGCCCAAGGTAAAGACAACCGGGGAGGCTGGAAGGCCCTGAGGTTTGGTTGGCACGGGCCAGTTCTAAATGGCTGCAAGGAGGAAACCCGTTCCTGGAGAGACTGGCTGCTGCTTTGCAGGAGGGGTGGGCAAGAACAGCTGTCCACGTTCTGAGCAATATCTGATGCCCATAATGGCACCATTGGTGTGTGTGCCTGGCCCATCTTTGCAGACCTCAAGACCCAACTGTTGGCAAAGAAAGGGCTTGCTGGGAATCAGGAGCCAGGAGGTCAGTGAGGCAAGGAGCTTCTTCAAGGGCTTTCAGCTCAGGATCTACTGATAGGGTGTGAAAGCAGAGCGCCCACCCACAGGTGGTACCAGAGGCAATGACAAGCAATCAGCAAATTCTAGTATTGTCCCTCCCCTCCCCTTCCTCACTGCTCGGTTCTGCAAGGGTTGTCGGAACTTGCTGGAGTTACCGTATTTTTTGCACAATAACACTCACTTTTTTCCTCCTAGAAAGTAAGGGGAGATGTCTGTGCATGTTATGGAGGAAATGCCTACGGGTGGCATGCCTACGGATTTTCCTCCTCTAAAAACTATGTGCGTGTTATGGTCGGGTGCGTGTTATAGAGCGAAAAATACGGTATCCAGCAGGGGCAGAGTTGTCGTTTGTAATGTGATTTATGAGTTGAACACAGGTTTGTCTTTCTTGCAGCCCTTCTCTTTGTCTCTGCTCAGATTTATAGGTACTATTCCCTGCTTTCTTATCTCCCCATCATCCTGTGCCTTGTGGTTTTGAGCCTTTGGTATCCTGCACAGCTTGTCAAGAGCTTCAGAGAGCAGAAGAGGAAGAAAGTGACGGTGGAGGTAAGGCATGGCAACATCACTGGGTCAAACTAGAGGAAGATACATCTCCGGGTGCTGGTGTAGACTGGGTGGAGCAGGGGTGGGAAACCTCATCTCCTCCAGACGCTTAATTATAAGAGTACTTGTATACCAATATATAACACACGTATGGTTTACACAACAATGAAAACACAAAAGCCGTACACAGTTAAAAACATTCAAAAGGCTAGAAACAGACCACTATTAACCAGGGTGGAAAGATGCATTCTTAATTGCTTGCCCAGCGGAATAGAAAAGTTTCCAGTAGGTGTTTCATAGTGGGCACAGAAAGCATCTGCTGAATCTCCAGTGGCGGAGAGTTCCACAGGGCTATGCCAATGACACTAAAGGCTCAGTTGCTTGTTGCTGTCAAGTGAGCTTCACCAACTCGGGTGAACCACATTCCTGCAGGTGATCTCAGTGGGATAGAAGGGTTCAGGCCATAGCTGTCAACCTTCCCTTTTTTGGCAGGAAATTCCCTTATTCCAGCGCCGTTTCCCACTGCTATCCCAGATTGTTAGATATCCCGTAGACTGTCCCCGGACAGGTGAGGCTGCTGATCCCTTATTTTCAAGGCTGCTGATCCCTTATTTTCAAATCTGAAAGTTGACAGCTATGGTTCAGGCAAACCCTGGACCTAAGTTGTTTGGGGCTTTTATAAATTAACGCAAGGACCTTACACCTGTCTCAGTAGTAGATGGGCAGCTAGTGCAGCTGTCAGCAATCTGGTCGCAACATTTTGCACCAGCTGGAGCATCTGAACTAGGACCAAGGGCAGTTCCACACAGAGCGCTTTGTGGTAGTTCAGCCTCAAGGCTTACGCGTGAACTACAGTTCTGGGACTCCAACTCCCATTGGCCTCCGCTGGCATGTCCAAGGTTTGGGGTGATGGAAGTTGAGGTCCAACAAATCCCCGAAGGGCCACAGGCTCAGCCTCTTCATCCCTGGAACAGAAAGGACTTTAGCAGAAGAAAACAGACATGCTGCAAAGCAAAAGCCTTACTTTATTCCTGGGACGTGGGGAGTGTGCGTGGCTTTGTCACGAGGCCAGCGGTGGACAGAGCCCATCTTCCCTAACCATTGGCCATGCTGGCTTGGGCTGAATGGAGCTGAGAGTCAGAAGGACAGAATAATTCTCAGGTAAGGAAGTGTTGGGAACATCAGCCGGCACCCTCTGTTTCAACTTTTAAATTCCTGATGGAAGCAGGCAATGCAGAATACATTTCCCACAACTGTTAGTTGATTACTGATTTTAACTTTTTCATGAGGTTTTTACTGTATGGTTTTACATGCTCTTGTTGTAAACTGCTCTGATTGTTCTTATGAATAGTGGCATATAAATATACCATATAAATATACAACAGGACTTGCCCTTGTTGAATTGGGGTTGGGCCGGGAGAGATACAGGCAGGAATTCTGAGATGGTGTGGCGCTAAGGTATTACAGCAGAGCACGTGGACCTGTCTGTCTAACGTTTCCGACTCCCAACTGTTTTCATTACGAAACAGGTGCAAATTATGCAGGGCATTGCCAATATGTGATGCATATTTTTGGAGTGAGCACAAATTGCAGATGCCGTACAGAAACAGAAAATGGAACCTGACCCACTTGGCAGTTCCTGAAATGTCAAGGTGACATGCATGCCTGCATGCATTTAAAAATAACAAGTGTTTCATTTTCACACACCTTTCCGCTCCATGAAGTTCTGGCGGTGCAGAGTTTCTTTTGGTGGGGAGGAATGAGCTGTGCTCTTGCAATTACTCGATAGGCAATAGATTAAGCTGACACAACAAAATGGAGGAATTGTCTGGCCTGGGAACAAACAGCTTTCTAAGTTCCTAGCTCAGGAGTGGGGAAAACCTTGTGGCCATCCGGATGCTGTTGACCAAGCCTCAGGGACTATGAAAAAGCTGTTGTCTTGCAACAGTGTGAAGCTAATGCAGTTCTCGGCTGCTTTAACAGAAGTCTCATGTTCAGTCAAGGGAAGTTCTTTTTTTTATTATGTATTTTTGGTTTTTATCTTTTATTTTGCTGCTGTGAACTGCTCTGAGATCTACAGATGAAGGGCAATATACAAATCTAATTTAATAATAATAGTTACAGGTAGGCAGCCGTGTTGGTCTGCCATAGTTGAAACAAAATTAAAAAATTCCTTCCAGTAGCACCTTAGAGACCAACTAAGTTTGTTATTGGTATGAGCTTTCGTGTGCATGCCAATAACAAACTTAGTTGGTCTCTAAGGTGCTGCTGGAAGGAATTTTTTTATTTAATAATAATAAAGGTAAAGGGACCCCTGACCATTAGGTCCAGTCGCGGACGACTCTGGAGTTGCACGCTCATCTCGCTTTACTGGCCGAGGGAGCCGGTGTTTGTCCGCAACAGCTTCTAGGTCATGTGGCCAGCATGACTAAGCCACTTCTGGCAAACCAGAGCAGTGCACAGAAACGCCGTTCACCTTCCCACCAGAGTGGTACCTATTTATCTACTTGCACTTGACGTGCTTTCGAACTGCTAGGTTGGCAGGAGCAGGGACCGAGCAACGGGAGCTCACCCCGTTGCAGGGATTCAAACCACCGACCTTCTGATTGGCAGGCCCTAGGCTCTGTGGTTTAACCCACAGCGCCACCCACGTCTGAATAATAATAATAGTCCCATTCTATTCTGCTTTGTCAGACTACACCTGGCATCCTGTGTCCAGTTCTGACCGCCACAGTTTAAAAAGGATATTGACATGCTGAAATGTGTGCAAAGGAGGGCAACCAAGATGACCAAGCCTTGTGAGGAACAATGGAGGGAGTTGGGGATGTTTGGCCTGGAAAAGAGGAGACTCAGAGGAGAAAGGAGAGGCATCTTCAAATATCTAGAAGGAGGATGGAGCAAGCTGGTTTTCTGCTGCTCTGGAGGGCAGAACCCAAACTAAATTGCAAGGAAGGGGATTCCGACTAAAGCTTAGGAAGAACTTCCTGGCAATAAGAGCTGTTTGACAATGGACCATATTCACTCAGTCCTCAGAAGGCGGTGGACTCTCCTTCCTTGGAGGTTTTTAAGCAGAGGCTGGATGACCATCTGTCAGGGATGCTTTCCCTGTGATTCCTCAATGAGCCTTGGGGTCCCTTCTGATTCTACAATCCTGTGATTTCCTTCCCAAAGCCGACTCTAATTGAGGTGCCCTCAGTTTACAGGGTGTGTGGGAAAGACAATTTGGCTCTTGGGGGGGGCAATAATCTGCTTTTATTTTTGCTGAAATCTAAACCACTTAGCTCAAGAAGATTTGAGTTTCTGAATGTTTCCTATTCAGAGCCTTACAGTGGAAGGAGGAGAGTGAGTGTTTGGCAACAGAATCATAATCCAAACGACTGGCACAGAGGTCCTTGTTTTAAGAAAGAAAGCTCTATTTAAAAATAAATAAATAATCGATAGAAGCCCAAATCTGCACTCGGATTTTAGGGTTTAGCCCAATCCACAACTCTGGGATAAGGAGTCGGAACAGAACGTTCCTTCTTATTCCATTTCAGATGTTTGTGCAGATCTCCAGCTGGGATCCTGCAACAACCTTGTGTAGTGACAGACCCACTCCTCTCCCCACGATAATTAGCACCTCCGCAACTGCGATCACAAAGGCTGGCGAGGCATATGGGAATTATGCAAGGCATTTTAAATAGGTTGCAGAAGTCGGGTGCTTCTTTAAAAATATAAGAAGTGTGCTGAGGATGTTGCAGAAATTGTCTGAAGGTGCAGCTTCCCTTCGCTGGGTCTTTTCTGGGTTGGCGCAAGCAAGAGCATACCCTGACTGTCAGTGGCAAAGAGAGAGGTCACCAACAGAGCTTCACTCAAAGTAGATCTAATATAGATGCAATAAATAAATATATCACGGGTGTCTTTGCTACATATCACAGCCTGCATGTTGGTGGGTAGCCTTTCACAATATGGTTTTGCTTCCTGCAGGAAGATGCTGGAACAATCAGCTATGAGCCTCTTCCTGAATCACTGCCTTGCCAACCCAGCGTGGTGCCAGTCCTTGCCCACTGACTGTAGCGTCAGATAGTGACTTGAATGTGTGAATGAGACATCACAGATTAATCAGCGCAGATGGTAGCATTTCTGGAGGGGCTCAGAATTCAGAGAACGTGGTTTGCATGCAGAAGATCCCAACTTCAATCCCCAGTATCTTCATGCAGGGCCAGGAAAGAATCCTTTCTGGAATGCCAGAGAGTCATGGCAAGTTAGTGGAGAGTCTCGTTGGAGAGACAGTGTGGTGTAGTGGTTAGAGTGTCAGACTAGGACCTGGAAGAGGCCAGGGTTCAAATCACCCACTCGGTGCCAGTCACTGCCTCTCAGCCTAACTTGCCTTGCAGTTTTTATGTGGATTGAGAGAGCCTTGTATGCTACATTGAGCTCATTGGGCGGCAGAGTGGGTTATAAATGCAATAAATTATAATTATACTAATTCTAAACAGGCAAATGTTTTTTCTCAGTGGTGGCTCCCCACTTGGGAACCCAAGGAGGTTTACCTGGCACCATCATTTCATATCTTTAGGTTCCAGACAAAAACATTCCCTTTTAATCAGACCTTCGGCTTTTAAGTGTCTTAGCACCTGTTTGCATGGGGGGGGGGTTATTTTAGTGTAGGTTTTTTTAAAAATAAAAAAAAATGAATTGCCTTTAATAATAATAATAATAAATAATAATTTATTATTTATACCCCGCCCTTCTGGCTGGGTGTCCCCAGCCGCTCTGGGCAGCTTCCAAAAAATATTTAAATACAATAGTCCGTCAAACATTAAAAGCTTCCCTAAACAGGGCTGCCTTCAGATGTCTTCTAAAAGTCTGGTAGTTGTTGTTCTCTTTGACATCTGGTGGGAGGGCTTTCCACAGGGAAGGGGCCACTACCAAGAAGGCCCTCTGCCTGGTTCCCTGTAACTTGGCTTCTTGCAGTGAGGGAACCGCCAGAAGCCCCTTAGCGCTGGACCTCAGTGTCTGGGCTGAATGATGGGGGGTGGAGACACGCCTTTTAGATCCCCCAGTCTTGCCTACATGCTGATTTTAATGATTCCCTGAAAAATGGGGTGAAGCAGAGCTCTGGCTGAGCACACCTGAAAGAGAGCCAGGATGGAAATAGACTGAGCTTTTGGGTGTGCTTCCTCCTGTTTTCTCTCTCAACAGCCTCACTGGCTTACTTTGCCCTTTTGAAAAGATGCAGCTCCTACCTTATTATCCCCAATCAAAGCACAATCAAAGCACATTTGCCATGTTGCAGTTGAAGGGCAAGCCAGTGTGGTGTAGTGGTTAAGAGCGGTAGACTTGTAATCTGGGGAACCGGGTTCGCGTCTCCGCCCCTCCACATGCAGCTGCTGGGTGACCTTGGGCCAGTCACACTTCTTTGAAGTCTCTCAGCCCCACTCACCTCACAGAGTGTTTGTTGTGGGGGAGGAAGGGAAAGGAGAATGTTAGCTGCTTTGAAACTCCTTAAAGGGAGTGAAAGGCGGGATATCAAATCCAAACTCTTCTTCTTCTTCTTCCCTAAAAAATTTCCTCTACAGCACTAGAGACATCTGGCCAGGCAGCCTGTGAATCCTCCTGTACAATTGGTGGTCTTCTCCTTTAATTCAAAGAGCCTTTTTACTTGAACCACATTCCATGGAGACCATATTTTCTGGTCCTCCTGGTCCTCAAGGGAGTAATTGGAGAATCCTGTGTGGTCTCTGCTCCAGCCCCCTTTGCTTTTTAATTTATTCTTCATCTCATCCTCCTTCCTTGCCCTGATTTCCCAGGTGGTGTCTGCCATCAAATATCTCTTGGATGAATTGCTTGCATTTTCTCTCTGGCCCCAGACAGCCAGCAGAATCTCAAGATGGGGCTTGTCACGTTAGTACTCCATGGCTCAAGCTCAGACTCAGACTGGCTCCTGGGTTGCGGTAGCCCTTGGCAAAGTGTTTTCCTGATGGTGCAAATGGCCACTTTGATTTTCCACAATTCCCACAAAGCTGCACTGGGCTTAAAGGGTTGTAGAATCATAGAATCATAGAATGATAGAGTTGGAAGAGACCACAAGGGCCATCGAGTCCAACCCCCTGCCAAGCAGGAAACACCATCAGAGCACTCCTGACATATGGTTGTCAAGCCTCTGCTTAAAGACCTCCAAAAAAGGAGACTCCACCACACTCCTTGGCAGCAAATTCCACTGTCAAACAGCTCTTACTGTCAGGAAGTTCTTCCTAATGTTTAGGTGGAATCTTCTTTCTTGTAGTTTGGATCCATTGCTCCGTGTCCGCTTCTCTGGAGCAGCAGAAAACAACCTTTCTCCCTCCTCTATGTGACATCCTTTTATATATTTGAACATGGCTATCATATCACCCCTTAACCTCCTCTTCTCCAAGCTAAACATGCCCAGCTCCCTTAGCCGCTCCTCATATGGCATCGTTTCCAGGCCTTTGACCATTTTGGTTGCCCTCCTCTGGACACGTTCCAGTTTGTCAGTGTCCTTCTTGAACTGTGGTGCCCAGAACTGGACACAGTACTCCAGGTGAGGTCTGACCAGAGCAGAATACAGTGGCACTATTACTTCCCTTGATCTAGATGCTATACTCCTATTGATGCAGCCCAGAATTGCATTGGCTTTTTTAGCTGCCGTGTCACACTGTTGGCTCATGTCAAGTTTGTGGTCAACCAAGACTCCTAGATCCTTTTCACATGTACTGCTCTCAAGGGTTGCTTGCTCCAGCAGCCACTGGGTGTGCCCACAGCCAGGAGCCCAGGGCAGGCATCAGGGCAGAGAAAGCTGGATGCCCCCGCAGCTGTCGAAGGGTGCCAGTTTCCTATACCAGGCCTGCTATAAACCTAAGCAGTACTTGAGGCAATGATGGCCAAGTACCTAACAAGAATGTGCAGCAGGGGTGATTATTGGAGCTGTCAGTTAATTCATTTTCCAGCTAATTAACTATTCATTTTGCAAATTGCAAAACTGCACATGTTTGTCATGTTCATAATTAATGGCTTTTACAGGTGTGCACCTAATATTCTTTTAATGTGCAAAGCCGACTCTTACATTTTTGCAACAGCCCCTTTAGCTATGTGAAAATTGAGTCGAACCGATGGATTGATCGAGACCTTTGTACCTTTTCAGCAGGGGCATTTTTGGGCAGAAGTGGGGTGTGTCCAAGGCCCAGTTACGCAACAATGTCTTAAAAGCCAAATCAGAGTGAGGGCAATGCTTTCTGCCATTACTCTGAATGGGCAAGCCTTTTCATTCCATTTCTTAGCCCTGCGGAGCAACTGCCAAACTGGAGGTGTGTTTTGCAGCCCCTGCTTTGGTGTGGTCTGGCTTTCAAGACCACCCTGGCTGGCTGGCGAGCTGAATATGGCTTAGGAAATGGCAATTGTGCCAGCCTAGGTCTTCTGTGTTAAACTGAGCCCCAGATCCCTTGCTCCTTTCCCTAAACACACACACACTTAAAGAAAGAAGAAGAATACATAGTTTATGTGGTGGGCCGGGTATGCTGTGAAATGCAGATGTTTCTGCAAATGTTTCCCACCCCCTATCCTAAATTTTCTCTGGAACTTCCATACTTATAAATTAGCAAATTTGTGCTATGAAGCTGTATCTCAAATCCTTTAAGTACACAGCAAGGTTCCTATTTCCCCCCTATATTTCAAATGCTGTCTGTTAAGAACCGTAGACCTGTAGATTTGGAAGGGACCCAAAGGGTCATCAAGGTCCTAGTCCCCCCCCCCAAAAAAAAAATATCAGGAATCACAGCTAAGAGAGCATGGCCTAATCTGGAGATGTGGTCACATTCATACAATACATTTTAAACACTCTAGTACTACTAAAACAGTCATGGGCGCTGGGAACTCTAGCTCTGTTGGGTTAACACCCTTTATAAATTATAGTTCCCAGAATTCTTGGGGGGGAGCTATAATAATAATAATAAATAATAATAAATTTTATTTATATCCCGCTCTCCCCAGCCGAAGCCAGGCTCAGGGCGGCTAACAGCAATCAACTAATCCAACATTCTAAAAATTATTTTAAAAATTCATTATAAAAATTAATTAAAATCAAATTGATGGCAACCGTTAAGCAAAATTCTGTGCAGATTGCCAGAGGAGGGAGTCAGGCTGCGCCCTGACCAAAGGCCTGGTGGAACAGCTCTGTCTTGCAGGCCCTGCGGAAAGATGTCAGGTCCCACAGGGCCCTAGTCTCATGTGACAGAGCGTTCCACCAGATTGGATCCGCAGCCGAAAAAGCCCTGGCTCTAGTTGAGGCCAGCCTAACCTCTCTGTGGCCTGGGACCTTCAGGGTGTTTTTATTTGCAGACCGTAGGTTCCTCTGTGGGGCATACCAGGAGAGGCGGTCCCGTAAGTATGAGGGTCCTAGGCTGTATAGGGCTTTAAAGGTTAAAACCAGCACCTTAAACCTGATCCTGTACTCCACCGGGAGCCAGTGCAGCTGGTATAGTACCGGATGAATGTGATCTCGCAGCGAAGACCCCATAAGGAGTCTTGCTGCGGCATTATGCACCCGCTGGAGTTTCTGGGTCAGGCTCAAGGGCAGCCCCACATAGAGCGAGTTACAATAATCCAGTCTGGAAGTGACCGTCGCATGGATCACAGTGGCTAGGTCAGGGCGAGATAGATAAGGAGCCAACTGCTTAGCTTGGCAGAGATGGAAAAATGCCACCTTTGTTATAGCTGTAATCTGCGCCTCCATAGAGAGGGAGGTATCGAAGATTACACCCAAACTCTTAATGGACGGTGCTGGCACTAATTGCACCCCCGCAAGAGATGGGAGTTGCCCCCCCAATCCCATATCGTCCCGTCCCAGCCAGAGGACCTCTGTCTTCGAAGTATTTAACTTCAACCGGCTCCCACGTAACCATCCAGCCACAGCTTCCAAGCATCTGGTCAGTGTGTCTGGGGCCGAGTCAGGATGGCCATCCATCAACAGATAGAGTTGGGTGTCATCGGCATACTGATGGCAACCCAGCCCAAAACTCCGAACAAGCTGGGCGAGGGGGCGCATAAAGATGTTAAAAAGCATCGGGGAGAGTATCGCACCCTGCGGCACTCCACACACCAAGGAGTGGCACGATGACAATTCCCCCCCAAGCGCCACCCTCTGTCCCCGACCAGAGAGAAATGAGCGCAGCCATTGAAGGACTGTGCCCTGGATCCCCACGTCGGCAAGGCGGTGGTCCAGGAGTTCGTGATCGACCATGTCGAAGGCTGCTGACAGGTCTAGAAGAATCAGCAGCCCTGACCCGCCTCGATCCAGCTGCCTACGGAGATCATCTGTTAGGGCAACCAGAGCCGTCTCGGTCCCATGACCAGCGCGGAAGCCGGACTGGAATGGATCCAGAGCCGATGTTTCATCCAGAAACCTGCCAAGCTGTTCAGCAACCGCTCTCTCAATTGAAGTGGCATTAGAGCACTTTCAGTGGGGGGTGGGGGGACAGATGCAACCTTGCACCAAAAATTCATGTGGAATAATCAGTCTTTTGTTTCTGTTTTAAGCTGCCAGGGAGTGGCTATTATGAAGACTATCTGAAGAATATCCTGGCAAAAAGGACGCCAAATAAAAGGTAAAACCTCACACACACATCCAGCCTGCCTTTCATTCAGCAAAAGTGCATCCCAAAATCTGGAAATGAATGGGAACTGAAATGGGGGTGGGTGGGCAAGTTGGCCACAGAATATCCCTGTAACTTGTTTCATCTTTTTTGTAAACTGCTTTTAGGGTTGTTGTTGTTTACAAAAAAGATGAAACAAGTTGTTTTAAAAACAACAACAACAACACACCAAGCCATGAGTAAATTTTATGACATAAATAAAAATAAGAATAATGTGGCTCTCTCTATCTGGTCCAAGCCACACTCCTTGCTGGCCCCAATCCACACCCTCCTCTAGTGCTTATTCCCTCCCAGAGCGCTTGACCTATGATCACATGTCTGGGTTGGCTGGATGGAGCCATGAGGATAGAAACCTCTGGCTTTTGCAGGCTGGACAATAGTCTATTATACCAAGGCAACACCAGCTCCACACACTTTTAAAATAAATTAATACAGTGGTACCTCGGGTTACAGACGCTTCAGGTTACAGACGCTTCAGGTTACAGACTCCGCTAACCCAGAAATAGTACCTCAGGTTAAGGACTTTGCTTCAGGATGAGAACAGAGATCGTGCTCCGGCGGCAGTGGGAGGCCGCATTAGCTAAAGTAGTGGTACCTCAGGTTAAGAACAGTTTCAGGTTAAGAACAGACCTCCAGAACGAATTAAGTTCTTAACATGAGGTACCACTGTAGGTAGATTAGATAGATAGATAGATAGATAGATAGATGATAGATAGATAGATAGATAGATAGATAGATAGATAGATAGATGATAGATAGATGATAGATAGATAGATAGATAGATAGATAGATAGATAGATAGATAGATAGATAAAAAATATAGCTTGAAGGCTGGAGCTAACCCACTGTCCACTGCCTCTCTCATTTGCTAGCATTGCTAAAAAAGTAACATAAAATGCACCGGAGTCCCACTGGTAAAGTGGGGGGGAAAGGTTATTTGCTTCCAGTTACGTACTTCACATTCCCAAGAATGGCTTCAGATTCTAAGAATATGCCATGAGAGGTTGTGTCATAGCTGCCTCATTCAGGAGAGAGAATGAGAGCGAGCAGGAGAAAGGGGTGCAGCCTGGGTGTGAAGTGGGAAAGCACAAAGTGTATTTTCCCAGACTACCTGCTAGTGCCAGCCTTGCCTTCTACTGGCTGCTTATGCCCAGCAAAAGTTGTAGATTAGGCATTGCGGCCCTCAGCCTGAAAAGGGTCCCCTGGCCCTGTCCTCATGTCTTGGCGGGTTTGTGTGTGTGCCTCTTCTTCTCTGCCTGAGCCAAACTTTCTTTCTGTCCCTCTAGCATCAGCAGAGCCAAGCCAAGCCTGCTGTCAAGGATCCGCTCCTATGTCTGCTCATTCCTCTACGCACCTCAGGAAGGTACTGCATGCACAGATCTTTCGAAAGGCTCCATTGTTGCTTTGGCTTGTTCTTAGGTGGAATTCGACAGTGGAATTTGCTGCCAAGGAGTGTGGTGGAGTCTCCTTCTTTGGAGGTCTTTAAGCAGAGGCTTGACAACCATATGTCAGGAGTGCTCTGATGGTGTTTCCTGCTTGGCAGGGGGTTGGACTCGATGGCCCTTGTGGTCTCTTCCAACTCTATGATTCTATGATTCTATGATTCTAGGTCCTCCACCCGCAAAAGAGGCTGCAGGTGCACAAAACAGGTGGAGAAATGCAGGGAAATGAAAGCCACCATGGATGCTTCTTCTTGAAGCGGGTCCTGGCAACCAGGGATTATGAAGGCAACACGATTCCTTCAAGGGATGCTGCCAGTGTCGCAATGATAGCTTCATAAAGCCAAATCAGAGTGAGAGTAGTGCTTTCTGCCCTCACTCTGAATGGACAAGCATTTTCATCCCATTTCACAGCCTTATGGAGCAATCAGGTGGAGGAAGGGGGTGCGGTAGGGCGGTCTGCCCCAGGTGTCACCACTGAGGGGGTGACAAAATGTTGGGCAGAGAGCCAGTGTGGTGTAGTGGTTAGGAGCGGTAGTCTCGTAATCTGGGGAACCGGGTTCGCATCTCCGCTCCTCCACATGCAGCTGCTGGGTGACCTTGGGCCAGTCACACTTCTTTGAAGTCTCTCAGCCCCACTCACCTCACAGAGTGTTTGTTGTGGGGGAGGAAGGGAAAGGAGATTGTTAGCCGCTTTGAGACTCCTTTAAAAGGGAGTGAAAGGCGGGATATCAAATCCAAACTCTTCTAAAAAAAAAAACTAAAACAAAAAAACCAAAATGTTGGGCGGCACTCACTGCAGGGCCTGCAGCGTGCCCAAGCAACATGTCTCTCTTGGGAGTGACGCGGTGGCTTGGGCACCTGTAGGCTCCGCGCTGCCCCAGACGGTCCGCCCACCACCTCCCCCTCAGCTATAGGGCGGCTGAGGGGGAGGAGGCAGGCGGACTCCTTGGAGGCCCCGCGGAGCGTCCTGCCCCACTGGGAGCAATGACTATCATTCCTGGCAGACCACCCTACTTAGATAATGAGCTGAATTTGCTTTAGGAACCAGCAATTGTGCATGTGTTTATGTGGCTGTTGCATTTCTTTGTGGAATCTTGGGACACATCTCTTGATTATATACTTCAGTTGTTTGGACCAAAGCACACTCTCTATCTATCTATCTATCTATCTATCTATCTATCTATCTCTTTCTCTCTCTTTCAGTCTCTCTCTCACACACACACAATTGTGTTTTCACCCATTTCATTCAAACTACTCTCCATCCATGGCCACAGACTGCATTTCTGCATTCCGTTTATGTTTGACTCTCAACCCCTTTTACATTTCCTTCTTTGCACCGTATAAACCTGACAACTTAAGGCTCATGTTCCACGCAACCAGTGGAGCGGACTCTGACCCACCAATGCTTCTTTCGTTAATAACATTTTAATGGGACTGTTGGGTGCTTCCCATGTGTGATTGTGATTTTTGTGTGGAATTGCAGGCTTCCAAATCCCTCTGAAGCTGGTTCTCTCCCTCGCCACATCTGTGATTGCTGTCTATCAGGTAAGAACCTAAGAACCCACAGCCTATCCAGCCCAGGATTCTGTTCTCATGGATGCTAATAATAATAATAATAATAATAATAATAATAATAATAATAATAATAATAATAATAATAATTTATTATTTATACCCCGCCCATCTGGCTGAGTTTCCCCAGCCACTCTGGGCGGCTCCCAATCAAGTGTTAAAAACAATACAGCATTAAATATTAAAAACTTCCCTAAACAGGGCTGCCTTCAGATGTCTTTTAAAGAGAAGATAGCTGCTTATTCCCTTCACATCTGAAGGGAGGGCGTTCCACAGGGCAGGCGCCACTACCGAGGAGGCCCTCTGTCTGGTTCCCTGAACCTCATTTCTCGCAATGAGGGAACTGCCAGAAGGCCCTCGGCACTGGACCTCAGTGTCTGGGCTGAATGATGGGGGTGGAGATGCTCCTTCAGATATACTGGACGGAGGCCGTTTAGGGCTTTCAAGGTCAGCACTAATACTTTGAATTGTGCTCAGAAACGTACTGGGAGCCAATGCAGATCTCTCAGGACCGGTGTTATGTGGTCCCGGCGGCCACTCCCAATCACTAGTCTAGCTGCCGCATTCTGGATTAATTGCAGTTTCTGGGTCACCTTCAAAGGTAGCCCCACGGAGAGCGCATTGCAGTAGTCCAAGCGGGAGATAACCAGAGCATGCACCACTCTGGCAAGACAGTCCACGGGCAGGGAGGGTCTCATCCTGTGTACCAGATGGAGCTGGTAGACAGCTGCCCTGGACACAGAATTGACCTGTGCCTCCATGGACAGCTGTGAGTCCAAAATGACTCCCAGGCTGCACACCTGGTCCTTCAGGGGCACAGTTACCCCATTCAGGACCAGGGAGTCCCCCACACCCACCCGCCCCCTGTCCCCCCAAAATAGTACTTCTGTCTTGTCAGGATTCAACCTCAATCTGTTAGCCGCCATCCATCCTCCAACCGCCTCCAGACACTCACACAAGCAGAATAGCGCTCTATTGCACATGTCTCCCAACAACTGGTACCCAGAGACATAAGAACATCAGAAGAGTCTGCTGGGTCAGGCCAGTGGTCCATCTAATCCAGCATCTCACAGTGACCAGCCAGATGAACCATCTCTTGGTTTACAGGTGGCCCTCCTCCTCCTGGCAGTCTTCGTCCCCAGCATCCAGATAGTAAGGTCTGGGATGACCAAGGAGCTGACTGCACTCTTCATCCAGTTTGGTTTAGTCCCCTCTGAAAATCCCGCTGGGATCCCTGGAGACAAAGAATTAGCCACCCTCAAGCACTACATCTGGTCTCTAGAAGGTGAGTCTTTGGGGCCCTGGTCTTTGTTGACAATGTCCCTTTCTCCCCCTGATAAGAGCAAACTCTGGAGCTGGTCACAGAATCGCTGAATTGCAGAGCTGGAAGGGGTCCCATCTAGTCCAAGCTTCTGCAATGCAGGAATCACAACTGAAGCATCCCCGAGAAATGGCTCTGAAGAAGTAAAGAAACACAAGGATATAAGAGTGCCCATTCCTGGCTGCACCCACATTTTTATTTTTCAATTATTCCTCCCCCCCCCAAAAAAAAATAACGAAACTGTAGGAACAAGAACTGGGTCACAAGCCCAGTTATCCAAGAAGGTCTCCACATGACATACAGTCTAGTCTTTTGTATTTATCTTGGAGCATATCTCTAAGCACATTAATGATCAATATATCCTCTCCAGAGCTGGTTGGCCCCCTAACTGAGAAGCTAAAAATAATGATAATAAATGTTGAGCCAGCATTTTAGTCATCGTTCCCATAATTCAATTGAAGTGACCTTTCCCCTTTCCCAAGTTTGCTGAGCTATCAAAATGTCAATTAACAGATACATAATGAATTCAGCTTAGTGCCAAGATCTTTTAAATCTCCTAGAATTCTCTGCACAGGATCTAGCAGCATGAAAACACCTGTCAGGTTGCTTTTGTACTTTATTCCAGAAGCAGTTATTCTGCATAAAAAATTAAAATTAAAAGTAAGAAGAGCCCTGTTGGATCCAACCCATTCTTGATGTTTCTTTTCAAATCCCTGCAACGGGGCGAGCTCCCATTGCTCTGTCCTAGCTCCTGCCAGCCTAGCAGTTCGAAAGCACGCCAGTGCAAGTAGATAAATAGGTACCGCTCCAGCGGGAAGGTAAATGGTGTTTCCATGCACTCTGGCTTCCGTCATGGTGTTCTGTTGCACCAGAAGTGGTTTAGTCCTGCTGACCACATGACCCCAAAAGCTGTCTGTGCACAAATGCCAGCTCCCTCTGCCTGAAAGTGAGATGAATCATAGAATCATAGAATTATAGAGTTGGAAGAGACCACAAGGGCCATTGAGTCCAACCCCCTGCCAAGCAGGAAACACCATCAGAGCACTCCTGACATATGGTTGTCAAGCCTCTGCTTAAAGACCTCCAAAAGAGGAGACTCCACCACACTCCTTGACAGCAAATTCCACTGTCGAACAGCTCTTACTGTCAGGAAGTTCTTCCTAATGTTTAGGTGGAATCTTCTTTCTTGTAGTTTAGATCCATTGCTCCGTGTCCGCTTCTCTGGAGCAGCAGAAAACAACCTTTCTCCCTCCTCTATATGACATCCTTTTATATATTTGAACATGGCTATCATATCACCCCTTAACCTCCTCTTCTCCAGGCTAAACATGCCCAGCTCCCTTAGCCGTTCCTCATAAGGCATCGTTTCCAGGCCTTTGACCATTTTGGTTGCCCTCCTCTGGACACATTCCAGTTTGTCAGTGTCCTTCTTGAATTGTGGTGCCCAGAACTGGACACAGTACTCCAGGTGAGGTCTGACCAGAGCAGAATACAGTGGCACTATTACTTCCCTTGATCTAGATGCTATACTCCTATTGATGCAGCCCAGAATTGCATTGGCTTTTTTAGCTGCCGCGTCACACTGTTGGCTCATGTCAAGTTTGTGGTCAACCAAGACTCCTAGATCCTTTTCACATGTACTGCTCTCAAGCCAGGTGTCCCCCATCTTGTATTTGTGCCTCTCATTTTTTTTTGCCCAAGTGCAATACTGCCAACCTAGCAGTTCGAAAGCACCCCTGGGTGCAAGTAGATAAATAGGTACCGCTTACCAGCGGGAAGGTAAACGGCGTTCCGTGTGCTGCGCTGGCTCGCCAGATGCAGCTTTGTCATGCTGGCCACGTGACCCGGAAGTGTCTTCGGACAGCGCTGGCCCCCGGCCTCTTTGAGTGAGATGGGCACACAACCCCAGAGTCTGTCAAGACTGGCCCGTAACGGGCAGGGGTACCTTTACCTTTACCTTTAATACTTTACATTTCTCCCTGTTAAAATTCATCTTGTTTGTTTTTGCCCAGTTCTCTAATTTGTCAAGGTCATTTTGAAGTGTGATCCTGTCCTCTGGGATGTTAGCCACCCCTCCCAGTTTGGTGTCATCTGCAAATTTGATCAGGATGCCCTTGAGTCCATCATCCAAGTCGTTGATAAAGATGTTGAATAAGACCGGGCCCAAGACAGAACCCTGTGGCACCCCACTAGTCACTCTTCTCCAGGATGAAGAGGAACCATTGATGAGCACCCTTTGGGTTCGGTCAGTCAGCCAGTTACAAATCCACTGAGTGGTAGCATAGTCAAGACCGCATTTTACCAGCTTCTTTACAAGAATATCATGGGGCACCTTGTCAAATGCCTTGCTGAAATCAAGGTAGGCTACATCCACTGCGTTCCCTTCATCTACCAGGCTTGTAATTCTGTCAAAAAACGAGATCAGGTTAGTCTGACATGACTTATTTTTCAGAAATCCATGCTGACTATTGGTGATCACAGCATTCCTTTCTAGGTGCTCACAGACTGTTTGCTTAATGATCTGCTCCAGAATCTTCCCTGGTATTGATGCCAGACTGACTGAGTGCCACACCCCATAGTCGCCTTTGACTGGACTTAACCATCCAGGGGTCCTTTACCTTTTACCTTTTTTATTTCAAGTGTAAGGCGTCATGCAACTATTAGCTCCAAAACAATTTCCATTGTTTACTTTATTTCATAAAATTTATACAATGCTTATTTTTTTAAAAAAACCATCAGAGTGGTTTACTTTAAAACAGACAAAATTTTAAATACGGTACTAAAACAGCTTAAAACTCACATCAACTTTCTAGCCACCTGGTCAGGCTTGTCTAAACTAGCATGGTTTTTTGTTTTTTAGTTGTGTCAGACTCTTTGTGACCCCATGGACCAGAGCACGCCAGGCACTCCTGTCTTCCACTGCCTCCCGCAGTTTGGTCAAACTCATGCTGGTAGCTTCGAGAACACTGTCCAACCATCTCGTCCTCTGTCGTCCCCTTCTCCTTGTGCCCTCCATCTTTCCCAACATCAGGGTCTTTTCCAGGGAGTCTTCTCTTCTCATGAGGTGGCCAAAGTCTTGGAGCCTCAGCTTCAGGATCTGTCCTTCCAGTGAGCACTCAGGGCTGATTTCCTTCAGAATGGATAGGTTTGATCTTCTTGCAGTCCATGGGACTCTCAAGAGTCTCCTCCAGCACCATAATTCAAAAGCATCAATACTCCAGCGATCAGCCTTCTTTATGGTCCAGCTCTCACTTCCATACATCACTACAGGGGAAACCATAGCTTTAACTATATGGGCCTTTGTTGGCAAGGTGATGCGTCTGCTTTTTAAGATGCTTTCTAGGTTTGTCATTGCTTTTCTTCCAAGAAGCAGGCGTCTTTTAATTTTGTGGCTGCTGTCACCATCTGCAGTGATCATGGAGCCCAAGAAAATAAAATCTCTCACTGCCTCCATTTCTTCTCCTTCTATTTGCCAGGAGGTGATGGGACCAGTGGCCATGATCTTCTTTTTTTTATGTTGAGCTTCAGACTATATTTTGCACTCTCCTCTTTCACCCTCATTAAAAGGGTCTTTAATTCCAGTGAAGGCACCTGCCTGAGATCAATAGACAAACTGTGGCTGCTGTCACACTAAATGATCAAGTTCTTACCAATGTGCTGTGGGTCTTGTGTGGCACCTGCAGAAGGGCCAGTTCCATCAAGTGAAGCAGCCAAGGGGACCCAGGAGGGCAAGGCAATCTCGTAAGGAGTTATGGCCCAGATCCAAAGGTGGCAAAACTCTTTTAGCCTGAGGGCCACCTTCCCTTGGGGGCAACCTTCCATGCCAATGACAACCTTCCATGCCAGAGGCCAGAGTGGGTAGGGCTAGCAATTGGACTCTTGTGATAGGTTACATTCCATAGGAGACCACAATACCTCAGGGACTGCTTCTCCCTATATGGACCAACTCAGTCCCTGCAATCATCCTCTGAGGCCCTTCTTCGTGTGCCTGCTCCACAAGAGGTCCGGAGGGTGGCAACATGAGAGCAGGACCTTTCTGTGGTGGCTCCCCATTGGGTGAATGCTCTCTCCAGGGAGACTTGCCTAGAGCCTTTGTTGCATATCCTTATGCGCCAGGCATAAACATTCCTCTTCTCCCAGATCTTTGCCTAATTAAACAATCTATGGTATTCTAAACAAGGGCAGGGGTTGGTGGCGTTGTATTGTTTTAGTTTCCTACTATGTTGTGCATTTTTTGAGTTTATATTATGGCTGCCATGTCTTGAAGAGCAAAAACAGAGGACACTATGGTGACTCTCATTTTAAACACCCTACTATATGTAAGCTATAGAAGCTGTAATATATTGCTGAGGGGGGCAGGAGAAGAGAAGAGGAAAGCAAGTCTTCAGCCACCAGTTATGCCTACGTCTCATCCAGAAATTATAGCCAGAGATATTTTGGCAAATTTGAAAATCCACCCGGACAGAAATTTTACCCCTGAAAAAGAGGAGATTCGTCATCCATCAAACCAATGCTTAAAAAAAATACATACATTTGGGGAAAGGGTGCATAAAACTGAATATATCAATGAAAATTGCATATGAAATGCATCTGCCAGGGATGCTTCAGTTGTGATTCCTACGTTGCCGAGGGTTAGACTAAATGACCCTTTTGGTCCCAACTCGACAGTCCTATGGTTCTTTTACTATATTGGGAGAAATTGCTTACAAAATGTGTGCCTTAGTCGAAATTGCATGCAAAGGACAGATTCACACTATAATGCACATGAGGGCTTTTTATTGTTTTTAAAAAATCACAAGTTGGCTGCAGAAAGGGGGACAATAGAATTTAAATGGGAACAATGAGAAAGCAAGGGCTTCTGCCTCCTCCTCTTGCCCCTCTGCTTCCCCTTAAGGGGGGGGGCGGAACGCGAACCACTCTTTAGCACTCAATCAGAGTAAAAAGCAATTTGGTTTTTTCTGGATTGGCCTTTCTTCCAATTTCGTTCTAAACCATGGATGTAGCCAGGATTTATGGGGGGGGCAGGCTTTATGTGGGGGGGTAGAACTTCAGCTAGTTAAGTATTTTATATTGATCTACTTGATTTAGGGGGGCAGCTGCCCATGCACTAAACATTGGGTTTTCCCCAAGAAAGGAGTGGGAGAAGGGGAAAAAGCACATGGGCCTCTGCTTTCTAGGCATGGGAAAAGCAGAAATGTGCATGAGCACTCTGAGAACCAAAATTCCCCAATCCTTCCATCCTTAGTCGTGGTCATTGCATTATTGTCCTCAAATTGGACTGTTGCTACAAGTCGAAAGGATGGTTAGCGCGTTCCCCGATTACTACCTGGGTATCTTTCCTCTGATGAAGAGGGCAAGTTCCAAACACTGGGATGCTGATACGGCTGTGTAGTTATCAAGTTGGCTGCCTGCCTCACGTGCTTCAATGTTTCTCCAAATGTTTTTCTTTTCTTTTTTGAAATCCTAAGTTCCTAGCCCTCACGCTGTGTGTGCAGAGACCTTTCTGAAGTTCAGAGGGGATGGGTTCTGGATGTAGGGAAACCTTGCAGATGGGATCAGGGTCTGTGGTCAAAGTTTCCTAATCTGAGGGGGCGTCTTATGGCATGCAAACATCCTTGTCATTGTGGGGTCCGTTGGGGGTTTCCTTTATGCGGATTCGCCCTCATTCCCTGCTTTCTTTCTGGGCCATTTGCCAGCAAGCTAAAAGCAGCGCTCAATGCCAAGAAGCAAAGGGGGCGTGAAATGCAGGCAGCAATTTCACCCCGCAGATGGTAGTGCAGTGCTCACAAAGGCTTGCGGGGGGGGGGAGGAAGTGGTAGGATCCTGCATTTGGCACAGAGAGGATGGGATGGAAAAGATTCTGCATGGAGGAGGGGGAGGGGTGTGCATAGCCGATGACAGGCTGACTGACAGGCAGGCAGGCAGGCAGGCAGACAAATGGGCTGCTGCCTGTCTTGTCAGCTCTCCCTGGTGATAAGGACCCTCCCTCTTGCTATAGCAGAATGGCAGAAGCACACCTGAACCAAGGTAATGCGTGTGAGTCAGGGAGCACATCTGCACCAAGATACCACTTTAAGCAACCCCCTGCTTCCCCCAAAGAATTATGGGAGCTGTGCTTTGTGAAGAGTGCTGCTGAGAGTTGCTAGAAAGTCCCGATTCACCTCCCAGAGCTGCAATTCCCAGAGTTCCCTGGGGAAAGAGGGACTGGTTGTGAAACCACTCCTGTTTTTTGCAGTCTGCTTCGTCTCCTCCCTGGTCGTCTCCTGCCTGCTGACTTTCTGTATGCTGATGAAGTCCATGGGGAAGCACAGGTGAGCCTTGTCCTCCTGGACTCCACCGGGGGCAGGGAAGGGAGGTCCATCAGGACAAACGGGGCTCTGCCCCACCCAAATCAGGCTGCCCCAAGCCAGCCCCCTCCTGCTTCTCTTAACTGGCAAGAGATATGGCATGGCATTCCCTTCGCCTTCCTCCTGCTCCATTTCACTTTAAGTGCTCCAGCTGAAAAGCCCAATCTAGCATTAAAGAAGCTCCGTGGTTTGTGCATCAAGCCACTTCCACTGTTGTTCTCATCCCTGCTTTGAGAACAAATGCCTTCACTTAGCATCCACCATCCTAAAAGTCCTTCTTTCGCAATGAGGGGTTGATCTATGGAAGTCCTTCCCCCGGGAGGGAGGATGGCCGCCAACATGGATGGCCTTAGAAGAGGATTGGACAAATTCATGGAGGAAGAGAGGGCTTTCCATGGCTACTGCGATACCACAATAGCTGTGCTCTGCCTCCACCGTGGGAATATACAAAAATGCAAACACAACACGCTAGCTAATAGCTATTAGTAAATATATAATCGGTATGATGTCATTCAAAATAAGCAAATAAGCCACTTCAAAATAATATACCGTATTTTTTGCTCTATAAGACTCACTTTTTCCCTCCTAAAAAGTAAGGGGAAATGTGTGTGTGTCTTATGGAGCGAATGCAAGCTGCACAGCTATCCCAGAAGCCAGAACAGCAAGAGGGATTGCTGCTTTCACTGTGCAGCAATCCCTCTTGCTGTTCTGGCTTCTGAGATTCAGAATATTTTTTTTCTTGTTTTCCTCCTCCAAAAACTAGGCACGTCTTGTGGTCTGGTGCGTCTTATAGAGTGAAAAATACGGGTATATATCATACAACACATATCACAAAATATACAAGTGGCTGCAAGTTGTTATGTGTATCAGGGTCAAACAAACGTTCAAACAACCTTTATTGCTGGAACGCCAAACCGTCTCTCAAAGGAAGACGTCTCAGCAGCTACATTATCCAGTGAGCACTGATCCACTAGTATGTATATTTCATTGATAATTATTCACTGATGAAGACTTTATTTCGAAACAGTTGAACTATTCCGGATGCACTGTCCTTTTGAGACTTCGGAGAAACGTCTTCCTTTGAGACTTGTGTGAGACTTCTTCCTTTGAGAGACGGTTTGGCGTTCCTCACTATTCATTGGTTGTTTGAACCTTTGTTTGACTCTGATACACATAACAACTTGTCTATTTTGTGAGATGTGTTGTATGAGATATATATAATTTTGAAGTGACTTATTCGTTTATTTTGAATGACATCATACCAATTCTATATTTACTAACAGTTCTTAGCCAGCGTGTTGTGTTTGCATTTTTGTAGATTGTCACATTTTGCAACACAGGGGTTTGTGTTTGTTTCCAGCTTCTGAATACAGTGGTGCCTCACAAGACGAAATTAATTCGTTCTATGAGTTTTTTCGTCTTGCGAATTTTTCGTCTTGCGAAGCACGGTTTCCCATAGGAATGCATTGAAAATCCAAAAGGAAACAAAGTTGCAAGACGTTTTCGTCTTGCGAAGCAAGCCCATAGGGAAATTCGTCTTGCGAAGCAATTCAGAAAACGAAAAACTCTTTCGTCTTGCGAGTTTTTCGTCTTGCGAGGCATTCGTCTTGCGAGGTACCACTGTACTAGTTGCTGGAAACCACAGGAGGGGTTTCTGCAGGAGTAGATGAGGAGCCCCTTTGGCGTGGTCCAGCAGGCTGTTCCTATGTTTTCATCTATCCTCCTTAGGTGCTCTCACATTCCACTTGTCTGCATCTTCCCCCCGGTTTCTCCCTCTCCGTTTTCAGGATCAACCTCCAGCGCCTGTACCAAGGGGCAGTCACAGACGTCTTCTATTGCTCTCGCAAGCTTCAGCCTTCACAGCAGGCTCTGGTGTGCTGGATGTTCTTTGCCAGCTTCCAAACTGCATTTGCCTGCTTAGGTAAACGATATGCTAATTTGCGCCTTTTGTGTAAGGATTGGGGCGGAGGTCTGGTGTGTTAGAGAAAGGTGCTCCAGAGCAATTTGTGAAAAACAGAGGATAACTGTGATGGAAACTAACACAATAAAACCTTCAAGAAAGGGTCATCTCGTCCAACCCACAAGGTGCCCGAACCCACAACCCTGAGATTAAAAGTCTCATGCTAGTGTTTGGAAGGGGAAGCAGGGAAGTCAGTCCTCCAACTGAGGCTGTGGAAACCGCTGTCTGAAACCCAGGCAGTACTGAGCTGGATGGTCTGTCCAGCCTGTCCACACTGGCCGCTTCCTCTGTTGTGATGGTGTGTTCTTGCCCCTGTTCCAGGTCTGCTCATCCAGCACATCGTCTTCTTCGTCTGCACTGTGATATTCACTTTCTTTGTGGTCATCCCCCTGCAATCTGGCAGCAACATGCTCCTCTTTAAAATCATGGAGAACATGTGGTAAGAGTTCTACAAGCCTAAGGGGCAACATAGGTAAAGGGACCCCTGACCATTAGGTCCAGTCGTGGCCAACTCTGGGGTTGCGGCGCTCATCTCGCTTTACTGGCCGAGGGAGCCGGCGTACAGCTTCCGGGTCATGTGGCCAGCATGACTAAGCCGCTTCTGGCGAACCAGAGCAGCACACGGAAACACCGTTTACCTTCCCGCTGGAGCAGTACCTATTTATCTACTTGCACTTTGATGTGCTTCCGAACTGCTAGGTTGGCAGGAACAGGGACCAAACAATGGGAGCTCATCCCGTCGCAGGGATGTGAACCGCCGACCTTCTGATCGGCAAGTCCTAGGCTCTGTGGTTTAACCCACAGCGCCACCCATGTCCCCTAATGGGTGACATACCCAAGCTTATATCTGCAAAATGCCAAGATCCCCTTGGATGGAGGATGCTCAAGCCAAGGTGGAAGGTACTTCTGCAAATGTCCAGCCTTTGGTTTTGGAGCAAGGATAAGTATCAGGGCCTCCTTCCATCACACTGGCATTGCATTTGAAGATGAAGTTGGCCCTTGAGTGTCTGTTTCTCTTATTCTCCTCTTAATGTAGCAGCCACAAGCATGACAGGATCCTGACTGCGGCATGCAGAGAAGAAGGTGTTAACTCTTTCCTACCATGCCGTGGTCTCACCACCACCATCAGTGGTGCATTTAAACAATTGCCGACCAGAGGTAGCCAATGTGGTTGTCCAGATTTTGTGGACCACAGCTCCTACTGGCCGTGCCTCTGACCTTGTTGGCCAGGGATGATGGGAGTTGGACCCCACCTCATGACTCTCAGAAATCTAGGTAACTGTAGCATTTCTGAATACACCCACCCACCGCGCTGCCCCTGCCCCCCCGGCGCTGCCAAGTACTGAATAGTCTGTGTTTCATAGAACTTTGGAATGGAAAGCAACCTTGGAGGTCAACTTGTCCAACTGCAGCATCCCAAAAACATGACTCTCTAGGCTCTGCGTAAGCCTCCAGTTTAAATTCCCACAACCACAACCCAAGGCAAGCCCTTTGCACTTGAGTACTAAGAAAAGAATTCCCATTCTTATATACTGAGTTGAATAGGATCCAAAATGCAGCAGGTTGATTGGTCCTAGAACAATAGGATCCAGAATGCAGGCAGGCTGATTGGTCCGCAGGAGCCATCCAATCCAACTCCAGGTGGAAGTGAATCCACAACCTGATTGGCCTACAGGAGAATCCCCGAATTAGCCAGTCACATGGGGCCCATTGTGTAAATAACGTATATAAAGCAGACATTTCGGGGGAACTTCCATTCCTCACTACTATGAGCTGAATAAAGAGCATGAAATCCACACTCGACTCCCGAGTATATTTCACCCAACCACTGAAATCTTTGATTTACAGAAGATGTCTAGATCACTGAGCATTATTGATCTGGACAGGTTCTAAGACTGAAGTTTCCTCTTCACCCTTGCAATTTCACAGATCCCTTGAGTGGAACCATGACTATTGCACCAGTTTAAAACTGTCATGCAAATACTATACCCTGAGCAAAACTGGCCACTTCTGATTTGCTTTCTTTGTCTAGGCCTTTCTGGTTGACCTTGGTGCTGGCTGTGGTTGCACAGAACCTGCTGACTCACTACTATTTTCTGGAGCGTGGCCGCCTCCCTAGGGAGCTGACCAACAGGTGACTATGGAAGTTGTTCATCCCAGCTAGAGCATGAGAGAGCAGCACCTCACTGTCTCTTGGATTGCCTCTTGCAATGGCTGTGCTTGTTAACATCTCAGGGTCCAGATGATGGAATATGGACCACAGCCGTGATGTAGGCAATGACCACATGTGCAGTATCATATCACTTAAAAAAATCATGGCTTCCCCCCAATGAATCCTGCGAAATGTAGTCTGTTAAGAGTGCTAGGAGTTGTCTGGAAACCCCTAGTCCCCTCACAGAATTACAGTTCCCAGAATGGTTGAACAATCAGTCTGGGAACTATATAACTCTGGGAACTATAGGTCTAGGGGGGGGAGGGTTTCCTAGGAACTCTCAGCAACCTTAACAAACTACAGTTCCCAGGATTGCCATGCCTGTGGTATGAATCTGCTTTAAATGTTTAGCGTGGATATGGCCAATGAGTTGTGTTCCAGAATCAGAATGGGAAGAGTGAATTGGTTTGATTGAGCCTCTAAACCTCTTTATGTTTGCCCAGAGGTTAGGGGCATAGGAAGGCACTATTTTCCCTTCCACTCACTTTTTGTCATGTGCAACACCATTTCCGTTCAGCTGCAGTTCGTCTTCCACCTAAAATAACATGATTGGCCTCTCTGTGAACTGTGGCAAAATTGTGTAACTGACACAACTTAGGTAACTTACACTGTCATAACATTCTTCCCCCATGTTTCAGTGTAGAGAAAACACAATCCAGGGCAGAGGGGGTAGTCACAATCAATTATGTATTGATTTGTGGACCGAAAGCAACAAGAAGAGTGACTCCCAATTCTATGTCCTGGGCTGAGCTCCATTTTGGACATGGGATGAATCAGTGAACATCATCAGCTTCTGCTACCATTTCCATTTCCACCAGAATTCTCAGGGGAAGGCGTGGTGGGCGGGTGGGAATCATGAACAGAAGAAGCTCCTGCAAGGCTATGCAGGTACCATTTGTGCAAAAATAATAATCTGTCTGCACTCTCTCCACTTTTCCCCTCTGGGAAGACGGGCGCTGTACATTGTGACCTTCTTGCTGTTCCCCATCAATGTGCTCGTGGGGGTCTTGGCAGGAGTCTGGAGGATGGTGGGGTCTGCACTGTACAATGTCGTCCACTTCTGCCGGCTGGATGTGAGCATGCTAGGCCACGGCGTGGAAGTCTTTGATCCAGGTCAGCGGAATGCAAGCGGTTTGATCCCCTTTCTGTTTTCCTCGTCTGCTTTCTTTCCTTCTGTCCTGCATTGCATGCGCTTTCTGGCTATTTGTACCTAATTCAGGAAGTTGAGATTGGCTGTGGAAGCTCACTTACAACAACACACTTTGCACTTTAAAATACAGATTGGATGGATTTCACCTTCATCCCTGAGGGCGCTTGCAGACTTTCAAGATAGGATTCACTCATGTGCTGGCAATACAGTCATACCTTGGGTTACAGATGCTTCAGGTTGTGTTTTTTCGGGTTATGGACCCGCCAAAACCTGGAAGTACCAGAATGGGTTACTTCCAGGTTTCGGGGATTGTGCATGCACAGAAGCACTAAATCGCGCTTTGCACATGTGCAGAAGCACCGAATCGCAACCCGTGCGTGCACAGACGCGCCGTTGCGGGTTGCGAACGTGCATCCCGCACAGATCACATTCGCAACCCGAGCGTCCGCTGTATTGCATTGCACAATTAAAGTTTATTTTGCAGTTCTGCACAATAAGACCCGCCTCCACCCCCTGACTTAAAAAATCGTGTTATTAAATGCAAAATCAAGCATAGGCAATATCACAGAAAATGAGTTAGAAATATTGAAAACCTCCAGTGATCTTGGGGTTGCCTGGAACAGTCTTCTGCAGCAAACAAAGGCACCTGGTCAACAGGAATGTTTTCAACTGCCTGGTCCTCCCCCTGCCCCTTCCTCCTCTTCCCCTCCAGGCTACCGGACATATTGTCATTACTTGAAGATTGAGGTCAGCCAATCGCACCCCGTGATGAAAGCCTTCTGCTTCCTGCTCCTCCAGGTGGGCACAAAGGGACCCCAGCCAAGAGATGTGGAAGAAGGTGAGCAGTCTCAGTCCCTGTCCAGCCTCAACATCACAAAATGGATGCAGATAACATCCAGCTTCTTGCTCACTCGCCCACTTGCTCTGTCATTTGTGGCCAGTCAGGGAGATGATTTTCCTCCGTCATGTATGGAAAGATCACTTTTCTGTCTCTCTGTATAGATTCTCATGGGAAACACGGGGGGGGCGGAGGGAGGGGAGGAGCCAGCTTTGGTTTTGCTTCTTTGCTCCAGAGGCCTTCTGGTGAGTGCAGGTGGGGAGGACAGATCTGTGAAAGGACGAGTGACTTTGGCATCCACATTGTTTTTGTCTGATGCACCAACGCCCCAGAGGAGAGAAGCGCTGTGTTCAAATGATGCCTGATGTGGTGCATGAGCACTAGAGGGGCACGGTAATTTATTTATTTTAAAGCTTTGTTTATAACCAAGCATAAATATTTAAGGTTCCAAGGGTGTGTGATATTGTTCCATGCCAGCCCAATCTCTGAGCTGAGTGAGCTTCCAGGGATATCAGGTGAGCTTACCTGTGATTCCTTGCAGATATAATAATAATAATAATAATAATAATAATAATAATAATAATAATAATAATAAATATTGTTTATTTACACATATATGCAACCTGAGCCTCGATGGAGGAGCTCCCAGCTAGGGCTGGGTGATATCTGCTTTTCAACATCATGATATATCTGCAGCTAGATATCGTGATATACTGATATATCGCAATGTATTTTGGCTGCTGCTTCCTCCCCACTGCCCAGCCCTACAGCTGAGTGAGCCCCCATACTACTCCAGCCTGTGCCAGGAGGAGGGGCAGGGGCGGTGCTTCCTCAAAGGTGCACACACCCAGGCAGACCCAGCCCAAGAAGGTGCTCACCCACCTTCTCAGGCTCCATCCACCTGCCTGCCTCTGCCTTCACCTGATTGGGTGGGCTGTCTCTTTCCTCCCAGTCGGTCACTCCAGGAGTGACCAACCAGGAGGAATAGGCAGCTGCCTGCCTGGGAAAAGGCAGAGGCGTAGGTAGGCAGGCAGAGCCTGAGAAGGTTCTGGGCAAATACCTTCTCAGGCTCCATCTGCCTGCCTGCCTTCCTACACCTTTGCGTTCAAGGGAAGAGTGAAAACTTTTGAGATGGGACGTTTTTAAAGCAGCAATTAAGCTATAAATTTAAGGTTTGCAGAATGAAGCCTTGATCCCTTCCACTCTGGCTAGTGATGATATATGGGAAACTAGGGCAGATTTGCCCCTCCTTAGCTGAGTGCAAGGTCCCCCCTCGATGGTGGAATGGCCCTTGAGACTCCCTCTGGGCTCCCCAGGGAAAGTGTGTGTGGGTTCCTGGATCTTCACAGTGGCCCTTTTGTTGGCAGGAGTCAAGCTCATGAAGACCAGGGCGTGTTCATCGAAAGGGTCCAAGGGCAAGCGCAGCCGTGCACGGTGGTTTTTGGCCTACACCTTGCTCAACAACCCCTCCCTCCTGCCTTACCGAAAGGGGGCTCTCTCGGACTCCACCGCCAACGGGATGCAGGCCAACCCGGCAAAACCTTAGCCACCCAGGACAAAGCTTCTTGGGAATGATGGACTCCGCCAGTTGAGAAGAATGAATCCCCTGTGCCTTCTTCACCACCCCAATCCCTGTGTTGTCCTTCTCCCATGCGCTCCATGTGCCTCTCCCATAGTCTCCTCAAGAGGCTGCAGCCTACTTGCCCTGAGGCTACAGCCTTTCCTTCCAGGGCCAAAGATGGGACAGAAGTGGTGTTGGCTCAGAGTGGGGGCAAGCAGTCAGCCGAGCTGACCCAAAGATGTTGCTCGTCTGATGGCCCTCCCAGTTCTTCCTGGGCACCTTTCTCCCATGGACAAACAAGAGTGTGCAGTTGCTAAATGCGGGGGCAGGGGGGGACCACGTTAAATGTTTCATAGAACCATAGAATTGTAGAGTTGGAAGGAATGCAGGAATCTCAGCTAAAGCATCCATGACAGATGGCCATCCAACCTCTGCTTAACCTCCAATGAAGGAAAGTCCACCACCTCCCAAGGGAGACCATTCCACTGTTGAACAGCTCTTACTGTCAGAAAGTTCTTCCTGGTGTTTAGTCAGAATCTCCTTTCTTGTAACTTGAAGCCATTGGTTTGAATCCTACCCTCCAGAGCAGGAGAAAGCAAGATTGCTCCAACTTCCATGTGACAGGCCTTGAGATATTGGAAGATGGCTATCATATCTCCAGTCTCGTCTTTTCCAAGCTAAAAATACCCAGCTCCTCATAAGGCTTGTTTTCCACACCCTCGATCATCTTGGTTGCCCTCCTCTGCATACATTCCAGGTTGTCAACATCCTTCTTAAATTGTGGTGCACAGAATCGGACACAGCTTTTCACTCTCCAAGATGATGTCTTCGAGGGGATTGTCAGATATCCGCCTAAGGTTCCCCTGCAAATCTTTCTGCTTAGTAATCCCCTGCTCTCAAGGAAAGCAATGTGCTGTTATTTACTCTGCACCCCCCCCCCGTGCCGTTGCCTCCCCTTCCTTTCTCCTTGAA
Source organism: Podarcis bocagei (assembly GCF_964188305.1). Classification (NCBI taxonomy): domain Eukaryota; kingdom Metazoa; phylum Chordata; class Lepidosauria; order Squamata; family Lacertidae; genus Podarcis; species Podarcis bocagei. Next base: position 7,440,415 of record NC_138134.1, read on the forward strand.
GACTAACCACTTCTCGCCCTTTTTGTTAAGCCACTCCTCAGGCCTTGTGTCGTGGAAGCTGGCAAGGTCAACTCCCAGAGCCTGCTAAGGTAGGACAGATCATAGTATAAAGAGAGTTGGACTCTCTGGTAAGAACAATAAACAAAATTTCATGGTTACACTCCAGTGATGGCCTGGTTTGTCTTTCGATGTTTGTGCGTTCCTTCCTGGTGAGGCTGCTTCTGAAATTCAATTTATGGGCAAATAGGCTGGATCCACACATCTATGGCCAATGTGCAGATCAGATGGGGAAGAAATTTGATTTAGTTTGCAGTTCCAGGTAAACCTACCAAATTCATACTTGGGTACAAAACTGAAAGGCAGCCCTCCTTCAGAAGCGGCACTTCTCCAAATTTTGCAATGCAATTCGCCAACAGAGTAATGTGTACAAAAGTGAGTATACAATGGGGGAAGTGTGTGTCAGAACCTACACATAATGGAAACTGCATTCAAACATCCGGTATATTAGGGGAAATTACTTTGCAAAAAAAAATGTATATTAGGGGAAATTGCATATAAAAACATGTATAGTAGGAGAAATTCATGCAACAGGGCAGATGGATTTTCATGAGGGTTTTTAAAAAGAAACATTGCAAAGTGAGATGTGGAATATGGAGAACAGAGCCTAAGAGTGGGAAAAGGAGAAACTGAAATTGTCAGGTTAGCCCTAGATTTTGGAATTTTGTAATACAGTCTGTAGCATAAAACTTAACAGTATGTGTTCCAAATGCATCCTTTAGGATAATTTAGAAATATGCATATTGAAATAAAATGTGTGTTTAATTAACATATTTTGTGATGAAAATATATACCTATCTAGTCTGTCCATGGATGGCATATCCAGCGGAATAAGTATTTAAATGCATCCATCCTCCATGTGAGCAGTCATGGAGAGGCAAATGGTAGGTGATCCTAATGACATGACCTTGACCATATTCCCATCATCATCATCATCATCGGTTTATTCAATCCTATATCCAGAGATGAAACCAAAGCCACTTCTCAAGGTCATTAATTTGGGTTCGGTTGTGTAGCCTTTTCCATAAATTACATAAATTCCACAATTCAAAGAATTAAAAGGGATGTATCAGGTATTATGGAGAGGTCATGTCGTGCTCCTTCTGGGGTAATTGTCCACCTTTGATCCCCACCCTGCACACAGCTCTCCCCTATGGCTCCTAGAAGCTGTTCGCAGGCAACAGCGACCCCTATCCCAGGAGCAGCTTTGACTGGCCAGCTAAACCAGGTGAAGGCATCCAATGGGTCTCAAACCCATTGGTGACTTAGGGACTTCCCCTGCATGTGAAGACAGGCTCTGGCACATTGAGCAGACAAAGCCAAGAATGGGTCCTATGGTCAAGAAGGTGGTTTTTGCCTGTGCTGTAGAGGGAAGTGAGGGTCAGATGGGGCTCATTGACCTGGGAAGTTGGTCTATCTAGGAGAAGGAAAATTCTGGTGCTGAAACTCTGCTGCCTTGCGGAATAACTTCAGGAAAAGAAAAGGCTCAGGAGTAAACCTTACACAAATCTGGAGTCCCCAAGACAATTGGGTGGCCCCTTGTACACCTCCTTTCAGCAACTCCTGCAGCCAAGCTGGTGCCAAATATATTGATCTGCTATCCTTTGGACCACATCGGTGAGGCCAAGAGAGAGGTCCCATCATCAGGCCAGCCCAGGACCTCCATACACCACCCAGCCTTGTGCCCCAAAGAGGTCACTGGCAACGTAGTGGCTTGCCTTCAGCTCCGCACTCTATTGTCTCTCGAGACAGACGGCTGCCAACTTAATGAAGCAGGAGAGTGAATTGGGCCCATTTGCCCTGAATTCAGTTTCATGGTATGTCCTTGAGTTCTGGTGTTATGAGAGAGAGAGGAAAATCTCTTCCCTATCCACATTCTTTATGCCATGCTTAATTTTCTAAACTTCTGTTGTATCGCCTCTTCCTCACCTTCTCTGTAAACTAAGAAGTCGCAATCGCTGCAACATTCCTCACAGGGGAGTCGCTCCCTCCTCTTGATGGTTTTGGTGATCATTTTAGACTCCAGCTGGGGCTTTGCTCTGCTGCCTAATTGGCTGCTGGCTAATCCACCCGTTCCAGGATGATGCCTGAGCAGTGAGTGGAGCTGTACATTTGGCCAGGTTCCATGTTTATGAATATGATGCAGCCTTGATATTGCCAATAACCAGAATTGTGATGCAACTAGCACCTGTCAGCCACTGAGCAATTTACCTTGTTGTGACAAAACAAACATACTCAATCCAAATGGTTTGCTTTGCTGCCAAAGGGAATAGAATATTCGGCAGATTTACCATCTCTCCTCAAAGAATGACAGCTATCACCTGATTATAAAGAATCCTTAAGTTGATTAAGCTTCACTCTATTTAATCAAGCAATTAAATCTGCATGAATTTGCTTTAAGCTGCACAATTTAGCTTTGAACAAAAAAACAAAACACATTGGTTTTAGATATTCTGTGTATGCAGCCAACAACTGCGAATTGTCTTGGAGGCAATGGTGGAGTGTATGTCCTGCAGTGGTGGAGTGTATGTCAACGCCACCAGGGGCAGGCGGGATGCCCACTCTTCTCACTGCCAGAGCTGCCAGGCCGGGCACAGGTGTGCCACAGCCTCTCTCTGCCCCCAGGTCAGCTTTGGCCCAGGGATGGAGCTACTGCTGGTGACATTGGGCCGTTGCACGAAGAAGCCGTCTCTGCAGTTCCTTTGCGTGCCAGAGCCAGACTCCGAGGAGGGAGCCTGTTGTGGGGGCAGCTGGTTGCGCCCCCTGGAAAAAAAATGTGCCTCCCAGCCCCCTCCCCACTACGCCACCGCCTTCCTGAGAGTTGTTAGGAGCTACAATTCCCAGTATGCTTAACAAACTACAGCTCCCATGATTTGGGGGCAAAAACCATGATACAAGGCAGCTGCTGATTCCTTAACACTCCGAATTTGTCATCTTATCTCTGTTTCCCCTTTTTGAGGGGGCTGTTTATCTAGACATTGTGACTGGGGCAGCTGCTGTTTTATCACTGCTTTGAGAGTGAGTTACAGATAGGTAGCTGTGTTGGTCTGCCATAGTCAAAATAAAAAAAATCCTTCTAGTAGCACCTTAAAGACCAACTAAGTTAGTTCTTGGTATGAGCTTTCGTGTGCATGCACACTTCTTCAGATACACTGAAACAGAAGTTGCCAGATCCTTCTATATAGTGAGAAGGTGGGGAGGGGTATTACTCAGAAGGGTGGTGGGAATGGGAGATTGGCAGATAGCTGAGATGAGCCTGTTGACGACTCTTAACGACTGCAATAGGTCTTACAGGAAAAGGCAAGGGGTGAGAAGGTGAAAAATGGCTTAGTCATGTATAATGAGATAAGAATCCAATGTCTTTGTTCAGACCAGGTCTCTCCATGGTTTTATTTCTGAAATTCCTTTGTAGTAAAACAGCTATTTTGAGATCTTGTATAGAATGTCCTGGGAGATTGAAGTGTTCTCCTACTGGTTTCTCTGCCACAAATCACAAAACAAAGAAACCAGTAGGAGAATACTTCAATCTCCCAGGACATTCTATACAAGATCTCAAAGTAGCTGTTTTACTACAAAGGAATTTCAGAAATAGACTGGAAAGAGAAGCTGCTGAATTGCAACTCATTACCAAACTTAAAACCATGGAGAGACCTGGTTTATCTACTTGCCGTTTACCTATTTATCTACTTGCACTTTGATGTGCTTTCGAACTGCTAGGTTGGCAGGAGCAGGGACCAAGCAATGGGAGCTCACCCCATCGTGGGGATTCGAACCGCCGACCTTCTGATCAGCAAGTCCTACACTCTGTGGCTTAACCCACAGCGCCACCCACGTCCCATATCCTTCTCATTACTCACTGTGTAAAAACCAAACCACAATTCTAACCATTGCTCAGAAGAGTGGCCATGCCTGCAGGGTTTTTATAAATGCAAATGGCATCAGTGCAGGAGAGGAGGGACTGATGTTATATCAGAATAAGGAATGGGTAAGGAATTTAAACTTTTCCTCCCCCTGAATTTAATGCCTGCCCTGGAGGTGCTATTTGCACTGGCAGGCAATGGGACACACACACACACACACACACACACACACCAAATGCCAGCTTCAGAACAGGGACTTTTCTGAGGGCCATAGCAGGGAAGGAAATGGTTACATCTCTCTATACCTGTGCTCTGATCCCATTAAATTTCAGTCCCACTCTGATACACGTTGTACTGAAACACACACACAAACGTTAAATGAAAAGATGCATTTAATGTTCTGTCTTGTTCGGCTTTTCAGTGGTGATGCAGAAGACAGATTTCTTTGAATATGTAAAGTGTGGTTAGTCATAGCTGGAATAAACTGCAATCTTGCCTTCTCTTTTTGCAAATGTTAAGCAGAATGACTGGAAATATGGTGAGCCTCTCTTTGAAAATGTTAGACTGTTGTTTGTGAACACAGCATTGACTACAATGAAGATCAGGATTTATCCCTCACCCTTTGCTGGTCACAGCAGTTAAACATACAGTCATGAGACTAAAATGGAAGAAATCAAGTCCTTCCCACAAAGACTAAATGTATACTAAAAACACATTCACTTTTCCTACTGCAATGCCATGGCTTCCTTCTAAGCTGCAGAGGATTCTGTGTTCGTGGACTCCAATCCCTACATGGGAAACTACAGTTCTCAAGGCTTCCTGGAAGGAGGAATGACTATTAGGCTGATTTAACTTTGGCAGCTCTGCTTTGCAACCAGGGGTGCAGTGCTACATAGTGGTTAGAGTGTTGGAGCAGGACCTGACAGAGGCCAAGTTTCAAACTCTTACTTGGCCATTAACGTCACTGCCTCTCAGCCTAACCGACCTCACAGGGATGTTGTTGTTGTTGTAGGGATAAAATGGGCCGGGGGAGAACTAACTACCTTGAGTTCCTGGGAGAAACAGGTGGGATATAAATGCAATAAATAATATCTCAGCCTCGCACTACATTCCTATGCATGATACCAGGCTGCACATGTCTCAGCCATCAAGAGTGAGCAGTGGCAGCAGAAGGAGGCCAGCCCAGGCCTGTGGCTTCCACAGGGTCGCTCCCTTATTGCTGGTCATCGGCACCACAGGTGTAAGGTAGATCACCACAAACTTGTCTTCCGATTTGGGGGACTCCTCTTTCTCACAAGGTTCAGTCTGGGGCTTGCTGGCTTGGATGTTGTTCCGGATGGTGTCACCAGCAGGATTCTTCGAACCAGCCAAGGCCACGTTGACCGAGGCCTCTCGAGATCCCACATCATTCAAGGCCTGGCAGGTGTAGATGCCCTCGTCAGCCTTGCTGAACTCAGGGATGGCCATCGAGCCGTTCTTGAAGACCAGGATGCGCTGCTCCAAGCTCCCGGCAGCCAGCCAGTTGCCCCCTTCTCCCACGTTTGGTCCATTGATCACCACCTCCTGAGTGGAGGTCTGGATTTTCCACTGGATCTCCGGCGGCGGCCTTCCCACCGCACTGCAGTGCAACCGGAGAGTAAGCTCATCGTGCAGCACACTGTTGCCCAAGCTGGAGTGGTATGCCAACTGGATGGAAGGAAGCATGCAGTCCAGCTTCAAGGCTCTCCCAAGGATGAAGCCCTTCAGGTTGTCTGGGGCAGCACAAGTGATGGAGTCCCTCTCTGGGATGGACACTAGAGTCTCCTCCAGCAACCTCTTCAGTCCCCAGACCTTGCAGGAGCAGTTGAAGGGGTTGTGGTTGATCTGCAACTGGGACAGGAGGGGCAGGGAGCTGAAGGTCCCTTCGGCGAGGACGGAGAGCCTGTTGTCGTTCAGCCAGAGGGATCTCAGGTCCCTGAGGGTGCGGAAGGCCTCTGGGGGGACTCTCTCCAGCCGGTTGCTGCTGAGCTTCAGCTGCTGCAGGGCAGTGAGGTTGAGCAGGTCCCCCCAGGGGAAGACGGCAATCCGGTTGTGGCTGAGATCAATGGCCCTCAGCTGTACCAGGGAGGCAAAGGTGCCCTGGGCGACAGCGCTGATCTCATTGTGTGACAGCCACAGGGCCTGCAGGTCGACAACATCCGCAAAGGAGTCTTCCTGCAGGGAGGAGATGTGGTTGACGGACAAGGTGAGAGTGGTTGCGTTGAAGGGCAGGCCAAGGGGAACGGCCCGGAGGTCTCTGTAGGAGCAGTCGGCGATGTGGCGGCCATATTTCTTCTTGGCTACGCAGTTGCAGATCTCGGGGCAGCTTTGAGTCTCCACCAAGAGCAGAGCAGTGAAAAAGCAGAACCATAGACCCATTGCTTCTCCCCATTCAGCTGCAGGAAAGAAATAAAGAAAGACAGGAAATTATTGCCTTGCAAACCACTTGTTTATCAGCCTGTGCTGATGTGTAGGCAGATCTCTTTGCCAGTGGCTCTGGTGTTGCTGAATGCCCTCCCTGATTAAATGTGAGAGGCCCCATCTACACTGGCATTCCCACGGCTTTTCAATATGCCCCTGTTGACACAGGTAGGCCCTTGAATCTCTTAACCTACATCTGCTGCTATAAATGCTATGGCCTTTTTATGGGGTTATTTTATGGCATACTTTACTTATGGGTTTTAACATCTACTGGATTGTTTCAGTGTGTGTTTAATTTATGTCCATTTGCATCTTATTGCTTGTGTAATTCGCAGGCGTGCATGTATGAGCTGAGGGACGCGGGTGTCGCTTGCCGGTCAGAAGGTCGGCGGTTCAAATCCCCACGCCGGGGTGAGTAGATAAATAGGTACTGCTCCGGCAGGAAGGTAAATGGCGTTTCTGTGTGCTGTTCTGGTTCGCCAGAAGCGGCTTAGTCATGCTGGCCACATGACCCGGAAGGTGTCTGCAGACAAACGTCGGCTCCCTCGGCCAATAAAGCGAGATGAGCGCCGCAACCCCAGAGTCGTCTACGACTGGACTTAACAGTCAGGGGTCCCTTTACCTTTTATGTATGAGCGAGCCCCATTTCAGTATCTAAACCATTTCAGCCCGGATTTGACAAAGAACCCTGATGAACTGGATATTGGGGGGCTTGATTGCAATAGTTCTGCTTCTATTTGGGGGGTTCCTCCCCCCAAGAGAGGAGCATTGAGGGGCTTCTGCTCAGCCCTATGCAGTCACTGCAACGAAGGGCCCCCAACTCCAGCCCATGGAGCCACTCAAGCAAGAACCTTCTCCCACAGAGGTCATCCGTCAGAGGGACCACGGCTCCTTAGGTGCCAGGCCTGGACCCGGATTGCAACAGGTCTGGGTCAGTGAGTCTCAAAGGGAGTGGTACTGTCCCCTGGGATTGCCTAGGGGGGTGCCAAGAGATAAGCGGGTGGCAGGGGGCCGCTGGAGGAGTAAATGACTATCAAACTTTGAAAGCTGGTCTCACTGGATCAAGTTCATCCATTTTGTTGAATTAATTAAACTAAATGGTTTTAATTGGATTTTTGAATGAATGTACAATTAACTTGTTACTGCTTTGAATTTTCATGTGTTATTATCTTCCTTAATGGGTTGTGCAAAGTGAATCGTGCTTTTTATAGAACAGGAGTAGGAGGCACTGGGTTACTAGAACCAGGCAGCCAGGGCAAGATAGCTTCCTTTTATCTAAAATCTCCTTCCTTGGAGGTTTTACAGCAGAGGTTGGGTGGCTGAGATTCCTGCATTGCAGGGGGTTGGACTAGATGACCCGTGGTGTCCCTTCCAACTCTGCAATTCTGTAGTTTCAGTCTAGTCTCCCTAAACATCCTACATATCCTTGACAAGATGTCCTTTACAGCTAATACGACAGGCTGCTGTGAAGTTCTGTGAAGACGTCGTCTTCCTGAAAGATGACCACATTTCTAAAAGAGGAAGAAAAGTCTCATTGACCGAAGTCAAGGCATCATGCCACACCAGCTTTCCAGTCAATTCCTGATCTCACTTTCCCCAGGGTCAGTGAACTCATGCGCACGAGTTCATCCCAATACATGGAGCTGGAGCAGGCAGTCGCCAGGGCAGGATCTCGCCCTGAAGTTCCACCCTCCATTTTGTGGATGAGCATTGCAGCTGTGCACAGAGTATTCTTGGCCGCAGTAGGGAGGCAACCATATTCTGCAGCCCATTCCCACTGTTGTCTTGAAATTACATTGCCACTCCTGGAATAGGATTGCTATGAGAAGGCAGCAGGTGCATACCTAGCAACCAAACACACATACCGCCAACGTCGCAAAGCTAGACTACTGCAATTCCCTTTTATGGGGCTGCCCTGGTTGTCAGTTCAGAAGCTCCCGCCTGACTTAGAGCACACGGCGTCAGAGTGTCCAATGTCTGCACTGGCCCTGCTTCCTTTCAGGCTCAGTTCATGGTTGGCAACCTATAAAGGCCAAAATGGTGGGTCTCTAGCAGCTGACCCATGAGGCTGGGTGCTGCTGGTGCTGGGTCTTAGCTGGATGTTTTGTTAAAGTTGATCAAAGGCTGCTGTGGGGCTAGAATAAACTTTATGCAAGGCAGTAACCCAGGGGTAGGCAACCTAAGGCCAGATGCAGCCCAGTCGCCTTCTCAATCCGGCCCATGGACAGTCCAGGAATCAGCGTGTTTTTACATGAGTAGAATGTGTCCTTTTATTTAAAATGCATCTCTGGGTTATTTGTGGGGCATAGGAATTCATTCATTTTTTTGAACAGTCAGACCAATATTTATGTGTGCAACTACGGCGGCAAAGGTATTGACTGCCAAAAATTGAAAAAGCATACTTAATTAAGTATAAATAGATTAATTGAGCATTAAAGGGAATAAAATAAGGTTAGAATGTGTTAAGATAATTATAGGATAGAAAACAGAGGAAGAGGGAAAGGAATTGCTGAAATAATTAACTGATGTGGAATACAAAAAGGGAGGTGTGAGGAAGTCGTGGAAATAAGCGAATGAAACAAATGACATTGAAATTGTTTAAAATGGTCTTTGTTTTGTTTTATTTGTCTTTCATTGTATTGTGTTGTTTTTTGTTTGTTGTTTCTTTTTGTTTCTTTGCTTTGTTTAACTTTTTCTTTCTTTTTTGTAACTTTTAAACTCTTAATAAATATTATTTAAAAAAAATAAATTGGAAAAGCAGCAGCATCCCAACTAAAACATACTGGTTATCTAAAATGATGGACTACTTCCATATTGCCGAACTAACGGGGAGTATAAGAGGAGATATGGTACAAAAAGTGAATAAGGAGTGGGCTATTTTTAAGGAATACATCAAAATTGATGTGGAAAAAGTAGAATTTCTGACAGATACTGAATGAATCCAGAAAATGATTAGAGTGAAAGGAGAGTAAAGTTAAGATAGAAGAAGAGATTAAAGAAATAATTAAATGTGTTTGAGCTAGTTGGAAAAATAAAGTAGCGTAACAAGAACGGCTGGAAGTCAAGTCACTTGGTGGGTGTCCGTGTGGGGTAGGTGTGTAGGTATGTTGATATGTATAGTATAGGTAGGTATTACATAGAGTAATGTAGATATGTTTTATGTTATGAAAATAAGGTAGTGTGTTGTGTACGTGTGTTGTGTAAATGTATACGTATGTGGGACACGGGTGGCGCTGTGGGTTAAACCACAGAGCCTAGGACTTGCCGATCAGAAGGTCGGCGGTTCGAATCCCTGCGATGGGGTGAGCTCCCGTTGCTCGGTCCCTGCTCCTGCCAACCTAGCAGGTTGAAAGCACATCAAAGTGCAAGTAGATAAATAGGTACTGCTCCGGTGGGAAGGTAAACGGCGTTTCCGTGCACTGCTCTGGTTCGCCAGAAGCGGCTTAGTCATGCTGTCCACATGACCCGGAAGCTGTACGCCGGCTCCCTCGGCCAATAAAGCGAGATGAGCGCTGCAACCCCAGAGTCGGCCACGACTGGACCTAATGGTCAGGGGTCCCTTTACCTTTACCTTTATATGTTTGTGTTTTATATGTTAATAAAAAATAAATGAAAAAAAGGCATTTGTTCATTTCCACCCCCCAAAAAAAATATATAGTCCGGCCCCCCACATGGTCTGAGGGACGGTGGACTGGCCCAAGGCTGAAAAAGGTTGCTGACCCCTGCAGTAACCTCCACTAACGTTTTCTGCTGGTGGAACACATAGTGACTGCTAGCATGGCAGGGCTTTTGGAGCAGCAGCCTGTGTCTTGCACAAAAAGCATCCCAGCTCCAATACCTGACACCTCCAGTTGAATGCATGAGGGGCAGATGAGGGGAAGCCTCTCTTGACTGACCCAAACCCAAATCTTGATTCAAGTTACAAGAAAGGTGACTCCGACTAAACGTCAGGAAGAACTTTCTGATAGTTAAGAGCAGTTCGACAGTGGAAGGACTCCCTCAGGAGATGGCGAACTCTCCTTCCTTGGAGGTGTATAAGCAGAGGTTGGAGGGATGTCTCTCTTGGACATTTTAGTTGAGATTGCAGGGGGCTGGACTAGATGGCCATTGGGTGCCCCTTCCAGCTCTGCAATTCTGTGGTTGTTTGCTGCTATGAGACGCTGGACAGCTCCTTCCAGAGTAGGCAGTGCCCGGCTGGAGAGATAAACACTCGGTTGTGTAGATGAAATATCATGGCTGGCCATTTTCTACACATCCTTAGGCAGGAAGCTGCCTTTGACTGAGTCCATCTAGCCCAGTATTGTCTACACTGACTGGCAGCATGCAGGGTTCTCTCTCAGCAGGTCAGTGGCTGTCATGGACTGGCTGGATTCAGAGGGCTGGTGGGAGGCACCAACTGGGGAACCCCTAAGGGAAGAAGGCTCAGAGCCCAGGGAGAGGCAGTGGGAAGACAATGAGTGGTCAGAGGGAGAAGAGGGGGCAGGCGGGGAGGAGGAAATGTCGGACGCTGGAGAGGTAACAGGCCTTAGTGAGCTGGGAGAGTCTGTGGCAGAGAGCAGTCCAGAATCAGATCTGCCGGGAAGAGTTGCTGTGCTCACTAGGCCTGGCCCCCTGAGCTGTTTATTTCTTAACTGCCCTGAAACCCTGCAAGTACAGTGGTACCTCAGGTTACAGACACTTCAAGTTACATGCGCTTCAGGTTACAGACTCTGCTAACCCAGAAATAGTACCTCGGGTTAAGAACTTTGCTTCAGGATGAGAACAGAAATCTCGCAGCAACGGTGCAGCGGCAGCGGGAGGCCCCGTTAGCTAAAGTGGTACCTCAGGTTAAGAATGGTTTCAGGTTCAGAATGGACCTCCGGAACGAATTAAGTTCTTAACCCGAGGTACCACTGTACAGGCCGGTATATAAATTCAATAAATAAATAAATATTCCACATGGTGTCAGTAAAGTTAACTTGTTCAAAGAAATATTTATTTCTTTATTGAATTTATATATTATACTAACCTGCTCCTGGCACACACACCCAGACTCTTGAACCCGGGACCGTCTGCATGCAAAGCAGCTGCTCTGCCCCTGTCAACTTGTCAATCACTGCTGTGCACAGAGAGGGCAGACTGTTCTCTCGTCTGGCTACTCCAGAAAACGCCTGGTCAGGTCAGGGTTTTGTATTCTGTGGCCATCACCACCTTCCCTGCTAAGGCCTATCTAGGGGGAAATAGCAACTGTAGACCATACAAACATCAGAAGACCCCATTTCCTCCTCCCTTTCTGCCCCCCTCTTCTCCCTCTGACCACTCATTGTCTTCCCACAGACACTCCCTGGGCTCTGCTGGATCCGGCCAGCAGCCCATCTAGTCCAGCATTGTGTCCTCACAGTGACCAAACCAGATGGCCCTGTAGGAAACCTGCAGTTTCCCGCAACTGGCATTCAGAAGCATCACTGCCTCCTGGCCTCGTCTTCTTATGAAGCCATGTGGATTGGTGCCCACACATTTTGTCTGGCCTGAGAAATGTTTCTGCCTAGAATTGTAGGGCTGAAGGGACCTTCAGGGTCATCTAATCCACATCCCCCCCCTGAAACGGAAGAAGCCAGCACACACACTCACTGGTTCCATGTACAGAGTCCAGCTGGAGGGGTGGCTGGTTTTTATTCTGGCTCCACCAACTCTGGGGGCTGCAGATTAGCTTAGGGGGCTACAGGACAGCCTGCATGGCCCCCGCACAGCTCTGTCCTCCAGTCCCTTCCTGCTGCCCCCCCTACTTTAGCACCTGAAGCAGCTTCATCTCCCTGCCTAACAGGAGGGCCGGCCCTTTCTCTCTCTCTCTCTTTGGCCTTCGCTATATCACAGGCCCAGAGGCATAGCAAACGCTTTTAGGGAGCGGAGGCAGGGAGACACGGACTGGCTGCAGAATCAGAAGGGGCATCAGATTGGGATCGGCAAAGCTCAAATATATTCTTTTTTTAAAAAAATGCTCCTGAAAAGATAAGGGATGAAAGTTCTCTTTTCGTTACCTCTTTTTCCCCGTGACTCTCCTCCTTTCTTCACGCGAGGGTTTCAGCCAGAAAACTGTGTAAACATTGTGTCGGGTCCTGACAGACTCATGCATTCCAAAAATGTTATTAATAAAGGCGAAGTCCAGCCTCCGACGCTCTGGGAGCCAGAAAAGTGGTTTTGATTTGTCACAGGCCTCAAAAAAAGAAAAAAAAAATCCCTCTCTTTTTGTTTTGTTTTTTTCATTTTTGCTTTGGTTTTGTCCTGAAACGGACCCTAATTCCTGACACATTTCCTGAATTAGAAACTGCCCATCTTCTGTTTTGAGGAGGGGGTGGCATTGGATCAAGACCTCAACCCTTGCCTCTGCCAGAAACCCCACAATAGTCCGTTGATTTAATTTCCTCCCCCTTTGATTATGTGTTTTCAAGAGACCTGGGAATACATTTTTTATGAGTAGCAAAGACCTGCCTCTCTAAAACAACAGCCTACACTTAATAAAAAACAGTGGTGTTTTCCCCAAACTTCCTTATCCCTCCCTTCTTGGCTTGGGTTCTGCCGGCTTCTTAAAGAGACAGCCAATGGCAACACACAGAGTGCAGTTAGGATGAGTAAAAGCTAGGTTTCTTGGTTTTGCAAAATGCACACCAAGAAATGTAAGGCTGGGATGGGTTTGGAAATGCATGCTTCAGGCAGGTGTGCTCTTCAGATAAGAGCCACAATAGACTGAGGCATCCTGCCCTGAGTTTTCTGCTGCACGTGACATGCAAGGGTACTTGGTTCCATTTTACAGCCATTACCACTGAGGCTTGGCTGGAGCTCACTCTAGGAGTCTACGGCTAAACAAAAGCATGGGCCAGTAGTGGTTAGAGTGATGAGCTAGGACCTGAGCAACCAGAATTCAAATCCCCATTCAGCCAAGAAATTTACTGGGTGACCTTTGGCAGATCACTCAAGCTACCTCACAAGGTTGCAGGGGAAGAAATATGCGTGTAACCTTGAGTTCATTGGAAGAAAAGTTGGATATAAATGTAATCAGTCAATCATCCCAAAGGCAGGGCTGATTTCTTGCTTTAACAATGCATTCCTATAAATATTTTCATGGAAATAAGTTCCATTGAACTCAACAGGGCTTACTTCTGAGTAGACGTTGTTGGATTGCAGTGTTACACTTTCAACCAGATGCTTCAGTCTGCAGCTTGTTCCAAATCCATGGCGGGTTTTCGTTTCACCTTCTCTCTCTCTGTTTCATTGCACAAACTCACTTAATAATTCACACATTCACTGTCTCCTCCAGGCTGTGAAGAGCAGAGAGAAAGAGTAAAATGGTGATTGTTTTTCTCCCCAGTGAATAACTGATGAAGCAAGACCCTGTTAAAAGCACATTCCTGGACACACTTCTCCTTGGCTGCAAAGTCCTGTGGAGTTCAAGTGGCTTACTTCCGGGTAAATGGATACAGGACTGCAGCCTAAGATGCGCACCAGGGGCAGGCTTTGGGCCAAAGTCACTTCTCCTTCCAGCCGAAAATTTCTCCATAAGTATATGAAGAAGTCCATCCTGGTCTCCTTTGTTGTAAAATGGCTATTTTATTCTCTTCTGAAGATGCTTGCAAGGATAAAGGAGTGCTTTCAGCTATGCCAGACTAAGGCCATTTCAGGCTTTAAAACCAACAGAATCCTAGGCACACCTAAGAGTAAATACCATTGAACATAGTGGTACAGTGGTGTCTCGCAAGACGAAAAGAATCCGTTCTGTGATTCTCTTCGTCTAGCGGTTTTTTCGTCTTGCAAAGCAAGCCCATTGACGGATTAGTGGATTAGCGCTATTAGCGCTATTAGCGGCTTTTAGCGGCTTATCTGCTGATTGGATCAGCTGATAAGCGGCTTAGCGCCTTAGAAAAAGGGGGGGAAGGGGAACAAACCAGCAGGAACTCGCAAGACATTGTCGTCTTGCGAAGCAAGCCCATAGGAAATTTGTTTTGCGAAGCACCTCCAAAACGGAAAACTCTTTCGTCTAGCGAGCTTTCCGTCTTGCGAGGCATTCGTCTTGCGGGGCACCACTGTACTTATTTCTGAGTAAAATGTATGGCAGCCATGGCACCCTGCCCAAGCCACACCCCTTGCCAGCCCTGCTCCGCACCCTCCCCAAGCACTGTTGTCTGGGTGGAATATGCCTTTGAATTGCATCCATGCCTCTTGCCCTCCTGGAGGGAGGATGGTATGATGGCATGTATAAAAAACTCTGGCATTCATGTAGGGGGATGCAGCCTCCCATCGAAGGGTAAGCGTTGTGGGATGTGAAACACAAGAGCAGTCAAGTACAACATTCCTAGAGTGAACATGTTTACACATGGGGAGGAATGTTTGTCCAGCCAGCAGGTAAACTTCCTGTTTCCTTCTGGGCCGGGACAGACTTCCTCTGCATGTGACTAGAGGTGGGTGTGGCCTCACCTGTGCAGGTAAGGACAAAAGGGCAGGGCAGCCATCTCTCTCACTTTGACTACATGCATCGAAGAAGCAACATCTGCTTAGCCAAAGATGCCCTCTTGGCTTCCAGCCAAGAGAGGACAGAGGGACTGTTTCCTTATGAGATAAAGGTAAAGGGACCCCTGACCATTAGGTCCAGTCGTGGCCGACTCTGGGGTTGTGGCGCTCATCTCGCTTTATTGGCCAAGAGAGCTGGCGTACAGCTTCCAGGTCATGTGGCCAGCATGGTGGTGATTTGAATGTGTGACTCCCCACTCCTAAGGGGCATCCACACCCTGCCTTTAAAGTCCATGGCTTCCCCTCAAAAAATCCTGGGAACTGTTGTTTGTTAAGTGTGCTAGGAATTGTAGCTATGTGAGGGTAAACCACAGTTCCCAAGACTCTTCTGAGGGGGTGTTTTGAATGTGCTTTAAACATACAGCGTGTGTACTGGAGACGGTCGGAGGATGGATGTCGCCTAACAGATTGAGGTTGAATCCAGACAAGACAGAAGTACTGTTTTGGGGGGACAGGGAGTGGGTAGATGTGGGGCACTCCCTGGTCCTGAATGGGGTAACTGTGCCCCTGAAGGACCAGGTGTGCAGCCTGGGACTCATTTTGGACTCACAGCTGTCCATGGAGGCTCAGGTCAATTCTGTGTCCAGGGCGGCTGTCTCCCAGCTCCATCAGGTACACAGGCTGAGACCCTACCTGCCCGCGGACTGTCTCGCCAGAGTGGTGCATGCTCTGGTTATCTCCCGCTTGGACCACTGCGCTCTACATGGGGCTACCTTTGAAGGTGGTCCAGAAACTACAACTAATCCAGAATTTGGCAGATGCAGTAAGGTGCCCTTTCAAATCCCTCCTAAAAGAATAAAGATACCACAGTCTTATTCATAAGCAATAAAAAGAAAGTTTACTCACGATCAGGCAGAGCACAGTGTGATTCCTGAAGGCAGGCTTTAGGCTTAAAGTTACAAACATGTACAAACAGGTTTACCCCATAAGGGAGATGTCCTGGGGGACCGCTTGGCTGGCAGCCAGCAGTTCATTCCAGGAAGTTCAGAGGGCGAAAGTAAGATGGAAAAAGAGAGATAGTGGCAGCATGCCTTGGCCTTTTACCAGGTCTGGAAAGGTCACGCCCACCCACTAGTCACATGCAAGGAAGGATGCTCCAGGCCAGGAGGAACAGGAAGTTTTGACAGGCTGGACCAAGCATCCCCTTGCATGTCCACTCTAGGAAAACAAGGAATGTTGTATTTGACTGCTCCCAGTGGATTACATTCCACACTGAAAGACCTACATTGGCTCCCAGTATGTTTTCGAGTACAACTCAGTGTTGGTGCTGACCTTGAAATCCCTAAACGGCCTTGACCCTGTATACCTGAAGGAGGGTCTCCACCCCATTCTTCAGCCCAGACACTGAGGTCCAGTGCCAAGGGCCTTCTGGCGGTTCCCTCACTGTGAGAAGTGAAGTTACAGGGAACCAGGCAGAGGGCCTTCTCAGTAGTGTTGCCTGTGGAATGCCCTCCCATCAGATGATAAGGAAATAAACAATTACAGTGGTACCTCAGGTTACATACGCTTCAGGTTACAGACACTTCAGGTTACAGACTCCGCTAAACCAGAAATAATACCTCGGGTTAAGAACCATTACCCCGGCACTTCATTGGGAAGCTAGGCTGGATTATATTTTAACCCTTGCAAGGTCTAGGGGTTAAAAGGTCTGGCACCCACAAACTCATAGCAATATTTTGAAAAGAACTTTATAGAATGCCACATATCTCATGCTCTCGGATGGAATGTGCGCCCTGACAGGGCAAATGCCCCTGGAACTTCTTACCACTTGAGGAAGCGAGGGACATATGGCAGTGTTTTGAACAAAGCACTCATGGTTGGCTTTTTCTTGCTCCCTCTGCCCAAGAGCTCTTGATTCAACTCCCAGGCCTGTCTGAGGGGGCCGCAGACAGCTTGGGGGGCATGATTGGCTGACCTCAATTATCTGAGCTTCGCAGGGGGAGAACAGAGAACTGGGGGGGGGGGGGGAGAGAAGGGAGAAGAGAAACCTTTGTAGGAACTAGTCAAAATAGGAGCAGTGGTTTCTGTGTCTGCCTTTGCCCTGGACAACATTCTTAGATCTTTCCTTACCTGCCTACATTCGCACTCAACACCTGTCCTAAAGATACCACAGTCTCCGCCATGCCTCATTTCCAGATAGACACACAGGCCCTGGGTGAGCACCTGCAACCCCTAGAATCCCACCCTGCTCAGAACTTGGGTTGGTGTGCAGCCACGTGCAAGCGGAGCAGAAGGGAAGAAAAACAAGGCAGATGAGAGAGAGAGAGGATTCCAAAGCTTACTGTATCCCATTGGGAGCTAGGTAAAGGTACCCCTGCCTGTACGGGCCAGTCGTGTCCGACTCTAGGGTTGTGCACCCATCTCACTTAAGAGGCCGAGGGCCAGCGCTGTCCGGAGACACTTCCGGGTCACATGGCCAGCACCAGCGCAGCACACAGAAACGCCGTTTACCTTCCCACTATAAAGCGGTACCTATTTATCTACTTGCACTTTAAGGGTGCTTTCGAACTGCTAGGTGGGCAGGAGCTGATTACCGAAGATGGGAGCTCACCCCGCCGTGGGGATTCAAACCGCCGACCATACGATCGGCAAGCCCTAGGCACTGAGGTTTTACCCACAGCGCCACCCGCGTCCCTATCATTGGGAGCTAGGTCACGTTTAAAGGTAAAGGTAAAGGGACCCCTGACCATTAGGTCCAGTCGTGGCCGACTCTGGGGTTCCGGCGCTCATCTCGCTTTATTGGCCGAGGGAGCCGGCGTACAGCTTCCGGATCATGTGGCCAGCATGACTAAGCCGCTTTTGGCGAACCAGAGCAGCGCACGAAAAACGCCGTTTATCTACTTGCCGTTTACCTATTTATCTACTTGCACTTTGACATGCTTTTGAACTGCTAGGTTGGCAAGAGCAGGGACCGAGCAACGGGAGCTCAGCCTGTCGCGGGGATTCGAACCGCCAACCTTCCGATCGGCAAGCCCTAGGCTCTGTGATTTAATCCACAGCACCACCCGCATCCCTAGGTCACATTTAAATACCGCCTATTTCTCTAAGGAGGACACATGAATCTCCCCCCTCCCTGTTTCAGCCTCACAAGAACCCTGTGAGGTAGGTTAGACTGAGAGAAAGAGAGAGTAACTGGCCAAGGGTCACCCAGTGGGTTTCATGGCTGAGTGCAGATTTGAACCCTGGTCTCTCCCAGTCCCAGGTGCTAGTCTGACACTCTAGCCACTGCACACCACTGTTTCTTCCGCAAACCTTGAAATGCGCCAAAGTCTGATAGTGCCTCCTTATTTTGCATGAGAGGTCCTGCCTTGGATACAGGATTGAGATTGCTACTGGCAGACATGGCAGAACCCACAACAAATGATGTTGGAAACTCTTCAGATCCACAGGATGTGGTCTGCTATATATTCTCAACACTCTCTTGAGACAGAAATTCACTCTATTTGCCTATTTCCATTCTGCTCCCAGGCTCAGAAGAAATGGCGCTGCAGAATCCAACTCCTCCAATAACTCATCATAACTAGATTCCCGGTAGAAATATTAGGGGGCACAGGAAAAGAAATCTATTACTCTCTTAATTAAATGGATGTGGAGAGGGCTGCGTTTCCTCTCGTCTTTGTATGTCTTAAAGCATAAAACTCAATTAAAATGTGCTCACAAGAGGCCATTTATCCATAATGAGAATTCTACATTTCTAATGCGCATTAAAATGTTGATATTGTTATCAGCTAAGGAGATAGAAAAGAGAAAGCACTATCTCATTTCTGATCTTGATTCCATAGGGATGTAAATCAGAATAAGCCTCAATAGTTTTACAAAATTGGCACCAGTGCAACTTTGCCTCAGAGCCTGACAAGTATCCATCATCTGCATGTCTGGCAAGATTTTTGCATTTTGCATTTCTCCACTCCTCTTTTCTTTGTTATTTCATATTCCTTCTTTTCCATAGAAGCTAGACAATGACTTCATGCACGCTGACAAAAGCTGAGCTTTTAAGGCATGGGGGTGGGGGGTGGGGAATCTTGAGAGGGACTGAAGGGAAAGTCAATGGTTCCAAAAAATTCATGCGTTTTCCATAGTCCAGCAGACGTCCTTTGGCAAAGGATATTGCATTTTCAAAATCCTTGAGCTTCAAGATGTTATTATTTATTATTTATTGCATTGCATTTACACCCCACCTTTTCATCCAATGAGCTTGAGGTGGCATACATTGGTCTCCCCCCCATTTATTTCCCGCAACAACCCTGTGAGGTAAGTAGACACTCAATGACTGCCCCAGTGATTCCCTACCTTGGGGGGGGGGAGGGAATCGCAGGCCATGGGGCTGCCTTATCTGGATGGAGGTGGGAAGTAAGGCAGTGGTGGTGCTGTGGGTGCAGTCTTGGACTAGGACCTGGGTTCAGATCCCTGCTCAGCCATGAAACTCATCTGGAGTGACCTTGACCCAGAAAGCCATTGTATGTCACCTTGAGTACAAGCAAAATGTGAAATACTAAGGCAGAGGGGGGAATTTCTCTCCCACTGCAACCCCCCCCCTCACTATCACTGCTTCAGCCTGACTGGAATGGGTCTCTGAACTCTGATTATGCCTCTTGCTTGTCTCAGTGCAGGACCTGTGCAGTGCAGGACCTTGGACTTTAACTCCAAACCAGCATTTCCCCCTCCCCCTCCCCCCAACATCCAGAGCCCCTTGTTTTGCATGTAGGAGGCCTGGGGCCACCCCAGATGTTGTTGGGCTTCATCTCCCATCAGCCCCAGCAAGCATGGCCAGTGGTCACATCTGCACCATCCACAGAAAGCTCTCTTCTCCCCCTTTAACAGCCATGGCTTGACCCAAAGACTCCTGGGAGCTGCAGTTTGTGAAGGCTGCTGGGAATTGTAGGTCCTCGACCCCCCAGCCTTCATTCCCTGGCAGGAGGGGTTGTGTCTAAGAAGGTTTGTGGTTGGTCGGACACATACACAAACTATCTAAAATCAAGGATAGCTGACTGGGGAAGGGCTATCGCCCAGTGGGAGAAGGTCTCTGGCGCAGGACACACGGAGGTCTCCAGGTAGGGCTGGGAATATTCGTTGTTGGAAACCCTGGAGACAATACTGAGTTAAATGGACCACTTGGTCTGCCGGGGTCCAAGGCAGCATCCAGACTTCCTATCCAGCCTGATGGACAAGGAGCTCTGGTGGACGCAAAAGTTTGCTTGCTGTTTTGCCCCTCGTACCTACGGGACTGCCTCTCCTGGTATGCCCCACAGAGAAACCTACGGTCTGCAAATAATAACATCCCCAAGGTCCCAGGCCTCAGAGAGGTTAGGCTGGCCTCAACTAGAGCCAGGGCCTTCTCGGCTGCGGCTCCAATCTGGTGGAATGCTCTGTCACAAGAGACTAGGGCCCTGCGGGACCTGACATCTTTCTGCAGGGCCTGCAAGACAGAGTTGTTCCGCCAGGCCTTTGGTCAGGGCGCAGCCTGACTCCCTCCTCTGGCAACCTGCACAGAATTTTGCTTAATTGGTTGCCATCAATTTGATTTAATTAATTTTTATAATGAAATATTTTTAGATTGTGTGACTATTTGACTGTTTGATTATTTGATTGTTGTTAGCCGCCCTGAGCCCGGCTTCGGCTGGGGAGGGCGGGATATAAATAAAATTTATTATTATTATTATTATTATTATTATTATTGTGACATCTGAGCCAGTGTCATTAATGAAGGGGCTTTGATTTTTGTTTGGGGGAGTAAGTGGCGTTTAACCCGCGTGCTAAGGTAGCTCTGTTTTCTCGGTATATTTGATGGACTCCCCTCCCCCCCTCCGCTCTCGTGAATGGCAGATTTATTCGCCTGGCCAACAGCGCCCAGGAGATGACATCATTATCCCTGTCGTGGAAGACGCGGCTGCCCCAACCCACGCACGGCCTTTTCCGGCTCCTCCTCCACCAGCGCCCCGAGGGAGATGCGCCACGTGCCAGGACCAAGAGCTGGGAGGGCGGCTCGTCAGTTTCTGCCCCTAAAACACACATGGGCGTGCCAAAACCCTGGCATTGTGGCTACAAACGACCGTTGCAAACGAGCCAGTAAATGCTTTTAAATGCCGGTTGCTGGAAGCCACGGGAGGGGAGAGTTTCTCTCGTGTTCAGGCTCTGCTTATCTGGTTGGCATCTGTGAGAACAGGACTGGACTAGGTTGGCCATTGGGCTCACCCAGCCGGCTCCTCTTAGGTTTTGATGGAGCCTCCAGGTCCAGGGGCAGTCTATCGAGATTCCTAGGTTCTTAGGGGTATTTGCCCACGGTGAGAAGAGGGTGCCAGACCAGATGGGCCATTGGCCTCATCCAGCAGTCTCTTCTTACGTTCTTATCGGAGAGATGCGGTTGCACAGCTCAAGACTGGCTACGGCCAAAAGATGCTTTAAGCCAGGCTTCCTCAACCTCGGCCCTCCAGATTTTTTGGCCTACAACTCCCATGATTCCTAGCTAGCAGGACCAGTGGTCAGGGATGATGGGAACTGTAGTCTCAAAACATCTGGAGGGCTGAGGTTGAGGAAGCTTGCTTTAAGCTTTTCCAGTGGATGCTTTGTCGGAGAAGCGGAGAAGAGGTTCTTTCATCTGTATTAACGTGTGCACGAGAGCTTATTCCACTTTGCTTAAACCGATTTTAAAGGGGACGAGGGGTGGCGTGATCCTGCATCAGTGGGGGTCTTATCCCAGAGAGAACATCCGGCTCGGTGAGCAAGGACCTCGCCAAACAACTGTCGGGGGAGGGCATGTTTACCGAGAGAGTAGAGGAAGCCTAGAGGGCAGCTTGGAAAGATTCCGTAGAAATTTCAAGCATCCAGATTAAATTTCATAAGAAGGAAGGAATGTGAATCGTGCCCACTTAGCTCTTCTTTGTCATCACAAAGGTGCCCTAGCTTCGGTGAAGAACACCCACCCACCCTCCGGGAGCTTGAATAAAATAACGACTTCTGCTGATATGCAAGCCCCCCCGCGACACACACCTCAGATGCATTTAAAACATGAGTGTGTGCGCGTGCAGCTTTTTACGAGAGCGTGTACACGAACACTACCTCTGTGCTACATGCAGGTAGATATACAGTTGTGTGTTTGTATGATTTAAAAATCTTGCATGCACGCGCACAATTCTATGGGAGCAGGAATACCCAAGCCTACTTCTGCATGAACGCCCAGCTCCCTAACTAACTCACACCCAGCGCCTGCATTTAAAACTGCTGCTTATACACATGATGCGTGTGCTTGTAAATCTTTAGCGTGAACACTAAAAGCCTACTTCCGCGCACATGCAAGCCCCGTCCTTAGGTAAACACGCACACAATTCATTGGAAACGAGGGCCGCGCACAAAGCGTCCCCGTGTTTCTGGCAAGCGGCCACGCCCTTCCCATGAGATCCCAGGAGCAATGCGGAATCCGAGCCAAGGCCCATCTGCTCTGCTCCGCCACCATCCTGCTAATTTTGTCTGGCAGTAATTGATATCCAAAGGCATTTCGCTATCCGTCCATTTTCGCTGCCCTGGCCCTGGAGAAGCCTCTCTTATAAAGACCCAGCTGTCTGGGCAGGAGAGGACTTGGGGGCAGAAGTCCAGAGCTTTGCGCGGCGGAATGGTCAGGAGGAGGACCCCAAATGCAGTAGGGCTTTTGCATTAAGTAAGGTACAATTTTCACTGTGTAACCATTAAGGCTGCAACTCCCATGCCCGATTCTGGGAGAAAGCACCGCTGAATTCCATGGGACTTACTTCTCAGTGGACGTGCATAGGATTGTGCTGTTAAGTCTCGAATCTAAAATTACCTAAATGCACACAACGGCAGCTGTGCGCACATAATACAAACATGTGCAAATTATATACCGATATGTGCCAGACAGGCATAGATTGCCTACGTAGTCAATTAAGAATCCATCTTTCCACAATGGCTAATAGATGTTGGGTTTAAAAACCTTTTTATATATGCCTTTTATTGTATATTTTTTCGTTTTATTGCTGCGAACTGCTTTGGTATTTTTCTTTTGATGATATAGTGGTATATAAATATTTTTATAAATTTTAAAAAAACATACCTTTCAAGGATCTGGTTCTGGCTGCTTCTCATGTGTTCGTATTTGGATTTTACTTCCGTCCAAGCAAATGCATGATATAGCCCAAGATATGTATTTTGATATGTATTTTTCTGGGTGCATGCACAGCAACAAACAAACATGCATTTTGTTGCACGCATCAGCGGTGTTGCACACACTCTCTCCTTTCCTATTTGGAATAGCCAAGTAGGAATTCCTGTGGCTTTGATCCTGCCATCCCTTCCCATGCACGGGGCTGCAATCCTTTGCACACTCGAGCAAGCTCCGCTGCAGACACAATGGAACTTACTTCCGCGTAAACGGGCACAGGATTGTGCTGCAGCCCCTAAGGACTACGAGCTTTTCCTGCTCCCAAAAGCAGTTTGGAAAAACGCATAGGCCGGGTCAGTTTGTGGGACCTGGCAGAGCACACCAAAAGTCCTGGTGCATAAGGCAAGGCTGGCTGCACATATGCTCAGCATTGCCACTTGTGCTTAACTGTTGTATTGAAAGAGGCATGTTGGAGCCTCAGGTGGGATGCGGATGGTTCGGAGGGCTGGGGGGTCCCCACCCTCAAAGCCCCTTTGCGCTTCCTGAAAGACGCGCTCCCTTTGCGTTGTCCCAAGCGTGAGACTCCGCTCGCGTTGGAATTCAGCCCTGCGCAAATACGCGCGCCATATGCAAGCTGTTCCGCGCAGCGGAGAGACCTGCCGCAAGCTGCGCGGCTCAGCTCGGGCCTGCTCTGGGCGGTGGTGCTTAGTGGGCGCTCCTTGGAACTGAGATGGCGAAGGAGGCCAGCAGCAGGTGGCGCCAGAGCCAACGGACACGCGGAGCCAACGAATTCCTATCGCCGTCCCTGCCCAGCTCCCCCTCGCTGAGTTCCGCAAGGGAGCTGGAGAAGGTGGCAGGAAGAGCCATCCCTCTAGGCTGGAGGGATTGGGAGAAGGTAGGCAGGTGGGTCCTGGCAGAGGGCAGCTGAGGTTGGTGGGCTGGGGCTCCGTTGAACCTAATAGACCAACATCCTGAAGCTCTGGGATGGGCGACGAACCCTTTGCCTGGCTGAGAGTTTCCCTGAACCAGCCGTGATTGCAGGGGGTTGGACCAGGCGACCCCCAAGACCTCTTACAACTCTACAACTGATTCTATGATAGGGGGCTTACGTCGCTTTGCTTCTCTAGGCGGCAGACTGGGATCAGGTCGTGGTGGCCACCCTATTTTGTTCTTTGGCCCAGGCAGGTTTTTTCAAACTCAAAGTAACCCAAAGCCAGAGTGCCCTTCGTGGGGCGCAGTGGCGTAGCGTGGGTTGTCAGCACCCGGGGCAAGGGAAGTAATTTGCGCCCCCTAACCCGTGGATTTGCGCCCCCTAACCCTAACCCCCAGATGTTGCGCCCGGTGTGGCCGGGCCCCCCTGCATCCCCCCCACGCTACGCCACTGGTGGGGCGTAGGCCGGGGCAGGGTGTCCAGATGACAGGATCCGCCCGCCTTTTAGGGTGAGAATAGGAAGCGATGAGGGGTATTTTCATTTTAGGGGTCTTTCCACTTTGCCTTTTTCAAAACACCGCAAACAAAATGTCGTGTCCAGTCTGACACCTCATTTATGGCAGTTTCTTCCCTAAGAAAAAGAATGGTATATCCCCTTACCTGAGAGTAAACTCCATTGGACGCAACGGAGTTTCTCCCAAGTAGACATGCACGGGAATTGCAGCGGAAGACACGTTGGGTTGTATTCAACTGCTGGTTACTCAGAATCGACCCATTCAAATTTATGGATCTCAATTATCAATGGACCTTAATGGGTCTACTCTGAGTAAAAGTCTGTTGACTACAACCCATGTTTTACAACGCAGTTCCCATGCATGACTACTCGAAAGTAAGTCCCATTGCGTTTACTGGAGCTTACTTTCAGGTAAGACTTTCAGGTATGATTGCGGCAGCCTTATGTTTCTTAGCGAACAAGTCCGTGCATTTTTCTTTTTCTTTTGTACATTCCGCCCACCAGGAACTGCGGACTTTGCATTCTTCCTCGCCCATAAAAGGCCATCCATACCATTCACCTGTCCATAAAAATCCATAGCAGGTAGATGCATCCTAGAGAATCCCATATCCTTTAAAAAGGGAATGATTTGGGTATTAAAGACTCCGGGGTGGGCCGGGGGTGGGGAGCCTGAAAAATAGATGCGGTTTGCTCAGCGCAGCTGTTTTAATGTTCAAAGCCGCCGCGGCATTTGGGTGCAACGTTTGATCGCCAGCTCCGTTTCATGCTAAACGGATCCTGGGGAGATTTGCTCAGACATTCCCTTTCGATCTAGCGCCGCTTTCATTCTCGGCTCTGAAATCTAACATAACACACTTTGCCTATTTGCAAATTACAAAACAAGGCTCCGAATGTCCACTTTTAAGTCTGTTTTATTATCAGTATTCTTGACTTTCCACATACAGAGGCACGGTGAAAAAGGGTTATCGTTGCTCAGCCTGTTCCTTTCTAAAGGATTCCTTGCACAATAATAATTAACAATCACACATTAGTGATGCCATCGTTATTTTTTTCCCTCTCCGCTCTGGAGACGATTGTGCTGACTTTCTTAGTTGACATTGGGTTGCATATATATATCTCTCTCTACTTTAACAGAGGCAAAAACCACCATGATCATTCCAAGCCAAGCACGACTGCATCCTTTGCAAACGATATTTAAATTGTTTCCACTCTCAACACAGCAAAAAAATCAACCCACTGGGACCTCCCATCGTTTTTGCCTTTGAACATCACAGAACCACATCAAGGGCAATCACGTTTCTCTAGAAGCAAGACTACTCTACCCAATAAACATTTAGCAAATACGGATCTTCGTGGAGGTGACATGACTCAGACAGGGCTGCAGGAAGGGGGGGGGAAGGGGTCAGTATCCAGACCAGGAATTGGGAGCCCTTAGGACTCAAACTCCACGCGTCCACCAGCGGTCCAAAGTCACGCACAGACATAACACACATTTATCTACAGCACGGCTCCAATTATTTAACACAGGTGATCCTGACCAGCCGATGAGACAAGCTGGGGATCAGGGCCGCTGCCTGGCACGGATCCTCATTTCACTGACCTCCTTGACCGCAAGCTCCTTCACACGGGGTTAAGGGGCTGGAGACGGGAAGGCAATTCGGGGGTGGGGATTCGGGAGCTGTCCAGCACCATTAACCTCCTGAACTGAAATGGACACCCTTTCCCTAAACGCCAAGGGAGACTCTCGCTCCCAGACTAGGGCCAGCGACTGTTAATGCGTTGTCGTCGTCGTGTTTTCGTTAATTTCCTTTTTAAAAAACAACCATAACCAATTGTAAATTTCAATTTTAGAAAAGAAGTTGCATCTGCGAAAACGCGGAGGCGCGTGGGAAAAGTGGGGTGCGAATTTCAGAATATTGGTGCGGGAGCGGACCCTAACCAATTTAGTTTCCAACCTATCAAATCCACGAAAATGAGGAGGGAGAGTGCGTGGGAAAGGGGGTGCGATTTAGAAGACAGGTGATGGGGTGGGGTGGAAAACGTAACCTTTTGTGTTTGGAGCATATGCAGTAGAGGGTTTTCAAGGAAAGGGGGGAGGGGGTGAATTTCTCCAGGCTGTGTTGCCCATACCCAATCCATTCTTTTGCCCGAACATTTAGGACATCTCTATAAATCCGTGGGGGGGGGGTCCCTCCTAAAATCAGCCCCTGAACAAAGCCAGCCTTAGGCGCCGGCTGCTGGACGCTCTCGGTGTTGGGGAGACGTCCCTTCCCGGTGGCAGGAGCACCTTTCCAGAGAAGGTCGCAGCCGATCAGGCAAGTGGTGCCCGAGCCCCAGTGAAGAAGGGCGCTTCCCTTCGGTTTCTGCGCGCCCGGAGCTCCGGGAACCGCCCGAGGGAAGCCTCAACGGGGCGGTTGCCTGTAGTTGCCGTTGATCTCCTGGGAGATCGTCACAGCCTCGGCTCCGAGCGGGAGCCGGTCACTGTATTCGGAGCCCACCTCGAATTCCTCCGGGTTTGTTTTGGATTGGGACTCCGGGATGGAGCTGGCGGCCAGGCTCTCGTCTCTCTCCAGCTGTCGTCCCCCAGGCAGCCCCCTCCGCCCCTCTCCCTCCGCCCTCGCCTCCTCCTCCTCCTCTTCCTCCTCGCCTTCTCCTTCCCCCACCTCACTGGGGTCGTAATTCTTCTCGGATTCCAGGTAGGAGGCCCGCGGGTCGAAGTCCGCCGCCATGTGCTTCTCCATCTGGTCCGGGTTCTGGGCTTTCATGATGAGCTTGTAGGTCTTGCCCTGGTACTTGGAGAGCAGGTGGCAGCAGGTGGCGCCCAGCAGAGGGATGGTGGCCAGGCCCAGGAGGAAGACGCTCACCACCACGATGATGACGAGCGAGGGCACCTCCCGCTTGGTGGTGAAGACCACCTGCACCTGGCAGTCCTCCCCGACGTAACTCATGCAGACGGAGTAGTTGGTGCCGGGGCTGAGGCCTTGGAACCAGTAGGAGTTCACCCCTTCCTCGATCTGGGACCACTGCACCAGAGAGTGGCCCCTCCGGCCCGCTTCGCACAGGTAGAGCCTCCTCAGGTGGACCTTCTCTGGCTGCGTGTAGAAAGGGGTGATCTGCACCTTGGCCTCCCTCTCCGAGACGTCCAGCGCGATGACCCCCAGGTCGAAACTGTGGGGCTTGAGGGCTCCGCTGCGGTTGAAAGCGTGGTTGGAGACGTACTGGGGGGCCTCGCTCGAGCCGCACTGCTTGGCCAAGACGGGCGGCCCCGACGGCCCGCTGGCGTTCCGGGGCCCGGGCGCGTGGTAGCTCCTGGGCGTGGGTCTCTCCGGAAGGAGCTTGGTCCTCTCCTCGGCCTTCATGACGCTGTTCTTGGAGGCCTTGCCCTCCGGCTTCCGATCCCCGGGCTGGGCCTTGCGGTCCCCCAGCGAGCCCGCCGAGTCCTTCGCGGGGGCGTCCGCCACGGCGACGTGGACCGAGCTCTGGTTGCTGCCCATCTCGTTGGCAGCCAGGCAGGTGTAGGTGCCTTCCTCCTTCTTGCTGAGGTGCGGGATGAGCAGCGTGCCGTTGGCGAAGGCCTGGAATCTCTCCCGGTCTCCTCTGGACCAGCCGTCGGAGGGCAGGGCGTTGCCTTCTCCTTCCGCCGCCGGCGCCTTGATCTCCAGGGTCTCGCCGGCGGCCTGGATCCTCCAGGTGACCTCGGGCTGCGGGAGGCCCAGGGCGTGGCAGTGCAGGGCCAGAGCCAAGCCGTAGGAGAGCCGGGTGCGGTCCAGGTTGGGGTGGTAGCTCAAGCGGACGCTAGGGGGCGCGCAGTGCAGGTAGGGCACCTTGGCCAAGGGGAGCCCCTTCCAGGGCTCCGGGGCGGCGCAGGTGATGGCATTGCGGTCTGGGATGGAGATCAAGGTGTTCTCGGTCCAGTTCTTGAGCCACATGAGCTGGCAGGTGCAGTTGAAGGGGTTGTTGTAGATCTGCAGGTGGGACAGGGAGGTGAGCGCCTCGAAGGTCCCCTCGGCCACCTCGGAGAAGCGGTTGTTGTTGATGCGGAGGGAGCGCAGGTCCCGCAGGGTGCGGAACGCCTCTCCCGGCAGGTGGGACATCCGGTTGTTGTTCATCTTGAGGAGCTGGAGGGCGCTGAGGTTGCGCAGGTCTCCCCAGGGGAAGTCGGCGATCTGGTTGTGGCTGACGTCCAGGTTCTTCAGCTGCACCAGGATAGCCAGGGTGCCCTCCTCAATGACCCCGATCCGGTTGTGCGCCAGCCACAGGGAGGTCACCTGCGTCACCTCCACAAAGGAGCCCCTGCGCAGCTCAGCGATCTTGTTGGCCGACAGACTCAGGGTGGTCACGTTCGACGGCAGCCCGGACGGCACCGCCTCCAGGTTCTTGTAGGCGCAGTCAGCGAACTGCTGGGCGTACTTGTCCACGCAGGCGCAGGGCTCCGGGCAGCCGCGGATCGGGGCCCACAGGAAGGTCGCCGCCAGCCAACAGCGCAGCAGCAGCAGCGGGGACGCCCCCGACAGCATCTTAGCCCTGCAAGGGTGCGGGGAGAGAAAGTAGAAGACCACGGTCAGAGTTGGTCTACAGCATAGCCAGCAGGCGGTCTCCTACCTCCAAAAACATCCGCCGTCAGCCACCGCGGCCACTCAACTACGACTCCCATCAGCCATGACCATTGGCCACGCGTGCTGGGGCTGGTGGCAGTGGGAGTCCTTAGGCGTCTCCTCCTATTTCTCCGTTTGCCAGCGTTAATCCATCTAGCCCAGTATTGTCGATACTGGCTGGTAGCAGCGGCTGTCCAGGATTTCAGGCAGGGAGCCTCTCCCCGCGCTACATGGAGATGCCTTCTGCATGCCCAGCAGGGGCTCTGGCGCTGAGCCACGGGCCCCTCCCTCCTTTCCGCGCTCTCTCTGCGAGGCTACCCTTTCCCGGGCGCGGGGAAGCAAAGCCCCTCGAGCTCTGCAACGCTGATTCCCTCGCCAGAGCATTCAGAGTGCCTCTGAGGCTGCAGCCCTAAACGTGGCTTGCCGCGGATTCAGCGGGGCTTGTTCCCAGGATTGCAACCTTACGCTCTTTCTGTGGGGGGGGGGGCAGGAAAGTCAGTAAATGAGAGAGGGGCTTCTCAGGAGAAAAGGAGCACCCAGCCACTTTCCCGCTCGCTCTGTTTGACTGCCAGCGCCCAGAAAAATAAGGGGTCTCGAAATAATATAGAGCAGGCTTGTCCTCTCTCTCTAGCCAGCCCCTCTCCTCTCCTGCCTCGCTCCTTCTCTGTCTCCGTCCAACTTGCAGATCAGCCCCGAGACGCCCCTTCTTCCTTGTCACCAGCTAGCCCCGCTTGTCCTCCAGGTGACACGGATCGACCCCCGTAGATCCCAGCGCAGACTTCCTCCGGTTTCTATCCCCGACGGCAGCCCCTCGACGTCACCCCACCCTCTACACAACCTAACCTCCATATGGAGATAAGAATATCAGAATAATGTAATCCTGTATTGCAGGGGGTGGACTAGATGACCCCTGGGGACCCATCCAGTCCAGCATCCTGTTCTTACATTGGCCCCCGGGTGCCCATTATGCGAAGCCCCCCAGCAGGATTCGAACGCAAGAGCCTTCTCCCCTCGCGGCGTTGCCAGCAACGGAAGCATCGCTGCCTCCGACTGTGGAGGCAGAGCGTGCTCATCGTGGCTAGTAGACCTCCATAGCCCCCTCCTCTCCATGAATGGGTCCCATCCTCTTCTAAAGCCACGAGAGATGTCGAGATTCACACCTCTCCCCCCCCCCCTCGCCCCCCGCCGCACCACACACCCAGCCACTCCTTTCGGGAGGTGCACGGCGGTTTATCTTTGTGTTCCCAGCCTGGCTCTGCTATGTCCTTTCCCATTCTGCGCTTTAGGAGAGCCTTCTGGTCTGCAAACTGGGGGAAGCAGCTTCAGCGGGCCCCCCCAGCCCCCTCCCCTACAGTCCGCTGAGCCCCGACAGCGGACTCTGCCCTGCGCCAGCGAGCGAGCGAGCGCATCCTTCCTCGATCATCTCCCCGGATGCAGGAGCCTTGGGTACCAACATCCCATCTTCCGTGGGGTCCTTCGCGGGAAGTAGGTCCCGTCTTTCACGCAAGCCCAAGCCGTGCCCGCCTCCCTTACCGTTCCATCCTGGGCTCCCAAGGGTCCCTTCTAGGGTGGCAACATCACCAGGAGGGACCCCACGACCGGACGGGTCCTGCGGAACTCCCGGCGCAGGACCGAAGGCGCCGCCATGGAGGCTCCTGTCCGGAGCGCGAAGAAGAGCGGCGGAGAGGCTCTCCCCGCCCCGGAGATGCCTCCTAGCCCTGGGTCTGCCTGAAGACGGCGGCGGCGGCGGCGGCGCTGAGCTCGCCCCCTCCTCTCCCTTCCTCCCGCACCACCTCAATTCCAACCCACTTTAAAAAAAATAATAAAAAAAACACAATCTCTATTACTAGGAGAGGCCAAGCGCGCGCCCGAGGCGCCCGGGGATGCGCCTCGCTTATCCCACCTCCTTGGGTGGATGTAGAAATCGCAGCCTATGCCCACCCCCAAGTAAAGACCATGCAATATTTATCACGTCAATATGTCTCCAAGTCACCCTCCTTCGCCCTCCGCCACTCCGCATCAATCCAGCCGGCAGGTGGGCTGCTGCTGTTATGATTATTAATATTATTACTATTTAATCCGCCTTTGAGGCGCAAATTGGAAGCAAATAGCTGAGCAGAGAATTGTATCTGGGGATCCAGGAGGAGATCAGAACGGATGGAAGGCAGGAGCCGTCGAGATCCCTCTGATCCCCCGACCTACTCTCATTGCCTCCTCTCTGCCCCCCCCCCCCCATTATTCCCGCTTCCTTTATTAATTAATTTTTTTTATTGATTTAAGTACAAAGTGCAAATTCATAATAAAAACACGAAATAATCTCAGGCCCTCAGTAAAAACAATCTCCCTCACCCCCCCCCCCACGCGGCACAATAATTCACACGATCTTCATATTTGAGAGGAAAATCAGCTGTTGCAACAAGAAGCCTCGTGAAGGGTCCTGGTGCAAATCTTTCTACTTTTTCTCTTGCCGCCTCCTCCTGAACTCAATTTCAGCAAAATATCCCAAGTGTTTAATTGCCAGAACTGGACCCCTGCGCCAGCCTCCATCCATGGGAGAAATTCTGCACCCCCGCACACTAAAAGAATAAGCTTGACAGGCTGCTTTTCAGGTTATACCAGTACTTGATAATTTAAAGAAAGGAACGTGTTGCGGGGCAGAGTGCTGGAAGTGACATTTGTCCTTGGCGGGGGGGGGGGGCATTTAGTCCAAGGGCCACATCTTATTGTGGCGACCCTTCTTGCACCAGCCTGTCTGGAACAAAATGCGGGCAGAGCAAGGCATGTGACTCGGACCTCTCTGAACAGTAAGCAGGGCTGGCACGAGGCATTCGGGAACCCGAGGCGAATTAGAAAATTGCGCCCGTAAGAATACTCGTTTGTTAAGTGTCCTACGCGCGCGCGCGCAAGAGACGCGCCTCTTTCTTCTAGCAAAGGCCACGGCATAAATCGCACTGCTGTTGCATGTGGTGTTTCTCGCAGTTCAGAACGACACACAATTCAAGGAGAGGAAAGTAGGTGGTGCTGGCTGTGCCCCCCCCCCCAAAAAAACGCCTATCTTAGTTTTCTGTGCTTTGTGCAGGTCAGGAGCAGCAACCGGGCCAGGGAGCTGTGAGAGCTCCCCATTCGCGCGAGAAACCCGGCGCTTTTGAAAGTAACTCTGTCGAAAAGCCGGAGATTTGGTTGCAAGTGAGGGTGGCTCCAAAGGAAGAGAGAAGGGGAATCAGAAGGCGAAAGCGAGGCAATAAATGAAAATGAGGACTGAAGTTGGTGCACACTCTTACTTGTGTAAGTAAGTCTCATTGTTCTGAGTAAACACACCCGGGAATGGAAGTGAGAAATGCAAATTGCATTTCCTGATCGCAAAACCAGGAAGCAAAGCTGAGCGCGAACGCCGGCGGTCGGGATGGGGAGGGGGGCGGGCTCTCAGAAAAACCACCTGCAAGGCTTTGCTCGATGGTCCCTCTCCGCCCTGTGGGCGAGCAGGGTGCGGGTGACGCCAGGAAGTAACGCTGCGCTTGTTTGTCGGAAAGGGGCGGCAGCTGGAGGGGAAGCTGTAGCAGCTGCAGCCGCTGCTGGGGCAGACATAGCAGCCGCCGCCGCCAGGGCTTGGCGAGGGCCACCCGGATCTGACCGCGCCCCGCGGATCCTGTCGCCCGAGGCAGTCGCTTCACCTCACCTCATGGGCGAGCCAGCCAGCCCTGGCAGTAAGCTATGTGCGCGCCGCGCAAAAGCCGGTGGTTTTCTATGGATGCGCTCTATAGAACCCACTTCTACAATCAGAATTGCAGAGTTGCAAGGCACCTCTTAGGATCATCTAGCCCAACCCCCTGTCATCCAGGAATCAATAATCGGTGACAGATGACCATCCTTCTGTTTAACCTCCTGTGCAGTCCATTCCCCTGTAGAGCAGCTTCAGGCAAGTGAGGCATCCTGGCAGTTCAAAGGCACTTTCTAGCCAGGCGAAGGCGCTCAAGGAGAGGGCAGAACAGGGCTGGGGAGGCGGGTGGCATCGGAGGTGCAGAGCTGGGGTGAGTCCCGAGGCCTAGAGGTCAGCAGTCATGCATCCACCCACCCAGCCAGCAAGTGAAGGCAGCACAGGTCTTCTTCCTTACTCAATCAAAATAGATCACGGGTCGGCAACCTAAGGCCCATGGGCCACAAGTGGCCCACTGGGGTCATTTAACCAGCCCATGAGCCACCCCCGAACAGAGCTGCCCGCTTGGTGAGTCCCCGCGCACTGCGCTAAACCAGTGCAGCGCAGCGACTTGCTTCTGTGGTGCCGAAAATCATGCCTGCGTATGCGCAGTTGCTGAAAATCACATCTGCACAGGCGCAGACATTGGAAATCGCATCTGCACAGACACAGATGCCGGAAATTGCGGGCGCACACGTTCGCTTGCGCATGCACAATACTACCCACAGAGGGATCTCCACTGGAGTGAACCAGCCCAGACAAGGTAAACCTTGCTGACCCCGGAAATAGACTCTTTCTGAAGGGCACTTTGCATGGCCCACTAAGGGAACCATTAATTGCAATTAATTTATTCACACTCCCAGTAAAACTGTTTATTTTAAGCAATTCAACACAAACAATGAATTTGATCCGGTGGTAGTCAGCGAGTCATTTACACTTCCACACACGCACCCCCTGCCACCCCCAGGGTGTCTGTCGTGCACACCAGTTCACAGTCCACAGTTCTTTGAAGGTGGCCCATTGCTGGTTTGTAACCCAGATCCAACTAGCTCAGATCTGGTTCCCCCTTTTGCTGGCGGGGTCGGAAGGTGTGAGGAACATACTCGCCTATGTGATGGGGCTGTAACTGTGCTCAGGAGTTCTGGAACCACTTTGAATGCTGAGTTATGTCTTTTGTCCATTTTTGATGGTGCAAGTGCCAGTCTTTTTTGTCAGCAATTCTATATCTGCTGACCACCACTAGGTTAGTGATCTCTCGAAGATGGAAGGAGGCATCTTTCTACTCTTTGGACTTTTGATTTTAAAAAGTCATGTTTCTCACCATCTCTGAAAAATGGGTCCCCAGGGGGTGAGGCAGACCCCACAGACTTTGCTTCTGTTTGTGGGGCTGTTCATGATTAATATGACTCAACAACCTCATGGCCGACACGTTCTTGCCCCATATGGTTTTGTCGGGTGGTGTTTATGAAAAGATTTTTCTTTATTTATTTATTAAATTAATATGCTGCCCTTCATCAAGAGACCACATTACAACATAATGCAGCAAAACTGTACTGCAGATAAAATTGCAGACAAAAACATCATGCCTCATCTCCTGGTGAGCAAGGAACGTATGAAAAGGTTTAAACAATTAATTGTAGAACAATATTAAACCCAAGAAATAAACAGACCAGTTCAAGTATAAACACAATGTACTGAAACCATATAAATTCTATATTCCAACCAAAAGCAAAAATATGGCTAGGGATTGCTCTTCATTTAACAATATGGAGATTTAGACTGCCAGACTTGCTTCAGGTGTGCAGTTCATTTCCCCCTGTGTGCTCTTTTCCATGAGGACACTGAAGGACTTGTGTCAGAGCGTTCATTTTGTAAAAATATGAACCTTGTATCCCACTAATAGGGACGCGGGTGGCGCTGTGGGTTAAACCACAGAGCCTAGGACTTGCCAATCAGAAGGTTAGCGGTTCGAATCCCCACAACAGGGTGAGCTCCCGTTGCTCGGTCCCAGCTCCTGCCAACCTAGCAGTTTGAAAGCACTTCAAAGCGCAAGTAGATAAATAGGTACCACTCTGGCGGGAAGGTAAACGGCGTTTCCGTGCTCTGCTCTGGTTCGCCAGAAGCGGCTTAGTCATGCTGGCCACATGACCCGGAAGCTGTACGCCGGCTTCCTCGGCCAATAAAGCGAGATGAGCGCCGTAACCCTAGAGTCAGCCATGACTGGACCTAATGGTCAGGGGTCCCTTTACCTTTACTTTTATCCCACTAATGTTTTGCATTAGGGGCCGCATTCACTGGGCTGTGTGGGGGTCCTGTCTAGGGCCACATGTTGATGCTGGGCGGGGCCAAAGCTGGGAGTGGGTGGAGCCAGTGTCCCCCCAGACATAGTGTGAGTATTTTAAAAATATGATCCCCAGAACTAGTTTAAATGCTGTTGTGCTCAGGTCCTGCTTAGGGGCTGACCACTGGGGCATTTGGTTGGCCACTGTGAGAGCAGGATTCTGGACTAGGTGGTGAGGAGATTTCACCCCTCCCATATCCAAGAATCTGCTGATGTGCTCTGCTGATTCTCCAGAGAGTAGGGGCGGTTTCTGCTCTCTACTTATTCCGCTCCAGCCTCACATCAAAGTGTCGGGGGGGGGGAGAGACTGAGTGTTAGAGAGAGATCGTGTGTATAGATAAGGTTGCTGCTAAGAGCAGCTGCAGACACTCAGTGCAGTTCAGCATTTTCGTTTAGACCTCATTTAGCTCTGTATATAGTTGTGTATTATAGTTGTAGATAGAATAAAGAAGATATTCTACAGAGCTGCTCTCCGAGTCGTTTATGCTCTGCTATACTCTGCTGTGCGACGACTGTCTTCTTGTGGAAGTGAATCCGGTGCTCACAACTCTAAGGTGTGAGTCCACAGCACTTTGACCTGTTCCTGTGCAGAAGGTGGTCTCTGGAAGTGCTACCCAGCTCAACTAGCCCAGTCGGGCTGAAGTGTATGAGTCCAGTTGGTGGCACTGGCTCAAGGGCGATGCTGACAGGTGGACCACTGGCCGGATTCAGCAGGCTCCTTTGATAATTTGATAATAGTCCAGTAATTTTTGACCTCCCTGAGCTAACCTCCCAAGCCAGTTCAACTGCAGCATGCACAGCATAAGTGAGCACAAAACTGCCCCTTTGTCTTTCATTATGGCACAGAGCGGATGGTCATTGCACTCTCTGAAACAGACTCTGCCACAGGCTCTTGCAGATATTTTTTTATGAATGGTTTAAATTAAGCAATACATTATTGATAATGCTGAATCAGGCAAGCTGCATATTGAACTGCATTTGGGGAGATTAGTTCAAATGAGCAAAGCAATATATTGCTCCAAAAAGTAAATGTTATTTCACAGGCTGTTTAAACATTCATGCTTTATTTTCACCAGGATTGGCTGGACCAGGCTTCCTCAACCTCAGCCCTCCAGATGTTTTTGGCCTACAACTCCCATGGTCCCTAGCTAGCAGGACCAGTGGTCAGGGATGATGGGAATTGTAGTCTCAAAACATCTGGAGGGCTGAGGTTGAGGAAGCCTGGGCTGGACCAACATAAACAGCAACAGCAACAACAGTATGGCCACAGTTCAGAGAAAGAGTGGGCAGTTTGTGTTATTGGACTCCAGCAAAGCCAATGGACTAGGGAGCTGGGAGCTGGGGTCCACAGCAACATCTATAGGGCCACAGGTTACTCTTCCCTGGGGTAGAGTGGAATTTCTGTTTCAATGCTTCCCACATATGCATTCAAATCCCAGGCATATTTATTTATCTCATTTACAGTGGTACCTCGGGATGCGAATAGGATCCGTTCCGGAGCCCCGTTCGAAACCTGAACAGAATGTAAAACATGACAGCGCATCTGCACGTGCACGGGTCTCATTTTGCCACTTCCGTGCATGCGTGTGACGTCATTTTGAGTGCCTGCGCATGTGCGAGCGGCGAAACTCGGAAGTAACACGCTCTGTTACTTCCAGGTTGCTGCGGAGCGCAACCCGAAAGCGCTCAACCTGAAGCACATTCAACCTGAGGTATGACTGTATATTCCAACTTTTCTGTGGATTTGGCTAACCTGGTTCTCTCTTCCTTCATTTAATCCCCACCATAACCCTGTGAGGTAGGTTAGGCTGAGAGAGGCAGCGACTGGTCCCCAAGGTAACCCAGGGAGCTTCATGGCCGAGGGGGGGGGGAAGGATTTGAACCCTGGTGTCCCAGGTTGTAGGCTGACACTCTAACCACTACGCCACATGGGCTCTCGGATTTAGAGCTCTCAGAGCTAGAGTTCCTATCACCCTTGGCCAACTATGTTTCCCAGGATTCTTTGGGGGAAGCCAAGTTGTGACCCAGGGAAGGGCTTGGGGGCAGAAGGCTCAGAAGAATGAGCAGGAGGGGCCCCCCGAACACAGCAAAACTGACTTACCACATTTGGGAGCAAGTGAAGCAGTACACCTTGCTGGGGGATGTGAAACACAAGAGCAGTCAAGTACAACATTCCTAGACTGAACATGTTTACATATGGGGAGGAATGTTTGTCCAGCCAACAGGTAAACTTCTTGTTTCCTTCTGGGCTGGGACAGACTTCCTCTGCATGTGACTAGAGGTGGGTGTGGCCTCACCTGTGCAGGTAAGGACAAAAGCACAGGGCAGGGCAGCCATCTCTCTCTCTTTCACTACATGCATCGAAGAAGCAACATCTGCTTAGCCAAAGATGCCCTCTTGGCTCCAGCCAAGAGAGGACAAAGGGACTGTCTCCTTATGAAATAGTTTCCAGGTGTATGTTACTTTTCTAAGCTAAGTCTGCCTTCTGGGATCCGATTGTGAACAGAATGTGAGTAAACTCTTTTTATACTTTTATAGAAGACTGTCGTGTCTTATCTTTTATGAGGGATTAAGGGGGAAATACCAGGACAGTTATTATAGAGGCTTTTGCGAGCCTGAGCAAATGCATCCGCTGCAAGTTTAAAAAGGGGAATGTTACTCTGCTAAATTGTGAACTTGTTTACACAAGTTGGAAAAGGCTATAAGCAAACAATATATCCTCTCCTGCATCCCTGAACATTCCCACACTTGCTACCTAAAGAACCCACACACACAAACACCGTAAGATAGCAGAATCATAGAATCATAGAGCTGGAAGGGACCCCCAAAGGTCATCTACTCCAACCCCCTGCAATGCAGGAATGGCAACTAAAGCATCCATGATGGATGGGCATCCAGCCTCTGCTCAGAAACTTCTAACAAATGAGAGTCCACCTTGCAAAGGAGTCCATTCCACTGTCAAACAGCTCTTACTGATAGAAAGTTCTTCCTAATGCGTGGTCCGAATCTCAATCGTTTCTTGTCATCTGAATCCACTGGTTCAGTTCCTCTGGAGCAGCAGAAAACAAGCTGGCTCCACCTTCCATCTGATTCCTGAGGACTCTTGGGGTCCCTTCCAACTCTACAGTTCTATGATATGATTCCAGGTGACAGCCCTTCAGATATCTGAAAATGGCTCCATCTTGGCACCATCCACAAACCAACAAAATAGCGTCTTTCCATCCATCCCTCCCCCACAAACAAGCCTCTTGCTTTTAGTCATACGCAAATATACGTGTGTCAAATGATTAACACTCATTTGATGAATCAGCTAAGATTTCCTCAGCCTGGCAATGGCCTTCCTGTCTTCCCCAATACTGCTTGCCAATTTGCCTTGACATGGCAGCTGTCCGTCTTGTGTGCTCACTGTGTGTGCTGCGAAGTGTGAAGGGGAAATGCACGTCTTCAAACTCACTGGGAGAGAGGTGGTGGACGTGCGCTAGGAATGGCCCTTGGCCATGCTCCCTGATGCTTCTGCATCACATAGGGACCACAGCTTAGTGGCCAAGCCCTGTGTGTTGCACACAGCAGGAACCAGGTTTGATTCTCGGTCTCTCCACTGAAAAGGCTTGATTGCCATATGGCAGGAAAGTCCACAGCCTGAAACCTTGGAGAGACATGGAAGGATTTGAAGGGCCAATTTTCTGGCTCAGGATGTAGGGAGTGGAGGGAAATTTGCTCCTCTTTGCATTACAAAAAAGAAAAATCTTCATTGAATAATAATTTTAAAAACATAAAAAGGAAAGAAAAAAATGCAGTTTCAAAGAAACAGATGATAGATGATAGATAGATAGATAGATAGATAGATAGATAGATAGATAGATAGATAGATAAAGATAGATAGATAGATAGATAGATAGATAGATAGATAGATGATAGATAGATGATAGATAGATATAGATAGATGATAGATAGATAGATAGATAGATAGATAGATAGATAGATAGATAGATAGATAGATGATAGATAGATAAAGATAGATAGATAGATAGATGATAGATAGATAGATAGATAGATAGATGATAGATAGATAGATGATAGATAGATAGATAGATAAAGATAGATAGATAGATGATAGATAGATAGATGATAGATAGATGATAGATAGATAGATGATAGATAGATAGATAGATAGATAGATAGATAGATAGATAGATGATAGATAGATAGATAGATAGATAGATGATAGATAGATAGATGATAGATAGATAGATAGATAGATAGATAGATAGATAGATAGATGATAGATGATAGATAGATAGATAGATAGATGATAGATAGATAGATAGATAGATGATAGATGATAGATGATAGATGATAGATAGATAGATAGATAGAGATAGATAGAGATAGATAGATAGATAGATAGATAGATAGATAGATAGATAGATAGATAGATGGTAGATAGATAGATAGATAGATAGATGATAGATAGATGATAGAATGATAGATAGATACTGTAGGTAGATAGATTAGATTAGATTTATATACTGCCCCTCACCAAAAGATCTCAGGGTCGTTCACGATATAAAAACACAAGATAAACACACAAATAAATAGTTAAAACGAAAACAAGAAAGCAATTAACTCCCCCTATCCCACAAGCACATTTAAAAGGCTGTAGAATATTAATCACCTCAAGGCCTGGCTGAAGAAGAACATTTTCACCTGGCACCTAAAGGAGTTGTCGTTTAGTCATGTCCGACACTTGGTGACCCCCTGGACCAGAGCACGCCAGGCACTCCTGTCTTCCACTGCCTCCCACAGTTTGGTCAAAACTGCAGTGATCCTTCATGGAAGGGGCTTGAATAACTCAGGGAAGCTATGAGCTATGCCATGCAGGGCCACCCAAGATGGACAGGTCATAGTGGAGAGTTTTGACCAAACGTGATCCACCTGGAGCAGGAACCGGCAAGCCACTCCAGTATCCCTGCCAAGAAAACTCCATAGACAAAGACAACCTAAAGGAGGTAAAAGGTAAAGGTAAAGGTACCCCTGCCCATACGGGCCAGTCTTGACAGACTCTACGGTTGTGCACTCATCTCACTCTAGAGGCCGGAAGCCGGCGCCGTCTGCAGACACTTCCGGGTCACATGGCCAGTGTGACATCGCTGCTCTGGCGAGCCAGCACCAGCGCAGCACACGGAACACTGTTTACCTTCCCGCTATAAAGCGGTACCTATTTATCTACTTGCACTTTAAGGGTGCTTTCGAACTGCTAGGTGGGCAGGAGCTGGGACCGAAGGACGGGAGCTCACCCCGCCGCGGGGATTCGAACCGCCGACCATACGATCGGCAAGTCCTAGGCACTGTGGTTTTACCCACAGCGCCAACCGCGTCCCTAAAGGAGAGCAATCCACAAATGGGGAGCTGTTGCGGAAAAGGCCGGTTCTCATGTGGCCACCCTCTGAACCTCACATGGAGGAGGCATGTAAAGAAGGGCCCAAATGATAAGTGAGGAATTCAGGTCAGTCTTTATGGGACATAGGCTCCCCTTTCCTTTTCACACTGTTTGCATTTTCATTAGGAATTTCTTGGTTCATATTTCTCAAAGCAGAGTGCCAAAATGAAACTAGACTTCTCCCAATCCTGCAAGGCAGTTCTCCAGCCGAATGTTGCGTGCTTGTAAGTGTGCATTAAAAAGTGTGCATTAAAAACACACCTATACTGATGAAAATAGCATACAAAAATGCATTAGATTAAGTGAAAGTGCTTGCAAAAATGTGCATTGCTCAAGAGTGCATACAAAGAAAATATGTTTATTGGGAGAAATTGGCACTAAAATTCTGATGAAGTTTTGTGAGTACAGTGGTACCTCGGGTTAAGTACTTAATTCATTCCGGAGGTCCGTTCTTAGCCTGAAATTATTCTTTACCTGAAGCACCACTTTAGCTAATGGGGCCTCCTGCTGCTGCCGCGCCGCTGGAGCCGAATTTCTGTTCTCATACTGAAGCAAAGTTCTTAACCTGAGGTACTATTTCTGGGTTAGCGGAGTCTGTAACCTGAAGCATCTATAACCCGAAGCGTATGTAACCCAAGGTACCACTGTACTTCAGAGAAAACCTGGCAAACTGCTGTAGAAAGGTAGATAACTGGATTTTGGATTGGGGATGGTGAGGGAAACTGAAATTAACAAATTTGTCCCTTTCCCCTTACAGGACAGATGTCCTCCCTTCAGGCTTGGTGGTGTTCTTGATGAATCCCCGAGGCCATTCGTATGGCACTTGACTCATGCACACATCTCTGCAAGCCGTTTTCCTGAATGTCATGCATTTTGGATTCTCTTTTCACTCCTGCCTTCATTCCTGTACATGTCTCGCTCAAATGTATGGATTTTTGTAGACACCAGTTAGAGAACTGCATCGCAACATACAGAGAAGTGCCAGTCTCTCATAGATCCCATCTGTTAGGGATGCCTTTAGTTGCGATGGGTGGCGCTGTGGGTTAAACCACAGAGCCTAGGACTTGCTGATCAGAAGGTCGGCAGCTCGAATCCCCACGACAGGGTGAGCTCCCGTTGCTCGGTCGCTGCTCCTGCCAACCTAGCAGTTTGAAAGCACAAGTAGATAAATAGGTACCGCTCCAGCGGGAAGGTAAACGGCGTTTCCATGCACTGCTCTGGTTCGCCAGAAGCGGCTTAGTCATGCTGGCCACATGACCCGGAAGCTGTATGCCGGCTCCCTTGGTCAATAAAGCGAGATGAGCGCCGCAACCCCAGAGTTGGCCATGACTGGACCTAATGGTCAGGGGTCCCTTTGCCTTTACCTGCATTGCAGGGGTTGGAGTATTTGACTCTTGGGGTGTCCCTCCCAAATCTACCATTCTGAGATTTTATGAAACAAATTCTCGCCTCCACCCCCAGCTCCCGTATATTGAATTGGCGGAAGCAGGGGTGCCATCTTTGGCTCAGGCAGCAAAATGTCTT
The DNA here is from genome assembly GCF_964188305.1 of Podarcis bocagei. NCBI lineage: Eukaryota > Metazoa > Chordata > Lepidosauria > Squamata > Lacertidae > Podarcis > Podarcis bocagei. Next base: position 7,482,461 of record NC_138134.1, read on the forward strand.
GGGGTGGCCTTGATTATTTCCCACTGCCTTTGCTGAGTTGAGAAACTGAGACGAGGCACTGTTCTTCCTGGGGCACAATTAAAAGTCTGATTTCTTTCATCCCATCCCATAATTCCTAGTCTTGGATTAGGAGACGTTGAAGGAGTCCCCCTTGCAAAAGACCTCTTATCTTTAAAGGCAGCCTTCCACTTGGAAGCAGCTAATCGTTCCACAGTAGGGTACAGCTCCAAGGTATTATGGCTTCCTTGCAAGCAAACTCCCTTCATACCAAGCTCTGCAGGGCCGCTATTATTAGCCTGGGGTGCTGTGTTCTCTGCAAGCCGTCTCTGCTCACCCAGATATTTCAACACAGGAGGCCAAGACAAGGGAAACTAAAAGAGGGGGAGGCGATGGGCTGGGGCAGGGGTCAGCAAACTTTTCCAGTAGGGGGCCAGTCCACTGTCCCTCAGACCTTTTGGGGGGCCGGACTATATTTGGGGGGAAATGAACCAATTCCTATGCCCCACAAATAACCCAGAGATGCATTTTAAATAAAAGGGCACATTCTACTCATGTAAAAACACGCTGATTCCCAGACCATCAGTAGGCCAGATTGAGAAGGCGATTGGGCTGCATCCGGCCCTGGGCCTTAGTTTGCCTGCCCATGGGCTGGGGAGTGACTGTTCCTTAGCTCTCCCTCCCTCCTTGTCCCAGACCTGCTTTGATTTCAGTCCAAGCCCTGCTATAAATCAGCCCTAGGAAGCCTGAGTTGTCTCGGTTACTGGACCGAAGGTCCGTCTCCAGCTAGGCGTTGGGTGCTTGGCTCCTCTGAAAGTGGCTTGAGCAGGTGCTGCGCTTGCTTGCTGCCTTGACCGCCTCCCTCTGGAGCACAGTACTTTTGACAATAGCAGGAAACTACTAACTAGAGACTGCAAGGTTGCAAAATTAGTTGGCGCTGTGGGTTAAACCACAGAGCCTACGACTTGCCAATCAGAAGGTCAGCGGTTCAAATCCCTGTGACGGGGTGAGCTCCTGTTGCTCAGTCCCAGCTCCTGCCAACCTAGCAGTTCGAAAGCACATCAAAGCAAGTAGATAAATAGGTATCGCTCCAGCGGGAAGGTAAACGGCGTTTCTGTGCGCTGCTCTGGTTCGCCAGAAGCGGCTTAGTCATGCTGGCCACATGACCCGGAAGCTGTACACAGGCTCCCTTGGCCAATAGAGCGAGATGAGCACCGCAACCCCAGAGTCGGCCATGACTGGACCTAATGGTCAGGGGTCCCTTTACCTTTACCTAAGAATAACAGACTTGCAAGCTAAGTGGGTCAGAGCAGCTGGTTTGTGTTGCCTTTTCCCATATGTGGTGGGTGTGTCCCAAGGTGAAAGACCTCTGGGAAAAGATTGATAATGAGTTGAAAAAGATGTTGAAATATACTTTTATTAAAAAACCAGAAGCGTTTCTACTTGGAATAACAGGTTTGGAATTGCCCAAGAAAGATGTTAGACTGTTTTTGCATGCCACAACTGCAGCAAGAATTTTGTTAGCCAAATACTGGAAATTACAAGAAATACCAACAGTGGAGGAATGGCAGATGAAGATGATGGACTTTTTGGAGCTGGCCGACCTGACCGGAAGAGTCCGCAAACAGAAGGAGGAGGAGTACCAAGAAGAAGGGAAGAAATTTAAGGATTATTTAGTAAAATATTCTAAGATAATATAAGTAGTACTATTTGTGTACTTGGCTTAGGAGTTAAATGTTTTAAATTGCATAACATTATGGATATATGTGAATATGATAAGAAAGAAAGATATTAATTGATTAGGTTAATTTTATTAGAAATTAGTATTGACTTACAATGACTCATATGGAAACTCGGCTAGAGGGACTTGAGGAAGTCATCTAACAATGGTAACATAAGTGAGATTATAATGGTTAGGATAAACGTTTGTATGTTTGTTTGTTATATTGTAATGTTTTTTGTTTTTGTTGTTGTTTATGTTTGTTATAAATTTGGAAAATCAATAACAATTTTGGAAAAAGAAAAAAGAACCAGGCAGGCTGAGGCCAAGTGGGATGCATTATGGCTGAACTCATGTCAGGTGGGACTTGGTCTCCGTCCAAGTCACACCCCCAGTTGGCAAATGATCTTAGGCTTCTTATTTCAAAAGCAGGGGGTGGGGAACTGAAGGTAAGGTTTGCAGATTGTGCTGGCCCTAACAGACAGCACGTCCCTGCCCAAGGGGTAGGGGCAAGAAGCAGCTTTGCACAATGGGCTCAGTGCCCCCTGGCCATTTCAGTCGAGCAGTGCTATCACATTCATAGAATTGCAGGTGGAGGGGTCCCACGGGGCATCTAGACCAACCCCTGCAATGCAGGAATCACATTGACTGATTCAACGCTAGCCTTGTTCAGGCATCTGAGGAATGGGTCCATATCCCCTGGCCAGGCCTCTAATGTCCTCGTCTGCTCCATTTTTTTTCCCCAAGTGAATTTTTATTGTTTTCCTTACATATTCTTTTCCAACAAATTGTAATAGCACCATACATTCCCTTTGACTCTGCCGAGTCACGACCCCCCTCCGTCCCCACAACTGGTATATTTATCCTCTTTCCATCACACACATCATTCTCAAATTAGTACTATTATACATTGGAGGTATTGTGTCAATCCTGTTAGCGTCTTGACCTCTTTACAATTCTTCTTTAAATATTCAATAAATTTACTCCAGTTATTTTGGTATCTTTGATCTCCCTGGTCCCGGATCCTCCCTGACAGTTTGGCAAGTTCTGCATATTCTGTCAACTTTGCCTGCCACTCCTGTATAGTTGGTATATCTTGTACTTTCCATCTTTGGGCCAGAAGGGTCCTCGCGGCAGCTGTAGCATACATGAACAAATTTTGATCTTCTATTTTAATTTCTGTTCCTATTAAGCCTAATAGACACGCTTCCGGTCTTATGGGGAAAGTATATCTAAATATTTTTTTGAGTTCATTATAAATTGATTCCCAATTTTTTTTTACCTTATCACAGGTAAATGCAATTCTGGGCTGCATCAATAGGAGTATAGCATCTAGATCAAGGGAAGTAATAGTGCCACTGTATTCTGTTCTGGTCAGACCTCACCTGGAGTACTGTGTCCAGTTCTGGGCACCACAATTCAAGAAGGACACTGACAAACTGGAACGTGTCCAGAGGAGGGCAACCAAAATAGTCAAAGGCCTGGAAACGATGCCTTATGAGGAACGGCTAAGGGAGCTGGGCATGTTTAGCCTGGAGAAGAGGAGGTTAAGGGGTGATATGATAGCCATGTTCAAATATATAAAAGGATGTCATATAGAGGAGGGAGAAAGGTTGTTTTCTGCTGCTCCAGAGAAGCGGACACGGAGCAATGGATCCAAACTTCAAGAAAGAAGATTCCACCCAAACATTAGGAAGAACTTCCTGACAGTAAGAGCTGTTTGACAGTGGAATTTGCTGCCAAGGAGTGTGCTGGAGTCTCCTGCTTTGGAGGTCTTTAAGCAGAGGCTTGACAACCATATGTCAGGAGTGCTCTGATGGTGTTTCCTGCTTGGCAGGGGGTTGGACTCGATGGCCCTTGTGGTCTCTTCCAACTCTATGATTCTATGATTCTATGATTCTAGGTCCACCACATAAGCAGAAGCTCTAAAGGTGCCTTTGGCTGAGCATCCTTCAGAGGCGTGGAGGTTGCAATGTCAGAATGTGACCTGGGAGACCAGGGCTGCAATCCCCCCTCGGCCTTGACGCTCACTGGGCGGCCTGGAGATCCAGTCACTGTCCCTCAGCCTGACCTACCTCACAGGGTTGTTGCAGAGATTAAATGAGGGGAGAACCCACTTGGAGAAAAAGGTGGGATTTAAATAATAAATAAGGAAGGGTTGTAAGCTTCAAGGTTTTTTTTGGTGGGACATGGGCACTCCCCGTTTCCACAAACCATTGTCAGGACCTGGAATATTCACAAAGCCAGTTCTTTGAATTGTGCCTTTGCTGCAGCAAGTAGAGCTACATTCATTATTGTCCAAGGGCGACACCTGCTGCCTGACATGAAGAAGTCTCATTTGGATAGGAGTCTTCAAATATTTTACACAAGAAAAAGAAAGAAGTACAGTGGTACCTCAGGTTACATACGCTTCAAGTTACAGACTCCGCTAACCCAGAAATAGTGCTTCAGGTTAAGAACTTTGCTTCAGGATGAGAACAGAAATCGGGCTCCGGCAGCGGGAGGCCCCATTACCTAAATTGGTACCTCAGGTTAAGAACAGTTTCAGGTTATGAATGGACCTCCAGAACGAATTAAGTATTTAGCCTGAGGTACCACTGTACCGGAAAAGAGCAGATTCTGTTCATGGTTTAAACCAGGCATAGGCAACCTTCGGCCCTCCAGATGTTTTGGCCTACAACTCCCATGATCCCTAGCTAACAGGACCAGTGGTCAAGGCAGGGATGGGACTTGTAGTCCAAAACATCTGGAGGGCTGAAGGTTGCCTATGCCTGGTTGAAAATCATTCAAACATAAGAACTGAAGAACAGACCTGCTGAAGAAGAAGAAGAAGAGTTTGGATTTGATATCCCGCATTATCACTACCCGAAGGAGTCTCAAAGCGGCTAACATTCTCCTTTCCCTTCCTCCCCCACAACAAACACTCTGTGAGGTGAGTGGGGCTGAGAGACTTCAGAGAAGTGTGACTGGCCCAAGGTCACCCAGCAGCTGCATGTGGAGGAGCGGGGAATCGAACCTGGTTCACCAGATTACAAGTCTACCGCTCTTAACCACTACACCACACTGGCTCTCTGAATCAGTGGCCCATCTAGTCCAGCATCCTCTTCTCACAGGGGCCAAACAGATGCCCATTATGTGAATCTTACAAGCAGGACCAGAGCAGAAGAGCAACTCTCCCCGCTCCTGGGGCTTCCAGCAACTGGTATTGGGAAGCAACTATGGAGGCAGAGCAGAGGCATCTTGGCTAGTTGCCTATAGCTTGATCCACCATGAATTTGTCCCGTTTCTGCTCATCTGCAGCCTGACATGGGGCACCCCCTCTACAGAGCCCCCTGTCAGGAGTTCAGCCTACACACGAGTAGGACCCTGGCAGAGACACATGCCCAAACATCACAGCAACTGATGCCAACCAACACCAGCATACTTAGGGATCTGCAGAGTTAGCGCAGTTGCATAACAGACCTCAGCAACTCAGCATTTTGGCTAATCTACTTTATTTACATATAAACACACACGGAGCACTGCAACATGGCTCCCTCTCTCTCTAGCATCAGACAGAAAAGAGAAAATGAACAAATAGTCCCACTTCACGGAACACAGTAACACAAACATCCTGTCTCCATCACTTCCCACTCTGTGGAGTCAAAACATACAGTCATGTGATAGACAACAATCCCATGACTGCAGACACAGGGAATGAATCTTCAACGCCCCCTACCACCGCATGTGTAGATCAAGCTCAGCATTTTGTGGCCATTGGGTATGCTCATCCAGCTGTATTTTTGGGGTGCCCTCCTTAAGGCATTCCCCCCATCTGTCAGAACTTCTGCAAATCTTGGGCTTCTCCCAAGCCTGTTGGTGCTTCCCATCCTGTGTGAACTTTGCCACTTGCCCTCTGAACATTGGAAATAAGAGTGAATGAGAATTAACCTTGGCTGTCTGGCTAACTCTGACACAGTTTGCTCCTGCTGTTGTGTTATAAGAGACTTATTTGGGTGTGGGTTTACAGTATTTCTTTTTTGGCGACTTGTAGGTTTTATCAACCAACGCGTAGCTTGGGTCCTGCAATTGCCCACAGGCAGCAGTTTGAAACCCGCGGGCACTGCTTGGCTTTTTATCCTTCTCAACTAAGCCGATGAACAGCTCTAAATTACACCTGCGGTAACATATTTACATAGCAAAACCGCTACAGGTTTTGCAATCCCACCTGCGTCCAGCCAATAGTGAGTAGCGATTCCGTGTGCTTGACCTTCCGTACGGGACGATAGGTGGCGCTGTGGGTTAAACCACAGAGCCTAGGACTTGCCGATCAGAAGGTTGGCGGTTCGAATCCCTGCGACAGGGTGAGCTCCTGTTGCTTGGTCCCTGCTCCTGCCAACCTAGCAGTTCGAAAGCACGTCAAGTGCAAGTAGATAAATAGGTACCACTCTGGCGGGAAGGTAGTGTTTCCGTGCGCTGCTCTGGTTTGCCAAAAGCAGCTTAGTCATACTGGTCACATGACCCGGAAGCTGTACACTGTCTCCCTCGGCCAATAAAGCGAGATGAGCGCCGCCACCCCAGAGTCGGCCACGACTGGTCCTAATGGTCAGGGGTCCCTTTACTTATTGTTTCAACTACCTTTGGGAGTTGTTGGGGCTGAAAGGCCATCTAGAAATAAGAGTGTCAGTAAATAAAAATGAATGCTGCTGGCTCGCTAGACTCAGTGTTGAGATTTCACACGTTCTTTTATTGGATTATTTCAGCAACCACTTAAGTGATTTGTTAAAACTCCGCTTGTGGGAAAGCAGTCTACAAAATTGTACATAACCAGAAGTTACATACGTAGGGTTATCTGTGAACAGTGAGCAAGATGACCAGAAGTGAAATCAACCGGAAGGATATGACAATAGATTTGGATGGCACGCGTACCTGTGGTATGAAAAGGCAAAAGTACATCAAACTTTCCGAAATCACATTATAAGGAAAGTGATTTTTAAAGTTTGGGAGAAGTGCAAAGGATTACTAGAACAAAAAGCACCATGGTGGCTTTCTTCCTTGGAGGCAATATCAGGGGGCTGGGAATTAAATATGGACACAAAATGGGTTACATACAGAGAATTGTTAATAGAATCAGAAAACAAATTAAAATGGAAAAATTTAACGAAATTAGAGAGAATGTAACGGATTGGTTACAATACTTTCAGTTAAATGAAATATTTAAGAATGAGAAAAAGACAGGTTTTTCGTATGAAATTTCAACCTTTAAGAGAGAAATAATAGAAAATGTCACAAAACTAGTCTTGAAAATGTACAATTTGTTGCTACAATAGGAAACGAAAGATGAAGAGGGTAAATCTGTCATGATTAAATGGGCACATAATATGCAGATGGTAGAATTGGAAAAACTATGGAAGGACATAAAGTTGTGATCCAAGAAAATTGCATGAAAATGATGTATAGATGGTACTTAACTCCTGTTACAATTAGCAAAAATGTATAAATCTAAGGAAAGCGAGCATTGGAAATGTAAAACTACAGAAGGGACATTTTTTTCATATGTGGTGGGAATGTAAAACCATTAAGAAAGATTGGGAAATGATTTATAATGAATTGAAGATGTTTAAAATAAGCTTTGTTAAAAAACCAGAAGCTTTCTTAATAGGTATTATATGCGTGGATTTACCAAAATCACAAAATAATTTATTTATGTATGCAACTATGGCTGCATGGACATTATTAGCATAACATTGGAAAGAAGAAGGTGTCTCAACCAAAACAATGGAATATGCTGAAATGGCAAAATTGACAATGAAACTAAGAGGAAGAGACATAAATGAATTTAAAGGAGAATGGAAAATGTTTATTGCATATATAGAGTAGCATTGTACACAGGTTAATACATTAGCAGGGTTTTAAAATTACATGTAAATTTGTTATGAATGGATAATAAGTAATTTAAACAGGTTTCAAACTGGACAATAGACATGTGCTACATTGATAAGTAATGGAACCAAGGAAGGGACTAGAGGGAAGTCAATTACTTCTGTTTCGTTTTGTCTTTTGTAGTGTTGTTGCTTTTATTTTTGTGTGTGTTATCTTTGGAAAATCAATAAATTGTCAATTTTTTTTTAAAAAAGTGAAATCAATCAGCAACAGACATGACTGAAGCTTAAGCTCAAATTTCCAGTTAGTGCAGATCCCACAACTTCCTGCTGAAATCCTGCTAACTTTTCATACCACTGATCTTGCAGGGTTTTTCTAACACCCCCCCCCCTTTGTCGTGCTACAGGGCAGGAGCGTCCATCCAGAAAGCAATAATGTGGCAACGCAGGGAAAGCGTCTTAGAACAACCAATGAAGCGGACTGATCGGGGGACAACCCGCAATATTGCACTGATCCTGCGTCAATGAGTTGCTGCGGAAGGAAAGCAAAAGCAAGCCCACAACACCAGGCTGGAGGGGCCCTAAAAAAATTGAGTGTGTCAAAGGAGCCTGGCTGCTGGATGAGGCCCATGACTCCTGTTCTCACAGTGGCCAACTAGATGCCTCAAATGGGAAACCCACAAGCAAGACGTGGAGGGAATGGCCCTCGTCTTCTAGATTTCTCCCCAACAACCAGTAAAGAGTGTCATGCCTAAAGGCCAACATTAGGACATCCTCATTGCTCACAGGCACTGACTCTATTGCCTTTTTGCTCCCTCCAGTCTTTTAAGTGGGTATCTATGTCCCAGTCTGTACCTGTATACAGTGGTACCTCTACTTACGGATGTGATCTGTTCCGGGGTGCCGCTCACACACCGAAAAGTCCGTAAGTAGAGCGCCGCTTCTGCGCATGACGTGATAGAGCACTCCTGCGCATGCACGAAGTTTGCAAATCGCTCCTGCGCATGCGCAAAGCGCGCAGATCGCTCCTGCGCATATCGGTGAACTCAGAAGTAAACGCTTCCGGGTTTGCCGCATTCGTAACCAGAAAAAACACAACGTAAACCTAACGCAACTAGAGGTATGACTGTAACTATTTTTAAAAAATCTATTTCTACAGTTAATCTCTTTGGGATGTTCTGTCATGGGTAGCAATCCAGAAATGAAATCAATGTGCCTAATTCTCTGTTAATGCCCTCTAAGGCACCAGCTGGCAGCAGTGAATTTCTGAAATGAGTCAGAATCCAGGTGGGGCTATTGATCTCCCACTTCTTCTAAACATCTGGCTGGAAGACAGGCTGGGCCTTTGCTCTGACCCAGCACTGCGCTCCCGAATTTCTAGTCCCCCATACAAAAAACTGGGCACAACGTTTAGTCTTGCCAACCCTCCTTGATTTTTTCAAGCCTCCTGGGTGCATCTGTTCCCATGGCAGGAGAGAAATTAACTGAGGGGGTGCATGTAGCAAACAGTCAGCTTTCCACATTAAACATGTTTCATGACAATAGTACCTTACAAAATTCCTAAGCTAATAATTGGACAGAAGGGATGGCACACGCCAAATCTCAGCTGCCTTAAGGCTGCCACCAGCCCTTGCCAGATAAAAGGAGAGGGGTAGCAAGCCATTGGGGAGAATCGATGGGCGGTGCCTTGGCCCGCCAATGGGCCAAGGTAAAATTCACTGCTGACCAGGGAAACACGTGTTCCTTCTCAGAAGACCGCTACCTGTGATCTGCCTGTGATCAGCTGTTGCTCCTGGTGGATGCTAAGTACTCATAAGGTATTGCAGCAGCATCACCAAAAGGCACTTGTGTTGCCCGGGCAGGAATGAGAAGTGGACAGCCTTGGGGTCAAGAGTGGCACAGCTCAACACAACCCTGGGACGAGCAGGACTGTCTGTGTGCAAACGAACTGTGAGAAAGACGTTCTCTGCAGAATCAATCAGCCAGTGGAAGGAAGGAGGGAGGGAGCAAGAGAGATGTGGGCATCTTGGCAAGCGATGTCATGGCTGGGGTTTCGAGGTCAGCTTTGGAAAAGGCACCTCTGCCCTGCTGCTGTCGACACCCCCTCAGACCTCGGGCGGACATTCCAGCGGCGGTGGGCAATCACTGAAAGGAAACAGACCATAGTGAAAGTTTTCGTCCAGCAGACCAGGAGGAAACGCAAGCGGTGTAATGGCAGGTGCCAATCTGAACTTTTGGTTTTAATTTCTTTCTTTCATAAAATTTGCGCACGGCTTGATCGTGGGGGGAAACCTTGAAGCAGTTTACAAAAAGATAAAATGAGACAATAAGAAAATGCAGCAATATTTTAAAACATACAAAAAGATAAAATACTGAAACAGGTTAAAATTCTCCCCAGTATTTCTAAGCACCTGGGTAGGTTTTAGCTACCTAAATGTTTTTAGCAGGCATGGACAGGAATACTGTTGAAGGCACCTGTTTGATATCCATAGGTGGGGAGTTCGAAACTTTTTCTATGGCTTTTTATTGTAGCTCATGGCATCAGTGGGGAGGGCATAAACTTGATGTAAAACATATCCTTCAGTGAACGAAGGAGCAATCCTGGAAGAAATTGACAAGACCCTCTTTCCTTGGACATTTTTGACCAGAGGCTGGATGGCCAGGGATACTTTGGTTGTTATTCCTGCACTGCAGGAGGTTGGGGTCCCTTCCAGCTCTACAGTTCTGTGGTTCTATGATTTCCGAAGTCTTTATATGTAAAGGTCAGCATGGTAATAAAAAGGATGGTTCCTGCATTGATTATGGTAAGATAAAGTTAGACACTGATGCCAAAATCCAGCATCGCCTGAGCTCTGTGAGTGCGGCTTTCTCCCGATTGAAGTGCAGAGTGTTTGAGGACCGGGACATTTGCAAGGAAACCCAAATGCTTGTTTACAAATCTGTTTTACTACCAACCTTACTGTATGCTTGTGAAACATGGACCACTTACAAAAGCCATCTCCAACTCCTCGAAAGATTCCATAAACGGCATCTCTGAAAATTTTTACACATTGCTTGGGAAGACAGGCGAACTAATGCCAGTGTACTGGAAGAAGCAAAGATCACCAGTGTTGAAGCAATGATTCTTCAACATCAACTTCGTTGGACTGGTCATGTTGTGTGGATGCCTGATGATCGTCTTCCAAAACAACTACTCTATTCGGAACTTAAAAATGGAAAGCGTAATGCTGGTGGTCAACAAAAGAGGTTTAAAGACTGTCTTAAGGCAAATCTTTAAAAATGTAGTATAAACACCGACAACCGGGAAACACTGGCCTGCAAGCGCTCCAGCTGGAGAACAGCCTTTACCAGAGGTGTCATGGACTTTGAAGACACTCGAACTCAGAACGCAAGGGAGAAACGTGCTACGAGGAAGGAACACTTGGCAAATCCACACCGTGATCCACTCCCGCCCAGGAACCAATGCCCCCACTGTGGAAGGACGTGTGGGTCCAGAATTGGCCTCCACAGTCATTTACGGACTCATTGTTAAAACCGTGTTTATGGAAGACAATCTTACTCGGTTACGAGTGATCGCCAAAGATGGTAAGATAAAGTTAGAACCTGGGAAACAAAGAAAGATAACCTGTTATTCATTTCTCACTAGGAATATATTCTTTAACTAGCAACTAAATAAGGATGCGGGTGGCGCTGTGGGTTAAACCACAGAGCCTAGGACTTGCCAATCAGAAGGTTGGCGGTTCGAATCCCTGTGACGGGGTGAGCTCCCTTTGCTCAGTCCCAGCTCCTGCCAACCTAGCAGTTCGAAAGCACGTCAAAGTGCAAGTAGATAAATAGGTACCACTCCGGCAGGAAGGTAAACGGTGTTTCCGTGCGCTGCTCTGGTTTGCCAGAAGCAGCTTAGTCATGCTGGCCACATGACCCGGAAGCTGTGCGCTGGCTCCATCGGCTAATAAAGCGAGATGAGCGCTGCAACCCCAGAGTCGGCCACGACTGGACCTAATGGTCAGGGGTCCCTTTACCTTTTAAATAAGGATAACAATATAAGGAGCAAACAAGAATTTGTAAGAAATGGACAATGAAATGAAGGAATTGTCATGGAATTCTACTCTTATGATCCAAAGCAGAACCCAATGTATAGTTAGCAGAGTAAAAACTTAAACACGTCGCAGGATCCCCAACAATAGTCCAGAGGCCATTGTATTTCATCCAGCAAAGCTTGACTGCTACTTAAGGCAAATGAGCATAATGGTCACAAATCCAATACATTCAGGACTGGCACTGTCCATAAGAAATCCAGTTGCAGAAGACTTAACTTAAACTTGCAATAACTTATAGTAAGACTAAACCTTAACACTGAGCATACAGAACACCAGAAGGAAAGAGAGAAGAGAGAAAGCAAAACCCAGACTCCTTCTGGCCTCTTATAGTCAGCATGACCTTGACAGAAAGAGAGAACAGAATCAGTTTAAGCCAGCTGTACTCAGCTGCTCTGAAGGAATAACCCAAACACCACGAACTGTCTGCTTGTTTCTTTCACACAGAGAAGCTTCCAGTACCCTCCTGAATTAATTAGAGTAGGAAAGATGTCTAAACATCAGATCAATACTTTCAGTACTAAGAAATGCATACTGACAGGGATGTCTGTAGGTACAGTGGTGCCCCGCAAGACGGAAAACTCGCTAGACGAAAGAGTTTTCCGTTTTGGAGGTGCTTCGCAAAACGAATTTCCTATGGGCTTGCTTCGCAAGACGACAATGTCTTGCGAGTTCCTGCTGGTTTTTTTTCCTCCCCCCCCCCTTTTTCTAAGCCGCTTATCAGCTGATCCGATCAGCAGATAAGCCGCTAAAAGCTGCTAAAAGCCGCTAATAGCGCTAATCCGTCAATGGGCTTGCTTTGCAAGACGAAAAAACCGCTAGACGAAGACAATCACAGAACGGATTCTTTTCGTCTTGCGAGGCACCACTGTATTATGGCCAAATCCTCAACCCACTCCCCTCTCCATAACCAAACATGGGCTCAAATTCTGTGTCCAGGGCGGCTGTCTATCAGCTCCATTTGGTATGCAGGCTGATACCCTACCTGCCCGCGGACTGTCTCGCCAGAGTGGTGCATGCTCTAGATATCTCCCGCTTGGACTACTGCAATGCACTCTCCATGGGGCTACCTTTGAAGGTGACCCGGAAACTGCAATTAATCCAGAATGCGGCAGCTAGACTGGTGACTGGGGGCGGCCGCCAAGACCACATAACACCAGTCCTGAGAGATCTGCATTGGCTCCCAGTATGTTTCCAAGCACAATTCAAAGTATTGGTGCTGACCTTGAAAGCCCTAAACGGCCTTGGTCCACTATACTTGAAGGAGCGTCTCCACCCCCATCGTTCAGCCCAGACACTGAGATCCAGCGCTGAGGGCCTTCTGGCGGTTCCCTCATTGCGAGAAGTAAAGTTACAGGGAACCAGACAGAGGGCCTTCTCAGTAGTGGCGCCCACCCTGTGGAAACCCCTCCCATCAGATGTCAAGGAAATAAGCAGCTATCTTATTTTTAAAAGACATCTGAAGGCAGCCCTGTTTAGGGAAGTTTTTAATATTTAATGCTGTATTGTTTTTAACACTCGATTGGGAGCTGCCCAGAGTGGCTGGGGAAACTCAGCCAGATGGACGGGTAATAAGTTGTTGTTGGGTTGTTGTTTTTTTATTGAATGATTCTATGACCTTGGAAGGTCGTGGGCTCTTCTTCCTTGCGGGAGGCTTTTAAGGAGAGGCTGGACGGCCATCTTTATGTCGTTCCCGTTGTTCTGTAGCCATCAATGGACCCTCAATGGACAAAGGGCGTGAGAGAAATCAGCAGGCTTGAAGGAACCTCAAGGTTTGCAGGAATTGGGGGGGGGGGAGAATGCAATGCTAGGTGATAGACTATATGGGACTGGCAGAAATGACTGGCAGAATCCGAGACCAGGGAAGAGAGACGGCGGAAGAAGATTGGAAGAAATTCAAGGACTATCTTGGGAAATATTACAAAATTAGTGAATGTTAGAATGATGTTGGTTAGAATTTAAGTGGTTATCAGCTGTAATGATTAAGATAATGGGGGGGGGGAGAAAGAAAGGTGTAAAATTAAGTGAAAATTAAGGGTGAGGATTTGCTGAATGAATAATTTGAATTGGAATACAAAAAGGGGAGGTATGAGGAGGTCTGAGAAGTAAGTTAAAAGAAAATAAGTGAATGGAATTATACGTGTTTTTATTTTTGTATTTTTGTTTTCTTTGTATAACCTTTGAAAAGTTAATAAATATATTTTTTTAAAAAAAGAGAATGCAATGCTGAGTGTCCAGGGAAAGAGGGGGACCCAAAAACTGACAAAGGACTGGAGTAGCACAGCTGCCTATCTGGAACCCTGCAGAGAATACCTGTGCCCTGCACCGCTCTGCTGCCGATGCCACTCGCCTCATCTGACTCCTGTCACCCCGGGAGTCCTGGGACCTCTTAGAATGTGCAGGCTGGATCTTTCCTTTCCACGGAGCCTGCTGTGCGGTCTCTGGCCTACTCACCATCATGTCGTCTTCAGTGTCCTCGGAGCTGCTGATCAGGATGCTGGCGACCTCTGAAAGCAGATAGGGGACAAACAATGTGTCACCCACACCTCAGAGCGCATAATCCGTGGAACTCCCTCCTAGCCAGCAGGGCTCTGCTCTGCCCCCCCCCAACTTGCTGGTGACGGCAGGAGCCGAGAAAGCTGCTCTTGTGCTCGGGGGGGGGGGGGTCCTGCTAGCTCCCTTCTCACAAGGAAAAAAGCACACCAAGAACTCAAGTCAACCTAAGTTTCAATAGTGGGAGTGGTCCTTACTCACAAATCAATAGTCAATAGTAACAAAAACTAATCCATCCAAAAGTATATAGAATAATAGAATCCTAGAGTTGGAAGAGACCACAAGGGCCATCGAGTCCAACCCCCTGCCAAGCAGGAAACACCACCAGAGCACTCCTGACATATGGTTGTCAAGCCTCTGCTTAAAGACCTCCAAAGAAGGAGACTCCACCACACTCCTTGGCAGCAAATTCCACTGTCGAACAGCTCTTACTGTCAGGAAGTTCTTCCTAATGTTTAGGTGGAATCTTCTTTCTTGTAGTTTGGATCCATTGCTCCGTGTCCGCTTCTCTGGAGCAGCAGAAAACAACCTTTCTCCCTCCTCTATGTGACATCCTTTTATATATTGAACATGGCTATCATATCACCCCTTAACCTCCTCTTCTCCAGGCTAAACATGCCCAGCTCCCTTAGCCGT